>NC_047041.1:53399230-54667540 GCF_011762595.2 Tursiops truncatus | reverse complement strand
CGATCGGGGGCTGAAGAGAGGAAAGGGGCGGGCAGCTGGTGGTGCCCGCCCCACGCTCCTCGGAGAGAGTGTATGTGACCGAGAGAGATGTGTCTGCTTGGCGGAGAGGCCAGCCACTAACCCCCGGCTCCGCTTTGAGATCCGCTCTCCGTTTGTATCCTGCCCCGGGCGGGGGGCGGGGGCGAGGGGTGTCGAGCCCTCCAATCCCGTAGGTGAGAAAGCAACGACGGCTGCCCGCGGCGCCGGCTCCCGGGACCTCCAGCTGGGCTGCTGGGTGGAGGAACCTTGCACACACTATAGTTTCGAATGGGATGTCCACTGGCCCACAATATGGCACTGGGCAAGTTGCTCAGCCTCTCTGAGCCGCAGTCACCTTGTAATGGAAGTGGGTGAGAACTCCCTCGCGGGGCAGAGCGTGCGGTGGCGATAACCAACGCAGGCAGAGACGGCCTGAGGTGCAGTGCCCGCCCACACTTGGCCTGGGTGAGGGGGTGACTCAGGAGCTTCTGATCCTCCCTGCCTGCTCTACCCTTCGGATAAGTCCAGACTTGCAGAGCTCAGGTCTGACCTGAGAAGGAGGGCTCAGGCTGCCGGGAGCCTCCTTTTGATCCTGGGTGGCAAAGATAACCCTTTAACACCTTCCCTCCCCTGCCCCTACCCCCACCCACCCCAGTCTTTAACCTAGAATTTTGCTTAATGCTGCAGACGTGAAGGATGGGCGCAAGCCACTCGCCTCACCGTGGGCACTTTCCTTTCCCTCTTTGGGCCTCAGTTTCCCTTCTAGAAAGGCAGGTGCTGACAGCCTCTCTCCTCCCTTCCTGTTCCGGCTGACTGGTTGAGATCCTAGAACCTGGAAACACTTTGATATTTAACACCTCCATTCTGACTTGACCAATTCCCAGGCACTAATTTTCTCTTTTGAAGAGGGAGAGGGAAGGTGGCTTTGAAGTTAGGTAGGGATGAAGTAAGGTGGGCTGGAGCCCCTGCAGCCCAGGAAGGGAAGGCTGGAAAGCAGCAGGCTGGGGAAGCCAGGTGAATACACCTGGGAGGGAGGCAGGAGGTATCTCCCACAGAGGGAACTGCCCTGCCCAGCTCTGTATGTTCTGAAACAGCGCAGGGGTGTTCAGCATTGTGGACTGTCAGATGCAAGGTTGGAGAGGGAGGGTTGGAATTCAATTTGAGGCTGGGAAGGAAGGCAGGGGCCAAATATGAAGGCCTTGAATGCCAGACCTAGGAGCTGGGATTTAGGCAGTGGAGAGCTGCTAGAGGGTTTTTTAAGCTGGCATGACAGGGTGGGGTTGGTAATTCTAGGAAACCTTCCTCTGGCTTGTGGGTGGTGCTGGAGCCTGGGAGACCAATCTGGAGGCTAAGTGCTCCAGCCTCTTAGAGTCGGAAGGAGATTTTCACTTATTTTCACTTACTTCATTGCTTCCTAGCTCTGTGGCCTTAGGCAAGTAACTCTACCTCTCTGATTCTCAGTCTCCTCATCCTTCAAATGAGGTTAGTAATTCTGGTCTGACTGATTTGTTGTGAATGTTCAATAGGATAATGAATTACATGTGCTAATGAAATGAGAAGAGATTTGTAGTCTGTATTACATCATGCAGACATTTGTTGGATTGCCCTGACAATAGAAGGCAGAGCCAGCATCTACTATGGTTCGAAACTTGATATCGCCCCCGCCTCCCCGGGAAAGCCCTAAGTATCCTGCCAGCTTGGACCACTGGTACCCTCTCCTAAGCAGAGGGAAGCTTTTTGCCTAGGACATTTCACTCATCTGGCTTATCCCGTTCGCATGGCCAGGCCCCACATAGGAGAGGAGATGGACGGTCAGATTTGGAGATGGCCACACAGCACAGTGTGTCGTATCTTGACGGGGCCACTGGAGCCCAGGGAGAGGGTGACCTTTTACTGGATGACGGGCAGGTTAGACTGGGAAGACCTCACAGAGGAGGTGACTTTTTTTTTTTTCTTAACATCCTTATTAGAGTATAGTTGCTTTACAGTGTTGTGTTAATTTCTGCTGTATAACAAAGTGAATCAGCTATGTGGTTGCCCACTCTCACCACTGTTATTCAACATAGTTTTGGAAGTTTTAGCCACAGCAATCAGAGAAGAAAAAGAAATAAAAGGAATCCAAATCAGAAAAGAAGTAAAACTGTCACTGTTTGAAGATGACATGATACTTATACATGGAGGTGACTTTTGAATCGAATGAGTGAGAGTTTGCATGGAAAACAAAGAAAAGTAGGGTGTCTCTGTCATCTTCATCCGAGGGAACAGCCTGTGCAGAGATGTGGGGCCCGATGAGCAAGACGGGCCTCTAGACTGGCAAGCTGTCTTTGCAGGATAGGTTTTAAACCAGGAGCAATGATGGGGTCCCGGTCTTCTGTCGGGATTGTACTCTGGTGCCCAGCATGGCCGGCAGTTGGAAGCAGAGGACCAGGAACAAGGCTGTTGGAGCAATCCAGGCCAGGAGGTCTCCTGAACCTGACCAGTGCAAGGTGCGGGGGGTGGGGGAAGACAGTGAGCCACCCACCCAGGGGTAGCTGCTGAGTCTCATTCTGTCACAGGTGACACAACTCTTTCAGCCTGCTTTGGCCTCTGCGACCTTTCCAAACTCCCTTACCAACTTCCTTGGTAGAGCCTGGTCAGTACTTGTAGCCCAAGCGAGACCCTGGGTGGTGCACTGGGAGACAATCCAAGGAAGAATCCATTTCGTAGTCTTCTCTGTCCTCTGCCCCTGCCTTGCTTTCAGGTCTGCTGGTGTCACGGCTCCTTTTTCTTTCCTGGCCCCTGAAATCACCCATTAGGGGGCAGGAACCCACATGCAGTGAGCACCAGTGTGTGCCAGGCCCAGGGCTAAGTCTTCACTTGACCTTGTGTAATCATCCCAGTGGCCTGCTGGGAGCAGTACTAGGTTTCTCACCATGTTACAGATGAAGACTCAGACTCAGAGGGGAGAGGGCCTCCTGGCAGGTGAGGTATGGTGGGGCTGGAACCTGGTGTGCCTGACCGTAAAACCCATTTCCTCTGCCCCACACTGCCTGCCCGTGTGTCCACACATGCCTCAGACCGAAGGGAACTTGCGAAGCTTCAGAATGGAGAAAATAGTATTGGGAGCCTTGTCTATTTCCCTGTAGATTATCTTCCAGGGATGATGTCATGGAGGAGGCTAGGCCCTTGGTGTCAGAACGCCTGGATTCTGAGTCCAGCCTCTGACCTCACTGGCTGTGTGACTCTGGGCAGATCACCGAACCTCTCTGGGTCTCTACGCAGATGTAAAATAGATACAATGCCATGTAACCTGCTGATCTTGCAGGGTGACTGAACAGATAAGAGTTGAGGAGGCATTGGGAAGGTTGAGAGCTATCCTTTGGCGAGGTGGTAGTATTCTAAATGCCTGGTATATCTTCATATAGTACCTGCTCTGTGGCAGACCCAGTACCCAGGGCCAAGGACATAAAAGGGAACCTAACCCCATTCCTGCCCACAGGAGGACAGACAGGTAAGTGTAATTATAGTCCAGCACGATCCACACGTGCCCACTTGTAAGCTGGGGCACAGCCATACAAGGAGCATTGGATTTGGAGCTCAGACACGTAGGTTTGAGACCTGGTTCCTCTCCTCCTCAGCTGAATGTCAGTCTGCAAAACAGGGACAGTAATCCCCACGGTCAAGGGTTGTGGTGAGGCCGAAACGAGATGGTGCTGTAGAAGTGCGTGGCGAGCTGACGTGTTTGTACAGATGTGCGGCGTTAGAGCTGCTGTTGGGGGAGCCGACCCACAAGGCTCCGGGAGTTTGGCCCTGACATTCTTTTTGCCTTGCGTTTCCAGAACTGACTAAGCCACTGGGGGCCAGGACGTTAATGGAATTTCCACCTGGGGATTTCGTTGGCGTCAGCTTGAGGGAGCTCACGATGAACATAAGTAGGGTTGGAGGCATCTCAGCATGGAGCAGCCGGTGGAGACAGAGCCCGTCTCAGGTGGGAGCTCGGCCCCCTGCCCACCTCGCCCCTTGGCCAGGGACTCCCCCTTGAAGTTGTGGTGAGGAGCTGGCAAATCTAGGGGCCAGAGATGCTGGGATGCAGCACCACGGGCAGGCAGCTGGAGCCAGGAGGGCCCGAGCTGGAATCCCTAACCCCAGGGAGCCCTCCTCAGAGGAGGAGGGAGGTTGGGGCCTTGTCAGCAGACACCAGCATGGTGACCAGAGGATGTTAGCACAGGTAGTCACAGACCCGCCGGGTGCTGACACCTCTTTGGGTAGCTGGGTAGGGAGGAACAGAGCAAAGAATAACACAGTC
Source organism: Tursiops truncatus (assembly GCF_011762595.2). NCBI lineage: Eukaryota > Metazoa > Chordata > Mammalia > Artiodactyla > Delphinidae > Tursiops > Tursiops truncatus. The sequence goes on along the minus strand of NC_047041.1, from coordinate 54,663,237 downwards.
ATTGCCTTCAGGAAGCTTAATAAATCATCACCATCACTGTCTACCATGCATTCAGCACTCAAGGTGTGGCAGTCGAGCTGACTGTTTCACACACTGTCCCCTAATGCTTTCACCAGCCCTGTGTTGTCGCCCCTGTTGAGGACACGGAGCCTCATCAAGGTTGAGACGTGCCCAAGGCTAGTAGGTACAGAGCTGAATTCACAGCCGGGTCTGAGTCCCGTGGTTGACTCTAAATTCTGGGCTCTTCATTCATCCAGCGTGTTTGCCGGGCCTGCCAGGCCTGGCTGTGGCCCCAGGTAGGGGAAGGGATGAACAGGTGAAGAAGGCAGGGTCACTGCCCCAAGCTGCTCGCACTTCAAGCCAGGAAACGGGCGGGTAAATAACGGCAGAGGCAGAGAATTTACCGAGTGTGTGTCTGAAGGAGGTGTGTTGATAGTGTGGTGTGAGAGGCCCGGCCCGGGGAGCAAGGAAAGGAGGGGGGCGTGGCCCAGGAGCCTGAGTGGACAGAACGGGCTTTGTTCCACTGGCAGGGCCAGGGCAGGCCTGGGGATGCGGCAGTCCTGCAATAGTGTGAGGCATCAGAACCCAGGTCCTGGGTCCTGCTCTGCCGTTTACTTGCAATCACTGACCATCTCTGGGCCTCAGTTACTCGTGATCTCTGAGGGGCCTTCCAGTTCTCCAGCCCTGGAATTCTCTGAGTTTGGAAAAGTATGAGAAGAGGCTGAGAGTTGTCCAAAGGCCGCCACCATAGGTTCGAATCAAGAGGGGAGTTCAGCCGAAGGAGGGAGGAAGGTGGGGACAACTTGCAGATACCTCTGTGCCAGAGGGAACTTGATTTCTGTGGTAAAGTAGAAGTCAGGAGGTTTTTGAGAGGGGCGATGATGTAGCCAAAGCTGTTTTAGAGGTTCTCATAGCACCGTCTGGAGTGTCGCAGTGGGGAGACCTGCCTGGGGCCTGTTAGGGCCACACCACTGACTCTTTTGACCTCACGGGCCATCTGTAAACTTTCCTTAGAGTCACAGCGGGCCCAACAAGGAATAGCTCATGGCCCTTGCCCAGAGGACCTTATGCTATACCCCCCTAACCAGGGGTGGGTGCAGTTACTAAGCCTTTGTCCTGCTGCCCTTGTGTTCTATAACCTGGCTGATCAGCAGATGCCTTTTATCTGCAGGTCAGGGTTTGGAAAGTAAGTGATGTATCCTGGGCCAGAGATCCTCCCTGGCCTTCCATGGTGAATACCTGTCTGCCTTTCCCTTTCTCCCAAGGGTAGATCACAGGGTCCCAGAGGGAGGGAGGGAGGCAGAGTCACTACTACACAGAAAAGAAAACTGAGGCTCCAGGAAAGAAAGAAAACTGTGAAGGTCACACAGTTAGTAGCAGATCCGGAACTAGAGTCCTGATCTCCTGGGTCTACGGCAGGTGCCAGTGATCTTGATATGAGTTGTTCTCCTGTCCCCGTTGCAGATTTGTAAGCCCCATGAGGACAGGGGCCCTGGGATCTCCCACCCCGACCCCAACATACACCTCACAGGGCCTAGCACACTGCCTTGCACTTAGCGATTCAGTGCTGTGGTTGATTAATAATGTCTGCAGTGGCTGTGGGTACTATAGGTAGAATGAAAAGGTACAGTGTTTCCATTATGTGGCTTCTACCACTTGGGGCCTCATTTCTCTACTGGGGCATTGGTCTTCTCAGTCTAATCTTCACAGCCATCCTCTCTGAGCCTGATAGGACCATCATTAGCATCCCAGGTTCACAGCTGAAGGAACTGGTCCAGGTAAAGTGACTTGCCCTGTTCACACTGCAAGTTGGTGTCCAAGGCTTTCTCACTCTCTAAGAAGCCCTTTCCTCTCCGTGGAGCTGAGGCTAGTGGTTTTTGTGAAGAGGAACTCACGTTACTCATCCCTTCCCAGACCCAGCAGCCGTGTTGAGAAACAATATAGTCATAGTGTGGCTTCCTAGGAAAGAACTGCTTTCCAGCAGGGCAGTGGTAAGAGCTTTGTCATGTTTGATACATATTTGCTGGAGGAAGGAGCAAGAGAGATGGGGTCAGGCCCACCCACTTATCCCCACCCCACCCGCTCCCATCTGTGGAGGGAGGCAGGGGGTCCACACTGCACCCTTCGCCTGTGCTGGGAACCCTGCCTTACTCCCACCACTATGTTTCATCCTCATGACAGGCCTGTGAGATGGCTCTTAACATCTCTCTTTTACAGATGAGGAGACTGAGGCTCAGCTTGTGGCTAGCCAAGATCAGAGAAAGCAGAGATGGCCGCAAGGCAGTCCTCTTAGGAAGCTTCATCACTCAGGGTGTTTTATAGATATTTTTTACTATAAGAGAGGAAATAAGAGGAGAAAAGGAGATTAAGACATGGTTAAACCACTCAGAGTTCTACCATCTAAAGAAAGACCACGACTGGGTTGACATATTTTCTTCTAGACTTTCTAAAATTACGATTTGCATTGGTTTTTCTTTAATGCATAGTTACACTTTTCTTAGCGTGCAATTTCTCCTTATGATCAGCTCTAGAATTATGGCATCAGCCCCCTCCTCCATGAGGTTGCAGACGCTTCTGAGCGTTATTTTTATTGACTCCATAAGATCCCTGGGAGATTCCACAGGCGTCTTGAGCGGGCTGGAAAGCTTGGGCCTGGAGTCAGGAGGCAGAGCCTGAGCATCGGCTGCCATCACCTCACTGAGGACCCAGGGACAAGTCACTGCATGCTCTCTGGGCCGCAGCTTCCTCATCACTAAAGTGAGGGATTGCACGCACTGCTCTGCGGCCCTCACAGCTCAAACGAGCAAAGGTCTTTTGGAAATTATCAGGGGCTGTGCCCCCGGCAGGGGATTTCCTTATCTTCCCTCAGTTTGCTCCTGGGAAAGTTCTGCCCTCCCCTTGGCTCCTGGATCTTTTGCTCCAAGCAGCAATGCCAGACCCCAGCATCTCGTGAGACACTCACATGAAGGCACCCCTCCTTATGTTACCCCAAAGGGGACATTGCCTCTAAGCAGAACAGGGGCACTGACCCTCAAAGACCACTAGCCCACACCTCTGCCTCTGCCCCCTTCTGGGGCCAAACTTGTGAGGCATCTCAGAGATTTCTTCCTTCTCCTCTCCCAACAGCCTTGGACGGCCCTGTGAGGCCTCTGAGCTCCGCTGTGACCTCAGGAAGGCCCCAGAGCCACTGAGTATTAGAAAGCTTGGTACCTACCTGTCCCAGCGGCCGATGGCAGCTGGAGCGTGGCCCTCGGACTCCGGATGCGTAGCTCTTCTTTCCCCAGCAACACACAGAAGTACACGTTCCACCTGAACCAAGCCAGTGACGAGGTTACAAAGGCCTGAGTTCACCTCCTGGCTCTGCTACCTTCCTCTCGCCATCCTCGGTTTCCTCCACCGTAACATGGACATAAGGCTGCTTACCTCCTGGAGTGACGGGATGGCATAAGGGAACATGTGTCCGGCACTTAGTGAGGACAGGCTCTGTCACTGTCAGCACTTTCCACTTAACTTCCAGGCCTAGCACAGAACGGGGGCCCAGGGAGAGGTGTCCACTGTGCAGGGCTGAGCAGAGACCTTGTCCACGGTGCCCTGGGAGCATCACAAGCACAGTGACCCAGGCGGGTCTCAATCTACACTCCTGCTCCCTCTGTATCAGCTGTCGCCACCATTGCCTCCGGGGCTCAGTGGTGACCACTCAGCACGTGTGCACAGCTCTTCACAGTTTGCATTGCACTACAGTGAGGGTTGTGTCAACGTATGTGAGGAGGGCAGGAAATACTGCCTTGTGGTACAGAGGACGAAGCCGAGGCCCGAGAGGCCCCCTCTCTGGGGGGGAGGGGGAGAGTTGGGCTGTGTTACATAAGCAGGAGCTCATAAGGGGCCATTTGGCATTTAAGAGGCACATTGTATAATCACCTTTGGGAACCAAAGGGTAATCTTAGGGCCTTTTTGTGTGTCTTCGGTGTTTGTTTAAACCCCAGGAAGGGTGGGTATGGGCAGATCAGCTTAGCAGGGAAGAGGAGGCCCTAGGTGGTAATGAACCTCTGCGGTGAGAAGCTCACCAGGGGAACAAAGGGGGTGTGAGGTAACTTAATATGTTCCTTTCAGTTCCAGACACTGGAACACTCTGTCCTGCCTCAATTGGGACCAAGCCCAGGATGCACCTGGGCCGGGTTTAATCCTCAAATTGGACTCTACAGCAGAAAGGGGCGGGAGAGGAGGGGCCCACATAGGGGGGCAGGGGAGAATAGCGCCCCTTCTCCCTGCCTGTGCTCCGAGCCCAAGTGCAGATCAAGTGGCTGCCCCTTTAAAGTTTCATGTAGGGCTAGTAATGCTATCCTGCTGCTCCCTCCACAGCCACCCCCTGTCCACAAGGTGGGCAGGTCCCTGGCCCACCTCTCCCCGAAGACCAGGGGGAGGAACAGGTGGGGGGAGGATGGGGCAGGGGGGCAAGTGTGCAGAGCTGAAGAACCTGCTAGAGTGAGGCTTAGTTAGTGCCTTCTATCTCCCGGGCTGAGTGGCTGCTGTGCAGAGGGAGCGTGTAGCCACAGCCTGTCCAGTTAGAGGCTTTCACTGCTCAACCCTCTCTCGCATCCTCCTGCGAGCACCACTGTCCGAGGGGCTACAGACGCGCCTGGGTGTGAGGACCGGAGGTGACAGTGTACATGGAGTGCCCAGCATCAGTGGTAGCTGCTGTTACAATCGTCCAGGAGAGAAACTGAAGCCAGGGGAGAGGCGTGGCTTGCATCGTAGCCTATGTCGGTGGGAAGAGCCCCTCTTGGACCCCATCTCTCCTGCCAATCCTGCTGGAGGCAGCAGATGAAAACAGAGGAATTGGGACTGAGCGGGCCTGGGTTCTAATCCTGCCCTGCTTTTTACTGGTTTGGGGTAAAACTCTTTTCCTCTCTGAGCCTCTATCTCTTTATTTGTATAATGGGGGAACCAGCCCAGCTGCCTTCCCTAGGTTAAAGGAAGGGCCAAAGAGGTGTAAGAGCCCTAACAGCTGGGGGTGAGGGCAGGGCAAGGGGGAAGGGGCTTGGCACAGAGTCCCCAACTGGAATGAAGGATCCTGCCTCTGGAGGCCAGGCCGGGTGAGAGGGCTTAGGACCGTGGACCCAACCACTGTTACCCACAAAAGCAGTGAGGTGGGGACAGTCATTGCAGACCCCCCTTGCAGGAAGAGGCCTCTGTCTGGGAAGCTGGAGTGCGGGTCTCAGGCATGGCTCAGCCACTGCCGAACCATGACAGTGAGCCATGCTTCCTGTGTATGCCATTGGGTTCACGCCCACTTACTTGTGACCATGGCCGAACCACGACAGTGAGCCATGCTTCCTGTGTACGCCATTGGGTTCACTCCCACTTACTTGTGACCGTGCATGACTCTCTGAACCTCTCTAAGTTTCAGTTCCCCCTTCGTGAAGTGGTGACAGCATGGCTGCCTTGCAATTTTCGTGGTTGTGAGGGTTAAGTGGGACCGTGCAGGGAGGCAGCTAGCACAGCATCCAGCACCTAGCACCCAGCATGTCGCATGTGCTCAGCAGAGGTAAATGCAGTACCCTAGCCCCTAAGCTGTAGACCCATCCTGTCCAGCGCATTTCCAGCTGGGTTCCTTAACGTCCAAGGAAGGCTCCAGGCCCTCACCTTCACTTCAACCGGAACAGGCCCACTTTCACCTGCTAATCTTATTTAAGGAAGGGTTCTCCTGCTTCCAGCCATCTGGCCTAACCCCCTTTACTATACAGATGGGGAGACTAAGGCCAGAGAGGAATAGGGACTAGAAATTATATAAGGAGGGGTATTCAGGGAAAGCGTCTGGGGGCACTAAGGGGCTGGTGGCAATTTGCAGCTGTGCCTACACACATCAGCTGGTGTCTTATGGGGTGGCTTAGAACCATCTGGTATGGGGTGCCTGGCGCCAGCCCTCACCTGTGGCTCTCTTTCTAGCCCACACCATGCTGTGGCCCCTGCTGCTGTTGCTGGCCGCCGGTGAGGCCCAGACCACCCGGCCCTGCTTCCCTGGATGCCAGTGTGAGGTGGAGACCTTTGGCCTCTTCGACAGCTTCAGCCTGACGCGAGTGGATTGCAGCGGCCTGGGCCCTCACATCGTGCCCGTGCCCATCCCCCTGGACACAGCCCACCTGGACCTGTCCTCCAACCGGCTGGAGACGGTGAACGAGTCCGTGCTGGCAGGCCCGGGCTACACCACGCTGGCCGGCCTGGATCTCAGCCACAACCTGCTCACCAGGTTCTCGCCCACGGCCTTCTCCCGCCTTCGCTACCTGGAGTCACTCGACCTCAGCCACAATGGCCTGGCCGCGCTGCCCGCCGAGAGCTTCACCAGCTCGCCCCTGAGCGACGTGAACCTGAGCCACAACCGGCTCCGCGAGGTCTCCGTGTCCGCCTTCGCCACCCACAGCCAGGGCAGGGCGCTGCACGTGGACCTCTCGCACAACCTCCTCCACAGCCTCGTGCCCCACCCCGCGCGGGCCAGCCTGCCAGCGCCCACCATTCAGAGCCTGAACCTGGCCTGGAACCGGCTCCACACTGTGCCCGACCTCCGGGACTTGCCCCTGCGCTACCTGAGCTTGGACGGGAACCCACTGGCGGCCATCGGTCCAGGGGCCTTCGAGGGGCTGGCGGGCCTTACACACCTGTCGCTGGGCAGCCTGCAGCGTCTCCCCCAGCTGGTGCCCTATGGCTTCCGTGAGCTGCAGGGCCTGCAGGTCCTGGATTTGTCAAGCAACCCCAAGCTCAAGTGGGCAGGACCCGAGGTGTTCTCAGGCCTGGGCTCCCTGCAGGAGCTGGACCTGTCAGGCACGGGCCTGGTGCCCCTGCCCGAGAAGCTGCTTCTCCACCTCCCGGCGCTGCAGAGCATCAGCGTGGGCCAGGGCGTGCAGTGCCGGCGCCTGGTGCGGGAGGGCACCTACCCCAGGCAGCCTGGCTCCACCCCCAAGGTGGCCCTGCACTGCATAGACACCCAGGAATTAGCTGCTGGGGGCTCTGATACCTTGTGACGAATGGTGTGGCCTGGGGCCATGTAACAGACTTTGCCCTGGGCTCCCTTGGGTCCTGGGTAATTTATATTTTAACGTGCCAATGCCAGCAGGGACTCTGTAGGCCTGTGTGGCAGCATCATTGAAAGAGAGGCTTTGAACCTGGGACCCACACCCAGGAGCAAGATTTTGCCCGTTTGTCTATGTTGCTCTCCAGACCATAGCTGAGGGTCTTCGATGCCAAACCAGACAGCAGTCCCCTGCTGTCCTTCCCTACTTGTCCCCAAAGTGCCTTCCCTGAGGCCTGGACCAACCTGACCCATGACAGGAGGAGGGCGGGCGGGAGGTAGTGCTGCGGGGCAGAGGTCCAGCCACTCAGGCATGGGTTTCTTTTACGACACAGCCCTCTCTTTGCTCTGGGCATGTGAGGGCTACTTCATCCTTTTTTCTTCCCCTAGAACTCTGGATAGAACTTTATAGAAAGGACTGGAGAAAAAACTCTAGTCCACCTCCTCATGTGCCAGATGGGGAAACTCAGGCCGAGGAAAGGAAAAATGCTATTCTGAGGTCCTACAGTGGCAGAAGCGTGAATGGACCCAATGTCCAGCCTCCCAGCAGGGCCCCTTTGCACTTTTCTCCCCTCTCCCCTTTCTGGGCTCCCCCTTGCTTCCAAGACTCACATCCTGCCATTTGTGCCCTTTCCCTGTCGTCCCCAGGAGGAGAGACCAGGGCCTCGGGGGTGGCACTCTGGGCCCGGTAACCGGCTGTGGCACAGGCTAAGTCAGTTCACCTCGGAGCCTCTAGAAGCCTCAGGGATACCAGTCCCAGCCCTGCCAGTTTCCCACTCTGGGTGGGGGGGGGGGGGGGGCGGTGTCCCCCAGCATCAAGAATGGAAATGCGCCCATTGACCCCTAAGGTACTGCCTCTAGATGCAGTCCTGGAGCCCCTCCAGGCCCTGAGCTCCCTCAGACCCCACTGGCCCTGTGCCCGACAGCCCAGCTCATCCTACTGAGAATGCAGTGAAGGAGGTAGGGGAGACCCCACCCATGTTTATGCTCCGCCACCAGGGTGGCATCTCAGCTTCCCAGCCCTGGGCTCTCTCCTTAGCATGGGGTTAATAAAAGTTGTTGCCTTTTTAATGGACTGTCACTTTCAACCCACCCCCACCCCCCCACCCCCTCCCCAACCCCCCATCCCCCGCCCCATCCAGGTCCCTGCTGGCAGGGGATGGAAACATGCCATTTGTAAAAGAAGAAAGACATTGCATTTGTTCGCTTTTGTAATATTGTGTCCTGGGGATGGGTTGGGGGAGGAGGCGTTGGGTGAAAGCCAGCTATACTTGGCCATGTGGGCGTCAGGGGGCTGGTCCCACAGGGACGCCCACAGGACAGTGAGAGCTCTGTCCTCCCCCACCGGCCCTACCCAACACCTGGTCCTTGGTTTAATAAACACTATAAAGAGGCCCTCTTCCCATCATTTGACCGACATCCACTGACATTCCCTAGACTGGGCCATGGGGCCATAAGGATGAATTGAGACAAGATTGTTCTCTCTGAAAAGCCCAATAACCTCCCAGGATTAGGGGAGTGAGGTGATGTGAGGGAGGGAGTTCCTCGGGGGTGGGTGGCACCTTTCACTGCAGCTAACACTGCCTGCCTTCCTCATTTCCCCTCTGCCTGACGCCCCATCTCCACGAACTTGTCAGGCCCTGCATGCCTCTGCCTTTGCTCAGGCTGTTACTCTGGGACCTGGCCCTTGCCCCCATCCCTGCCTCTCAACTCCTTCCCAGCCTAACAGACCCAGTTCCCACCTCATCTCCTTAGAAGCTTTCCCTGAGGTCCCCGTCCACCTCCCTCTGCTGTGTTCCTTCTTGGCATCTGACTGCTGTGGTATCCTAACTCCTGTTTGCCCACTTCCAGTGACAGGGATCCCACTTCCAGCTCATCTGAATGGCTCTGCTGTCAGCAAGTTCTTCCTTCTAACTAGCCAAGAACGGCAGGAATATCCATCACCATCACTACCACCAAGATTTTCCTGCTGTCTACTCTGTGCCCTGAGACTCGTGTTCCTGGGGCGGGAGGGGGAAGGACACATGGAGGACACCTAACTATAAGAGCAGTACAGGACCTGTGAGAGCCCTGTGGTGGGATTAGGAAGGCCCCCTGGAGGAGGCTCATCCGTGGAGTTGGGAAGGACAAGTGGACCCGGACAGAGGTGGCTGGCACTTGAGAGGGGTCACGGGTGAACAATGGCACAGACCCCAGGACATTCAGGCCATGGGTAGGGTTGGGGTGCCTGCCCATCATGTGGCTTAGGCCCCCCAGGGCTTGGGCTCCCTGAGCCGGAGGCTGGCCCCCGCCTATATGGGAAGGATCTGAAGTCTGGGGGACAAGGGAGGGTCAGAGTGAGACCCCAGCCTTCACAGTCCTCAGATTGGTACTCCATCCTCCCACATGCCTTGGGACAAGAGAGGCCTCAAATGCAGGGGTGAGGGAGAGATCCCTGGGACTTTCACCCAGTGGGGCTTTAAAGCCCCACTTGAAGAAGGCGTCCTTGGGGAGGGCCATGGAACATAGGGGTCTTAAACTCTAGTGGCGCTGAAAGCAGGGGAAGGGAGGCCGGGACAACTGCTGTTCACCTCCGCCCTGAGCTGCAGCTTCCACATCTGCAAAACGGGGCGGGGGTGAAGCTCCAGCGGCAGGGTGGGCAGACGCCGCCACACCGTGCGGGCTTCTCCTTCCTGGTGGGGGCATCACCTCGCACACCCCCAGCCCCTACGCGCTGTAGAGAAAGCAGAAGCCCCGCGGGGCAGCCGGCCCGCGGCCCCTCCGGAGGCTCTCAGCCCGCAGCGCCACCTCGTGCTCACGCATGGCCAGACACCCTAGATCAGAGAGGTCGCGGAGCCCAGGGCCTCTGGAGGCCAAAGTGGACCTGCGCAGTTTGCGGAGCCAGCCCCTCTTTCCCCTCGCCGACCGCCTTCATCCGGCCACCCTCCGCCTTCCTGGAATCCCCGGACCGAGAATGAGGTCATTGGAATCTTACACACACACACAATTACAGAGGTTAGTGCAAAGATTCCGTTTTGGAGTTCCCAGAAAAGAGTTAAAATCCTGGTCCATCACGAGCCGGTTGTGTGACTTTGGCCAAGTCACTTTACTTCTCTAAGCCTGGAAAAGGGGATGAAAATATCTCCCTGCACAGGATTGTATGTAGGAAGTAACATTTGTAAAGAATCAAGTACAGTGCCCGGCACAAAATAGACAGTCCAGAAACGCTTGTTTCCTCCCTTATGCAACCACTGAATTATGAATTGGATTACAGAAACGTGTAGTCTTAGACTCATATTTTGATAACGGATGCAGAACTGAAAGATTTTGTAAAGCTTTAGGATGGTAGAATTGAGGAACAATAGTATAGTTTTCAGGATTTTGCCCTGTGTACCTAACACGGCATAGGCTTTCAACACACATGTCAGTTGAGTTTTAGAGATGGGGAAACATCTGAGTACAGTTTGCCATCATAGCACAGGCTGGGTCACAAACATTTCACTGCACTTCATTAATAATTCAGTTGCCGTTTACTGGGCACATGTCCTTGGACTTGTGCCCTGGATGTTATTGTCACCGTACAGCTGAGGAAAGCAGCCTGTGCCTGGTTTCATCTGTCATATGGCAAGTCTCTCATTCCTGAATGTCCTACCTCAGTGACCGGGCCAGCTGTGCAGATCACACGTGTCAGAGAGGGCAGAGGTGCTCTAAGAAACCAAAAACACTAGGACTCCATTTATTTTTCTGTTGGAAAAAAAAAGGCGGGGTGGAGTTACGCAGCTCTAAGTATCTCCAATCAGACCATGGATTCTAGATCCTAGAGCATGAAAAGCCAAAGATAAAATCCTTCCCCTCCTGGCCCCATTTCACAGATGGGAAGATGGAGGCCCAGAGAGGAGCAGCCCAAGGTCACATGGCAGGTGACGTGGCCACATGGCCAGGATTCTGTGCTTCAGATCTGGCTATATAATTGGTGGAACCTAGGGTAAAATGAAAATGTGGGGTCTTTTGTTCAAAATTATTAAGAATTTCAAGATGGCGAGAGCAGAGCCTTAAACCAAGCATGGAACCCTTCTAAGGTCCCACTGCCCATGAAGCCAGCCCTGCTGTGCTTTAATCATACCATTACAGAGAAGGAAGAAGCAAACGCCCTGTGTTGGTCAATATGGCAAAAGAGCATCTGTATGGATTTGTATGAAACCCAAACCCTCTGTAGCTCAGGGAGCTGATTAGACTCTTTCAAATCCAGTAATTTCCCTCCATGGGTGTTATCATACCACCCCCTGATTTCCCCAAATTGTCATGGCCAAGGGGCCAAAGGGTTGCCCTCTTGAAGAGAGAGGGCAGATGGCAATGGGGATACTAACACCTACCAACTGCCTCCAAACCAGCTCATAGGATGTTTCTCTGGACAAGACTGCGAGGCATGTGGGGGGCAGAGGCCTACCTCTACTCGTACCTAATGTCCACCAAGACAGTAGAGGTCATCGTAGGCTAACAGGGCTTGCCCACTGATGCTCAGTGTTCTGTGTGGGCTAATTTGACCAAGGAGCAAATGTCCACTGATACCTCATATTTATCAGTACCTAACGTCCATCAATGACAGCCCTCACCAATGGCTGATATCCACAAAGGGAAAATGTCCAGTGGTGGCAGCATCCACTACTGCCCAACACACACCAGTGCCAGTGCTTGCAGGCAGCTCATTGCAATGATCATTGCTCTTCGTGTCACTACCTAATGTTGGTCCAGACTTAACATCTGGCGACAGCAAATAACCATCTAGTTAAGTTACATGCCCTGTGTTTATTCTTCTCTTTTATTTATTTAACTCCCAGTGGTTGTATTTATGGGGATTATTGTGTTTGTTGAGCTGGGTGGGAAAGTCTTCCTGTGTTTACTGTTTAATTCCAAAAGCTATTTATTATTTTATTTGGCATACCCATTAGTCAAAATATTCCAAATTAGGAACACAAGCATACATTTATGTTTCTTGACATATACACATATGTACATGTAACATGTATATATAATTATTAAATACAGGAATGATACAGAAAGACAGAAAAAGAGAAACTGCTTTGAGAACAGAAGTGTCAAGACAAGAAAAATGTTTTAATTAGTTGATTCTTAGAGGAAGCAACTTTTCCAAAGTTGAGTGATTATTCGAGACGTCGGCCCTCCTGCTCTGGCAAAGGACAAAAAGCCCTACGCTGGGCTGAGAAAAGCTAGGTTCTCTAATAACGTTAAGACACTGATGCAAGGGCTCCTGCGGGCAGAAGAGCCAGTGGGTAAGGCACAGGCTCCAAAGGGAGGCTGCCTGGCTCAAGGGCAGCTCTGCTACTTCCAGCTAAGCCACTCAGCCTCTCTCTCTCTCTCCCTTTTTTTTTTTTTTTTTGGCTGCATCGGGTCTTCGTCACAGCATGTGGGATCTTCGTTGTGGCGTGCAGGCTCTTCATTGCAGTACATGGGCCTCTCTCTAGTTGTGGCGTGCAGGCTCAGTAGTTGTGGCGCACGGGCTTAATTTCCCCGTGAAATGTGGGATCTTAGTTCCCCCACCAGGGATCAAACCCGCGTTCCCTGCATTGGAAGGCGGATTCTTTACGAGTGGACCACCAAGGAAGTCCCTCAGCTTCTCTCTGAGCCTCAGTTTCCACATCTGTATAATGGATATGGTAGCCACCTCAAAGGGTGGTTGTGGGAAAGTCAATGTACATAGAACATTTAGAATTGTGCCTGGCACATAATAAGTGGCATATAATAAATAATATGAAACACAATTGACTCTTGAACAACTCAGGAGTTAGGGAAGCCAACCCCCCAAGCAGTCGAAGATCCTAGTGTAACTTTACAGCCAGCCTTCCGTATCCATGGCTCCGCATCTGTGGTTTCAACCAACCATGGATCACGTAGTACGTTTAGTGAAAGAAATCTGCATATAAGTGGACCCATGTGGTTCAAACACGTGTTGTTCAAGGGTCAACCTTACCTTTTTTTTTTTCTTTTGAAAATTCTTTCTTTTGTCAAGCTTATAAGCATGCTGTGACTCAAAACATTCTCAGACAGGGTTTCTTTGGTGGCCATCGGCTCTCAGCAGGTGGTCTCATAGAAGCTGTTATGCTTAGGAATTTGACTGAAACGAGGTTCTACCCTCTGCACCAGAACATTTCAAAATGGCCTCACCACGCAGCTTCCTCCCAACACTCAGTGCTGAGGAAACATCCCCATGACCATCCTCCCCAGGCCTGGCAGTCAAAGATGGAACGGCTGACCTGCTGCAAGTTGAGATGCAGGGAAAACTTGCGACTCTTCTCACTCTCCCAGACAGCCTCACTCTCTGTCTGAAATTCTACCATTCCTCTTTGGCTTTAGCTGTGATTGTTGTCTGATGTCCTTGCTAGATAGGGAGGGACCCGGATGTGATGTACTCTAAAAGCTGATTTTGGGACTTCTCTGGTGGCACAGTGGTTTAGAATCCGCCTGCCAACGCAGGGGACACAGGTTTGATCCCTGGTCCAGGAAGATCCCACATGCCACGGAGCAACTAAGCCCATGCGTCACAACTACTGAGCCTGCGTGCCACAACTACTGAAGCCTGTGTGCCTAGAACCCATGCTCCACAACAAGAGAAGCCACTGCAATGAGAAGCCCGTGCACCGCAACGAAGAGTAGTCCCCGCTCGCTGCAACTAGAGAAAGCCCGCATGCAGCAACGAAGACCCAACACAGCCAAAAATAAATAAATAAAAAATAAAATAAAAATGAAAAAAAGACTTAAAAACAGTGATTTTTAAGGTGATATGTTGATAGGACAGTTGCTTAACATTATGATCCTAGAGGCAAGATTGTGAGACATAAAGAAGGTAGTTGAAGGATAAGGTGTTTTACATGTGCTGCCTTCTCTACCAACCAATGTGATATCCTGTTATATTGGTGACCCCTAACGAACCACATCTGGTATTATCACCCTGTGTAGAACCATCCTCTTGAATCTGGGCTGGGCCTGTGATTTGCTTTAATCGATCGAATGCAATAGAAGTGGCTCTGGGTCAGTTCCAGACCTAAGTCTTAAGTTCTGGCAGCTTTCCCTTTTGCAATCTTGGGAATCCAGAGCTGCCACGTACAGAGTCTGGTGAGACCATGTGGAGAAGCCCTAAGGCCAGATACAGAGAGAAAAGCTAAGCCATCCAGTATCCCAGCAGATAGCAAACCCCATCCAACCCTTTACACACATAAGTGACTTCAGCAAAAGCAGCGGAAGAACCAACCAGTCCTGATTGCAGAATAGTGAGCAAATAAAGTGACTGCTGTGCCGAGCCATTATACATTGGACTGGTTTCTTACACAGCAGTAGATAACCAAAACAACCAAGTCACAGGCTGGGTTTCCCCAGCCCTGTCGCCCCTCCTCCACCCCCTCTGGCTTTCCTGGTGAAAGAACTGCTAACCTAGTCATAGGACATGAGCAGCTGAAGATGCAAAGATGCCAGATGACAAAGCCAGACAGCCAGAGCCTCCTTGAGGAGGGTCAGTCTGAAGGGACCAGGCACAGTTGAAAGGAAACACATGTGCCCGGTATTTTAAAGTTTATGAGGTGCCACCCTGCACATGAGCTCATCTCTTGTTATATTTTTGTCTCACGGCCACCCAGCAGGCTTGGCCTGTCTCCCCTCAGCCTCTCACTCTCCTCTCAGCCCAGACAAATGGCTTGCAGGTCCCCAGACAGACACACCTCTCACGCCGGGACTCCCCTTGTCTCTCCACAGCCCCAGCTGGGAACCTGGAGAGTAAAGACCTAGACCCACTGTCCTGCTAGGGGCCTTCTCCTTCCCTCAGGGCCTTTCCTCCAGACCCAGGGACTTACAAGCAGCGAACTGAGGCTGGTGGGAGGCCAGGCACTGGGTGGGGGCAGGTGAGAGCAGTCAGAGGAGAGCAGGGAAGAGGGAAGCCAGTCTGGAACACAGGGGACCCTGGGAAAGGTGTCGCCTTTTAGTAATTCCCGCAGACTGTGGACAAAGTCATACTCAGCTCAAGCTTTAAAAATAATCTACACACACACAGACACAAACACTGTAATTTCCCTGGCTGGCCCCATCTGACATCTGTGCAGACACATGGGGGTGGGGAACAGGATGGGTGTTTGGAGGGAGTGTGTCTTAGGTTTGGAGCAGACCCCTCGGGAGTGACTACACGGAACTTCCCTTTGTTAATATGTTCTAAAGGAAGGTGACGCTCGAAGGAGTAGGCGAGGAGTCAGTGAATGCTCGCCTGTCCTCACACCCACCAGCCTGATTACCTCCCACTTATCCTTCCTGCCTCAGTGTTCCTGCCACCTCCTCCGGGAAGCCTCCCCTGACCACCTTCCCCATCCTACTCCAGGCAAGGTTAGATGCACCTCCTCTGTGCTCACCCAATACCTCATCTTCCCTCCAGAGTGACACTCATCACGTTTATTTTCTGTTTATTTTTCCAGCTTCCACTTTACACTGAGGGTAAGAACTGTGCCTACATTTGCTCTTCAAAGGGTCCCTAGCACCCAGGTTGTTGCCTGGCACATAGTTGGTTATCAATACACATCCAAAAAATAAAACACATCCATTTTATTGACGGTTAAATGGAGACCCAGAGAGGTTAAGGGACTTTCCTAAGGCTGCACAGCAAGCTCAGCAAGAAACCAGCTCTTTAGACTTGCAGTTGCGCAAAAGGACCCTCCCTCCCCTACCCCTCAGGAGGCAGGTGTGTGCACTAACAGGCCTGAAGGGGCCAGTGTTCCCTGGGAGGGGCCAACTCTTCCTCTCCAGCTCCTTGGCAGGGTCCCACCTCTGCTCTGACTTACACGCTGTGTCTGAGTCTGTGCCCCGCTTCACCCACCCCAACAGCAGCCCCACTGGCTATAGAAGGGCAAGTCCCACCTCCCAGAGCATGCTTCCGCAGCTGAAAGATGAGTCGGGGATCGGGAGGCTCCTTCTAACTGAGGGTCTGGGAACCCCTATGAATGAGGCTGCAGACGCCTAGCTCGCAGCCAGCTCCACATGGCTTGCTCTGTGGCACGAAGCACAAACCTTCACCAAGCACCAGAAAGGCCCAGAAATCTTGTTTCTATTAAATGTACCAGAATTTTCCTTCAATATTACATAAGTTTCCAGCTTCCACTATTTTGTGTGTGTGTGTGTGTGTGTGTCTGTGAGTGTGTGCGCGCGCATGGGATGGTAGTTTTCAGATTTTGAAAACAAACAAATCCAGATGATTCTGCTGCATCATCAGGTCTGGGCAACACTTTAAAGTTTACACAGATCTTACATCTCACACCCATACCTCATGTACTGATCACAACCTTATCGCGAGGAAAGCAGGGCAGGGCCAATCACTAACCCATTTCACAGATGGGGAAAATGATGCCTGGAGAGTGGGTGGCAGAACCTGGGACTTGCACTCAAAAGCCCTATTCCAGACTCTGTCCTCTTCCCACTCCTCCGCAGAGTGATTCTGGTTCAGAAAAAAAAAAAGGGAGAATGAATATAATTACTTGATAGACCTGCCCAAACAGCTTGCTTACTCCTGGCAGGGAGCTAAATCATCTGGTGGGAAGCCCATTCTCTAGGAGATGGGGGTGAGAGATGACAGGAATAATAAAACTCTGGGACAAAGGCAACTGGATGCTGAGAGAGTGGCTCAAAAGATTAGGGCAGCCCATGGGGTGAGCCCCAGGCCTCAGAGCTCAGGGTCCGCTCCCACACAATTTTAAGCCAGCGTTTGTTAGAAAAACACCACAGTCCTGGCCACAGTGCACCCAGAGGTGGAGCAAACCCAGCCCTGGCCCCCGTGGCTCCTCAGTCTTCGACTGCTGTACAAGGTGGCAAGCGGCTACATAGGCGGGGCTGGAACGTGAGTTCCCATCTGACGCATGGGCGAACCAGGGGCGCCGCGCCGCGCCGCAAGAACGGAGCTGCAGGCCAAGCTCCGGGCTGGGTGCAGGTCTCAGACAGGCCACCAGAGGGAGCTGCCTGGGACACTCCCCTTTCCTTTCTCTGCGCAGTTCTTCCCTCTCGATTCCTGGAGTTGACGCTCTAGCCCAGGCCTGGGGGGTGGGGTGGGGGTGGGGACGTCGCCTAAGGACAGAGCCCAGAGCAAACTCAGAGAAGCAGGAGCCAGAAGCAGCAGTGGTTTTCGGCAGTCACCAAGGACTCCATTGCTTTCACATCGTCCCCTCTGATGAAATAACCTCCAATCTTCGTGTTTTACAGAATTTTAAAACTAACGTATTCAGGTGGGTTTTTTTTTTCCAATTCAACAAATGGTTAATGCTTATATATTGACTTATTTCATTCTCACTATACAAAAAGATGTTTGACAGTTGAGAACACTGAGGCTCAAAGAGGTTAAATAATTTGCCCAAGGTCACACAGCAGAGAATATAGATTTTAAAAGTAAGTCTGTCTGATTCTGGAGCCTAGAAATAAACTAAGAATACTAACCTTACAGAATCAGAAACAGAGAACCCCAGAGTGCCAGCCTCCTTGGCTCTTTCCTTACAGAAGCCAAGATCAGCTTGGTGGGGACTTTAGAAGGGACTCTGGGTCCTGCAGGCCAGTGGTCCTGAAACCGTGCACCTCAGATTGGGACTCTAACCCACGAAGCCAGGACTCGAACCCGGCCAAAACCCGCGGTCTTCCAACTGAGATAAAACACCTGGTTTTAGGATTTAATGAAGCTCAGGTTCTTGATGTCTCATCACAGAAAGAATTCAGTGAGAGGGGCTTCCCTGGTGGTGCAGTGGTTAGGAATCCACCTGACGATGCAGGGGTCATGGGTTCGATCCCTGGTCCAGGAAGATCCCACATGTTGTGGAACCTAGAGGAAAGCCCGTGTGCAGCAACAAAGACCCAATGCAAGCATAAGTAAAGAGATTAAGTAATTTTTTTTAAAAAAAGGGCTTCCCTGGTGGCGCAGTGGTTGAGAGTCCGCCTGCCGATGCAGGGGACACGGGTTCGTGCCCTGGTCTGGGAAGATCCCACATGCCGCGGAGCGGCTGGGCCCGTGAGCCATGGCCGCTGAGCCTGCGCTCCACAACGGGAGAGGCCACAGCAGTGAGAGGCCTGCGTACCGCTAAAAAAAAAAAAAAAAAAAAAAAAAAGAATTCAGTGGGAAACAAAGTGATAGGTAAGAAGTGGATTTATTTAAAGAGAAACACACTCCACAGACAGTGTGGGCCATCTCAGAAGGTGAGAAAGGCACCAGGGTATGGGGTTGTCAGTTTTTATAGGGGTGGGTAATTTCATAGGCTAATGAGTGGGAGGGGTATTCCAGCTATTTTGTGAAGGGGCGGGGATTTCCAGAAATTGGGCTACCGCCCACTTTTTGAATCTTATGATCCTGGCCTTGGAACTGTCATGGTGCCTGTGGGTGTGTCATTTAGCTTGCTGATGTGTTACAGTGAGCATATACTGAGGCTCAAGGTCTAGTGGAAGTTGACTTGTCCGCCATCTTGGACCCATTTGGTTCTAATCAGTTTATGTCATGTCCTAGGGCTATGTCATTCTTTTAGAGGTTGTACCCTGCCCCCTTCCCTCCTGTTTCATTCCCCCTTCAGAGATTTTACTTCCATATTCTTACGGGAAACAGAAGGGCGATGGTCTGTCTTCTGTAACTGCTTCAAGGCTGAGTAGGGGCATCGACCCTGCCTGTCAGGGAGTAAAACTCTCTGGATGCCTGATCTAGGGGCCCCAGGGACAGGAAAGCTCCTTGTTTTAAGTCAGTACGGGCTGGAATCCTCACATAGCCATCATCTTGGTGTGGAACTGTTGTAACTGCTTCCGTAGCCTTTCTATGAATCTCCTTGATGATGAAGCAGTTTTTTTTTTTCAGATAAAATATTATAGGTTTATTTAAAACTTAGTTCTCACCTTGAATGTGCAAAATACAAACTCCACAAAATGTTCATTTTTTTACTTTGTAATGTACA
Source organism: Tursiops truncatus (assembly GCF_011762595.2). Classification (NCBI taxonomy): domain Eukaryota; kingdom Metazoa; phylum Chordata; class Mammalia; order Artiodactyla; family Delphinidae; genus Tursiops; species Tursiops truncatus. The sequence continues at coordinate 54,644,235 of NC_047041.1, read as the reverse complement.
GATATACAAAATAGAAGTTTGCTTAAATTTACATTACATATTTATTAAGGCAAGGAACTATATAGAAAAAACATTTGTTCTGCTTAAGGCATACTTGGGAATAAACCATTGTACAAATTATTGCACATCTGAAACCACAGTGCATAACAGACTGCATAAAATGGTTAAAGTAAACCAGGTGTATTTACCTGAGTTAGGTCATAAATGTAGATGGGAAGACAAAAATAGATTTTCCTTGTCAAAGTATGCAGCAGTTTGAGAACTTTGACCTCATTTGGTACCTTTAGAACCAAGACTCACCGAGCACCGTCGTTTAGGCTATTAAAACACATTTTTTGTACCTGAATTTCTTCCTCTTCTAAGATTGTAATAATGGCTTTTAAAAGGCAAAGAGAATACAAGGTGATCTTTATACTGATATTGCATTGAAACATTCAGGGGATTTTGGTCTTCCCTCTCCCCAACTCACGGGTCTAATTTATATTCTGATATCCAAAACTTCCAGTCACCCCCTTGGCGTTTTGTAAGTCCAGGAATATATATTCAAGTTGGATTTAGAATTGGAATGATAGAAGATCCAGTCACAGACCCCATCTGTTCTTTGTCATTTGGTTTCCTCAGGTCTCCTGATTATCCATTCACAAGTTGACTTGTTGGAAACTTGACCATGATTGTAGTGCTTTCCAGCAGGGTTCCTCCCCTCACCGGGAAGACAGTGTGAAAGGTAAAAAATACTGAATTCTCGTCTGGCAGTGTGGGTCATATCCACTGTTTGGGGATTTAAAAGTGCCTCTTCATGTGTAAGGCGAGGTGGTCCGACCTCAAAAAAATGCCCCGTCGCACTTCTGGCACTGGAAGGGGCGGTGCCCGGTGTGTTTGCTGTAGTGCCCGGTCAGTTCATCTGAGCGGGCAGATCTCCACCCTCAGCCGTCCCAGTCACAGTGGTAAGGTTTCTCACCTGTGTGGGTTCGCAGGTGTGCCTTGAGAATTGCCTGAAGAGCAATTTGGCAGTACTGACCCAATGCCCTAAAATTTGCCACAGTAATTCCACTTCTAAAACACTCTTCTTAGAAAACAATCATGGAAAAGTATAAAATTTAGCTACAAGGATATTCATCGTCTACTGATAACAGCAAAAATATTGAAAACAATCTAAAGATTCATCAATAGGGTGGCTGTTTAAGTAACTTATGATATGTCTAAAGATAGAATATTGGCCACTCATTAAAAATTAAGCTGTACATAGGCAAAACCAAAACCAAACCAAAAAAACCAACCATGAATCCAAATTTCACACTCTATACAAATTAACTCAAATTAGGATCTGATTGGATCCTGATTGGATCACAGACCTAAATGTAAAACATAAACTTATATAAGTTTCAGGAAAAAAAAAACAGGAGAAAGTCTTCAAGACCAAGGGCTAGCCAAAAAGATTTTTGACTTGATATCAAAAGCACAATCCATAAAATAAAAAATTGATAATTAGACCTCATCAGAATTTTAATTTTTGCTCCATGAAAGACCCCCTAAAGAGGATGAAAAGACAAGACGTAGATTGGGAGAAAATAGTTGGACACCACATATCTGACAAAAGACTTGTATCAAGAATATATAAAGAACTCTCAAATCTCAACAGAACAAGAACAGACACCCCAAGAAGAAAATGGGCAAAAAAAGAAACAAAAACAGACAGTGCACTGAAGGAGATATACAGACAGCAAATAAATGTGAAAGGATGTTCAACTTCATTGGCCATCAGTAAAATGCAGATTAAAACCACGAGATACCACCACATACCTCTCAGAACAGCGAAAATGAAAAATAGTGATGATACCAAGTACTGACAAGTATGTAGAGAAACTAGATCACTCGTGCATTGCTGGTGGGAATGCAAAAGGGAACAGCCATTCCGGAGAACAGTTAGTTTGTTATAAAACTAAACAGTGTACTTACCACATGCCCCAGCAATCACACCCTTCAGCATTTATCCCAGAGAAATGAAAGCTTGTGTTTCACAGAAAACCTGTACACAAATATTCATAAAGGTGATTCACAGTAGTCAAGAAATGGAAATAAATGTTCATCAATAGGTGACTGGTTAAACAAACGACGGTATACCCACACCATGGAATACTACATAGTGATAAAAAGGAACGAATTATTGATATATGTGACAGCGTGGGTGGATTTCAAGGGAATTACACTGTGTTATAAAAGGCAATCCTGGGACTTCCCTGGTGGTCCAGTGGTTAAGAATCCACCCTCCAATGCTGGGGACACGGGTTCTATCCCTGGTCGGGGAACTAAGATCCCACATGCCACAGAGCAACTGAGCCCGCCTGCCACGACGAAGAGCCCCCTCACTGCAACTAAGACCCAAGGCAGCCAAATAAATTAAGTAATTAATTAAAAAAATAAAGCCAATCCCAAAGGTTATATGCTGTATGCTTCTTTTTATATAATATTCTTGGAGGAACAAAATTATGGAGTACAGATGAGCAGTAGCCAGTGGTTAGGAGTGGGGGAGTGGTTGTGGTTATAAAGGAGGAAGGAGCGTTGTGGAAATGGAACAACTAGGTATTTTTATTGTAATGGTGGTCACGTGAATCTGTACCAGTGATAATGTTGCATAGAACTACACACATATACATACACAGAAATGAGTACGTGTAAAACTGGTGAAATCTGAGTACTCAGTAGATGCTACCAATGTCCATCTCTTGGTTTTGATACTGTGCTATAGTTACACAAAAATGTGGCCATTGGAGGAAACTGGGTGAAGGATACACTGGATCTCCCTGTACATCTCTTTTGCAACTTCCTGTGAATCTATAATTATTTCAAAATAAAAATTTGGTATGAAGCTGCAACCCCAGGGGTGGGAGGTGGTGGCTGGGAGGGAGCCTGAGGGGCCCCTCTGGGGGACGGGTAATTCTGTTCTGTTGATCTGGGTCCTGGTTACACAGATGAGTTTGGTTTGTGAAAATTCAATGAGCCGTACATTTACAGTCCATGAGCTTTTCTCTACCTATATTATATCAATACTTCAATAAAACATTTTCTTAAAGGTTAAACCTGCAGAAGAATTTTTTTTTTTTTTTTTTTTTTTGCGGTACGCGGGCCTCTCACTGTTGTGGCCTCTCCCGTTGCGGAGCACAGGCTCCGGACACGCAGGCTCAGCGGCCGTGGCTCACGGCCCCAGCCGCTCCGCAGCATGTGGGATCTTCCCAGACCGGGGCACGAACCCGTGTCCCCTGCATCGGCAGGCGGACTCTCAACCACTGCGCCACCAGGGAAGCCCCATGCAGAAGACTATTTAAGGATGTGAGAAAATGTTCACTTAAATATCTTAAGTAGAAATAAAAGCAGAGTACAAAATAGTATATATTATTTGATACAATATTTGGTTTAAAAATTATATGAATGTGTACATGCATAGAAAAGTGACTAAAGGAAGATATGCCCAAATGTTAACACTGGCTAACATTTGGGTGGTGGAATAATGGCTGATTCTAAATTTTCTTCTTTGGTCTTATTCATATTTGCTATGATAAATATGTATTACTTTTGGAAACACACACATAAAAAGTTGTGTTAATGCTAATCTTTGATATTTGTATGGAATTTCCTAGCTTACAAGTATTATTTAGAAAGATCAGGAAGACAGAGATCATTATTACAATTTTTAAGATCAGGCAATTGTAGCCCAGGGAAGTGGAGTCACTTATCCAAAGTCTCTCCACATTTACAAATCTGAAGACTAGCGCTCACGTCTGCCAGCTCTGACCCTGAGCTTTCACCATCACTACCCTGCTAACGTGGGCAAAAGACCATGCTGGGCACCAAGGGGACTTCCAAGGTAACTGAAATCATAGCTCTCTGAGTTAGACCTCACATGTCATTCAGTCCAAGGCTACCATCCTCTACGTTATATCCCCAAATGGCCACCTCGTCCTTTCTTGCATACCTCTAGTCATGGGGAGCTTCTTCCATTCTAGAGCTGCTCTAGTGCTCAGTAAATGGCCCAGCATTTCCGCTGATCCCAAATCTACGCTGCATTCCTCCACCTTCCTTCATCCATCTTAATCCTGCCCCTTGGGCTACACAAACAAGTATGACCCCCTTTCCTTGTGGCAGTCCTGTAGAATTTGGGAGACAACAATCTGTCCCTGTCCCTAGTTCCTAAGGATAGGACTCCAAGCTTCTAAATTTTCTAGATCCAGAGAAGTTGAGTGACTTACCTAAGGTCACACAGCAATTTCAATATATGATTAATGAGTGTCTGCCTGGGCACAGCACTCTGTCGACTCTGCTGACATGGGTGGAGCTATCTGGACTCTGGGGGACCATCTGGGATCCCCCTTTCAGGACTAGGGAGTGGAAAGGAGACATAGGAGATATCTCTGTGCCAAACTTGTTCTGGGGTCCTCTGGGAGCCAGTATCGCCCTTCCCTCACAAACACACAGGGAGTCTGCATGCACTCCACCCACAGACTTCACTGCTCAGAACTGCTTTCAGGCCTCTAAAATCCCTCACATCTCTCCGGGACTCCCAGCTCTGCTCTTGCAGCCCTGAGGGAAATGAGTCAGGTGGGAGGAGCTGGGGAAGAGAAGGTGAGGGAGGAAGGAAAAGGTTACTGGTCTCCCACAAGGGGCTCTGAATGATCTTGTGCAAGTCACTTCTCGGGAACCTCAGCTTCCTCGTTTGCCAACCAGGATGCAAGTCCCCACCCTAAACCACTTCAGGGCTGCTGTGAGGATCCAGTAGGATCGGGGATAAGGGAGGGCTTAAGAAAATCCGGGACCTGGGATAACAAAGGTGGTCCAGGAGTTTTTGCTGTTTAAAGTGGTCTGAGACCCTCCTTTCTTCCCTTCTCATCCATTCATTCAGGCGTCCTCTCTTGGCCAAGTCCTTGGCCAGGCACTAGTGGTAGAGAAATGAATCAGCCTGGGTACCACCCTCAGAAGTGTCCATGGTGACAGGAACGGGTAGAGAAGAGGGTCAGAATGTGGATGAGTAAACTAAGAGTTGCAAATGAAAAAGAAGCTCAGGACCCTGTGGGAGATCAACTCAATCTGTGAGGAACAAAGAAGGAGGAAGTGACCTTAGGCCAGGATTTGAAGAAGGAATGAGAGTTTGCCCTGGTGGACAAGATGGGGAAGGGCAGAGCCAACTTACAAAGCAAAGGCAAGGATGTGAGAAAGGGCCTCCCCCTCACGGTCCAAGAAGAGCTTTCTAAAGATCTGAAAGCCTGAAAAGGCTGCAAAGCCTTCCTGGGAAGGAAGGGCATGGGAAGGAGCTGGCTTTGTTTGGAACACTCTGGGGAGATAACATTAAATAGAGAACAGAGAGGCTGGAATAAAAGGCCTTTCATGTCTTTCTAAAGTCTGAGATTCCAGAGTTGACCCTGATTAGAAGGAAAACATAAGGTCATTTTCCCTCTGCACCCAAGAGGAAGTGTAACATCTCAGGACTAAAGAAGGGTCTGGAGCCCAAGTTACAGGATTACCAAACTCCCAAGTGGAATTTGCATGCCACTGCAGGCAGCCTTAAACAGGCACAGCCCCTCCTGCCCTGAGGGCCTTCATCTTCCCAGAATGGGGTTTTAGCTTCCCATTCTGAGCTTCTCCTGGGAGGGCCTGAGCCCCTGCCAGAGTGAGGACTTGTGAAAGAATGTATGCGCAGGGGAAAGGCCTGGGAAGGGCGCCGGCCAGCGGGCAAAGGCTGAGCTCCTGGTAGCAGAGGCAGCCCAGACAGTGCCCTGACTGACCCCCCAAGGCCTCCCAACAGGCACCCCGGAGATTCAGAAGAACATTCTCGTTCTGACACCCCATCACTAATTTCTCCCCTATACCCAGAAGCTGGCCTCCTCAAAACATGGGTACAGCCATCCCCATTAAACACGGTTCTCCCCCCTCTGCCAAGACTAGGAGTTTTGGCTTCGTTCCCTGCCCCCAACGACAGTAGATGAGCAAAGTGAATATCATTCTGGTCCAAGATGATTCAGAGTGGGGAGGAGGAGGCATTGAGGGGAGTCTCTGGGAGGCCAGGCCTTTGTCATGGTCCAGAGAGAACAGACAAGGTCTGAGCTAGGGCTGAGGACCTGGAGAAGAAGAGACCACTGGGTGACTGGTGACTGACTGGTTGGGGGGGTGCGAGGCAGGGAGGGGGCAGGACTGACTCCAGAGTTCTGGCTTGGCTGACAAGCTGGTGGTGGAAACACAGAAGGAAAGACCAGGGGAGAGGGCTACACAGTGAGTTAACAAGAAATACCTATCATGTCTTTTAAAAATTCACCCTGCACACAGTAGGAAAAACATTGTAAGTAACTTAGATGTCAATAGAGAGTAAGTTAAATAAACTGTTACATCCATACTAGGCAATGTTATGAAATATGAGACATGGGGAAAATAGTCGCAATCATTTATGCTTTGGAAGGGAGTCATAAAGAGTATTGCAGAATAATCCTTTTTTTTTTCTTCTTCTTCTTTTTTTCTTTTTGCGGTATGCGAGCCTCTCACTGTTGTGGCCTCTCCCTTTGCGGAGCACAGGCTCCAGACGCGCAGGCTCAGCGGCCATGGCTCACGGGCCCAGCCACTCTGCGGCATGTGGGATCTTCCCGGACCGGGGCACGAACCCATGTCCCCTGCATCGGCAGGCGGACTCTCAACCACTGCGCCACCAGGGAAGCCCAATAATCCTATTTTTGTAAAAATAGATGGATGTGTCTATAGACAATTTAAAAAAAAAAACAAATAGTAAACATAAAAATGTTAAAAGTGATTATCCTCTTGATGATGAATCACAGGGGATGTTTTACAATCTTTATGTATTTTCCTCATTCCTTCGTTGGGAACAAAAACAAATATTACTGCTCTGCTATGTCCTCTGCTATGAAGATACGGATTCTGGACTGACAGTCCCTTAGAGCAACGCCAAAGGGTCTGAAGGTACTTCTGCCCCCATGTGTGTGCCCCCCACCCTGGGTGTTCTGACCAGGGAGGAAGCAGCCCCTTGTGTCTGGGCAGCGGCTGAGTGGCTGCTTCTCTGGGTCCTGAGTGGCACAATCCCTCTTGATTCTTAGACCCTGGTCCAGGTGGGACAGAGGCCACTAATGAATTGCATCAGGATCTCTGGCTTAGGAGGATGCTGGGGACTCCTTCCAAGTGGGTGAGGCGAAGAACAAAGGAAAGATGCTGTCGAGCTGGCCTAGGAGCACATGACAGATGTGCAAGAAAAATACTGAATGAATTAATGAAGGGGCGAGATCAACTTTGTGAATCTTTTTGGACACATTGAGAATTCTTTTTTGCAAACGATGAGTGAATCAGACAGAATTATAAAGAAATTAAATCATCAAGTACGAGTCACTGTACATTAGCTGCCCCAGATTAGTAGAGCTCAGTCCTAGTAAAATCTAAAGGGTGAGAGACACCACTGACCCCTCGAGATTTCCCTGAGCTCTGGAGCAAGAAGGTCGCCTCTTCTCTCATGGTGGGACCCAGTCCATGTTACATTCCATGTTACATTCCACTAAGTGCAGAGAAGGGGATGGAACCAGGGGGTCTCACTAGCTGTGTCTTGTCACCCCCCTGAGCTCACTAATCTCTCACTATTCCCCCCCAAAAGTTCTGAACACACAGGATGTCCTTGGACACTTGACTGAAATTGACAGAAAGCCCCTGACCTTTTTCTAGTGAGAGCATTATTCATGTCCTCTGATTAGAATGACAGCCCATTGCTTTTTTCTTCGTTTCCTGAAAACCTATTCATGGAGTAGCGTCTGGGGAGTTTCAAAGCTGGACATGACCTTGACAGCTTCTCTCCCGCCACTCTGCCTGGGGAGCCCTCAGGCATTCAGTGGTATTTCATGGGCTCCTGTGAGCCTCCCAAGAAGTTCCACAATTTCTAGACTAATTTCCATCTAATCACTCTGACGTCTTCTGAGCAGATGTGATTGCCATTTCCTGGCATTTACTCTTTATCCTGCCTCCCTCTGTGGTACACGGCTGTGATTTCTGCCCTCCAGCGTTGGCAGAGGTTTAGAATCAAACACTGGGGATTCCCCTGGTGGCGCTGTGGTTAAGAATCCGCCTGCCAATGCAGGGGACACGGGTTCGAGCCCTGGTCCGGGAAGATCCCACATGCCTTGGAGCAACTTAAGCCCGTGCGCCACAACTACTGAGCCTGCGCTCTAGAGCCTGTGAGCCACAATTACTAAGCCCACATACCACAGCTACTGAGCCCATGCGCCTAGAGCCTATGCTCCGCAACAAGAGAAGCCACCACAATGAGAAGCCCTTGCACCGCAACGAAGAGCAGCCCCCTCTTGCTGCCAACTAGAGAAAGCCTGCATGCAGCAACGAAGACCCAACGCAGCCAATAAATAAATAAACAAATATTTAAAAATACCATCAAACACTGAGTCAAGCACCCATGAAGGTCAGAGCTGGGGTGGTCCTTGGAGGGCCTTGTGTCCAATCCCCTCACACGAGAGTTCATTTCAGTTCTTTTCATCCATCATTACCGAGCTGCTCCTCTGTGTCTGGCTCAGTGCCAGGCTCTGGGGGCTCAGAGCTGGTGTTCCTCAGTCTCCCCAGCAGCCCTTGAAGAATTTGTTCACAGTCTGAGAGTAGAAACAGATGTTAAACTTGCCAAATTCGCTCATTAAGATAAGGCTTCAACAGAGGGCTGGATACAGTCCAGGAGTGGGGTTCAGAGGAGGGAATGGCCAATTGAACATGGTGAGGTCAAAGAAAGCAGCATAAGCAGAGGTGATATTTGAAATTTAAAAGTTGACATTTTTAAGGATAATAGTTAAGGTTTTTTTCAGGAAGATGAGGGAGTAACAAACATTTCCAATAGAAACAGTAGCCTAGGGGGGTCCAGTGGTTAGGACTTGGCGCTTTCACTGCTGTGGGGACCTGGGTTCAATCCCTGACCGGAGAACTAAGGTCCCACAAGCCATGTGGAACAGCCACAGAAAAAAAAAAAAAAAGAGAGAGAAAGAAACAGTGGCCTGATGGTGCACAGCCTGGGCTCTGGAGTCAGACTGGCTGGGTTTGAATCCACCTCTGACCGGCAGTGTGACCCTGGTCAAGTTATTTATTCATCCTCTCTCAGCTCAGCTTCTTCAGCTGTAAAATTCACAGACACCTGTAAGCAAGTATGTCCCACGCAGTCATGTCAGGGTGCCCTTCCTAAGGTCGTGCTCTTCCCCACTGAGAGTTGTATGTTTGTTATAACAGTTTTCCAGTGGGTGACAGTCAAGTGCTTGCTTTCTCATAATATCATGACACTTTGTGACAGATGCAAGTTAAGGGTCTTGAGGAAGTGTGCCTTTTTCTAATTTACACAAAGACACCAAGTGGGCTCCAGGTGACCTGATACTCATGGTGTTTTTCTTTCTCCTTTCAAAAGTGAAACTCTTTCTAACAGACAGGGGTCAGAGGAGCTTCAGTCTTTTTGCCTCTCTTAAACTGTCCACCCAGGAGCACTCCTGACTGTTTGGGCCACTATCCACTGGGCTACAGGTCTCTGCCTCGGGACCTGGGCCATAGCCCCCTCAATGGGACGTGAACACCTTTCTCCACAGAAGCCCTGGAGGAGATGGGAAGGAACGGGGCCCCTTTCCCCCCTTTTCTCTGCCCCTTCAGTCCCCATAATTACACATCCAATTGGGCAGGGGATAAACCTTTCTGTACAGAAGGATTGGGACAATCCTAAAAGGTGCTACAATGTCCAAGGGGAAAGTCAAGGCTCTCCCTCTCTTGACATTTCCCAGCATATGGAAGGGAAACCCTTAGGATTTTTCATAAAAGAGAGGTTCCCACAGGGCACACCCCAGTTTCTAACCTCCCCTCACTTGCTCTGAGATTCACACCTCTTTTCCTCCAAAAGCCTCCTCTTACCTGCCTCCATTCCAGTCCCACAGAAATCCAGTCCCCCCCACAGTCACCCCCAGATCCATCTACTCAGCCCACCCTGACCCCAGACCTGCTGAATCAAGTTCCTGGGGGGGTGAGAACACATATCTGTGCTTTTAACGTGTTTCCGGGTAGTTTTTAGATCCGTTGAGTCTTGGAAACTTCTGCCCCTTGGTTCTCTCCTTCAAATGAAGGACGGGCTCAGATTGACCTTTCTAATAAGGATTTTATTAAATGCTTTCGTTCTCTTCTTGATGTATGTGAGGTGGGTATGTATGTGAGGTTTGTGTGTGTGATGTGCATGCATGTGAGTGTTGTGGAAGTATGTGAGAGTGTGTGTTTGCGAGTGTGATATATGTGCATGTGGTGTGTGTGTGTGTGTGTGTGTGTGTGTGTGTGTGTGTGTGTGTGTGTGTTGAGGGCAGCAGGCAGGCAGGGGGAAAGTGGATCTTAATAGCTATTTTTCTTTTGCTTTCTCTGTATTTTTCAACTTTCAACAAGGAGAAGTTGCTTAAGTAATAATAAGAAATGTTTTTAAGGAATATTGCACTGTCATCCATCTTGAATCTCTTAGTCCCAGCAAATCCTGTAGGCACCCGCTATCCCAGCCTGATACATCAGTGGGTGAGATCTGACGGACTGCTTTCAGAAACTAAGCTGTTCATAGGAGCCATCTGGAAATGTGGACCCCACCCTGTTCTGTCATCCAGGGCTTGCCCAGATGGCGTAGTAGGGCCTTGGCAGGGTCCTGAGCAATTGATTCCCAGGGCTCCTGGCAGCTTCGGAGCTGGATCCAGGCCAAGGTAGGGTAACCAGGTGCACGTTCCAGCTCTGAGAGAGGCCTGGTGAGAGCCAGGATGGCACAGAGCAGTCCCATCCAAGAGCTGCTCTAGCGCCTCACCTCCCAGGCATGCATTATTCTCCTTGTATTGTTTTTTGAAATCGGGATGTGTCTGAAAATTTACATGTACGTTTAGTGAAGTGATATTTCTTGGTTTCCCAAAAGGCTCTTATTAAATCTGCAAGTTATACACAGAATGGAGCACAGTGCCTGGCTCATAGTAAAATGTCTGTTAATAAATGAATACACATATGAAAAGGAAAAACTAATATCTATTTTCTTGTAAGAGTAATATGCCTCTCACTCATCCCAAAGTCAGTGATGTTTGTTTTGGGGTCTCTCTGGGGCTTGATTAGCTGGACACAGTCTCCCTGGGAACGTCACAGAGATACAGTGACCTGTGAGCCTGCCTGAGGAGACAGGCATTTTCCTTCATGTTTTCATACACACAATGCTCCTCGATCATCTCCCCAAGAGCAGGTGAAATTTCCTGGTACCAAGTTGAAGTTCAGTGCAGGGTTCCGCCGTGTCCAGGCCGCCTCCCATCTAAGGCACGTGGAATTCCTGTCCAGAGCAGGCCTTTTCCTTCAGGAACACCTCTGCTCACAAAAAGTAAGGGATGGAACTGAGCAGCCCCAGCGTAGCCAGATGTTAATTTAAAGCAACAGGCACAAAATAATTAATTTTTAAAAAAAGCAACAGGCACCTCCTACTCCTATTGCAGGACAAAGGAGTGGCAGTGCTTAAAGGGACACTAAAAAAGAAAAAGGGGATTTATTCCACACGTAGACTATTTCATCACTACAAGAAAATTAAGTGTCTTGAATGATTATCCCTTTGGCCTCAGAAGGGGGTGGCTGAGTCCAGTGGTCTCTAAGTGGGTGCCCTTGGTGGGCTGGGCACCTCCTCTCCCATTCTCTAGCTGCTGTTCCCTCCCACCCCACACACGCACACACGCTCTAAACCCCCCTTAGGTGGAAGTGGACGGGAGGTGAGATCCTAGCAGCCAAAGTCAAACCTGACAGGTGCAGACATGACTCGGCATTGGGGCCTTCTTCAAGATAGCTGTCCGGTCATTGGCATTTGTCTTCTGGGAGGGTCCATGGGTCCCTCACAGCCCTTCCCCATCCCTGGGGATCTCCCACCTATGGCACCTTGACATGGCTTTGCCTTTCTGACTGACAGTTCAGCTCCCATTCAACCCGTCTAGGGGTCACCTTCCCTTCTAGAAGGTCCTCTTAACCCTGCTCCTGTCCATGGAGACACACCTGGCCCTAGGAAACAGCCAGGCATTGTTGCCCAGCCAGAGTCTGGGCCCTTCCCAAAGCACGCCATCTCACGACTTGGCCACGAGCGGGTGCTCTAGCCAAGCCCCTCCCCCATAGACATTTTCAGGTGTGGGTCAGGGACTAGTTCTACACCTGTTACATGTTAAGGCACACAAAGCACATTCTCTGGATGGTTCCCTGGAAGCCCCCTCAGTTGGTTTAAGAAAGGAAGAAGTTCCCCTTTACCCTTCCCACATGGGGGTCGGGATTGGACACAGACGGGGCAGAGATGGACAATATTGTCCACTCTCCAATGAAATCTTCATTTCTTCTTTTTCTGTCAAAGCCTCAGCTTTCGTGTATCTTCACAGTGGTTGTTTTAGTCTCTTAGCTTGTCACGGGTGGGTTGTCTTGCCCTTGGTCATTGGTGCTTCCAAGGACACGCCCAGACAAACAGGAAGCTGTCTCAGCCCTGTCAGGCTTCATTGATTCCAGCAGCCCTTAGATGCGCACGGAGTCAGTGGGATGTGGATTCAGATCCCAGCCCTTTGCTTAACAAGCCTCTGGGGCAAGTTACAGAACTCTTGGCTTCAAGTTCCTCACTTGCAAATCAGGTTTAAAAACCCTCCGTTCACAGGGCTTGGGAGAAGTTTAGGGAGATAATATTGCAAGGCATTTGGCACGGTGTCTGGCTTATGATAAATGTTCACTAAACAGGAATCGTTATTCTCACAGTCCTGCTGAGATGTGAGCTTCCTGCTCTCAGCCTGGGAGGCATTCAGGCTTTCAAGGGCTGTTCTGCAGCAGAGATAACCTCGTCCATGTTGCTGCCAGTTGCTAGTTTGGCTCCCTGAAGCGCTGGGGAAAGACCACAGGGGTTATCTTCACACAAGGCCTGGTTCCCATCCTGCCCTATCACACCTCAGCTAGATGACCTTAATATCCCCGAGCTCCAGGTTCTTCCCCTGAAAAGTGAAGACATCAAACTGTCTTGGAAGTAAACCCTCCTTGGCCTCACTGGGCCGTTGTGAGGATGAAATTAGGTGGCATATGGCAGGTGTCTGGCACAAGGCTTGTAGCCTGGGGGCTCTCAGCAGTGGATAATTTCATCACCCTCCCCACTAAGGTGGTATCTGTCACCTACATGTCTTAATCCACAAAACTATTGTGAAGTTTGAAGAAAAGACTATGCAAGAGGGACTTTCCTGGTGGCACGTTGTTTAAGACTCCGCACTCCCAATGCAGGGGGCCCGGGGTTCGATCCCTGGTCAGGGAACTAGATCCCACATGCATGCCACAGCTCAGAGTTCGCATGCCACAACTAAGGAGCCTGCCTGCTGCAACTAAGACCTGGCACAACCAAATAAATAAATATTAAAAAAAAAAAGACTATGCAAGAGTATAACTTATAAAGGGTCGCATGCGTTGTAAAGGATGAGTGGGCTCTGATGATTAGCCCGAAGAATGCAGAGGCCAGAGGGTTTCTGAAAACTTTCTGAAGAAGAAGCCACTTTAAATTTCCTTCCTCAAGGAAGATTCAAAAGAGTCTGTTCTGCTGAAATGTGTATTCCTTTCATAGGAATAGCACACACATGATTGGTAAAGGGGATACAGTGTCCATATTATGTGGAAGTCATATTGATTCCTATGCAGTATATTCCAGCCTGTACACATTTTGAAGCAATTAGGAGCACACCTTCTCACCACTAAAGAGGAAGTTGTAGCATTTTATGAAGACCTTAAAAAACACGGAAAATCCTGCAGAAGTGCTTTTCTCTGGTACAAGTCGTCACTGGTTTAGTGGCTTCATGAACCACAATCCCTTCCAATGTTAGGCTCTCTGGGGAAGTGCAGATACTTCCTCTGGTATTTAAGAAAAAAAATTTTGTTGTTGTTTTTGAAGAAGTCTAAACCTTAGATTTTTCACTTTGGTGGACCTAGCCTCTGTTAGAGGCAAATGCCATAAAGATCTTACATCTGGGCAAAAAGAAAAAACCTCAGGTTTAAGTCTACTAGGACAAAGTGACCATGAGTCTGGGAGCAAATGCTGCTGGTGATTTAGCCCCGCTGCTCTTTTATTGGGATCGGTGCTGGGGTTTTTTGTTTTGTTTTGTTTTGTTTTGTTTTGTTTTGTTTTGCGGTACCCGGGCCTCTCACTGTCGTGGCCTCTCCCATTGTGGAGCACAGGCTCCGGATGTGCAGGCTCAGCGGCCATGGCTCACGGACCCAGCCGCTCCGCGGCATGTGGGATCTTCCCGGACCGGGGCACGAACCCGTGTCCCCTGCATCGGCAGGCGGACTCCCAACCACCACGCCACCAGGGAAGCCCTCGGTGCTGTTTTTGTTAGAGCTCTGCCTACAAAGACCCATAGGTTTTCAATGATCTGCTCCAAATTTTTTGTTAAACCCTTTCGTATTTACACCATGTGATTTTGCAAAAGGATTTTGTTTTACTTTGTTTTGTTTTGTTTTCAGGATCATATATATGGCATTGTGGCAAAAATGCCCACATCAGGATCTGATCAGCAAATCAGAATTACCTAAACCTCCAAGAAGCAAAACTAAAGTGCTTTGTGGGTAGTTCATTCCCCCTCACCTACACATTTTCCAGGCTTGATGAAAGTCATGTTACCAGGGCAAGAGAATATTCCTCACACAGAAAAAAGTGAAACTCAGATATAACCTCCTCCAGGAAGCCCACCCCCGCCCCTCATGCAGCCAAGTTGGTCTAGGTGCTCCTTCTCTGGTTCCCCCAGCTTCCTGTATTTCTCTGTCTCTGCTGCTCAGATTACATCGTGTGGTCATTGCCCATGTCCATATCTGTTCCCACCCCCTAATGTGATGTCACTGGTCTTCCAGGGTCCAGGGCTCAGCATAAGGCCAGCCACTGGGGTGGCATCAGGAAACATTATGAACTGAACAGAATGATATAGGAGCACAGTTGAGGGCTGGTGAATATAATAGTGTGACTCTTTGCCTGTATTTCTAGTCTTTGAGAATTTATTGCAGAGTTTACCATTGTAAGCCAGTTGTAAGCCTGTTGGAACACTTTTTATAAAGCTTGCAAAGTATTTCAGTTTTGTTTACTCGCTCTGGCACAGGCTTCCTCGCAGCCTAAATATCCCCCTGGGCCTCGGAGAGCTATGTGGATGCATACAAAACCAGGGACGGGACCCAGAGCGCTGCGTGTGAACAATGAATAAAACCAGGGCGGCAGAGAATGGGAGGGGGGTGATAAAAAAAGCCCGGGGCTCTAAATTAAGCCAAGCTCTAAGCCACACTCTGCCATTCACACACATTGTGTGTGAGAGTCCCTTTGCCTCCCTGGGCTGTAGTTTCCTTCTCTGTGGAATGAGGGTCTTGGAGTAGGTTCCATTATTTGTTCAACATATACAGGTCTTCAGGACCTGTGCAGTCCCACAGAGGAAAAACTGAAGACAAGGCTGCCCTTGGGAGGTCACAGCCTGGAGAGTGAGACAGGCTCGTGCCCACAAGTCCCTGGGTGGATGTAGGAGGAATTAGCATTTACTGAGCACCAGCTGTGTCCTCAGCACTTTATATCTAATGTCTAATTTAATGCCCCCTCTAAGGTAGCCATTATACCCCCATTTTATAGTGGGGAAACTGAGGCTTAAGAGGTTAAGTGACCACGTGTGCTAGCAAGCAACAGAGCTGGCATTTGAACCCAGGTCTGCCTGACTCTAAAGACCAAGATGGTTCCCACCCAATTTGAACAGTCTATGACTTCATGATTGAAAAAAAAAAAAATTAATTCAGGAGAATGCATGTTCATTTCCTTCCTTAAATTCAGGCTTTTAACTATTTAAATTTTAAAAAAAAAATTTTTTTCTGATTCAGGAAGTGGATAATGTCCTGTTTTAGATTATATGTTACAAAAAGCTGAAAGATGGCTCATTTGTTCATTCATTCATTCACTCAATCATTCAACAAATACTTATTGAGCATTTACTACGTACTGACCATGCACTGCTCTAAGCACTGGATGTATCATAATGCACAAAGACAGACAAGGTCTCTGTTCTCATGGAACTGACTTTGTACTGGGAAGCAGATGATAAAGATGAAAACAACTAAATAAGATGATTTCGGTTTATTCTAAATTCTAGGAGAAATGTAATCTAGGAGAATTGATATGGTAAATTTGGGTTCCATCTAAGTTAAGGTAGTTAGAAATGGCCTGAGGAGATGAAATTTGAGCTGAGATCAGGTTGAGAAAGACCTAGGCAAGTGATGATCTAGGGAAAGTGCTTCCTGGGCTGAGGGAATAGTAGGTGAAAAGGCACTGAGGTAGGGCCAAGTGAGAGTCTCTGAGGAACGGAAAGGAAGCCGGTGTGTCTGGAGTAGATTAACAATAGGGAAAGTGGCAGAAAATGACGTAGGAGGGAGATGGGATCATACAGGGCCACGGCACGGAGTTTAGACAGCTAGAGAAAGTCACTGGTGAAAGGTAAGCGAGGTAATGACATTCAGCCTTAGAGATGAGAGGAACAGTAGAGTCATTCTGACCCAAGCATCTCACCTCACATTGGTCCAGCGGAAGAGACCTGCCCAGAGGCTAACAGGGTCAGTGAGTGGGAGAGCCAGGAGTTAGTGGGAGACCCCATTCGAGCAGAGCACTCAGCCAAACCACTGACTCCCTGTAATGCAACTGCCCTGCCACTGCCCTGGCCCAGGCCACCAGTGTGTCTTTCTCCTGATCTATTGCACTAACCTTCACTGGTCTTCTGACTGTCACCCTCACCCTCCTAAGGTTAATTGTCCACACAGCGGGCAGAATGAACATGGTAAACCTTAATTTCGATAATGTCTCACCTCTGCTCAACCCCTCTGACGTCCTCCCTGTACCTCACTGTACCTGTTCATTTGTCTCCCCACCAACCCAGAGAGCAGGCCCTTGTCTTAAATATCCCTGGATCCTTGGTGTGCTGGCTAGAGACTCTGGCACATAAAAGGCACTCAGTAAATGCTGAATGAATAAATAAACATGCAAATATAAAATCTGCAAATGAGCACACTAGGTGATTTCATTTCTGTCTACGTAGGGGAATCTATCTGGTTATTATTTATGGATAGCACATTGGCTAAGAGCATGGGCTTTGAACTGGACCTCCTGGGTTCAAATCCTTTCTCATCCAGTTACCAATGCTTTGACCTTGGATAAGTCATTAACCCCTTTGAGTCTCAGCTTCCTTGTCTACCTAGTGGGGATAATAATAGTATCCAACTCACAGTGTTGTTACAAGTATTACACTAGTTGGTATACATAATAAACCATTCTTGGTACCTCTCAACTATTAGTCATTGATATCATTGTTGATATCTCCATATGCGGTGAGGGAAACGAATGCCAGAAAGGTCTGGATGGCTTCAGTGGAGACTCCTGGTATAGGAGACAAAGTGCTGTCCCCTAATTTGCTGGGGCAACCTTGGGCAAGTCACTTCATGCTTCAGAGTCTGTTTCCACATCTGAAAAATGGAGATAATCGTACTCCAGCTGTAGCTTTGAGATTAAGTATATCAAGTTTCTGGCACAGTAACTAGCACCTAATTCCAAAGGCAACAAACGTTTCCTTTTGCTCTTCTCCCCACTGGCCTGTGAGCTTGCCAAGCACAGGATCCTTGTTAACCGGGCCTGAATCTGCCCACCCGCTCATGCCTAGCACGGAGTCTGGCCCTGTGAACAGACAGTAAACAGTGAATAGAGAATTAATACTTGTGGACTCCGAAGTGGGCTCCCTTCGCCTGCTTCACACATCTGTCCCTTCAGTTTTGTTTTTTCTGCCAGAAATCTGGTCCAGAGAATCATCATCTCTCACGGTGGCTATGCCAACAACCACCTACTGAGCTCCCCATTCAGAGAAGGGCTTGTCCCTCCAGCTAACTGAACATAGTGCCAGATTTGTCTTTCTAAAGCACAGACCATGTCCCTTGCCTTGCGCAGAAGACTTCGTGGCCCACCAGAGCTGCCCCCCACCCCCAGCTCCTTAGGCTGGTGTTTAAGGCTCACTACAGACCACCCCTGGCTGCCCCTGCCATCATGTCCTCTCTCTCTGCCCCTCTAACCTTACACACACACACACACACACACACACACACACACACACACAGAGGCACCAGACTGAATCTTAGTTCCTTGGCATCACTGTGCCTTTGCCCACATTGTGCCCCCTGTCTGGAGCGGCCTCCCAAGGCACCAAACCCCCATATCCCAAGGTCCCACTCTAATGCCACCTCTTCACCTGGCCTCACCCACATGCACAAGCTACAAGTGTCCCTCCTGCACCTGAGTTCCCACAGTGCTTCATGGTGCAGCTCCTCGCCCACTTGCTGCGCCAGATGTTGTATTGTGTTTACCTCTGTGCCTGGGCTAAGTGGACCCTCAGTGAACGTGACGGACGAACGCGGTTGGCCTCCCCTCTGGAAGGGTAGGGATGTGTCTCCTTCACCTCTGCACCTTTCCTTTCTCACACACACGTTTTCCTGAACACAGCAGGAGCATGATGCATATTTAATAGATGAGCCACCTAGCCTTGCTGTTCTAGTGCGCAAAGGTGTCTTGAATTGGTCTTTGTTCCTCAGTCCTGCTGACGGCCCAAGGTCAGACCACACTGTCGTTCACTTGGACTGTTAGGCCCCCTAGCAGTGTCTCCCTTCTTTCCTTTTGAGCCTGCACAGACTATCAGAGTGACCCTTCTCAAACAGAAGTCTCATCATGATGCTGCAAACCTTTCATTAGCTCCAAGTGCCACAGGATGAAGCCTCAGCTGCCTTCCCCTTCAGCCTAGTCTTCTGCTCCCCCAGGTTCCCTTGCCCCCCGCCCCACATACTGCCTCTCATTCCTCCAGAGTTACTGTAATCCCGTGGCGACCCTGTGTTGTTTCAGGCCTCTGTGTCTTGACATACGCTGTTCCCTCTTCTTCAAATGACACCCCACCTCCACTCACCGTCCCCCAACATCCGATAAACAGCTGCCCATGCCTCAAAACCCAGTTCTGACGAAAGCTTCCTCTGTGAAGGAGGAGGTGGCTCAGCACATGAGCAGCCCCCAGTACTAACCATACATCCACCCCACAACACTGGGCATTCACTGTGCACCAGACATCCCCTCTAGGCAGCCGCTGCACTGGCCAGATTCCTGAGGTTGCAGTCGTCACTCTGACGATATGACCTGTGCTTGCACCTGCCTCGTTTCCTCGCCCGGAGCCCTGAGGTCCGGGCTGCTGCCGGCTGTCATCACTGAGTGCCCCGTGTCCCCTAGTGCTCGCAAGGTGCCGGCACACGTGGAAGACCTGTAAATGAGCCACACTGAGTGCAGGGAGTGGAGGGGAGGAAGTCAAGCGGGGAATAGGGTGGGACAATATCGAAGGTTTGACCCAAGGCTGCCAGGGCCTCTCGAATCTTATTTCAGAGTCCAGGATCCTCCTGGTTACAGCAAAAGATGCTTCAGCTTCGGCTGTCCTGGGGCTCCTGCTCAGGCTTTGGGTGAGTGGTTCTCAGTGGCAAAGTCCTCAGGAAATTCCCTGCAACCCCCAAAATGCTGGGCCAGTGAACAGGTCCCACAGGCTGCTGACAGCTCAGCACAGTGCGAAATGCGGCAAGAAATAAGTCAGTCTGGGGCTTCCCTGGTGGCACAGTGGTTGAGAATCCGCCTGCTAATGCAGCGGACACGGGTTCGAGCCCTGATCTGGGAGGATCCCACATGCCGCGGAGCAACTAGGCCCGTGAGCCACAACTACTGAGCCTGCGTGTCTGGAGCCTGTGGTCTGCAACAAGAGGGGCCACGACAGTAAGAGGCCTGCGCATGGCGATGAAGAATGGCCCCCGCTCTCCGCAACTGGAGAAAGCCCTCACACAGAAACGAAGACCCAACACAGCCAAAAATAAATAAATAAATAAATTAAAAAAAAAAAAAAAGAAATAAGTCAGTCTGGCATTGGCTTCAACCATGCAGACCCTCAATGTGTCATTCTTCTCTTTAACAAAGCTTTGCCGATACTTGCTATGCGCTTGGCACCGAGCACAGAGAGAGAAATTAGATGCTTCCTGCCCT
Organism: Tursiops truncatus; assembly: GCF_011762595.2. NCBI lineage: Eukaryota > Metazoa > Chordata > Mammalia > Artiodactyla > Delphinidae > Tursiops > Tursiops truncatus. Next base: position 54,624,125 of record NC_047041.1, on the reverse strand, counting down.
GGAGAAGCGGCTTGTCTGGGGAAGCAGGCTGTGTGATCCAAGACACTTCCTGGAACAAGTAAGTCACCACGTGGCTAAGTCCCAAATAGCAGGTTCCTGAAGGAAGAAGGAGTCTGGTGCATTCCAGGAAATGAGAAGACAAGTGGGGAACACCTGGAGATCAGGGCCAAGATCCCAAGGTGAACCTGAAGAGACCCTGCAAGGTGGAGGGAGGGGGAGGGGCACAGCCTTGGAACTATAATAACAGCTAACATTTGTGTGGCACTCGTTATGTGCCAGGCACTCTTCTAGACATTTTACATGTGTGAACTCCTTTAATTGTCCCAATAACCTGTAAGGGTAATAATTGTGATTATTATCCTGTGAGTCAAGGGAAGCCATTGAATTGTGTCAAGAAGGGAAAAGAGATCAGATCTGTGTATGAGAAACTTCCCTCTGGCTCTGATGTGGAGCACTGAAGGGGGTCAGAGTAGATGCCAAGAGGCCCATCAGGAGGCCCACACTAGTGGTCCAGGGTGGTGCTGGGGGGCGGGTGGAGAGAAGGGAGCGTATCTGAGAGCTGTTAAGGGGGAGAGTTGACAGAACTGGTTAGCAGTTACTCATTAGCAGTACTCAGCCCAGGTCTCTGACAAACCTCCCCTCCTCCTCCAGGCAAGTTAAGGCCCCTCCCCCAGGCTGGCCCAGGCCTTGCTTCCTTCTAACAGTCCTGATCATACCCAACACCAGACTCCAGGTCAGTTTTCCAACAAGCAGATCACAAAAAGTCAGCTGCCCAAATGAATAATTCCCCAAACCACCACTTTGCCAAATGGCTTATAAGCCAGAAACTAATTCATCAAAAGCCAAATCATTCAAAGTTAATTCCCTAAGTTTGCTTGTTTCTTTTGAAAACTCTTATGCAATTTATAGCAGTTGGTATTAGGTGGGATAGACATTTTTTTGTATTAATATTAAGTAGGCAAAAAAGAAAACTTATAAAACATGCATAAAGTATTTAACAATGATACAACAAAACTGCATCCAAAACCAGTTTTTAAAAATGAACACTACCAAAAACAATTTTTATATTAAAAAAAATGAACATTACCATTACCTTGGAAACCCCCTGAGTGCCCCTCCCTCATCCCATCGCCTTCCTTCTCATCCCAGAGATAATCACTCTCCCAAATGTTCTGCCTTTCTCTCTTGCTTTTCTTTATAACAACATAATTGTACCTTTAAAGAGTATCGGTTTTTTTGTTTTGCGGTACGCGGGCCTCTCACTGTTGTGGCCTCTCCCGTTGCGGAGCACAGGCTCCGGACGCGCAGGCTCAGCGGCCATGGCTCACGGGCTTAGCCGCTCCACGGCATGTGGGATCTTCCCGGACCGGGGCATGAACCCATGTCCCCTGCATTGGCAGGCAGACTCTCAACCACTGCACCACCAGGGAAGCCCAGAGTATCGTTTTTTCAGTTTTGCATGTTTTTAAACTTTATATAAAAGGAATTAGAGCACACCTGTTTTCTGTGACATTTTTTTTATTCAACATTATGTTCCTGAGATTCATACTTGTTAATGCATAGAGTCCTGATTCATTCATTTTCTTGGTTGTATAGTATTCTGTTTTATGAATACATTATAATTTATGTATCCATTGAGTTGAGGAAAACTTAAGATGGTTCCAGTGTTTTTCCATTACACATAGTGCTAGTAGGAACATTCTTGGATATGTCTCCTAGGGCACATATGCTATGGAATTGATCTAGTTCATTCTTTTTTTTTTTTTTTTTTTTTTTGCGGTATGTGGGCCTCTCACTGTTGTGGCCTCTCCCGTTGTAGATCACAGGCTCCGGACGCGCAGGCTCTGCGGCCATGGCTCACGGGCCCAGCCACTCCGCGGCATGTGGGATCCTCCCGGACCGGGGCACGAACCCGTGTCCCCTGCACCGGCAGGCGGACTCTCAACCACTGCGCCACCAGGGAAGCCCCGATCTAGTTCATTCTTTACAACAATCATATGAGGTACATATAATTAGCCTCATTTATAGATAAAGTAACTGAGGTTCAGAAAACTTCAATGACTAAAGATAGGAGTCTAATAAGAAGTGTGAGGCTTTTATATATTGAATCTCCCCACCTCATGAAGTGGTCTCTCAGTGGAGAAACCCACCCTCTGACCCATTCCCTAAGCAAAGAGTTGCTCTCTGGACAACTTCTAATCCCTGTCCCTTCCCCCCACCCCCCATCCCATTCCTCACAGCATCCCACCAGTCCCTCCCTCCAAACCTCATTTCTCCTTGTCCCCTCCCTTTCTATGCCTAAACCCCACTACTGTCCAGGTTTCAAATTGATGCTGACCACCCCCTGAGTTAAAACCAAGAGCCAAGGACCTTATCTCCCACCTACTCTTCCCACCTTTCTTATCTCTCAGCCTCTTGCCCCCAGGTAGGCATCTTCCCTCCCCTTCTGACGACACACACCTCTGCCCTACTCTGAGAATCCTGATTACTCTGCCTAGGATGCAGTGTATCCCTCTCCCAGATGGAGTCCTTTGAGCAAGGGTCTTTCATGTCTATTTCCACAGCAGTTCCAGAGGGCTTCTCTAGTGATATTTACACCTTATATCTCATGTTATTAAGGACCTGTCTTATTCTCCTTTATCTCCCCTGGGCCTTGCACAGAGTGAGTAACAAATATTGAATGAAAGGATTGATTTTCACCCAAACCACTTCCTGTGCCATGCCTGGATTAATTTCAGTTACTGTTTACTGATCTGCTTTAAAGTGCCAAATGCTGTGCAAAGCCCTCCTGCTCTGAGCAAGCGGAGTCATTCTCTCCATCTCATCTCTCCAGGCTCAAGCAAAGGGCCTACCCTGCATTTGCATCTATACTACCTTGCTGGCAACAGTCTCCTCTGAGATATCCTAAAGTTCTAGCCCCTAACAAAAAGCACTAACATTCACATAGCTCTTTCGAGTTTAAGCAGCACTGTCAGACGCATTTGATCTGTCCAACCATTCAGGGCTACCGGTGTCATGATCTCCATTTTGCAGATAAGAAAACCAAAGTCCACAAATATCAAGTGACTCACCCTGATCCACACAGAAAGACTACAGAATTGAAGCCAGGTTTTCTAATTTGAGCCCTTGCCTTTCCACTATATTTAGCCATCTTCGCCATGAAGCCTTTGTCAAGGCAATGGAAATTGACATGGTAGAGTGGTGTGGTGGGAAAGGATGCCAGCTTGGGGTAAGTCGGCCTTTGAGTTTGAGTTTGAGCTTCGTCGCTTAGTAACTGTGTGACCTTAATCAGGTCACCAACCTCCCTAATCCTGAGTGCTTCATCTGCAAATGGGGCAGTAGCACCTACCTCACAAAACTACAAGGATTCAATGAAAAAAATGTGTGTGGATTGCCTTACATGTAGTCAGGGCTCAGTAAATCTTAGTCCCTTACCTGGCCCTTGCCCCAAACTCTATGACAATAATCCAGTACTCCAAGTTCTGAGCCTTTTATGTGCATGCTGGGGACCGCTCACCCACAGAAGATGGAGACACTGAGTTCAGCACAATGGACAAATGCATAACTTCCTCACTCTTGGGTCCTGGTCTTTTGTGTTCCTCTGGTTGGTTGGTTGCCTTTTGAGACTTTTGAGAGCATATACGTTTGGGTTTGCCCACAGCTTTATGCAGCGTGGTTTAGCTACAGAGCATAGTCTTAGCATTCCTTCTCCCATAATGAACCCTTCACCCTGCCCAACAGCTATCAAGCCGCAAAGGAGTTTGTGGTTCCTTGAAGCCCACATCACCTTCAGGGGATTTTTTTGTAGCTGCTTTTCATCTCAGAAATTATCCCCTGGGCTTCCCAGGTGGCGCAGTGGTTGAGAATCTGCCTGCCAGTGCAGGGGACACGGGTTTGAGCCCTGGTCTGGGAGGATCCCATATGCCGCGGAGCAACTGGGCCCGTGAGCCACAACTACTGAGCCTGCGCGTCTGGAGCTTGTGCTCTGTGACAAGAGAGGCCGCGACAGTGAGAGGCCCGCGCACCGCGGTGAAGAGTGGCCCCCGCTCGCCGCAACTAGAGAAAGCCCACGCACAGAAACGAAGACCCAACACAGCAAAAATAAAAATAAATAAATAAATAAAACTTGTACTACATGCCAGACGCAGGACAAATTTAAAGGGGAAAATTAAGAGGAAAAGGAAAGAAAAGAAATTATCCCCTTCCACACAGATGGTTGGTCTATCAGTCCATTTCTGGAGACTTAACTGTGTGCCAGCTCATGTACCACACATCAGAAATAACTACTATAATGACTGAGGCTGCCAGTTACTGGGCATTTATATGTGTGCAATAGCACTATGTGCATTATACACATGATCTCATCTAATCTTAATAAAATATTGGGATGGGTGGCTACTCCATTTCAAAGATGAGAAAACTGAGGATTAGAAAGGCTTGGTAACCTGTTCAAGACTGCACTAGTTGCAGAACTATGGTTCAAAACCCTGTCCGATTCCAAAGCTCAGAGTTCTTTCCCTGCCATAGGAATCTCCCCAGTCTCTTAATGGGAGATAGAAACCCAGAAACAAACACCTCATTCGTTGCAGATAGCCCTTTGTTTCTGATTATGAAAATCGGTTCAGAATATAAAGCCCTACTCTGGGGAGGAGGGGTAAGGAACTGGGGTGAGAGGAAGACTTACTTTTTGAGTACTTTTTTGTACTTGGTGAATTTTTGAACTGTGTAGTTACTTTTCTTTTAACCTAATGACGGGAGGCGGGGAGGGAGGCGGGGAGGGTATGCCATCCCCAAACGTGCCACTTTGGCATGTGGGTTATTTTGAGCTGAAGGCAGTCAAGACCCAGCACTTAGGAAAAGCTTTTTACCTCTCCCTTAACGGCCTAAAACAATTTAGAGTGGGGGCCTGAACCAAGAAGACAGCTGTTACCAGAGACAAGTATTTCATCTGAGAGACATATCCGCATGGCAGCGCAAACATCTGCTCTTCTCACCTTTCTGTGAATTGCTTCCCCCTCTTTGAAGACCCAGACTCCTATCCCTTTCCTTAGCTCAGGATGGTAGATAAACCTCAATTGCCCGGTTGCCTTTGAGTCTCATATATTTTCAGAAATTTGTTTTTCTTCTATTAATCCGCCTTTTTATTATGGGGGTGGGACGTCTCAGCCAAGAACCTAGAAGGGTAGAAGGAAAATTAGTTTTCCTCCCCTACACCAGTTTTTTTAAACCAATTAAAATGTAGTAGAACATTTTGAAAATACAGCTAGTAATAAAAATCATTCCTAATCCCACTTCACACAGATACTCATATCTGCCTTTTTCACTAGGCACACGCTAAAAAATGGGATTATATTTACACATGCCGTTTTTTGTAACCTGCTTTTTTTCTCATAATACTATCTTATGACATTACTTTTCATGTCTATGAATATAGATCTAATGGTACTGATGCAGTTCAGGTGGCTTCCAAGCCCCTTTATATGTGAGAATGCTGAGATGAATTTTGAACGGGAGTTTGCAGCATCCTGTCACAGCGGGAGGCAGGGACAGCGGGCTCACCGCAGGGCATGCTGGGCCCTGTGCTGCTGGCTCAGGGAACCGAGAGGCCAGGGGCGGGGCCCGGGCCGGAAGGCGGGCCCGAGGGTGGGTCCGGGCCGGGTCAGGGCTGGTGTCCGCTGGTCCCTCCACTTCAAGCTCACTGGCGTGGCTAGAGTTGAGTGGAGTAGTGATCGAGCTGCGGAGGTTCATGGCTGGGATCTGCTCCTGGAGGGTAACTTTGGTTCCCCTCTGGCACTAAACTCGGTGGCACCGGCGGGCGGGCGTCCCCGCCGGGGAGAGTTGCAGACTAGGTTACGCGAGTGCCCAGAGCTTGCTAGACTTCAGACCTGAGGGCGCCCATGGCGCAGGTCAGTCATTTTGACAATGAGGCCCCCAGGCAGCCAGGAGGCTTGCGGAGGCGACCACCGTCAGGGATGGTGGTGGAGTGGCCCAAGGGGAGATTTAGGACATTTCTGGACCCCACAGTGTCTATTCTCCGTGTTCTTAATGAAATCTTTTAAAAATTAGGAAATAAGACATACACAAAAATAGAATAATATAATCAGTCTCTATGTACTCATTACCCAGCTTAGTCACATCTTAGTATTTTCCTATATTTGCTTCAGCTGTTTTGTTCTTTAGGCAATGAAGCATTAAATATACAGCTGAATGTCTCTGTGTAACCCTCCCTAATTGCATTTCCTTCTCTCCCTGTAGGTCGTTGCCATCTTGAATTTGGGGTTTATCAATTTATCAACTCAATGTGTGTTTTTATGCTTCTAGTACATACGTATTTATCCACAAAAATAGACGGCATGTTTTAATCTTTATATAAACGGTATTCTCCCGTAACTATTCCTGAATTTCCTTTCATCCCCCCTCAATATTTTTGAGATTCATTCAATATAACTGCTGTATAATATTTCATTTTGTGATTACACTCCAGTTCATTTAAACATCCCTCTGTTCAATAAATAATCACACAATGACCATTCTTGGACCTGCCTCCAAATACGCAGGTGTGATAATTTTTTAGGACATATTTCTAGGAGTGTACTTGTTGAATCATGGTGTACGCACAGCTTCACCTTTGCCAGACAGCGCTCCCCAGTGATCATAAATCATTTTACATTCCTACCAGCAATGTATAAAAGTTCATATTGTTCTATGTGGTTGCCAAACTTGATTTACTTTAATAAAGCTTTAAAAAGTTTCTTTTTTAACCAAGTTCAAATTGCATCTCTTCTCTTTGCTCTCAATTATACCCTGTATGAATTATTTTGCCTCTCTAAGCCTGGGTTTTCTTATCTGTAAAATGGGGATAATGATACTTACCTTGCTATGATGAGTAGGAGGATTAAAGAAAATAATGCATATAAAAATGCATACGCAAATGCCTGGCTAGAATTTGATAGGTACTCCAAAAATAGTAGTGGGAGTAGGAGTAATAGTAGTAGTAATAATAACAATAATAATAATAAATGGTAAATTTGTATTGAGTTCTTGCTTTGTGTCAGGCGTTGTCCTAAGTGCTTGAAGCTCATTGTCTCAATTACTTGCAATAGCAACCATATGAGGTTGGTATAAGTATTAGCATAGTTTTTCAGGTGAGGGAGCCAAGGTGTATATAGTTCAAGCAAATTGCTCAGAGTCACAGAGATAGTAAAAGGTACTGCTGGATTCAAATCTCAGGTTTGTCAGAGAGTTTGGACTTTGAAACTGCAGACAACAGAGAATTACTGAAGGAGAATAATTCATTCATTTGCCTGACAGCGGTTTGTGCTACCCTATAAATAGTGATCATTATTATTATGTTGACGAGGCAGTGTAGAGAGGAGGAAGGAGAAAATGTTGGAGTTAGATGACCCACTTTGTGCCTGGCTCCGTGCTAGGCATTATGGATGCACTAGGGACCAAAACACTTTCCTTGAGGTTGCCTGGAGTCTGGTTCAGTGTTTCTCAAGACCTGGTTCCTGGACCATCTGCCTGTCAATGACCCTGGCTGCCTGTTCAACATGCAGATTCCCAACCCCCCCCTCCCCAGAGATTCTGATTCTGTAGGTTTCTGGAGAAACATTACAGCAGAGATTCTGACATTCACATAAGTTTGAGAGTCACTGATCTTGCTGGTGAGGAAGACAAGTAAACAGATGGCTACAATACAGAATGATAAGAGTTACAAAGGCAGGTCCTGGAAGAGTTTCTGGAGGAAGTCCGGTCTAAGCTGAGACCTGTCAGATAAGAAAAAGCCAAGGGGGCAGAAAGGAAAGGGTAGATTCAAGCTGAAGGGAAAATGAGAGAAGTGGCTCTTTTAGAGAAGAGAATTTTAAAGTATTTTAGTGTGACTGGAGTGCAGAATGAAGCAATGAGGCTGCAGAAGTGGGCAGAAAAGTCACAAAGGTCACAGAGCCTTGCTGGTCATGTCAGTGAGTTTGGACTACCCTACAGGGAGTGGGAAATTTATTTTTTTTGGGAGAGGGCATCGATAGTTTTGAATTTAAGAAAGAAACCTGTGGGGACTGCCCTGGTGGTCCAGTGGTTAAGACTGTGCTCCCAATGCAGGGGGCCCAGGTTCGATCCCTGGTCAGGGAACTAGATCCCGCATGCCACAACTAAAAGCCCACATGCTGCAACTAAAAGATCCCGAACACTGAAAGGAAGATCCCGCAGGCAGCAACGAAGATCCCGCACGCAGCAACAAAGATCCCGAGTGCCGCAACAAAGACCCAGTGCAGCCAAATGAATAAATAAATATTAAAAAAAGAAAAAAAAGAAAGAACCCTGTGGTAGACACAATGTGAAGAATAGGCTACAGGACTGGAATAGGGCAAGAATTTCCTCAGGGCAATCAGGAAGGGAACAGGCACTACTGACTAGGACTGAGACAATGGCAGGGAGAGAAGGTAGGAAGTGGACACATACGAGAATCCATACAGGTGATAACTGATTGGATACGGCTGGATGCGGATAGGAAGGAGTTAAGACTTTCTTTAGCAAACTGGGTCGATGGTTGTGAATTTCATCATAGTTAAAAAAAAACACTGGAAGAGAAACCAGTGTGGAGGGAAAATGACAAGATCACTTTAGGACATACTGAATTTGAGATCCTTATGAAATACCCAAGTAGAGCCTTCCAGAAGATAGGTGGAAATCCTGCTAGTTACTCACTCACTATCCTCTCCCCCTTCTTCTCTCCTAACAGAAGCCAGCTTTGTTTGGGACAGTGAAGTGCCCAATTAAAACATTCACCCTCCTAGACTCTCTTGCCAGTCTTCCCAGACTCTCTGTGGTTGGTTATGAGATCCAGTTCTGACCAATATGCTCTAAGTGGACATCCTCCAGCGGAGGTTCTGGAAAAGCTATTGTTTTCCTGATAACAACGTACAGGCCCAGGCGGCATTTGCCCTTCACCCTGTCCTTCCCGCTTCCTGCCTCAACAGGGTTGCGATGCTTGGACAAGATACAACCATTTTGTAACTTTGAGGATGAAGGCTTATGCTAAGGAAGGTAGAGGAGGGAGACAGAAGGATTTGGACATTTTGGAGCTGTTATATGGCCCTGGGCTGTTTACCATCTGAGAAAAATAAACCCTAATTTAGTTAAGCCATGGGGACTGGTTTTCTGTCACCTGCACAAAACATGATCTTAATTGATTCAAGGGCGAAAGCTCTGGAGACCGATCTGGGTTAGAGATAACGATTTAGGTCAGCATCTAGATGGTAACTGACAGTGTTTGGGTCGATACAAGAAAACCAGGCACCCAAAACGCACAAAAGTAAGAGACTCTTATGGGTTAAAGGACAGAGAGGGCTCGGTTTGTGGGCAATGTTGAAAGGCGGAATTCCTGTTCACAGGGCAAGTGTCTTTAGGTTACTTTTTTGTTGTTGATGTTTCCATAACCTCATTCAAAACAAAACAATCCATTTAGGGCTATTCAATTCATACTCAACCCACCTGAAATTTATTTTGTAACAACTTTCCAGGTGCTTAAGCAAGGGCTGATGACTCTGGTCATAAGTGTGGTGACTTACTTCCCAGGGTGTGGCATGTCTGGGGCTCGGGAGCTGACTTGGTAAACCTCAGCTGTCCTCTGTTTTTCCTGGAGCAAGTACCCCTGGAGTTCCTTCTGGGAAGGTTGGTGCGAGGGCTGCTGGCCCAGGACCTGTGTTGTAATTTAACCGGCCTGTGCTATCTTTTGTCAAGATTATTTGTCACAGAGTCCTAATTGATTAAGAAGCCAATCAGGCTAATTTTCCTGATTCCTCACTTCTCCCCACCTTGCCCCCAACAAAAAAAATCTCCAGGCCAGAAATCTATTCTCCCTAACCCATGGAAACATGTTATTCCCTCTCTTGAACACTTTTGTGGTCTCTAGGATAAAGCCCAAATGCCTTATTACAGCATATTAAGCCTCAATCTTTCCATCCTCCATCCCTGATAATTGCTTCTCTGCACACATGGGCAGCCACCCTGAATGTCTCATTCTGCCCACATTCCTCTTGCCCTTTCAAGCCCTTGCAGGCTGTTTTCTTGCCCAATAATGCTTCCTCCATCTCCTGCACTGACTGCCTACCCACACATACTCATTGCAGCCAGATTCATTTGCTGGTCTTCCAGCAGCCAGGAGTAGCTGGAAATCCAGGAGCAGTCCACTTCCTACTTCTCCCTCAGTCCCTCTGCCCCCCAGCCCCAGTCTCTCTCCAACTCCTGTTGATTCTATCCCCTAAACATCTGTAAATGTGTCCCTTCCTCTCTGTCACTCCTGATACTAACCAAATCACTGCAAGTCTCTTTAGGAGCCTCCATGTCTTCAGTCTTTCCCAATTCAATCAATCCATCCTCCCCTCTGCACATTTACCCAGGTCGATCTCTTCCTTAAAACCCTCTAGGTCCCTAAGGGAATCGTCCCTGCAGAACTCTCAAGCCTCATTTTCTACGTTCCAGGAGTTGAGAAAATTCAAATCCAGTGTTGTCCACAGTCCTCTCTGTCCTGCACAGCCCCTCTTCTGAGCTCCTGCAGGACCAGCCTGGCACAGTACTTAAGAACATGGCCACTGGCACCAGAGTACCTAGATTCCAGCCTCTGCTCAGCCACTATTAGCTGGGTGCTCTTGGGTGAAACCTCACCGTGTCAGTTTCATTACTGGTAAATGAGAGCTAAAGGTAACCCTCATTCATGGGGTTGTTAGATCTTAGAAGGTAATGTTGAAAAGTACTCAGAACAGGGTCAGGAACAGAGTAAACATTACATAAGTGTTAACTATTATAATTGTTTGTTACACCTCATTTCTATGCTTGAAATGTGTCTATTTTGTCCTCTTCTATTGTCTAGAATAGTGCCAGAGACACTGGCAGCAGATGGCTGTGGCTAGAGTATGGGAGTGGGGGACAGACTGTGAGAGGAAATAACAGGGAGACTAGGGGCCAAGGAAGTTTAGCTACCTCAAGGAATGTGAAATTGGCTTTTTGTTTTCTGTAATCCAAGTTTCATCTTAGTTTAGAAACAGGTCTTATGGGAAAATCAGGCCCAAATGTTCCCCAGTATCTTCCCTGTGCCTAGTGGACAGTATGATTCCCTGTGCTTCACCAAGGACGCTTTCTCCTCCCTTCAGAGTAATAATACCACAATACCCTGAGATGTACTGATCTCATTCCATTTCCAGGTACTGTATTTAGCAATTATTTTTTGAATTTAATCTAAACATGAAGTGGGTACTACTGCTTCGCCATTTTATAGATGGGGAAACCTTAGAGAGGTTAAATTACAGCTTATTAAGAGGTGAGTTTGGGATACAAGGTCATGTTTGCCACTTTCCAAAGCCAATACCCTTAATGCTATTCAGGTTGCTTCATAAAAGTGGATTTGTCACTTAATCTGAAAAATATCTTCAGATTTGCTCACATGCTAGACCCAGTTCTGGGCACTGGGAACATAAATTGAATATAGGAGCTCCTTTCTCTCCAGGAACTCATAGCTGCCTTGTGGGTACAAACTAGTCAGCAGGCAATGAAGCCAAGTGTGGGAAATGCACAGGGACCTAGAAAGCAAGGGGAGGGAAGCATTAACTCTGCCTGAATAGTGGGGCTTGGGGTCCAGCCATAGAAGTGGCAGTTAAGTCTCAAAGTTTGGGATTGGGAGTGATGATCACACTAATGATGTTTCTGGAAACAAAAGCATCGGCAGGTGCATAAAACATTTATTCTTTAATGCTTATCATGTACTGTAAGTGACAACGGGAAGCTCCAAAATGATCTGTATTATTTTATTCTATTTTAACAAAACAATACATGTCTATGGCTTAAGAAAACATACACACATGGGCTCCCCTGGTGGCGCAGTGGTTGAGAGTCCACCTGCCGATGCAGGGGACACAGGTTCGTGCCCCGATCTGGGAAGATCCCACATGCCGCGGAGCAGCTGGCCCCGTGAGCCATGGCCACTGAGCCTGCGTGTCCAGAGCCTGTGCTCTGCAACGGGAGAGGCCACAACAGTGAGAGGCCCGCGTACCGCAAAACAAACAAAAAAACATACACACACACAGAAAAATGTTTGACCAGTTATATACCAAAATATCAGTATTATCAGTGGTTACTACCAAGTGATGAAATTTCAAGTGATTCTTTATATATACATTTTTTTAATTGTGGATTATATTTTTATTTGTATAAATACATTTTATATTATGAAACATAATTTTATTGTAGAAATGTAAATTGGTACAACCACTTTAGAAAACTATTTGGTGTTATCTAATAAATTTGAAGATGCAAAGACACTTCCATTCACAGGTAACATGTTAAAATTTGCACACGTCTATCAGATTTGTAAAAATTAAGGTTCAGGGTAGAATTGGTTATAATAGCAAAAATGGGAAACAACTTATATCCATCTCAGGAAAATGGATAAATCCACTGTGGCTGTCATACAAGAGAAGACTTTTTTTATTTTTAATTAAAATTTTTTTTTTTTTTGGCCACACTGCTTGCGGGATCTTAATTCCCCAACCAGGGATCGAACCCTGGCCCACAGCAGTAAAAGCACAGTGTCCTAACCACTGGACCACCAGGGAATTCCCCAGAAGACTTATTATAAAAGACTAAAAATGAAGAAACTACAGATTTATGGCATAACATGGATGACTCTTAAAAGAATAATGTGGAGCTTAAAAAAGCAAATCTCGGAAGAATATTTATTATATGAGTCCACTTTTATAAAATTCAAAAACATACAAAATTTATGCTCAGGGATACATTCATGTGATAAAAGTATATAGAAAAGTAAAGGAATGATAAAAACAAAATTCAGGAAGGTGGTTGCTTCTGGAAGGAGGAAAGTGATGAGATTGGAGAAGGACACACAAGGGCTTAAGGAATCAAGTTCTATCCCTTAAGCTGGGTGGTGGCTATATCAAGATTCACTTCATTATTATTCTTGATACTTTATATATAAGTGATATATTATTTTATATATCATGTATTTCATAATAAAACTTTCCCTTATCTATATTGTTAATTTTTTCATAATGAATGTGTATTGCTTGTTATATTAAACAGAAAGTAAATAACAAATGTAGTAACACTTTAAAAATTCTTCTTCTCTTGTACCTTTTCCATCCTTGTCTTTTTATGTCATTCATTCACCACATATTCATTGAGGACTTAATCTGTATCAAACTGTATGTTGGGGATACAGTGGTGTTACATGGTGCCTGTACTCGTGGAGCTTACCTTCATGTGTGCCCTCCATATCCCTATAAAATTCTCAGAGTTAGGCTTCATTCTCAATATTTTACAAATTCATTAGCAATTTTTCTTAACATAGCTGTTAAGCACCCATGCTCTGAAGCTAGAATGCCTAAATTCAAATCCTGGCTCTGCTGCCAACTAGTCATGTATATTCAGGCAAGTTACTCAACCTCCTTGTACTTTAATGTCCCTAACTATGAAATGGGGAAAAGAACAGTATCTAAATACCTCATAGGGTTGTTGTAAGATTTAACTAAGTTAATGTAAATAAAGGACTCAGAACAGGGCCTGGCCCATGGTTAAATGTTTAATAAATGTTACCTTATTATTATTATTGTTCTATGACTATTCCCTGAGCACCAATTCTGTGTCAGGCCTAAGTGAGGGACTGGAGGGAGATACGGAGGTAGAATGCGACAGGGGCTGGAGACCAACTCCTAAACAGACTACTGTGAGGGGTGAGAAGGGCTATGGTGGAAGGAAACCCAAGGGCTGCAGGAACATAGAGAGGCCCCAACCCAGGCTGGCTGTCAGAAGACTCTTCCCAGAGAGGCTTGGGGCTCTGTCCCCAGGTTGCAGTCTATTGTATTTGGGTGATGCTCTAATATCCCCTATGAACGGGGGCTAGGAAGTGTTGATAGGCTGCCATGACTGTGCCTCACTGTTAGAGAGGCCAAGAGGTAACTTGTAGATCATAAGGTCGTTTAATCTGTGGTGAGCCTACACACGCAGTCTTGGTGGATTCAAATTTTCCTTTGCAGTTATGAAGTTATGGCGCAATGTATCTCATGTGGAAAAAATGGATTACAGCTGGGATTTCTTTAGTTGTTTTGGGAACTAGTAGAAAGGGTTTCCAGTAGGAATCTGGTTCAAAGCTTTCAAATTCGGGTTCTCATTTGTTAGTTGAAAAATAAATATAGGCTTTGGAAATAACCTAAAAACCTAGAAGTAAGGGAGTAGTAACATGGATATTTAATAATTAAGTAAATGGTGGTTTATCTGTAAAATTGAATATAACTATTAATACATTTACAAGGATTTTTTAATAGCATGAGAAATGTTTATGAAAAAATATGCTGTACTAAGGCATTATTAGCTCTATCATGTGAAAAAGAATCCATAGATAAAATGCTTGAAGAAAATATACCTAAAGGTTGACAATGGTTATTGCTAGTTGGTGAGATTATAGGTGATTTCCTTTATTTTTTACACTTTTTTGGATATTTTCTAATTTTTCCAACACGAGAATGTATTTTAAAGAAAGCTTTATTAAGACATAACTCACATACCACACAGTTCCACTATTTAGAACATTTAGTGTACAATTTAAAGTACACAATTCAGACTTCCCTGGTGGCACAGTGGTTAAGAATCCGCCTGCCAATGCAGGGGACATGGGTTTGAGCCCTGGTCCCGGAAGATTGCACATGCCATGGAGCAACTAAGCCCGTGAGCTGCAACTACTGAGCCCATGAGCCACAACTACTGAGCCCACGTGCCACAACTACTGAAGCTTGCACGTCTAGAGCCCGTGCTCCGCAACAAGAGAAGCAACCACAATGAGAAGCCCCCGCACCAAGACCGCAACTAGAGAAAGCCCATGCACAGCAACAAAGACCCAAAACAGCCAAAAATAAAAATTAATTAATTAATTAAAAAAAAGTATACAATTCATTTTTTTTGTTGTTGCATATTTACAGAGTTGTGCAATCATTACCACAAACTAATCTTAGAACACTTTCATCATCTCTGAAGAAACCAGTGTGTGCCCACTAGCAGCCACTCTGCATTCCTATTCCCTCTCTCAGCCAACAACTGATTTATTTTCTATTCTATAGATTTGCCTGCTCTGGATGTTTTGTATAAACAAAATCATACAATACGTACCCTTTAGTGTTTGACTTCTTTGATGCAGCATAGTTTTCTAGGCTCATTCACATCGTAACATGTATCAGTATTTCATTTCTTTTTATTGCCAAATAATATTCCATTGTATGGATATTCCACATTTTATTAATTCATTTATCAGTTGATGGAATTTGCTTTGTTTCCACTCTTTGGCTATTGAGAGTAATGCTGCTATGAACATCCTTGTACAATTTTTTGTGGACATATGTTTCAAGTCTTTTGAAGTAGAATTTTATATATATATATGTATACCTAAAAGTAGAATTGTTAGGTCATATGGTAACTCCACTTAGCATTTTAAGGTACTGTTTTTTAAAGTGGCTGCATCATTTTACATACCATCAATGTATGAGTGTTCTAATTTCTCCATATCTTTGTTAACAATTGTTAGTTTGTCTATTTATTTATTTATTTGGCTGCACCTGGTCTTAGTTGCAGCACGCAGGATCTTCATTGCGGCATGGGGAATCTTCACTTGCGGCATGTGGGAACTTTAGTTGTGGCATGTGAACTCTTAGTTGCGGCATGTGGGAACTAGTTCCCTGACCAGGGATCAAACCGGGGGCCCCTGCATTGGGAGTGCAGAGCCTTAGCCACTGGACCACGAGGGAAGTCCCATATTGTTTGTCTTTTTGATTATAGCCATCTTAGTGTGTGTGAAGTAGCATCTGATGGTGGGTTATTTTTTTGAATTTTAATTATTTTTTATACAGCAGGTTCTTATTAGTTGTCTATTTTATACATATTAGTGTATATATGTCAATCTCAATCTCCCAATTCATCCCCCCCACCACTTTCCCCCCTTGGTGTCCATACGTTTGTTCTCTACATCTGTGTCTCTATTTCTGCCTTGTAAACCGGTCCATCTGTACCATTTTTCTAGATTTCACATATATGCGTTAATATACAATATTTGTTTTTCTCTTTCTGACTTACTTCATTCTGTATGACAGTCTCTAGGTCCATCCACATCTCTGATTGTGGTTTCGATTTGCATTTCTATTATGGCAAATATGAACATCTTTTCATGTGATTATAGGTCACTTGTATATCTTGCTTGGGGAAATGTCTATTCAGTTGCTTTCCCCATTTTTTTGGGTTATTTTTCTTTTTTTGAGTCATAGGAGTTCTTTATATATTCAGAATATGTCTCTTATCAGATATATGATTTGCAAATGTTTTCTCCTATTTTTGGTATCATTTGTATCAAAAGTTTTAAATTTTGTTGAAGTCCAGTTCATCTACTTTTTCTTTTGTCACCTGTGTTTTTGGTATTTTATAAAAGAAACTATTGTCTAACCCTAGGTTACACAATAGATTTACTTTTATATAAACTTCTAAGAGTTTATAGTTTTAGCTCGTACATGTAAGTCTATGATCCATTTTGAGTTAAATTTTGTTTATTATGGCAGGAAGCAATCTAATTTACTTCTTTTGCACATTGATATCCAGTTGTCACAGCACCAGTTGTTGAAAAGACTATTCGTTCCCTTGGCATCCTTGTTGAGAATCAACTCACCATAAATTTACAGTTTTTATTTCTCGAGTCTCAATTCTATTCCATTGATCTACATGTTTATCCTTATGCCAGTACTATACTGTCTTGATTAGTGTAGGTTTGTATTAAGTGTTGAAATCGGGAAGTGTAAGTCCTCCAATTTTGTTCTTTTTCGAGATAGCTTTGGCTATTCTGGGTTCCTTACATTTCCATGCATTGCATTTATACTGGCGGGGGGTAGTTTTTTAGAAAAGAGAGAAAGGAGGACAGACATTGCTGAAGGACCTATGAAATACATTTGTGTTTTCTGAGTGATACTACTGCAGTGCACCTTTTGCCTTGGTGAGAAAAATTAATTTTCCTCCTCTAAATTTTGTCCTGGTCCTGGTAGGTCCCACCTCCCTGTAACTGTTAATGTGACAAGGTATTAATTTAGCCAAGACCTCATCCCCTGCTTTGAGTCATTTGGCTGAGTTAGGGGTTCTTTCCACATAAGGGCTCCCGCAAAACCTTAATTTTTGCTTTACTCCTAGCAAGTATTATCACAGTCTACAGTTGTGCTCTCTACAGTTTTTATTGCACTCTCATCAGCAATCACTTTTAGTATGTATTTCTGCATATTCATTATGAGTATACAAATATATGTATATTTATTCATTTATAAATTATATACACTTATGATTAATATATTAAGAATACACGAGACAGAAATTTTAGAGGACAAGATAAAAAATGACTAGAAATAGAAGTTTTCCCACACCTCAATTTTATTAATCTCTCCGGAGACTGCCATCTTGAATCTTTACTGTTGACCTCCATGTGTTCCTAGCACTCAGCCAAAGGCAGGGTACATAGCAGAAGCTCAATGTCTGCTGTTCAAAAGAAAAATTTCGATATCCCACTATTTCTATTAAAACACAGCCTCTATTCCTAGGATTTGCACCCTGCAAGTAAAGGTTCTGCCTCTGTCATCCGGTAGGGTCACTTTGTAGAGAGGCTGTGTGGGTGCCTCATCTCTCCTTGTTTTTTTTTTTACCTTCAATTACACCTTAATTGACTTATTTCTTTAGAAAATAGCAGTTGTGTCATCCTTAACTATACTCTTCATTTCAAACTGCTTGGTCAGGCGGAGTTCTGGGTGTTAGGACCACAAAGAAGGGAAATCAAACTTTCAGATCAGGATGTATCTATCACTGGAGGATGTGAACAAAGGTCAAGGGAGCTCTTGGGGGTGAGAGTCAGGGAGGGTTTCAGGAAGTTGGATTCTAAAGGACCAGTGGAAATTAGCTAAATGGAGAAGAGAGGAAGGCAGGCAGTCCCAGCTGAACTGCAGGAGCAAAGGCAGGAAGATGGGAGTGGACCCTAAACATTCTGAGCTAGGGAAGAGTTTGGTGTAACTGAACACAAGGGGCAGGGGGCGGTTGCATTTGTGTTTTAAAAAGATCCTTCCAGCAGCTCTGTGAAGTATTAAGGTCTTGAGGCTGGTAGTAGGGGAGGCTGTTGGTTGCCTTAAGAGTAGGACACAATTATAGATTGCTAGAAGGTAGAAACTTCTGAGCTTGGAAGCCCAAACGGAAGCAGGTAAACTCTGCTTTAGTGCTCTGGCTGCACTGCTTTTTAGGATCCCAAAGTCCCCCCCATCCCCCTTCTTTTTGCTCGGTCCAGGGTTTGTTGCCCTTTCCCTTTGTTCCCAGGTGACACTTATACCTTTATCAGAAAATTATTATTTTCTGGGAGTCCCCAGTGGGGCTGGGAGTATTCGGTTTCTGAGCTCCTTTTCAGGCCTGCGGCCGAAGAAAGACACTGTGGTGCCTCTCTGCACTGGTTTCATCAAGCCAGGGCTTGATTGAAGACTTCATCCCACCCCCGCCGCAGTAAAATCAACCCCACCCCCCCCCCCACCCCCGCCCCGCCCCGCCGCACACACACTGAAGCTCAAGCATCCAGATAGAAAACAGCCTCGGGGATGTCAGGAACGCCCAACCCACAGTCAAGGGCGTGTCGAGGCGGGGCCGGTGGCCCAGCTCACACCCCTTCCCTGGGAAGGAGGGGGCAGGGCAGTCCCGGCGCCCTCCGGCTGGGCCCTGCGCCGGCCGCGGTGGGCGGGGTCTCCGGCCGGGCGGGTCTCTGACGGCACCGGGCCCCGCCCCTCGGGGAGGGAGAGCGGGTGGAGCGCGAGGTTAGCGCGCCAGCAGGGCCAGAGCCGGCCTGGGAATCCGCGGAACCAAGCGCAACGAGCGGAGCGCCTGGGCGGCGGCGGCGACGCACGCTATGGCTCCGGCCGGAGACCGCGAGGGCTACTGGGGCCCCACGACCTCCACGCTGGACTGGTGCGAGGAGAACTACACGGTGACCTGGTACATCGCCGAGTTCTGTGAGTGCGGGTGCCGGCCTGAGGCGGGAGCGAGGGAGGGAGGGCGCCGGTCTGAAGGGGAGACGCCGCGTGAGGAAGGGACAGGGTGGACCTGGCCGCCGGGGGAGGCACGGGGCCTGGCCGGGGGAGGTGGCGTGGGGAGACCGGGCCAGGGGACAGGAACGGGAATGCTGCGGAGGAAGGCAGCAGCTAGGGGAATCCAGTGTGGCGGGCGAGGAGGGCCTGTCTGGACGGGTTGAGGGGGGCCTCGAGGTTGGGGGGCGGAAGAGATGTGGAGAGCCCCTGCTGGACCTTAGGGGAAGCCTGAGGGGCAGGGTTGGGAATGGGGATTTCGCTGCCTGAGGGGCAAGTAGGGGCAGCCCGAGTAGAGCTTGGGACAGTGGGGGACTCCGCTAATTTGAATGAGGGCCCGGGACACCTGCTTCTACTGTTGCTGCCACCACCTTCATCGCAAGGGCACAGGAGAAGGGAACAGGTCCTAGCTCAGTCTTCCCCCAAATACGTGAAAACGCGGTCTTTCCCTTCCTCGTTCTCTGTTCCTGTGAGTCCTTCTTCGGTCACCTCCAGGGAACGGTTTTCCCGCTCTCAGATACCGACCCCCAACCCTTACCCCCCAGCCCAGTCTCACCCAGGGTATCTTCGGGTACCAGCTATCACCTCCTTTCTGAGTACGATCATTCAGCTGTCTCCTTGCACCAGGAGTAGAAGGCAGCATCTAGTCTGTACCTTCCGGCTCGTGCCAGGTTCCTAAGAGCACAAGGGATCAAGTCCCTACTCCACTCTGCCTCCTCTCCGACTACCTGACGAAGGTTAAGGTTCTTCTGAGGACGCTACTTGCACTGATTACACCTTCTGAGGACTTGGGGAAGAATCCTCCTCCAGCTGCTGCCCCTGACTGGCCCCTTGGGTGCTGTGTGTGTGTGTGTATTTCCCCAGATGATTGTTCCTTCCAGGCTAGGAACAGGAAAAATCTGCCACTTCTTTTTCTGTAGTTTACTGTGGTCAAGTTTTGAGAGCACAGCACTTGATCCTTCTTCAGGTACCTGCTTCTGGCAAGGTACAGAGGATATTTTTTGACTCACTATTACTGCCTTCTTTTAATTGGCTCAACTTTCTCAGGACATGAAGCAAAACTCTTTTTTAGCTAACCTTCCCATTGTTGGGTCTTTGTCCCAGGCAGGTGTTTGGCTTTGTAGGAAAGAGGCAAGACTTTCATGCCAGCTGATCCTACTTTATTGCATTCCCAGTAATTGGCTAGGATTAAAAAAAAAAAGAGAACTCTTTTGGTAGTTTTTAAGACTTTCAGTACTATTCCCTTTAAACTGTGATTTAGGCTGAGAGTTACTTTTCCTGAACTACTAGCTTAAATTAATAATTTTTATATGATAATGGATGAATATGGGCAAAGGGGTACATTCGTAGTATAATTACTTGGCAGCTCAAATGTTGGCAAAGGAAGTGCTTTATCAGTTTGCTGTTAGATCACGTTGGCAAACCCATACATGGTCCAGAGGAGGACCACGAGAGAAGGGACTTAAAATTGTGCTTTCTGAACTAGAAATTTGTAATGTGGAAGAGTGAATGAAACTCAGGGTTCTTAAAATGTTGAATGGGCTGTGATATAGAGCAGTTAAGCTTTCTGTATTTCTCTAGAATGTGGAATTAGAGCCTATGGGTGGAAACTGCCTGTAAGGGGAGAGATTTTGCTTCAACGTAGGGAAAATTTTAAAGTTATAATCGTTGAATGGGTTGATTTGAGAGGTAGAGGGCTTGCTGTCACTGAAAGTGTTCAAACAGACCTTGCTCAACTAACTCACATGGATATTTTAGGGGGAATTAATTGTTTGGTAGAGAAAAGGGGTTGGCTTCAGTTGGCCTTTAGGTCCTTTGCAGCTTTATGGGTCAATATAGGTAATAATGACTCTTAGTTTAGAATGAAGGATTAGAATCAAAAGAGAAAACTGGAATTAGAGTCAAGAGAAAACTGACAGTTAAGTCATGTGAGTTATGAGACAGCAAGATACTACTGTTCTGACAGATAGCTCTGAGAAATGGGAAATGGCTTTAGTTCTTAACGACCTCAGAAGAGGAAACTCTGAGCAGCCGGCAGGGAGGGTTTTGACATAGGAATCAGGGGTTGCAAGAACAGGATGAGTGAGTGTTGGCAGCCCTTTGCACTTGTACCTTGGGAGAAAATGATCTGGAGGAGGTTGAGGTCAACCTTCTCAGCCAGCAAGTGGTGTGTGTCTATCATATCTTTGAGTAAGAGACTTGATCTTTGAAAAATAGGCTGATTAATAATGTGTTTAAAACAAATTCAACTTTATCATCATAATATTTACAATAATGATAGAAATATTCATAATAATAATAATGGTGATAATAGCTATATCTAAGTGCTTACTATGTACCACACTTTGCTAAGCACTTCATATATCTTATCTTTTTCGATATTTACCATAATTCCAAAAAGAAGGCATTATTATCCTTATTTCACAGATTAGGAAATTGAAACTCTAACAAATAATTTATCTAAGGTTGCAAAAAGTGGGGTAGAGGTAGTATTCAAGTTGAGGTCTGACTCTAAAGCTGCTATACCATGTTACTTCTATCACACATTCATTGTTTTGCCCCTGCCTGCAGGGGATGAAGACAAGCATGACTAATATACTATCACAGATGACAAACTGCATAACTATTCAGGAAGCCTATCTTTCAGCATTGGGGTGTGTGTGTTTTGGGTAATCTAAGGACAAGTTTGGGGAGTTGCATGTAAAGATGGCAACAGTTCTCAGTCACTGAAAAACCTGAAACGCTGTCTTCTTAACGTCATCCAAGATGAGCTCATATTCCTTTTTTGCTTGGGTGGATTGTAAGAATGAGGGGAAAAGGTAGCCAGTTTCTCTTCAGTTGTGAAAGACTAAGTGCCTTGATGTGCCAGAAGTTACAGGTACTTTGCATGGTAGTATGGGACAATACAAATGACCATGCAAGTTAAAACCTGGCAAAGAAATCTTCATAATCAATGAGAAAAGTTATGAGTATTCCATGACCTTTACACATTTTTGTCAAACATTGTAAATCCTCTTATTGTTAGTCATAAATATATGGAGAAATGAAAAAAATGTTAAAACTAATATTTATTTAGTACACTGTAATTTAAAACATTAAAAACATTGAGAATTAAAATGTGTTATTTCTTTGTAGAAGAACTTATCTAGAGTACTTTGAGTAGTACTTGCCTTCTTGTCATATAACCTATGATATGGAATGAGTATTTTTTTCTATGCCTTGGTGGATTGTCATGCTCCTTTCTAACTTTGGATCAGGTTCCAACATTTCATTCTTTGCACTTTCAATAATGTGAAATATTTCTGAGAGTTCCTTTAATGCAGAGTTTTTGCTGGTTCACTTCTGTTCCATCTTCATCCTTTTCTCACAATCACTTTCTTCATTTGTGTTGGTAAGTTTGCCTTCACTAAGTTCCTCTGGCTGCATATCTAGTCTCTTGAGTGGCAACAGCGTCAACATTGTCATGGTCAGTTATTTCTTCTATAACTCCGTTTATGTTTGATTGGGATTTTATTTCCAACACTATTACTTTAAAAAAAAATTTTATTTTATTGAAGTATAGTTGACTTACAATGTTGTATTAATTTCTACTGTAAAGCAAAGTGATTTGGTTATACATATATACATTCTTTTTCATATTCTTTTTCATCATGGTTTATCACAGGATATTGAATATAGTTTCCTGTGCTGTACTGTAGGACCTTGTTGTTTATTCATTCTCTATATAATAGTTTGCATCTACTAATCCTAAACTTCCAATCCATCCCTCCCCCACCCCCTTAACACTATTACTTTTTGTTTCTTTGCTGCGCTTTCATCATTGTTGGCCTGTTGCACCTTTCAATTATCCATTTTTGTAGCATGTCACATACATTCATCACCAGGACACAAGGAGGCAACTCAGCTACATGCTTTGCCGTCTGTACATGAACTGAATAACAGATGTGCAGACTAAACACCAACAGACTTTGCCCTGGTCTTTTACCTGTAGTTAGAAATTTAGGCAGAGAGATATTTTTCTGTCAGCACTTCGAAGATATTATTCCGTTGTATCCTGGCTTTTACTGTTACTGATGAGGAGTCCACCAACGGCCTAATTGTTGTTCCTTTGCAATTTATTTTGCCAAATCCACCAACAAACTTTAAAAGAAGTGACTTGGTTAGTCACCGATCGTGATGTGCTTCTATTATTTACATAGTCATTTGTGGATTGAAGATCTAGTAGTGAAGTTTGTACTGTATTCAGTTATTCACAGTTAATATACTATGGTAACTGAAATTTGAATTGTGTTGTCGGGGAATTGGTATTGTTTAACGAAACTGTGGTAACTGAAATTTGTGCATATTAGAGCTCTGCAAAGTGAAGACTGCTTGTGTATTTCTAATCCTAGTAACATTCCTAGTAAGTAGGTGGTGTTATCCCCATTTTATAGGTGAGAGAACTGAGTCTTAGAGAAGTTAACTTGCTCAGTGTCATATAGCTATTAAGTGGCAGAAATGGTATTCAAATATAGGTCTGACAACTCTTTCTACTAAGAAACACTGTAACAGGAAGTGGAATTTCAGGTGCTGTCGTTTTTATGGAAGAAATATTTCCTAAAGGGAAGCAGAAGGGAATTCTGTGTTTTAATTCTGGCCTCAAGGGAGAATTACCCGGTTAAATTTTTTTTTCAGAATGTTTAATTTATTCAGCAAGTATTTATTGAAAACTTACTTTGTCATTGACTTAAAATACAAAACTATACAAAGACTGTCTCTCTGTTCAATGTAGCTAATAAGCCAGTAGAGGTATGAACAGATAAGTTCAAATAGGCATTTCCTACTTTCAAGGGAAATGCATTCCTAAAAATGTATTTGAAAGAAGAATGTTTAAAATTTGATATATTATAAAGGAGGGTTTATTTATCAGAAAGCTAAAAAATATTTTTAAATCCTAATTATGGGTTTCATAGGAGCTACTTCAGTCTGAGGGGGGTAACCTGGCTAGTAAGACTTTCATGGATGGGGAGAATGGATGGTAACTTCTGGTAGGACCATCTAGCTATCTCCCTTTTGTCCTTGGGCTAGGATGATTCAAGCTAGGTAGGTGTTGTCTCTTCTCACAGGTTTGCTGCCCCTCTCCCCGTCCTATTCATAGGAATTGAGCAGAAGGGAAGCAGGGCAACCCTCAGTCTTTACACCTTTATGATGGGATTTGCTTAGATGGGATAAAGGAGTCTGTCTTTCATTGCCAGTGCAGCACAAGACTAGAGAGGCTTTAATCAGCTGCCCCTGCCGTACACATATGCCACTCAAGGCATCTAGCTGCTTGTACCTCCTTGCACCCTTTTCCTTTCGTTTTTTCAGGCCCCTTCCCACTATCTTCTCTGAATAGTAGCCTCAAGGAAGTGAGCGTGCTTCAGGCTTCTTTTGGCCATGGGGTCCTGTGGGCTGGTGGAGTGACATCCTGTCACCTTAAGGAAGATAGTCTTTTTCCTGAGGGTTATTGATGAGCAAGCATCACTGCCTCTGACTCATAGCTCAGAAACACCGTAAGTCCACTGAAGAATGAAGGCCAAATGAAGGGTCAAATTTAGTGTACCAAAGGGTTTAGATTTAATTTATACAGTCAGAGACTGCCAGTAAATTGTTCCGGGTGCTATGATGGACATATGTATATGGTGCTTTGGAATGCAAGGAAGGGGTGCTTATTAAAAACTTAAAGCATAAAGGCTTTACAGTGTTAGTGCTGGAAGAACTGCCATACCAGCTAGCTAGCTGGTTGGTTGGTTGTGTATTTATTTATTTATTAATCATTGTGGAAAGACACACATAACATAAAATTTACCATCTTAACCATTTTTCAGTGTACAGTTCTGTAGTGTTAAGTACACTGACACTGTTGTGCAACCAATCTCCAGAACTCTTTTCATCTTGTAAAACTGAAACTCCATTTCCATTTAACAACTCCGTATTCCCTCCTCCCCCGCAGACCCTGGCAACCAATCTTCTGCTTTTTGTCTCTGTGAATTTATATAAGTGGAATCAACAGTGGGTTTTTTTGTTTGTTTGTTTTTGGTGACTGGCTTATTTCACTTAGCATAATGTCCTTATGTAGCATTTTGTAGCATGTGTTAGAATGTCCTTCTTTCCAAAGGCTGAATAATATTTCATTGTATGTATACACTACATTTGCTTATCCATTCATCCATTGATGGACACATGGGTTGCTTCCACCTCTTGGCTGTAGTGAATAGTGAGGCTGTGACATGGGTGTACAAATATCTCTTCAACCCAAAAGTGGAATTTCTGGATTATATGGTGACATAGTGTCTATTTTAACTTTTTCATTAGAAAGAAGCATTTTATTATTTTCTGTCATGGGCTCCATGAATTTATTATTATTTTTATATAAATTGTAACTTATTATTTCTACATAAATTATAATTATTAATGTACTTTATCCCCATTTCAAATAATCAGAGGCACATGTGACTATCAATTAGAGGAGATCTAGTCACTGTTACTACACTGTATTGATCCATATGAGATATATGAGATAAGGTAATGTATTACCTTAATATATTGATATAATTCTAGTCCAAAGCAAAAGAGCATAATAATTTCATTGCAGCCTTATTTCAGATAAATATGATTTTTGAGATACTGAAAATAGCCAATAGAAATAATAAAAGCTAACATTATGGGACACTATGTGCAAAGCTCTATGTGTATATTATCTTATACGAACCCTTATTATAATCCTTATAAGAACTCTTTTAAAGTTTAAGACGTTTGAGTAACTTGCCCTAGGTCAACACTATTAAGTGGCAGAGCCTAAGGGACCCAAGGGCCATTTGATTCTAAAGCTATGCGCTTAACATACTATCGTTACTACTTTTTCAGACCCCAGTGCATCCAGGGACCTCAGGTTGGTAACTAGTGGTCTAACCTTCTCATTTTACATGCAAGGAGAAGGACCTTGAGAGTTGACATGATTTGCTCAAGATTATATTGCCAATTAGTTGTGAAACCTAGACCAGAATCCACATGCAGTAGTTTCTCAGTATGGGAAATAGTAGAGCTGAGGAGGATGATGTCAAATATCGTTGATATCATATTGTTAATGGGTTACCAGGTCATAGGACTTCCTCAGAACAACAAGAGCTCCTAATTAACTATTTTTTTTTATGGTGAAGATACCTAACGTCTGTAGAGTGCTTTATAGTAGTTCTGCTCAGATTTTAATGTGCATGTGAATTCCCTGGAGGTCTTGTTAACATTCATATTCCAGTACAGTAGGTCTGGAATGTGGCCTTAGATTCTGCATTTCTTATAAGCTATGAGATGACTCCAGTGCTGTTGGTCTGGAGATTATACTTGGAGAAGCAAGACTTTATAGTTCAAAAAACACTGTTAATTCTTTTTTTCCTATGGGGTGTAAGTGTTGTCACTGTTTCTATGTAAGGAACCAGGTTCAAAAGGATAAGTGACCTGTTCAGGATCACAGGGCTGGTACTGGAACCTAGGTTTCTAACTTGAAAATCAAGTTAGGTGTTGATCACTATCCCCCTCCTCCACCCTGCTCCCAGCAGTAACAGGCCAAAAATACTGCATGTGAACTGAAGTTTGAAAATGATTGTTCTGGGTAATGAGCTAAATTGAATTTAAAATTGAACATGTTACATTTTCATTTTAGAAACAGTTTTCTTTCCATTTGTTCCCAATACCTAAGCGAAGCTCAAACCAAACTATCTTTCAGACTTTGGTCTATAGTTAGTAATTAGTTGTAAGTGGATCTGCACAGTTCTAGCCTGTTTTGTTCAAGGGTCAACCGTATGTACTGTGTTTTTTCATATATATAAATACCTATGGTAAAATTTAATTTATAAATTAAGCGCAATAAGAGATTAATAACAGCTAATAATAAAGTAGAACAGTTATAACAATATACTGTAATAAAAGTTATGTGAATGTGGTCTCTCTCAAATATCTTATTGTACTGTACTTACCCTTACTGTTGTGATAACCTGAGATGATAAAATGCCTACATGATGAGAAGGTGTTGTGATCTAGTGTTAGGCTACTATTAACTTCTGATTATGCAGAGAAGGAGATTCATTTGCTTTGGGTGATCCTGGATCATTGAACCATAATGATGTGGATGGTTGGATGTCAGGAGCAGATGATGTTGATGGCTGAGGATCCTAGGTGGGACAGAGCAGGACGGTGCAAGATTCATTATGCTACTCAGAACAGTGCACAGTTAAAACCTTATGAATTGTTTATTTCTGGAATTTTCCATTTAATATTTTCAGACTGCAGTTGACTATGGGTATTTGAAAGCTTGGAGAGTGAAACCGCAGATTAGGAGAAACTACTGTACTTGAAGGCTAAGTACAGTTTGAAGTCTAATCTTGACTTATCATTTACCTAGGTCATCCAAGATTTTAACTAGGAAAAATTGTCATTTGGTAGCACATGTTGGAAGAAATGATTTATTTCCTTTTTTTTTTTTTTTTGGCTGCGCCGTGCAGCATATGGGGGATCTTAGTTCCCTAACCAGGGATCGAACCCATGCCCCCTGCAGTGGAAGCGCAGAGTCTTAACCACTGGACTGGCAGAGAAGTCCCTATTTACTTATTTTAGTGGAACAGTAATTGATGTATGGGTAAATAAGGAGAACAAATACCTCAAATTGTAATTTGGGCAACTTTACTAACTGGAATACAGAGAATAGTAAACATTTAAAGTTTTGTCCAGTACACTATTATTTCAGGTTGAAATTTTAAGTTGTTTATTTGATTTTGGGGTTCTACTCTTGTTCCTTTGCCAACTGTTTCATAGTGGGCGGAAAAAAACACTCACCCGGAGAGTTTTCGGTAGTGCAACAAAGAGTGTTTTATAATAAATAAGTAAGGGCTGCTTCCCTGGTGGCGCAGTGGTTGGGAGTATGCCTGCCAATGTAGGCGACACGGGTTCGAGCCCTGGTCTGGGAGGATCCCACATGCCGCAGAGCAACTAGGCCCGTGCGCCACAACTACTGAGCTTGCGTTCTGGAGCCCGGGAGCCACAACTGCTGAAGCCCGCGCGCCTAGAGCCCGTGCTCGGCAACAAGAGAAGCCACCACAATGAGAAGCCCGTGCGCCACAGCGAAGAGTAGCCCCCGCTCGCCACAACTGGAGAAAGCCCGCACGCAGCAACGAAGGCCCAATGCAGCCCCCCCCCTAAAAAAAAATAAGGGCATGAAGAAACATTTTAGGACCCAGAAAGATGATTGAGCCCAAAAGAGACAGCAAAAGCAGTTTATGGTGACCTGAAACCCTACATGCTTTCCTGTGGGGAAAGTACCTGACATAATGACTTGAAGTCAGAATCAGAATCCTCTCTGAACTTTGCTCCATTGAACATTGTGACTTTGGGCAAATCACTTAATCATTCTTTGTACCAGTTTATTTTCTATAAAATGAGAACAATGAATATCTGGTAGGGTTGTGAGAATTAAATGGCATGATACCTGTGAAAACGCACAGGGAAGTGCCTGGCAAATACTAGGTGCTCAATAAAAGTCGAATTGGAATCTAGTCAAAATAAGTTTAAAAAATAAATACTACTTTGTTATAGTTGTGACCTTCTTATCTGTGATGGTTACTTTTATGTGTGAACTTGGCTTGGCTATAGTATCCAGTTACTTAATCAAATACTGATCTAGGTATTGCTCTGAAGGAATCTTGTAAATGTGGTTAACACCTACAGTCAGTTGACTTTAAGTGAAGATTACCCTCAATAATGTGAGTGGGCCTCATTTAAACAGTTGAAAGGCCGTAAGAGCAAACACTGAGTTTAGGGATTGGGGTAGGGAAGTTAAACCTTTATTTGGGGAGGTCTCCTATCTGACCCCTCACCTTGGTGGACTTCCCCTCCCTTCACCCCTCTTCCCTTTCTTCCTTCTTTGTTTCATTTATTTGAATATTTTGAATACACCAGAATTTTTAGATGTTTTCAGTGGAAAGGTCAGTTGGAGTATCTAGTGTGCCGCACAACCTTAACCCGATTGCTTTTGCATCTGCTGTTCCCTTGTCATTTGTAGCTGCATTCCCAGTCAATGGATACCTCTTTAAACCTTGACTGATTACTCCTTACAGAATTAGGTGTTTCTTCTGTTTCCATTTGAAGACTTTCTATTGACTGAAGGATAAAGGCCAAAGAGTAAATATGGCATGAAAAGCCCCTTTTTTAAATGAATATTTTCACATGTACAGCAAAGTTAGAAGAATTTTGCAGTGATTATCCATTCACCTGTTGCCTAAATCCTACCAATAACATTTTAGTATACAGTACTTTTTTTAATCTTATATCTATTTATCCATTCCTCTCTCTATCAATTCATTTTATTTTTTGATACATTTTAAAGTAAATTGCAAACATCTGTATACTTTCCCTCTAAATATTTCAACATACATATCATTAAAGTTCAATTCTCTGTTTTTTCTTTGGATGTAAAATTTGTATTCAATGTAAATGCACAAATCGTGTGTATTTGCTGGATTTTAAGAAGTGCATTTATATGCATAACCAAAACCCCTATCAAGATAGAGAACTTTACCCGTCAAACATGAAAGTTCCTCATGCCCCTTCCCTGGAATTCTCATCTTCACCTTCCCCCTTCTCTCCAGGGCAACTATCTGTTCTGATTTTTTTCTTCACCATAAATTAGATTTGTTCATTCTAGGACTGCATGTGAGTAGAATTATATAATATTTACTATTTGGTGTCAGGTTTCTTTCACTCACATAGTATTTTTGATGTTCATGTTGTTGCATGTGTTGGTAGTTCCTTTTTATTGCCAATTAGTATTCCAGTGTATGAATGTAACATAGTTTATCTATTTTCCTGTTGATGCACACCTGGCTGTTTTCAGGTTTTGGTAACCATAAAGCTGTGATATACATTCTTGTACAGGTCTTCTTGTGGATATATATTTTCATTTCTCATAGGTAGATACCTAGACATTTAGGTTACTTCCATGTCTTGGCTGTTGTAAATAGTGCTGCTGTGAACATTGTGGTAGTTTTTGTCTTTTCTGGATATATGCCCAGGAGTGGGACTCTGGATTATATGGTAACCCTATTTTTAGGTTTTTAAGGAACATCCATACTGTTCTCCTCAGTGGCTGCACCAATTTATTGTACAATCCCACCAACAGTGTAGGAGGGTTCCTTTTCCTCCACACCCTCTCCAGCATTTATTATTTGTAGACTTTTTGATGATGGCCATTCTGATTGGTGTGAGGTGATGATACCTCATTGTAGGTTTTTTTTTTTTTTTTTTGCGGTACGCGGGCCTCTCACCGTTGCGGCCTCTCCCGTTGCGGAGCACAGGCTCTGGACGCGCAGGCTCAGCGGCCATGGCTCATGGGCCTAGCTGCTCCACGGGATGTGGGATCTTCCCGGACCGGGGCACGAACCCGCGTCCCCTGCATCGGCAGGCGGGCACTCAACCACTGCGCCACCAGGGAAGCCCCTCATTGTAGTTTTGATTTACATTTCTCTAATAATTAGTGATGTTGAGCATCTTTTCATGTGCCTATTGGCCATCTGTATGTCTTCTTTGGAGAAATACCTATTTAGGTCTTCTGCCCATTTTTTGATTGGGTTGTTTGTTTTTTTGATATTGAGTTGTATGAGCTGTTTATATATTTTGGAAATTAAGTCCTTGTCAGTTGCATTGTTTGCATTTTCTCCCATTCCATAAGTTGTCCCCATGTACACACATGTTTTTTAAAGTAGATGTGAGGGCAGTCTGGCTTTGTTGTCTGATATTATGTTGATCTGTTGATCACTGGAGTTGATTCAATTAGGCTTGCCAATCAAATGGATATTCTTTGTTCTCACTATTCTAGGAATGTCCAATTTAAAGCTTGACAATTGAAGAGAATTATGACCTTGTTAAAGGAGGACTATTCTTTGGTTAAGAGCAGCCATCATTGGGTAAACATTCAGCCCCCTATGTGCCCTTCCCTCATCCCATCTTCTTTCTTTTTCTTCAGAGATAACCACTATCCTTAATTTTGTGTTTCATTTCCTAGTCTTTTACCACTTAAGCATTCCTAGAAAATACAGTTTAGGTTTGCTTGTTTTACATTTTATGTGAGTGGAATTTTACTATATATACGTTCTTCTGCAACTTGTCTTTTTCACTCAAATTGTGGTCCTTAGTATCATCCACGTTCCTGAGAATTATCTACGTTGATAGGTTAGGTAGTTCATTTTTTTTCTTACTTTTGTTTAGAATTTCACTGTATGAATATATTGATTTATCCATTCTTCAGTCGTTGGATGGTTTGTTGTTTCCAGGTGTTTGATATTACAAATAATGCTGTGAACATTCTTGTACATCTTCTGGTACACACAAGTGTAAGAGTGTCTGTATATATTTAGGAGTATAATTATTAGATTGTAGAGCATGCCTATATTCAACTTTTATTAGATCAGAGGTTCTCAGACTTTTTGGTCTTATGACCCCTGTGCACATTTAAAATTATTGAGAACCCTGGAGAACTTTGCGAGTTAAGTCTATTGGTATTTACTATATTAGAAGTTAAAATTAGAAACAAATGTTTATTAGTCCATTTAAGATTTGTATCTATGAGAAATGAGATTTGTCCTGCTGTTGAATCAGTAGTTTGTTCCTTTTTATTGCTGAGTAGTATTTCATTATATGAATATACTATAGTTAGTTTATCCATTTACCTATTGATACTAGGACTGTTTCCGTTTTTGGCTATTATGAATAAAGCTGCTATGAACATTCTTATTCAAGTCTTTTTGTGAACATATATTTTTCATCTTTCTTGGGTAAATTCATAGAAGTGGAATTACCAGGTCATAGAGTTAGTTTATGTTTAGTTTTTTAAGGGACTGCAAGACTTTTTTCCAAAGTGATGTAACTTTTCATTCTCATCATGGAAGTTTTGGGTGCTCCACACACTCAAGGACATTTAGCGTTGCCATGCTTTTTAATTTTGTCTATTCTGGAGTGTGTATAGTGGCATCTCATTGTGATTTTTTTTTTTATTTTGTTGCGGTACGCGGGCCTCTCACTGCTGTGGCCTCTCCCGTTGCGGGGCACAGGCTCCGGACGCACGGGCCCAGCGGCCATGGCTCACGGGCCCAGCCTCTCCGCGGCATGTGGGATCTTCCCGGACTGGGACACAAACCCGCGTCCCCTGCATTGGCAGGCGGACTCCCAACCACTGCGCCACCAGGGAAGCCCTCATTGTGATTTTAATTAGCATTTACTGATAACTAAAGATGCTGAGCACATTTTCATGTGCTTCTTGGACATTCGTATATCTTCTTTTGTATATTGTCTTTTCAGATCTTTTGCCCATTAAAAAAAGTTGGGTTGTCTTTTTATTTTTTATTTTTAAAATTAATTTTATTTTTGGCTGTGGTGAGTCTTCGTTGCAGCACGCGGACTTTCTCTAGTTGTGGCGAGCGGGGCCTACTCTTCGTTGCAGTGTGCGGGCTTCTCATTGCGGTGGCTTCTCTTGTCACGGAGCACAGGCTCTAGGTGCGTGGGCTTCAGTAGTTGTGGCACACGGGCCTAGTTGCTCCGCGGCATGTGGGATCTTCCCGGACCAGGGCTCGAACCCGTGTCCCCTGCATTAGCAGGCAGATTCTCAACCACTGCACCACCAGGGAAGCCCCCGGGTTGTCTTTTTATTATTGAGTTGCAAGGTTCCTTATATATTCTGGACATAAGTCCTTTTATCAGATGGATGTTTGGTGACTGTTTTCTCCCTGTCTATGTTTTGTCTATTCATTTTCTAAAAAGTATCTTTTAATGAGGAGAAGTTTAAAATTTTTATGGAGTCTAATTTATCTTTTTTTTTATAGTTATTACTTTCCTTATCCCGTTTAGAAACTTTTGTCTACCCTCAGATTATAAAGGTATTTTCCCATATTCTCTTACAGAAGTTTTATAGTTATAGCTTGATACTTAGATCTATATCCATCTCAAATTCATTGTATATATGGTGTGAGGTAGGGATTGAAGTTTATTTTTTTCTCATATGCATGTCCAGTTGTTACAGTGTTATTTGCTGAAAAAACATTCCCCCCCCCATTGGATTGCTTTTGCTCTTTTGTCAAAAATCAGTGAGCTGTACATGTAGGTCTATTTCTGGGCTCTCTGCTCTGTTGATCTATTTGCATATCCTTATGCCATTACCACAGAGTCTTGATATATATAGCTTTATAGTGGACCTTGAAATCAACTACTATAAATCTTCCAACTTGGTTCTTTTAAAATATTGTTTTGGATATTTAGGTCTTATGCATTTTCATATAAATTTTTGAATCAGCTTGTCTATTATGGTGGTTTTAAAAGATGTGCACTTTGCTATTTCTCTGTAGAACTTAATTACCTTCCCCTTGAGTGTGGTCCAGATTTAGTACCTTGCTTCTAATAAAATAAATTAGAAGTAATGTGATGAAACTTTGGATACTAGGTTATAAAAGGCATGACTGCTTCCCTCTTGGCCTCTTTCTTGGATCACTCACTCTGGGGGAAGACAGCCCTCATGTCATGAAAGGTCTATGTGATGAGGAACTGAGGCCTCCAGCCAACAGACAGGTGAATTAGCCATCTCGAAAGTTGACCTTCCAGCTTCATTTAGGCCTTCAGATGACTTTGGAGCTGGCCAACATTTTGACTACATTTCCATGAGAGATCCTGAGTCTGAACTCTTTCCATATTTTTGACTCTCAGAAATTATGTGACATAATAAATGTCTGATGTTTTAAGCTGCTAAGTTTTGAGGTAATCTGTTATATAAAATAGATAATACATCAATTTTTATTTTAAAAGCCTACTGGGATTGTATCATATTATAAATCATCTTGGGGAAACAGACATCTTAAAAATGAGTCTTACAATCCACCATGTTATATTTCTCCATTTATGTAGGTCTCCTTTAATTTTTCTCAGTAGTTTTCATTGTAGAGGTCTTAAACATTTTGTTAAATTTATTTCTAAGTACTTTATATTTTTTGATGTTCTTATACATTATATTCTTAAAATTTCATTTTTCTCATTGTTTCTCTATTGCTAGCATAGATATTTAAATTGATTTTTGTCATCATCCTTATATCTTCTACCTTGCTAAACTTATTAATTTTTTGTCACTAAGTAAATAATCATGTAATCTATGAATAGAAAGTTTCGCTTCATCCATTTCAGTAATCTTTATGCATTATTTTTCTTCCCATGCTGTACTGGCTAGGACCTTCCAGTACATTGTTGAGTAGAAGTGATATGAGCAAACAGCTTTGCCATTTTTATTTTTTAATTTAAGGAGGAAAGCATTAAATATTTTATTATTAGATATGATGGGTTTTTTATTATTAGGTAAGCTGTAGATTTTTTGTAGGACTTCTTGGTTGAGGAAATTCTTTCCTTTTCCTGACTTGCTTGAGTTTTATCATGAGTGGGTATTGAATTTTGTCAAATATTATTCTATACCTGTTGAAGTGATTTTGTCCTTTCTGTTAATATGATGAAGTCAATTGATTGATTTTTTAATGTTGGACCAACTTTGCTTTCCTGGCCCATTTGGACATGATGTATTAGCATCTCTGTCTCTCCTTCTCTATCTCTATGTCCATATCCATATCTATATCTATAAATCTATATCTGGGTTTGATTTGCCAGTACAGTTGCCCCATGAACAACATGGGTTTGAACTGTGCAAGTCCACTTATACGGGGATTGTTTTTCAGTGAATATGTGCTACAGTACTACATGATCCTGGTTGGCTGAACCCCCTGATATGGAGCCCATGGGTGCAGAGTGCGGACTGTAAAGTTATGCTCAGATTTTCAACTGCTTGGAGGGTTGGCTTCCCTAACCCCAGTGTTGCTCAAGGGTCAACTGTATTTTTGTTAAGGATTTTGTATCTTTGTTCATGAGAGAGACTGGTCTATAATTTTGTTTTCCATTATGTTTCTTTTGTCAGTTTTTTATAGGTTGTATTTTTCAAGAAATTTATTTTATGCAAATTGCTGAATTTTCTGATGTTCTCTTATTGGCCTTTTAATGTCTGTAGACTCTAAGGTGATCTCTGCTCTTTCATTCCTCATATTGGTAATTTGTGTATTCTCTCTTTTTTTGTTGATTAATCATCTTAGTGGTTTATTAAATGTTATTAATCATGTCAGAGGTACAACTTCTTGCTATGTTAATTTTCTCTTTTTTCTTATTCTATTCTTTTTTCTTTTACTTATTTTTTATTCAATTTATTATTTTTTTAGTTTCATGAGATAGAAGCTTAGAACACTAATTTTAGACCTTATTTTAAAAAATTAGAATCATTAATAGTTATAAATTTCACTCTTATCACTCTATAGCTGTGTGTCAACACATTTTAATATGCTTTATTTCCATTCTTCCTGTGATTTCTTTTACATGACCCATAGGTTAAAGAAGAAATCACAGGGGAAGTAGAAATAAACTATAGGTTATATAGAAGTGTGTTGTCTAATTACCAAATATTTGGAATTTGCAAGGTATCTTTTTGTTAGTGATTTCTAGTTTAATTTCATTATGTTCAGAAAACATATTTTTTTATTTTTTAAAAAAGTATTTATTTATTTAATTTTTGGCTGTGTTGGGTCTTAGTTGCGACGTGCGGGCTTCTCTCTCTGGTTGTGTCGTGTGGGCTCTTTGTTGCGGTGCGCGGGCTTCTCTAGTTGCAGTGTGCGGGCTCGGTAGCTGCGGTGTGTGGGCTTAATTGCCCTGCGGCATGTGGGACCTTAGTTCCCCGACCAGGGATTGAACCCGTGTCCCCTGCATTGGAAGGTGGATTCTTAACCGCTGGACCACCACGGAAGTCCCTCAAACATATTTTTAATTTAAATTCTTTTAAACTTATTGGCTTGTTTTATGGCTTGTCACATGTTTCACTTGGTGAATGTTCCACACGGATTTGAAAAGGATATATATTCTGTTTATGCATGTAGTATTCTATAATAGCCAGATCAAATTGGTTGCTAGTGTTGTTCAAGTCTTCTGTATATTTACTGATATTTCTGTCTATTTCTGTTAATTATTAAGAAGAGTATTGGATCACCAATGCTATACTACAACTTTAGTAGTATATTTTTCTATATCACCTTTCTATTCTTATATGTTTTGATGCTACATTTTTAGGCATATACGCTTCAGGATTGTCATGTAATCTTGAGGTATTCACCCTTTATTATTGTGAAATGTCCTTTTTCTCTGGCAATATGCTATGTTCTGAAGTCTCTTTTGCCTGATATTAATGTAGCCATTCATCTTTCTTATAATTTGCATTGGCATAGTACTTCTTTTTTATCCTGTTAATTTTAACCTCTCTGTATCTTTACATTTAAAGTGCTTTTCTTGTAGTTGCTTATAGTTGGCTCTCTCTCTCTCTCCCTTTCTTTTCTTTTTTCCTTTCTGGTCTAGTCTGACAGTCTCTGATTTCTTTTTATTTTTTTAAATTTTTGAATTTTATTTTATTTATTTTTTTATACAGCAGGCCCTTATTAGTCATCAGTTTTATTCACATCAGTGTATACATGTCAATCCCAATCGCCCAATTCATCACACCACCATGCCCACTCCTGCCCCTTCCCCCCTTGGTGTCCATACGTTTGTTCTCTACATCTGTGTCTCAGTTTCTGCCCTGCAAACCTGTTCATCTGTACTGTTTTTCTAGGTTCCACATATATGCGTTAATATAAGATATTTGTTTTTTTCTTTCCGACTTACTTCACTCTGTATGACAGTCTCTAGATCATCTACGTCTCTACAAATGACCCAATTTCGTTCCTTTTTATGGTTGAGTAATACTCCATTGTATATATGTACCACATCTTCTTTATCCATTTGTCTGTCGATGGACGTTTAGGTTGCTTCCATGACCTGACTATTGTAAATAGTGCTGCAGTGAACATTGGGGTGCACATGTCTTTTAGAATTATGATTTTCTCTGGGTATATGCCTAGTAGTGGGATTGCTGGGTCATATGGTAATTCTGGTTTTGTTTTTTAAGGAACCTCCATTCTGTTCACCATAGTGACTGTATCAATTTACATTCCCAACAATAGTACAAGAGGGTTCCCCTTTCTCCACACCCTCTCCAGCATTTGTTGTTTGTAGATTTTCTGATGATGCCCATTCTAACTGGTGTGAGGTGATACCTCATTGTAGTTTTGATTTGCATTTCTCTATTAGTGTTGTTGAGCAGCTTTTCATGTGCCTCTTGGCCATCTGTATGTCTTATTCGGAGAAATGTCTATTTAGGTCTTCTGCCCATTTTTTGATTGGGTTGTGTGTCCTTTTCTTCCAGGTTGTCCATTTTATTGGCATAGAGTTGCTTGTAGCAGTCTCTTAGGATGCTTTGTACTTCTGTGGTGTCTGTTGTAACTTCTCATTTTTCATTTTATTGATTTGAGTCCTTTCCCTCTTTTTCTTGATGAGTCTGGCTAATGGTTTATCAATTTTGTTTATCTTCTCAAATAGCCAGCTTTTCGTTTTATTGATCTTTGCTATTGTTTTCTTTGTTTCTATTCCATTTATTTCTGCTCTGATCTTTATGATTTCTTTCCTTCTGCTAACTTTGGGTTTTGTTTGTTCTTCTTTTTCTAGTTCCTTTAGGTGTAAGGTTAGATTGTTTATTTGAGATTTTTCTTGTTTCTAGAGGTAGGCTTGAATAGCTATAAACTTCCCTCTTAGAACTGCTTTTGCTGCCTTCCATAGGTTTTGGATTGTCGTGTTTTCATTGTCATTTGTCTCTAGGTACTTTTTGATTTCCTCTTTGATTTCTTCAGTGATCTCTTGGTTATTTAGTAACGTATTGTTTAGCCTCCATGTGTTTGTGTTTTTAACGTTTTTCTCCCTGTAATTCATTTCTAACCTCCTAGCGTTGTGGTCAGAAAAGATGCTTGGTATGATTTCAATTTTCTTAAATTTACTGTGGCTTGATTTGTGACCCACGATGTGATCTATCCTGGAGAATGTTCTGTGCACACTTGAGAAGAAAGTGTAATCTGCTGTTTTTGGAAGGAATGTCCTATAAATATCAGTTAAATCTATCTGGTCTATTGTGTCATTTAAAGCTTGTGTTTCCTTATTTATTTTCATTTTGGATGATCTGTCC
Organism: Tursiops truncatus; assembly: GCF_011762595.2. Taxonomy (NCBI): domain Eukaryota; kingdom Metazoa; phylum Chordata; class Mammalia; order Artiodactyla; family Delphinidae; genus Tursiops; species Tursiops truncatus. The sequence continues at coordinate 54,585,818 of NC_047041.1, read as the reverse complement.
ATTGATGTAAGTGAGGTGTTAAAGTCCCCCACTGTTATTGTGTTACTGTTGATTTCCTCTTTTATAGTTGTTAGCAGTTGCCTTATGTACTGAGGTGCTCCTATGTTGGGTGTATATATATTTATAATTGTTATATCTTCTTCTGGGATTGAACCCTTGATCATTATGTAGTGTCCTTCCTTGTCTCTTGTAATATTATTTTAAAGTCTGTTTTATCTGATATGAGTATTGCTATCCAGCTTTCTTTTGATTTCCATTTGCATGGAATATCTTTTTCCATCCCCTCACTTTCAATCTCTATGTGTCCCTAGGTCTGAAGTGGGTGTCTTGTAGACAGCATATATTTATGGGTCTTGTTTTTGTATCCATTCAGCAAGCCTGTGTCTTTTGGTTGGAGCATTTAATCCATTCACGTTTAAGGTAATTATCGATATGTATGTTCCTTTGACCATTTTCTTAATTGTTTTGGGTTTGTTTTTGTAGGTCCTTTCTTCTCTTGTGTTTCCCACTTAGAGAAGTTCCTTTAGCATTTGTTGTAGAGCTGGTTTGGTGGTGCTGAATTCTCTTAGCTTTTGCTTGTCTGTAAAGCTTTTGATTTCTCCATCGAATCTGAATGAGATCCTTGCCGGGTAGAGTAATCTTGGTTGTAGGTTCTTCCCTTTCATCACTTTAATTATATCATGCCACTCTTTTCTGGCTTGTAGAGTTTCTGCTGAGAAACCAGCTGTTAACCTTATGGGAGTTCCATTGTATGTTATTTGTCGTTCTTCCCTTGCTGCTTTCAGTAATTTTTCTTTGTCTTTAATTTTTGCCAGTTTGATTACTATGTGTCTCGGCGTGTTTCTCTTGGGGTTTATCCTGTATGGGACTCTGTGCTTCCTGGACTTGGGTGGCTATTTCCTTTCCCACGTTAGGGAAGTTTTCGACTATAATCTCTTCAAATGTTTTCTCGGGTCCTTTCTCTCTCTCTTCTCCTTCTGGGACCCCTATAATGCGAATGTTGTTGCGTTTAATGTTGTCCCAGAGGTCTCTTAGGCTGTCTTCATTTCTTTTCATTCTTTTTTCTTTATTCTGTTCTGCAGCAGTGAATTCCACCCTTCTCTCTTCCAGGTCATTTATCCGTTCTTCTGCCTCTGTTATTCTGCTATTGATTCCTTCTAGTGTAGTTTTCATTTCAGTTATTGTATTGTTCATCTCTGTTTGTTTGTTCTTTAATTCTTCTAGATCTTTGTTAAACATTTCTTGCATCTTCTCGATCTTTGCCTCCATTCTTTTCCCGAGGTCCTGGATCATCTTCACTATCATTATTCTGAATTCTTTTTCTGGAAGGTTGCCTAGATCCACTTCATTTAGTTGTTTTTCTGGGGTTTTATCTTGTTCCTTCATCTGGTACGTAGCCCTCTGCCTTTTCATCTTGTCTGTCTTTCTGTGAATGTGGTTTTTGTTCCACAGGCTGCAGGATTGTAGCTCTTCTTGCTTCTGCTGTCTGCCCTCTAGTGGATGAGGCTATCTAAGAGGCTTGTGCAAGTTTCCTGATGGGAGGGACTGGTAGTGGGTAGAGCTGGCTGTTGCTGTGGTGGGCAGAGCTCAGTAAAACTTTAATCTGCTTGACTGCTGATGGGTGGGGCTCTGTTCCCTCCCTGTTGGCTGTTTGGCCTGAGGTGACCCAACACTGGAGCCTGCAGGGTCTTTGGTGGGGCTAATGGCAGCTCTGGGAGGGCTCACGCCAAGGAGTGCTTCCCAGAACTTCTGCTGCCAGTGTCCTTGTCCCCTCAGTGGGGGGACAAGGGAAGCCCATCATTCTTTTCTTTTTTTTCTTGTTTCTCTATGTGCTTCAATTTGTGTAGTTTCTATTTCCTTAGATTTAAGTTCACTGATCCTTTTTTTACAATACATACAATGAATTTTTAAACTTTAAATTTTAAATTTCAGATACTGCATTTCTCAGCTTTAGAAGTTTCATTTGATTTACAAAAATAGTTTATAGGGCTTTCCTGGTGGCCCAGTGGTTGAGAGTCTGCCTGCCGATGCAGGGGACACGGGTTCGTGCCCTGGTCCGGGAAGATCCCACATGCCGTGGAGCTGCTGGGCCCGTGAGCCATGGCCGCTGAGCCTGTGCTCCGCAACGGGAGAGGCCACAACAGTGAGAGAGGCCCGCATACCGCCAAAAAAAAAAAAAAAAAAAAAAAAAGTTTATATATTTCTCCTTGTTGTATTCATGTTTTTCTTTAAATCCTCAAACATATTTTTAATAGGTATTTTAAATCCTCATCTGCTAGTTTTGCTCTTTTCTTCATTTCTAGGTCTGATTTCTTTCCCCTTGTAGTAAGTCACATTTTCCTGATTCTTTGCATGTAGAGTAGATATATAAACATTTTTATCTATAGCTGTATCTGCTTTAGTGAAAAAAATATTTTGAAAGCAATCTCCAATGTAAAGCATAGTTTCAAGTAACTTTTTCTAAGCCATTTAAAGTAAATTGCTGATGTAATCCTCTGTTACCCTTCATATTTTATTTTATATTTCCTTCAAACAAGGATATTGTTCTACATAACCACAATACAACCATTAAAATCAGAAAACGAACATTGATATGTTACTATCATCTAATCCTATCATCCCATTTAACATGTTTTAGTTGTCCCAATAATGCCCTTAATAGCAAGAGTATCCAGTCCAGAATCACATGTTACCTGTAGATTTCACGTCTATTTAGTCTCATTCTATCTGGAATAGTTCCTAAATCTTTTTTGACCATTATGACCTTGACAGTTTTAAAGATTATATACCAGTTACCTTGTAGAATGTCTGCTAGTTTGCTGCAGTCTGGGGACACCTCCCCTCACTAGGATTGGGTTAGTTGTAATTCTTGCAAAGGAAAAAAAACTCTTTACTTTGATCAGATTAAGATTCTACCCTGATCAGACTCTCAAAACCAGAACCCTAGAATTTCAGGGCACAACCCAGGCAGTCACTCTTTTAACTCAATACACATACTATGCATCTTAATAATCAATAGAACCTCAAGATAACTGCAAGAGGAAAACCATGTAATTCTGTTATGCAATTGCCTTGGATACCTTCTGATAACTCTGAAGATTCTTTCAGTATAAACAGTTTGAAGTTCTGAACAAACAGAAATAGCGTAGAAACAAACTGTAGAAACAGGTAGGCTTCTCCGTGGGACCCCAGTGAAGGTCATTTTTACCTTTCTGTGCCAGCTGTTATCTGAGCCCCACCTTGAGCCATTATTCTTCAGTTGCTGCTCTCATATGGGTTGGTCTAGGCACTAATTGTTGAATTAAATGAACAGCAACCCTTAAACTTTTTAAGTAGGAAATCCATTAGAGTTACAGCTTTATTTTACTTTTAAGTATGAAAGGAGAAGGAAATTCCCAAAGCTCTTGTAACAAAGAAATATTGCAAGTTTTTATCTTTTTAAAAACAAACAAAACCCTGAACAGATAACAATGTAAATATTATCAAAAGGGCAACAGACTATCAGGTTTACTGCAGTTAATATGGCCAGGTGTGGGTCTGCCATTTTATTATTATTTTTATTTTAGTTTTCTCTGTTCTTTCTTACATTAAAATTCTTTTTGACTATTTTTCAGAATTCCATTTTAACATTCCTATTGGCTTTTCAACTGTATTATTTAGTTAGTGGTTTTTGAGGGATTACAGTATCTATCCTTAACTTTTCACAGCCCACTTCATGAAAAATGTAGAAGCGTGCAGAATAAGACAGCTGTATAGGTCCATATCCTACTTACCCTGTTCTTTATGTTATAGTTGTTATATTACATCTACATATGTTATGTTCACAACAGCTATGTGTTAAAAGCAAATAAGTTATAAATAAATTTAAGGAAAACAAAATAATTAACTTTTGCATTTAACTGGGGGTTTACCATTTTAATGCTCTTCTTTCCTGTCTGAGGATCTGGATTTCCCTCTGGTATCATTTCCCTTCAGCAAGTTGAGAGTGTTATATCTATAAATTTCTGCCTTTAAGCATATTTTGGGAAACTTTGTTCATTCTTTAAATATTCTTTTCTGCCTTAGTCTCTCTCTTCTATCATTTGTTTCCAGTTACAAGTATGTTGTTTTGTTTGTTGTCATGTAACAGGCCTTTTAAGGTCAGTTCATTTTACAAAAAAACATATTTTTATCTCTCTGTGCATGTGCAGGTTGGATAATTTTGATTGATCTGTCTTTAGGTTCACTTACCTTTTTTCTTTCTGTCATCTCCATTTGTCTGTTAAGTCTATTCAGTGAATAATTTATTTCAGATACTGTATTTTTTTCAGTTTTAGAACTTGCATTTAGTGCTTTTTTATCATTTCTATTTTTCTCCACAAATTCCCTATCTTTTCATTATTGTTAGCATATTTTGTTTTAATTCATTGAGGATAGTTATAATAGCTGCTTTAAAGCCCTTGTCTACCTGGGTGATCTCAGGGTCAGTCTCAGTTGACACTCTTTTCTCTTGAGAATGTGTTTCGTTTTCCTGATTCTTCATATATTGAGTAATTTTAGATTTTATTCTAGATAGTAAGAATGTTAGGGCTTCCCTGGTGGTGCAGTGGTTAAGAATCCACCTGTCAGTGCAGGGGACACAGGTTCGAGCCCTGGTCCGGGAAGATCCCACATGCTGTGGAGCAACTAAGCCTGTGCGCCACAACTACTGAGCCTGTGCTCCAGAGCCCACAAGCCACAGCTCCTCAAGCCCTGGCGCCTAGAGCCTGTGCTCTGCAACAAGAGAAGCCACCGCAATGAGATGCCCATGCACCACAACGAAGAGTAGACCCCGCTCACTGCAGCTAGAGAAAGCCCGCACACAGCAACAAAGACCCAACGCAGCCAAAAATAAATAATAATATATAAGAAAAAATGTTAAATTGTGGAGATTCTGTTCTTCTTTTCTTTTTTAACATCTTTATTGAGGTATAATTGCTTTACAATGGTGTGTTAGTTTCTGCTTTATAACAAAGTGAATCAGTTATACATATACATATGTTCCCATATCTCTTCCCTCTTGCATCTCCCTCCCTCCCACCCTCCCTATCCCACCCCTCCAGGCAGTCACAAAGCACTGAGCTGATCTCCCTGTGCCATGCGGCTGCTTCCCACTAGCTATCTATCTTACGTTTGTTAGTGTATATATGTCCATGCCTCTCTCTCGCCCTGGCACAGCTCACCCTTCCCCCTCCCCATATCCTCAAGTCCGTTCTCCAGTAGGTCTGTGTCTTTATTCCTGTCTTGCCCCTAGGTTCTTCATGACATTTTTTTTCCTTAAATTCCATATATATGTGTTAGCATACGGTATTTGTCTTTCTCTTTCTGACTTACTTCACTCTGTATGACAGACTCTAGGTCTATCCACCTCATTACAAATAGCTCAATTTCGTTTCTTTTTATGGCTGAGTAATATTTCATTGTATATATGTGCCACATCTTCTTTATCCATTCATCTGATGATGGGCACTTAGGTTGTTTCCATCTCCGGGCTATTGTAAATAGAGCTGCAATGAACATTTTGGTACATGACTCTTTTTGAATTATGGTTTTCTCAGGGTGTATGCCCAGTAGTGGGATTGCTGGGTCATATGGTAGTTCTATTTGTAGCTTTTTAAGGAACCTCCATACTGTTCTCCACAGTGGCTGTATCAATTCACATTCCCACCAGCAGTGCAAGAGTGTTCCCTTTTCTCCACACCCTCTCCAGCATTTATTGTTTCTAGATTTTTTGATGATGGCCATTCTGACTGGTGTGAGATGATATCTCATTGTAGTTTTGATTTGCAATTCTCTAATGATTAATGATCTTTTTTGTTTTTTTCCTGGTGAGTGTTGTTTCTTTGGTTTCAGTTGACAGTTATCTTGACTGACTTGACTTGAACTGTAAACTCTGTTTTTGGCCAGCACCTTTTTTGCCTTTAGCTGAACTCCTTTCAATCTGTCATATATACATGCATGGGCCTCTAATGGTAGAGACATGAGCAGACAGAATTTGGGGGTACCTTCTCTGTCTTGTTCCCTTTAAGGATTTCTCCATTCTCTTCAGTGGTCATGTTTCTTCTGACTTCAGTTTCTTGTTTCCCCAGGCTAGAAAGCCTGAGTATTACATTCCACTGCTCCTTGTGTGTTGTACTTTGCCCAAGGCTGAAAGCTGTGAAAATGGGAACCCAGTTTGTATAACTCCCCTTCTTCAAGTATGTGCTTTCCATTGGAGTCTGTCTGCTTCTCTTTTACTCTCCAGTGCTTTCACATAAAATCTCTTTTTGTATTATTCCAGATTTTACCTTTTTTTATGAGGGAGAATCAGACAGTAGGATCTTACTCTGTCATTACTGGAAGCAGAAATGTATTTTGTCTTTTTAAATTTATGCCATTTTTCTCTTCATTATTTTCATGTTTTTCTTTATGTTCTTGAACATAGTTATAATAGCTGATTTAAAATCTTTGCCAGTTTCACCATCACTGTCATTTCTGGGTTATTTCTTTTGACTGATTTTCTTGCTTTTTAAACTTATTTAGCCGTTTTTGTTTGGATGTTGGAATTGTGATGTTTGTTGAGTGACTGAATTTTGTTGTCTTCTTTTAAAGGGTGTTTGACTTCTTTTTTGGCCAGTGATTAAATTTCTGGTCAGCTTCTCTCTCATGGCTTGTTTTAAAACATGTATTTGGGTGGGTTTAGAGTTGTTGTCTTTACTCTCTTGCTAGTTTTGCTTCCTGACTGAAATGTGACCTTTCTGGGATCCCTATTGAATGCGCCAGGTGTTCAGTGTGATCTGTATTCTGTCTGTGTGCTGTGGTAGTTGTTCATTTTACAGCTCTCTAGTAGCTTTTCTCCCCAGTAGTTCTTTTCTCTGCCTAATTGAGTCTTATTCTGTGCATGTGCAGCTTAGTATTCAACAACAGATTCAAGAGGATCCCTTTAAAGTTTTGGACCTCTTTCTCTGCAAAGCTACCTCCTTTGGTATTCTGTCCTATAAATCTTAATGGCTCAGTCTTTCTGAAGTCTAATCTCTGTCTCCTCAATTTAGTGAGATGGCTGTGCTATGTTTGGATTCCCTTTCCTTACACCAAGATCTGGAAAGTGTGTCCTCTAGAAAACTGGGGTAATCATATCGCTTACCTCATTTGCTTTCCTTTTCTCAGGGGTCACATTTCTGTACTACCTTGTTGTTCAACGTCTGAAAGGAGGTTTTTCATATCATTTGCCCTCTTTTCTAGTTGTTGACAGCAAGGGAAAGTCCAGTCCCAGTTACTCTATCATGGCTAGATGTGAAAGGCCCTCAGATTATTGTAGTGTCCTTATGTCTATTAGTGCTAATGTTTATTAGTTCAGGCCACTTGTGGTGTTAAAATCTTCTGGAACCCTGCTGATTTGGGGCTGGGGGTGGTGTGGAGAGGAGAATGGGGAAAGTTCCTTCATATTTCAAACACTGAGATGGGTATGCTGATGGATATGATTACTTTCCCTATATTATTCCGTTAGTTTTTGCTTTAAGTGTTTTGAAGCTATGCAATTAAATTAGATACGTATGTGATTAGGGTTATGATATCTTCTTGGTGAATTGGATCCCTATTTTTGTAATACTTTTTATTTTAAGGTTGTTTTTTGTCTGATGTTATGATAGCTATACCAGTTGTTTTTTTCTGTAGTAGTTATAGATTATCTTTTCATTCTTTTATTTTCGACTTTCCTGCATTCTCATATCTTATTTGAAACTCTTATGAACAGAACATATCTATTTTTTATTCATCCCTGTATCTTTAGTACTTACTATCTCTTATTGGGCAAAGAATACATGTTTTACAAATGATTCAATTATTAAAGTGTATTGAAGAATGATATAAGTAAACTCAGTCATGCTAGGAACTGAAAGGAAACAAAAGGAATTTATTCTCCAGGTGATCCATTCAACAATATTTGTTGAGCATGTACTTTATGCCAGGCACTTATTTTATTTATTTATTTATTTATTTATTTTTTGCGGTATGCAGGCCTCTCACTGTTGTGGCCTCTCACTGTTGTGGCCTCTCCCGTTGCGGAGCACAGGCTCCGGACACGCAGGCTCAGCGGCCATGGCTCACGGGCCCAGCCGCTCTGCGGCATGTGGAATCTTCCCAGACCGGGGCACAAACCCGTGAACCCATGTCCCCTGCATCGGCAGGCAGACTCTCAACCACTGCGCCACCAGGGAAGCCCCAGGCACTTATTTTAAAGGTACCTGGGATTTGTTTAATTAGGTATGATAAGACACACAAACATGGAAATGATTGCCATAAAGGAAGAATTTTTTATTACTGTTCCTTAGAAGCAGGAGGCATAGCACACTGTGCAGTACCACATGGGGAAGCGCCAGGATCAGTCCATGGAGGGGAGATGTGGGTGAGAGCCTTTATTGTGGCTTCTGTGGGAAGGAGTGGGCAAGGTAGGGTAAGCAGGCCTGGGATTGGTTAGTTTGAATAATTTCAGTGGGCTCTGGGGCTTAGGGACTGTCTTTAGTTGTCTGGTACATGGCCCAGAAGTGATTAGGGCAGGGGAATAGTGGCCTAGAGTCTGATAAAGGAGGTAGCTGGGGTTATGGGCTGTGATTGTTTGGTTTGCATATAAAAGGTGTGCTTACAGGCAAGTAGTATGCGAACTAGCTAGCCCTGGGAAGAACAGTCCCACCAAGGTCAGCAAGACCCCACATGTCAAAGCAGAAATTACAAAACCCAGAACACATGGCTATTACAAGTACTGTTCTAGGAGTTTGTGATACAGCAGTGAAGAAAATAAATAAGATTGCTATTGTCAAGAGATTGCATTCTAATGAGGGAAGATGACAAATGTATAAGTGAGTATATAAAGGCTTCTAATTGTGATAAATGTTATGAAGAAATAAAACAAGGTAATATGATAGAGAATGGTTAGAGGACTTCTTTAGATAGGGTAATTAAGGAAGGCTTCTCTGAGTTTGTAGTATTTGGCATAATATCTAAAGAGTGAGAAGGAATTACCCAGAGATAATCTGGGGTAATGATGTTCTATGTAGTTCTGCTTATGGCCCTGAAACTGGAACGGACTTGGTTTGTTTTTAGGAGCATTAGGAAGGCTAGTGTTGGAATGGGTGGGCAAGAAGAATAGTTAGAAGAGGAAGGCAGAGGTCGATAGTGTTGGCTTTGTAGTCCATGGTAAGGTGTTTGGTTTTTATTTTATTTGTGATCAAAAGCATTTGGAAGGTTTTAGCCAGAAGAGTAAATCTTTCTACACTCAGTTCAGAAAAAGTCAGTTTAGTACCAATGACAACGACAGTGTAACGCTTGGGAGATATATTAACATGTTAAAATTATGTGATTAAAAATGAAGATGTTATTAAATTGGGAAAGTTTTCATGAAACAACCATCTTCTAAGGAAAATATTGATCATGGAGGGAGACTAGGATTGATGAAGAACGAGGATGAAATTTGAAAGGAGAAGAATCCAACAAAGCAGGCCTGTGTGCTCAGGTACCCTCGCTTTTTAAATGTAAGAATTTGTTATCAAGAAGGACATATAGATGAAGTTTAAATTTTAAGAATGGCCAAAATAAATGATGAGAAAAAGGATCTATAATATAGCTATATAGATCAGAGAAGGCCATTGTCCTCAACTTTCTATAAAGTATTTTCAATAAGAGATTGGGGGACTAAAGCTAAATTAGTTTTAAGAAGGGATAAAGATTATGAGTAGGTGATGAGAAAGCAAAAGAAAACTCAAGGCGAGGATCATGGGGTTGAGTTTCGTGGTTGTCACACATCTTTTTATACTTCTAAGTGAGGTAATTGTTTTTATTGTTTTATTTGTTTGTTTTTTTGCGGTACGTGGGCCTCTCACCGTTGTGGCGTCTCCCGTTGCGGAGCACAGGCTCCGGATGCGCAGGCTCAGCGGCCATGGCTCACGGGCCCAGCCGCTCCGCGGCATGTGGGATCTTCCCGGACCGGGGCACGAACCCGTGTCCCCTGCATCGGCAGGCGCACTCTCAACCACTGCGCCACCAGGGAAGCCCTATTTGTATTTTTTGAATATATAACAGCTTTCTTGTTTGTCTGGGCTAGTGGGTACTTTTCTACTTAACTTAGCTACTGACTAGGTAGTCTCTCAAGCATTTTAGCTTTATGTAGATGATCTCAGATCTAATTCCCATCCTTGCATGGTCGAATGCCTCATCTGCTATTCCTGTGTGAGCATTGAAACTCAACCTCCTATGGTACTGAGTCAGGCATTTCACTGCCCTACCTTTTTCCCTTGGTAGGAGAGTCATACCCAGATACCATATTGATTTTCAATTTACTCTCATTTTTCCCCCTCTGGGAATTACCTTTAGTCTTTCAGGAGCTCAACTGTGCATTTAAAAATAAACGTATTAAATATTATCCAGCATATCTAGGTGTTTGTAAAGAGAGGACTTCTGGGTTGTCTGCCAAATTGCCCAGTAGGTATTTATTCTCTTTTAACTAAGGATTTATATATTTCAAAACTGGAAATATTGTTTACTATGTATACATATAAATATGTATACTTACATATATGTAAAATAAGAACTTCAGATAATCAGTATAGGCACACATGGAATATAGAGTTGAGAAGTATAGTGTATGAAGACTTTCACAATCTAGCCCTTGATGACTTTTCTGATGTAATCGCTTTCCTTTTTAAACACTTGCACATTATATTTCAGCAGTATAATTCAGCTTTTATTTCCTTGAACACAGAATGCAGCTTCATGGTTTCATGTGTTTGCGTACACTGTCTTTTCTGTTTGGGATGTCCTGCTTTCTCCCTCTCATCTCTCTTATTTGGTTAATTCAGCCTTATTTTTTTCCCTCCTAAATTCACTTTTTGTCTTTAGTTTATGTTTGTTTTTGTTTTTGTTTTTGCGGTACGCGGGCCTCTCACTGCTGTGGCATCTCCCGTTGCGGAGCACAGGCTCCGGACGCGCAGGCTCAGCGGCCGTGGCTCACGGGCCCAGCCGCTCCGCGGCATGTGGGATCTTCCCGGACCGGGGCACGAACCCACATCCCCTGCATCGGCAGGCGGACTCTCAACCACTGCGCCACCAGGGAAGCCCTGTCTTTAGTGTTTTTAATTATTATATTTTTTCATTTCTAAAGGTTCTGTTGTTTCTTTTTCAAATCTGCCTGATGATTTTTTTCTTCTTTGGTTCTTTTTGTTGCTTTCATTTCTTTAAACATATTAAACATACTTAATATTCTGTATCCATTAATTTCAGTATCTTTCATCTTTGCATATTTGTTTCTGTTGCTTGTTCTTTTACTGATTCATTCTTTATGGGTGCATGTTCCCTCATGTGTTTTTGTGATATTTGACCATGAGTTCATTTTTCTGGAGACTTGGGAAGTCTTTGAGGCCATGTTAAATTATAAAGTCTATGAGGGCAGAGACCCTAGAGTTTTGTTCATTGCTGTATCCCAGGCTTGTTACAGTGTTTGTTACATGAGGCTTTCAATAATAATTACTGAATGAATGATGTGTGTACACTTCACACAGTGTTGTAATTATTTATATATCTGTCTATATTCTCCACTATATTGATAATGCCTCAAGTTAAAAACTTTTAAACTCTAACCTTGTATCCACAGCACTTAGCATAGTGTCTAATATGGATTAAGTTCTCAGTAAATGTTTATTAAACCAGTGAGGAATTGTTTGGCATATTCTGCCCATTGTAATCTGCAGAATAAAAAAGATTTATTTTGCCTGGTTGTCATTCTGAAGCCATTTTGATAAAATGGAGAATACTAGAGAAATGATGAACTCAGATAAACAGTAGTGTGTCTTGGTCATGATCGATTAAAATAGAACCATTTTTCAAACTGAACTCCCAAACCAGAACTTTAAGACCAGTGTCCCTGAAGGATAATCATATCATTAGCTATTCAGGTACTTACTGATTTCAAGGCATTGTGAATATACAAAGTTTTCAGCATATTTACTAAATACCTACTCTATGTGTATTACTTTGCAGTGCTGTATGATGGATTTTTTTTCCCAATAGGTTATGTGCTAGCTAGTATATAAACTTAAAAATGTGAAAAGATAAATAGCACAAAAGATAAAGGATTCATTACACCAGTGAAGGAATTGTTTTTAAGACAGTATTGTTTCTTTACTCTTATGGATTACAAACGAATAAATTCTGTAGAGGTTCAGATGAATCTAGTATAGTTGCCAGAATTATATGATTTGCTTCCCTCTTAAGAATTATTAGAGGGACTTCCCCGGTGGCGCACTGGTTGAGAATCCACCTGCCAATACAGGGAACATGGGTTCGAGCCCTGGTCTGGGAAGATCCCACATTCTGCGGAGCAACTAAGCCCGTGTGCCACAACTACTGAGCCTGTGCTCTAGAGCCCGCGAACCACAACTACTGAGCCTGCGCCCCACAATTACTGAGGCCCACACTCTCTGGAGCCCACATGCCGCAACTGCTGAAGCCTGCACGCTCTAGGGCCTGCGTGCTGCAACTACTGAGCCTGTGTGCTGCAACTACTGAAGCCTGCACACCTAGAGCCCATGCTCCGCAACGAGAAGCCACCGCAATGAGAAGTCCGCGCACGGCAACGAAGAGTAGCCCCCACTCTCCACAACTAGAGAAAGCCCGCACACAGCAATGAGGACCCAACACAGCCGAAAAAAAAAAGAGTAAGGCTATTAAAGTTAAAAAAAAAAAAGAATTATTAGAGTAGACCAATGCTCATGATTTTGTCTCTTTTGTCCTTTTTCTTCTCTTTTGCTTTTTGTTTTTGCATGATGTGGTAGGAGGACCACAGCTTGTTAAAGAGAAATGGTATGAGATTGAATGTAGATATTTCCATTTAGGAGCAATATGACACTGGGCAAGTTTCTTATTCATACTGTGTCTCAATTTCCTGATATGTAAAATAAGAATGTTAACACCAGCTCACAAGGTGATAGTTTGTATTAGGAGAGATTATGTAGGGCTTCCCTGGTGGTGCAGTGGTTGAGAATCTGCCTGCTAATGCAGGGGGCACAGGTTCGAGCCCTGGTCTGGGAGGATCTCACATGCCACGGAGCAACTAGACCCGTGAGCCACAACTACTGAGCCTGCGCATCTGGAGCCTGTGCTCCGCAACGAGAGGCCGCGATATAGTGAGAGGCCTGCGCACCGCGATGAAGAGTGGCCCCCGCTTGCCACAACTAGAGAAAGCCCTTGCACAGAAACGAAGACCCAACACAGCAAAAATAAATAAATAAATTAATAAACTCCTACCCCTAACATCTTCTTAAAAAAAAAAAAAAGAGATTATGTAAATAAAGTCACCAGCATGATTCCAGGCATACAAGTTCAATAGATTTTAGTACTCTGTTTTATTCTTTTATTATCTAATTTGTGTGAATTTTTTCACTGTTTCATTCTCTTTATTGTTTAATATAAAATCAAAACCAAGTTTAAAAAAGTAAATAAATTAGTATTTAGATTAAAGGTTAATGGAAAAGACGATAGAAATATTCCAGTTATATGTGTGTATGGGTATAACAGCACTGCTGTTTTATTTGGATCACAGAGAAACCACTGTTTGCTACATGGCACACTTGTCTTGGCTGGCCTATCTCATTTTCTCTGGCTTTCTTTAAAGCAGGTTTTTTCAGACCTTTAAAAGCTGACACTTGGGCAATGAATACCCTGGAAAAAAGACTTGTTCCAGTGGAACTTGGCCCAAAGGATTCAGATAGAACTAGAACAGTTCATTTGAGAGATCTGGGAATTAAAAAAATTTTTAAACTTGTGTTTTACTGTCTTTAGTTTTTTCCTTACCGCTTAGGAATTTAGCATTAACACTGTTTAAGAATTTAAGTTAAATGAATTAAATTCATAAACTTATTTTTTACTTAATGTATTCTTTTGGAAAAAATATATTTAGTTGCTTACACTGTTCAAGAATGAGATACTGTTAAACATTAACAACTAATTATACATTTTCCAAAAATTCTACAACTCAGAAAGCTTTTCATGTTTAGAAAATACATATCTAAATTTAGTTATTTGTTTTCATTATATTGATCTGCAGGCTGACTAAAAGAAATGGATGATTTTTATTTCATTTACCAAAAAACTGTTTAAAATTACCCAGAGGTTGAAGATATGTCATTCAATACGTGTTTAAGAAACATATTTAAAGAAGATGTGGCGCATATATACAATGAAATATTACTCAGCCATAAAAAGAAACGAAATTGAGCTATTTGTAATGAGGTGGATAGACCTAGAGTCTGTCATACAGAGTGAAGTAAGTCAGAAAGAGAAAGACAAATACCGTATGCTAACACATATATATGGAATTTAAGAAAAAAAATGTCATGAAGAACCTAGGGGTAAAACAGGAATAAAGACACAGACCTACGAGAGAATGCACTTGAGGTTATGGGGAGGGGGAAGGGTAAGCTGTGACAAAGCGAGAGAGAGGTATGGACATATATACACTACCAAATGTAAGGTAGATAGCTAGTGGGAAGCAGCCGCATAGCACAGGGAGATCAGCTCGGTGCTTTGTGACCCCCTTGGAGGGGTGGGATAGGGAGGGTGGGAGGGAGGGAGATGCAAGAGGGAAGAGATATGGGAACATATGTATATGTATAACTGATTCACTTTGTTATAAAGCAGAAACACACCATTGTAAAGCAATTATACTCTAATAAAGATGTAAAAAAAAAAAGAAACATATTTATAGCCATCAGCTAGAAAGAGAAGTAGATCAACTATACTTCAATTAAAAAAAAGAGAGAGAGAGCAGAAAACCATCACTAGGACATTTAAATTATTTTACTTTAAATTCTGAATTATTAATAATTATCATGATAAGCAAATGTTTTACTTAGTGATTTTCATTATATGGGTTTTTAAAACAAAAAGTGAAATAGCACATTTAAATCTAAATCAACATAAGAATAATAGAAGTATAAAGTAGAAAGAAAATAAATTAATAGTACCATTGCATTTGAATCTTGACTTTGCCTTATACAAGCTATGTGATTTTGTATATATTAGGACAAATTACTTAATTTTTATTTTCACTTTCCTTAGCTGTCAAATTGGATTAAAAATGTCTCACAGGTTTGTTTTGAGGATGAAATTAGGCAAAGTAATGACCTTATACACTCTAAAGTAGTGTATATAAATGTTGTTTAATGACTTTCTTAAGAATTTTGAATATCAGATTATGCACTTAAATTCGAACTTTCTTTTCATCCATGAACTGAAAAGGTATTCATTTTTCTTCTTTAAAATGTCTCACTTTTTCACTAAAACTGTAAACTCTACCTAACACAGTGCCTAAGCCCTATAATAGGTGCTCATATAATTGTGGAGTAAAGGGATTAATATGTTCAGCTTCTTGATATCAACATTGTATATTACTATTAACCTCTTTAATAGATGAATGCAGATGTCTTTATGACTTGTTTCAATAAACTTTATCAGGATACAGAGATATTACCTTAAATCCTCAAATTACAGCATAGGAGTGTACAATTGACCCTTGAGCAACGTAGGGGTTAGGCTGCCGACCCCTGCATACTTGAAAATCCCTGTATAACTTTATACCTGTGTACAGGGTTCCACATCCACAGATCCAACTAACTGTAGATCGTGTACTACTGTAGTACCTATTTATTGAAAAAAATCAGTGAGTAAGTGGACCTGCTCAGTTCAAACCCATGTTGTTCAAGGGTCAACTATGATTGCTGCAAACACTGGGGGCAGCCTAGTACAGCTGAGAGGCCTAGACCTAGGCTTGAGTCCAGTTCTGCCCCTAACTGGTTGAGCTACTGTGGACAAGTCATTTAATGTTTTGAGCCTGAGTTTTTCTAGTAAATGGTGAGACTACCCCTCTACAGGATTTCTTTGGGAATTTAGTGTTAGTGGATGTGAAAGTATTTATAAAATGTAGAAATTTTTGTTTTATTAAGATTGACACAGATATGAGCTGGGTCATGGGGCTTATTTTTACATTCATGAAAGTGTGTAAAGTGTGTAGAAAGTATTATTGCAAAATTTCACAAGTTTGGATAGTTGAAGGACTCACAAATCTCCATAGAGCGTATTCACCTAAGGCTTTTATTTAAAGGCAGAGGAGGGGGGCTTCCCTGGTGGCGCAGTGCTTGAGAGTCTGCCTGCCGATGCAGGGGACACGGGTTCGTGCCCTGGTCCGGGAAGATCCCACATGCCGCGGAGCGGCTGGGCCCATGAGCCATAGCTGCTGAGCCTGCGCGTCCAGAGCCTGTGCTCCACAACGGGAGAGGCCACAACAGTGAGAGGCCCGCGTACCGCAAAAAAAAATAATAATAAAAAAATAATAAAGGCAGAGGATATGGTACAGCAAGAGAGAGGGCAGACAAGCATTGAGGATGTGGGGAATGTCAAAGGAAAACTCAGGATCCTAATTTGCACCCAGGTCCCTTTCATCTCTGGATTGAACCACCAAGATCTGTATAGTAAGTCTTGCGTTCAGGAGCGCTCAAGGCAGAAGATCCCAGTGGGGTATTTTTTTTTTTTTTTTTTTTTTGCGGTACGCGGGCCTCTCACTGTTGTGGCCTCTCCTGCTGTGGAGCACAGGCTCCCGACGCACAGGCTCAGTGGCCATGGCTCACGGGCCCAGCCGCTCCGCGCCATGTGGGATCTTCCCGGGGGCACGAACCCGTGTCCCCTGCACTGGCAGGCGGACTCTCAACCACTGCGCCACCAGGGAAGCCCCAGTGGGGTATTTTTATGTCGCTCTGGTCATGTAGTCAAGGTAGGCTCGCTAATGAGTTCTGTCAGGTGAAAACCATCAGTAAACACTGATTCAGAGGCCACCAGGGCAGTTTTGGACTCTAAACAGCACATCATAAATCCAACTGACCTTATCTTGTCCAAAGCCAGACATCAAGGTGTCTCCAGAGATAAGGATAGAGCTTTCCTAGTCCAACTATAAATTGACTGTATCCTACACAATTATATTGGAGTACCTACTGTGCACAAGGTATATACTATGACTTTGGCATACCAAGAGGAGTAAGACAACTAGAGAGATCAGAGATTAGTGAAGAAAAAATAGAAAATCAACAAAGTGATATTGGCATTTAGAGGAATAAGCAGCTAACTCTGTTAGGGTGTCTGGTAAAGACTTATTTAAGGCTTCACAGAGGAAATAACAATTTAGATGAATTCAAATGATGAATAGAATTTTGCCAATTTCTAGTACAAGTGACTGACATTCAATTAATATTTGATATATTATAGGTCACCTAAAGTAGGGAACAATATGTTCGAATCCATACATGATGAAAGTGCAAGCTTTTCTGGGGAACAGATAATCTAATGTGATTGTGCATAGGATGCATGGTGGTAATGGAAAAGTGATTTAGGGACAGATTATTAAAGCTTTTATATCACATCTTAATAAGTTTAATTTTATCCTATAAATAATAGTTTATCCTATAGACCAGCAGTTCGTTCGTTCGTTCTTTCGTTCTTTCTTTCTTTCTTTCTTTCTCTCCCTCTCCCTCTCCCTCTCTCCCTCTCCCTCTCTCCCTCTCTCCCTCTCTCCCTCTCTCCCTCTCTCCCTCTCTCCCTCCCTCCCTCCCTCCCTCCCTCCCTCCCTCTCTCCCTCTCTCCCTCTCTCCCTCTCTCCCTCCCTCCCTCCCTCCCTCCCTCCCTCCCTCCCTCTCTCCCTCCCTCCCTCTCTTCTTTCCTTCCTTCCTTCCTTCTGCACCGGGTCTTAGCTGTGGCATACAGGATCTTCATTACAGCATGTTTAGTTGCAGCATGCAGGATCTTTAGTTGCGGCATGCCGGCTCTTAGTTGCAGCATTCAGACTTCTTAGTTGCGGCATGCGAGCTCTTAGTTGAGGTACGTGACCTCTTAGTTGCAGCATGCATGTGGGATCTAGTTCCCTGACCAGGGGTTGAACCCAGGCCCCCTGTCTTGGGAGCATGGAGTCTTACCCACCAGACCACCAGGGAAGTCCCAGACCGGCAGTTCTTAAACAATTTGGTTTTGGAACCCCTTATACTCTGAAAACTTAATTGAGGACCTCAAAGAGCTTTTGTTTATATAGGTTGTGTCTATCAACATTTGCCATATTTAGAAATAAACATATCAGCTCACTTCTCCAACCATAGTTGTAAGCTGCTTTGAGTTGGCTCTGTGCATGCATAGTTCAGGGGTCTACCAGAGACTTGGGTAGAGTTCATATGCAGAATCTAGGGCTCCCCCATCTGTGTTTCTCCCCTCACTCTCAGGTGGCAGTGGTTGCCCTGGGCTCTACTCCCTGGTTCCTCAGGCCAAAGTGGCTGTAGACTTTCTCTCTGGAGGTTAGCTGCACCGTTACGACTGTGGCTTGCCCTTAGGCCAAACTGCGAAATTAGGAAACTCAGTTCATATCTGTCCCTCTGTACAGAAGGATTCTTGCTTTTAAATGTTTGAATCCTTGAAACATGTTTTACACATATACCATCCATTGTATCCTTACTGTCTTACCAAAGCCCAAGTTCTGGAGCTGCATCTGGGGTTTTCATGACATTTTATTCTTCCTTTTTATCATTCCATACAATGGTTAAGGGGAATAAAGAAGACTAGTAGAATCCTTCCTTCAGGGTTTCTCACTACCGTCCCACTAAGTGGAAATCTTTGAGACAGAAGTGCATTATGGGAACTTGGCTAAAGGAGACCTCCCCGACCTCAACTCCCAATTCTAGCTGTTTCTGAATAGAAGATTGGCTTGGGCTAGTGCTGTTCTCTCCTGTTCTCAAACTTTTTGCTTTCAGAACCTCTTTCTACTTTAAAAAATTAAGAATCCCAAAGAGTTTTTATTTATATGTGGGTTTTATCTATTGATATTTACCATATTAGAAATTAAAGGTGAGAAAAAAATTTAAAATATGTTTTAATTTATTTAAATTAATATATCTATTACATGTTAACATAAATAACATATTTTTATGAAAAATAGCCAAAAAAACAAAATTTACTGATAGAAATGGCATTGCTTTATGTTTTTGGGGGGTCTTTTTAAAGTATGGCTTAATAGAAGTCATCTAGGGCTTCCCTGGTGGTGAAGTGGTTAAGAATATGCCTGCCAATGCAGGGGACACGGGTTCGAACCCTGGTCCAGGAAGATCCCACATGCGGCAGAGCAACTAAGCCCGTGTACCATCACTACTGAGCCTGCGCTCTAGAGCCCACATGCCACAACTACTGAAGCCCGCACGCCTAGAGCCTATGGTCCGCAACAAGAGAAGCCACCGCAACGAGAAGCCCGTGCACCGCAACGAAGAGTAGGCCCCACTTGCGGCAACTAGAGAAAGTCTGCACACAGCAACGAAGACCCAATGCAGCCAAAAATAAATTAAAAAAAAAAAGTCATCTGGATTCTCACTTCTGCTTTTGCATTTAATCTCTTGTAATAATGTTTTGATTCAAGTGTATAAAGAAAATCAGGCTTTAAACAGACATATGTAGCTGGAAGAGGGAGAATTATTTTAATAATCGCCTTTACAGGTAATTGTGGATATTCTTCTTTGATAGTGTATCAAAACTTGACAAGTGGCTGTCCTGGGGTTAATTGGAATGTGGAATCTGAGGCTGTATCATTGAACTTTTCTTAACTATGTTACATTAAAATTCATTGGTCTGTCTTGCACTTTGAATGGACTTTTACCCATGCATGATTTTGTAGCATCGTGCATCATTGGTCTTACGGAAAATATTGCTTCACTGTTGATGCCGATCTTCCAGATGTTGACATATCTCTTTATATAATATCAGAAGATCACATTTGTTAATATATCATCTCAGATTGCATTGGAAGGTCTTTTAAGTATTGGGAAGCTATCAGACTCACAATGGCAGATGCAAATTTTTCAAAATTCTAATTTTTGCCTGAAAGCTTGAATTTTATCACTGGCAAAAATACTGTTAGTTTTTCTTGAAGTGACAGGCTCATGTTACTCATTTTTAGGAAGACGTCTTCCAAATACCCCAAAATGAATAATCATAGTTTACCTGTCAGTTCTTTTAAAATGGTGTTCTATGGAAAAAGTAGCTAATTGAGATCACAACTCAAAACAGTCACACAGAATTTCTAGAGATGACCATCATGCTTTAAAATCTTCAGTTCTTTATGCAAATTCCCATTTCATTGCAGAGAATATTAAAAAATTGTCTGCTCAAGAGTTGAGATTTAATACAATTAGTAATTTTTATTTTATCAAAATAAAAAGCATTATTTAAAGTCTTCATCAGAATGAAAGCCTTCATCAAAGGCATTGCTGATTGAAACTGCTTTTTTTATTTTAACACTTTTTTGCCAGATTTAATGAGGTATAATTGACAAATAAAATTGTATATATTTAAAGTTCATCATGATGATTTGATACTCATATATACTCATATATATTGTGAAATGATTACCATAATCAGACATCACTTCACATGAAGCTGACTTTTAAAAAAGCTGAATGTTCAGTGGTAGGGAAGAATACAATGATTATAGTATAGTTTGGTTGCTACTGCCCTGATTCGCACGAAGATGCCAGCATTTGTACCCAGAATTACCTTCGTGCCATCAGTGCAAATGTCAATACGGTGAATAAAGTAAATAACTCTCGGTATTATGAAAATAGTTTTGACCTCAAGGACCCCTTGAAGAATCCACAGACCACACTTGAGAACTGTTGCTCTAACCTACTAAAAAAAAGATTTATACTCTTAGACATAGTATTTAACATTTCGCTTTTTGAAGTCTAGTACTTCGTAGAAGCGTTTACATGGAGTAAACAGGAAGTAAGAAAATATAATTAATTAGTCGTTTCAGATAATGGGCCCTACTCTATGCATAGACATATTTAAAATGCTCATTGGTAGCCTCCCTACCACTGCTAAATAGTTTGATGTACTTCCTGTTCTATTTAAGGACTCTTTCAGTGATTAGATCTGATGTAATTCCTTATGCCCTAGGCAGTAGGAAAGATTTAAATTCTGAGAACTCAGGCCAGTATTTCAAGGAGGAATCACTATTTGTTAAATATGCAGATGTCCAGGGGAAAATGAGTTCCTTTTGTGGCCTTTTCGATAATATTAAAAACAACAATATTAATACAGCAGCTCATATTTACTGGCACGTACTGTGTGCCAGCCACTATGCTAAGCACCTTGTTTAATTATAATGAAAAATCTGAATAGGATATATTAATGATGATGGCCCTTCATGTTTATAGTTATTTCCTCCTTCTATGGAAAGAAAGCAGGTAACTTTCTTCACACTTCCGACATTTTATGAGGTTTTAGTAGAGTAGTAATTACATATTTGCATGTTTTTATTTGCCTTTTGCATAATCAACTAGGAAACCAATTGGGAGTGCATTCTTTCATCATAGAGAACTCTCTTAGACAAATTTATGCCTACTCTTCCGTTTTCCCCATCTTACAGCTGTCTTAGTTCAAGCCCTCATCATCACTTATTTGGACTATTGCTGTAGTGTCCTCTTTGTCCCCTTCCTACCATAACCAGTCTGTCAGACTTATCTTAAAGTTACTTGTCTTTCTGTCATTCTTCTGCATCATTTGCTTTCCATTTGCTCCCTCTGGGATAGAGTTCAAATTTTTCAGTGCGATAGATAACAACCCATGTTTATATTAGTTCTAGTTTATCTTAGTAGCTTTATCTCCTTACACAACTTGTGTGCTAGACATAATATAGGTTATTTATTGTGGTTTCATGGCACACGGTGTTCTTTCTTGCTTTCGCATATCCATGTTTTATCTCTTCCCTGAATACTGTTCTCTGCACTTGTCTAATTCCTGTTCACCCTTTAAGGCATACACAAATATCTCTTCTGTAAAATTTTCATCAATATACCAAACTAAGGTTTAATTAATTGATAATATTTTTTTATCAACCTCCATTATGGTATGTTACATTTTTTTTTTACAATTTTATTTTATTTTTTTTTGAATTTTATTTATTTTTTTATACAGCAGGTTCTTATTAGTCATCAGTTTTATACACATCAGTGTATACATGTCAATCCCAATCGCCCAATTCGTCACTCCACCACCCTCACCCCCTGACGCTTCACTCCTTGGTGTCCATACGTTTGTTCTCTACATCTGTGTCTCAATTTGTGCCCTGCAAACCGGTTCATCTATATGATTTTTCTAGGTTCCACATATATGCGTTAATATATGATATTTGTTTTTCTCTTTCTGACTTACTTCACTCTGTATGACACTCTCTAGATCCATCCACGTCTCTACAAATGACCCAATTTCATTCCTTTTTATGGCTGAGTAATATTCCATTGTATATATGTACCACATCTTCTTTATCCATTCGTCTGTGGATGGGCATTTAGGTTGCTTCCATGACCTGGCTGTTGTAAATAGTGCTGCAGTGAACATTGGGGTGCACATGTCTTTTAGAATTATGGTTTTCTCTGGGTATATGCCCAGTAGTGGGATTGCTGGGTCATATGATAATTCTATTTTTAGTTTTTTAAGGAACCTCCATTCTGTTCTCCATAGTGGCTGTATCAATTTACATTCCCACCAACAGTGCAAGAGGGTTCCCCTTTCTCCACACCCTCTCCAGCATTTGTTGTTTGTAGATTTTCTGATGATGCCCATTCTAACTGGTGTGAGGTGATACCTCATTGTAGTTTTGATTTGCATTTCTCTACTAATTAATGATGTTGAGCAGCTTTTCATGTGCTTCTTGGCCATCTGTATGTCTTCTTTGGAGAAATGTCTGTTTAGGTCTTCTGCCCATTTTTGGACTGGGTTGTTTCTTTTTTTAATATTGAGCTGCATGAGCTGTTTATATATTTTGGGGATTACTCCTTTGTCCGTTGATTCGTTTGCAAATATTTTCTCCCATTCTGAGGGTTGCTTTTCATCTTGTTTATGGTTTCCTTTGCCGTGCAAAAGCTATTAAGTTTCATTAGGTTCCATTTGTTTATTTTTGTTTTTATTTCCATTATTCTAGGAGGTGGATCAAAAAATATCTTGCTGTGATTTATGTCAAAGTATTCTTCCTATGTTTTCTTCTAAGAGTTTTATAGTGTCCGGTGTTACATTTAGGTCTCAAATCCATTTTGAGTTTATTTTTGTGTATGGTGTTAGGGAGTGTTCTAATGTCATTCTTTTACATGTAGCTGTCCAGTTTTCCCAGCACCACTTATTGAAGAGACTGTCTTTTCTCCATTGTATATCCTTGCCTCCTTTGTTGTAGATTAGCTGACCGTAGGTGTGTGGCTTTATCTCTGGGCTTTCTATCTTGTTCCATTGATCTATACTTCTGTTTTTATGCCAGTACCATATTGTCTTGATTACTGTAGCTTTGTAGTATAGTCTAAAGTCAGGGAGTCTGATTCCTCCAGCTCCGTTTTTTTCCCTCAAGACTGCTTTGGCTATTTGGGGTCTTTTGTGTCTCCATACAAATTTTAAGATTTTTGGTTCTAGTTCTGTAAAAAATGCCATTGGTAATTTGATAGGGATTGCATTGAATCTGTAGATTGCTTTGGGTAGTGTAGTCATTTTCACAGTATTGATTCTTCCAATCCAAGAACATGGTATATCTCTCCATCTGTTGGTATCATCTTTAATTTCTTTCATCAGTGTCTTATAGTTTTCTGCATACAGGTCTTTTGTCTCCCTAGGTAGGTTTATTCCTAGGTATTATATTCTTTGTGTTGCAGTGGTAAATGGGAGTGTTTCCTTAATTTCTCTTTCAGATTTTTCATCATTAGTGTATAGGAATGCAAGAGATTTCTGTGCATTAATTTTGTATCCTGCAACTTTACCAAATGCATTGATTAGCTCTAGTAGTTTTCTGGTGGCACTTTTAGGATTCTCTATATATAGTATCATGTCATCTGCAAACAGTGACAGTTTTACTTCTTCTTTTCCAATTTGTATTCCTTTTATTTCTTTCTCTTCTCTGATTGCCGTGGCTAGGACTTCCAAAACTATGTTGAATAATAGTGGTGAGAGTGGACATCCTTGTCTCGTTCCTGACCTTAGAGGAAATTTTTCAGCTTTCAGTTTTTCACCATTGAGAATGATGTTTGCTGTGGGTTTGTCATATGTGGCCTTTATTACGTTGAGGTAGGTTCCCTCTATGCCCACTTTCTGGAGAGTTTTTATCATAAATGGGTGTTGAATTTTGTCAAAAGCTTTTTCTGCATCTATTGAGATGATCATATGGTTTTTCTTCTTCAATTTGTTAATATGGTGTATCACATTGATTGATTTGCATATATTGAAGAATCCTTGCATCTGTGGGATAAACCCACTTGATCATGGTGTATGATCCTTTTAATGTGTTGTTGGATTCTGTTTGCTAGTATTTTGTTGAGGATTTTTACATCTATATTCATCAGTGATATTGCTCTGTAATTTTCTTTTTTGGTAATATCTTTGTCTGGTTTTGGTATCAGGGTGATGGTGGCCTCATAGAATGAGTTTGGGAGTGTTCCTTCCTCTGTAATTTTTTGGAAGAGTTTGAGAAGGAAGGTTGTTAGCTCTTCTCTAAATGTTTGATAGAATTCACCTGTGAAGCCATCTGATCCTGGACTTGTGTTTGTTGGATGATTTTTAATCAGAGTTTCAGTTTCATTACTTGCGATTGGTCTGTTCATATTTTCTATTCCTTCCTCGTTTAGTCTTGGAAGCTTATACCTTTCTAAGAATTTGTTCATTTCTTCCAGGTTGTCCATTTTATTGGCATAGAGTCGCTTGTAGCAGTCTCTTAGGATGCTTTGTACTTCTGTGATGTCTGTTGTAACTTCTCGTTTTTCATTTTTAATTTTACTGATTTGAGTCCTCTCCCTCTTTTTCTTGATGAGTCTGGCTAATGCTTTATCAATTTTGTTTATCTTCTCAAAGAAGCAGCTTTTCGTTTTATTGATCTTTGCTATTGTTTTCTTTGTTTCTATTTAATTTATTTCTGTTCTGGTCTTTATGATTTCTTTCCTTCTGCTAACTTTGGGTTTTGTTTGTTCTTCTTTTTCTAGTTCCTTTAGGTGTAAGATTAGATTGTTTATTTGAGATTTTTCTTGTTTCTTGAGTTAGGCTTGTATAGCTATAAACTTCCCTTTTAGAGCTGCTTTTGCTGCATCCCATAGGTTTTGGATCATCGTGTTTTCATTGTCATTTGTCTCTAGGTACTTTTTGATTTCCTCTTTGATTTCTTCAGTGATCTCTTGGTTATTTAGTAACGTATTGTTTAGCCTCCATGTGTTTGTGTTTTTTACATTTTTTCCCCTGTAATTCATTTGTAATCTCATAGCGTGGTCAGAAAATAGGCTGGATATGATTTCAATTTTCTTAAATTTACTGAGGCTTGATTTGTGACCCAAGATGTGATCCATTCTGGAGAATGTTCTGTACACACTTGAGAAGAAAGTGTAATCTGCTGTTTTTGGGTGGAATGTCCTATAAATATCAATTTAATCTATATGGTTCATTGTGTCATTTTAAGCTTCTGTTTCCTTTTTTTATTTTCATTTTGGATGATCTGTCCATTGGTGTAAGTGAGGTGTTAAAGGCCCCCCCCGTTACTGTGTTACTGTTGATTTCCTCTTTTATAGCTGTTAGCAGTTGCCTTATGTTTTGAGGTGCTTCTACGTTGGGTGCATATATATTTATAATTGTCATATCTTCTTCTTGGATTGATCCCTTGATCATTATGTAGTGTCCTTCCTTGTCTCTTGTAACATTCTTTATTTTAAAGTCTATTTTATCTGATACGAGTATTGCTACTCCAGCTTTCTTTTGATTTCCATTTGCATGGAATATCTTTTTCCATCCCCTCACGTTCAGTCTCTATGTGTCCCTCGGTCTGAAGTGGATCTCTTGTAGACAGCATATATATGGGTCTTGTTTTTGTATCCATTCAGCAAGCCTGTGTCTATTGATTGGAGCATTTAATCCATTCACGTTTGAGGTAATTATCAATATGTGTGTTCCCATGACCATTTTCTTAATTGTTGGGTTTTTGTAGGTCCTTTTCTTCTCTTGTGTTTCCTACTTAGAGAAGTTCCTTTAGCATTTGTTGTAGAGCTGGTTTGGTGGTGTTGAATTCTCTTAGCTTTTGCTTGTCTGTAAAGCTTTTGATTTCTCCATCGAATCTGAATGAGATTCTTGCCAGGTAGAGTAATCTTGGTTGTAGGTTCTTCCCTTTCATCACTTTAATTATATCATGCCACTCTTTTCTGGCTTGTAGAGTTCATGCTGAGAAACCAGCTGTTGACCTTATGGGAGTTCCCTTGTATGTTATTTGTCGTTCTTCCCTTGCTGCTTTCAGTAATTTTTCTTTGTGTTTAATTTTTGCCAGTTTGATTATTATGTGTCTCGGCGTGTTTCTTCTTGGGTTTATCCTTTATCCTCTCTGCACTTCCTGGACTTGGGTGGCTATTTCCCATGTTAGCACAGTTTTCGACTATAATCTCTTCACATGTTTTCTCGGGTCCTTTCTCTCTCTCTTCTCCTTCTGGGACCCCTATAATGCGAATGTTGGTGCGTTTAATGTTGTCCCAGAGGTCTCTTAGGCTGTCTTCATTTCTTTTCATTCTTTTTTCTTTATTCTGTTCCACAGCAGTGAATTCCACCATTCTGTCTTCCATGTCACTTATCCGTTCTTCTGCCTCAGTATTCTGCTATTGATTCCTTCTAGTGTAGTTTTCATTTCAGTTATTGTATTGTTCATCTATGTTTGTTTGTTCTTTAATTCTTCTAGGTCTTTGTTAAACATTTCTTGCATCTTCTCGATCTTTGCCTCCGTTCTTTTCCCGAGGTCCTGGATCATCTTCACTATCATTATTCTGAATTCTTTTTCTGGAAGGTTGCCTAGATCCACTTTATTATTTGTTTTTCTGGGGTTTTATCTTGTTCCTTCATCTGGTACGTAGCCCTCTGCCTTTTCAACTTGTCTGTCCTTCTGTGAATGTGGTTTTTGTTCCACAGGCTGCAGGATTGTAGTTCTTCTTGCTTCTGCTGTCTGCCCTCTGGTGGTTGAGGCTATCTAAGAGGCTTGTGCAAGTTTCCTGATGGGAGGGACTGATGGTGGGTAGAGCTGGCTGTTGCTGTGGTGGGCAGAGCTCAGTAAAACTTTAATCTGCTTGACTGCTGATGGGTGGGGCTGGGTTCCCTTCCTGTTGGCTGTTTGGCCTGAGACGAGCCAACACTGGAGCCTGCAGGCCCTTTGGTGGGTCTAATGGCGGACTCTGGGAGGGCTCACGCCAAGGAGTACTTCCCAGAACTTCTGCTGCCAGTGTCCTTGTCCCCTTGGTGAGCCACAGCCACCGCCCGCCTCTGCTGGAAACCCTCCAACACTAGTGGGTAGGTCTGGTTCAGTCTCTGTGGGGTCACTGCCCCTTCCCCTGGGTCCCGATGTGCACACTACTTTGTGTGTGCCCTCCAAGAATGGAGTGTCTGTTTCCCCCAGTCCTGTCAGAGTCCTGCAAGCAAATCCCTCTAGCCTTTAAGTCTGATTCTGTAGGAAATTCTCCTCCCGTTGCCGGACCCCCAGGTTCAGAAGCCTGACATGGGGCTCAGAACCTTCACTCCAGTGGGTGGACTTTTGTGGTATGTGTTCTCCAGTTTGTGAGTCACCCACCCAGCAGATATGAGATTTGATTTTATTGTGATTGTGCCCCTACTACTGTCTCATTGTGGCCTCTCCTTTGTCTTTGGATGTGGGGTATCTTTTTTGGTGAGTACCAGTGTCTTCTGTCGATGATTGTTCAGCAGTTAATTGTGATTCTGGTGTTCTTGCAAGAAGACTGAGAGCATGTCCTTCTACTCCAATATCTTGGTTCAGGCTCCACAGTTTTCTGGTATGTTACATTTTAAAAATTGATATTGTGTCCATTGACAGATGAATGGATAAAGAAGATGTGGGACATATATACAATGGAGTATTACTCAGCCATAAAAAGGAAAGAAATTGAGTGATTTGCAGTGAGGTGAATGGACCTAGAGTCTGTCATACAGCGTGAAGTACGTCAGAAAGAGAAAAACAAATACCGTATGCTGACACATATAGATGGACTCTAAAAAAAAAATGGTTTTGAAGAACCTAGGGGCAGGACAGGAATAAAGACGCAGACGTAGAGAATGGACTTGAGGACATGGGGAGGGGGAAGAGCAAGCTGGGACGACGTGAGAGAGTGGCATGGACTTATATATACTATCAAATGTAAAATATTTGGCTAGTGAGAAGCAGCCACATAGCACAGGGAGATCAGATCAGTGCTTTGTGACCACCTAGAGGGGTGGGATAGGGAGGGTGGGAGGGAGCCGCATTGGGAGGGGATATGGGGATGTATATATACATATAGCTGATTCACTTCATTATACGTTTTACAGCAGAAACTAACACAGCAGTGTAAAGCAATTAAACTCCAATAAATATGTTAAAATTTTTTTAAAATAATAAAAATTGATATTATGTTCATATGGATATTCTTCGTGAAAACAACTTTTCTTTTTTTCTTATTAGAAAGTAATTATTTCCCTGTTGTAGAACATTTTTAATTAGTCAGCAAATATTAATTGCTTACTTTCAATATGCCAGGCACAATGCTAAGCCTGAGAGAAACAGTGGTAAAGTCTTTGTGGAGTTCATAGTAGACTTGGGGAAGTATTCAAACAAACAAAGACTTTAACTCTTCAAAATATTGTGAAGGAAAAATTAAAGAAGATATAAAGAAGCAGAAAAAGAAAATGAAAAGCACCAGTAATCACTCTGCCCAGCATTATGTTATAAAATGAAATTGGTAAATATGGGACTTGACCCAAGCAGGTCCGTGATGCACAATTAAACTGCACAAGCAGGTGGCTTAGATTCCATGGTACCAGCTCCTACTGCTTCACCATCCCACCATTGTCCCATACCTGTGGCCTCATGGAAAATTTCTTAAGACCAGTTAATTATTTGCTATAAATTTTCCAGACTCTTCTATTTCTGTATGTATATACACATATATTTTTTAAATAAAAATATGATTATGTAATATTTTTGATGTGATTTTCTCACTTAATGAATATAATGAACACTTACATGCCTTTAAAAAGTAATTTACAAGATAAACTCCTATAGAATAAAAAGAAAAGTTTACCTTTAAATTAAAAAAAATTGAACCTACATTTCTCTATCAAAAGTGAAACAATATCTGTTGACTCCCTGCTTGTAAAATAATACTCTTAGCATGCATTGTTCTTTAAGTTTTCACTTACTTTACTTTTTATCATACAAGTCAAGGTAAGGGCCTGAAATATGGCAGTGACAGTGAAGATGGATGTAAGGGAACTCTACTCCGGTGAGCATTCTCATCCTTTGTCCATTGACCTTCTGCCTCCTGTGATAGCTAGGACCCCCTTCCTCTTTTCCTTTCCTTCTCCCCCAACCAGAAAGATTCTTCCATATGTATGTAAAGCATAAAGCAAGACACCTGTATAAATGTACATAAATAAGGATTTCACCGAAATACTGTTTAATAGAAAAACATAGGAAACAACCTAGAATGTCCATTGGTATGAGAATAGATACATAAAATTTGTTATATTCCTGTGATAGCATACTATACAGCAATTTAAAGGAATGATCTAGAGCATCATTTATCTAATGGATCTCTCAATTATAATTTTTATTAATAAAAACTGTTGGTGGGGCAGGAATATACAATGGAGAAAAGACAGTCTCTTCAATAAGTGGTGCTTGGAAAACTACACAGCTACATGTAAAATAATGAAATTAGAACAGTTTCTACATTGACACATCATAATCACCCACAGTCCATAGTTAATCTTAGGTTTCACTCTTGGTGTTGTATATTCTCCGGGCTTGGAAAAATGTATAATGACATATATCCATCATTGTGATATCATACAAAGTACTTTTACTGCCCTAAAATTACTCTGTGTTATGATGTGTCAATGTAGATTTATTTCTGGTAAGAAATGTACTATTCTAGTGAGCAGTGTGGATAATGGGGGAGGCCTTACATGTGTGGGGGCAGGGAGCACATGGGAAAACTCTCAATTTTTTTATAAAACCTAAAACTGCTCTAAAAAAAAAAAACAAAAACGTTCCCTAACACCATACACAAAAATAAACTTAAAAATGGATTAAAGACCTAAATGTAAGACCGGATACTATAAAACTCTTGGAGGAAAACATAGGCAGTACACTCTCTGACATAAATCACAGCAAGATCTTTTTGATCCACCTCCCAGAGTAATGAAAATAAAAACAAAAATAAACAAATGGGACCTAATTAAACTTAAAAGCTTTTGCTCGGCAAAGGAAGCCGTCAACAAAACGAAAAGAAAACCCACAGAATGGGAGAAAATATTTGCAAATGAAGCGACCGACAAGGGATTAATCTCCAAAATATACAAACAGCTCATGCACGTCAATATCAAAAAAACAACCCAATCAAAAATGGGCAGAAGAGCTAAATAGACGTTTCTCCAAAGAAGACATACTGATGGCCAAGAGGCACATGAAAAGATGTTCAACATCACTAATTATTAGAGAAATGCAAATCAAAACTACAATGAGGTATTACCTCACACTGGTTAGAATGGCCATCATCAAAAAATCTACAAATAATAAATGCTGGAGAGGGTGTGGGGAAAAGGGAACCCTCCTACACTGTTGGTGGGAATGTAAACTGGTACAGCCACTATGGAGAACAGTATGGAGATTCCTTAATAAACTAAAAATAGAGCTACCATATGATCCAACAATCCCACCCCTGGCCATATATCCGGAGAAAACCATAATTCGAAAGGATACATGCATCCCAGTGTTCATAGCTTCTCTATACACTTTAAAGAAACTCCCCCACCCCCACCCCCAGTGATGATACCCTGAGGTACAAATTCAGGAAACAAACATTCTTTAAAATACATTGGGCCAGGAACCAGTTATTATGAGAGATACCAATACTCCCTGTCTAGCAACTTTTGTGTTATTTTCCAGTTATTTCTTCTACTCTTGAAAGTTTTTGTGTAAATTACAACTCACCAGACACTATTTCAAATGAATCTATTGTGAAACCTGTGCTATTTAGCTAACTTGTTATTAGTGGACTTGCTGCTGGTGTGATTATGTCTCTGTTTCTGTGGTTACTTCTTTCATATTTTTGGCAACAAGGATAACATACTTATCTGGTGACTTTCTTGAGTGCATTTATTTGTTTTCATCCTGATTTTTAACTGTTCAGATTTACAAGATTTTTTTTTTTAATTTTTAATTTAAAATTGTTTTTCACTGTGTAGCATGCAGGATCCTAGTTCCCCGACCAGGGATCAAACCTATGCCCCCTGCATTGGAAGTGCGGAGGCTTAACCACTGGACCACCAGGGAAGTCCACAAGATTATTTTTGAATCTAAGGAAATAAGCCCACAATGTCCAGTTTTATAAAACTATTGTTGCTTATCATGGTATACAAACTATAATTTTCACAGATAACCATTTTTTATTCTTTTTTTTAAGATTACATGTAATTCCAGTGAATCTATTACTGTGTTTTTTCTAACAAATGATTTATAGTTGTATATTTTTCTAAACTCTTTTACCTTATTAGAATAAAACTGTTTATCTTATTATAGAATAAAATCTTAGGAAGGGAACTAACATTTATTGCATACCTACTCAGTTTCCTTTTGCAGTATTTTATCATCATAGCGATAGGTATTGAACCTAATCTACATATGAGAAGATTAAGCCTTAAGGTGGTTAAATAAACTGAATAAACATTTCATAAAATATACTATTAATAAAAAGAAAAATGAATAAACATAAAAGTAATTCAGGGGCTTCCCTGGTGGCGCAGTGGTTAAGAGTCCGCCTGCCGATGCAGGGGACACGGGTTCGTGCCCTGGTGTGGGAAGATCCCACATGCCGCAGAGCGGCTGGGCCCCTGAGCCATGGCCACTGAGCCTGCGCATCCAGAGCCTGTGCTCTGAAACGGGAGAGGCCACAACTGTGGGAGGCCCGCGTACCACACACACCAAAAAAAAAGCAATTCAGTAACCCAAAGAAATATAATGCTACATAATTTTTCACCTCTTAAATAAGACATTATATTATTCAATTTTAGGGTTATACTGTGAGCCACTCAGCCTTACACACTGCTAATAGAACGCTTGTTCCAACCATTCTGGAAAGCAGTTTGGTTGTGTTGTGTAATGTACCCACAAGTAAAATGATTAATAAAGTGATTATCATATGTTGGAACATTATACTGCCATCCAAATTATTATTTTCAAGATTATTAAGTTACATGGATGAATACTCACGTGATAATGTTAAGTACGAAAATTGGCATTCAGTACTATTGAAGTTATAGTATGATTCTAAATTATTGTACAATTGTAAATTTATTTTAATTAGGTGGAAATACATAAAAATATTAACAGTATGGTGGAAAGCTTATGCATGATTTTGATTTTATATTTCTGTGTTTTCCAGGTTTTTTTCCAATGGACATATAGTGCCATTATATTCATAAAAACTATTTTTAGAGCTGTAAAGTTCTTTATAGTTTTTTTTTTTGCGGTACGCGGGCCTCTCACTGCTGTGGCCTCTCCCGCTGCGGAGCACAGGCTCTGGACGCGCAGGCTCAGCGGCCATGGCTCACGGGCCCAGCCGCTCCGCGGCATGTGGGATCCTCCCGGCCCGGGGCACGAACCCGTGTCCCCTGCATCGGCAGGCAGACTCTCAACCACTGCGCCACCAGGGAAGCCCAGTTCTTTATAGTTTTTAAGGTTACTCTCTACAGTGTCTGCTACTGTATGGTGTGTCATGTCTGCTACTCTCTGCCCATCTGCCCTTTTCCTCAGAACAACGTTCTCTGCTTCATTATACACTTTGCCTAAATATGGATGTTTTGACTTTAGCTTTATGCTACCTTTCAGTACAAGTATCCAAAAGAGTGTTGCTTTTATTTGAGTCCTAATTTTAATTTTTCAGTCAAAAAGTCTGGAATTTGTGTGAGATTTGTCTGGGGGGATGAGGGAATGGGGAAGATCTTGTAACCTCCCATTATCTACTCCAGAAGGGGCTAGGGAGCCAACACTAAAAGGAAGCTGGACACTTTCTCCAAGAGAAGATTCTACTCCTAGAAATTCATCCTGTGAACTTAATAAAATGAATAAACAATTATGTTCAAGGTTGTAGTGGCTTGAAAGGTATCTCCCCGATGTTTATGTCTACCCGGAGCCTTGGAATGTGACCTTATTTGGAAATAGGGTCCTTGTAGATATAATTACTTAAAGATCCTGAGATGAAGTCATACTGGATTTAGAGTGGGGTCTAAGTCCAGTGACTGATAGTTTTATAAGAAGAAAACACACAGAGACAGAGAGAGAAGAAAGCTGTGAAGATGAGGGTGAGATTGGAGTGATGTGTCTACAAGCCAAGTAACGCCAAGATTTGCCAGCAGCAGCCGCAAGCTAAGAGAAAAGTATGGGACAGATTTTCGCTCAGAGCCTTCAGAAGGAACCAGTCCTACTGACACCTTGATTTCTGACTTCTGGCCTCCCGAAGAATAAATTTTTGTTGTTTTAAGTCACCCAGTTTGTGGTAATTTGTTATGGTAGCCCTAGAAAACTAATACAGATGTTTACAGCATTTTTGTTCCGAAGTAAAAACCTGGAAATAACATAACTGTCCACCAATAAGGGATTGATTATATAAATTATAATATATCCATAAAATGTAATACTATGTGATCATTTGTTAAAATGATAGGTCTCTATTTATAGATTAAAAATTGTTCATGTAATCTTTTTTCTTTATTTTTATCTTCCAGTTTTATTAAGATATAATTGACATACAACTCTGTATAAGTTTAAGGTATACAGCATAATGATTTGACTTCCATACCTCTGAAATGATTACCACAATAAGTTTAGTGAATATCCATCATCACATAGAGATACAGAATTAAAGAAATAGAAAAATTTTTTTCCTTGTGATGAGAACTCTTAGAATTTATTCTCTTAACAACTTTCATATGTAATATACAGCAGTGCTAATTATATTTATCATGTTGTATGTTACATCGCTAGTACTATTATAGTACAGTTATTGTATAACTGGAAGTTTGTGCCATTTTACTACCTTCATCCAATTCTGCCTCCCCCTACCCCCCACCTGTGGGTAACCAAAATCTGATCTCTTTTTCTATGAATTTGTTTTTGAAGTATAATTGACCTACAGCACTATGTTAGTTCCTGGTACATAACATAATGATTTGATTATTTCTAGACATTTCAGAATGATCACAATAAGTCTAGTTACCATCTGTCACCATACAAAGGTATTACATAATTATTAGCTGTATTCACTACACTGTACATTTCATACCTGTGACTCATTTATTTTGTAACTGGAAATTTGTACCTCTTGATCTCCCTCAGCAGTCCCTCTCCCCTCTGGCAACCACCTTTTTGTTCTCTTATCTATGAGTCTGTTTCTGTTCAGTTATGTTTGTTCATTTGTTTTGTTTTTTAGATTCCACATATAAGTGAAATCGTACAGTATTTGTCTTTCTCTGACTTATTTCACTTAGCATAATACGCTCCAAGTCCGTCCATTTTGCTGCAAATGTCAAAATTTCATTCTTTTTTTATGGCTGAGTAGTATTTTAGTGTGTGTGTGTGTGTGTGTGTGTGTGTGTGTGCGTGTGCACGTGCACGTATCTCACATCTTATTTATTTGGGCTGAGCTGGTCAGCTTGTGGGATCTCAGTTCCTCGACACAGGAATTGAACCCAGGCCACAGAAGTGAAAGCCTGGAATCCTAACCACTAGCCACCAGGGAACTCCCACATCTTCTTTGTCTATTCATTTGTTGATAGACACTTAGGTTGCTTCCATATCTTTGCAGTTGTAAATAATGCTGCCATGAACATTGGGGTGTGTGTATCTTTTCAAATTAATGCTTTCCTTTTTTTCAGATACATACCCAGGAGTGGAATTGCTGGGTCATATGGTGGTTCTATTTTTAGTTTTTTTAAGGAACCACTATACTGTTTACCACAGTGGCTGCACCAATTTACATTTCCACCAACAACGTATGGGGGTTCCCTTTTCTCCACATCCTCACCAACATTTGTTATTTGTGGGGTTTTTTTAAAAATAAATTTATTTACTTATTTATTTTTGGCTGTGTTGAGTCTTCATTGTTGCACATGGGCTTTCTCTAGTTGCAGTGAGCAGGGGCTACTCATTGCAGTGCTTCTCTTATTGCAAAGCATGGGCTCTAGGCACACGGGCTTCAGTAGTTGTGACGTGCGGGCTCAGTAGTTGTGGCTCATGGGCTCTAGAGCGCAGGCTCAGTAGTCGTGGCACACGGGCTTAGTTGCTTGGCGGCATGTGGGAATCTTCCCAGACTGGGGATCGAACCTGTGTCCCCTGCGTTGGTAGGCGGATTCTCAGCCACTGTGCCACCAGGGAAACCTTTTTTTTTTTTTGATGATAGCCATTCTGACAGGTGTGTTGGGTGATATCTTACTGAGGGTTTTTTTTTTAAAATAAATTTATTTATTTATTTATTTATTTTTGGCTGCATTGGGTGTTCGTTGCTGCGTGTGGGCTTTCTCTAGTTGTAGCAAGCAGGGGCTATTCTTCGTTGCAGTGTGCAGGCTTCTCATTGTGCTGGCTTCTCTTTGTTGCGGAGCATGGGCTCTAGGTGTGTGGGCTTCACTAGTTGTGGCACACAGGTGCAGTAGTTGTGGTGCATGGGCTTAGTTGCTCTGCAGCATGTGGGATCTTCCCAGACCAGGGCTCGAACCTGTGTCCCCTGCATTGGCAAGCAGATTCTTAACCACCACCAGGGAAGTACCTCACTCTGGTTTTAACTTGCACTTCTCTGATGATTAATGATGTTAAGCATCTTTTTATGTGCCTCTTGACATCTGTATGTCTTCTTTGGAAAAATGTCTATTCAGGTCTTCTGCCCATTTAAAAAAATTTTTTTTCTTTTAATGTTGAGTTGTATGAGCTGTTTATATATTTTGGATATTAACCCCTTGTAAGTCATATCACGTGTAAGTATCTTCTCCCCTTTGGTAGGTGGCCTTTTCTTTTCGTTGATGGTTTCCTTCACTGTGCAAAAGCTTTTTAGTTGATGTAGTCCCATTTGTTTATTTTTGCTTTTGTTTCCCTTGCCTGGGGAGACATATCCAAAAAATATTGCTAAGACTGATGTCAAAGGGCATACTGCCTATCTTTTCTTCTAGAAGTTTTATGGTTTCAGGTCTTACATTTAAGTCTTTAATCCATTTTGATTTTATTTTTTTATATGGTATGAAAAAGTAATCCAGTTTGATTATTTTGCATGTAGCTGTCTGATTTTCCCAGCACCATTTATTGAAGAGGCTATCTTTTCCCCATTGTATATTCTTGCCTCCTTGGTCATAGATTAATTGCCCATATATGTGTGGGTTCATTTCTGGGCTCTCTGTTCTGTTCCATTGAGCTATGTGTGTGTTTTTGTGCCAGTACCATGCTGTTTTGATTACTGTAGCTTTGTAATATAGTTTGAAATCAGGGAGCATGATAGCTCCAGCTTTATTCTTCTTTCTCAAGATTGTTTTGGCTATTCAGGGTCTTTTGTGTTTTCATACAAATTTTAGAATTATGTGTTCTAGCTTTGTGACACATGCCATTGGTATTTTGATAGGGATTGCATTGAATTTGTAGATTGCCTTGAACAGAATGGTCATTTTAACAATATTAGTTCTTCCAATCCATGAGCACAGTATATCTTTCCATCTGTGTTGTCTTTAATTTCTTTCATCAGTGTTTTATGGTTTTCCAAGTACAGGTCTTTTCTTCCTTAGTTAGATTTATTCGCAGGTATTTTATTCTTTTTGATGTGATTGTAAATGAGATTGTTTTCTTAATATCTCTTTCTGATAGTTCATTGTTAATGTATAGAAATGCAACAAATTTCTATATATTAGTTTTGTGTGTTACAGCTTTACCAAATTCATTGATGAGTTCTAGCAGTTTTTTTGGTGGTGTCTTTAGGATTTTATGTATAGTATTGATATTATGTCAGTTGCAAACAGTAACAGTTTTACTTCTTCCTTTCCAACTTTGATTCCTTTTATTTTTCTTGTCTTGATTGCTGTGGTTAGGACTTTCAATACTATGTTGAATAAAAGTGGCAAGAGTGGTTATCCTTGTCTTTTTCCTGATTTTAGAGGAAATGCTTTCAGACTTTCACCCTTGAGTAAGATGTTAGCTGTGGGCTTATCATATATGGCCTTTATCACATTGAGGTATGTTCCCTCAGGGCAATGATACACTGTTAAAGAAAAAGGTTATAGCACCCTGATCACTCTTTGGGGGAGGGATACCTGAATCTTGATCAGAGTAACTTGGAGGTAGTGTAACAGTCCAATTTTTTCCCCCTTGTGCCTAACATATATGAAAATGAACTATTTTAAACCATTTTTTGCATGTTTTAAGGCAGTTTGGGAATTTTTTTATGCCACTGGAGAAAAACTTAATGAAAATAAATCATAAAAATGTGGACAGTGTCTTTGGTGAGATTTTAATAGTAATAAATAGCTTGCATTTTTATTAAAGTTAATTTAGTCTAAAATTTTAAATGTACTTTACAGGACTTGTACATTCATGATGTTTAAGTGATGTATTTCAACTCTTAAGTAAATGAAGGGTGAATGAAAAATTATAGTGAAATTAGTTTGGAGTGAAGGATGAATCTGTTAAATCAAATTAATTTGAGAGTAAAGAATGACTCCAGGGCTTCCCTGGTGGCACAGTGGTTGAGAGTCCGCCTGCCGATGCAGGGGACACGGCTTCGTGCCCCGGTCCGGGAAGATCCCACATGCCGCGGAGCGGCTGGGCCCGTGAGCCATGGCCACTGAGCCTGCGCGTCCGGAGCCTGTGCTCCGCAATGGGAGAGGCCACAACAGTGAGAGGCCTGCGTACTGCAAAAAAAAAAAAAAAAAAAAGAATGATTCCATTATATCATAATTGAACTGCATCTAAAATAAAGTCACTTAGGTTTTAAATATCTTTACTGTTTTGTAAATTTGATACTAGTTTAATTTGCATGAGGGCAGAGTCTTCTGTTTTCCTTTGTATTCCCTTACATACAATGCTTTTCAGAGTAGATGCTCAGTATTTGCTACTGAATGACTGGATGAATGTAAGGCAACTGCTCTTAAGTTTAACTTAAAGAGATAAGACATAAATATCTATATTCTGATTTAGTGAAAAGAGAGCTATCTGTGGAAGGCAATCTGTGCTAAGTGCCAGATGAGAGGTTAGAATAAGTGCTGTAAAAAGAGAGTGATCATTTTCAGTAGGGTGATTAGGCAAAACTAACTTTATTTAGTTGGGCCCTGAAAAGAACATTTTAATAAAAATGGAGAGAAAGTAGAAATTATAAAAAATCTTGATTTCATCAAGTATTTCTCCAGAGAGTTTAAGACTGTCTTATTTCCCTTTTTCTGACTCTTTTCTTCACCATGTTTATCTGTTAACTGTTTATTCTCACTGTTCAGCTCTCATCTTTGAACTTTTTTCAAAGTAGTATTATATACAGGTAATGCTCTTTTTGCTATGAGTCTTTCCTCTCCTCTATAACCTCCGTCTGGTTAGGCTAGAGTTTACCTGAGCCATAATTGATATGGAGCTCCCAGGTTCTTCTCTTATCTCTTTACTGCTATGTATTTGACCTTTCTTCCCAAATCTAAAATGTACTTCCTCTTGAATGTAATATGATCATTTCCATTTTTACAATATGTGGTCTTAAAATATTTTTGTTATAACTTACATGCAGTGTAAGTGCAAGTACATGCAAGTGAAAGTGTAACTTAGATGTTTTTTAAAAATAATGTGAAAAACCAGTTTTCATAAATTAAATAATGTTTTGAAGCTACTTTCTGTGCTGCAGAGGAAGTAGGGTGCTTCTTGTATTGATAGTGATAAAGACTTCTTATCTTTCCCTCTTTCAAGGCATAGCTCAAGTGCCACCTGCTTAATGAAGCCTTTCTTGGGTTCCCTTCTTCCATATGCTGTTTGTGCTCTTTGGTCCTGCTTTTCTCCCTTACTTGTTGTTTACCTGTCTGTCTTTTCTACTACATTGTATATATACTTTCTCAGGACAGCAACTACAGTTGCTAGCCTTTCTTCCTATCTCCTGATTCAGTGCCTTGCCCACAGAAAATTCTTAATGAATGTTTGTCAAATTGAATTGAATTTGTGTTTATCGCTTTTTAAAGTAAGACATACCTATAATAGTTTCCTGTTTTTATTCTGATATCTATCTTAATTAAAAGCTGCTAAGGAGCTCCTAGTACTATAACATGCATGTATATAATTTTGTTTTTTAAACTTAGTGAATAAGAGTACTCAACTTTTCTTGTTATTGGTCTGGATTGGAAGACAAACTTTCTCCCTTGTGACAGCTGTTGAGCTGATCCAAGTACCAAGGCAATTCCCAGGCAGCACTTAATTCTTTTTTTTTTTTCTTTTTTTTTCTTTTTTTTTTTCTTTTTTTTTTCTTAATTCTTAACATAGCAAGATTGTGGAAGTTCCTATATAATGTTCAGTGGATCTTTCTCATATCAGAAATAATCTTTACATGTGTTATTTGGTCATATTTTCATCATTTTAATTATTTTAAAAGTATCTTCCCCCTTTTTATAGGTCAGGAAACTAAGGCTTAAGCATAAATAAGTTGCCCTCTTCACACAGCTAAAAAGTGGTAGTAGGTATGAACACAGTGTTGCCTTCTATAATTGAGGAGATTAAATTAGATGATCTCCCTGTCTTTTTCTAGCTCCAAAGACTCTGAAGTTCTGGGAATCTTTAACATTATTTGAGCACTTGCATAAACAGTAAAATATTTGACAAAATGAACTTGCTTTGGGGAAAGTACTCGGTTGCTTTCAGGCTCAAATCAGTTAGTTACTGCTTTCATCTAGCTCATTTGCTGACTGTGCAGGAGGGATCCCTCACAGTGGCAGTGAAGCAGTATAGATCACTTTTTCAGCTTCACCAGGTTTTAATGCTACTATTTTTTGGGGTGGTGGTTACACAATTGTAAATACAGCTGAGCTCTAAATTGTCTACCTGGTTGCCCCAGGGCTCTGTATTTTGCCAAACTTGGGAGCACTTTTAAGACTGCTGAGCACACTAGCTCCACCTACTGTCAGGCTGAGGTAAACATCTTCCTACTGTATCTTCATTCAGAGTTGTTTCAAACTTACTCTCTTGCACATTACCTTTTTCCCCTGACCTTCTTTCTTATACTTGTGATATTTGAGTTTTCTTTTCACGTGCTAAAAGATGGCTTTACCTGTTAAGAAGTCTTGAAATTATTGAAATGTCATCAGCTTTGTCCATAATTTGTACTGAGGGGAGAATTCAGAGATATTGTGTTTGGGAGTATAAAAATATGGTTTTCAGATTTTTAAAAGAATCCCATAAGTCCATATCAAAACAAGATTCCCTGTAGAAAAAATAGATTTTTCTTACTTTAAAGTTTTAGTACACTACTGTGTGGTATATGAATGAATCTCTAGTTTTCATTTCTGGAAAAAAACCTGTTTTTTTTTTTTTTTTTTTTTTTTTTTTTCGGTACGCAGGCCTCTCACTGTTGTGGCCTCTCCCGTTGCGGAGCACAGGCTCCGGACGCGCAGGCTCAGCGGCCATGGCTCACGGGCCCAGCCGCTCCGCGGCACGCGGGATCCTCCCGGACCGGGGCACAAACCGGTGTCCCCTGCATAGGCAGGCGGACTCTCAACCACTGCGCCACCAGGGAAGCCCACAAAATACCCTGTTTTAATTGAATCTTCTAGAAGCACCCCAAACTCAATTTAACTCTTATAGAAGAAATTTAGCCTTTATTTTCTATCATTCCCTTATATTATTAATATTTTAATTTTAAATTACAAGAACAATATGATCACATTGTAGAAAATATGAAAAAAATAAGAGAAAAAGCCATCACTTTACCATCTTAAGACTCTCTTATTTTGGTGCTTGGGGAACCCTCATCAGGCATAGTTTGGCCCAGCAATGATAAACATATATGTTTTGGTAAAAACAAGTTTTATAGTTGTTATCAGCAATAGTTATCAGTTTATTCCCTCTCTGCCCCAAATTCGTCATTTATCTCATGCTCTGTGAAAATGGACCTGGGCCCTTTAAATTTGCTTCCTTTGCCAGCTAGCCGGATGTTAAGCTTTGTCAGTAGAGGGCGCTGGAGAGACGTTGCAAGAGGAAGAGTTTTCCTTCGTGGTTGTAGTGTGCTGGCTTGGTGGCTTCTTAAGTGCCTGGCTCTTGCAGTGCCAGTGGTTCATTCAGCCTCTGTCTCATACAATGCCCAGATCCTGAAGTTTGCTCAGCTTCTCCAGTGCCAGCTCATGCATTACTGCAGTCAGCAGCACCCAGTGGCCAGTAGCTCCCCACTCCAGGTGATCAGCTTTCCCCAACATCCCAGAGGGCAGATTAAAGACAAGTTCCTAAGGGTGGATTTTCACTGAGGTCAGCAGGGGTGTCATCACAGCAACTTCTCTGCTGTTTGTTGAGCTGTGGTCATGCCCTCTCCCACAGGGTCTGCATCTCAGCCCTGGCTGAGACCTCTTCTTTTAGTGTTCTGTCTCCATCTTAGGAGAAGTGGCTGTTCCTTACATCTGCTCTTCCTATATTCTGTAGAGTTCTCTTTACTTACTACTAGCCAATCTCTCATTACTCCAGTTCCCTCTTATAGTTAATGATTCCTTATAGTAAACTTTTCCTGTTCAAATTACTCTGTGGCTTATCGCTCCTGATTGGACCCAGGCTGATAGCATATTTTAACCAAAAATTTTCAGTCCATGATAATTTTTTGTGCATTCTTTTTGTTCAGTAAAGTTAAATTAGCTAGTATGCATATATCTCCTTATTTACAAAGCAATTTTGCATCTATTTATCTTTAAATCCGCTTTTTAAAAAACAACCTTTTGGGCTTCACTGGTGGCGTAGTGATTAAGAATCCGCCTGCCAATGCAGGGGACACGGGTT
Organism: Tursiops truncatus; assembly: GCF_011762595.2. Taxonomy (NCBI): domain Eukaryota; kingdom Metazoa; phylum Chordata; class Mammalia; order Artiodactyla; family Delphinidae; genus Tursiops; species Tursiops truncatus. The sequence goes on along the minus strand of NC_047041.1, from coordinate 54,543,694 downwards.
CAAGCCCTGGTCCGGGAAGATCCCACATGCCGTGGAGCAACTAAGCCCGTGCGCCACAATTACTGAGCCTGCACTCTAGAGCCCCCAGGCTACAACTACTGAGCCCACATGCCACAACTACTGAAGCCTGCGTGCCTACAGCCTGTGCTCCGCAACAAGAGAAGCCACCACAGTGAGAAGCCTGTGCACCGCAATGAAGAGTAGCCCCCGCTCACCGCTACTAGAGAAAGCCCACGCGCAGCAACGAAGACCCAAAGCAGCCAATAAATAAATAAAAACAACCTTTTATTCTTCTTGATTTTATTGTCTTAGCTTCTTGACATTTTTAGTCTTTTTGCTTTTGTGGTTCATCCTTTTTGTGTCCTATTGAAAAATTCTTTGCCACTCCAAGGTTGTGAAGATGTTCTCCCATGTTTTCTTCTAAAGATTATACTGTTTTACCTTTCACATTTAGATCTGCAGTACATCTGGAATTTATTTTTGTATAAGAAGTGTGAGGTTGGGGTCCAGATTCCTTTTTTTCCCCGTGTAAATATCCAGTTGATCCAGTGCCCTTTATTGAAAAGACTGTCCTTTTCATACTGCACTGCAGGGTCATGTTTGTCATAAATCAGGTGACTGTAAATGTTAGTTTGTTCTTGGAATCTTATCTGTTCTACTGTTTTGTTTATCTGTCCTTCCTAATAGGTCTTGATATCTAGTAGTATAAATATTCTAGTTTTGTTGCTCAAGATTGTCTTGGCTCTTCTTGGCCTTTTAAATTTTCATATAAAGTTTAGAGTCAGTTTATCAATTTGTGCCCAAAAAACCTGTTGGGAGTTTTATTGATATTATGTCTTGCACATCTTTTATTAGATGTGTATCTAGGTATGTGACATGTGTTGAGGTTATTGTAAATTATATGTGTAGCATCACAGTGGCAGTTACAGGTTCAAGTTGTTGGTCTGACTTGAGTAAAAAATGTATTTAATACTATATTTACTTAGCTTTATATAGAGATAGAGTGGGTATAGCATCTCTATCTTATCTGGATGCCCATGGCTACTCAAATACACAGATTCAAGTATAAAGAAAGAATTCATTGGGAGTGCAGGCAAAAAAGCAAGTCAACTACAAGGGAAAAGTTCAGACTAGCTTCTAACTTCTTCATAGTAATAGTCAATCTGGAAGACAACAGCACAGTACTTACAAACTTTTGAAAGAAAGAGAGACCCCAAAATTTTATAGCTGAGTTATCTTTTGAGTATAAAGGTAAAAGACAATATTCTCACGCACTCAAGAAGTCAGGGAATACAGCATGTATAAATCCTTGAAAAAACTATATGAAGATGAATGATGAAATCTAAACAGGTAAAACTTGGTTTAAAACAAAAAAAGCAAAATGGAAAGAAGAGCCATGGGGAAGAAGACTGGAGTTTGGCACTATATCCATTTAAATAGATACCTGAGACTAAAAACAAAGATGAACATAGAATCATGATATGACCCAGGAATTCCACTCCTACGTATATACTAAAGAGAATTGAAAACATGACCACACAAAAACTTGTATACGAATGTTCATAGCAGCATTATTTACAATAGTCACAGAGTTGGAAACAACCCAAATGTCCAACTGATGAATGTATAAACAAAATGTGGTATATCCATACAATGAACTCTTTGTCAATAAAAAAGAATGAAGTTCTGGACACATGCATGCTACAACATGGATGAACCTTGAAGATGTTATGCCAAGTGAGGAAAAACAAACACAGAAGCCTACATATTGTCTGATTTCATTTATATGAAGTGTCCAGGATAGCCAAATCCAGAGACAGAAATTAGATTAGTGATCACCAAGGACTTCGGGGAGAAGAGATGGGGGAGTGACTGCTAATGAGTCTGGGGTTTCATTTTGGGCTGATGAAAATGTTCGAAAATTAGATAGTGATCATGGTTGCACAAATCTGTGAGTACATTATAAACCACTGAATTGTACACATGAAAAGGGTTATTTTTACGATATGTGAATTATATCTTGATAAATCTGTTATTTTTAAAAAACAAGGATGAAAAATGTGGTTTGCAGAACTAAATGTAAATCCTTGACAATGTGAAATATATAGTCCTTGAAAATGTAGATATGACTAATAAAAATCAGTACATAGTGGAAGGGAGGTGGGAGGAAGTTTAGGAGTGTGAATTTCTTTGTTTCATGGCAAGGATGCATATGCTATAAAAATTAACCATGTAAAAATCAGGACTCTAATCTTTCAGTCGTTTCATACTCAGTTTTACTTTCTTTTGTTAAAACATTTTTATAAAAGAAGAGCATATCTAATAGCCTTGAAAACTTTGTCTTTTCTTTCTTAATTCCCATCCATTCATCTCTCTCTGTATGTGTAAAACTTAGCAATTCTTTTTTTTTTTGAGCTGCGTTGGGTCTTAGTTGCTGTGCACAGGCTTTCTCTAGTTGAGGCGAGCGGGGGCTACACTTTGTTGCAATGCACGGGCTTCTCATTGTGGTGGCTTCTCTTGTTGCGGAGCATGGGCTCTAGGCACACAGGCTTCAGTAGTTGCGGTGTGCAGGCTCAGCAGTCGTGGCACATGGGCTTAGTTGCTCCGCGGCATGTGGGCTCCTCCCGGACCAGGGATCGAACCCATGTCCCTTGCATTGGCAGGCGGATTTTTAACCACTGCACCACCAGGGAAGTCCCTTAACAAATATTAATGATGATAATTACTGGGTGTTAGGATATTTGATGATTTAGTTTTTTTTACACTTTTATGAATTGTTTAAACTTTTTGCAATAAACGTTTGTCACTTTTTAAAAAAGAGTGAAGTTATGCTAAAATAAACAAGTTACCATCTACTATAACCATTGTTAAATCAAAAAAGTAAGAAACACATAATTTTGTGAATAATACCAGGGGATAAAAGGAGAAACTGCTATCCTCAGGTTTCAGTAAGCATGCATGTATGAATTTATTCATTCTACCAGACTTTCCTGAGTGCCTGCTCTGTCCTTGGTATTGTGCCAGTCAAAAGCATACAGATATGAGTAAGACATGGTTGGTCCCTGCCCCAAAAGTTCATAGTCTTGTTACTTTTTTTTTTTTTTTTGGACAGCTCTAATTTTAGAATGTTTTGCCTTGTATTGAGCGGAAATATGCTTCTCTGTAACTTCATTGAATTTAATTTTGATGTTTTATAGCCATAGCAAGCCTCGTTCACCTTTAGTTTAACATTCCTTTAAACTTTGAAGTTGATATTTGAAGACAGTCATGCCATTCCTCATATGACATGTTTTATTTATTAAGTAAACGATTTCTTTGTTTTAGTATCTCTCTCAGTACTTAGGATCTCTGTTTTGTTTAAAGTAGGGTTCCACAAATACGTAAGCATTCCAAAAAGAAGCTGAATTAAAGCAGAGAGAAGTAGGATGGTCACTATCCAGCTCTTTCCATTTTTACCTCTAAGTATTGCTTTGAGGTAGTATATTGAGATTTTCCCCCCAAGAATAGTGTACTGTCATCTTTCTGTCTTTGGATCTTTCTCCCAGAGTTGTCCTTATTCTGTCTGTCACAGTAGCCTGTATTTGTGGTCTGCAATTCCTCATTCTAATTTGTAAAACTTTGTGTTATCCTTAATTGAATTTAATGTAGTTTGTGGGACCGTCCCATATCCTCTACCTTTAGAAATGTATTTCTGACTTCCAGAGTATTGACATCTCAGCTAAATTTAATATTATCTGGACCTTTGGTCATGTTTCATTTCCTTTATCTCAGTCATCAATAAAGATTTTCATTAGTTTGAATCCTAGGGCTCTCCTAAATGGCATAATATTCAACATCTTCCACAGGTTTACTTAAAGTTATTGATAACTGCTGTTTGTATATATATCTTTCAGTCTGCCTGGCTCCCCACCTTATATTTTCACACTTCACCTAGGCAAATTACTTTGTTATTTGTATAATCTGGAATTTACTTAAAACATTTTTAATAGAATACTCTTTGATATAATTTTTTAAATGTTAATAAGGGTCTTCTTTGTGCAAACACTGTGCTAGTACATTTAAGGAGAGGAACATTGGCTGTAAGGACAGATAGACCTGGAATAAAATCTTGGCTCCACCATTTGCTTATTGTGAGAATTTGGGTAAATTATATAATCCCGTAGCTTGACTTTGTTTGTTTAATTGGGCGATAATATTTCACAATATTGTTATGAAAAGCAAATGTTAGCATGTGTAAAATGTGAATTCCAGTACCTGGTCCTTAATAATAGGCTCAGTAGATTTTATTGTTCCTTTCTCTCCTTTCAGGGTCTAACTCAGATCTTATCACATCTGTGAAATTATCCCCAACTATTTTATTCCCTTTCTAAAAGTTTCTTTAATTTTTATTTTATTAAAGTAATGCATTAAAAATAGATAAAAATCCAGCCTGTGCTAAAAGACTTGTAACAAAACCAGAAAGCAGTGCCCTTCCCTAACTCTTTCCTCTCTACCCTCCAATTCTAATCCCCAGAGGCAAAACTTTTTTTTTTTAAAAACAGCTTTATTGAGGTATAGTTGACATGCAATAGAAAGTGCCTATTTAAAGTGTACAAATTAAGTTTTGTCATATGTATGCACATGTGAAACCATCACCACAATCAAGACAGTGAGCAGATCCATCACCTCCAAGTTTTCTCATGTCCCTTTGTAAGTCCTTCTCCATCCTGCTCTCTCTTCTACCCCAGCCCTACCCACAACCACTGGTCTGCTTTCTGACACTATAGTATAGGTTAGTTTGTATTTTCTAGACTTATAGGAAGTGTTTTAATCTTTGTCTGCCAATTCTAACATTTGTATCAGTTCTGGGTTGGTTTCAATTGAGTATTTTTTTGGGTTGTTTTTCTTCCTTTTTGTATGCCTGGTAATCTTTTGTTCGGGGTGGGGGGGCTGTGCCATGTAGCTTGTGGGATCTTAGTTCCCTGACCAGGGATGGAACCCATGCCCCCCCGCACTGGAAGCACAGAGTCCTAACCACTGGACCACCAGGGAATTCCCTGGCTGCTAATCTTTTTTTTTTTTTTTTTTTTTGTGGTATGCGGGCCTCTCACTGTTGTGGCCTCTCCCATTGCGGAGCACGGGCTCCGGACATGCAGGCTCAGCGGCCATGGCTCGCGGGCCTAGCTGCTCTGCGGCATGTGGGATCTTCCCGGACCGGGGCATGAACCCGTGTCCCCTGCATCGGCGGACTCTCAACCACTGCGCCACCAGGGAAGCCCCCTGCCTGCTAATCTTTAATTGGATGTCAGATATTGTGCTTCTTACCTTGTTGCGTCCTGGATATTTTTTGTATTACCATAAATAGGCTTGAATTTTGTTCTAGGATTCAGTTAAGTTACTTGGAAATAGTTTGATCCTTTCGGATTTTGTTCTACCTTTACTGAGGTATAATTGAAATATAACATTATATAAATTTAAGATGTACAAGCGGTTGATTTGATACACATATTCATAAAATGATTACTTCCATAGCATTAGCTAACACCTCCATCCCGTCACATAATTTCCATTTCTTTTCTGTGTTAAGAACATTTAAGATCTTCTCTCTCAGCAACTTTTAAGTATATAATACAGTATTATTAGCTGTAGTCACCATGCTATTCATTAGATCCGCAAACTTGTTAGTCATGTAACTGGAAGTTTGTATCCTTTGAAAACATCTCCCCCATTTCCCCCACCCTCAGCCCCTGGTAACTGCCACTCTATTCTCTGTTTCTCTGGGTGTGGCTTTTTTAGATTCCACATATATGTGATATCATATAGTATTTGTCTTTCTCTGGCATATTTCACTGAGCATAATTCCCTCAAGTTTCATCCAGGTCGTTGCAAACAGCAAGATTTACTTCTTTCTCATGGCTGAAATGATATTCTGTTGTATATATATACCACACCTTCTTTATCCATTCATCTGTTGATGGACACTTAGGTTGTTTCCATATCTTGGCCATTGTGAATAATGCTGCAATGAACGTGGGAGTGCAGGTGTCTCTTTGAGGTCCTGTTTCATTTACTTTGGATATATACCAAGAAGTGGGATTGCTGAATCATATGGTAGTTCTATTTTTAATTTTTTGAGGAACCTCCGTACTGTTTTACTTAGTGGCTATACTGTTTTACATCCCACCAACACACGTTTTACAACCCTTTTCTCCACATTCTTGCCAACACTTATCTTTTTTTAAAAAATTATTTTATTGAAGTATAGTTGATTTACAGTATTATGTTAATTTCTGCTTAAAGCAAAGTGACTCAGTTATGCATATATATATATATATATATATATATATATTCCTTTTCATGTTCTTTTCCATTATGGTTTATCACAGGATATTGAATATAGTTCCCTGTGCTATATAGGGGGACCATGTTGTTTATTCATTCTCTATATAATAATTTGCATCTGCTAATCCCAAACTCCCAATCCCTCCCTCCCCCACCACACCTACCCTTTGGCAACCACAAGTCTGTTTTCTGTGTCTGTGAATTTGTTTCTGTTTTGGTAGATAAGTTCATTTTTGTCATATTTTAGATTCCACATCTAAGTGATATCATATGGTATTTGTCATTCTCTTTCTGACTTCTCTTAGTATGGTAATCTCTAGGTCCATTCATTTTCCTGCAAATGGCATTATTTCATTCTCTTTTCTGGCTGAGTAGTATTCCATTGTGTATGTGTACCATATCTTCTTTATCCATTCATCTGTCAATGGACATTTAGGCTGTTTCCATGTCTTGGCTATTGTGAATAGTGCTGCTATGAATATAAGGGTGCATGTATCTTTTTGAATTATAGTTTTGTCCAGATATATGCCCAGCAGTAGGATTGCTGGATCATATGGCCACTCTATTTTTAGTTTTTTTTTATTTTTTAGAAGATGTTGGGGGTAGGAGTTTATTAATTAATTTATTTTTGGTGTGTTGGGTCTTCGTTTCTGTGTGAGGGCTTTCTCTAGTTGTGGCAAGCGGGGGCCACTCTCATCGCGGTGCACAGGTCTCTCACTATCATGGCCTCTCGTTGCGGAGCGCAGGCTCAGTAGTTGTGGCTCACGGGCCTAGTTGCTCCGTGGCATGTGGGATACTCGCAGACCAGGGCTTGAACCCGCATCCCCTGCATTGGCAGGTGGATTCTCAACCACTGCACCACCAGGGAATCCCTATTTTTAGTTTTTTGAGGTACCTCCATACTGTTTTCCATAGTGGCTGCACCAGTTTACATTCCCACCAACAGTGTAGGAGGGTTCCGTTTTCTCCACACCCTCTCCAGCATTTGTTATTTGTAGACTTTTCAATGATGGCCATTCTGAACAGTGTGAGATGGTACCTCACTGTAGTTTTGATTTGCATTTCTCTAATAATTAGTGATAAGGTGTGAGATGATATCTCACTGTGGTTTTGATTTGCAATTCCCTGGTGATTAGTGTTGTTGAGCATGTTTTTCACGTGTGCTTAAATCTTTAATCCAGTTTGAGTTCATTTTGTAAGATAGAGGTTCAGTTTCATTCTTCTGTGTGTGGTTATCTAGTTTTCCCAACACTATTTATTGAAGAGACTAACCTTTCCCCAGTGAGTGTTTCTGTGGTATTAGTTTTAATATCCTTTTTCTTTTCTCATTTTATTTATTTGAATCCTCTTTTTTTGAGTTAGTCTAGCTAAAAGTTTGTCAATTTTATTTTTTCAAAAAATCAACTCTTAGTTTCGTTATTTCCACTCTGATCTTTATTTCTTTCCTTCTGAATTTGGGCTTAGTTTGTTCTTTTTCTGGCTCTTTGAGGTATTATGTCAGGTTGTTTATTTGCGATCCTTTTTCTTAATATAGGCATTTATTACTATAAACTTTCCTCTTAGAACTACTTTAGCTGCATCCCATAAGTTTTGGTATGTTGTATTTCCATTTTCATTTGTTTCAAGATATTTTTTATTTACCTTTTGACTTCTTCTTTCCCGCATTTGTTGTTCAGGAGTGTGTTGTTTAACCTTGACATATTTGTGAATTTCTAGTTTTCCTCCTATTGTTGATTTTTAGTTTTATGCCATTGTAGTTGGAAAGATACTTCATATGATTTCAGTTTTCTTAAATTTTCTAACACTTGTTTTGTGACCTATTATATCATCTGTCCTGGAGAATGTTCTGTGTGTGCTTGAGGAAAATGTGTACTCTGCTGCCTCTTGGATGGAATGTTTTGTATATGTCTGTTAGGTCCATTTGGTTTTAAGTGTAGTTGAAATCCAACTTTTCTGTGTTGATTTTCTGTCTGGATGATCTATCCATTGTTGAAAGTGGGGTATTGAATCCCCTACTATTGTTGTATTGTGGTCTGTTTCTTCCTTCAGATCTGTTGATATTTGCTTAATATATTTAGGTGCTCTGATTTGGGTGCATATATATTTACAACTGATATATCCTTTTGATGAATTAACCCTTTATTATTACATAATGATCTTCTTTGTCTTGTTACAGTTTTTGGCTTAAAGTCTATTTTGTCTGATATAACTATAGCTACCTTTGCTCTCTTTTGGTTTTTACTTCCATAGAATATCTTTTTTAATCCATTCACTTTGAGCCCGTGTATGTCTTTAAAGCTGAAGTAAATCTCTTGTAGCCAGCATGTAGTTGGGTCTTGTTTTTTTATCCTTCCAGCCACTGTATGCCTTTTAATTGGAGAATTTAACCCGTTTACATTTAGAGCAATTACTGATAGATAAGGACTTACTAGTTTCATTTTATTAATTGTTTTCTGGCTGTTTTGTAGTTCCTGTATTCCTTTCTTGCTGTTTTCCTTTGTGAATTGATGATTTTCTGTAGTGGTATACTTCAATTCCCTCCTTTTTGATTCCCTCCAGCAACAATCTTTTGTTGTGTCTAATGTAGGTTTTTGCTTTGTGATTACCATGAGGCTTACATAAAACAACTTATAGATATAACTTTTTTCCACACTGATAGCAACCTTGCATACTAAAACTCTACCCTTTTATTACACCCTTTTAGGATTTTGATATCACAATTTACCTGCTTTTTATTTTGTATTTATTAACAAATTATTGTAGCTGTAGTTATTTTTAATACTTTTGTCCTTACATCATTGTACTAGACTTAAGTGATTAATACACCATCATATTACAGTATTACAGTATTCTGAATTTGATTATGCTTAGCTTTACCAGTGTGTTATACATTTTCATATATTTTCATGTTACTAAGTAACATTCTTTCATTTCAGCTGGAAGATCTTAAATATAAGCACTTATAGCTGTAAATTTCCCACTCAGCACTGCTTTTACTACATCCCATTAATTTTGGTATGTTGTGTATTAATTTTAATTCATCTCTTAAGTATTTTCTAATTTGGTTGGTGATTTATTCTTTGATACATTGATTGTTTAATAATATTTTGTTTAATTTCCACAGGTTTGTGAATTTTCCAGTTTTCCTTCTGTTATTTATTTCTAACGTCATTCTTTTGTGGTTGGAGGAGATATTTTGTATGATAGTTTATATCTGCCTTTTTAAGGCTATTGAGACTTAATTTATGGCCTGACATATGCTGAATGTTCATGTGCACTTGAGAAGAATGTATGTACTGTTGTTGTAGGGTAGAGTGCTTTGTATATGTCCATTAATTGATATTTGTCCTGATATCAGCTCCTATGTTGAAAATCACAAATTTGGAATTTTGAATGTTTTGTGCCACTATATTCCCAGAATAAGTGTATAAAATACTACCCAGAATCAATATACAAAATAGTTTAGCCATCTTTTTTTTCCCCATTTTACTATTTATTTCTGCTATTACGGTTTCTATTGTTTCTTTGCTATTCATGTTTCAGCTTTGTTTATGTAAACAGAGGATCAAAAATCAGATCAAGATCCGTTGCCTTTTGTGTTTACTAGAAACAGAAACTAGGAACTAAAAACATTGCCACAAAAATTAAAGTTTAAGAAGAGATGAAAAATGCAAGCTTTGATTTGTTGTCATTCATTTCAAGAGACAAATTAACTCAGTTCTGTATTTTATCTTGTCATACTGTTATCCATGGACCACTCTTTCAGTAGCATTGGTGTAAGCTGCTTTTTCCAGCTCACTTTTTGCTTATCTTTGAGGTTCTTTCTGAGATACTTTTGCTCTTTACCTTGAGAATTTAGAAGTTCCTTTATTGGATGTTCTGGTTGAAAATTCTTAGTTTCATTTGTCTGAAGGTATCTGTATTTTACTTTGATTTTTGTAAGAAATTTTTGTTGAGTAGAGAACTATTTTCCTTTAGCACCTTGTAAATATCTTTTCATCATCTTTCTAAGAAGACACCTACTTAATTTTTGCTAAGGGCTAACTGTGTATATCTTTATTTAAAGTAATATTGATTAATCTCATTATCTTCTTGTGTTTTTTTTTTTTTCTATAGGGAATACAGTGAGTAACCTGATTATGATTATACCTCCAATTTTTGGTGCAATTCAGAGTGTTAGAGGTGGACTGGAAAAGCGGTACATTGCTTCCTATTTAGCACTCACAGGTATGTATAACACTTCATCTAAAAAATGATGTGAAAAATATGATGTACCATATTCAGACAGACTGTTTTTCTCATTCTTTCCTAAAATTGTTTCTCAGTTTTGTGTTGTTTATTATACAACTTGAGCACATTCTGAAACTTCTGAATTAAAACTCCACAAATCTTGCCAATATTTGAACTGTATTTTGAATAAATTAAAAAAAAACAAGATATTTCAAGCATCCAGAAAAGAACAGGGATAATATAACAAATATATCCATGTATCTCACCATCCTTCTTTGTCAGATCTTAACACTTTGCAATATTTGTCTCAGTTCTTACTTTTTCTTTTTTAAAGAAATAAACTGCTATAGATAAAGTTGAAACTCCCTTTCTACTCCTGCTTGATTTTATTCCCATCTTCCTCCCAGCTCACCCTGCTAGAGTTAACCTCTATACTGAATTTGATTATCATTTTCTCATGTTTTTGTATTTATACTATATATGTATGTATCCTTAAAAATATGAAAAATATCATTCACATATTTTAAAACTTTGTGTAAAGGATATTCTACTATATCTGATCTTCTGCAACTTACTCCTTTTCCTCTTCTTGTCTGTGAGACAGGGACTGCGTCTTAGTTATCTTTGTATCCCTATTGCCTGGCAAGTTAGTGGTCCTCAGTAAATGTTACATGGAGGGATGAGTGAACTTTACCAGAGCCTAAGATGGGAAAATCACTCTTTCATGTCCTTGCATTATCATCATAAAGACAAAAATAGCAAAGAAAGTAGATTCTAGTTTGCTTCTTTTATGTAACTTTCTAAATTAAACACAATTTCTTTTGTTTTAGTTCAAGGTAGATATTATTTACACATGGGCAGAAGGGACCTCTAATTACCACAAAACTGTAAGCTGTAGTGTATCATATCAGATTTTATATAATTATATTAGTCATTGCATATGAGAGAGTTTAATTTCTGAATCTGTTTCTCATATGTGTGGTGTTGTGAGGAAGTTACTTCATTCATCTTCAAAAGGAATACTTGTCCACAAACTTAGCCCTTTGCTTTAATTCCTGGGATGTTTTAAGAATGTTTATAAAATACCAACAAATCACAATCAGTAATAACAATAAGAATAAAAAGATTTGAGGGACTTCCAAGTTGCCCTAGGATAATACTGACCTCCTGAGTTAGAATTTGTCCATTCGTCCTTCTAGAAAACCATACAGATTAAGAAGGAAAGTAAATAAAACCACACTTAGCCCACACTTTCAGCCTTACTAAGAGAAAACGAATACCATGAACGTCAAATCATTTTTAAACAAGAAATAAACACCACATTCTAGCAGAACTGTCTTTAATATTTTAGACTTGGGGAGGTTTGAAAAACTATATGGAAAAGAGGAGAGAAGAGTTGAGGGCTTAATCTGACAAAACACCAATAGAAAGAGAAAGCTTCATGATAAATGCAAAATTTCTGAAAACGTTATGAGACCTGGTAAATCATAGTACTTGATAAAGTACACAGTACTTTAAAGTACATAGTAAAGGGCTTGAAAGTGTACAAGACCTAAAGTGGCAGTTTGGGAAAGGTATTACTTCTGGGAAAGAAATAACTAGAAAGAGGAAGATAGCCATTGGAAATGTGTAAGTGTAGGGAAAGAAGGAAGTTAGAGTGAGGAATTAAGATCCTACTGAAACAACACAACTATAAAATACATTAGACCCTTCTCCCTGCACCCCGCCCTGCCACCAAAACAAATAAATGTATATGAAAAAGGACACTAACCTTTACTATTCAGAAGGGGGCAGGCTTGAACTTGAAATCTTTTAAGCCACCCCAAACCTTTACTCTTTCCACAAAGTGGAACCCCCGCCAAATCAGTCTACATCCATGCAAAGCTACTGTAATAAAAAAACAGAAAATGAGAATCAATACCTTTTGGCTCATGGATGTTCTTTCCCCACAACTAATTATAAAGCAGAAAGAAACTGCAGCACAGTACTCCTAACTGAATTAGCCTCAAACCAATAAATGAATAAAAATTTAAAAACTAATAACACCTATAAAAATTAATTAAAAAAATAAAAAGTAATAACAGAAATAGCTTCCTCACCCCCCAAAAGAAATCAAATTAGAATTGATTAAACTTAGGAAAGAAATTAAGCCTGAATTACAATGTGTTGAGTATTTAATAAGGGCTATTTAAGAAAGAGAAACAAACAAGAGAATGAAAATGAGATAAAGAAATAAAAAGGGTCAGAGAGAAAGCGATTGAAATGGAAGACAAAGAAGATTCAATACAACTGTAATTGGAGTCCCTGAGGAAGGAAAATAAAACAATGAAACAGATCTTATATTTAAAACTGTAATTTTCAAATTAATTTGAAAGAAGACTTTTTGGAAATGGAAGAAGACCCATATCTAGATATTGAAAAGTCCATTTTTGTCTCATAAAACTGACTTGGAATGGTCAACTCTGAAAGAGATTAGTAAAATTACTGGATTTTAAAAGTGAAAAAAATCCTCACAGCTCCAGGGAAAAAGACCAGACTACTTATAAGGGCAAGAAAATTAGGCTGACACTAGACCTCATCAGCAACATAAAAAGAAAGGCATCAGTGGGACTGCATTTTTAGTGCAAACCAAAGATTTTATATTCCAACCAAATTGTTTTTCAGTTATCCAGGTTATAGAAAGATAGTGTTAAACATACAAGTACTCCTTGAAAACTGTACACATGACTCCTTCCTGATGAATCCATGAGTACTGCTCTCTCTGATTTAGTACCTGCTAGCCAAATGTGGTAATTTAAATTTAAATAAATGAAAATTAAAATGCAAATTTCAGTTCCTCTGTCACACTAGCCACGTTTCAAGTGCTCGGTACCCATATGTGGCTTATGGCTACTGTATTGGGCAGTGCAGATATAGAACATTGCCTTCATCACAGAAAGTTCTACTGACTGCATCGTACTAGAGAATGATGTTCATCCAACTAAGAGAAGACTGGGCAAACTTGGTCAAAAGGTCTGATGATGAGCATTTAACACATTTAACTATAGATCTAAGACTAAAACAGATGTAATAAGGACTGAAGAATAGTATATGGATATTATATGGTCTGGTAAAGTAGAGAGCATGCAGTTTTTTAAATGGGAGAAGGAAAGGACAAAGTAGAATAAGTTCATTGACTATTGCCTATGTAGTAAGTTGAGTATTGAAGAATATGATCTAAAAGTAACAAACTAGATAGTAAAAGGTTAAGGAAAAAACAGGGAGAACTCAGGGTTCTATAAAAGGCATAAGTACAAAAGTAACCCCGAGGCCAAAAAAGCCTCTTTTCTAAATACCAAAAGAATTAAGTACAAAAAAGACATTTCACTTAGAGAAATACATTAAATATAAAGTAATATATGTAACTATTTTAATAAAACAATATGACAGAGTTGAGATTAAACATCAGTCATATGAATCAAAATGAATCAGCTTAACTTAATATCAAAAGAAAAAGATTTTTGAATTTGATCAGCAATTAGGATTGAACTTTATGCTATATACAAAAGACACATCTAAAACTAAAGCAAAGTGATTCAGAAAAGTTAGAAACAAATAATAAGAAAGCAGGGGTAGTGATCCTGATACCATATAAAGTGGAATTCCCTTCAAAAAGCATTGTGTGACAAAGAAGGATGTTTTTAATGTTGAAGCCATGATTCAAAGTGAAAATACAAGTTTTTAATAACTCTGTACCAAATAATACAACCACCACTATTATATGGCAGAAACTACAAGAGCTACAAAGAGAAATAGATAGAAACATACGAATAATAGAAGATTTTAATATGCCACACTCAGTACAGGACAGATGAAGTGAACAAAATATATCAGTAATATCTGGAAGACCTAAAGAGCATAACCAATAAAATAGATCTTATGGCTTTATGCTGAACTTTACACCCTTATAATAGAGAATATACCTCCTTTTGAAGTACACATAGAACATTGATAAAAAACAAAACAGTAAGTTCTATTAAGTAGAAATATTAAAACAACATCCTCTGGTCACAGTGCATCCATGCTAGAAATTAACAACAAATTCAAACCATAAAAAAGCTCTTCCTCTTTGAAATTTTAAATCTTCTGTTAACTCTTGGTTGAAAGGGAAAATAGAAATGGAAATTACAGGAGTCCTAAAATACAGTTGTAACAAAAAGTCTGCATATCAAAATCTATGGGGATTTGTATAAAGCAGCCATCAGAGCATAATACATAGGCTTAAACAATTAAATAATAATAAAAGATAAAAACTAAAGGTAAAAATTAATTAAAATCCCAACTCAAAAGGCAAGAAAAAGACTGCAGAATAAACCAAATGAAAGTTTAAGGGAGGAAATTATAAAGGTAAAAGCAGAAAGTAACAAGATAGAGAACAGAAAAACGTTCTAATTAATGAATCAAAATCTATTTTTTTTAAGAAAAAGTAGACAACTAGCTAACTTTAGAAAAAAGGAAGCAAACATAAACATTAAAATAAGAAATGACAAAGAGGAAATATCCACTGAATCAAAGGAAAGAAAAATTTTAAACCTCTATGTAAATAAATAAATTGGATAATTTCCTAGGAAAATACAATTTGTCAAAATTGACCCCAAAGATAGAAAGCTTTAAACAGACCAATTTCTGTATAGGAAATAGAGTAACTTATTAAGGAATTCCTCCACGAAAGTACTGGGTCCAGATAGTTTCACAGAGAGTTCCAATCAACCTTCAAAGACCTGATAGTCCCAATGCTACATAAATTTTTTCAAGCATAGATAATGAAAGAAAACTTCCAAATTCTTTTTATGAGGCAAACAACATTGTTATGTAAACCTAATAAAAATGCCATAAAAAAGAAAATTAAGGACTAATATTGTGAATGAATATCAGTGCAGATATACTAAGTAAATTATTAGCAAACAAAAAGGAATGATACTTTTTGCAAGTACTACTGATACATGTAACAACACGGATGAACCCTAAAAACATTATGCCAGGTGAAAGGAACCAAAAGACTCAAAGGACCACAGATTATATGACCCTATTCATATGAAATTTCTAGAAAAGGCAAAATTATAGAGATAAAAACAAATCATTAGTTACTTGGGGTTTAGAGTGGATGTTGACTGCTAATAGGCATAAGGGAACCTTGGTGGGTGATGGAATTATCACAGAACTGGATTGTGATGATGGTAGCACAACTCTTTAAATTTACTAAAACTCCTAAAACTGTACACTTACAATGAGTGAATTTAATGGTATATCTCAGTACTTGTTTAAAAAATAAAAACCAGGAAATGGAGGAATGTGCACACTATGTGAAAGAAGGGGGGATAGTTAGTCCTTACATCTCAGAGGTGGTGTTGAAGGAAGAAAGAAAACAGTAGAGCAGGAAAAATAAAAATATGTATGTGTATATATATATATATATATGTGTGTGTGTGTGTGTCAGTGCTAGCATGTATAGGTCTATAACTCTTCCCTAGTAGAATACAACTACTTTCCTTGTCAGGTAGAATCCAGGCAGCCACTCCTGATTGTTCAAGATAGATGAATCCTATTTGTCACTCTGAGGATTTTCTGTTCTCTCTTAACAAGGATCTGGGTCTTATTAAGAGATTTCCTTTGCATGTTAAAGACCTAAAGTTATTTTTTGATCTTTATACAGATAACGATGATTTGAGAAACTATTCCACATACAGTAATCTGCCCTCTTCTAATATTCTTGTGAATATATGGAGGAACATATTTTCTAAATTATTTTTTCCTGTAACCTTCTTCCAACTGAAGAAAGTTGGGGGGTATTTTTTAGACAGGTCTCTTTGTATCAGTATCTCTTCATGGAAAGTCATCCTTATAAAGTTCATTCTCTGAAGTTCAGAGAAAGCCCTTGAGCTCAATTTCTTTCTTTTAATGTTTTCCAGTTACATCACTAATATACATTAACAAGTCCTTATCCAAATCCTTGGGACCAGAAGTATTTCTGAACTCAGATTGTTTTTGAATTCTAGAAAGTTAATAGACTGTGTTGCTATAGTATACCAAGCCCACCAAAACCTGGGACAGCACCCTGTAGGTGAACATATCCATATTGCTGCTTAACGTGTGAATATTCACAGTAACTAGGCTAAATAATCACTATAAATAGCCTCATGTCCAGTTAGGTCAGGTTTTGCTATCAAATGAATTTGCACCAAACTTAAAGGACAAAACATCTTTTGGTTTTAAAAGATTTTGGGGGAATTGTATTATTAAACAAGGTATGTAAATTTATCTCTCTGTTTTCTTCTTTTAAAAAGTAGTAAACAGTAAACAGAATCTAGTTCGACATTAGGGAAATAAAACAGTTTGTGCCCAGAATGGAAGACAATTCAAATTTAGGAGATCCATTCATGCAATTTACTATATTAATTAATTTAAGAAGAAGAACCACATGATTATCTCCATAGATGCTGTGAAAGCCTTTGTCAAAATTCAGCAACCATTTCTGATTTAAAAAGAAAAACTCAAGAAAACAGAAATTCACAAATCCTGTCTTAACGTGCTAATATGCACACATCAGTCCTAAAGCTGGCATTTTACTCAGTGTGGAAGCCCTAGAAGCATTCCTATGAAGGTCAAAAGAAGGCAAGTGTGTCTGTCTCCACTGCTATTTAACAAAGTACTGGAGGTATTAATCAACGCATTTATACCAGAGAAAATGATTAAGGACTGGAAAAGAAGGAAAACTATCTCTCTTTACAGCTGTCATGGTATTCCTGAAAACTCTAGCCTAGAAAATCAGTTATCAAGCAAACAATTATTATTCACACAATAAAACTATTCAGTTCGGTATTAGGTTTAAAATGATCACAAAAAGCAATAGCCTTCATATATACAAACAATATCCCATTAGAGAAGAAAATCCCGTTTACAATAACATCCAAAAGGATAAATATCAAAAGATAAGTTTAACAAGACATGTGTAAAACCTATATTAAGAAAACTTAAAACACTTCTGAAAGACATGAAAGTAAACCGGAACAAATGAAAAGTTGTTCTTGAATAACTTAAGAAAACTGAAAGATGTCAGTTATATCTAATAAATAATGCTAATAAAAATACCAATAAGTAGGGGGCTTCCCTGGTGGTACAGTGGTTATGAGTCAGCCTGCCAATGCAGGGGACATGGGTTCGAGCCCTGGTCCAGGAAGATCCCACATGCTGCGGAGCAGCTAAGCCTATGTGCCACGACTACTGAGCCTGCGCTCTAGAGCCCGCAAGCCACAACTACTGAGGCCCGCAAGCCTAGAGACCACGCTCCGCAATAAGAGAAGCCACTGCAATGAGAAGCCCGCACACCACAATGAAGACCCAATGCAGCCAAAAATAAATAATTTTAAAAATCCAATAAGTATTTTTTAATCAAACAAGTTGATACTAAAGTTCATATTAAAATATAAACATGCAAAGATATCTAGGCAGTCTTTAAAAAAGAAGAGCTAGAAGGATGTACTAATCCTCCTATATATTAAAACATACTGCAAAACCTGCCTCAGTAAAATAGTAGAGTACAGATATTTTGATAGATAATACAGTGGAATTTAAAAGAAAAAGCATAAATAGACCCAAATCCATATTAGAGTTTAGTGTATGGTGAAGATGGCATCTCTGAGCATTGGGGCAAAGATGAATATTTTAATAAATGATATTTGGAAACATAAAATAGATGTATACCTTACATTATACATGTGAATATGTTCTAAATTGATTAGAGACCTAAATGTAAAAACTGAAATCTTGTGGGACTTCCCTAATGGCGTAGTGGTTAAGAATCGCCTGCCAATGCAGGGGATACGGGTTGGAGCACTAGTCTGGGAAGATCCCACATGCCGCGGAGCAACTAATCCTGTGTGCCACAACTACTGAGTCCGCATGCCACAACTACTGAAGCCTACGCACCTAGAGCCCGTGCTCTGCAACAAAAGAAGCCACCTCAATGAGAAGCCCGCTCACCGCAATGAAGAGTAGCCCCCACTCGCCGCAACTAGAGAAAGACAGCATGCAGCAACGAAGACCCAACGCAGCCAAAAATAGATTTAAAATCTTGCAAGTACTAGAAGAAAACATGTGAATTATTCTATATTTAGTGTGTGGGAAAGTATTTATAACTATAATTCAAAATCCAGATGTAATGTTGGCTAATTAAATAAAACCTTTGGCATGGCAAAAAATACCATATGCAAAGTCCAAAGCAGAAGACCAAATTGTGAAAATATTTGTGACATACACTAAGGACAGAGGTTTAATATCCCTGATACAAAAATGCCTTTTAAATATTGAGGATAAAAAGGACCAAACATCCAATAGAAATAAAGACAGAACATTCTCCAAAAAAGATACTACAGAATAGCCAGCATACATAAGAAAAGATATCCAGCTACACTGTTACATTATTTTTCTTTTATCAGATTGGCAAAAAGTGAAACACTTGACAACACACTCTTGGCAAGGCTGTGGGAGAAATAGGTACTCTTCACACATTGCTGGTGAGAATGCAAAATTTTTGTAGGTGAATTTGTCAACATCTAACAAAACTGTATATGCATTTACCCTTTGACTCAGCAACCGCATTTAAAAAAATTTTCTGTGAAGATATATCTCCTGTAATTCAAAATTAAATGTGCGCAAGATTGTTTATCACAGAATTATTTTTAATTACAAAATAATGTAAACAACCTAAAAGCCCATATGTTGGAAATTAGTTGAATAAACTGGTGAATCTACACAGTGAGTATTATGAAGATACAGAAAGGGTGAGGAATGTCTCTGAACTGATATGGAATGATTTCCAGGATTTATTGTTAAGTAAAAGATGCAGCATGTAAAAGTACACGTGCGCGCGCGCACACACACACACACACACACGGTATATAATTTTTTTTCTTGGAGAAAGAGGGGAAATAAAATATACATACATCTGCTTAGTTTTTCAAAAAGAGACATAGAAAGCATGAACCAGAAAAATAATGGAATTAGTTTCTACAGGGGGTGGGTGGAAAGGCTAGAGGAGGGAGTGACACTTCTCTGAGTAAACCCTTTTGTATTTTTATTTTTGCAACCTTGTTATGATTTCACATATTCAAAGAACATAATTAGATCAACCAGAACGGGAGTTGGGGAAATGAGGAAGAGAGACCCTAAAATTGAATACAAAGAAAAACGAATTGCAAAAGACACATCGGATAAAGGACTGTTAATCCAAAATACACACAGAAATTTTTGGACATAAAATATAAATTTAAACTCAATAATAAGGAAACAAACAACCTGATTGAAAAAATGGACCAAAGACCTTAACAGACACCTCATCAAAGAAGATACACAGATGGCAAATAATATGAAAAGTTGTTCCACGTCATATGTCATCAGGGAAATGCAAATTAATACCACAATAAGATCCTACTGTACATCTATTAGAATGGCCAAAATTCAGAACACTGACAACACCAAATGCTGGCCAGGATGTGGAGCAACAGGAAGTCTTACTCATTGCTGGTGGGAATGTAAAATGGTACAGCCACTGTGGAAGACAGTTCGGCAGTTTCTTACAAAACTAAATGTGTTCTCACCACACTACCCAGCAATCACTCTCCTTGGTGTTCACCCGAAGGAGTTGAAAACTTATGTCTACACAAAAGCAGCTTTATTCGTAAAGCCCAAACTTGGAAGCAACCAAGATGTCCTTCAGTAGGTGGATGGATTAGGAAACTGTGGTACCTCTAGACAATGGAATATTATTCAGTGCCAAAAAGAAGTATGTTATCAAACTGTAAAGACAGGGAGGAACCTTAAATGCATATTACTAAGTGAGAGAAACCAGTCTGAAAAGGCTAAATACTGTATGATCCCAACTATATGACATTCTGAAAAAGACAGAACTGTGGAGACTGTTAAAAGATCAGTGGTTGCTAGGTGTTGGGGGGAGAGAGATGATAGGCAGAGGACAGAAGATTTTTAGGATCATGAAACTATTGTGTATGATACTATAATGGTGGATATATTTTCCAAACCCATAGAATATACAAAACAAAGAGTGAACTGTAATGTAAACTATGGATTTGGGGTGCTAATAATGTGTCAGTGTAGAGTCATCTGTGGTAACAAATGTACCACTCTGGGGGAGTGATGTTGATAATGGAGGAAGCCAGAGGGTTGGGGGGGTGAGGAGGACAGGCATTATATGGGAAATATATGTACCGTCTGCCTAATTTTGCTGTGAACCTAAACTATTCTAAAAAAAAAAAGTCTTAATTTTTTTAATGTATTGTACTCTTTATCAAACAGAGAACATAACCACATAAGAGGAAATTATTAATCTAGTTAACTTTGAAATGGTTTTCTCATATACCCAATTTGAAAACAGAAAGAGAATTCAGTGAGATTGAACCTTACTTTACTAACTTTATTTACTGTGTATTTATTTATTTACTTTTTATTGTCAGTAATGGTATGAATATAGCAATTCTGAAGTTATCTTTGCATTTTAGGATTAAGCAAATGAGGAAATATATTGATATTGTTGGGGGCTAGGGTTCTCATGTAGAAGAAGGAGATACAAATTTGGATGGAGGAAGGCAAGGAAGAACCCTGAAAGAACATTGAAATCTGAGGTATCAGCATGATTAAAAATAAAAAAAGATTTCACATGTTCTATCCTCTGAAAGGGTCTGGAAGCAATGAATCTTAAGTAGCAATGAACATACCTAGTGCCCACACCTTGGTTTCTAAAAATCTTTCCTCACTAAAAGGAACTAAGGCTTCTTGGAGAAATGCCTCATTTCTAGGATAGGGCAGGGAAAGCGCGAGATGAGTCTGGAACATCTTATCACTCCAGAAAGTAAGAAAGGGCTGAAAAAATGAGGGAATAATGTCAAAATGACACAGAAGACACTTTGGCCAAACTGAAAATTTGAGCTTCCAAATGGAAAATGACTGTAATGGGTTATGTAACACATGGTATAAGAAAAGAATGCACAAGCTCATACTGATACTAACAAACAAATGGTGTGAGAAGCAGAAAGCTTTTTTTTTAAAGAGTAGAATTGCCAACTAATAAATGTAAACAGAATGATAGGGTTTTTTAAAATCATCATTTTGCAACCATCATCGTAATAATTGATTCAGGAGTCATCAGTGAATGCTAAAAATATTGGGTGAAAGTGTTTGGGAACATGATGATTACACAGCCTGAAAGTATCTCCTGATGAATTACTTGCTCATTAGTTACAGATGGAAAAATGGTAACAGCACAGAAATCTGGCAGATACCACCTTATTCAACTAATCAATCCTAACATCATTAATAACAGTATAAACTAACAACTGATTCTTCCTGGTGTGATGCACTGAAAAGGAAACAACATCATTTATACAATATTATTCCCAGAAGTGCATAACCTGAACCAAATGATGAGAAAACAATCAGAAAAACCCAGTTTGTGAGGGTTATTTTATAAAACAACCAACCTGGTTTTTTTTGTTTTTTTTTTTTTATAAATGTTAAAGTCATGAAAACAAAGGAAGGCTGAGGAACTGTTCCAGATTAAAAGAGACGGACAACTACATGCAATATCTTCATTGGATCCTGAATTGGGGCACAAGGAGAAGGTCTAAAAGGCAATATGGGGCAAATCAGCAAAGGTTGAATAAGAATGGTTTTTAAGTCTGTCCCTTCTACAAGACTAAGCTTTGCTTCCTGAAAGCAGCTGAGTTCTTACTCTTCTGGATTTCTGGCATTCAGCAATACCTGGTGCAAACCAAATACATGAGGCTGTTTGATGAATGAATGGATACTTTATTTTAAACAACAGGCATTTTTGCTAGGACTTTTTGTACTTGTTTGAATTTTTCACTGAGATAAGTCTCCCCACCAAAAAAAAAATTTGTATGTGTGTGTGTGTATGAGAGAGATTCACATATGCACACACACACACAGGGAACAAACTTTATCTGGAAACAGATTCGATTAACAAATCAAGGACATTTACTGAATACCATATAAGATTTTTCAGTATCTTAATTTTATGACCAAAAATTCATAATAACTTCTTAGTTGATATGAACTTTTTGGAGTTGAGGGAGATTTTGCAGAAGGAATTGGAAATTTTGGCATTGTGTAGAAGTATATTAGGAACAGATTGTTAGTAATTTATGAGAGTTGTGTTCTGGCTTAGAGCCTAGATTTACTAAGAATTTAGTCATTTTTTAATTCATTCAACAAATTTTTACTGAGAATCAGTTATGTGCTAGGTCTAGCTCTCAAACCATTGTTCATTGGAGCTTAGAGTTTAGCAGGGGAAACAGAGATTAATCAAATAATTTTATAATTAAGTATGCACTAACAGTGTGGTAAGTGTTATAAAGAAAAGGTACCAAGTACAGTGAGGAAGAATTAGGGAAGTTAAGGGTTACAGACATTACTTTTAAAATATTTTTTCCCATCCCATGTCCTTGAGCAATTGCCAGTTCTTCCAATAAGCCTGATATCAGTTTAGTCCACCTGCCCAGTTATAGCTGCTTTGGAACCACCCAGTCCCTTTGTCTAATATTTTTCTCTTCCTCTTTGTTTATTTTTATCCCAAATATGCACATTTTATGAAAGGAAGAGATGCTCATAACATCAATAGAAGAATCAAAAATGTCTTCTCTGATTATTTTTCTAATAGGTCTCTTAGTAAAACTTGCTATTAAAAGGTGGGGGGAGCTTCCCTGGTGGTCCAGTGAGTAAGACTCCATGCTCCCGATGCAGGGGGCCAAGGTTCGATCCCTGGTCGGGGAACTAGATCCCGCACGCACGCCATGACTGAGGGTTCGCATGCCCAACTAAGAGTCCGCACGCTGCAACTAAGAGGTCCGCATGCTGCAGCTAAGAAGTCAGCATGCCACAATTAAAGATTCTGCATGCCGCAATGAAGATCCCATATGCCGCTACTAAGACCTGGGGCAGCCAAAATAAAAAAAAAGGAGGGGGGATTAAGAACCTAATACTTGTTTTAAGTAAACATTTTTAAAATCAGCAAAATTATTTCTGCTTAAATATAGAGAAGGACGATAAAGAATTCAAATGAATTTAATACTCCTTGTCCCATAATAAAACTAGGAGAATAAATTGAAAAGTAAAGACAAGTTATTTGACGCTAAATTCCGCCTGCCTAGTTGCTATTAGTATTTGACATTAGGACTCTTAACATTTTCCAAGCTTCATGTGGTATTGGCTTAGTCATTACTTTTTATGAGGTCATAAAATTTGCTGCTAATGTTGGTGGAGTTTAGAGAGATAATAGTAATTGTCATTCGTAGGGCATTTATTATATACCAGGCTCTGTGGGAAGTACATTAAATTATATTATTATGTCATTTAAAATTCTCTACAATCTATGAGGATCCCTTCAACTTCATCTTATAAAGGTAATATTTGAGAAGAGCAGTAACTTGACCAAGATCACACAATGAGTAAATGGTAGAGCCATACCTTGAACCCAAATATATATGCTTTTAATCATTATGCCATAGGACAGTTATTTACAACTGTGCATTGTCTAAAATAGAACAAACCAAAAGAAGCCCTTCCATGAGATTTGTTTTTCATGAAATTTAATTTTTCTCTTTACTCCCAAAGTCACAAATTGTTGTTTATCTTAATCCTTTAAAATATCAATAAGTTCGCTTTCCTTTACAAATAAATTTTGAGTACATACTATGTGCCAGCATAAAAAGACAAAGTCTGTCCCCAGAGAGCTTATACTACATTGAGGAGAGATGAATTGCATATAAACAACAAAATCTATTTGTAGTTGTACAAATGTATTTGTTATGCAGTTATCTAAATGAGTAGGTAATTGGCAACAAGAAAAAATGAGTGGTAAAATAGTCAAAACATTAATAAAGTAGAGCAGAAAAAGTCTGTTGAAGATAGACTTCAGCGCTGAAATAGAAATATCACACAGTCATTTCCCCATGGAAAGGACCACTGGAAATTCTTTGCATGGAGTAGCCTTAAGTTTAGTGTGACCATACTTACAGTAGTCACTGCCATACTGAATCAAAGACATCTGAAGTGATCTTAAGAATATTATACCATTTGTCAAGGGGAAAGTGAGTGGACTGCGTACTAGACTAATAATCTTTTAGATTATAGCAATTACACTTAGCAGTGAAACAGGATAAAATCAATATGCTGTGGAAAGGAACTTCAGAAATCATTTCATAACTTGTTTACTAACTTACTTATTCCCCTTAATTTAGTCCCAATTTTCCAGACATTGCCAGAAACATCAATGGTCTTTTTTTCTAGTTAGTAGAAAAAGTAATATAGTAACATGAAGACAAATTTGGAAGACAATGCGAAATACCCATAATCCCATCACCCAACAGAAATAGTATTTTCTTTTATTAATAGTTCCTAATCTTTGTGCATATGCATCTGTGGTTTTATATGGTTTTATTTGTGGTTTTACTACACTTTGAATAAACATGCCCAACCTAGAAGCCAAAACCCAGGGATAGGTTCAGCCAGAGAAGCAGGAACCAGTCAGCTAAGTAGCCTGTGTAGTCAGTGAACAGGAAGTGAGGAAGTGAAATGGCCAGGAAAATAGCCTGGTAGAAAGTAAAAGTAGAAAGGTAGAAAGCCAGGTAGAAAATAGCCTAAGCCAGGAAGCATGAGCTGTAACAGCTCTTCGTCTGCTTCCTGTGGCCTCAGTTGTGGTTTATGTTTCAGCGTTTTAGGCTGGAGCCAGAATAAGACAATAATTGAATGCAGTTATTTTCTAAGAAAATAAGTATAAAATATCATAATGTCATCTCATTTCTCTTATTATTATGTCTGTTGTTATTATTGCTCTAGCTCCATTCTCTTTAACATACCTTAGGCAGTCCAAACATTCCCCTCACTTGGCTATAGATATTCTTAAAC
This sequence comes from Tursiops truncatus, assembly GCF_011762595.2. Classification (NCBI taxonomy): domain Eukaryota; kingdom Metazoa; phylum Chordata; class Mammalia; order Artiodactyla; family Delphinidae; genus Tursiops; species Tursiops truncatus. The sequence goes on along the minus strand of NC_047041.1, from coordinate 54,518,167 downwards.
AGAATTATTTTGGTTCTCCCTTCAATTACTATATTCTGTCACATCCATTCTTATCGTTGTTATTTTGTGTTCTTACTTTTCCTCTACCTGTGGAACATTTGCTTGTTACTAACTTAACCTGCCTGAAGGCTTGGATAGAGTTGTTTCAGAACCAGTATGAAAAGTACTAAAGCAAATCACTTAAGGTGGGAATATTTTGACAGGCAAAGTATATTTGGAGCATTGCATGTGAATGTTTCCCCCTCCAAATTCTTTCTTTTTTTAAATTGAGGTGTATTCCGTAAACAGTAAAATGTACAAATCTTAAGTATACATACAGCTCAATGAGATTTTGCCTGTGTAATCACCACCCAGATCAAGATACAGAAATTTTCAGTCATCCCAGAAAGTTCCCTTGTGCCCCTTCTCAGTCAACATATCCCCAAAATGATAACTGATATTCTGACTTCCATGCCGATATATTAATTTGCATGTTCTTGGACTTTATATAGATGGAACCATATAGTATGTACTCTGGCATCTGGCTTCGTTCATTCGATGTAATGTTTTTGACATTCATCTATGTTGTTTCTATCAGTAGTTCATTCTTTTTTATTGATATATAATATTCCATTGTGTGAATATAATTCATTTGCCCATTTTTCTGTTAATGGGCATTTGGGTTTTCAGTTGAGACTTTTATGAATAAAGATTCCGTGGATATTCTTGTATATGTCTTTTGATGGACAGTTGTGCTCATTTCTTTAGGGCTGTATGTCTAGAAGTAGAATTGCTGGATCATAGGGTAGTCTGTGTTTAAATTTATTAGAAACTGCCAAACAATTTTCTAAAATGTTTGGACCATTTACACTCCCACCAGTAATATCTGAGAGTTCCAGTTATTCCACATTGTCATCTATACTTGTCTATCTTTTTTTTTCAATCTTTTTTTTTTTAAATGTATTTATTTATTTGGCTGCATTGGGTCTTCGTTGCTGCACGCAGGCTTTTTCTAGCTGCGGCAAGCAGGGGCTAATCTTCGTTGTGGTGCACAGGCCTCTCATTGCGGTAGGTTCTCGCTGCATAGCACTGGTTCTAGGCACGTGGGCTTCAGTAGTTGTGGCACGCAGGCTCAGTAGTTGTGGCTCGCAGGCTCAGTAGTTGTGGCACACAGGCTTAGTTGCTCCGCAGCGTGTGGGATCTTCCCAGACTGGGGCTCAAACCCATGTCCCCTGCATCGGCAGGCGGATTCTTAACCACTGCGCCACCAGGGAAGTCCTATACTTGTCTATCATTTTAATTTTAGTCATTCTGGGTTGCTATGTGGTGATGTCTCACTGAGGTTTAAATTTGTATTTCCCAATGAATAATGATGCTGAGCACTTGTTATTGACACTTTGGGTATCATCTTTTGTGATGTGCCTCTACAAATCATCTGCCCATTTAAAAATTGGGCTGTCTTTTTCTATCTGATTTTTGTATCACATTTTCTATATGTGAGCCTTTTGTTAGATATTATATGTATTGTGAATATTTCCTCCTAGTCTGTAGCTTGAGTTTTTACTTTACTTCAGAATCTTCAGATGAGCCAAAGTTCTTAGGCAAGAGTTTTAAGAGGCACTTCAGGTACCAGTTTATTAACTAATAAACTAGCCATCTGTTAGTAATTGTATTGGGTTTCTACTGCTACTGTAACAAAGTACCAAAAAAGGATAAGTTTATTATCTTGCAGTTCTTTAAATTAGAATTCTGATACAAGTCTCATTAGTCCAGGTGTTGGTAAGTCTGTGTTCCTTTCTGGAGGCTCTAGGGGGAGAGTCAATTTCCATGTCCTCTCCAGTTTATGTGGCTGCCCACATAATTCCATTTTTTTCCTTCTTGACTTGGACCATTTTCCTCTGTCTTCAAACCTAGCAGTTTTACATCTCTCTAACCATTCTTCCATAGTGACATCTTCCAAAGGTTACTGCTTTTGAGGGCTCAGATGATTAAATTGAGCACATTGTAATAATCCAAGATAATCTCCCCATCTCAAGGCCTTTAATTTAATCAAGTTTGCAGAGTCATTTTTGCCATTTTAGGTAACATATTCACAGCTTCTGGAGATAGGACATAGACATCTTTGGGAGCCATTATTCTGTGTACCACACTAGTGTAGTTAGTATGATAGCCCAAGAGTTGCTAAAGTAATGTGGTAGCTCATCTACTACTAATGTTGCAGCATCCATATTGGGTGTGGGGAGAAAGTAATCCAAAATACATTGATAAGGCTAAGTAGGATCTTCCGGCACGTGTGTGTGTGTGTGTGTGTGTGTGTGTGTGTGTGTGTGTGTGTGTATGTGTGTTAGTATAATAAGATTATATACTAGACAAGTGGTAGACTAGAAAAGGGAGTGAGTGATTACTTACCTTTAGGGTAGGTGGGGAGCAATTAGGAAAGTTCTTTTTCAAAACCCTAAATTGGCTTCTTATCATCTTAGGGATAACGTCCAAACTTCTTAGGACAGCTCTCCAAAGCTCACACTTTTAATTACTACATTCTATGACCTCTCTAATATGAGAGTGCATTTTGTTTCTAATGTGAATGCTAGCTTCTGCTGGAAAGAACAGTCATGCATTCCTATAATTGTAGCTGGCATTGTTTTGACACCACCAATAATACTAAAATGAACTCTGAGTTCATAGGTTTTAAAATAATCACACATTACACTATTAATGCCTTTGATACTTTGGGGTAATATGCCCTTCTCCATTTTCATTTATTCTAGGTCCCTTCTTGTGCATCATGGTAAATCTTGGTGTAATTTAAAAGGAGTATTTCTTGGGCCTTTAAATTTGTGTTGTGGCTACTTCCAAAACCTAGTGATTCCATTCTCTATGTACATGAATTTTTTTTCGTAGACTGGAAAATAAAATTTGTTGATACCTGTTGTATGCCAGGTGCATGCTAGATAATCCTCACAGCAGCCTTTCATGATAAACATTGTTATTTTTATTTTACAACTGAGGCAGCTGAGTCTCAAAGAGATTTAAGCAACTTGCCAAAGTTGATAAGTAATAAGTAACAGATTTGGGATGCTAGTTTAGGTCTGATTCCAAAGCCCTTGTACACTCTTTCCCCAGTGTGGTCAGTCAAATGGATCAAAATAAATGTGTATCCGAACACATCTGTATTCTGTCGTAACCTTGAAAAAGTTTGGTAGCATGCCAATACCAGGCTCTTCTCAGTCTGCTGCCTACAAATCATGCCGGTCTTCCCACTGGAGGCAAGTGTTCATGGTCTAAGCCAAGCTCCTTTACTTCTTTGAATGCACTACCTTGCCTCTATGTTAGGTGATCCTTCTACGTAGGATGATCTCATTTAAAAAAATTCTTTTCACCTGGTTAACTCAGTTTATTTTTAAGTCCTAGCTTATGTGTTACTTCCCCTGATAGCCCTCTTCTGACTCCCTAGACAAGGTAGTAACCCCTTTGCATAGCTTTGAAATGGCCCCTCTCATATTTTTAGTGGCTTGCTAAAAGTTAAGACAGGAAACATATCTCTCTTGTTCACTCCTTTATCCTAGTGGAAATGCTTGGAACTTTGTTAAGAGCCCAGTAAATATCTGTTGAAGAGGGAATGAGGTTGTGGAGCAACAGGAACTCTCATTCATTGCTGGTGGGAATGAAGAATGGCACAGCCACTTTGAAAGATCAGTGTTTACTAGGGGTTAGGGGAGAGGGAGAGTTGAAATGACAGGGCACATAGGATTTTCAGGGCAATGAAACTATTCTGTATGATATTATAATGGTGGATACATGTCATTATAGATTTCTCTATACTCAAGAGTGAACTGTAATATGAAATATGGACTTTGATTCATAATGATGTATCAATATGGGTTCATCAATTGTAATAAGAAGTGTACCACTGTGGTGGGGCATGTTGATACTGGGGGAGACTATGTGTGTGTGTGGGAGTGGAGGTTATATGGAAAATCTTTGTACCTTCTGCTCAATTTTGCCATGAATCTAAAACTGCTCTAAAACATAAAATCCATTAAACACACACACACACACACACACAGTGAGACAAATCTGAAATGTGGAACGTTTAATAAGAAAAAAAGAAGGGAATGGGGTAATCACTAGGGCAATGCCAATCAAAACCACAATACCACTTCAATCCATTAGGATGGTAATCAGAAAGACAACCAACAACTAGTATAGGGAGGATGTGGAGAAATTCATATATTGCTAATGGGAGTATAAAATAGTGCAGCCACTTTGAAAAACACTTACACGGTTCTTCAGAATGCTAAACATAGAGTTTCCATATGACCCAGAAATTCCATCCTCAGTATATACCCAAGAGAAATGAAAACATACGTCTGCACAAAAACTTATACATGAATTCTCACAGCAGCATTATTAATAATAGCCAAAATGTAGAAAAAGCCTAAATGTCTCTTAGTTAGCTCAGACTGCCATAACAAAATACCATAGACTTGAACAATAGACTATTTCTCACAGTTCTGGAAGTCCAAGATTAAGGTGCTGACTAATTCCGTTCCTGGTGAGAGCCCTCTTCTTGGCTTGCAGAGGGCCACCTTCTCCCTGTGTCCTCATGTGGCCTATCCTTATTTCATGTAGGTGGGGAGAGAGAGTGAAATTCTGTCTCTTCTTCATATAAGGACCCTAATCCCATTATGGGGGCCCTACTCTCTTGACCTCATCTAAACCTGTTTATTTCTCAAAGGCACCATGCCCAACTACTGTCACATTGGGGGTCAGGGCTTCAACATGTGAATTTGGAGGGAACACAAAGGTGCAGTCCTTAGCAATGTCCATCAACTGGTGAATAGATAAATAAAATGTAGCATGTTCATACAATGACATGTTATTCATCCATAAAAGGAAGGTATTATTGATACATGCTGTAATATGAATGAACCTTGAAGATATGCTAAATGAAAGAAACCAGACAGAAAAGACTTCATATTGTATGATTCCACTTATATGAAAAGTCCAGAACAGACAAATCTTTAGGGACAGAAGATAGATTAATGGTTGTCTAGGGCTGAGGAGGGAGGAGGTTTGAAGAGAAATAGGGGTGACTGCTAATAGGCCTGGGGTTTGTCTTTGGGGTCATGAAAATGTTCTAATAATGATAACGGTTGCACAACTCTGTGAAAATATTAAAAAACAATTGAATTGTGTACTTTAACTCTAGTTTGTGAATTACATCAGTAAAGCTAATAAATTTTAGCAAAAATTGGTAGTTTTCTTTAAAGTGGCAAAATATAAAATACTGCATGGAGAAAGGTGATGTTCTTCTATTACATTTCTTTGCATTCTAAATGGAGTGTTGAAAGGAAATAAACTGTAGAGATTTTTTAAAAATCAGACTTTTAATGAGATATAATAAACAGTAACAAGAGGACATTTGGAAAGGTTTGGATAAAAACAGTTGTTGAGTGAGACATGATTTAGTGGCCAGTCTACCTTTCAGGATGAATAGTCATCCACCTCATTTTAATTTTTTTACTTTATAGTATATTATGTGACTTTAAATAACTCACAGGGTTTGTTTTTTTCCCCTCCTTCCATTAATTTATTCTACTTTGCACCTTCTAATTTCTCCTTTGGAAAAAAGACAGCAACCATCTACTTCCTCATTTCTTTAGTAAGATGAGTGCAATAACTCTTGACTTCTCTCATCTCATTTTGAGCAGTAAATAATGTGATAATGTCTATAATGATTTTTTTAAAAAGCAAGAGTAACAAAGAGTTTGAAATTTTTCTCAAGTGGCTTCATACAAATGATTTGGTAACATCCACATTTACCATGTTTGTTGGGCTGACTCTTACATCCTTGAGGCTAACTCCTCTGACGTCATTTTTGCTTTCTCTGACTTCTTTCATAAGTCCCCTCTTCTGTGCTCCTATAGTACTCTATACATATCTTTTTTTATCATATCTCCACATACTGGCATCTTCTATTTATCTGCCTGTCTCCTCCATTAGCTTATAAACTTCATTAAGGCCAATGACCGGATCTTATCTTTGTACGTCAGCATCTGTAGTAGAATTTGGCAAATGGGAGGTATTCAGTAAAGGCTTGTTGAACTAAACTTAATCATAGTAGAAACTGTGTTATCAGATGTGATAGGGAGTGATATTTAGTCCGTAAACTTTTAAAGAGTCAAAGCTGTAATTATATTGAAAAAAATGTATACCCACCTTCAAGTTTTATTTTAATTAACAAATAGTTGTATAATCTTTGACAATGATTTGATGTAGGGCGTGGCCTTTGAATATGGGACCCTAATTATAGTTCTACTTAGTCTTTCTTGCATTGAAAAACAAACAAAAAATTTTAAACCCTAAAATGAAAACAGTTTGTTTAAAATGGAGGCACTTGGAAAGAACTTTGAGACATGAATACAGAATCTTTAGATATTTACTGTTTTTCCCAATCTATAATAGATATCTTGACCACAGCTAATTCAACAGCAATTTTTATTAGCAACTCAATTCTATTGAGTCTGTTTTAAACATTTTAAACAGTTTTTGTAGAAACAGTAGCTCTCTTTTTGCAGTCATACTTCTGATAACTAAACACAGTGGCATTAACAAGTCTAGGAACAAACAGAAGTGACTGGCTCTTATTAAGCATCCACCTCAGCTATTTGGATTAGAACTAGCTAATCCAAAGGAAGTACTGAAGAGTAGCTAACAAGCTGTGATCATTAAAGCTTACCCTGAGCATCTGTAATACATTTTATGCAAAAAAATGGAGAATATTTATTAATCTAATAAATCACTTAGTGGAGGAAATGTACGAGAACTTGTTTATTTCTGTACCAAAATTTCATCAGTTATAGATAGAGCTTAAGCAGGGTCTGCTATATCCTGCCACAAGATTTCATAAATTTGTTCTAAAACTCAGTGCTTTGAAATGTCTTACTGTCTTCTCAAGTCACTCTGGCCACCCCCAAAGAATTTCATGCTAATTGTTTTTTTTTTATTTGTTTGTTTTAATTTCAGTGGTAGGAATGGGATCCTGGTGCTTCCACATGACTCTGAAATATGAAATGCAGGTCAGTAATGACAAAATTGACTTAAATGCTTATTTCTCTTAATCCAGAGACACTTCAAATTTGAGGAAAGAGCACATTACTAGAGGATGATATTGAGGCAAGAAGAAAAAAAGATGGGATTTGTAATCCCTGGAGTTTTTTACTTCAGGCCAAAGGATCCAGGTTGAGTAAGTGAAGGGGCAAGCAAATAAGTGTCCATAGAGAAAACAAACGAGAGCAGAATGGGTTTTTGACCACCTCTGTGCAGGCATGTATGACTTTAGAGTAGGATTAGAAAGTAGAGTCTCATGGAGACATCTTAAGAAGATAAAATCAGTTCACCAAAGTAATGTATTCTTATTCTTGGCTGCCTACATCCCCTTATGTCTCTCTTGTGGCATCCACTTGAATGGTCTGGTCCCTTTAATAGCAAGGTTTTAGAGCTATGCAAGGATTTTTATTTACTGTCTTTGCTCTAAGGGGGCCATAGAGCTAGTCCTCAATCTTTTAACCTCTTTGTTCCCCATCACTAGCCCAGAAACTCCTAGAATAGCACTGTCCAGTAGAAATATAATGTGAATGACGTATGTAATTAAAAATCTCCAGTAGCCACATCTTAAAAAGCCACATTAAGAAGAAATAGGTGAAATTAATTTTAATAACATTTTATTTAACACAGTATATCCAAAGTGTTACTTCAACATGTAATCAGTATAAAAATTTATTAATGAAATGTTTCACAGCCTGAAACTGGGTGTATGTTTCACACTTGCAGCGTATCTCAGTTAGGATTAGGTTTATTTCAAGTGCTCAATAGCCACATAAGGCTAGTGCCTACTGTGTTGGATAGCGCTCTTCTGGAAGGATCTGTTTATACAGTAGTCTAGGAATTATTAATTACAGCTACATTAAAATGTAAGAATTAATTCTTAGAATTGATTTTACTATTCAACACATATTTATAATAAGGTGTCATGTTTCTTGTGCATGCCATGCTTGACATGGAGAATACACAAATGAATAAGACACCGGTCTGACTTAATCGAGCATAGAACACATTTCTTACACTCTCTGGCTGGGAAAGAAGACTTATAAACAGTGATATAATATGGAAATTATTTATTTATTTATTTATTTTTTGCGGTACGCGGGCCTCTCACTGTTGTGGTCTCTCTCGTTGCGGAGCACAGGCTCCGGACGCGCAGGTTCAGCGGCCATGGCTCACGGGCCCAGCCGCTCCGCGGCATGTGGGATCGATCTTCCCGGACCAGGGCACGAACCCGTGTTCCCTGCTTTGGCAGGCGGACCCTCAACCACTGCACCACCAGGGAAGCCCTGGAAATTATTTTTAAAGAAGTACAAATACGCTATGGCAACACAGTGGAGCTTAGAAGAATCTATAATCGTTAAAGACATTTAAACAGAATCTGAAAGAATTTAGTTGAAACTTTTTAGGTAGTGAAAGGTGAAATGACATACTGCACTTGCATTATGACATAAACAGAAGCAGGGAGTCATTACAATGGTGGTGTATCTGACAACAGTGATAAAGCTAGAACAGTGATAAAGCTAGAATGTGTTTGAAGAAATGACAGGAATGATATTCAAAAATTTTTAACTGTATGGCAAGAATACCAGCAATCAGAATGGTGATACCAGTGAGCAACAGCTAAATAATAACCCTGAAAATAAGGCTTTGCATTTTATCCTACTAAAAAATAACTAGAATTTGTCCAGCTCTAGCAGTCATTGAATGCTTCCATATATACTGTCTTAGATAGTTATTACTCATGTTTTATAAATTCTAGTACTAGAGCTGAGTCTAGTAGATTTGACCAAAATCATTCTCAGTTTACAAATGATATACACACACCACATACACACACACACACACACACACACACACACATCCATGCTATTCTCTGACTCTGTCCATGAGAGGACTTAGGAGCCGGGAACCCCAATACCAAAGAGCATATACCTATCATCCAGATCGTTCGTCATTAAAAGGAATCTGGCTGGATTCTGAGGGTTGGGGCAGAAAAAAAGGACAATATGAGCCTGAACCATCTTTTTGTGCCAGAAGGAATGGAAATGATAAAAGAATGATGGGAGGGCTTCCCTGGTGGCGCGGTGGTTGAGGGTCCGCCTGCCGATGCAGGGGACACGGGTTCGTGACCCGGTCCGGGAGGATCCCACATGCCGCGGAGCGGCTGGGCCCGTGAGCCATGGCCGCTGAGCCTGCACGTCCGGAGCCTGTGCTCTGCAATGGGAGAGGCCACAGCTGTGAGAGATCCGCGTACCGCAAAAAAAAAAACCAAAAAAGAATGATGGGAAGATGTCAAAAGGACACTGAAGGCAACTTGAAGGGCTTCTCTCAAATTTGAGACAATTTGAGCATCAAAATAAGCAATGATAGTAACAGATTATAAGTTATTAAATCCATTGAAGACACAACCCACTGAATAAAATGGGAAATCATGAGTCCAAACTAAAATAATACATGATATAATAAATGAAACAGTAAGTGATTATGAATAAGTGGATAGATTAAAAGTTTGATGTTGAATTTACATTGTTTCAAAGTACATTATTACAAAATAATTATAAAGGGTAAAAGGGTAACGTTACAGTGGAGGAGACTAGCAGACACCACCTTAATCAAGCAATCAGAATGAGTATCTTCATAATGGGACAAATCAAAATTGTATGCCACCGGAGGATGCAGTGGCAAAAACATAGCATCACTTCTCTGGTATTCTTGCCAAAGATGCATAATCTGAATCTAGTCATACGGAAATATCAGGCAAAATCAAATTGAGTGACATTCTACAAAACAACTGGCATGTAGTCTTCAAAAGTATCCATGGTCATAAAATTAAAAGATTGAGGAACTGTTCAAGATTGAAGGAGACTAAAAAGATATGAGAAGTAAATACACTATGTAATTCTGGGCTGGATCCTGTGTGTGTGTGGTATGTGTGTGTATGTGTATGTGTGTATGCTTATACTTATGATATTATTGTGACCCTTAGAAAAACTTAAATGGGGTCTGAGGATTACATGATAGTAATAAATCAATGTTAATTTCCTCATTTTGTTGGTAGTATTGTGAATATGTAGGTGAATATCTTCTTTTAAAGATGTAATTCACATATCATAAAATATACCCTTTTAAAGTATACAAGTTGTTTTAAGTATACTCACAGAATTATGGAACCCATCACCACTCTCTAATTCCAGAATATTTTCATCACTCCAAAGAGAAATCCCATTCCCATTAGCAGTCACTCCCCATTAATCCCTCCACCTTGACAACCACTAATCTACTCTTTCTCCATGGATTTGCTTATTCTGGACATTTCATAGCAATGGATCATACGATATGTGGCCTTTTGGTTCAATTAGGCTGAACTATTCCATTGTTTGGATACAGCACATTTTGTTTATCCATTTATTTATTACTGGATATTTGGGTTGTTTATGAGTTTTTGGCCTTTATATATAATGCTGCCATCAACATTCATACACAAGTTTTTGTGTAGATGTACGTTTTCAGTTCTCTTAGGTATATACTTAGGAGTGGAATTTCTAAGTCAAAGGGTAACTCTATGTTTAACCTTTGGAGGAGCTGCTAGACTGTTTTTCTAAGCGACTACACCATTTTACATTCCTGCTGGCAATTCTCCATATCCTTGCCAATACTTGTTATTGTCCGTCCCTTTGATTATAGCCATCCTAGTGGGTGTGATGTGGTATCTCATTGTGGTTTTGTCCTGCATTTCCCTAATAATAAGTGATCTTAAGCATCTTTTCATGTGTATATTGACCATTTGTTTACCTTCTTAGGAGAAATGTCTATTCATATCCTTTTGCCTATTTTAAAATTGGGTTATTTGCCTTTTTGTCATTACATGGTAAGAGTTCTATATATATTCTGAATACTAGACCCTTATCAAATATATGGTTTTCTAATATTTTCTTTCATTCTGTGGGCTGTTTTTTCACTTTCTTAATAGCATCCTTTGAAGCAAAAAAAAGTTTTCAATTTTGCTGAAGTTCATTTTATCTATTTTTTCTTTGGTTGCTTTTGCTTTTGATGTTGTATCTAAGGAACCATTGCCTAATCCACGGTTATGAAGATTTATACCTGTGTTTTTTTCTAACATACTTAGAAGTTAGCTTTATAGTTTTAGCTCTTACATTTAGGTCTTTGGTCCATTTTTAATTAATTTTTGTATGTGGTGTGAGGTACAGGTCTAGCTTTATTCTTTTGCATGTGGATATCCAGTTGTCACAAGTCAATTTGTTGAAAAAACTGTTCTTTCCTCTTTGAATTGTCTTGGCACCCCTGTCGAAAATCAATCAATTATAAATGTATGAGTTTATTTCTTGACGCTCAATTCAACTCTCAGTTCTATTTCATTGACCTATATGTACCTTGATTACTGTAGATTTGTAGTAAGTTTTGAAATTGGGAGCTGTGAATCCTCCAAATTTATTCTTTGTTTTAAAAACTGTTTAATCTATTCTGGGTCCCTTGAATTTCCTTATGAATTTTAGGATCAGCTTATCAATTTCTGCAAAAAGTTAACTGGGATTTTGAAAGGGATTGCATTGAATCCATACTTTGGAGAGTGTTGCCATCTTAATATTAAGTCCTCCAATCTATGAACACAGGATGTCTTCCCACTTATTTAAGTCTTTTTAATTCCTTTCAGTGATGTCTTATAGTTTTGACTTCTTTTGTTATTTATAAGTATTCTTTTTGATGCTATTGTAAATGAAATTGTTTTCTTAATTTCACTTTCTGATTTCTCATGCCTGTTGTATAGAAATACCAATGATTTTTGCATATTGCTCTTGTATCCTTGCTGAACTTGTTTTTTACCTCTTACAGTTTTATGTGTATGTGTATATAGATTTGTTAGGGTTTTTTTGTGTGTAAAAGATCATGTCATATGCAAATAGATATAGTTTTACCTCTTCCTTAGCAATTGGATGCCTTATGCTTATTTTTCTTGCCTAACTGCCCTGACTAGAACTTCTAGCACAGTGGTTTTTTTTAATTGAAATATAGTTGATTTATATTATTATTTTAGTTTCAGGTATACAGCATAATGATTCAGTATTTTTGTAGATTATACTCCATTATAAGTTATTACAAGATAATGGCTATAATTCCCTGTGCTATGCAATATATCCTTGCTGCTTATCTATTTTATATATAGTAGTTTGTTAATTCCATACCCTGATTTGTCCCAGCCCTCTTCCTCTCCTCTTTGGTAACCACAAGTTTGTTTTCTATATTTGTGAGTCTGTTTCTGTTTTGCATATACATTCATTTATATTCTGGACACTGTTGAATAGAAGTTGAGAGAGCAGACATCCTTGTTTTGTTCCTGATCTTAGGAAGAAAGCTTTCAGTTTTTCACCATTAATTATAATGTTAGCTGGAGCTTTATGTAGATGTCCTTTTTAGGCTGAGGAAGTTCCCTTCTATTCCTACCTAGTTTGTTGAGTGTTTTTATCAAGAAAATGTGTTGGAATTTTTAAATGTTTTTTCTGCATCTTGGGATGATCATGTGGGTTTTCTTCTTTATTATATTAGTAAGGTCTGGTATGTTGATTTATTTTCATACGTTGAACCAACCTTGCATTCCTGTGATAAATCCCATTTGGTCAAGGCATATAATGAGTGAATATCCTTGAAGGAAACACACACTAAAGTACTTTGGAGTAATGGAACCTCATGTCAGCAGTTTACTCATATGGTTCAGGGAGAAGAAAATTATTTGTATTGTACTTCTAACTTTTCTGTAGGTTGGAATTGTTTTAATAGTTTCTTTTAAACAGAAAAGCAATATACATATCCTTTGACCCAGTAATTGCACTCGTAGGAATACTTCCTAAGAAAGTAATCAGAGACAGAGAAAAGATTTTCACAAGGATGTTTATCACAGCATTACACGTGATAAAGACTTTTAAATGATCTAAATGTTTTAACAATAGGAAGATTGTTTGGGAATTCCCTGGCGGTCCATTGGTGCTGAGGCCCAGCTTCAGTCCCTGGTCAGGGAACTAAGATCCCACAGGCTGTGCAGCATGGCCAAAAAAAAAAAAAAAATAAGGAGATTGTTAAATATACTATGATATATCTAAATTAAAATAATATTTTGAAGACTATTTACATGGGAAAATGTTATAGAGACATAAAACTTTATGTAATATGATATCAATTTTATAAATAATAGTGAAAAGACTGGAAGGAAGTACATTTTGCCTCACTTCTTTCCCCTTTTTACAAAGTTTGCAACCTATGGCCCCAAATTAATTATAACTCTTAGCCACCCATACAGATATCCTTAAAGCCCTTGCCCCTTGCTTTTTGAGTATTATTCAGCCCACATCCAGCTCAATTATCTGCCTATTCTGTGCCTGAACTGAGTAGCGAAATATTGCTCATAGAAATTACATCCCTTTGTTAAATGATCTCACTTTTAAATTATTGAACAGAAATCACAAATAAGCATTCAATGCTACAAGGCAGTGCCATTACATTTCCCGGATAATTTCACTTCCCAGAACCATTATTTCACACCTGTTCCTTTCTTTAGATTTCTTTTTACATCTCTTTTGCCTCATACCCCATTCTCCTTGCTGATATCTTCTTCAGTATTTCATGAGAATATAGACAGAATCAGCCAAGAACTCCCTCATCTTTCTATCACCTCCTTCTTCCTCCTATTATTATGGAAGAAATGTATCAAATCCTGTCAAAGCCAGTGTCCCCTTCCCGGCGCTCTAAACTTACCCCCTCCCTCCTACTCAAAGACTTCTGCAGTTACATACCCCACCGCAGTCTCTTGCTCTACCACAGTCTTTAGGAAGTCACTACATTCAGTCACTGCCATCTGCATCAAACATGCTCAAACAGTTCCTGTCTTTTAAAAATTATTCCGCCATTGACCTTGTGTCCAGCCGTAGCTCTTGAGTCATTGTTCAGTTCCTTACCACATCAGAACCATTTGATTATCTCCTCTCTCTCTCCACTCACCTCCCTCTCTTTCCCTCCCATCCCAGTTAGGCATCTCTTCCCTCCACTTCACAGAAACTGCTGTTGTCAAGGTCAACAGTGACCTTCATCTTGCCAGATCCAATAGACACATTTTTATATTCTCCTTATTTGACCTCTCAGTAGCATTCCACATGTTGTTTGCTTTTTCCTTCATGAAACATTTGTCTTGGCTTCCCAGTTTTCCTTGGTTATGGAAAAGGAAATTCCCCTAGCTTTCTTCCTTACCTCACTGGCTACTCTTTTGTCCTGGGCCACCTTCTCTGTATTCTCTCCAAGGTGATCTTATATAATCTCATGGCTTTGAATGTGATCTATATACTGATGATTCAAAACATCTATCTTCAGCTCTGACCTAACCATTTAGCTCTAGATTTGTATATCCAATTGTATGTTTGACATATCATAGAAATCTCAACCTTTAATATGGGCAATATATAATTCTTTATTTCTTTTCCCATACTTGTTCCTTCCTGGTGTTCCCCTGTGATGCCATCACCCACCCATTTGCTGAAGCCAAAAACCTAGACTCATCCCTGATTTCTTTCTTTCCTTCATCCCTCACATTTAATCTGTTCTTCTGGTTTTACTTTTAAAATATACCTGGATCTGCCTACTCTCCCTGTTTTTACTACTCCTACCTTAGTGTAAGGCATCACCATCCCATTTCCTGACTACTGCAGTAGTCAGCCATTGCCTCTGCAATCAGCCAAGGTGATCTTTGAAACTTTAAATCAGGTCATGTCATTCTCCTGCTTAAAACTCTCCAAGGGGGACTTCCCTGGTGGTGCAGTGGATAAGAATCCACCTGCCAATGCAAGGGACACAGGTTCGAGCCCTCCCTGGTCCAGGAAGATCCCACATGCCGCAGAGCAACTAAGCCGGTGTGCCACAGACCCTGTGCTCTAGAGCCTGCGAGCCACAACTGCTGAGGCTGCGTGCTGAAGTTACTGAAGCCCGCACGCCTAGAGCCCGTGCTCCACAACAAGAGAAGCCACCGCAAGGAGAAGCCCACGCACCACAACAGAGAGTAGCCCCCGCTCGCCATAACTAGAGAAAGCCCTCCTGCAGCAACGAAGACCCAATGCAGCCAAAAATAGATAAAATTTAAAAAGATAAAAACCACTCTCCAAGGCATCCATTTGCATTAAAGTGAAATCCAGATTCTTTACCATGGCCGACATGATCCAGTCAGGCTCCAGTTCTGCAGCTTCAGTGTTTACAATTCCTTTGCATTGTTCACTACATTCTAGCCACACTGGCCTTGTCTTTCTTCAGACAAGACCTCCTGCCCTTTGTAATTGCTATTTCCTCTGCCTGCAATACTTTTATCGCAAATTTTTGCATGTCTGGTCCCTTCTGACTCTTCAGTACAAATGACATCTATTCAGACATGCTTTCTCTGACCATTTTATGTAAAGCAATCCCTTCTGTGAACTTCTTTTACTTTATGTTTTTCATAGCACTTACTGCTATTCGAAATTATCTTATTTGCACTTTCCCCTACTAGAATGTAAACTTGAGAGCAGGTATCTCACCTCTCTTAAATACTGCTCTATCTTAGCATATAAAATAGTGCTGACATATGCACGATAAAAGCATACATGGAAGGGAGGAAGGAAGGACATTTAATTAATCACACGAGTGAATGACTAAAGAGTTCTATTGAAATATTAAATTGTAGTTACCCCTGGTTTGTGGGGTTACAGGCAATTATATTTCTTTCTCTCTGCATTTCTATATTTAGCAAGTTTTCTACAATAAATAAGAAGTACTTTTATGATAAGGAAAATACATGTTTATGTTTGTTGTAAAGAAAGGAGACTTTAAAAGACTCCAAAGTTTCTTTGGAGGAATAGTAATACTAATAAGCCAATCAGAATACCCTCATCCTAAAGCAGACTGCCTCCTATTATTGGGGATATTTAACTCAGTTTTGAGTTTTATTTATGTGGCAAGATTATTTTATTTTCCAAAGATGTTCACACCCATATATCCCATCCCACCTGCTTTTCTTACAAGGTGACACTGACTCTCCTCAAGAGGTGGAATCTCTTGTTTGTTGCCCTTGAATCTGGGCAGGATTGTGACTATAGTAGACCTGAAGCTATATGACATCCAAGACTGAGTCATAAAAAGCAGTACAGCTTCTGCCTAGTCTTCCTGGGACATTTACCCTCAGAACCCAGCACCATATTGTAAAGAAGCCGCTTGGAAGAGTCACGTGTAGGTATTCTTGCTACACCTCACTGAAATCCCCAGACTTCAGCCAGCACCAACTGCCAAAAATTTGAATGGGTGAATCTGTAGATGATTCCAGTCCCCAGCCTTTGAGCTATCCCAGCTCACAGTGAGTGAAGTAGAGATGGACCTTCCCTTCCCAACCCTGCTTTAAACACACATTAATGAGTAAAGTAAATATTGCTATTTTAAGCTGCTGAGTTTGGGGGGGGAGGTTTTCATACAGTGACAAATAACCAGAAAAATTTACAAAGCTTCTAGTCTGATCCTGTGCATGCAGTATTCTCTGACATTCCCTTAACACATGTTTTCTAAGACTTAAATTTTATTATTATTTATTTTTATTTTGTTTTGTGGTACGCGGGCCTCTCACTGTTGTGGCCTCTCCCGTTGTGGAGCACAGGCTCCGGACGTGCAGGCTCAGCGGCCATGGCTCACGGGCCCAGCCGCTCCGCGGCATGTGGGATCCTCCCGGACCGGGTCACGAACCCGTGTCCCCTGCATCGGCAGGCGGACTCTCAACCACTGCGCCACCAGGGAAGCCCTAAGACTTAAATTTTAAAATCTCAAGGATCATTCTTGCTGTCCACTAGTCCTAAAATGTTTACCCTGGAAGTTAGTGTGTGTCTCTTCCATACATGAGGAAACAGCTGGATCAATGTGCTGAGACAAGCTGTCGGGCAAGACTAGGCATCTGAGTGAGGCGGGGCGGTGGGGAGGGGCGGATAGACTCCCCTGCTGTGCACTGATCAGATCATGACAGGAATATTGCATTCAGGTCTAAGGCCTGACCTGGCTATGTATTCAAATGAGAGACCCCAGAATGGTGAAAGAATTAAAAATCTAGTCATGATACCTGACTAGGGGAAGGAACTGGGAATGTTTAGCTTGAAGAAGAGAAGACATGTTCAGTTACCCCCACTCAGCTGTACACACCAGGCTTTCTCTCCATTCTAGTTTGTCCTTTAAACTCTCAGGCAGAGTGGCAGCTCTTCTAGGAGGCCTTCCATGGCCCCAGGGTGGCATATGTACCCCTCATATGTTCTTCCGTATCATGCTCCATGTATCACTATTACTTGCCCTTATCAGTGTTATTTTATGTATATTTATGTGTCTGACTTCTCTATCAGAATGTGAGTTCCCGAGGAGCAGGGACTCTCTCTGCTTGACCTTGGCGTATCCTCTACTTATCCCATGGGTCTGGCATATAACACAACATAAATGTTTTACAAATCAGTATTTAAGTGTTGACACGTCGAAGAGGACCAGGTTTATTCTTTGTGGTCCTAGTGGGGTTAAAGACTAAGAGACATCTTGCTCAACATAGGGGAAAATTTTTCTGAGCCCATAGATAGTAAGGCTTGCCTTAGAAGATCTGGAGTCCTCTGTCCCTGGAGGTACCCAAGCATAGGCTAGACAAACACTTTCATTAGTTCAATAAAATTTTTTTGGTATCTGGGTAACAGTTATGCATAGGTAAAGATTATATAATCCTTCTTTCAAGGAATCTGTGGTCTAGGAATGAAGATAATATGCCAGTGAATACAGTGATTGGAAAGAGAAAGTGATTATTAGGGCGGGGAGGTCAGAAAAGGGGTTTCATACAAAAGACTCAGACACATGTTTGAATTGCATTGTCAAAGATGAATAGGAATTTGCCAGGCCAACTAGAACACACAGAGTTGTGAGAGTACGTTTGGCTTCTCAGAGCCCTGCAGGTAGTACATTATGGTTGTAGCCTTGGAGTGGGAGGATGTGGTGATGATGGTGACAGTTCTACCAGTAATAATAGCTAACATTTGTTACATTATTGAGCAGGCAGGCAATGAACTAAGTGGCAGGAGATGTGGTTTGGGGAACTAACCACAGGCGCATCAAAGCCTCATGGAATTTATCCCCTGTGAACCATTATTTTAACCTGTATTTTGAGCAGAGGTGGGACACACTTTGATTTGCATGTAAACTTAATAGTTGGCAAGATTGTCACCAAGGTAACATAGCATTTGGATGGACAAGATGGCCTTTGATCCTGAGATCTTTGACACTATGCTTTATCATTATTATCATACTGCTTTATCAACTTCATGGACAAATTTTACACATGCCTTATTTCATTCCCCCTTTGGTCTACACGATGGTGGTTTTATGTGCTTGCCTAACGTGGCAGAAATGACACTTGACCCATTTTCCCAATGATTGAGGAGGAGGGGGGAATCATCAGTATCGAAGGATTTCTTTAAATAGCTTCTCCATTTCTTTAATCTAAACATAACATGATCATGGATATCCCTTGCAGGTTCCCTGTCCTGTCTCCTTTCAGGATAAATTTGACTCAACAGTGTTAGGCCATCATTTGTTATGCACAATCACTGAAGCAAAGTAAGAAATGGCAGTGTTGCCCTTACCTGCCTCTGGTGGTCCGTGAACCATTTCACCAGCCTGAACTTGGCTTGTTGTAGCTGTAGAGAAATTGGAGGCCTGTTTTTTATTCCTGCCTAAACTGAGCACAAGCAGATATTAAGAGTTCTGTCTTGGGCTTCCCTGGTGGCGCAGTGGTTAAGAATCCGCCTGCCAATGCAGGGGACACAGGTTCGAGCGCTGGTCCGGGAAGATCCCACATGCCGTGGAGCAACTAAGCCCATGTGCCACAAGTACTGAGCCTGCACTCTGGATCCTGCAAGCCACAACTACTGAGCCGAGCCCGCGTGCCACAACTACTGAAGCCCAGGTGCCTAGAGCCCGTGCTCCACAAGAGAAGCCACCACAGTGAGAAGCCCACGCACCGCAACAAAGAATAGCCCCCGCTCGCTGCAACTAGATGAAAGCCCATGCGCAGCAACAAAGACCCAACGCAGCCAAAAATAAATACACAAAACACTAAAAAAAAAAAAAAAAAAAAAAGAGTTCTGTCTTCAGAATGATTTGGAGCTTGAATGGTATTTTCATCAGATTTATTGTTCCTGGGTGGCTGCTGCATGGGTTCCAGTTATTTATTTATTTGCGTTATGCGGGCCTCTCACTGTTGTGGCCTCTCCCATTGTGGAGCACAGGCTCCAGACGCACAGGCTCAGCGGCCATGGCTCATGGGCCTAGCCACTCCGCGGCATGTGGGATCTTCCCAGACCGGGGCACGAACCTGTGTCCCCTGCATCGGCAGGCGGACTCTCAACCACTGCGCCACCAGGGAAGCCCCTCCAGTTCTTATTCTATCAGTTTACTGGCTATTTGAGCATAGACATGCCACTTAATCTTGCTGAGCCTTAGTTTTTTCATCTGTCTAATGGGTCTAATATGCCTGTAGGAGTATTATGAGGATCAGTTGATTGGCATATGTGAAAGGACATCCTTATTTAATAGGATCTATTAATAAGTGTTTAATAAATGTTAGTTTCCTTCCTTTTTCTTCAGTCAGTCAGAATGTTTGAAACCACCATTATTGATTCATTGTTAGTGATTCATTCCTGTAAGTAGTGTTAAATTATGTGTGCCCCTGTGGAGGGTAACATTTTAAGCTATTACTAACTCCTTTCTCTTGATTAATGTGTCACATTCTTGTGGCAGCCAGCCAAGAGCAATACATTTGGGAGTGAGATTGAGGACAGCATTAGAGAAGGGGTAGAGATAACAGGAGTGAGCAGACGGCCTTCACATAAGGGGTAAAAGGTACCAAAGAACAATTTAGAATCATAGAACTTTAATATTAAGAGAGATTTTTGAAATTTAGTCCAAATCTATAAATTTTATAAATGGAAGAACAGCCCAAGAGAGGGAAAGTGATCTGACTAGAAGTTAGGAACAAGATTAGGACCCACATTTTGTTTTGTATTCTTTTGTTGCCTTTACCTGTTTTAGGATTTTATCTTGCGTTGATGGTGGTAGGAACTTTAAGTTTTTAGGAGACTTCGCCAAGATTTTCTTTTCATCTGTTCACTCATTCAACTCATTCTTTTTTGCTTTCACTAACTGATATATACAGTTATTGATAATCACAGGGAGGGTAAAATTGAAGGTAATTTCTTAGTTTTTTCTTTCTGTTTTTCTATGTATTCTATACTGAGCATGTAATATGTTTGATGTTAGGAAAAAATGCTAGTAAGAAAAAAGAATGTATTCATGTATTTCTCACAAGTAGAAATAAATATATTTATCCTAGAAAATAAAACCCACTTATAACTTTATTTATAATACAGAAACGAAAACAACGTAAATGTTAGGTAATGTAAGCTAAGTCAGACTTTATAATGTTAACAGCAGATGTTCTGATTATAAATGCTACCCTTCTTTCTCCTTTGCTCCCTA
Organism: Tursiops truncatus; assembly: GCF_011762595.2. Classification (NCBI taxonomy): domain Eukaryota; kingdom Metazoa; phylum Chordata; class Mammalia; order Artiodactyla; family Delphinidae; genus Tursiops; species Tursiops truncatus. Next base: position 54,497,512 of record NC_047041.1, on the reverse strand, counting down.
TCTCAGTAAATGAAACCAGCTTACACCCAAAGCCCAAACCAAAAACCCATGATTCATCTCTAATTTCTCCTACTTTTTTCACCTCTACAAACTCTTGATTCAACTTCTGTAATAACTCTTGCTTCAACTTCTGTAATAACTCTTAAATACGTCTACCTCTAGCTGTCTCCACTGCCACTGCCTTAATCCATCATCTCCATCCCAGATTCCTGTAACTGGTTCCTAATTGGTGTCCCTGCCTCCCCTATCCTTTTGTCACGCTGGAATAGAAATACTCTTCCTGTTTTCATTCTTTTAGCAATGTTTGCTAAGCTTTGTGCGAGTGTTGGGGATGAGATGCATAAATACAGTCCTTGCTCTTCAGATGGCATGTCACTTTTTAAACCTCTTTAATACTTTCCAGAGTTCAAGCGCATGAATTTAAACCACAGGCTTTATGGTCTGGCCTCTGCCTACCTCTCCAGACTCATCTTCAAACACATACCCGACCCCACTCTAGAACTCTGTGTTCTTTTACCAGTCATAATTTTGCTAGTTATGGTTCTGAAATAAGACTTTTGTATTTATATTAACCAGATTTTAAAATCCATGCCATTTTAACATATGCTTAATTCAATTTAGTTTCTTTAAACAAATAAACAGAAAAGCAGCCAACATCTGGAGTCCAGACCTTTCTTCTCAGCTACAGATCTGTATTTCTAGTTGTCTGATTGACATTTCCACTTGGCTGTCTCACAGGTACCTCAAACTCAACACGTTGAAAATTGTTCTTGTAATTGTCTCTGTTTTCACAATCTCAGTAAACTATGCTTACCATCAACTGAAGTGTTTAGGCAAGAAACTTGGGAGTCATCCTTCAGAGTTTGTTCTGCCTCACCTTTATGTCAAATCAATCACAAATCTCTGTTTATTTTACTTCCTAAATATTTCTCAAGTCTGTTCACCGAGGTCTATTCCCAATTCTGTTACCTTAATCCAAGTAGCAACTTTGCTTAGTCTGACTTCTGTAACCTCCTAGCTAGTCATCCCGCATCCGTGTTTTTTCCCTTCAGAGCACTCTCCACACGTACCTGATCTGGTACCAAATATTTACTACTTTATTGGTCATCTCGGGCTGCCATAACAAAATACCATAGAGTAGGTGGCTTAAATGGTAGATATTTATTTTTTTCACAGTTTGGTGGCTGGAAGTCCGAGATCAGGGTAACAGCATGGTCAGGTCTGGTGAGAGCTCTCTTCCTGACTTGCAGGCAGCTACCTTCTCACAAGTTCTCTGGTGTCTCTTCTTAGAAGGGCATTAATCCCATCGTGAGGGCCCTACCCTCATGACCTCGTCTAACCCTAATCCCTCCCAAAGGACCCATCTACAAATACCATCAGATTGCGGGTTAGACCTTCAACACATGAATTTGTGTCTGACACAAGCACATTCAGTTCATAACAACTATATTATCTTATGTATTCTTTTTTTTTACATCTTTATTGGAGTATAATTGCTTTACAATGGTGTGTTAGTTTCTGCTTTATAACAAAGTGAATCAGTTATACATATGTTCCCATATCTCTTCCCTCTTGCGTCTCCCTCCCTCCCACCCTTCCTTTCCCACCCCTCTAGGTGGTCACAAAGCACCGAGCTGATCTCCTTGTGCTATGCGGCTGCTTCCCACTAGCTATCTATTTTAAGTTTGGTAGTGTATATATGTCCATGCCACTCTCTCGCTTTGTCACAGCTTACCCTTCCCCTCCCCATATCCTCAAGTCCATTCTCTAGTAGGTCTGTGTCTTTATTCCTGTTTTACCCCTTATGTATTCTTGATGTTCTAGCATCTGGGTCCTCGCTGATTAGTAAGAGACTGCCCCTCCCAGGGATAGCCAGTTCTTAGATACAGCAAACAACTCAACCTGGTCTGTGCCTTTCATATGCAAACTAACCAATCCAGAGCCCATTCTCTAAACCACATCTTACACTCCAGGAGGCAGTATTCCTCTGCTCTAATCACCCCAGAGCCAGGTACCAGATAACTAAAGATACCTCCTATACCCCAGGGCCCCCTGAAGTTATTCAAAGTAGCCAGTTCTAAACCTGCTTACCCTCCCTTGCCTTGCCTTTCTTAAGGAAACCGCAATAAAGGGTCTTGCCCACACTTTTCCTCTTGCTCCTTCTGCCTCCTGACTGACCCTGGTGCTTTCCTATGCTGTCCTGCATTGCATGGCGTGCCCCCTCCTTTTGGGAACTGTGAATAACACACTATCTTTTTTTTTTTTTTTTTTTAACGGGTAAAGTTCCCCCTTAATTTTTACCTCCTATTTTGTTTACTTCCTTGTTTATTTGTTTTGGCCATGCCACATGGCTTACGGGATCTTAGTTCCCTGACCAGGGATCAAACCTGGGCCCCCAGCAGTGGAAGCATGGAGTCCTAACCGCCAGGGAATTCCTTTTTAGTGGCAATCATCTCCTGATCTGTTGGCTTCACCATACTTGAATAATAATAAAATTTATATTTTGAAACATACTGCCACACTTCTGTGGACTGAATTGTGTCCCCTCAAAAATCACATGTTGACTGTTCGCAGTTGACATGATATATTATACATAGAAAATCCTAAAACAACATCAGAAAACTGTTAGAGCTCATCAGTGAATTTGGTAAAGTTGAAGGATACAAAATAAATAAACAGAAATCTGTTGCACATATGAAGTATCAAAAAGAGAAATTAAGGAGGCAATCCCATTTACCGTCTCATCAAAAAGAATAAAATACCTAGGAATAAACCTACCTAAGGAGGCAAAAGACCTGTACTCCAAAAACTATAAGATGCTGATGAAAGAAACTAACGATGACACAAACAGATGGAAAGATATACCATGTTCTTGGATTGGAAAAAACAATATTGTTAGAAATGACCGTACTACCCAAGGTAATCTATAGATTCAGTGCAATCCCTATCGAATTACCAGTGGCGGGCTTCCCTGGTGGCGCAGTGGTTGGGAGTCCGCCTGCCGATGCGGGGGACGTGGGTTTGTGCCCTGGTCCGGGAGGATCCCACGTGCCGCGGAGCGGCTGGGCCCGTGAGCCATGGCCGCTGAGCCTGCGCGTCCGGAGCCTGTGATCCACAACGGGAGGGGCCACAACGGTGAGAGACCCGCGTACCGCAAAAAAAAAAAGAAAAAAAAGAAAAATTACCAGTGGCATTTTTCACAGAACTGGAACAAAAAATTTTTAAATTTATGTGGCAACACAAAAGACCCATCTAAAGGTGTTTAGTGTAAAGTCATTAGATCCTGATTCAAAACTTTAAATAAAGAAATCTTCTGTATATCATAAAACTGGTGGTAGATTTACCTGCAGTAAGTCATGATATTATACCAGTTTTTTTGAACATTTGAAGGTGATTCAAATGATTGGTTTTGGAGGCAACATAATATAGAGGAGTCTGTTCAAAATCTGGCTCTGTTGCATATTAGCATGTGATCTTCAGAGGCTCAAGAGGGAGGGAATATGGGTATATATGTATACATGTAGCTGATTCACTTTGTTGTACAGCAGAAATTAACACAACATTGTAAGGCAATTATACTCCAATAAAGATGTGGGAAAAAAAAGTTACTTAAACCTTGTAAGCCTCAATGTTCTCATCTTGGAATGTAGATAATAGTTCCTACCTTAGAATTGTGAAAATTAAACGAAATAATAAATGTGACACATTTAATCATAAGACCTTGCGCAAATGCTGTCATTTTCATTCCAATAATTTACTAGAATATATCACTTCGCATAAATTCTCTTCCTTCTTCCTAGAATGCCTTTCTCTGCCATCATTTCATTTCCTGCCACCACCTTTTCTGGCTTCTTTGTGCCCCCTTTTTTGGAATCTTTACTGTGTATTTAATCACATGTTTTTCATTCCCTCTACCTCACTAGACTGTGAATTCCCTGAGGGCAGTGATTATGTGTTGTTTTTATCGTATCCTCAGCCCCTAACATGTTGCCTGGCACACAGTAGATATATTATTAAAGAATTCATCAAATGCATATCTAGTGAATAAATTCTATAGGATTGGTTTAAGTATTAGAAATACCCTATCACAACATGTAGCTGGACACTTAGTGTCCAGCTTGTAGTTTAATATGTAATAGCTATAGCTGTTATTATTGCTAATAATATTATTTTTCAGAGACATACTTAGACATCACTTAGATTAACTGACTTCCCCAACAATTTCTATCTCTTTTTATGTATATGACTGAACATTTTATTTATCTTAGGTGCTATAGGATGGGGGGAAAACGCAAAAGAATACTGATAGGACCTATCACCTGTAGATGGTGGACGTCATTCTTTCCTGGAGGCATGTTATCATGGTTTATGATACTGAATGATCCAAGCTGACCAGTGAGTCAGGCATCCTACTTAGGTGTGTAGATTAGGACAGATGGGTGGGTAAGCTTCTTTGTTCAAAAACAATATACAATAAACTAAATATACACACTGAGAATAAATTAGATGATGATAAATATATGAGAATTAGTAAAAGATATCAGATAATAAGAGGTGGCCATCTTAATCATTCTGATGTTTTATTTTGGATTCGCATAATTGCAGCTCTACAATATTCAAGTCCTGTTACCTTTGTTTCTTACAGCTATTGGATGAACTCCCAATGATTTACAGCTGTTGTATATTTGTATACTGCATGTAAGTATTTATGTTTGAAATTCATATGCTTGATACATTTTTAAATTCTTGTTTGCTTCATAGGGAATTATGTAATATAACTAATCCAGTGGTATTACTGGGAGATTGTAACAGTGTAGAAGATTGTAACTTCTGTGATTTCACTGTAGAGTATAATTTCTGGGAAGTTATAATAATATTGTTTATGAACTTGTTTGATCTCAAAACCTTATAGCCAATTTAGATAGAATCTTACTTAAATTAAGTAAGATTAACTTACACAATTTGCCTTTCCTTGAGTTATGAATATATAAAAATTTAGGTAAACATTTTATATATTATGCCGTAATAACATTTCTCTACTTTGTACCTGTAATTGTGCTGGGCAGCACACGAAATCATCTCTAAATTCTCACAGTTGTGCAAGATAAATAGGTATTGTCCCCATTTTATCTAAGAATATAAGCAGAGCTTATGCTTAGGTGACTTGCTTAAGGTCATGCGGTTAGTAAGTGTCACAGTTGGAAATTGAACTACAAGTTTAATAAACTTAACTTTTAAAATATACCTTCTGTTTTCTAGTGTTAATTCTTGAGACTTCTCTGAACCTCTTATGTGATGGTTATCTGATTCTTTTCAACAGGATCATCATTGCTAGCTCAAGAATATCTTCTAAAGATACATAAAAATAGTTTGAAAAAATATATTATTAAAAGAACTCATCAGAAACTTCTTCTGTAAAGGGCCAGACAGTAATTATTTTAGGCTCTCTGGGCCTGTGGTCTCTGTTGCAAGTCTTCAACTCTGCTGTTGTAGTGTGAAAGCAGCCATAGATAATATGTAAACCAATGGGTGTGACTGTCTTCCAGTAAATTTTATTTACAAAAACAGGCTTAGATTGAGAAATTGGTTCTTGCACTGTAGCTTGCCACCCAGATCTAGAAAAATATTTTCAGGTGACTCTTCTTAATAAGTCATCAGCCTATCACAGTCTGCATCTGTGACAAGCAGATTTGGGCATTTAGAAAACAAGATCAAAAACAAGGAAATCCCATGCACCATTTTCTGAAAGCTGTCCTCAAGACTGAGGCTAAGGTCTTTGCTCTCCTTGACATTGTTTACTGATCTGTCTTTTCTGTCAAAACTATATTTATTAAAAGAAAAATAAAGTAACAGCGAGCACTGATATGCTAATGTCCTGATGTACCTGTACCTACATGAGACAAAGCTGAGAGCAGATACTTAAAAAGTACCCAGACAAGTACTACAAGAAAGGGAGAGCAGAAAGCAGAAGATGACTGCTTTCTTACCTCAGTTAATGTTTTGTTCCAAAAACATCCCTCTCAAATAGTCTGGTTATGTGTCTCATTAAATGAAGCAATATGGTAGAACCATCAAGCACAACATGCACACACACAAAGTCATCAAGTCACAGAATTTAAAGATAAAAAAGGTCTTAGTGCTAGTAAGACTTCTCTGAATCCTTTATGCATGGTTATCTGATTCTTTTCAATATATGATCGCCATTACTTTCCAGCCACCTTTCTTTACAGATAGGGAAATAGGAGTTGGGTCCAATTCCTGTTAATTAGTAAACTGAGAGAACTCTCCTGCTGCTTATACAAAACATAGGTTCAAAGGTTGGATACTTAGCTGATAGCCAAATATATGTTCATATTTACTTATTCACTGAACGTTTCCTGTGTCAGACTTTCCTAGTGACTAGGTATATGAAAAAAAGATTTTATCCCTGCACACAGAAAATTCACAGTCTAGTTGGGGAGACAGATAAGCAAAGAGACAATTGTAATAGAGTGATATTTCCTGTGACAGTGTGCGTTAGTCAGGGATCATTAGTTCCAACATGTGGAAACCTACCCAAGCCAGTTGATTTAGGAGAGATTTATTTACTATAAGGACATGAGGGAATTATATGGCATAGCAGGAAGTCCAGCTCACCAGAACTGGAAGGGCAACTTCTCTCTCCCTCCCTGTTTTATCTATTCCTTCCTCTCCACATGGCTTCAAGTCTTTGTATCTGCTTTCTTTTTCTCTTCCTGCAGATCACTTCTCTGCTCACTCATCTACTTCAAGTTAGTTGCCCAAATATAAGCATCAGACCTTGTGTCCACACAGCTTTCTATGTTGATTCTCTACACTTGATTAAGTCTCTGGCTCCCAAACTCCAAATTTTCAGAAGAGAGCCTCTCACTGGCCCAGTTTAAGTCAGGCATCTACTCCTGGTCCCCATAGCCTCTTGGAGGCTGTAGGCAGTGTGGGTTCTCTAAGATGAGTGTGTGGTTGAGAGGAAATGATAGGCATCACTAGACCCAGGGGCAAGTATACAGGTGGTAAAACAGTGTTCTATTTGTTTTCCTAGTTATATATTCTAAAACAAGTTTCTTTCTCTCTCTTTTTTCTTTTTAAGGTTTGAATGTTTCAAGACAAAGAACTCTGTAAACTACCATCTGCTTTTTACTTTAGTTCTGTTCAGTTTAATAGTAACCACAGTAAGTCATATTTTATTTCTAACAGATTAAGCAAGTAAACTAGCCATTTATGGAGTTTGGTACATTTTGCTTCTAATGTTTGCTTCATGTTGTTCATACTGAAATATTTCTACACAAAACTTACTTATAGATATTGCCCCTTTGTTTCCTGTTTAGGTGTTATTTCTCAACAAAAAGTTGAAACAACTTCTTTAAATATCTGGTTTTTTTTTTTTTTTACAGAAGGGGAAAAAGTCAAAAGGCAAATATTTACTAGCAATGGAAAACAATTAACTTTTCTTCATGGATTCACATATTACCTCCTATTTGTTAAAAAAAGAAATTGGCTCTGCTCCGTAGGGCCTAGTGTGACTCTTTTAATGGTTAACCTTTTCCAAATAAGTTGAGATAGCCAATCACTTCTGATCCTACCCTAGCGCTTTTTTCCTCAAGTGAATTACATTTTGTATTAAGAGATATTAATTTCAACAAGCTTTTATCACAAATCTACCATATCAGGCAGTAGAAAATACAAAGATGACTAAGAAGCAGTCACTATGCTTGAGGACCGCATTCTAGTGGGGAACTTAAACATGTAAACAAAGAATTGGATCGAAAGATGATAATTGCAGCCATACAGGTAAAAACCAGTTATATGATGATGAGATAAATGAGGATTAATTAATTGCTTGAGTGGGTCAAAGAAAGCTGCAGAGAGGTGTACTTGAGCTGGGTTTTGATTGATTAGGAGTTCACCAGGCCCCTGGGTAAGAGTGTTATGAAGCACTTCTAAATAGACCATTATGTTGTCCACAGGCCTAGAATCTTGGAACACATAGTGAACTGTCATTTTTAAGTGCTTAGTATGTGCCAGATACTCTACTGAGTACTTTACATTTATTTTCTCATTAAATCATCACTGCCAGTGGAATTGGGAGAGATTTAATATGACTGGATCAAAGTTAAGTGGTGAGGAGTGAACAAGTGTAGTGAATCAGACAAATATCAGATTATGAAGACTCTTATATACCATGTTTAAATTTGGATTTTTATCCTCAAGGTAACATGGAACCATTAACTGGTTTAAAGTAGAGGAAAAACATCAATAGATACATGTTTTAGAAAGACATGATTATGGATGATGGATTAGAGGAGCATGAGCCTAGACCTAGGGATTTTTGCATTTGCTTAGGCAAGATATGAGACTCAGACTGAAGTAAAATAACTGTCATAAGTAATCCATGGTACTTGTGACCCACTAAGTAGAAAGGGGTAGAAATGGAGTAAAAAGAAGGAATTGTCTACAATGATTCCTCAGTTTATGGCCTGGTCCTCAGAGTACGTAGTAAGTCCTTAACCAAGACGGGCAACTTGGAACGGGAGCAGATTTTGCAGGAAAGATAACGAGTAGGTTTGTGTCATGGGGTAGGGGTAGATAAGTTCACTTTGGAATGTGCTGAGGTTGAGGTGCCTGACATTAATGATATCTGAGGCTTAACAAGTAGGTTGGGCTAAAGATGTGGATTTGGTGGTTGTCAGGTTATAGGTAGTACTAGAAATGTGGGAATAGATGAACTGGCACAGAGATAGCATAGACCATTATGATGACCAAAGATACAACCCTTGCGGGGGACCTTCAAGATGGCGGAGGAGTAAGATGTGGAGATCACATTCCTCCCCACAAATACATCAAAAATACATCGACAGGGCTTCCCTGGTGGCACAGTGGTTGAGAGTCCGCCTGCCGATACAGGGGACACGGGTTCATGCCCCGGTCCAGGAAGATCCCACATGCCACGGAGCAGCTGGGTCCGTGAGCCATGGCCGCTGAGCCTGCGCATCCGGAGCCTGTGCTCCGCAACGGGAGAGCCCACAGTAGTGAGAGGCCCGCGTACTGCAAAAAAGAAAAAAAAAAAACTCCAAAGTTAGCAGAAGGAAAGAAATCATAATGATCAGAACAGAAATAAATGAAAAAAAATGAACACAATAGTAAAGATGAATAAAACTATAAAAGCTGGTTCTTTGAGAAGATGAACAAAATTGATAAACCATTAGCCAGACTCATCAAGAGAAAAATGGAGAAGACTCAAATCAACAGAATTAGAAGAAAAAGAAGTAACAACTGACACTGCAGAAGTACATGAGAGATTACTACAAGCGACTATATGCCAATAAAATGGACAACCTGGAAGAAACGGACAAATTCTTAGAAAAGCACAACCTTCTGAGACTGAACCAGGATGAAATAGAAAATATAAACCGACCAATCACAAGCAGTGAAATTGAAACTGTGATTAAAAATCTTCCAACAAACAAAAGCCCAGGAGCAGATGACTTCACAGAAAAGTTCTATCAAACATGTAGAGAAGAGCTAACACCTATCCTTCTCAAACTCTTCCAAAGTATAGCAGAGGGAGGAATACTTCCAAACTCATTCTACAAGGCCACCATCACCCTGATACCAAAACCAGACAAAGATGTCACAAAAAAAACTAGAGGGCAATATCACTGATGAACATAGATGCAAAAATCCTAAACAAAATACTAGCAAACAGAATCCAACAGCACATTAAAAGGATCATACACCATGATCAAGTGGGGTTTATCCCAGGAATGCTAGGATTCTTAAATATATGCAAATCAATCAGTATGACATACCATATTAACAAATTGAAGAAGAAAAACCATATGATCATCTGAATAGATGCAGAAAAAGCTTTCAACAAAATTCAGCACACATTTATGATGAAAACTCTCCAGAAAGTAGGCATAGAGGGAACGTACCTCCACATAATAAAGGCCATATATGACAGACCCACAGCCAACATCATTCTCAGTGGTGAAAACTGAAACCACTTCCTCTAAGATCAGGAACAAGACAAGGTTGCCCACTCTCACGACTGTTATTCAACATAGTTTTGAAAGTGTTAGCCACAGCAATCAGAGAAAAAAAAGAAATAAAGGGAATCCAAATCGGAAAAGAAGAAGAAAAGCTGTCACTGTTTGCAGATGACATGATACTATACATAGAGAATCCTAAAGATGCTACCAGCAAACTACTAGAGCTAATCAATGAATTTGCTGAAGTAGCAGGATACAAAATTAATGCACAGAAATCTCTTGAATTCATATTCACTAATGATGAAAAATTTGAAAGAGAAATTAAGGAAACACTCCTGTTTACCATTGCAACAAAAAGAATAAATACCTAGGAATAAACCTACCTAAGGAGACAAAAGACCTGTGCAGAGAACTATAAGACTCTGATGAAAGAAATTAAAAATGATACAAACTGATGGAGAGGTATACCATGTTCTTGGATTGGAAGAATCAACATTGTGAAAATGATTATACTACCCAAAACAATCTACAGATTCAATGCAATCCCTATCAAACTACCAATGGCATTTTTCACAGAACTAGAACAAAAAATTTCACAATTTGTTTGGGAACACAAAAGACCCCAAATAGCCAAAGCGGTCATGAGAAAGAGAAAGAGAGCTGGAGGAATCAGGCTTCCTGACTTCAGACTATACTACCAAGCTACAGTAATCAAGACAGTATGGTACTGGCACAAAAACAGAAATCTAGGTCAATGGAACAGGATAGAAAGCCCAGAGATAAGCCCACACACATATGGTCACCTTATCTTTGATAAAGGAGGCAAGAATATACAGTGGAGGGGAAAAAAACCTCTTCAATAAGTGGTGCTGGGAAAACTGGACAGCTACATGTAAAAGAATGAAATTAAAACACTAACACCATACACAAAAATAAACTCAAAATGGATTAAAGATCTAAATGTAAGGCCAGACACTATAAAACTCTTCGAGGGAAACCTAGGCAGAACACTATTTGATATAAATCACAGCAAGATCCTGTTTGACCCACCTCCTAGAGAAATGGAAATAAAAACAAAAATAAACAAATGGGACCTCATGAAACTTAAAAGCTTTTGCACAGCAAAGGAAACCATAAACAAGGCAAAAAGACAACCCTCAGAATGGAAGAAAATACTTGCAAATGAAGCAACTGTCAAAGGATTAATCTCCAAAATATACAGGCAGCTCATGCAGCTCAATATCAAAAAAAAACCCAATCCAAAAATGGGCAGAAGTTCTAAATAGACATTTCTTTGAAGAAGATACAGATTGAAAGGATGCTCAACATCACTAATCATGAGAGAAATGCAAATCAAAACCACAATGAGGTATCACCTCACATGGGTCAGAATGGCCATCATCAGGAAATTTACAAACAGTAAATGCTGGAGAGGGTGTGGAGAAAAGGGAACCCTCTTGCACTGTTGATCGGAATGTAAATTGATACAGCCACTATGGAGAACAGTATGGAGGTTCCTTTAAAAACAAAAAATAGAACTATCATATGACCCAGCAATCCCACTACTTGGCATATACCCTGAGAAAACCATAATTCAAAAAGAGTCTTGTACCACAGTGTTCATTGCAGCACTATTTACAATAGCCAGGCCATGAAAGCAACCTAAGTGTCCATCGACAGATGAATGGATAAAGAAGATGTGGCACATATGTACAATGAAATATTACTCAGCCATAAAAAGAAACGAAATTGAGTTATTTGTAGTGAGGTGGATGGACCTAGAGTCTGTCATACAGAATGAAGTAAGTCAGAAAGAGAAAAACAAATACCGTATGCTAATACATACATATGGAATCTAAAAAAAAAAAATTGTTTTTATGAACCTAGGGGCAGGACAGAAATAAAGACGCAGGCGTAGAGAATGGAGTTGAGAACACGGGGAGGGGGAAGGGTAAGCTGGGACAAAGTGAGAGAGTAGCACTGACATATATACAATACCAAATGTAAAATAGATAGCTAATGGGAAGCAGCTGCATAGCACAGGGAGATCAGCTTAGTGCTTTTTGACCACCTAGAGCGGTGGGATAGGTAGGGTGGGAGGGAGACGCAAGAGGGAGGGGCTATGGGGATATATGTATTCATACAGCTGATTCACTTTGTTATACAGCAGAAACTAACAACATTGTAAAGCAATTATACTGCAATAAAGATGTTAAAAAAGAAAAGATACAAACCCTTTGTTACACTGGGCTTTTTTTTCTCAGTGAAAACAAAAGAATATGCATTTATGATATTATACCCTAAAAGTTACAATTGATTTTTCTGTTTGACATTTAAAACCTGTCAATATGCAAATTCTTTTTAAGGGGGAGGGATAGATTGGGAGTTTGGGATTGACATGTACACACTGCTGTATTTAAGGTGGGTAACCAACAGGGACCTACTTATAAAAAAATAAAATTTAAAAAGATAAAATGAGAATGTCTCATTTTATAATGTCTAAGGAATTCAATAAGAATCAACATTTTAAATAAAAATTTAAATTTATACATTTAAGGTGTACCACATGATGATTTAATATACATATACATAGTGAAAATATTACTACAGTCAAGCTAATTAACATATGACATAGTTACTGTTTCCTGTCTGTGTGATGAAAGCACCTGAAATCTACTCTTTCAGTAAATTTCCAGTATTCAGTCCAGTATTATTAACTATAGTCACCATGCTGTACCTTGGAACATTGACCACTTGAGGGTCAAGTGAAAGAGATAGAGCCAACAAAGGAGGTAATCAGAGGTGTAGGAAAACCAGGAGAGCTTGATGTCACAGAGTACAAAGAGGTTTCTAGAAAGGGTACCAGTTGCCTCTGAGAGGCTGAATAAAATGAAATTGAGGTTTGACCCATAAAAAAGACCAAGTAACCTTAATGAGGGTACTGTCCACAGCAGATTGATGAAGGCAGAAGCTAGATTTCAGTGAGTTGAGAAGGTGAAAAAGATTGAAAGAGCAAAGATATTGTATTTCCTTATGTTTCTGCATTGCCCTGCGTAGTCCTTTGCATACATACTTGTTAATCAGGAAAGAGTCCTAGAATTTCAGAGGTGAAAGGAAGTCTTGTTACTATATAAAAGAAGAGACTAATGTCCAGAGAGTTTTAGTGACTTTCCTGACCAACCAAATGTATATGGAGAATTGGTGGTAGAGTCAAGACAACTTACCTTTGTAAGTTAAGAGCTGATGTGGCTGAAAACTTAGGCTTGGGAGTCAGTCATATCTGAGTTTTGACCATCACTGTTACTTAATAACTGTGGGACTTTGGGTAACTTACTAAAGAGAGAGGTAACTCTCTGCTTTAGTTTTCCTCATCTGTAAAATTAATAATAGCATACATTTCACATTAGTTGTAAGAATTAATACCTGGCACATAGTAAGGACTCCATAATTCTTTTGCCTTAAAAAATGCTTTTAAGAGGCATGCCCTTCTGTATTTCTTTTATTAGTAATGAGAATCTGAAATTATGTAAAGGAAAATTCGTATTTTGAAATAACAAATTTCAGAGATTAAAAGCATTCTGCCTTACTGAATTTAGAGTTATATAAATGTTCCTACACATCTTACTTAATTTGTTTTTTTTAATTTTTGGCTGTATTGGGTCTTCGTTGCTATGCACGGGCTTTGTCTATTTGTGGTTAGTTGGGGCTACTCTTCGTTGCAGTGCGCAGGCTTCTCGTTGTCGTGGCTTCTCTTGTTGCAGAGCTCGGGCTCTAGGCACGAGGGCTTCAGTAGTTGTGGCTCGCGGGCTCTAGAGCACAGGCTCAGTAGTTGTGACTCACGGGCTTAGTTGCTCCGTGGCATGTGGGATCTTCCCAGACCAGGGCTCGAACCCGTGTCCACTGCATTGGCAGGTGGATTCTTAACCACTGCGCCACTAGGGTAGCCCCTACACATCTTACTATTAAAGCTCTATCGGTGCTTCAAGGAAATAATCTCTTGCTGTGGTGAGGGAACTTCCTCCAGGAATAAGAAGTTCTATAGACAAATGATAAAATTACATAAAATTTATGAGATCAGCACTACATTAAATGAGGCTGTAGAGATACATAAGAATCGTCCTTTCTGTCAAGAAGATTATTGCCTTGTAGGGGAGAGATACAAACTAACAAATGCCGTAAAGTTTATATATGGACAGTCAGGTAAAGAGGATGAGTGATGGATTCTGCTTAGCAGAGAAGGAGTCAGAAAAGATTTCAAGAAAGAGGTATAGTTTGAGCTGAATCTGGAAAGATGAGTGTTTACCAGCAGGGGGTAATTTCTGAACAAAGTAAAGCACAGCATGTTTAAAGATACAGAAGCATGAAACTAGCATATTTGTTGGAGCCTAAGATGAGAAAGAGACAAGAGGAGAGGAATACGACTAAGCAGAAAGGCCGGAGCAAGATTATGGAAGACTTTGAAATTTGGACTTTGTCTTGCATGTGATGGGAGTCGTTTCAGGGTTATGATTTAAATTTTGACTCCTCTCTACCATGTCATTTTAAAGGTGTACTGGTTTTCATTTTTTTAATTAATACATTTTGGGCTGCATTGGGTCTTCGCTGCTGCGCGCGGACCCCTCACTGCAGTGCCCCTCCCGCTGTGGAGCACAGGCTCCAGGCGCAGGGGTCCCAGCAGCTGTGGCTCACGGACTGTAGAACAGGCTCAGCAGCTGTGGCACTCTGGCCCAGCTGCTCCGCGGCATGGGGGATCCTCCCAGACCCCAGCTCGAACCCATGTCTCCTGCACTGGCAGGCGGACTCCCAACCACTGCGCCGCCAGGGAAGTCCCTAAAGGTGTACTCTTATAGGGCAATAAATGCATGCAGTAAAGAGGCATTGAACTTAATCACCCACATGACACTGGAGCCTAAAACTAGGGTTTGTAACTTTCGTGTATTTAGGTGAATGAATTAGAGGTTTTCAGAAGCAGAAGAAAGGACAAGAAATTTGTTTTAAATGTTTTCACCTATTAGCACATATTATGCGCTAAACACTTGCACATATTTTGGCTTATTATTACTCACCACTACTATTCCCATTATCCAGATAAGGAAAAATGAGTCTTTCGGTTAAGTGACTTGCTCAGGCATGTAGCAAGTAAGTGGCAGTTTAAAATTTAGCTCCTGTCTCTAAGTCCAGCATTCTTGCTGCTGTAGAATAGATCTGCTGCAGGGATTGTCAGCATAACTTCTTCAGCCCTCATGAGTTATCCACGCATCTCTGCCTCTCCTTGATGCTGATGCAGAGGCCAAGAGGCCAGAGTAATCCACAACAGCTTTGAAACATTTAGTTTGCCATGATGTAATGAGCACTGGGGCACACCCACCTGTAGGTAACAGCCCTTTTGTGGCATGCCACCTAATCTGATTGGTTTTATATGGCTGGAGTCAGATCTAAGAAGCAAGACTAGGGAAGCAGGAGACGTTTGAGATTTGCAGAGTAGCAGGAATAGGTTTTCTTTCCCCTTTGTAATGCACTTCATTTACATGTCTTTCTTTTAATATTTTTCAGGTTTACCTTAAGGTAAAGGAGCCTGTATTCCATCAGGTAATTTTAAAAAATTATTACACATTTTATTATTTAACACTGCCTTGTGTTTTCCTTTTTTAGTAAATTATATGCATATACAACTTCTGTAAATGAAATGGTAGATGTTTTAGGAAAGAACAGTGTTTAAAACAGAGATTACAAACAAGTTCCTACAGAAGCACATGTAAGCAAAATAGGAATATACCAAGAATAGTCAGTGCCCAGGCCGCACTGGCTATTGGTAGATAGTCATGCAGGTGCAACATTGCTCTTATAAGCAGAAAAAAAGCCAGGAAGCATTATACACATGCACATGTAAACAGTCTTTTTTATGACATTATTTTCTAGAAAAGATAAGGGGAAAATACTCAAGGAATGTTCAGTCTAACATATTTTAAGTAGTTTTTTGAGGTGGACAGTTATTTATATTGAGGGAAACAAACATAGGAAACTTTGGTATGAGAAATAATAACTTAAGTGCATCCTAGAATGAAACCAGAGTAAAATGAAGTATCAGACCCTGAATAAAGAGAGCTATTATTTGTTGAGTGCTGTGATGTGCCTGGTCACTATGCTTATTACTACATAGACCCTAATCTCCCCAGCAGTCCTACAAAATATGAATTACTGTCTATATTTTAAGGGAAATGAGCTCAGAGATACTAGGTAATTTGTCCCAGAGTTACACAGTTATTAAGGGACAGAGCCAGGGCTGTAACTAGATTTGTTTGACCCCTGTCATCCTTCTTTTAACAAAGCGGGTAGATAGATAGATAGATAGATAGATAGATATGATAGATATGATAGGTAGATAGATAAAGGATAAATAACTAAATAAGCATGCAAACAGGCACACATTTCAGGAGGATTAGAGGCCTTGTACTTTTAGAATATTTTGTGCTTATATAAAAAGGTAAATGTTCCTATAATCTTTTAAACTTAAACTAGACAATATCACCTGAAATCTGTTTCTTGAAGAAATAAATTCCAAATCCACGTTATTGTGCCTTGCTTTTTCCACAGGCCAGCTGAAAGTAGATGTACTAACGTAGATATTATGGGGGGGTGGGGCATCCTCACTTTCCTGTTTATTATAGCTTGAAGTGATATCATTATATATTTACCCCTTTATTAGAAATATTTATTGACACTGTAAAAAATGAAGTTTATTTACGTGAAGAATACTTCAGTTTTTATAAACTTCTTATTTGCCTTTATAAGAAAGAAAAATTATAACCACAAAAGAACAAAATTTGGAAATTTTGAGTTAAGTTTTCTAAGTTTATTACAATTCAGTTTTCTGTTTTGTGTTTTTGACTTATTTGACACTGTGTTTATGTAATAAAAGGAACAAACTATTCATATAACTTTTCATGCTGCAATTTCCATGTGTTTTTCCAGTAATAAATATTTTCTTCTCTGTGTATAGGGAAGATACTTAGATATCTGTGTATGATAGGAAGGTAGGCAGGATGAAAACTTATAGCTATGGCTTATATCCTAGGCTTAGAGATTAAAAATCAGGATAGGGAAGTGAAGAAGTAAAGGAATGCTAGGGTGAAGTAGATAAGCAATCTGAAGGTAAGACATTCATTCATCAGGTGTTTACTGTGTACTTTCTCATTACCAAATTCTGAGCTGGAATTTGGAAATAAAGAGGCAGTAGAGCACAGACTTTAAAATCCAAAGTGAGGCAGACCTGGATTCAAACTAGTCTCTCTGCTTATTCACAGTATACTCTGGATAAGTTACTTAACTTCTTTGAGCTTTGGTTTCCTCGTTATTCAGCAAACACTTTTTAAGTGCCTTCAGTATGCCCAGTGCTGTACTAGGCACAGGAGATGTACAAGTGAGTGAAATAATGAGGTCTCTTGCTCTTTTAGAGCTCATAGACCGCATCTCTAAAGTCGGTATAATAATCTCCTGTAGTTGTCTGAGTATTAAATGAAATAATGCATTTAAACCTTAGCACATAGTAAAACACTCAGTAAATGTTAACTAATATTAATATACTAAAGCACATAAGACATGGCTGCTGGTCTCAAAGAACTCACTATCTGGTCAGGAAGATTGACTTGTAAAGACGTATTTGTAGTATATACGTTTTGTAATAAACATGTAAAAGTAGTACTAATGTAGGCAAGGGCACAGTCTGTCTGTTTAGATGACTCAAAATAGGATTACAAAATACACCTAGTGCATGTAGCTGAACTATTACTTACTCTAGTACTGAAGAACAAGTTAAGGAAAATAGCCCACTAGTTTGATACAATAGTATTCCTCGCTGCTTTGTAAAGTTTTATTTAAAGAGACCTTTGCTTCAAATGTCTAATCTAATCCTATGCTGGTCTGTAAAGTAATTAGAATTGATACTTTCTATTGATATTTATACTTAAGGCTTAAAAAAAAATCTTTCCCTAATTATTTTCTGGGTATCATTCTTAAGAAAAGAGAACTTCTTTTTCTGAGAATCTTCTAATTGTCAAAGTTTGGAGTATTACTTTCAGTTCTTTCAGGTAACTTGATATTTTTATGTGTAGAAACTTAGAAAAATTGTTTTAGAATTTGTAAGTAGAAAATTGTTTTGAAATTTGTGACAAGATTTACAGTATTTTTCAAGATCTTAAAAATAATGGAAAAGGAAGGAAAAGCAGTGTGGTCTAATCTAAAGGAGCTCTGATTAAGACTGGAATCTTGATTTCTTACCACTTTGATTTCTTGAAGTTCAGAATCTCTATTTCTTGCCATTTTGTTATCCACCAACGAATTTCTTGCTGTACCTATTCTTCAGTATCTTCATCTGTAAAATGTTCAAAACAAGGAAAGGTACTATTTCACAAGGATTATATAAAAATAATTAAGGTAATGCAAAGCACAAGGCAATAAACATACTAACACCGTGTGATACTAAAAGTACTTAGTAAGATGTGCATAAATTTCTGCCTATGATGATCATGGAAAGCTTCTAAAAGGAGATATTTGAGTTGAGCTAGAGAGATAAGTAGCGATAGTACAATTAAAAGTATCTGTCACAACAAGGATGATTGTCTTACTAACCAGATTAGCTTCCCTGAGGGAGAATATACTGATAACAGTTCTACTTTACTGTATTAAATCCAAGGTGATCCAAATATCTCCCAAAGAGAGCCAAATGCCATTTATTCATTTTGATGGCCTTGCAAAAGATAATACTCAGATCACATAGCTGTCACATTCAATAGAAACACCAGCATATCTCAAGAAAACAAAAAGAAAAGCATACATGAGAATAGACTAAAAGAACATTTAAGAAGTTATTGAACCCTCTTAAAGTAGCTAATTGACAAATCAGTAGTTGAATATCTCAGATGAGATCTCATCTAATGTCTCAAAGAGTACTGTTGCTTAAAATCTTCTTGCCAAAGTAGATGTCTCTGAAAGATTCTTTCTAGACATGACATAACAGTATTTTATTACTACCCCTTCTAATTTGACCTTCAAGGTTTGCAAGAAAGAACACTATGTAAACAATTTGAAAAACAGGAACTTGAGTAGATTTTTTAAAATTCTATTATGTTTCATTTGTGCCATTTTATTACAAATTAGGGTAGAAGGAAACTACTGTATAAGCACACTTGGAAAAGAAGATGACGCTTTTTAGTATCTACTATGTGCTAAATATTATATATTCTTTCATATAGTTTATATAGATTGACTCACTCATTATCTTACCAAACTATCAACAAACCTGTTTAGGAATTATCTTCATTTTATAGGTAAGGTAACTGAGAGTCAGAAGGGGTTAAGTAATTTGCCCAGTGTTTCTCAACTAGTTAGTGGCAGAACTGGAAATGGAAACCAGATCTTTTTTTTTCCCCCAAAGCCCATATTGCTTTTATGATATGATATGTCGTTATAGCAGATTACTTTGGAATCTAATTTATTGTGAGATGTTTTTCAAAAGAATGAAAAATACTATTTAGATTTTTGTGCAATAATGAACTTGGAAAAATGTGAAGACTGAATATGTAAAACTTAGGTATAGCTGTGGTTTACTTTAAGTAAACTTCAATTCAGTTATCAATTCAAAAAACTGCCCGAAGTCAAATATAAGTGAAGTACTTTGGGAATAAAAAGAGATTAAGTAATTTTTATAGAAGGATTTCAGGAAGGCTTCACATAGGAAATGACATTTGAGCAGGATTTATTTGACCATGGAACCCTTTTTTATTGAATATTTCTTAATATCTCTCAGCACGGTGGTATTCTGGGGGACTGTTTGGGCAATCCTGTGCTAAATACGAGATCCTGCGGAACATGAGAAGAGAAGGAAGGCTGGAACCAAACTGTGAATCACTGGCTGTCATGCTAGAGTTTGAAACTTATGATTTTGCCATTGACAGAGGCATAAGATTATAATACCTGTTTCAGATAATTCTGGCAGTTGTATGTAGGATGGATTAGAAGGCTGTATAGTTTGGGCAGAATTAAGATTTTAAACCAATTCTGAATATACCTACAAAAACTATGTTTTTACCAATAGACCACATTGCCTTATGAGACTTATGAAATTGTTTTATAGTTAAAAAGTAATATCTACATTTAGCTTATTACTATTTAAACTATCCTCTACGTATGTAGGAAGCACCAACCTTTTAGCCTTATCATATGAGAATAAATTTATATATTAACTCCCAAAATAAAATGCCTCTTACATCCCTATTTTGACTATGATTATAGAAATATGAAACCATAGTCACCTAGTTCAGTCCCTTCATTTTACAAATGGGAGTCCAAGGCTAAGATAAATGAAGTGACTTATTCCAAGTCATGTACTGAGGCAGTAATGAGGTGGTAGAAAAATCTAGAATCCCCCAACTGCAGCCCTTGGCTTTTTCTGTTAGAGGTTCTCTTTACTATGTTTGGGCAATTGAATGAGTCCATTACAAACTGCAAATGCCGAAATCCCATTACCTATTACCACCATAGGTTCCCACTCACTGGGGCTTTATCCACAAATCCCTACCTGATCTCCCACCCTAATAAACTGTTCGTGACCACAGGTGAGCTGAGTGCCTTTCTCCTAGAGTGAAAGACTTGAGCTCCCTCTGCGCATTCAATGTGAAGCTAATAATTATTCTAGCGGGTTAGTATGGAATTCTTTCTTCATCTTTTAAATATCTTTTATTTTTAAACAATATCAAACTTACAGAAAAGCTGCAAGAACGATAAAAAGAACTTTTCCACCTGAACCACTTGAAAGTATACTGTCAACCTGTTGAAGCATGATGACTTATGATAGTGTCTATTAGACTTCTCCATTGTAAAGTTATTCTCTGTCCCTTCATAATTAATAAGAACTTTGTAGTAAAGTACTCTGAGACTTACGAAAATACTCTTAATTATTAAACTTTGAATTTATTTTTTATTTCTATGGACTCTCTCTTGTATTCCTATTTTATTCAATGAGTTATGATGTTACTATCATGGTTTATTTTGGTGTAAAAATTGTCTCAGATTTGGCAAGTGGAGCACTTTCAGGCCGGTGTCTGTGTCCTTTTGACCTGTTCCCATCGTTCTTTGAATATCTCTTACTTTTTGGCACAAGAAGATGTTCTTGGCTCATCTTGTTCTTTCCCTGATCCAGGCCTGATCTCCATGGAGGCTTGGTTTCTTTGAGTGGAGAATGGAATTTAGAAACCAGATCCACGTACTAGATATGTGATTACATGTGTCTCTCCTTTATTAGACTGAGCTCTTTGAGGTCAGGAATAGGGTGTCTTTTCATCTTTGAATGATGAATGAATGTCTCATCCAATGGCTGTCATTCAGTCGGTGTTCAATAAGTATTGGATTGGCCAAAAAGTTTGTTCGGGTTTGTCTGTGAAATCTTACGAACAAACCCGAACGAACATTTTGGCTAACCCAATACTTGCTAGAAAATAAACTGGTCAGTTATTTGGAACTCCTCTCCATGTTTTGGCTTAATCCAAGGAATAGACCATAAGGAATGAGTCTATTCCTTAGTGGAGAATGTTCGCTCTGAAGAAATATTGTAAGTCAGTCTCCCTCATTATCAAAATAATTATTGTATATCTACAGTTTCCAAGGTCCCACACTACAGTCCCATCCCACTTAATTTGCCCTCTTTACCTCTCTGTTTCATCTATCTTCAGATCTTTCCACACAGGCATCTTAATGCCAAGTCACAGAACAAAAAATTGTTTTTCTACTTTGCTCAAGATACTTTTCTTTTTACTGATAAACAAAAGCACAACATGCTTTTTTCCTAGGCTATAGGCTCCTTAAGGATAAATACCAGGTCTCAGTTTACACACAGCATATTTCTGTGATGCTTTAGCAGGGAGAAAACACTAATAATATTTTTATAGTCTTTGGAGTTTGAAGATCGAAAAAATTATTAAATATGGAAAGATATGAAAATTCCTTGTAAAAATATTTTTAGATGAAAATTGCAGGGAGTGTAAAAGTATGCATTCTATTATCTTTTTATTTAAAAAATGACTTATCTTAAAATATGCATAGAAAAAAGGTTATGTGGACACCTCTAGCTTCAAGAAAGCCTGGGAAATCAAGATTTTATAGCTGGACATATTGCCAGCCTAATAAAATCAGTCTTCTATAAAGACAGAGGCAAGAATAGATACTGAGTAGGCCACTAGCAGGGTCTGCTTCAGATTCCTAGGGGAGAATCAGAATGTATAGGGTCGAGGTGCTTGTGAAGAGAAGAAAATTCATTTGAAAAATCCCCATTGCACTTCCAGTGCATACATTCTTATCCAGCATTTGTTACGTTTAACATACTCCCTGAACAAATCCATTTCTTTTGACTTCTCTATGCTGATGAGTCATAAATCTGTTAATTCAGCTCAGTTTTTTCTTCTAAGGTTTAGACCCAGATATCCAACTCCTGCTAGAGATCTCCACTTGGATATCTAACTGGCACCTCAAACTCGAAACATATCCAGAAATGAAGTCAACATTTTTATCCCCTGTCTTTCTTTTCATATTATTCTTTAACACAACAAACAATTTCACTATGCACCCAACTGCCTAAGTCATAAACCAGGCTATCATTGATTTTTCCCAACTTATACTAACTCACATATCAAATTAATTATCAGTCTAAGCCCTAAATATTTCCCTAATCTCTCCATTTTTCTCCTTTCCCAGTAACACTACCCTAGTTCAGGCCCCATGTCTCACCTAGGTCACTGCAATACTTTGTCAGTGGTCTGTTTTCCATCAGTCTTGCCTCCTCCTAATTCATTCTCCACCTAACATAACGGGGACATCTTTCTAATACATGAGTGATCATTTTGAGCTACTGCTGAAACTTTCATTCACTTTGCATTGTTCTTAGGATAAAGTCCAACTCCTTAACATGACTTGAAAAGCCAGACTTGACCTCTGCTTACCCTTCTGACTTCATTTTTCCCACTCTTCTCTCCAACAATATATTCTAGACAGCATTACTTTTTTCTAGTTCCCAGAATGTAAGCTATGACCATTACTGTCTTCCACCTTCTCTTAATGTTTGTTATTATTAATAATGCTTGTCCTATTAATACTTCAGTTATAAAATTAAACATTAAATCCTCCAAAAAGTCTTTTTTTCCTCCCAGTTTTGTTGAGACATAATTGACATACAGCACTGTATAAGTTTAAGGTGTACAGCATAATGATTTGACTTACATACAACATGAAACGATTACCACAGTAAATTTAGTGAACATCCATCATCTCATATAGATACAACATTAAAGAAATAAAAAAAAAATGTTTTTTCCTTGTGACAAGAACTCTTAGGATTTACTGTCTTACCAACTTTTATATATAACGTATAGCAGTGTTAATTATATTTCTCATGTTGTACATTACATCCCTAGTCCATGGAAGTCTTTCTGATCTGCATAAGTTTGGATTAGGTGGCCTTCCTATGTGCTTAGAAAATACTCTGTTCAGTCCCTGTCAGAGTTAAAATACTACATTTTAACTGCCTGGTTACTTACACCTCTCTTTACTAGATTGTAATTGCAGTGAGGGCAGGGATCGTGCCTTTCTTGTTCACGATTATAGCAGCATGGCTGCAATTATTGATTCAGGTGGGCAATCAGTCTCTAATAGGCTTTCATCTAATACTGTGTTTACTTAGCTTTATTGTAGAATACTAGGTCGAGGATACAGCAAGTGTAATGTTTTCATCTCATCGGGAGATTCAGCGCTATCCTTATACACAGCTTCTTTTGCCCTCTCATCCACATAAGTTGTGTACATCTGCCAGGGATGAGAGCTAAGTGTAGTGGAAGTCACTGTAACATGCAGAAGCTACAGCCCCTTTTTATTTCTTTTTTTTTTCCCCTACCATTCTTTATAATAGGCATCTTTTATACTGTTCTAATGCAGGCCCCCAAAAGCAGACACAACATTCCCCATTTATCTTAACTGTTGTATTCAAGGCTGGAAGACTTGAGGTCATACGCAGCCAGGCCTACATCATCCCAGGCTGGATATTAGTTAACCCTTTACTCAGACCATGATGTCCCCAGGGTCTAGTACAATGCTCAATACATATTTCTTGGATTCCATTTAATAGAGAGACCACAAATAGTAGGCAGGAGTCATAGCGGGGCCTTATAAGAGTGTCCACATAAAACATCAGGGTATAGAAAGGTTGAAAGTGAAAGTATGGAAAAATATATATACCATGCAAACACTAAGCAAAAGAAATATGGTATAGTTATTTTAATATCATACAAAATAAACTTTAAGGGGAAAGTATGTCTATTGATAGAGAAGGATTACTTTGTAGTATTAAAAATATTCAATTCAGAAAATTGTATTAATTTAAAACTTGTATGTACCTTTAATATATATAATACCTCAACATATATAATGAAAAAAAGACTGAACTAGAAGAAAAAATAGAAAAATCTATAATCTTTGGGGATTTTAATATACAACTCTCAGTAACTCAAGAAGATATAGAAGATTTAAACTGCTTGATTAAAAAACTTGAGCTATAGGGCAAATGTAAAATACTACACCCAACAATTGCAGAAACACTTTGTTTTTCCACATTTACAAAAATTGACCATATACTTGCTCATACTGTAAGTCTTAACAAATTTCAAAGGACTGTAATCAGAATATAATTTCTGACTGTAATGCAATTACGTTAGAATTTAAGTAATATAATTTTAAATAATATAGATCAAAGAAATATAGAAATTTCCAGTCATAGAAATTGGAAAATATTTTGAATTGAATCAATGAAAATAAATACATGTTAAAACTTGGGGGACCTTCTGGTGGTCCAGTGGGTAAGACTCCATGCTTCCAATGCAGGGGGTCCGGGTTTGATCCCTGGTCAGGGAACTAGAACCCGCATGCATGCCGCAACTAAGAGTCCACATGCCGCAACTAAGAAGTCCGCATGCCACAACTAAAGATGCCGCACACCTCAACGAAGATCCCATGTGCAGCAACCAAGACCCAGAGCAGCCAAAATAAATAAATATATATATATATGTATATAAAAGAATAGCCACATTAAAAAATGTAGCTATTGGATTCAGCAAAATTCATATGTGGAGGGAAATATCTAGCCTTAAAATGTGTGTACCAGGAAAAAAAGGCTAAAAAAGGAAACATATAGCATA
Organism: Tursiops truncatus; assembly: GCF_011762595.2. NCBI lineage: Eukaryota > Metazoa > Chordata > Mammalia > Artiodactyla > Delphinidae > Tursiops > Tursiops truncatus. The sequence goes on along the minus strand of NC_047041.1, from coordinate 54,472,272 downwards.
TATTTCAAGAAGTGAAAGATAAAACCAAAAAGGAATACAATAGAAAACAAATATACTATGGGGAGAATCAGCAAAGCCAAAAAGTTGCTGCTTTAAACAGACAAGTAAAATTAACATACCCTTGGTGAATTTGATCAAGAGAGGAAAAGGCAAGCACAAACAATATCAGATATGAAGGGACTTCCATGGTGGTCCAGTGGTTAAGAACCCGTCTTGCAGTGATGGGGATGCCAGTTTGATCCCTGGTCGGGGAACTAAGATCCCACATGCCATGGGGCAACTAAGCCTGCGCACCACAACTACTGAGGCCGTGCATCACAGCTAGAGAGCACGCGTGCCACAACTAATCAGCCCATGTGCTCTGCAGCCCGCGCACCACAACTAGGGAGCCTGTGCACCTCAACTAATGAGCCCGCGCACTGTGAGATCTCACATGCCACAGCTAGCGAGCTCGTGCGTCACAATGAAAGATCCCACGTGCCGCAACTAAGACCTGACGCAGCCAAAAAATAAATAAATATTAAAAAAAGAAGAAATGAAAAAGTGATATCACATCAAGCCCTGGCGACATTAAAAAGTTAATTGAATATTATGAACAACTTTATGCTAATAAATTTACATTTTTCATTTTTATTTTTTTAAATGGACAAATTCCTAAAGAAAGTATAACCTGTAGAAACTTACAGAGAATACAAAACCTGAATTGTCCTATAACAATGAAAAGTGGTTCAATAAGTAGTCAGAAATTTGTGTGCAAATATGACTTTGCTAGAATGTTTACCACACATTAAAAGAAGAAATAATTCCAGTCTTACACAGATTCTCATAGTGAATCGAACAAAAAGAAGAGATACTCTCCAACTCATGTATGAGGCAAGCAAAACTTTAATACCAGTAAGGAGAGTTTGAAAGAGTTAAAATAACAGGCAGAAGTCCTAGGCAAAATATTTCCAAACCAAATCAGCCCATATAAACAAAAATAGGATAAAGCATCATGACTAAATTAGATATATCCCAGGAGTATCAAGTTGGTTAGACTATTAATCAGTATTAGAAAATTATATTAAAAGATTAAAGGATAAAAATTATATGATTATCTCAAGAGATACAGAAAAAGTATTTGATAAAATATATTAATTCATGATTTTTAAAAACTCTTAGCAAACTAGAAATAAAAGAGGGCTTCTTAATCTGATAAAGATTATTTTTAAAAAAATTTTTTTCATCCTACACTCAATGTAACACTTAGTGATGAACCATTGAAAGCTTTCTCTTTGAGACTGAGCATGAGATAGCAGCACTTGTTATCACCAGTTCTATTCATATTGTACTGGAGGACCAGGCCCACTCAGTTAAGCAAGAAAAAGAAATTAAAATTATTGAATTAAAAAGGGTGAGACAAAACTGTAAATATTCACAAGTGATATACAAATGTATATAGGGAAAACCTAAAGACTCTACAAATAAATTATTAGAAGAGATTTTAAAAGGTAAAGTCACATTATATAAAAGCAGTTTGCAAAAAATGGTTGTATTTATATATAATAGCATCAAACAGGTAGAAAATGACATTTAAAAATTACTACTTATGCTAATCATCTAAAAATATTTATGAAGTACCTAGGAGTAAATCTAGCATAAATGTCTAAGACCTATATATGGAAGAAATTATAAAACACATTTACAGACATTAAAGAATATATAAATGAATAAATAGCTATACCATTATTACAAGACACAGACAACACTAATTTAATCTTAAAATTAAGAATTTACGGTCATAAAAAGACACCATAAAGAGAGTGAACATATAACACTATAGAGTGGAATAAGATATTCGCAACACGTATAATCAAGCAAAGACTAGTATATGAAAAGACCTACAAACCAATAAAAAAAGTAGGAGACCCAGTAGAAAAATGGATGAGACCTTTCACAAAAGATTATATCCAAATGGCCGATAAACATACGAAGTGGTATTCAATCTATATTAGTCATCATGGAAATGAAAATTGAAAACACAATGAAATACCACTACATACTCAACAGAATGGCTAAAATAAAAAAGACTTTATAGTACCGAGGGCTGACTAGCAAGGCTATTAAGCAACACGCATACACTGCACATGGGAGTGTTAATCGGTATAACCACCTTGGAAAAGAGTTTGTAAAAACTACTAAACTTGAGTTTATGCATACGCTATGATCCAGCAGCTTGGCTCCTAGGCATATGCCCAGTAGAAATCCCTGAACGTGTACACCAAAAATTACATACACACACACACACACACACACACATTTTTTAACATCTTTATTGGAGTATAATTGCTTTACAATGTTGTGTTAGTTTCTGCTGTATAACAAAGTGAATCAGCTATATGTATACATATATCCCCATAGCCCCTCCCTCTTGCATCTCCCTCCCACCCTCCCTATCCCACCTCTCTAGGTGGTCACAAAGCACCGAGCTGATCTCCCCATGTGATGCAGCTGCTCCCCACTAGCTATCTATTTTACATTTAGTAGTGTATATATATCAATGCTACTCTCTCACTTTGTCCCAGCTTACCCTTCCCCCTCCCCATGTCCTCAAGTCCGTTCTCTACGTCTGCATCTTTATTCCTGTCCTGCCCCAGGTTCATCAGAACCATTGGTTTTTTTAGATTCCATATATATGTGTTAGCATACGGTATTTGTTTTCCTCTTTCTGACTTACTTCACTGTATGACAGACTCTAGGTCCATCCATCTCACTACAAATAACTCAATTTCGTTTCTTTTTATGGCTGAGTAATATTTCATTGTATATGTGTGCCACATCTTCTTTATCCATTCATCTGTCGATGGACACTTAGGTTGTTTCCATGTCCTGGCTATTGTAAATAGTGTTGCAGTGAATATTGTGGTATATGACTTCTTGAATTATGGTTTTCTCAGGGTATATGCCCAGTAGTGGGATTGCTGGGTCATGTGGTAATTCTATTTTTAGTTTTTTAAGGAACCTCCATTCTGTCCTCCATAGTGGCTGTATCAATTTACATTCCCATCAGCAGTGCAAAAGGGTTCCCTTTTCTCCACCCCCTCTCCAGCATTTATTGTTTGTAGATTTCTTGATGATGGCCATTCTGACCCGTGTGAGGTGACACCTCATTGTGGTTTTGATTTGCTTTTCTCTAATGATGAGTAATGTTGGGCATCCTTTCAGTTGAAAGACTGGTGCCTTTCAACCTGTATATCTTCTTTGGAGAAACGTCTGTTTAGATCTTCTGCTCATTTTTGAATTAGGTTGTTTGTTTTTTCGATATTGAGCTTCATGGGCTGCTTGTATCTTTTGGGGATTAATCCTTTGTCAGTTGCTTCATTTGCAAATATTTTCTCCCACTCTGAGGGTTGTCTTTTCATCTTGTTTATGGTTTCCCTTGCCATGCAAAAGTTTTTAAGTTTCATTAGGTCCCATTTGTTTATTTTTGTTTTTATTTCCATTACTCTAGGAACTGGGTCAAAAAGGATCTTGCTGTGATTTATGTCAAAGAGTGTTCTTCCTATGTTATATATGTTTATAGCAGGATTATTATAAATAGCTAAAACTTAGACCCCAATGTCCATCAGCAGTAGAATGGATATATAAAATATACATATTTAAATAATGGAATATTAGATAGCAGTGAACACTGATATACCACAGCTCGTATAACAAGTTGAATGAGGCTCACAAGCACAATACTGAGTAAAAGAAGCTTGACACAAGTTTATAAAACAGTTCCATTTATATTGAGGTTCAAAACAGGCAAAACTGAACTCTAATGTGAGAAGTCAGCATAGTGGTAACCCTCGGGGTAGAGAAGGGTATAGAACTTGAGAGTGGTATGAAGTTGATTTATGGTATTCTGCCAAAGTTCAGTTTTCTGACCTACGAAGTCAAAAATTGCAAAGATATTTGTTTTGTGATAATCCTCAAACAGTGTTTATGTTTTGAGCACTTTGTGTGTATGTGTTATATTTTAATTTTAAAAGTTTTTTAAAGTTGAAACAGGAACAAGTAAGTAAGAAAATGACAGACAACCGAATAAAAAAATAGGTTTGAACAATAGCAGATATCAATTGGCCAGTGAACATAACATACAGTGTTCAACCTGTAATCGGAGAAATACATATTAAAAACCACATAGACTGACAAAAATTTAGAAGTCTGACAATATCATGTTTTGAGTACGTGGCATAAAAGAAACAGTCAGAATACACATTGGTTGTAGTAAAGGTTGGTATAACCACTTTGGAAAACAGTTTGACATTTTTAGTAATTTTGATAATAATATACCCTCTGACCCAGCAGTTACATTCCTAGGTACATACCCTGGAGAAACTTCTGTATGTGTGTATTAGAATATATGCGTAAAAATGTTCATAGAAGTGAAAACTGGAAATAACCTCAAAATGTCCATCAACACAAGAATTGGTAAACAAATTGTGGTATTTGTTTATGTGATATCAAAAATGAATGAACTATGGCTACATATACAACATAATTGAATTCTAAAAGAAAACAAAAACAAATGTATGTAACATTATTCTATTGTAAATTAAAATTTTAAAAACTTATTTAGGAGTGCCTATTTAGGACGCCAGTTTAAGTTAGTAAACACGTAAAGAAAAGCAAGAAAATGTGTTTATTTTAAAAGTCAGGAGAGTGGTTTCCTCTAAGGAGTAGGGGAGAGGGTTGGACTGGGAAGAGATAACATGTGTCTTGACCTGAATGGTACTTTCCCAGTTATTGGCTTTATAAATATTTAAGTTATACATTTATATTCTATGCAGTTTTCTTGTATTTAATATTCCACACTTCTAAAAGTTAAATTTTCCCACTAGGTTCAGGTTTCCAGGTAGTAGTACCTATCCAGTGCTCAATATAGAAGAGAAAGAGGTTAGTTGTTGGAGCCAAGTCTGGGAAGATGTGGGAGCATATAGAATAAAGAACACAGGGGAGTAGATTAACCTCAGTCAAGAAGAAATGGGCACTTCTTTCTTTAGAAACTAGGAATGGGAGAAAGAATGCAGGGAGAGGATGCATATGAATGCACAAACACTTGGGAGGAGAGTTTAAAAGAGTTCAGATTTATAAGATGGGAAGTAGAATCATTTGCTGAAAGTGAAGCTAACAAGAAGGAAAGGATTTCTAGGGAATATGAGGCAAAAATACAGCATTTGTTCAGGTTTTAGCATATATTTAAAATTTCATGGAACCATTCAGAATTAAAATTGACATGAGACTTCTGATATTATTCACAAGCAGGCTCTTTCCACAAAGGTTAGTATAACTCTTCATTATATAATTATACGTCTGTTCTTTAAAATGTAATGAAAGGTAATAAATGTTTACATTTAACCGGGAGGACTATTTTTGTAGGCAAAATATACTTCCTTTGCCAAAGAATCATGATTTTACTAACTTCATTTTCCCTTTCTTCTTCAGGTCATGTATGGAATGTTGGTCTTCACATTAGTAGTCCGATCTATTTATATTGTTACATGGTAAGTAGTTTGGATCATCAAAAGAGTACACTTAGGTGGTAAATCTGTAGCCTGAATTGAAATAACACATAAAACCCAACTCCAGAAGGGATACTGGTAGAAAACTTATAACCCAACATTTATTATGGTATATTGCAAGAAATACTAATTCTTTAAATAAGTTGTTAATAGGCATCACATGAAACCAAGAGTTCTAAAATTAAAGAAATTTGAGGAAAGCTGTGTGTGATGGCCTCCTTTTGAATATTTATAATGTACACGAGTTTATTAAAGGCCTTGAAAAATCCTACAGTAGAAAAGAAAATAATTGTTTTTGTGTTTCTCAAACTACTTAATTAAGGAACCCTTTTTGCAGAACACCTCTCAAGGAAGACTATTAGTGTCACAGAGAAACAGTATTCCAGAAAGATCATTTAGGAAATAGGCATAATATTTATAGAGTTCATGAAAAATAAAATAAGAAATATTTCATGTGAGTACCTGGCATAGGGCCTGACCACATAACAGATGCTCAGTAAGTAAATAGTATGATTTATGGGTTTGTTCCTGTTTTTTTCTTTTTTAATTAAACTTTTTGTTTTGAGATAATTGTAGAAGCACATGCAATTGTAAGAAATAATAGATTGTCTGTACCCTTTACCAGTTTCCTCTAGTGATAATGTCTTGCAAAACTATAGTACAATATCATAACCAGGATTTGACCCTGACAGAGTCAAGATACAGAACAATTCTATCACTACAAGGATCCCTGTGTGGTCTTTCTGTAGCCACACCCAGTTCCCTCCTACCCCGTTTCCTTACCCCCTGTGCTTAACCCCTAGCAACTACTAATCTGCCCTTCATTTCTCCCATTTTTCAGAGTGTTATATAAATGGAATCACACAGTATATATAACCATTGGGATTGGCCTTTTGCACTCAGCATAATTCACTGGAGATTAATACAAGTTGTTGAGTGTATCAGTAGTTCACCCTTTCTATTGTGAGCAGTATTCCGTGATATGGATGTACCACAGTTTAATCATTCACCTGTTGAATAACATCTGGATTTCCAGATTTTATTTCTAGTTTTTTACTATTACGAATAAAGCTGCTATGAATATTTATTTACAGGTTTTTATGTGAATATAAGTTTTCATTTCTCTGGAATAAATGCCCAGAGTGGAATTTCTAGGTTGTATGATAATCATATGTTTAATTCTTTTTAAAACTTTCAGACTGTTTTTTTTTTTAAATTAATTTATTTTTGGCTGTGTTGGGTCTTCGTTGCTGCACGTGGGCTTTCTCTAGTTGTGGCGAGCGGGGGCTGCTCTTCATTGCGGTATGCGGGCTTCTCATTGCGGTGGCATCTCTTGTGGAGCATGGGCTCTAGGGCACACAGGCTTCAGTAGTTGTGGCTTGCAGGCTCTAGAGCACAGGCTCAGTAGTTGTGGTGCACGGGCTTAGTTGCTCTGTGGCATGTGGGATCGTCCCAGACCAGGGCTCGAACCTGTGTCCCCTGCATTGGCAGGCGGATTCTCAACCACTGCACCACCAGGAAAGCCCAACTTCCAAACAGTTTTCCAGAGTGGCTCTACCATTTTACATTCCCACCAGCAGTGTATGTGTGACCCAGTTTCTCTGCATCCTTGCCAACATTTGGTGTTGTCACTATTTTTTATTTTAGTCATTCTTACAGATATGTGCTGATATCTCATTGTAGTTTTAATTCTTGTTTCCCTAGTGGCTAATGATGTTGAACATATTTTCATGTGCTTATTTACCATCTGTATATCCTCTTCAGTGAAACGTCTGTTCATGTCTTTGCCCATTTTCTAATGGGATTGTTTCTCTTTTTTTAATTTGAGTTTTGAGCATTCTTTACATATTCTAGATACTCTTCATCAAATATGTGGCTCACAAATATTTTCTCACAGTCTGTACCTTGTCTTTCATGCTGTTCACAGAGCCTTTCACAGAGCAAAAGTTTTTAATTTTGATGAAGTCAGTTTATCAATTTTCCTTTTACATATCGTGCTTGGGCGTCCAGGCTAAGGACTCAATGCCTAACCCTAGGTTTTCCCATTTTTTACAAAAGTTTTGTATAGTTTTACATTTAAGTTTATGATTTATTTTGAGTTAATTTTTATGTAAGGGGTAAGGAGTAGGTTGAGGTCCATTTTTTAACCTACGGAGGTCCAGCTACTCCAGGACCACTGGTTGAAAAGGCTGTTTCTTCACTGAATTGCTTTTGCACCTTTCTCAAAAATTATTTGGGTATATTTGTGTGGATGTATTTTTGAGTTTTTTTATTCTGTTGCATTCATTTAGGTGTCTATCCCTCTACTGGTCCTACTCCCTGATAATTGATTACTCTACCTATAAAATACCTCTTCAAATCATATAGATTGATTCCTCTCACTTCTTTTTCAAAACTGTTTTTGCTATTTGGGTTCCTTTGCCTTTATGTATAAATTTTAGAAGAATAATGTCTATATTTAAAATCTTATTGGCATTTTGATAGGAATTGCATTAAACCTGCCTATCAATTTGTGAAGAATTGACATCTTTACTATGTTAAGTCTTCCAGTATATGAACACAGTGTGTCTTGTGTGCCTCTCCATTTATTTAGATCATCTTTGATTTCTTCCATTAGCATTTTGGAGTTTTGATTTTCTTCTTTTTAATTTTTGAATTTTATTTTATTTTTTTATACAGCAGGTTCTTATTAGTCATCCATTTTATACACGTTAGCGTATACACGTCAATCCCAATCTCTCAATTCATCACACCACCACCACCGCCCCGCGCAGGGGGGTAGCACACAGTATTGCTTTAAAGGGTCTGCATGTGCTCACCCAACCTAACCAATCCTGTTCGTGTCCATACATTTGTTCTCTACGTCTGTGTTCCAATTTCTGCCCTGCAAACCGGTTCATCTGTACCATTTTTCTAGGTTCCACATATATGCATTAACATATGATATTTGTTTTTCTCTTTCTAACTTACTTCACTCTGTATGACAGTCTCTAGATCCATCCACATCTCTACAAATGACCCAATTTCGTTCCTTTTCATGGTTGAGTAATATTCCATTGTATATATGTACCACATCTTCTTTATCCATTTGTCTGTCAATGGGCATTTAGGTTGCTTCCATGACCTGGCTATTGAAAATAGTGCTGCAGTGAACATTGGGGTGCACGTGTCTTTTTGAATTATGGTTTTCTCTGGGTATATGCCCAGTAGCAGGACTGCTGGGTCATATGGTAATTCTATTTTTAGTTTTTTAAGGAACCTCCATACTGTCCTCCATAGTGGCTGTATCAATTTACATTCCCATCAGCAGTGCAAGAGGGTTCCCTTTTCTCCACACCCTCTCCAACATTTGTTGTTTGTAGATTTTCTGATGATGCCCATTCTAACTGGTGTGAGGTGATACCTCATTGTAGTTTTGATTTGCATTTCTCTAATAATTAGTGATGTTGAGCAGCTTCTTGGTCATCTGTATGTCTTTGGAGAAATGTCTGTTTAGGTCTTCTGCACATTTTTGGATTGGGTTATTTGTTTTTTTAATATTGAGCTGCATGAGCTGTTTATATATTTTGGAGATTACTCCTTTGTCCGTTGATTCGTCTGCAAATATTTTCTCCCATTTTGAGGGTTGTCTTTTCGTCTTGTTTATGGTTTCCTTTGCTGTGCAAAAGCTTTTAAGTTTCATGAGGTCCTATTTGTTTATTTTTGTTTTTATTTCCATTACTCTAGGAGGTGGATCAAAAAGGTCTTGCTGTGATTTCTGTCAAAGAGTGTTCTTCCTGTGTTTTCCTCTAAGAGTTTTATAGTGTCCGGTCTTACATTTAGGTCTCTAATCCATTTTGAGTTTATTTTTGTGTATGGTGTTAGGGAGTGTTCTAATGTCATTCTTTTACATGTAGCTGTCCAGTTTTCCCAGCACCACTTATTGAAGGGACTGTCTTTTCTCCATTGTAAATCTTTGCCTCCTTTGTCATAGATTAGTTGACGATAGGTGCGTGGGTTTATCTCTGGGCTTTCTATCTTGTTCCATTGATCTATATTTCTGTTTTTGTGCCAGTACCATATTGTCTTGATTACTGTAGCTTTGTAGTATAGTCTGAAGTCAGGGAGTCTGATTCCTCCAGCTCCGTTTTTTTCCCTTAAGACTGCTTTGGCTATCCGGGGTCTTTTGTGTCTCCATACAAATTTTAAGACTTTTTTGTTCTATTTCTATAAAAAAAAATGCCATTGGTAGTTTGATAGGGATTGCATTGAATCTGTAGATTGTTTTGGGTAGTAGGGCCATTTTCACAATATTGATTCTTCCAATCCAAGAACATGGTATATCTCTCCATCTGTTGGTATCATCTTTAATTTCTTTCATCAGTGTCTTATAGTTTTCTGCCTACAGGTTTTTGTCTCCCTAGGTAGGTTTATTCCTAGATGTATTATTCTTTTTGTTGCAATGGTAAATGGGAGTATTTCCTTAATTTCTCTTTCAGATTCTTCATCATTAGTGTATAGGAGTGCTAGAGATTTCTGTGCATTAATTTTGTATCCTGCAACGTTACCAAATTCATTGATTAACTCTAGTAGTTTTCTGGTGGCATCTTTAGGATTCTCTCTATATAGTATCATGTCATCTGCAAACAGTGACAGTTTTACTTTTTCTTTTCCAATTTGTATTCCTTTTATTTCTTTCTCTTCTCTGATTGCCGTGGCTAGGACTTCCAAAACTACATTGAATAATAGTGGCGAGAGTGGGCAACCTTGTCTTCTTCCTGATCTTAGAGGAAATGCTTTCAGGTTTTCAACATTGAGAATGAAGTTTGCTGTGGGTTTGTCATATATGGCCTTTATTGTGTTAAGGTAGATTCCCTCTATGCCCACTTTCTGGAGAGTTTTTATCATAAATGGGTGTTGAATTTTGTCAAAAGCTTTTTCTGCATCTATTGAGATGATCATATGGTTTTTGTTCTTCAATTTGTTAATATGGTGTATCACATTGATTGATTTGCATATATTGAAGAATCCTTGCATCTGTGGGATAAATCCCACTTGATCATGGTGTATGATCCTTTTAATGTGTTGTTGGATTCTGTTTGCTAGTATTTTGTTGAGGATTTTTACATCTATATTCATCAGTGATATTGCTCTGTAATTTTCTTTTTTGGTAATATCTTTGTCTGGTTTTGGTATCAGGGTGATGGTGGCCTCATAGAATGAGTTTGGGAGTGTTCCTTCCTCTGTAATTTTTTGGAAGAGTTTGAGAAGGAAGGTTGTTAGCTCTTCTCTAAATGTTTGATAGAATTCACCTGTGAAGCCATCTGGTCCTGGACTTGTGTTTGTTGGAAGATTTTTAATCAGAGTTTCAGTTTCATTACTTGCAATTGGTCTGTTCATATTTTCTTTTTCTTCCTTGTGCAGTCTTGAAAGGTTATACGTTTCTAAGAATTTTTCCATTTCTTCCAGGTTGTCCATTTTATTGGCATAGAGTTGCTTGTAGTAGTCTCTAAGGATGCTTTGTATTTCTGCTGTGTCTGTTGTAACTTTTCCTCTTTCATTTCTAATTTTATTGATTTGAGTCCTCTCCCTCTTTTTGTTGATGAGTCTGGCTAATGGTTTATCAATTTTGTTTATCTTCTCAAAGAACCAGCTTTTAGTTTTATTGATCTTTGCTATTGTTTTATTTGTTTCTGTTTCATTTATTTCTGCTCTGATCTTTATGATTTCTTTCCTTCTGCTAACTTTGGGTTTTGTTTGTTCTTCTTTCTCTAGTTCCTTTAGGTGTAAGTTTAGATTGTTTATTTGAGATTTTTCCTTTTATTTGAGGTATGCTTGTATAGCTATAAACTTCCCTCTTAGAACTGCTTTTGCTGCATCCCATAGGTTTTGGATCATCGTGTTTTCATTGTCATTTGTCTCTAGGCATTTTTTGATTTCCTCTTTGATTTCTTCAGTGATCTCTTGGTTATTTAGTAACGTATTCTTTAGCCTCCATGTGTTTCTGTTTTTTACGTTTTGTCCCCTGTAATTGATTTCTAATCTCATGGTGTTGTGGTCAGAAAAGATGCTTGATACGATTTCAGTTTTCTTAAATTTACTATGGCTTGATTTGTGACCGAAGATGTGAGGTATCCTGCAGAATGTTCTGTGCGCACTTGAGAAGAAAGTGTAATCTGCTGTTTTTGGTTGGAATGTCCCATAAATATCAATTAAATCTATCTGGTCTGTTGTGTCATTTAATGCTTCTGTTTCCTTATTAATTTTCTGTTTGGGTGATCTGTCCACTGGTCTAAGTGAGGTGTTAAAGTCCCCCACTATTATTGTGTTACTGTCAGTTTCCTCTTTTATAGCTGTTAGCAGTTACCTTATGTATTGAGGTGCTCCTGTGTTGGGTGCATATGTATTTATAATTGTTACGTCTTCTTCTTGGATTGATCCCTTGATCATTATGTAGTGTCCTTCCTTGTCTCTTGTAACATTCTTTATTTTAAAGTCTGTTTTATCTGATATGAGAATTGCTACTCCAGCTTTCTTTTGATTTCCATTTGCATGGAATATCTTTTTCCATCCCCTCACTTTCAGTCTCTATGTGTCCCTAGGTCTGAAGTGGGTCTCTCGTAGACAGCATATATATGGGTCTTGTTTTTGTATCTGTTCAGCAAGCCTGCCGTCTTTTGGTTGGAGCGTTTAATCCATTCACGTTTAAGGTAATTATTGATATGTATGTTCCTATGACCATTTTCTTAATTGTTTTGGGTGTGTTTTTGTAGGTCCTTTTCTTGTCTTGTGTCTCCCACTTAGAGAAGTTCTAAGCATTTGTTGGAGAGCTGGTTTGGTGGTGCTGAATTCTCTTAGCTTTTGCTTGTCTGTAAAGCTTTTGATTTCTCCATCGAATCTGAAAGAGATCCTTGCTGGGTAGAGTAATCTTGGTTGTAGGTTCTTCCCTTTCATCCCTTTAAGTATATCATGCCACTCCTTTCTGGCTTGTAGAGTTTCTGCTGAGAAATCAGCTGTTAACCTTATGGGGGTTCCCTTGTATGTTAATTGTCATTTTTCCCTTGCTGCTTTCAATAATTTTTCTTTGTGTTTCCTTTGTGCCAGTTTGATTACTGTGTGTCTCAGTGTGTTTCTCCTTGGGTTTATCCTGTATGGGACTCTCTGCGCTTCCTGGACTTCGGTGGCTATTTCCTTTCCCATGTTAGGGAAGTTTTTGACAATAGTCTCTTCAAATATTTTCTCGGGTCCTTTCTTTCTCTCTTGTCCTTCTGGGACCCCTATAAACACATTGTTGTGTTTAATGTTGTCCCAGAGGTCTCTTAGGCTGTCTTCATTTCTTTTCGTTCTTTTTTCTTTATTCTGTTCTGCAGCAGTGAATTCCACCATTCTGTCTTCCAGGTCACTTATCTGTTCTTCTGCCTCAGTTATTCTGCTATTGATTCCTTCTAGTGTATTTTTCACTTCAGTTATTGTATTGTTCATCTGTGTTTGTTTGTTCTTTAATTCTTTTAGATCTTTGTTAAACATTTTTTGCATCATCTCGATCTTTACCTCCATCCTTTTTCCAAGGTCCTGGATCATCTTCACTATCACCATTCTGAATTCTTTTTCTGGAAGATTGCCTATCTCCACCTCATTTAGTTGTTTTTCTGGGGTTTTATCTTGTTCCTTCATCTGGTACATAGCCGTCTGCCTTTCCATCTTTTCTAACTTTCTGTGAACATGGTTTTTGTTCCACAGGCTGCAGGATTGTAGTTCTTGCTTCTGCTGTCTGCCCTCTGGTGGATGAGGCTATCTAAGAGGCTTATGCAAGTTTCCTGATGGGAGGGACTGGTGGTGGGTAGAGCTGGCTGTTGCTATGTTGGGCAGAGCTCAGTAAAACTTTAATCCGCTTGTCTGCTGATGGGTGGGGCTGGGTCCCCTCCCTGTTGGTTGTTTGGCCTGAGGCGACCCAACCCTGGAGCATACCCATACTCTTTGGTGGGGCTAATGGCGGACTCTGGGAGGGCTCTCGCCAAGGAGTACTTCCCAGAACTTCTGCTGCCAGTGTCCTTGTCCTCTCGGTGAGACAGAGCCACCCCCCACCTCTGCAGGAGACCCTCCAACACTTGCAGGTAGGTCTGGTTCAGTCTCTGTGGGGTTACTGCTCCTTCCCCTGTGTCCCGATGTGCACACTACTTTGTGTGTGTCCTCCAAGAGTGGAGTCTGTGTTTCCCCCAGTCCTGTCGAAGTCCTACAATCAAATCCCACTAGCCTTCAAAGTCTGATTCTGTAGGAATTCCTCCTCCCGTTGCCGGACCCCCAGGTTCGGAAGCCTGACGTGGGGCCCAGAACCTTCACTCCAGTGGGTGGACTTCTGTGGTGTAAGTGTTCTTCAGTTTTTGAATCACCCACCCAGCAGTTATGGGATTTGATTTTATTGTGTTTGCACCCCTCCTACTGTCTCATTGTGGCTTCTCCTTTGTCTTTGGATGTGGGGTATCTTTTTTAGTGAGTTCCAGTGTCTTCCTGTCAATGATTGTTCAGCAGTTAGTTGTGATTCTGGTGTTCTCGCAAGAGGGAATGAGAGCATGTCCTTCTACTCTGCCATCTTGAATCAATCTCCGGAGACTTCTAGGAAAACCACTGACTTGGTACTGAGAAGGAAGCCAACTAAAGCTTTGATTTTTTTTTTAAGCAATTGTAAATGGTATTGTATTTTTAAATTTTGGTGTCCACACATTTATTGCTATTATATAGAAACACAGCATATTAATAATGGTACCAGAGAGATCAAGATAGCAAAATAGAAGGACATGGAGCTCACCTCCTCCCACAAATACATAAAAAATACACCTACATGTGGAACAGTTCTCACAGAATAACTACTGAACACTGGCAAAAGATCTCATACAACAAGAGCCACAAGAAAGATCACCATGTAACTGGGCAGGATGAAAGAGAAAAAAAAAAAAGGAATTGGTGTTCGACCTACACCCTGGGAGGGTGCTATGAAACAGGAGAGGTTCCCTCACCTTGGGAACCCCCATTGGTGGCTGGAAGATCAGCCAGGACAGAAAGGGAGCGTCAGAGGTTCAGAGGAGAGTGCAGCAACTGGCTTGTGGCAGGCAGAACGGAGAGAAACCAGCACAGTCATGGCCACCTTGCTGCATTCCCCAGCCTGAAACATGCATCTGCTGGTGTGTACAGGGCCTGGGTGCTGAAATTCGGGCTTCAGAGGACAAACCTCGGGAGAGGACTGGGGTTGGCTCTGCGGAGACAGCCCGAAGAGACTGGAGTGTGGCCCAGGCCGCAACTTGGGGTATGGGCAGGACTGAGCCCAGGTATGCCATAGAAGCCCCATTGTTAACGCACACGCAAAGGGAGGGAAGGGGCCCCACCACAGCAGCCTCATTTTCCTCATTGCTCACAGCAGTCACAACTCCACCTCTACGAGCTCTGGGAGCTTGCAAGTCCTGGCAGTTGCCCACACCCAGAGGCAGGGCTGAAATCTGGGCTTGCAGCTTTACGACTGATGGATTTACAGCACTGGTGCCTTTATTAGCTCAGTGCCTTCTGGCCATCTCAGTGGATTACTGGTGCTCCTGAGCCTGGGTTGGGTCCAGATCTAGCACCTGTTGGCTTTGCGGGCATGTGCACACAGAGGCGGGCCATGGTCTGTGCTGATTCCATAGCTCCCATGGCAAGTCCCTGTGTCTGACTTTGGCAGATCTGTGCCAGCAGCTTTGTGATCACAGCAGCTGAGGGACATTCAGGCCAATTGCCTGTATTCCCTTGACTGAGACGGGGCCGAAGGCAGTACCAAGAACAGTGTACTTTGTGAGCGTGCACAACCGGTGACAGATGACACCACAAAGCTCACTTTCTGGTGGACAGCTCCTGCGGAGGAATACTTAGTGGATCCTCTTCCAGTGGAAGTGCTCCAGTTCCACCTACCCAACACCGCACTTAAGAATTGGATGTGGGGGCTTCTACTCCAACAGCTGAGGAGCAGATCCTGCCCCTGACAGGGCTGTGACAGCCACAGAGCAAAGAGGAGGCCCCACTCAATATCCAGTACGGGCTCTGGTCTCCACAACACAAGTTACACCCCCTGTCAACGGGATAATGGCCAGCACATGCTAAGGAAAGAGACAGCAGGCATCCATACTAAAAACAGCCCTCACACCAAAAATATTAGACTCATGCAGGCTCCACAGGAATGTTTCCACATACAAACAGCCCTTAAAGACCACAGTAGATAACTGTTTCTCCCAAATTCATAGAGTCAAAGAAATATAAGTAAAAAGAACCAGAGGAAATAGTCCCAGTTAAAAGAATGGGAGAGGGCTTCCCTGCTGGTGCAGTGGTTGAGAGTCTGCCTTGCCGATGCAGGGGACACGGGTTCGTGTCCTGGTCCGGGAAGATCCCACATGCCGCAGAGCAGCTAGGCCCGTGAGCCATGGCCACTGAGCCTGCGCGTCTGGAGCCTGTGCTCCGCAACGGGAGAGGCCACAACAGTGAGAGGCCCGTGTACCACAAAAAAAAAAAAAAAAAAAGAACGGGAGAAATCCCCTGAAAGAACAATGAAACAGACCCCTCCAGTCTAGTAGATCCCAAGTTCAAAAAGGAGGTAATAAAAATACTGAAGGAATTAAGAAAGGCTATTGACAGAAATACAGATCACTGTAACATGGAACTAGAAGCTATAAAGCGGAGCCAATTAAAACTAGAAAACTCATTTGCTGAGATGAAAGCCAAGCTGTAAGCAATAAATAGAAAACTAAATAATGCAGAAGAACGAATAAGTGATTTGAAAGATAGAATAATGGAAATCACCCAATCAGAACAGCAGACGGAAAGACAAATGAAAAAAAAATCAAAGCAATATATGAGACCTATTGGATAACATAAAGTGAGCCAATCTATGTGTAGTAGGAATCCCAGAAGGAGAAGAAAGAGAAAAGAGGATTGAAAGTATATTTGAAGAAATTATGACTGAAAACTTCCTAAACGTAATGAAGGAAACAGATATCCAGATACAGGAAGCCCAGACAAGATGAACCTGAACAGACCTACACCAAGACATGTTATAAGTAAAATGGCAAAAGATAAAGATAAAGAGAAGATTCTAAAGGCAGCAAGAGAAAAACAAAGAGTTAGTTACAAGGGAATCACCATAAGTGTATTAGCTGATTTCTCTACAGAAACATTGCAGGCCAGAAGGGAGTGGCAATATATATTCAAAGTCCTGAAAATAAAAAGCCTGCAATCTGGGATCCTCTACACAGCAAGATTATTATCTAGAATAGAAGGATAAAGAATTTCTCAGACAAGCAAAAACTAAAAGAATATAGCAATACTAAACCTAACCTAAAAGAAATACTGAAAGGTCTTTTCTAAATAAAAAAGAAGTAGGGAATTCCTTGGCAGTCCAGTGGTTAGGACTTAGCACTTTTACTGCCGGGGCCCAGGTTCAATCCCTGGTCAGAGAACTAAGATCCTGCAAACTGCACAGTGCAGCATAATTACATACATACATACATACATACATAAATCAATAGAAAAGAAGCAAGAATCTATAGGAGGGCTTCCCTGGTGGCACAGTGGTTGAGAGTCCACCTGCCAATGCAGGGGACATGGGTTTGTGCCCTGGTCTGGGAAGATCCCACATGCCGCGGAGTGGCTGGTCCCGTGAGCCATGGCCGCTGAGCCTGCACATCTGGAGCCTGTGCTCTGCAACGGGAGAGGCCACAGCAGTGAGAGGCCCACGTACCGCAAAAAAAAAAAAATCTATAAGAAAGAGAAAAATCACAATTAGAAAATAAATCCCTTAAATAAGGCAGTACGTAGATTAAAAAAAAACTTTTCTGTGTGCAAGCAATGGTAACTATGATGAACAGCCAAAGTATAAACATGAAGATGTTAGAGAGGACTTCAAAACCATAAAATGTCGGGGAGGGGAGTAAGAAATTGTAGGGGTTTTTTTTAGAGTGTGTTTGAGCCTATATGACTACCAGTCTAAAGCAAGTAGTTATAGTAATGGGTTATCATACTTGAAAAACAGGGTAACCACAAATCAAAAACATATAGTTGATTCACAAAAACCAAAAAGTAGAGAACTCAAGCATAGTGCAAAAGAAAAACTTCAAACTACAAAACGAAAAACAGAAAAAGAAAGGAACAAACAAGAAATACAAAATCCACTGGGAAACAAGGTTTAAAATGGCAATAAATACATACATATCAATAATTACCTTAAATATCAATGGACTAAATGCTCCAATTAAAAGACATAGAGTGGCAGACTGGATAACAAAACAAGAGCCTACAATGTGCTGCCTACACATAGATTGAAAAGTGAGCGGATGGAAAAAGATATTTCATGCAGATGGAAATGACAAGAAAGTGAGACTTCCAGTACTCATCAGACAAAATAGACTTTAAAGCAAATGTTATAAAGAAAGATAAAGAAGGACACTATATAATGATAAAAGGATCAATACAGGAAGAGGATTTTACACTTATCACCATATATGCACCTAATATAGAAGCACCCAAATATATAAAACAAATACTAACAGACATAAAGGGAGAAATTGATGGGGATACAATAATAGTAGGAGACTTTAACACCCCACTGACATCAGTGGACAGATCTTCCAGACAGAAAATCAATAAAGCAACAGAGATCCTAAATGATACATTAGAAAAGTTAGACTTAATTGATATTTTAATTTTGATACTATGACATTACATCCAAAAAAAACAAAATACGCATTCTTTTCAAGTGCACATGGAACATTCTCTAGGATAGACCACATACTAGGACACAGAACAAGCCTCAACAAATTTAAGAGGACAGAAATAATTTCAAGCATATTTTCTGACTACAACAGCATGAAACTAGCAATGAACCATAGAAAGAGAAACAAAAAAATCATTACTAAACAACATGCTATTAAAAAACCAGTGGTCAACTTGAAATCAAAGAAGAAATTAAAAAATACCTTGAGACAAATGACAATGAAAACACAACCATACAAAATCTATGGGATGAAGCAAAAGTAATCCTAAGAGGGAGGTTCATAGCAATATAGGCTTTCCTCAAAAAATAAGAAAAATCTCAAACAACCTAACGTACCACCTAAAAGATTTAGAAAAAGAAGAACAAACGAAAGCTAAAGTTAGCAGAAGGAAGGAAATAATAAAGATCAGACAGGAAGTAAAAAAAAAAAGAGAGAGATTAAAAAAAACAATAGAGAAAAATCAGTAAAACCCAGAGCTGGTTTTTTGAAAGGATAAACACAATTGACAAACCTCTGGCCAGGCTCACCAAGAAGAGGTCCCATATAAACAAAATAAGAAATAAAAGAGGAGAAATAATATCTGATACCTCCACAGAAATACAAAAACTCATAAGAGAATACTATGAACAATTATATCCCAACAAATTGGACAACCTAGAAGAAATGGATAAGTTTCTAGAAACATACAGCCCACTAAAACTGAATCAAGAAGAAATAGATAATTTGAACAGACTTATTACTAGAAGTGAAATAGAATCTGTAAAAACAAAAACAAACAAAAACAAAAAAACACCTCCCTGCAAACAGAAGTCCAGGACCAGATGACTTCACTAGGGAACTCTACCAAACATACAAAGATGAACTTATACTAATCCTTCTTAAAGTCTTCTGAAAGATTGAAGAGGAAAGAAGACTCCCAAAGTCACTCTATGAAGCCACCATCACCCCAATACCAAAACCAGACAAAGATACTACCAAAAAAAGAAAATTACAGGCCAGTAGCACTGATGAACATAAATGCAAAACTCCTCAACAAAATATTAGCAAACCAAATCCAGCAACACATAAAAAGGATCAGACACCATTATCAAGGTGGATTCATCCCAGGGTCACAAGGATGGTTCAACATAGGGAAATCTATCAATGTGATACACCACATCAACAAAAGAAAAGACAAAAATGACCTCAATAGATGCAGAAAAAGTATTTGATAAAATTCAACATCCATTCATGATAAAAACTCTCCCCAAAGTTGGTATAGAGGGAACATATTTCAACATAATAAAAGCTATTTATGACAAATATACAGCCAATATAATACTCAATGGTGAAAAGCTGAAAGCCTTCCCACTAAAATTTGGAACAAGACAGGGTTGCCCACTCTCACCACTCTATTCAACATAGTATTGAAAGTCCTAGCCACAGCAATCAGACAAGAAAAAGAAATAAAAGGTATCCAAATTGGAAGGGAAGAGGTAAAATTGTCATTATATGCAGATGATATGATACTATATATAGAAAACCCTAAAGATTCCACACAAAAGCCACTCGAACTGATAAACAAATTAAGCAAGGTAACAGACTACAAGATTAACATACATTTCTTTACACTAACAATGAATTATCAGAAAGGGAAAGTAAAATAACAGTCCCTTTTAAAATCACATCAAATATATATATATATGTATATATTTACAAATAAACTTTACCAAGGAGGTCAAAGACTTTATATGCTGCCAACTATAAAACGTTGATAAAGGAAACTGAAGATGATTCAAAGAAATGGAATGATATCCCATGCTCTTGGATTAGAATAATTAATATTGTTAAAATGGCCACACTACCCAAAGCAATCTACAGATTTAATGTGATCCCTATCAAACTACCCATGACATTTTTCACAGAACTAGAACAAATAATCCTAAAATTTATGTGGAACCATAAAAGACCCAGAATTGCTAAAGCAATCCTGAGGAAAAAGAACAAAGCTGGAGACGTAACCCTTCCAGACTTCAGACAATACTATTGATGCAAATGTACAGTAATCAAAACAGCATTGTGTTGGCACAATAACAGACATGGATCAGTAGAACAGAATAGAGAGCCCAGAAATAAAACCACATACCTATCATCAATTAATCTTTGAGAAATGAGGCAAGAATACACAATGGAGAAAAGAAAGTCCCTTCAGCACGTGACGCTGGGAAAGTTGGACAGCCACATGTAAATCAATGAAGTTAGAACCCTCCCTCACACCATACACAAAAATAAATTCAAAATGGATTAAGGACTGAATTATAAGACATGATACCATAAACTCCTAGAAAACAAGATAGGCAAAACATTCTCTGACATAAATCATACCAATGTTTTCTTAGGTCAGTCTCCCAAGGCAACAGAAATAAAAGCAGAGATAAATAAGTGGGACCTAATCAAACTTATAAGCATTTGCACAGCAAAGGAAACCATAAACAAAGCAAAAAGACAACCTACGGACTGGGAGAAGATATTTTCAAATGATGCGACCAACAAAGGCTCAATTTCCAAAATATACAAACAGCTTATACAATTCAATAACAAAAAAAAACTAATACCAAAAAAAACAAACAACCCAATCAAAAAATGGCCAGAAAACCTAAATAGGTATTTCTCTAAAGAAGACATCCAGATGGCCAGTAAGACACAAAAAGATGCTCAATATTGCTAATTGTTAGAGAAATGCAGATCAAAACTACAATGAGGTATCACCCCACACCAGTCAGAATGGCCATCATTAAAAAGTCTACAAATAATAAATTCTGGAGAGGATTTGGAGAAAAGGAGACCCTCTTACACTGTTGGTGGGAATGTAAATTGGAGCAGCCACTGTGGAAAACAGCATGGAAGTTCCTTAAAAAACTAAAAATTGAGTTACCATAGGATCCAGCAATCCCACTCCTGGGCATATATCTAGAGAATTGACGGATGAATGGATAAAGAAGATGTGATATGTGTGTGTGTGTCTGTGTGTGTGTGTGTGTGTGTCTGTGTGTGTGTGTGTGTGTATAGTGGGATATTATACAACCATAAAAAAGAATGAAATAATGCCATTTGCAGCAACATGGATAGACCTCGAGATTATCATACTGAGTGAAGTAAGTCAAGCAGAGAAAGACAAATATCATATGATATCACTTGTATGTGGAATCTAAAGTATGACACAAATGAACTTCTTTTTTTAATTTAATTTTATCTTTGGCTGCGTTGGGTCTTCTCTAGTTGCAGTGAGCAGGGGCTACTCTTTGCTGCAGTGAGCAGGGGCTACTCTTCACTGCAGTGAGCAGGGGCTACTCTTCGCTGTAGTACATGGGCTTCTTATTGTGGTGGCTTCTCTTGTTGCAGAGCACAGGCTCTAGGCGCTTGGGCTTTAGTAGTCATGGCTCGCAGGCTCTAGAGCACAGGCTCGGTAGTTGTGGCGCATGGACTTAGTTGCTCCGCAGCATGTGGGATCTTCCCAGACCAAGGATCGAACCTGTGTTCCCTGCATTGGCAGGGGGATTCTTAACCACTGCGCCACCAGGGAAGTCTCTGAACTTTTTTTCAAAATAGAAAGAGACTCACATAGAATACAAACTTATTGTTCCCAAAGGGATACCAGAGGGATAAATTAGGAGTTTGGGATTAGCAGATACAAACTAGTATATATAAAATAGATAACAACAAGGTCCTACTGTATAGCACAGGAAACTATATTCAGTATCTTATAATAAACTATAATGGAAAAGAAAAAAATAAAATCAGTGAAATTTATTTTAATCCCATTATATATAACCAGTATGTCAAGATATCATCAATTCATTGTGTAATCAATATAAAAAATATTGAAAATGTTTAAAAAAATTAATGCCTACTTTGTGGGGTTCTTATGAGGCTTAAATGTAGTAATTCATGCAGAGCATTTTAAGCTCTATGAAGAATACCCAGAGCATAGGAGGCACTCAGTAAATATTAGCTTAAATTTTAAAAAGAGAAAAAAATACGATTGATTTTCTTTTTGTTTACCTTGTATTCTGCCACCTTGCTGAACTTAATAGTTCCAGGAGACTTTTGTAGATTCCTTGAGATTTGCTGCAAGTAGAGACAGTGGTTTATATCATTCTTTATAATGTATGTGGTTTTAATTTCTTCTTTTGCCTTATTGCCCTGACTAGAACTTCTAGGACTGTGTTGAATAACAGTGGTGAGAGCAGCTATCCTTGCATTGTTCCCAGTCTTAGGGGAAAAGTATTCAGTCTTTTACCATTAAGTACGATGTTATCTGTATAGATTTTATAGATGCTTTTTATCAAGTTGAAGAAGTTACTCTCTATGCCTAATTTTCTGAGAATCTTTATCCTGAATTGTGCTGAATTTTGTCAGATGCTTTTTTCATATCACTTGATTTGATCATATATTTTTCCTTTTAGTATGGTGTATTCACTGATTAATTTTCAAATACTGAACCAACTGTGTATTCTGAATGAACCCTACTCAGTCATGGTGTAAAACTCTTTATATATTGCTGAATGATACTTGTTAATATTTTGTTAAGGATTTTTACATCTATATTCAAGATAGATATTGGTTTATAGTTTTATTTTTGTACTGTCTTTGTCTGAATTTGATTTCAGGGTAATATTAGCTTCATAAAGTCAATTGGGAAATGTTCCCTTCTCCTTCTATTTTCTGGAAGAAATTGCATAGAGTTGGTGTTAATTCTTCTTTAAATGTTGGGTAAAAATTCTCCACAGAAACCGTCTGGACCTGTAGTTTTCTTGGGAGACCAGGATATGGCCTTTCTTGGCATATGTTCCATATGTGTGCTTGAAAAGAATACGTATTCAGCTGATGCTGGAGGAACTTTTCCATAAATGTCTATTAGATCATGTTGTTTGATGGTTGTGTCAGGGATCTCCAAGACCACACTCAGGTTCAAAGATTTTCCAGAAAGACTCACAAAGCTCAGAAAAAATGTTATACTCATGGTTACATTTAACCTGAGGTTAAACTGATACAGCGTGCCCAGCACCCTAAGCAAAGAAACAAACAAAAAAACAGACATTTACTATTAGTCACATTATTAGTGTAAACTTTATGGTGTGGCCCTAGGTATCAGGTATAAAAAGACACTCTTATAGAACAGGATATTCGAAGGAATTAGGCGTTATCTCCCACAAACCAGTCAAGGGCCAATCCTTTCTTTGGGATGTACAGTATTTGCACAGCCCAACCCCAATGAATTAACCATTTGCTGCACAATGGTGTCTTTGAGTTTTTTTATATCCTTGTTGATTTTCTGGGTAGTTGTTCCATCAGTTGAGAGGGGGATGTTGAAGTCTCCACATATACTTGTGGATTTATCTATTTCTCATTCATTCTATCAATTTTTGCTTCATTCGGTCATCTACCCTATTTTGCAGTTCTCTTGTTTGATGCATAGACATTTAGAATTCCTATGTCTTTTTGGTGGATTGTCCCTTTTGTCATCACGTAATGTCCTTCTCTGTCTCTGGTCATTTTCTTTGGTCTGAACTCCACTTCATCTCTCATTAATATAGCCATATCAACATAGATTTCTTTTGATTAATGTTTGCATGATACACTTTTTCATACTCTTGCTTTCAACCTGCCTGTATTGGTATATTTGAATTGAGTTTCCTTTTGGATATCATATGCTTGGGTCATGATTTTGAATCCACTTTTCCAGTCTCTTTTAATTGGTTTATTTAGATCATTTATATTAACATAATTTTTATATTAAGGATTAATTCTACTATTTTATGTTTTGTTTTCTGTTTGTTCTATATTTTCTTTTTCCTGCCTCCCTGTGAGTTACTTGAACATTTTTTAGAATTCCATTTTAGTATATCTCTAGTGTTTGTGAGTCTTTCTCCTTGTACAGTTCTTTTAGTGATTGTTTTTATTATTACATTATATATACATGATGCCAAAATCTCACCCTGTGTACACTGGTGCCAAGTCAAATATCAGAGACAGAGTTTTGGGTGAAGTAGAAAAGAATAGCTATATTGCTTTCCCAGGCAAAGGGGGACGCAGCGGGCTCCTGCCCTCGAAAACTATGTGTCCCAATCTGGGATGATTTGATGAGGGGTCTTATAGCAATAGTTCAAGGGTGGGGTTGCTGACAAGATTAGGGTGTGTGCAGCGCTTGCACTCCCTTCATCTTGTCTCAGGTGGTCTCCTAATCTTGATGGGCTTCTCTGGTCCCTTTATTCTTGCCTTAGGTGGTTTCTTGGCTGCTCCTCCCTTGATTAGCAACTGTTCGAATCTGCAGGGAAGGTCATGGAGGCTGGAGTCTTGCCTACAAGAAATGGGAGACAAAGCAGGCCTCCATGCCCAGGAACCCCACAGGGCCCTGCTCGGTTTCATACATAACATCACAGTCTAATGGTGTTAACATTTTACCAGTTCCAGTGAAGTGCAGAAATCTTACCTTCCCTTTACATACCTATACTAGTTTCCTAGGGCAGCTGTAACAAAACACCACAAGCTGGATAGCTTAAAATAACTGAAATTCATTGTTCTGGAGGCTAGAAGTCCAAAATCAAGGTGTCAGTAGGGCCATGCTTCCTCTGAAACCTGTAGGGGGATTCATCCTCACCTCTTTCTAGGTTCTGGTGGTTTGCTGGCAATCTTTGGCATTCCTTGACTCTTATCTGCATAATTCCATTCTCTGCCTTTGTCATGACATGGTGTTCTCCCTGTGTCTCTGTGTCTTCACATGGCTGTCTTCTTACAAGAATTTGAGCCACATTGGATTAGGAGCCCATTCCACTACAGCATGACCTTATCTTAACTAGTTATATCTTCAATGACCCTATTTCCAAATAAGAGCACATTCTAAGATACTGGGGGTTGGGACTTCAACATATCTTTTTTGAGGGAAAACACTTCAACCTGTAACACTGCCTTTTTCCTGCCCCATTTAAAATATAATTATCTTAAGTATTTTCTCTGCATGCATTTATAACCACATCAGATAGTATTTTGATTTTTGCCCCAATCATAAATCATACTTTGGAAACTCAAGAGAAGTAAAATGTATTATAATCTAACCAAATTTTTACTCTTTCCATTTCACTTTCTTCCTGCCTAACATTCCAAGATTCCTTCTTTCATCATTTCCTTTCTGTTTTGAAAACTTCCTTAGCCATTCTCTTAGGGTAGATCTGGCAACATATCCTCTTAGTTTTCCTTCATCTGAGAATGTCTTGATTTCTGTTTCATTCCTGAAGAATATTTTCACTGGATATAGAACTCTAGGTTGACAGTTCTTTTCTTTTAAAACTTGAAAAATGTGCCACATCCTTCTGGCCTTCAAGTTTTCTGATGAGAAATCTGTCATTCAGATTGTTTTTTGCATATGGTGTAGGGTAAGGTATTGTTTCTGTTGCTGCTTTTCAACATTTTTCCCTTGTCTTTAGTTTTCAGAAATTTGCCTGTGTTGTGTCTTGATGTGGATTTCTTTGGTTTTAACCTGTTTGACGTAGGTTTAGCTTCTTGAATCTGTGGGTTATAGTGTTGTTCTTTATGTGTGTGTGTATGCCAGCTTTGAAAGTTTTCAGCCATTATTTCATGAAGTACTTTTTCATTCCTGCCCTCTTTTTCCTCTGCTTCTGGGACACCAATAACATGAATGCTAGATCTTCCTTATAGTCCCACAGGTCCCTGAGTGCCACCTCATTATTGCCAGGTACTGGTAGGAGTCCAGGTTCTTCCTTGCCATCTCTTGACACACAAATGGGGGGAAAGAGCTCCTCATTACTGCTGAGCTGGGGTAGCAATTTCCACTCTCTGCTAGGCCTTCCTGATACCACCCTGCCTGGGAAGGGCAACAGTGCCTAATTATTTCTCACCATGTGGCCTCCACTGACAGCTCAGTGGTATGACCTTGTTACCTCTGGTCAGTGGTAGAAATTCTGACTCCCCAGTAGCTCTACTTTCATACCACCTCGTTATTACCACATGAAGATGGAAGTTCAGGCTCCCCATGTGGTCTCCACTGACACTGCAGGAGATGGAGAGCTTGTTACTGCTGGGTGGGGAAAGATCCAGCCCCTTCCTTCTTGACATTACTGTGGCAGGAGGTTAGGGCACCTTCTTAGGGCCTGATGAGGAATGAAGTCTAGGCTTCCCACTCAGGCTTTGAGAATGGATGGGGGTGAGGCCACAGTTTTTTTTGTAGTGTTTGGCTGTAGAGTGGTTATTGTGTAAGTATTCTATCTTGCTAGACTGCCTTTTTCCTGGTTCTTTGGAGAGAGAGCAGGCTTTTGTTGGGCTGTTTTTTGTCTGTGCCTAGTGGTGTTTCTGGTTTACTAGTTTCTTCAGTTCCAACTCTCAGGTATCTGAGGCAACCAGAAAACACATGGAATTTATCACAGTAGCATTACTCGGGTCCCAAAGTCCTGAACCAGTCTGCCTCCTTCTCTCCACCTTTCAGAGTCTTCTTATGTTTTTTATATATAATGTTCAAGGTTTTAAATTGTACTTAGTGGGAAAAATAGGGAAGATTATGTTCGTTTCATCTTCCCAGAAGCAGAAGTCTCCAGTTTTTAGTCTAGGCACCTTAGGGAAATGTAAAGAAGCATATAAAACACAGTCCTTGCCTTAAATTCAAGTCTGATAGATAGGGTACCAATACTTTTAGAAATAAATGATGGACCTATATAAAATGGAAATCCTCTGAAATAAAAACGTCTTTCTTCCATCTGCTTTACCACAGCTTCTTTCTTATAGCTCCATTTTGTGATCGTTTTGTACTGTTCATTATTTACTTATGTCTTTGCCCAACTGGATTGTAAGTTTTCTTGAAGTCTTAGTTATCTTGATAACTCCTGGAACTCAGAATAGTGCTTATCAGTAAAGATTTTTAAAATCAAACTGAAACTCTGAAACTTCTGTTTCTTTTATTATGTCTGACAAGATACGTGAAAATCTCTCCTGTAACAAAACATCTAGAAATTCCAGATAAAATACAATAGATGTCCTTTTAAATGCATAGCTGAGCTCAAAAGAATGTAAAGAAAATTCCAAAGCGTTAACTCCAAAGGTGGAGCTGAAGACTAGACTGACAAGTGATCATGACAAATCATGATCAACTTGAAGGCATTTGCAGATACCAGGAAATCAGAACTTCAGGTTTGAGATTGAAGGTAGATAGAAGACAAAGCTTAGGGCATGTTTAAGATGAGCAGTTGGAACTCCCTCTCCACCACCACACACACATGTACACATAAAGTCAGGACCATCAAAGAGATACTGTCAGTGGAAGCCTGGGCTAAAAAAAATGTGCCCTTCAGTAACAGAAGATGACAAGGCAACTTGTCTTTCAACCTCAGTTTTAGGTAGGAAATATTACTTCCCTGAGAATCTATAATCACTAGTATGCCTTCACACATGTTTGAGATTCAAATGTACATAACCTTCATTGTCTGGGAAACCTCAAGATGTAAAATTAACTCAAACTGATCCACCTTTTATAGAGTCCCAATGTATCTAAGAGAAGCAAAAGCAAATTAACTTCAAAGAAATATACCTTAATGTAGGCCCCTCAGGATTTCCACAGATTGGCCCTCAAACATATGTGCACAATCAATAATTCTAAAACGAGAGTAGGAAATAAGCTACCATAAGCAAAAGTCAGGAGAAACAGAACAGCAGAAATAACCCCCGCAAATCAGATGCTGAAATATAAAGTAACTATTCTTTAAATATTTAATGAAAAAATAGAGAAAATTAAAATATGACAAAGGAACAGGAGATTATTAAAAATGAAATTACAGATTTGAAAAAGAATCAAAGACATTAAAAATAATCATTGAAATGAACCTATCTACAAAACAGAAACAGGCTGATAGACATAGAGAACAGACATGGTTGCCAAGGGGGAGAGGGAGAGGGAGAGGGAGAAGGATGGACTGGGAGTTTGGGGTTGGTAGATGCAAACTATCACATTTAGAATGGATAAACAACAAGGTCCTGATGTATAGCACAGGGAACTATAGTCAATATCCTGTGATAAACCATCATGGAAAAGAATATTAAAAAAGAATGTGTGTATAACTGAGTCACTTTGCTGTACAGCAGAGGTTGCTACAACATTGTAAATCAACTTCAATAAAAAAAAATCATTGAAATAAAAAAACTCAATGGATAAGTTAAAAGTAGATAAGACAGTTGAAGAGAGAATTAATTAAATGGAAAGACAAGTCTAAAGAAATAAGCCAGAAAGCATCACAGAGAAATAACATGTCTAATTGCAGTTCCAAAGAGAGAGAATAGCAAAAATGGGGAAAGAAGAGATATTCAAAGAGATAATAGGTGAGAATTTTCTAGAATTGGTAAAAGACATAACTCTTCAGCTTCAAAAATAATAATTCCCAACAGGATAAATGAAAGAAAATCTTTCTCAGGTATGGCAGATTTGATAGATTAGCTCATTCAACTTTGTTTCAGCCTCTTTCAAGTGAGCCTTCCTGTAATGTAGATGCTAAAAAGCTAAAACCTATATTTCCCATCTTACCTTTGCAGGTAAGTTTTCAGATACATTCAGATGTTTTGC
This sequence comes from Tursiops truncatus, assembly GCF_011762595.2. Lineage (NCBI taxonomy): Eukaryota > Metazoa > Chordata > Mammalia > Artiodactyla > Delphinidae > Tursiops > Tursiops truncatus. The sequence goes on along the minus strand of NC_047041.1, from coordinate 54,443,359 downwards.
CAATCACATGTATTCACATGAGTCTTGAATTCAGAACCAAGTTAAGTGGGAAGGAGAAGTGGTAGTATGTAGGCATCCATTTACTTATATGGATCTAGGGTGTGCATCATAGCTGTGGAACAAACAGGTGTGATGGCAGCTTCCTGACTGTGAATTAATTATAGCTAAGATGGTATGATGGTATGATGGTGGATGCAGCAGTTGGTCCAGAGGCTTTCCAGTTCTCCAGCTTCATAAATGTGAAAAAGAAAAATATTCCTTTGGCAAGATAATTCTGTAGTAGTGTTCGTAAGTCATTCCCAGAGAGCCTAAATCTGTTGAGCATTTCTTTCAGAATTGAAACTATTAAATTATTTTCTGCTTTAGATAGAGGTATTATCTGCAGTTGAATCCTGATTGACACCTGTTTTCAAAAAGCACACTAAAATTGCTGAAATCCAAAGAGTAAGATCTTAAAAACATCCAGACATAAAAAACATGTTACCAACAAAGGCATAACAAATAGTCCACAGCAGGCTTATCAGCAGCAACAGTGGAAGCCAAAACACAGTAGACTATTACCTTCAAAGTGCTGAGAGAAATTAACCATCAAGTTAGAATTGTATACCCAAATATCTTTCAAGAACAAGGGTTAGGTGAAAACATTTTGAGACAATTTTACTAGTACACCTCACTAAAAGACCTTCTAAAAGATTCTTTAGGAGGAAGAGTTGAGATACAAGAAAGAACAGTGAAGGAGAAAAAGTGAAAAACCTATGGGACTATCTGAACAAAATATTATGACTTTAATAATATCTAATTTGAGAGTTTTTTTTTTTCTTTTAAGGAACTAAAATGATGACAAAATAACGTGAGATACAAGAGAATAATCTTAGTCACATAGTTCCTAAGGTCTTTCTTATTTGGGGATAGGGTACATTCAGTGATTAATTTTGGATTTTACATGTGCTTTTTTGGTAACCACTAAAAACAGTAATTGATTTCACAATTTCAGTTACAAAAACCTGAAGGAGTAAATGGGATTATAAAAACTGAATCCAAAAGAAATCAGGAGAAGGGGGAAAAGGGATGCAGAGAAAAGTGAGGACAAATACAAAGCAAAAAATGAAGGGGTAGAAATAATTCAAAATATATCAGTAGTCACAGTAAATATAAATGAACAGAGCTAAGCAATTAAAAGACAAAGACTCAAATGGGGAAAAATCCAGGTATCTACTGTTCATAAGAAACATGGTTAAAATATAAATACATAGTAATTTTGAAAGAAAAAGATACAAAAAGATACATGCCATACAAGTATTGACTAAAAGAAGGCTGGAGTAGCTATTTTAATAACAAAGAAATTTAAGGCATTATTCATAACAAATGTGTTCATTACATTGTTCTTATAAGATTCAATTTACCACACCCCAAAAAAAGACAACTCTAAACTTGTATGGAAAACTTTAAACAAAAATTGACAGAATTACAAAGGAGAGATAGGTAACTACTCTATCATGAGGAGGTATTTTAACACAGTAACTCAGCCCAAAAAATATGAATAAGATTGATAAAATTTGAATAACGTAACAAAATGATTTACTATACTCAACAATTAAAGGATGCATGATCTTCTCAACCATGCATGGAGTAATTATTAAATCTGCCAATACTAGCTTTAAAGCAAAGTTCAACAAATTTTAAAGAATTGGTATCATGCACAGCATGTTCTCTGACAATTAGTTAAAATAAAACAGGATTAATCAAGATAGCCCATATATTGGGAAACCTAAAACTATACTTGTAAATATGAGTTAAAAAAGAAATCATAATAGAAATATTGAAATACTTTGAATGGAATCATAATGAAAATACTATAAACCAAAGTAAGATGTAGCTAAAGTGGTTCTTAGAGGGAAATGTTTACATTAAATGTTTACATTAGAAATAGAGAGGCTGAAGAATAATGAACTAAGTATTCAACTTGAGTAATTAGAAAACAGATGAATAGAATAAACCCAATGAGAAATGAAGAATGATACTGATAAAAGGCAGAAATTAATAAAAAAAAAGTACAATGTTGAAGATCAACACGTATCTAATTTTGTTCCTTTCTGAAACCCTAAGACTACAACAAAGGAATTTATTTATAAAGCATAAATCCACAAGGAGAAGACTCAATAAAATTTTAGAAGCTAGAAAGTAAATGGATTACTGCTAACTGCCTTAACCCAAGAAAGCCAGATTCTAAGTCAAGAATCTCCAGTTTACATCAGAGAATTGATTCTTGAGTATCAGGCATTAGCAGCAACAGCCAGTTTGGCAAAGGAGATGGAGGAGGGGTCTAAAATAAAGAGGTTTGGTTAAAAGCTTTAAGAAACTGTTAATTGCTTAGGCAACTGCATGCCATGGAGCAACTGCAGAAGTCTGCAGGTTTATTCTCTGGAAAGGGTGAACAGTATCTCTAGGTTGGATTTTGCCAGGCACAATTGAGCACGCAAATACCATACTGAAATCAGGTAAATTGGGTGACCTTATGCTTTATGAATGCTGAATGCAAAGACATCTAGGCAGAATATTGAAAGAATCTTCTTATAGGGAATATGAGCAGCCTAAAAGACCTGATGATATTGGGGGTTCCCTAACAATTGGCCCAGAAAAATAACCCTATGGTGAAGGTTACTAGTCTAAAGCCCTCAACCATATGCTCAGAGCTTGTGATCACCTTTTTAGTTTTGTACTCTTTAAAAATGAGGAGGGGCTTCCCTGGTGGCGCAGTGGTTGAGAGTCCGCCTGCCGATGCAGGGGACATGGGTTCGTGCCCCGGTCCGGGAAGATCCCCCATGCCGTGGAGCAGCTAGGCCCATGAGCCATGGCCGCTGAGCCTGCGCGTCCGAAGCCTGTGCTCTGCAATGGGAGAGGCCACAACAGTGAGAGGCCCGCGTACCGCAAAAAAAAAAAAGAATGAGGAGACAGTGCCAGACATATGATGAATGCATTCAATATGAAAGAGGCCAAAACAAATAATAAGGGAATAAATCAGCTAAGAGTAAACAAATTTTGCATGAAGAAACTTCAAAAACAACAAAATGACAGCAAATATTATAATTCATTAATATTCCTAGATATATACTGTATCTATGAATCAAGAGTAAGATGCTATAAAAAAGGAACATTCAGAGAATCCCCCCAAAGAGGATATTAAAAATATGATAAAGTGAAATGAAGGGTTTGAAAGATATAGTTAAAGAAGGCACTGGAATTCTTTCTCCTGAACATACGTTGTTATTGTCTTATGGTCCATCACCCCCTATTCACCAGCAAGCATCTACCACAGGAGAGGCACTAAACCCATGGTATGGTCCAGAGTAAACAGGACAGCTTGGGGCCTCAGGACCTTGGGCCCACTCACCACCACTGCTGTGGCCAAATAGCAGGTGTTTCCTTAAGGTCATGGACCACAACCTGGGGGCCATCAGAATTATGAGAAAGAAATGAAGAATAGAAGGGACTCAATAGAATTATTACTGAGCCGGAATAGAAAGACCAACATAAAAAAGGGGGAGGGGGTACTGTGCAGAGAATATGGAAGGGAGGAAATCATCACCAAAACAATTCAAGAAAATATCCTACAATTGAAATATATGAGTTATTAGATTGAAAGAACCCACTGGGTACTAAGCATAGTGGGTGGAAATAGACCCATGCCAGTTTAAGAATTATAGACAAGGACACTTATGAGTTTTTAGAGTTAGAAGGCAGATATACACACAGAGGATCAGGGATCAGAATGGTTTTGGACTTACCAAAGCAAAACTGGAAGCCAGAATTATAGGATAGTAACCTAGCCAAACTGTCTATAAAATATGGTAACAAAATACATTTTCATACATTCAAGTTCTCAAAAAAACTTATATTCCATAAACTATTGCTCAGGAACCTGTTGAAGGATGTGTTTGACCAAAATGAGAGAGAAAACCAAAAAGGAGGAAGACATAGGATGCAAGACATAGGAAATCCAACACAGAGAGAGGTGAAGGCAATTCCCAAGGTGAAGGCGAAGGGAAGGGACTTTTCAGGTGATAGCAGTACACTAGAGAGGCAGCCAGTCCAGAATGAAGCAGTGTGACTCCAGACACAGATATGTTGAGGGCATTCTGTATTATACTACTCTTGACCTGATAATATATAGGTAGTCTGTCCCCAGAATCTTATCTGTACTTAGCTTGCATGGACCATGTGCTGATGAAGTTCTTGCTCTCTCTCACGTGCCCTGCTACCTGGATAACCAAAGACATTCATTTCACCCCACAGAAGAATTTTGCTTTGAACTACTTCTGAGAGCTGAAGATTGGCCCTGGTAAGTAAGCTTAGAAGGAGAAAATAGAGAGTATCCCACCCCCACTGATCATATCCCTGTCACATCTCAGCACCTGGTCCACACTGCAGTTCTGCCAAATGCCTTCACTGTGCTGAACTCTGTGCTTCCTGGGACTCATTCTTGCCTCCCTCAAATGGGGCAATGATAAACTCAGAAAAGCTGAAGGCGTACTATGACTCTCTTAAGCTCATCTCTGAGAACCTTCATCAAACAGTGGCAATAATGTCCTTTTCATGCACAGCCAGGTTTGTGTTTTCCTGATGATTTCTAAGTTAATCACCCCTTTCATTTGTTTATATGCAAATACTTATAGTTAAAATAACAGAATATAAAAACTACATGATGATAGCAATAGATTCAGAGAAAGCATTCTGAAAAATTCAGCTGCTATTTATGATCTAAGTAAACCACATAAACAAAATAAAACCCTTTACAAACTCAATAGAATGAAACTTTCTCAACCTGTAAACTACAGCATCTAACACATTCAGTCATGAAATGTTTTTAAAAGTTACCTTTAAAATCAAGAATAAAACAAGGATATCCGTTGTCACCACTTCTGTTCAACACTACACTGGTGGAAGTCCTATCCAACATAGTGTTTGCAAATGACATGATCGTGTACAGAAAGTACCACAGAACAGGTACCAAAAAACTACTAGAAGCAATAAGTGGAATTCAGCAAGGTCACGAGATTCAAGTCAGTATTCAAAAATCGTATTTCTATGTATTAGCACCAAACAATTGGAAAGTGAAATTTTTGAAAGTACGATTTACAGTACCGTCAAAAACATCAAATGTTTAAGGATTAAATTTAACAAATATATGCAAGCTCTGTATATTGTGGTGAACAGTTTTTTGCTGAGCAAAATTAAAGAAGCCCTAAATAAATAGATATATCATTTTCATGGGTTAGAAAACTTCAGTGTTATTAAGATGTCAGTTCTCTCCAAATTGATCTATAGGTTCAATGCAATCACAATCCAAATCTCTGCAGGCTTTTTGGTAAAAATTGAGAAACAATTTCTGAAATTTACATGGATTGCAAAGGACCTAGAAGAGCCAAAACAATTTTGAAAAAGAGCAACAAAGAGGCTTATCTACAGAACAGAAACAGACTCACAGATGTAGAGAACAGACTTGTGGTTACCAAGTGTGGGGGGTGGGGGTGGGGAATGGATTGGGAGTTTGGGATTAGTGGATGCAAACTATTATATATAGAATGGATAAAAAACAAGGTCCTACTGTATAGCACAGGGAGCTATATTCAATTTCCTGTAATAAACCATAATGGATCAATGCAATCTCTATCCAATTACCAGTGGCATTTTTTACAGAACTAGAACAAAAAATCTTAAAATTTGTATGGATACACAAAAGGCCCCGAGTAGCCAAAGCAATCTTGAGGGAAAAAAATGGAGCTGGAGGAATCAGACTCCCTGACTTCAGACTATACTACAAAGCTACAGCTATCAAGACAGTATGTTACTAGCACAAAAATAGAAATATAGATCAATGGAACAGGATAGAAAGCCCAGAGATAAACTCATGCACCTATGGTCAACTAATCTATGACAAAGGAGGCAAGAATATACAATGGAGAAAAGACAGTCTCTTCAGTAAGTGGTGCTGGGAAAACTGGACAGCTACATGTAAAAGAATGAAATTAGAACACTCCCTAACGCCATACACAAAAATAAACTCAAAATGGATTAAAGACCTAACTGTAAAACCAGACACTATTAAACTCTTAGAGGAAAACATAGAACACTCTTTGACGTAAATCACAGCAAGATATTTTTTGATCCACCTCCTAGAACAATGGAAATAAAAACAAAAACAACTGGGACCTAATGAAACTTCAAAGCTTTTGCACAGCAAAGGAAACTATAAACAAGACGAAAAGACAACCCTCAGAATGGGAGAAAATATTTGCAAACAAATCAATGGACAAAGGATTAATCGCCAAAATATATAAACAGCTCATGCAGCTCAATATTTTTTTTAATAAATGTATTTATTTATTTTTATTTTTGGCTGTATTGGGTCTTTGTTGCTGTGCACGGGTTTCTCTTGTTGCAGGGCATGGGCTCTGGGTGTGCGGGCTTCAGTAGTTGTGGCATAGTTGTGGCTCACAGGTTCTAGAGCACAGGCTCAGTAGTTGTGGTGCACGGGCTTAGTTGCTCTGCGGCATGTGGGATCTTCCTGGACCAGGGCTTGAACCCATGTCCCCTGCATTGGCAGGTGGACTCTTAACCACTGCGCCACCAGGGAAGCCCGCAGCTCAATATTAATAAAACAAACAACCCAATCAAAAAATGGGCAGAAGATCTAAATAGACATTTCTCCGAAGAAGACATACAGATGGCCAAGAGGCACGTGAAAAGCTGCTCAACATCACTAATTATTAGAGAAATGCAAATCAAAACTACAATGAGGTATCACCTCACACCAGTTAGAATGGGCATCATCAGAAAGTCTACACACAACAAATGCTGGAGAGGGTGTGGAGAAAAGAGAACCCTCTTGCACTGTTGGTGGGAATGTAAGTTGATACAACCACTATGAAGAACAGTATGGAGGTTCCTTAAAAAACTAAAAATAGAATTACCGTATGACCCAGCAATCCTGCTACTGGGCATATACCCAGAGAAAACCATAATTCAGAAAGACATGTGCACCCCAATGTTCATTGCAGCACTATTTACAATAGCCAGGTCATGGAAGCAACCTAAATGCCCATCGACAGATGAATGGATAAAGAAGATGTGGTACATATATACAATGGAATATTACTCAGCCATAAAAAGGAATGAAAGTGGGTCATTTGTAGAGACATGGATGGACCTAGAGGCTATCATACAGAGTGAAGTAAGTCAGAATGAGAAAAACAAATATCGTATATTAACGTATATATGTGTAATCTAGAAAAATGTTACAGATGAACCAGTTTGCAAGACGGAAATAGAGACACAGATGTAGAGAACAAATGTATGGACACCAGGGGGGGAAAGTGGAGGTGGTGACGGTAGTGATGGGTTGAACTGGGAGATTGGAATTGACATATATACACTAATATGTATAAAATAGATAACTAATAAGAACCTGCTGTATTAAAAAAATTCAAAAAATAACAATAAAATAAACCTACATTAACACATCAAAAAAAGCCATAATGGAAAAGAATATGAAAAAGTATATATATATATATATATATATATATATATATAACTGAATCACTTTGCTGTACACCAGAAAGTAACAGAACATTATAAATCAGCTATACTTCAATTTTAAAAAAACCTTTTTTTTAAGAATCCAAAAGAAAAGAAAATGAAAGGCAAGTCACAGACTTGGAGATAATGTTTGCAAAATATATGTCCAACAAAGGACTTACAATTAGAATATATAAAGAACTCTTGCAACTCAATAATAAGAAGGCAAATAACAATTTTTTTAATGGGTAAAGATTCAACAAACTCCGTATCAAAGAAGATACAGGGATGGCAAATAAACATATGAAAAGATACTAGCAATCATTAGGGAAATAAAAATTAAAACCACAATGGGATACCTCTATACACCTACTGAGGCAACTAAAATGAAAAAACCTGATGTCATAGCAAGTGTTAGTGAGGATGTAGAACAAAAAACGCTCCTACCCTGCTGGTGGGAATGTAAAATGATACAGTCACTTAGTAAAACAGTTCAGCTGTCTTAAGTTTAACATTTACCTGCCAGACAATTCAGCTCTTCTCCTAGCTTTTTACCCAAGAGAAATGAAAGCATATGTCCATACAAAGAGTTATTTATTAATGTTCATAGCTGTTTTATTTGTCATAGGAAAAAACGAAACAACACAAATGTCCACCAACATTTGGACAGGTAAACAAATTGTGGTATATCCATATAGTGGCGTACTACTCAGCAGTAAAGGGAAATGAGTATTGATACACATAACAACATGGATGAATTTCAGAATAATTATGCCAAATGAAAGAAGCCATATAACAAAGAGAACATACTGTATTATTCCATTTATATAACATTCTAAAAATATATATAAACTAAGCTTTTGGAGGTGATGGATAAAGCTATAAAAAATACATTAGCTATACCTGTTATTTTGGATAACTCACCAAGCTTCAGTTCCCTCATCAGCGAAGCAAAAAGAATAATACCTGCCTCACAGAGTTTATTTGAAGATTGTGTTCATGTGTGTGTGTTTATGTATATATATTGTGTGTATCTAATATACTGTAGTGCCTGACACAGCAAATGACTCAATTAATGTCCTTTCTATTCCGCCACCCCTCTGCCTCTTCCAAGTGACTGATAAGGTTACTGGGTGCTTTCAGATTACTCTCTTGATACACTTAGCAAAGTCTTAGTGGCACATTTTTTTCTTAGTACCTTTTAATGGCTAAATGTAATAGGCAAATGTATTAGAGAATTTAATAGATAAGTTTGCTTTTAATACTTATGAAAACCTTTTCCTGTCATGACAGTGATGACTTCAAGCTCTCGTCATGACATGAATTGACAAAATTTCATTTTGCTTTTTTTTTTACCCACAGGGTTTATCCATGGCTTAGAGGACTGGGTTATACATCCTTGGGTGTATTTTTATTGGGATTTTTATTATGGAACATAGATAACATCTTTTGTGATTCACTGAGGTAAGATATATTTTCAATCTCTGAAAAATATTTTTGGAATCTATTAAGCAGACCATTTCATAGGCATATAGAATTATTAGTGCACTGAAGTGAATTTTTGGCATCATTGAAATTAAAAATATACATATAGCACAATAAAGCTAAATTCTGGGAATGCTTGTTTAAATTATGTTAAAATTTGGACCTAAGAATATTCCATAACATCTGTAGGGATTTTTTGTGTGTGCATTGCAGTACTATACAGTTAATCAAATATTGACTAGGGCTTTGAAATCTGCCTAATCTGCTTTACTGAAGAAATAAGAAATGGGAATGATTTGTAATAAGCATATGAAATACGTGTATATAATTTTGTACTTTAATATGCTTAATGTTATTTTCTAAGAAAGGCAAGTATTCCTTTTTACTACCTTTTCAGCAATTATATATTCACTGGAATTTTAACCTTGGGTCTCTGGACTCTAGTCTGTCACCTAAGACACTGTCTGTCTGGGCCTCAGTTTCCATAAAATGAACTTGTTAAGTAGGTTAAACTAGTGGATCCTTCCAACTCAAAATTCTGACTTAATAGTTTTGCATAATCATAGACAACAGAGGAATGTATTGAATAGCACCACAAAAAGGCAATCAGCAAAATTCAAACTGTGGGAGATCTATAGAATGAATGACCTAGTCTCTTCAGCAAGTAAATTGCAGAGGGGGCAAAAAAGGAAGGAGGAACATAAGATTAAAAGAGACTTAAGAGATATTATCAACCAAACTCAATGTAATTACTTTTTTTTGGATCTTGATTCAAACCAACCAAGTGTTTAAAAAAAAAAAAAAGCTTATGATCAGTAATCGAATATCTAATGATGTTAAGGGATTATTGTTAATCTTTTAGGTGTGAAAATGGTATTATAGTTATGTTTTAAAGAAGTTTTAACCTTTTAGAGGTATATACTGAAATATTTAAGGTAAAATGATAACAATATCTGGGATTTGCTTCAAAATAATATGGGAGGGGAGAAGTTTAGATGATACAAGATTGGCCATAAATTATAATTGTTGAAGCTGGGTAATGGGTACATTATTATTTTGCCTACTTTTGCGTATGTTTGAAATGTAGACTTTACATGTACATAAACAAATAATACATCTTGCTTAAAAAACTAAAATCTAAGTGAGTGGTTCTGAATCAGTACCATAATATCCATCAGAACCCCAACTGGGGCTTTTACAATGCAGAGGTAAGTCATCATCCTCTGGGTGAGATCCTCTGTTTCTACTAAGAAATAAAGTAGGTTCTTAAAGATGTCTGCAAAATTTGTGGGGATATCTAGAAAATAATTTGGTGTTTCACATTGAATTTCCCCCCTCTAATAAATGAGAATATTAATATGATACACACTTAATCAAAAGATCTAGAATTTGAGACTCAGCTGTACCACTAGCTGAGTGACTGGGGCAACTCAATAATCTCTCTGCATTTTAGGTTCCTCATCTTGAAAGCAAAGCTTATAAAGCCACCTGAAAGACTCACTATGAAGTGAAATAATATTATAAATACAAAAAGACTTTATAGACTGTTTGGTGCTCTTCTGAAATGATGGTTGTACATAGGGCATAGAAAAAGCTCATGTCTAGTTTCTTGAATGAATAGCTAAGTTGACCAGTGTTTCCCAAAGTGTTTTTCCAGGAAACACTTGTTCTGTAAGGTGTTAATAAGATATTACCTGAAAGAAGGGTTCCATGTATTAGTAGGTTACATAAGGTGTTAATAAGATATTACCTGAAAGAAGGGTTCCATGTATTAGTAGGTTACCTGAAAAAAATGAAGATAACCTGTTCAGTTATGGTAGGACTTTTTAAAGCCTATAATTTGTTAATATGCATTACAAGTCTCCAAGAGGGCAATAACCTATGTACTGTTCCCTACATTTATTTTGACCAAAGAGTCATTTCTTCATGGACCTTCTGCTAGGAATACTGTTCCTCATAATACACTTTGGAAAACAATACAGCAGATTATAGCAGACATAAGGAAATTAAATAATTGCCGTGTTTGAGAATGACATTTCAAAATTTCAGAATGTTCTAAGACTGTCAGCATTAGTTGTTAAATATAAAAAATAATTGACTTGCATATTTTCCCCCCTCTCCACACAGGACCTTTCGAAAGAAGGTGCCACCTATCATAGCTGTTACCACACAGTTTCATGCATGGTGGCATATTTTAACTGGCCTTGGCTCTTATCTTCACATCCTTTTCAGGTAGGAAATAGACTTTTTTAGCCTAGTATTGGAGTGTTTCTTTCTTTACTCTTCAAATACAACAGTGTCACAGACGGAATCAGAAACTTATATTCCAACTTTGCCTCTGCCACCGGGTGATCTTAAGCAAGTCGCTTACTCTCTCTGAAGCTGTTTTCTCATCTTTAAAGGGTGACAGCTCTAGTAACTGACCTCTGGCACATGATCTACATTTTAAGTAGATCATTCATCTCCTTTTTTAGTGCAAGTAGGATATAAACATTTCCATTTCTTGTTGATCATCGTATCTTTGTTTATAGAGAACAAATTTAAGGCGAAAAAAGCAGCCAGGTCCCCCGAGTGGGGACTGGGAAAGCACGAGTATCTGAAGTCCCCAACATAATTTGTCTCCTTCCCTGAAATAAATTGGTTGCCACTTTTCTTTCCTTGTTCCCCTAATAAAGAACTTGTTGGGGCTTCCCTGGTGGCGCAGTGGTTAAGAATCTGCCTACCAATGCAAGGGTCATGGGTTCAAGCCCTGGTCCAGGAAGATCCCACATGCTGCAGAGCAACTAAGCCTGTGCGCCACAACTACTGAGCCCACGCGCCACAACTACTGAAGACCACGTGCCTAGAGCCCATGGTCCGCAACAGGAGAAGCCCATGCACCGCAGTGAGGAGTGGCCCCCACTCACCTCAACTAGAGAAAAGCCCGCACACAGCAATGTAGACCCAACACAGCCAAAAAATAAATAAAATAAATAAATTCAAGAATTTGTTGGAGGTCAGCCATTTATAGCAAAAATGGAATCAGAATTCTCTCTGATCACCCTGCTCAAATAATACGTCTGTATCACTCTTTCCCCTTACCAAGCCGTATTTTTCTTCACGGCATTTATAACCAGTCATGTGTTAACTTGTTTACCTCCCCCAACTAGACTGTAAGTTTCTTGAGAGCGAGGACTTTATCTTATTCACTGCTACTCTCCCAAGTGTTTAAATCAATGCCTGTCACATAGTAAGCACTCAGTATATATTGTTAAATGATTTAATGAATGAATGTGTACATATTGATCTCTTTACCAGGGGATCAGTCTATGTTTAATCTCAAATTCATCTCAAGAATTGAGACAGCCGAAATATTTATAGAAAGGGGAAGAAAATTTTCCTTTGAACCAATGTGAAAATTTACTCTAGTGAAATTTTTAGAATACCTTTTAAAACATTTGCATCTCACCTGTCTAGAGATCAATTTATTTAGGCAACCTGAATTTAACTACTTGAGAATGATATAAAAAGAACTTCTGGGCAACCAAATAAAGATCACTGAATTCATACTGTGAAGATCTCAAAGTTATTAATCATGGAAGAGTTCTTTAAACTCTGGCTCTAAGTATAATTATTTTATTTTTTGCTACTTCTTACTGCATTGAATATTTGGATTCTCAGCCCATAGAATATTAGAAATAACTATTTAAGAGGGAGGGTTATGGGAGGAAATGCTTGGGGAAACTGGCAAATGATAGAAAAGGAGAAACAAAAATAACTATAAAGCAAACCCAAGAATTAAAAACTTGGCACTTTAACACTGCCTACGAAGTCCCAAGGACATAACTGCAGTGTAATATAATACAGCAATGAATACTTCTTACCTGACAGACGGCTTGCCTCAGAGGGAGCATCTCTAGAGAACCAGGTGGAAGCAGTGGGGCCTTTTATAACCTAGTCTCAACTCAAATTGTATCACTCTCACAATACTCCATTGGTCAAAGTCATAGAGTCTATCTCTTGACAGGAGGAGTATTGAAGAATTTGGGGACTCCAACCTCATGTCTGAACAGGAGGCATTGTTCAGCTGGAGCTGGTATCTGAGCTCAGAGGAAAGTCCCCATGGGGCTGAGACCCAGGACTCTTAAGAAGGGTACTGCTGGACTTCTTTGGTGGCACAGTGGTTAAGAACCCACCTGTCAATGCAGGGGACACGGGTTCAAGCCCTGGTCTGGGAAGATCCCATATGCCATGGAGCAGCTAAGCCCGTGCGCCACAGCTACTGAGCCAGCACTCTAGAGCTCGCGAGCCACAACTGCTGAGCCTGCGTGCCCCAACTGCTGAAGCCCACGTGCCTAGAGCCCATGCTCCACAACAAGAGAAGCCACCGCGATGAGAAGCCCATGCACCACAACGAAGAGTAGCCCCCACTTGCCACAACTAGAGAAAGCCCACATGCAGCAGCAAAGACCCAATGCAGCCAAAAATAAATAAATGTATTAAAATAATGGTACTGCTGCTACAGGAAAAAACTGTTGCTGCCACAGTGATGGAGTGTTGTTAGGATGCTCTTCACAAGAACCACAAGCCAGTGGCCCTCATAAAAATGAAACAAAAATGAAAAGTCCTTTCTTTCTCCTCCATCTTTTCAGTCTCTCTCAAATGCCCTAATTAGCAGAGCCTCTTAGGGAGCATCTGGCAAGACAGGAATGTAGTTTGTAGTCTCATCTCCTTCATCACAAATAGGATGGAATATAGAAGAGTGGATTTGGAGCTGAGATACATTAACTTAACAGCTGACCCATCTGGTGAGACTAAAAGAGAAAAGGGGAAAAGCATAAATAACCAGTATCAGAAATGTAGCAAGAAACATCACCACAGATGCTGCAAATATAAGGAAGATAAGGAGGTATTTTTAACAACTTTATATGATAGGTACTTTTGTTTATGTTTGAAATTTTCCACAATAAAAAGTTTGAATTTTCAGCTCATAGCCTCATCTGGGCTTGATATACATTATTCCTTTAATACTCATGATGGTCCTGTTTTACACTTGAGGAAAGACAGGCTCAGAGAAGTCAGGTGCCTCACACATGATCTTAGTGTTATTGCCTGGATTTGAGCCCAGAGTTTTCTGTCTCCCCTGACCAATCAAGACCTTAGAAATCAACTAATATAACTTCTTAATTTGATGGTGAAGGAAACTGGGGCCCAGAGAGAAGTGACACTCAAGGTCACTGGCTAGTTGGAGTAAAATACATTGGATAATGATTAGACAGCACCTGAACTCAAATCCTGCTTCTAGCATTTACTAGCTGTAGCACCTTGAATGAAATATTTGACCTTTTTTGAGACTTTCTCATATGCAAAACAGGAATAATAATACCTACCTAGTACGGTAGTTTAAGAATGAAGTGTATATAAAGCTCTGGGTCCAGTGCTTGCCCCCATGCTGTAGGTACTTAACAAATAATTGGGAGCGGTGGGGGTGACAGCAAGGGTTGGAACCCAGGGCTTCTCTGCCCCAGTCCAGGACTCTTCACTAAAGAGAAGAGAAAACATGGCAACTTTCTTTTAGAGATTAACATCTGAAAAATTGTCAGAGTAAGAGTATATTCTAAGACAGTAAAGTATTCATAATATATGATACTTCTCTTTACAGTTCCAGTTTTGGGTACATTAGAATGGCATCATAGCCACACTAAGTTACTCAAATTCAAACATACGTGCTCTTTGTCATTCTCTTATTTAAAGGAGAAAATTTTTCATGCTATAAAGTTATGTTTTGCATACGTACTTATACTGTATATTACTATTCAAATACAGTTAAATCGTGTACTATATATAAACTATGTATGCTGTTAAGTTATGGACAGTTTAATAAATTTTTCAGAGATAAATTTAACTTTATTTTTGCTGTACGGACTGATATATTAGAATCTGATCTCATCTTTATTTTTTTTTAATAAATTTACTTATTTATTTTTGGCTGCATTGGGTCTTCATTGCTGCACACGGGCTTTCTCTAGTTGCGGCGAGCGGGGGCTACTGTTCGTTGTGGTGCACAGGCTTCTCATTGCAGTGGCTTCTCTTGTTGCAGAGCACGGGCTCTAGGTGCGCAGGCTTCAGTAGTTGTGGCTTGCAGGCTCTAGCGTGCAGGCTTAGTAGTTGTGGCGCACGGGCTTAGTTGCTCCACGGCATGTGGGTTCTTCCCGGACCAGGGCTTGACCCCATGTCCCCTGCATTGGCAGGCAGATTCTTAACCACTGTGCCACCAGGGACACCCAGAATCTGATCTCATCTTTAGAAGTGACTCATTTTAAAGGATTCTCTGAAGAAGTGATACCTTCCTGGTTATTTCATACCTTTATTGTAATCCTGATAGAGCTGGTATAACCGTTTCTAAAATATTCTAGGAATACGCTACCTTAATTCTTACTACCATATATCTTCAGAGATGAAACTGGCAATCATGACATGAATCACATCAAGCATGAGCAGAATGCTCCCTACTAAACTACAAACATCCTGAGGTTACAGTCTGAGAGTTGATCATTTCATCTTCCTTAGGATCTTGCCAACTGTTCTGCATAGAGTAGGTCCTCAAAAAACGGTTGCTAAATGAACAAAGTTCATTTGTCAGTGTTGCTTTTTCTTTGTATATACAGAGGCACTGTGGTTAAATTTGTCAGTAAGCCAGTTTGCGTGAATTTAAAAACTTGTCTGAACTTATTTACAAAACAGAAATAGACTCACAGACATAGAAAACAAACTTATGGTTCCCAAAGGGGAAAGGGGGTGGGGAGGGAGGGATAAATTAGGAGTTTGGGATTAACAGATACACACTACTATAAATAAAATAGATGAACAACAAGGATCTACTATATAGCACAGGGAACTATATTCAGTATCTTGTAATAACCTATAATGGAAAAGAATCTGAAAAAGAATATATATATATATATATATATATATATATATCTGAATCACTTTGCTGTACACCTGAAACTAACACAGAATTGTAAATCAACTATACTTGAATTTTTAAAAAATTTGTCTGAAAAGCTTTCCCCCCTCCCCTTTTCTTTCAGTTTATATACAAGAACACTTTACCTGAGATACAGGCCAAAGGTGAAGGTAAGTCCACTTCCTAGGGTGTGTGTGTGTGTGTGTGTGTGGAGGACGGAGGTAATGGGAGGATGGGATGGAGGTGGAAGAAGGGGGTGGGGTGGAGATGTAGCAGAGAGAGAGTACAGGCTATGGGACCAGATGCTCTTGGATCTTAAGTCTTCCACTTACTGCTCTATGACCTTGGGCAAGTCTCTTTTCTTTAAGCCTTAGTTTCTTCAGTAGTAAAATGGAGCTGTTAATAGCTACATTGTAGAGTTATTTTAAAGATCTGAGATGATTTAAATGCCCAGCTCTATGCTTGACAAAGTAGATGCTTAATATATTTAAATAAATTAAATAAAAATAGTTTCTGAGATCTGGTGTAGACCTACAAAGAATATGCTCTGCTCAGGTTATTAATACCAGGACAGCCACTAGCAAACCACTGTAGTCATAGCCCATGGGTTCTTTTTCATCCTTTTTCAAGGATAACATGGAACAATTTTATCTTCTTTCATTTTGTCCTAACTTGTTTCCAAACAGTTTCTCTTCGGAATCTGGCCGGTGATCCTGTTTGAGCCTCTCAGGAAGCAGTGATGAATTATTTCACCAGTAAAACAAAATAGCACGTACCATAGGCCGGGTCAAATGATTAAGGAAATCTTTAGAGATCTACACGTTCAAATATATCATGACCATCGCAGCAAAGGAGTGACTTTCTGACTAATGCTGCCAGCCATACAGAGAATGAGGAATGGGGCTTGTTGGATGTTTAGCTTGTGTCTTTATCTCATTTGTCTTCCTCCTCCTCACCGTCACTCTAAGATGTTTCAAAAGAAACAGACATGATGTGTATGTATATACTCGAATGCTGGAAATATTGGGCTTTTCTTAACAGGTTAACAGTTTGTGCTGATCATAGGAAATTACCCTTTTTCTCTTTTTTGACAAGGCTTGCATGTGAATTAAACTTTTCTTAATATTTGATTAAATAATGAAAACAGTCAGCTAAGGACTGGCAAAACCCCATATCCAGATGGCCAGCTATGAGGCAGCACTTAGCTATTTCAGCCTTGATTTATATTTTTGTCATAGTAACCTCATGGATGGTTTCCCAAGGTAAAAAAAAAAAAGAAAGAAAAAAGAACTATCTGTGGGATTCTGGTAGTTCTTCATTGTCTGCCTCTGTGCTGGTCCGAGTGTTATAAGCAAGCTCAGACCTGCCACTGGGTTCTATACTTGTCACATTCCAGATTTGCGGTGGGCTCTGGGATGTCGTTTGTGGTCACAGCCCGGCAGGGTGGGTGGGTCATCTTGTAACCTTTATGAAGGCCACCAGGACACCTGTAGAATGTTCCACCTCCACCCAGTTAAAGGTGGTTGCTCCATTTCCTTTGATCTTTGCAGATCTTTAAGTTGTCACTGTTTTTATGGCTAGGCATAACATGATTGGTGGGCAAACATATTTCATCCTCCTAGAATAACTCATTTGAAGTTACCAGTAAATGTCGTTATACTCTGACTTTTAAAATTATGCAATATTTTCCAGTTTTCAGAGAGGCTATGGTTATGCCCAGGGAAATGTGTTGGGTGAACTAGAGCTAAAATGATCAGGATCTTATGTACATAAAGCTTATTAGAATACCTGCTCCTTCATTTTGTTGAAGGAAAGTAATATAAGGGTTGAAAACAGCTCTAACTTACTTGAACTTGTAACAGAACTACCAAAAATTAAAGTGCTAAGACATGGCAGTGAAATCTCATTGTAAGGCAGCTAGTTCTAATGTGGATTTGAATGTATAACAAATTGAATCACTCTTCACAAACATAACACCTGCCTGGAATAAAAACCTGATTTGACCCCTTTGCTCATATATCACCATATTTGTAGCTCTGTACCATTTAGCATTTTTACAACTTTTCCCTGCTTATACATTATTATAAAATCCAGATTGTTTTTACTACATGGTGTCATTACCCCAGACTAAATTCTGAGCTACGGCTTCCAAAGGAAAGTCACTTTTTTCTTAAGCAAAGGTATAAGACACTTCTGTTGTTTTTCTAGTATTCAGTAAGAAGCCTTGGTACAAATTTAAAACAAATACAGATTTTGTTGTTTTTCTTCACTTGCTGGCCTTAGTTTTAGTCCAGGTACTCTTTTCCTTACTTCAGCATGCCAACATGCCATTAGGCAGATACTTCCCACCTGCTTTTATGATCCTCCAGCAAGAAAAACACTTGCCAAAATATAAATCTAAAAGAACTTTGGTTGTGCCTTAGGAAAATATAAACTAAACAGTTCCAACGCAAGCCTGTAAGACTGTTCTTTATTTTGCCACAAGATTCTGGAGTCTGGCTACATTCGTGTGCAACTACGTAGGCTGTCAGTCATCTAACAATTTTTAATGAGTTCATTTGTTTCACACCATTGTCGTTTTTGTACTTTTCACTAAGAAGTACTTCTGTACAAAGAATCTGTATAAAAACAAAGGTACATCCTTCCTAACAATGCTAAACGCTGTGAGGCTAAGGTTTTGCAGTATTAAGGTCGGATTAAGGGTACAGAGAGCATGCCCTGACACTGAGGCCCTTTAGAGCAGTTTGTTGAATGAGCAGTTCAGCCACTGCCACCTGCAGTTTCTTATTGAATAAAGCTGTCCAGCACCTTAGAGACTCGTAACACTGTGGCCAAGTCTTCAAAGACCCTTGTTTCTGTTGTAAAAACAAACGGCATGAAACTGCTCAGCAAAGAAGTTTTAGAAGGGTTGAGCAGAAAGCAGGGACTAAATCCAGGCTCTTTAATTTTCCAAGTTAGTTTTTGTGTCACACATGGCTCCCTTTTTAGCAACCTAAGTATTAGCACACTCAAGACTATCTGTGCCATATCAGGTATTGTGGAAATACTGGGACCTTGAGGATATTGCTAAATTGTCTTTATTTCAATATGGCTTCATTTTTTTCCCTTCTAGGACTCTGGGTTGTATTATTACAGGGTTGGGTTATTACCGTTCCCCCCCCCACACACACTTTATTTTCTTGAGAGAGTCGCTGTTAACTAGAGTGTACAAAAGGACCTGTTTCCTTTTGAGCAGATAGTGGCTTGTGTGCATATCAGCTGATGTGAAAGGTGCTCATCTCTGAGCCCTACAGCAAATTGTATTCTAGAAAACATTAGTACTTTATGAGGATGTGAAGGAAGCAGTTAGCTTGCACATTTTATTGTACTACCTATGCTGCCATTTTCACTCCAGAAAATTGAAAGCAGTTTGACTATTTTTAAGGAAAAACTAGGTGAAAGGTGGTTGTGTTCATCTGATGGGTCACTCTACCTGCCTACCCCTTCACACCTTGGTGCTTTCATGAAACATTGCCACTCCTGAAGTGATCTCTTTTATCCTTGTGATATTATATAAATTAATGATGAACAGGAGAAACATTTGTTTTTGAATAATCCACAAATAAGACCCCCAAATAGTGGTATTTGGTTTAGAATTAGATCAAATATTTTGGTTTAACCTCAGTGCAAAATTTCCAGGACTGGGCTTTCCTTACACCAAGAGGGTTTTTCACATACCAAGGAGAGGAAGAGGTGTGAGTCAAAGAAAATCAAGAGACCAAAAACTTCAGGTACACGATGCATGAAAATCTTTAAATGCCTGAAAAAAATTACGTTCTGTTTTAATGCCAACACCCTCAGAATTTAGCCAGTGTCCCTAGAGGTGACTAATAATTTAGTTCAAGGGTTTCTTATGAGTCCTATGGGTTGCATATTACTTTGCTCTTGAAAAAAATCATCTGTTGCTAAGTTTAACAGTTTTAGCTCTCAATTCCACATTTACATGACAGAAAAAAATTATTCTAGCCCTGTGGTTTATGATGTGCTATTGGATAAGTGTTTATGTAAAACTGATGTTTCAAAGAGAACCAGTTCTAATTGGAATTTGCAACTAAGTGGCAATATGCAGATCTACCTCTGTCTTACATTGTACATCATATCAATACCATAATATAATTAGTTTGATCACTTTGTCTTATTTTTCAATGTCTAAAATTACGCTTACTCACCATGCTGTAAACATTTGGAAGTAATGACTGAAATTTGGCTAAGTGTCCGTTGTGCAGGGGACAGTAAGTGAAAAAAAGGAACCGTCAAGACTCATCTGAATGGAAAATTTCAGTGCTGTTTTTTAAACTCCTGCACTTCCTTTAAGAATAAGGAAACTTTCATGTCTAATTGGAGTTGCTGGCTGGCGAAAAGCTGCCAGTGTTCCTGAGGTTTATGGGAGCGTGCCACTGTACTTAAGGGTTTCTCCAGTTGCGGGGGAAGCCTCTCCTCTACCCTCTTAGATTCAGTTGTTGAGGCCTGTGAAATAAACTGACAAAGGACAGATTAGCAAGAGAAAGGGCAGGTTTTTATTTACATATGTAAATGGAAGTTCAGAGAAAAATGTAACTTGAGGCAGAATTTACAGCTTATATACCATCTTAATAAGAGAAGGGGACAGCGAGAAAGGGCACTTAGGGGAAAACAAATGACTTTTAGGAAAGATAAATGGGCCCTTAGGAGAATAGGTAGGAGAAAAGATAGTTCTATGACAGTGTCTTTTTAGATGCGGCACTGAAACTCCCAGGAGAGGATTTGACAGTTGAGTCCTTTAGGGAGGTTCTGCTTTTAGTCAGATAAAGGGAATTCAGGAAAAAAGCCTCTTCCTGCATCTGTTGATTCTCAAATGCATTCAGCTCGAAATGTTTTTTATGCCCCAGCGGTGTATTCTGGACCCTTTTATTTCCCCTGTCTAAAACTTTCCAAGTTTCACAGACCAGAAGCCAAGTTGGTGGCTGTAGAGAGAAGATTCGGGTTAGAAGTTAGGAGAGAAGAGATCTGCAAAGGGAAGGAAGGCATAGATGTATGGAGAAACAAAAGGAAAAGCAAAAATTAATAGTTGGAGCAGATTATATAGACTCAGTTTTTGAGTACAGAGGGCAGTCAATCCAAAGGATTTCTAGATGTTGGTCTTAAGGCATCTTTATTTAAGCAGTGGAGTCAGGATAGTAGTGGCAGTCTCACACACGTGGTTATTTCCCAGAGCTCAAAGGACCATGTTCTGGTGAACTTCCTGAGTGGCCCAAACTGTAGTGGTGGTAAATCCCTTAAAGTTACATCCAGCTTCAGTTTGCAGGGCTTCAGGAAAAGGGCAGTTTTAGTTCTTAGTAATGCCAAGTCAGAAGGATGGTAGAAAATTGGAAATGTTAATTCGTGACAAAATGCGCAAGATGGCAGGATCCAGCTTACAAAGAGGTGAAAATAGCTCAAGGAGAATGAACAGGACTAGAATCTGATAATCCACATGGGTATATTATACTTTTCCATTGAAACATAAAATTTGTCTTTATAATCACCCTAGTTTTGTAAAAGGTAATCAAGGTAAGACGGTTTTTGTTTGCAAAACGAGTCTAGTCTCATCAAACTTGGCCTGATTGTTTATATAAGTGCAATGAAAATAGTAAGTGATGACACAGGCCTTTTGAACTTTTATTAGGAATCCCAGATGGGACTTTTAAATTCCTCGAGTCTAGGAAGCCAAGCTGAGAACTTGCCATCAGACTTCCCTTGCATGCCTTCACATTTGGATGAATCCCTCCTTCTCCAGGTCCCCAAAATATCTTAAGCTTTCTGGTCCTGCCAGGAAGTGGCCTTCCTAACTCACCCGTAAGGCTGGGACCCCTGTAACCCAGGCACTAGGCAGCTTTCCAGGAGGGCTTTGTAAGCACTGGCTCCTTAAAGTCAGCCTTATTAATTCCTTAAAACTGGTCATATCTATGCACGTCATCCTCAAATATGACATTCCAGTCAAAGCCTTGGTAATATAATCAGTGTTTCCAGTTGTGTCCTGTTAACAGGGAGAACAAATTCTTATTGAACTTGTTCAAATAACTATATTGCCATGGAAATAAGTATTCAATAAGAGTTTTTCCAAATTTTGGAGGGTTCAGACAGGGAGAAAAGATAAATGCTTCATTTTTGTTTACAAAGATGTGATCTACTAAATTGCTGTAAGTGCTAGATAGCTTAAGAGAAAAGGCATTCCTTAAGTCCAGAAAATAGAAAATTAAAGAACCAGTAATAAGGGACTTCCCTGGTGGCACAGTGGTTAAAACTCCACACTCCCAATGCAGGGGGGCCCGGGTTCCATCCCTGGCCAGGGAACTAGCCAGGACTAAGGAGCCTCAACTAAGGAGGCTGCCTGCTGCAACTAAGGAACCCACCTGCTGCAACTAGGACCCGGCACAACCAAATAAATAAATACATATATATATATATATATTTTTTTTAAAAATGAAGAATCAGCAATATTCCAAGCAAAAGTCATAGAAGGAATCATAATCATTCTTCATTACTCTACTCAGTCCCATGTGATAAATTCAGGTCTTTCTTGATTTCGGTTAGCAATTTCATGAACCCATGAGCTTCTCCGTTAGTTCTGGAAATCCTTATTAAGTCCAGTGGTGCGATCTTAAAGTTATGTAAGCCTGTACCTCAGGGTACCTGTTACAGTCTTTTCCATGGATCTCTGAGAAGATCTTGAAAATGAAGCCTGTAGCTGATTACAAGAGTTTTCAGGAAGGCTTCAGAGTAAAACAATATCTGTGAATGATGAAAAGCTTAAAATGGCTATGGTTAAAGGTCTGATGAGTTTATTAAAATGTAGTTGAAAAGGAAATTTGGTTGACTCTGTGACATTCAGCATTTCAAGGTAAATGGAGTTATGACATTATACCAGGACATATCATGGACAGCTATTGACATTAACAAACTTCTAGAAATTTCATACAGTTTCTGAAATACTTATATTAATAACACATACCCATGGAACTATAATCTAGGGAAGGTTAAGCATCACTTATTTGACAATGCTTGCCATGCAATTTAACATATCAAATAAACCTAATTAGTTTAACACCTCTCTTTTTACGAAGTGAGAGAACAAATCCTTTGAGGTTTTCCAGGGGCCCTCTGGGAAATCTCAAAGTCAGAGGTCAAGAAGACTTCATTTAGAATTTGATTTGGAGAAGTTGTTAAAAGGTTTGAACGCTTAATTAAATAATATTATAGGTCACTGTGAAAAAATACTTACCTATGTAAGCAAAGTGACAGTAATTGCTTTGTCTCATTAAATACAGACCAATAATCCAAGAAACTCCGTCCTTTTAACAGGGAATTTCAACCTCTAGTTTTGCATTTGTACACTATTGAGCTCTTCGTGTGTGTGTGGGGGGGGGGGGGGGTGAAGGCAAGTACAGCATTTATTGCAGGCACCAAGCAAGGAGATCAGGCAGTTCATTGAGCTCAGTTTTTTAAAATTATAAATAAATGCATTCAGTCTTAGCCAGCTTGACCACATGAATAAGATATTCTCCCCGCCCCCATTCCCTTCTCTGCCTCTCCTCCTCCCCCCACCATCTGCAGACCCTTTACAACTTTCTATACCCATTCAGGTTTTTGTCTTTACTTTCCTCTTTCTCATTCTGGTAAACCATTTGACAACCTCTAAGCAACTACTTTAGGACAAAATTACTCTCCTTTTTTCCTTAACAAAAACACATCCTTCATTTCTTTCAGACCTTTCAAGATTGCTTTCCTTCTTTATTGTTTCTAGTATTTTTATGTATATTGATTAGAATTCTTAACCCTTAGTAACCTTAATTTCCAGTGAAAATGAGGAATTAGACAATTGTGAACTGTCGCATCAGAATTCTGTAGTAGATTAACAAATTTATGAATACACCACCTCAATTTATAGAAGCATATGTTTCTTTTTTTTTCTTAATTAATTTACTTAGTTTTGTCTGAGTTGGATCTTCGTTGCTGCACATGGGCTTTCTCTAGTTGCAGCGAGCAGGGGCTACTCTTCATTATGGTGCACAGGCTTCTCATTGTGGTGGCTTCTCTTGTTGCAGAGCACAGGATCTAGGCATGCAGGCTTCAGTAGTTGTGGCGCACATGCTCAGTAGTTGTGGCTTGCAGGCTCTAGAGTGCAGGCTCAGTAGTTGTGGCACACAGGCTTAGTTGCTCCACGGCATGTGGGATCTTCCCAGACCAGGGCTTGAACCTGTGTCCCCTGCATTGGCAGGTGGATTCTTAACCACTGTGCCACCAGGGAAGCCCAGCATATGTTTCTTTATAGTACAGTTTTTTTTTTTTATAGTACAGTTTTTGAATGTGGTAAAAGGACATGTTTATCAACAAACCCAAACATGTTTAGTCCCTCTGTAAAAATAAGTCAAAAGTAGATAAATTTATGCTTAGTAACTAATGTTTCAGTATTTTATCTTTTTTTTCAGTATTTTATCTTATTTGGACATTACCCAGATAAAGACATTTCTTCACTTGAAATTCACACGGAAGATAAAACTCTAGCTTTAGACCATAACCTTTCACCTTGGGTAATGAAACCTTGACATAGTCGAGG
The DNA here is from genome assembly GCF_011762595.2 of Tursiops truncatus. Classification (NCBI taxonomy): domain Eukaryota; kingdom Metazoa; phylum Chordata; class Mammalia; order Artiodactyla; family Delphinidae; genus Tursiops; species Tursiops truncatus. Next base: position 54,418,739 of record NC_047041.1, on the reverse strand, counting down.
GAAAGGTGGAAAACAAAGGTGGCCATCAGAGCAGCTAAGGAGAAGACAGATCACTAAGGAATTTAAGCGGTATTGCTACCTACAGAATTTCTGCTGTTGTTGATGCACATTTGGAATAAGCAGACTGACCACCATCTTTACACACTTTAAATACCTGGTATTGTTTCACAAGACCTTCATTAGCATTAAATCAGCAAATTGCTGCCTGTTTTGATTGGTAGCTAGCGTAGAAAATGATCACAAGAATATTTCCTACTAGAAAACCCTAAAACCCACTCGATTACAGGCCTGCAAGTGACCTAAAATTGTCCCACTCTGTTTAGCTCAGCAGCTGTCAATATTACAGCACCAATCACAGGTCACACTTTGCTCTCAGTTCCTTTTTAACCCTCATTACGAGACCTGCTTCATGGCTTTTAAGGAGCACAGTGTTGCAATGTGCACCAGATTTAGTCATTGGTAATTTAAATATTTACGAAAATGTCATAAAGCTTCTGAAACTTCTCTGGCAAATGTCAGATCTGCATATCATCACTTTTAAATCGAGTGTGCAGAAGTAACTCTAAGGTTGCAGCAGAGCACATTTATTAGAGAAATCTTTAAGCACAGAAATACGGTTCCCTACAAATATTCATCCTGACATCATCTGCACCTAAAAGAAAACGATGAAAGTTCTATGATATCCAGTGGCTCTGGACCAGGGGTTGGTGAACTACAGGCCACAGACGAAATCCAGTCTGCGGTTGTATGGCCTGCAAAGTAAGAATGATCTTTACACTTTAAAAGCATTGTTGAAACATACAATAATAGGGAGAGGAGGGGGCTTCCCTGGTGGCACAGTGGTTGAGAATCTGCCTGCCAGTGCAGGGGACATGGGTAGAGCCCTGGTCTAGGAGGATCCCATATGCCGCGGAGCAACTGGGCCTGTGAGCCACAACTACTGAGACTGCACGTCTGGAGCCTGTGCTCCACAACAAGAGAGGCCGTGACAGTGAGAGGCCTGCACACCGCAATGAGGAGTGGCCCCCGCTCGCTGCAACTAGAGAAAGCCCTCGCACAGAAACGAAGACCCAACACAACCAAAAAATAAATAAATTAATTAAAAAAAAAAAAAGAAGAATATGTTACAGACATGTGTGTGTCCTGCAAGGCCTCAAATGTTCACTATCTTGTTCTGGGAGTTTGCCCCCCATTCTCTAGACCTTCCGCAAATATGGAAGGTCGCAAGTCCTTCCCACTGCACTTCTCCATAGGGTGATTCCAGTGTGTATTTGTCAGAATGAAATATACATTTGAGACATCGCTCACTTCTTTGTTGAATGTAATCATAGGGTTTGTGTTTAAATATTTACACTGTAAAGTATTTCTTCATACCAGTTTTACTAGATTGGCAACAGCCTGCTGCAAAGTGCCTAAATCTTTGGGAGAAATTACATGATTTTGTTTTCGTTATAAAGGAAATTCCATTCCCTGCTATAAAGTCCAAAAATGCTACTTGCATTCAGCTTTTGAGTTGACTTCCAGAAAGATGAGATCATTTGACCATTTTTTTCTCATGCCATGTAAAATGTGTCATGTGGTAATGTCAAGGGACTAATAAACTATCGTAGTCGTGTACACATTTTTTTACTTTCCAAAAGGAGAAGTTCGAAATCCTTTCCACAATTAGTACTTGTTTGTTTTGGCTCTTTTAGAACTAAGTTACTCAATAGCAATTAATAAATGAATCATTTTAAGAAATAGGTATAATTTTCGTTTAATGTATTACAAGGCATTGTTTACTCTCAAGCATTTCCGTACTTTGGATATTTCTGAGTCATTTATCAGTGTGACCATTAGGTAAACTTTCCAAGCTAGTACAGGGTTTCCTGGTTTCATTTTGGTGCAGATATTTGTTCTACTAGCAATTATTTAATAAACATAGGCGGTCGTGAATCTATACAAGGAACTAACCATTTTCAGGTGATCTCAGACTTGCTTATTCACTTTTTCTATTTGATTTGCCAATGCCACAGTTATTTTTTTAGAAGATAGAATTGTGTAATTTTATACACAATTCTGCTGTAATCTAGGCTATATTTCAGCATTCATCACCTCACTATAGGTGAAAGTATTAAATGATACTGTTCTGAATAAGACTTCTGGTAATGTTTTATCCCTGGTTTATATTTAATGTATCTGTACACTTATATAAAGGCAGGGCCACATGTTTGTGCACTGCACAATGGTACCCAGTTGGGGGAGGGGGTTAGTACAGGCTGAAGCCTCACGGTATGTGCCTTGGAAGAGTTGCGTCTCACGACACACTTTTTTCCAATTTCTGAGTGAAGGGGGCTGTATAGGCCAGCAGCAATCCTGTTCATGGGAAGGATGTTTAGTAAATTATGGCTTTTTTTGTCATTAGTCTTAAGTGATACTGCAGTAAATTTCTACTCCAAGCCTGGGTGATTTACAAGGTTAAAAGCTAATAACTTTTCAATTAAACATTAATGATCCATAAGTACACAGCATTCTTAACTTATGAGCTCTGGAGTAAATGCATGAACCTTCCAGCTTCACACAATGAAGGGGGACATATTGGAAACAGAAAAAACTTACTGCATAAGCCACATATGTCTAGGGTCCTATCTTTGACAATGACCAAAGTGCCTTATAAGATGTAAAACAAATTAGAATTTCCGGGCTTCCCTGGTGGCGCAGTGGTTGAGAGTCCGCCTGCCGGTGCAGGGGACGCGGATTCATGCCCCGGTCCGGGAGGATCCCACATGCCGCGGAGCGGCTGGGCCCGTGAGCCATGGTCGCTGAGCCTGCGCGTCCGGAGCCTGTGCTCCGCAACGGGAGAGGCCACAACAGTGAGAGGCCCGCTTACTGCAAAAAAAAAAAAAACAAAACTGCTGGACAGACCTGAGGGGTCAACCCCTCTTCCACTGGCCAGTGCAACCTGGAACAACCAACTTTCCTCCCCTTCCTGGTCATCTGGCTGACCTGTGCCCACAGAACCCCTTTGTCTTGGAGGTGGGGACGGGTTCCTCTGCCTTATCCCATCCCCCGTTTTTCTGACGAAGGTGTGGCAGGGCAAGCAATGGACCAAGACCTTTCACACTAGGTGAAAGCAATCACCCACTGTAAAGGTGAGGGCTGAAAAGGAGTTAGGATTGCTTTACTCCAGCTCTTTTGTTCCACTTCTGAACAATACACCTCTCAGATACCACCCTACCACCCATACCCAGTACATACATCTCACTCAGTTCCTCCCTGGCCATTCCAGAACCTTCCTAGAGAGGTCATCACTGCCTGTCCTAAAGTCTGGTCACTTTATTCCAATAAGCTTACCGCCATTTAACTTTCTCCCCACTTCAATTCACCCCCAAACTTCCCGAAAGACATTTCTGCTAAAGAGAAAAGATGAGTTTTTAGGGAGCTTGAGAAAGTGAGTTAACAACATTAAATCATTGGGCCAACCTGGATGGATGTCTGCTCTGTGTCAGGCCTTAGACTCAGCCATGAGTGGGACAGGAGTTGACCAGTCTGGGGAGGAATACAGTCAGGCCCGTCCCACCACTCTCCCCTCATACGTATCCTCACTCTTCTCTCATCCAGACATCCCCCTTGCCCCTGCCCAGCCCCTCTAAATTAGCAAGGAGAACAAGGAACCTGAGAGGTGGAACATTCTTACAGAATCCAGTAAGTTACCAAGCTCTGAGGACACCATCCCTGCCCTTCTGATGACCCCTGCCCAGTTCAGGCCTGGGCCTCACCTCTCTCTCATGGATCACTGTACCCGTCTCTGGGTTCCCTTCCTCCACTATTTCCCTCTTTGGAATCTATACCACATATGGGCTGCTACAATGGACTCTTTTTTTTTTTTTCTTTTTGCGGTACGCGGGCCTCTCACTGTTGTGGCCTCTCCCTTTGCAGAGCACAGGCTCCGGATGCGCAGGCTCAGCAGCCATGGCTCACGGGCCTAGCCACTCCGCGGCATGTGGGATGTTCCCGGAACGGGGCACGAACCCGTGTCCCCTGCATCGGCAGGCGGACTCTCAACCACTGCGCCACCAGGGAAGCCCTGGCAAGCGGATTCTTAACCACTGCGCCACCAGGGAAGCCCTACAATGGACTCTTGAAAGCAGATACGGACTGGTCAAAACTTTCAAAGGATCAAGTTAAAACTCCAGGTACGGCATTCAAGGCCCTTCTCAGGAACCTCTAATTTATCTTTGCACCTTCAACTCCCAATATTTACCCTTCCAACGACACAAAACGTGGAATGTTTCCCAGACATGTCCTGTTTAGTCCCACCTCTGTACCTCTGCCCAGAGTGCCCTCTCCCTCTTTACACCACTCCTTACCTGCTGGGAAAACTCCCTACCACCTCAAATGCCATGTGGTAGGTTAAATATGGCCACAAATTTTTGGAACTCCTCCTCACCCCTTTTATCTGGGCTGGTCTTGTGACTTGACACTATTGCCATTTGGGGTAGGGCGGTTCCTGAGGATGAGAGAGCATTTAGCCGTATGCGTGTCGTCTGCCCAGTAGATGCCAGAATCACACCCCGAGTCATGACAGCCAAATATATCTCTAAACATTGCCAAATGTACTCTGGTGAGCAAAGTCACCTGTGGTGGGAACCACTGGCCTAGAGGAAGGCAGGGAAACAAGAGGGCTTCCCAGTTCACTCCAGGGAGCGGGGCTGCCCATAGACTGACCTGGAATACTCAGCTCAAACTATTGAGAAGAACAAAATAAACCTTTATGTTTTTTGGGCCTCTGGGATTTTGTCAGCACTTTGTTAGGGCAGCCTTGCCTTATCCCAGGTAACCTAATGTGTCCTCTCCGATCCCTGTTTCCCCCCAACCAGACTGGCTGCTCCCAGAGGGAGGTACCATGTTTGAATCACATCAGGTGTTACCCCACGGAGGGAGGCCCTGGCATCTTGCAGACTCACTCTTGGCTCTGGGAGGTGGAAAGAGCAGGAGGAAAGGCACCATCCAAACACCCTTTCTGCAGTCCCGGTGCCTTGGCCACTTGTCCCTTGCCGGCCTTGCTTCTAAGCAGGGTCTGGCTCATAGTAAGTACTTCCTAAATGCTTTAGGGGTGAACAAATGAATGATGTGCCCACTCATTTGTGCCCATCTGTCCGAGTGGCGTGAACTGTATCCATCGGGAGAGTGTATCAGTTTCCTATTGCTGCTGTAACAAATTACCGCAGACTTTCTGGCTTAAAAACACAAACACAGTTATTATAGCCCTACATATCAGAAGTCCAGAATGAGTCTTGCTGGGCTAAAAGTCAAGGTGTCAGCAGGCCTGCATTCCTTCTGGAGGTTCTAGGGCAGAATTTATTTCCCTGCCTTTTCCAGCTTCTAGAGTGTGCCCACATTCCTTGGCTTGTGGCCTCCCTTCATCTTCAAAGCCAGCAGTCACATCATTCTGACCTCTGCTTCCATTGGTCCCATATCCTCTGACTCTTCTGCCTCCCCTTTCATTTATGAGGACTCTTTGATCACACTGGGTCTGCCTGGGTAATTCAGGATTATCTTCCTGTTTTTTCTTTTTTTATAAATTTATTTATTTTTGGCCGTGTTGGGTCTTCGTTTCTGCGCGAGGGCTTTCTCTAGTTGTGGCAAGCGGGGGCCACTCTTCATCGCAGTGCGCAGGCCTCTCACTGTCGTGGCCTTTCTTGTTGCGGAGCACAGGCTCCAGACACACAGGCTCAGTAGTTGTGGCTCATGGGCCTAGCTGCTCTGCGGCATGTGGGATCTTCCCAGACCAGGGCTCGAACCCGTGTTCCCTGCATTAGCAGGCAGATTCTCAACCACTGCGCCACCAGGGAAGCCCGCTGATCAGCGACCTTCATTCCATCTATAACCTTAATTCCCTTTTCCCATGTAACCTAACATATGCATAGGTTTCAGGGATTAGGGCCTAGACATCTTTTGGGGGCCATTATTTCTCGTACGACGGTGTCCAATAAGTATTTGTTGAATAAATGAACAATAATGAAATAATGAACAAAAATTAATAAATTAACAGATGTGATTCCTTCACACGGACCTCTGTGATGTGAACTCATTCTGGACAGCTGAGTATCATTAACCCTGAATTCTCTTCCCACTTGCCATTTATCAAGTGCTTGTAACAGACAAGAAAACGAGAAGGCTGAGGGGTCGGGAGAGGACACCTCTGTGTCCTTGGAAAAGTCTGAATTCTGTGCTGTGACAACTTCCTCCCATTTTCCTGACAGGTAGGTGGGTTATCCCCACTTTATGGGTAAAGAGATTACGATTCAGGAAACTCACAGCTCAGAAGAGTCAGGACACTACATTTATAGGCCTACTTTGTCACTCTGGGTCCCGGTCAACCCATCTCTGAAGCTGGGCTGCTCACTGTCACCAGGCCCAGCGAAGGCCCACGGCCCGCGCAGCCCTGGCACCCCCTGATGTTACCTGGTTCCCTTCCCCTCGCCTGGCTCATCGGGCTCTTTTGCGCCCCGCAGCCGCCAGGGGGCGCGCCCTGCATACAGTTTCCGCGGGGAGGCGGGCGGCTGGTCTTTGGGTCTGGGTAAATCTGGGCCCCAGGAGCCTGTGCTCCCAACTCCCTTCACCAGGCCGGCCTAGCTGACAAGAACCCCACGAGCAAGGAAAATGATAGGGCTGTCTCACTAACAAACACAGATGCAAAATCCTATACGAAACGCTAGTAGACAATGTGGCAGTATGTAAAAAGGATGTCAGAGCACCTAGATGGATTTATCCCAGAAATTTGAGGTGGGCTTAGCATTAGAAAAGGAATCAGAATACATGGATAAAAAAGGAATATCTGTCAATGTGGCACATCACATCAAGAGAAATATGAATATCTCAGACGTGGCGGGGGGAGGGAATGTTTGATAAAATTCAACATCCGTTCGTGATTTAAAGAAAATCTTGGTAAAAGGTGAAAGCATTTCCTTTAAGAGTCAGAAAAGACTAGACGTGTCCATCATCACCACTGTTCAACATTGTCCAAGGCTTGAGAGCACAGCAAGGCAAGATAAAGATTTAAAATGATAATGAGGGAATTCCCTGGTGGTCCAGTAGGTAGGACTCCACCCTTTCACTGTCGAGGACATGGGTCGTCCAGGAACTAAGATTCCACAAGCCATGCAGGGCAGCCAAAAAATAAAAAAAATAAAATGATAATGACTTGAAAAAAGAAAGAAAATTATCAGAACTTCAGAGGCTTGCAACCCTATCAGATCCAATTTCCCCACAAAATTAATGCCATACTCACTATTCTGAAATGAAATTCTTAGAGAATATAATCTGTCCACACATATATTTTCCAAAACTCAATATAATTCTTTTATTGTAATATAAAAGGTTAATAAAAGACAAATAAAATTGTATGAATTATGATGTGTAAATTCTTGGGCACAAAAAACTCCCTTACAAATTTTCAAATCTCCCCCCAGGGGGCAGTACACCTCATTGAGAACCATTAGCCTACTTAGAAAACCCACCAAAACACACACACAAATCCTACAGTTAATTAATTAAAATAATTTTTAAATGTACCAAGTCTTCCAGTACAAAATCAACGTACAAAAATCAATTTAACTTCTATATAGTAGTAACAAGCGATCAGGAAAAGTCATTTGTAAAAGTACCATTTATAATAGAAATAAAAATGTACCTAGGACCGAATCTAAAAACGATGCAAGAAAAAAACGTTAAGATATTTTTAAACACCTAAATTAATATGTCGAGATATCATGTTATAAAGCACCTCCAAGCCCCTGACTTCCTTGTATCCTCCCCCCATCCAGGGAACAGAGATTATTATCATCCCCATTGGGCAGATGTGGAGACTGAGGCCCAGGTAAGTAAATGACCGGGCCTCCTGCCTGCCATTCCTGGGCCCTGACCACTGCCCCGGACACCATGCCTGACGTCCACCACACCCAGAGCCGAAGGCTGCAGCGGCACAAGGCCAGAGGCCAGGTCTCTAGGCTCCAGAGAGAAGGAGGCAGACAGCAGTTTGCCACACACACACACACACACACACACACACACACACACACAGCCATGACATTATTTGTGTCTTCAGCAAGGGAAAACCCCCTCAACCCATCTCAGCAGCATTTGGGAGCAGGAGGCAGTAACCCTTCGAAGCAGGAGGGGAGGGTGGAGCTCAAAGGTAAGGCCCTACCTCAGTTTCCTCCACCCAGATGCCATACCTATCCCCTCCCTCAAACCCGGAAGAAAAGAGCAAATAATGATTCTGGGGAGACCAAGTCCGAGCCTGAAGGGCCCAGAGAGATGCCTTCCCTGCCCCCAGCCCCAGTGGAAGGGAAAGCGGGCCAGAAAGGCGCAGTGGCTCCAGCGTCGCACAGTGAGGGCCCCAGGCCCGACCCCAGCTCGGAATGCAGCCCTGGGGAGCGGATGCTCTGGGGTTTGAACAATAACTACTTCGAGTGTTTGTCTGCTCGGGCCCTGAGTGGAGCCCCACCCGGCGCTGCCCAAGCAGAGTGAGGACTCCGCCCGTCAAGGCTGGGCTCTGAGCCGGAGGCTGAAGCCGGGAGAGCAGAACCACCGGCTTTGAAGGGGCCTCCCGGGCTGGCTGCCCGGCTTTCGCGGTGGGGGTGGAGAACTCTCAACGTGTTAGCCTTGACTCAACGTCGTAACAGTTGTTAGAGCTGGCCTCTCTCCACCCTGGGACGGTCATTCGCAGAATGATTCTGTAGTGGTGACGACCCTCTCCTCCCCTCCAGCCTAGACTCAGCCTGGCCTTGGAGGAACAAACAGGCCCATTAACCTATTCTCCCAGCTGAAGAGCAGTCTTTCCGAAAGGTTAGTTCTCATACTCCCAAGAACACAGAAATGACGTTTTTAAAATGTCTTTTTTTTTTTTCTTTCTTTACTCCTGGTCTCAAGAGTTTGAAGCTATAGATAAGAGATTGGATTTGTATTCTAGAAAGTTCAGTTGGCTGTGGGAGAAGGGATCTGAGGGGCAGAAGGGGTCCTAGGGAGAGTGAGGCGGTTGTTTATTTATTTGTTTATTTTATTTTTGGCTGCGTTGGGTCTTCATTACTGCGTGTGGGCTTTCTCTGGTTGCAGCGAGTGGGGACTACTCTTCGTTGTGGCGCGGGCTTCTCTTGTTGCGGAGCACAGGCTCTAGAGCGCAGTCTCACTAGTTGTGGCACACGGGCTTAGTTGCTCCGCGGCATGTGGGATCTTCCCGGACCAGGGCTCGAACACATGTCCCCTGCATTGGCAGGTGGATTCTTAACCACTGCGCCACCAGGGAAGTCTGCCACCCATTTTATTTATTTATTTATTTATTTATTTATTTATTTACTTATTTATTTATTGCTGTGTTGGGTCTTCGTTTCTGTGGGAGGGCTTTCTCTAGTTGTGGCAAGTGGGGGCCGCTCTTCATCGCGGTGCGCGGGCCTCTCACTATCGCGGCCTCTCTTGTTGCAGAGCACAGGCTCCAGACGCGCAGGCTCTGTAATTGTGGCTTACGGGCCCAGTTGCTCCGCGGCATGTGAGATCTTCCCAGACCAGTGCTCGAACCCGTGTCCCCTGCATTGTCAGGCAGATTCTCAACCACAGCGCCGCCAGGGAAGCCCAGCCACCCATTTTTAATTTTAGAAGCTTTTATTGTTTTATGTCTGCTAAAGCTATTTCCTCCTCATAGTATTACTTTTTCAGTGTTCCCATTCTTGCATGTTTATCTTTCCATATGGACTTTGCATCTTGTCTATCTTCATAAGAGAGCTTGCTGGTATTTTTATTGGGATTGTATTGAATTTACAAATTAACTTAGGGAGAACTAACATCTTTATAATGTTGAGTCATAAAATCCAAGAACAGGGGATATCTTTCCATTTGTTCTTAGTTGGTGTCTTTCAAGAATGTTTTAAAATTTTCCTCATGTGGGTTTTATGCATTTCTCATTAAATTTGTTCCTAAGCACTTAATCTTTTTTGTTTTTATTATGAAATGGGTTTTATCTATCCTTGTGACCTTTGTTTATTATTTGTATATATAAAGGCCGTTGAATTTTGTATTTTAATTTTGAATCCTGCTACTTCACTGAACTCTTTCACTATTTGAATTAGTTTTATCATTGGTTCTCCGGTTTTTCTCTTTTTTTCAGGTATAACATTATATCATCTGCAAATAGATATAGTTTTTTTTTTCTTTACTCAGTCTTAGGCCTTACGTTGATTTATTTTGTTTAATTGCATTGGCTAATACCTCTAGTACGATGTGGAATAGTGGTGTAGCTAGAGGTTATTTTTGCCTTGTTTCTGGTCTTAGTGGAAGTGCTTCCAGTGTTTCTTGATTAAATAAGATGTCGGCTTTAGGACTACATTTTATTGTGTTGAGAACGTATCCCTCACTTCCTATTTCATTGAATGTTTTTATTGTGAATCGGTGTTGAATTTTGTTAAAGGCTTTCTTGGCATCTATAGAAAAAAATCATGGTTTTCCCCTTAGGTTCATTAATATGGTGCATACGTGTTATGGGTTGAATTGTGTCCCCCCAAAGATGTTGAAGTCTAACTTCCAGTGCCTCATAATGTAAATTTGGAAATAGTGTCTTTACAGAGGTGATCAAATTAAAATGAGGTCATTAGAAGGACCCTAATCCAATATGACTGGTGTCCTTATAAACAGGGGAAATTTGGACACAGAGATAGACAGACACACAGGGAGAACACATGTGAACATGAAGGCGTAGATCATGGTGTTGTGTCTACAAGCCAAGGAGTGCCAAAGATTGCCAGCAAACCACCTGAAGCTAGGAGAAAGGCACGGAGCAGATTGTCCCTCACAGCCCTCAGAAGGACCCAACCCTGATGACACATTGATCTTGGACTTCTAGCCTCCAGATCTGTGAGACAATAAGTCTGTGTTTAAGCTGCCCAGTTTGTGGTACTTTCTTATGGCAGCCCTAGCAAACTAATGCTATTAATGGATTTCCTGTTATTAAACCAACTTTGTATTTCTGAATAAATCCCACTTGGCTTTGGCTGGTTCTTAATAATATCTAGGATACTAACAAAATATAAGCAGTGTTTCAGAGTAGCATGGAATTAAGAGCAACTCAAAGTCCTTCATATCCCTATTTTCCATGGTGTGTGCTCTCCCCTGGAGTCCAGTGTGACTCTCCCATTTCCCAAACTCTCAGGAGAATACTATTAGTTCTGCATGTCCTGAAAAGTTCTGTATGTCCGACTCCACTTCTCTCCCTGCGATCCCGTCCCCTTGGCTAGATGGGTGTGGGGGAACTTGAATGGTTACTTGAATATTTTACCCTAAGACACCAGGCGTTAGGAGCCTTCGTGTTGAGCCATTTCCCATGCCAAGGGGCTTCCTTTAGGGTTCTCAAACAATAGCTAGACAATTAGATCTGTTGGGATTTTTAAAAGAAATTAGTATTATAAGGATTTCACTTGGGAAACTCGTTACATACAGGAGCAGTGAAGATAGGGGTTTGCTGGCCTGTAGCAAAGAAGATTCTCTCCAGGGCTCTGGTGGGGTGGAGGCTATGGAGTCCTGCAGAGCTAGGAAGAGGGAACTAGGTCACAGCTCTGGGTGACAGAGACTCTCCCAAGACAAGTAGAAAGGGCTGCCCTGTGAGGAAATGAGCTCCCAGTTACAGGGGGATGCAGCAGAGGTTGGACATCCAGTCAAGAAGCCATCAGAGGTGGCCTTTCCCTGGGGGAGAGAAGAGGAAGAGGGGAATAGAGGAGGAGGAAGAGGGGAAGGGCATGAGTGGAGTCAGACAGGGTAGGGAGGATCCCAGTTCTGCTATTTCCTGATTGTGTGACCGGGGCATCTCCTGAGGCTCAGTTCTATCATCTGTAAAATGGGGCTAATGAGGGCTCCTGCCAAGGTGGTTGTGAGAATTACATGGGAAAAGCACCTGCACAGCAGGCCCCGTGATGGCATGGGAATCAGTTTATAGCAACCGACCAGCAGGGACCTGGGGCCAGAGCATCATCCCCAGCCCCTTCCCCCAATTTTTTGGGAGACCAAGCTCTTCCTGGCTTGTCTGGAAACCTCTCCATCTTAACCCTCAACAAGAGCAGGGCCAATGCCTCCCCCACTGCACCAGGCTGGGTGCCCTGGACAGGTCACTGTCCCTCTCTAGGTCTCTTTCCTCATCTGTCAGAGAAGGTGGGAGCTGCCAGAGATGGGCTCTGAGGTGGGCCCTTCCAGTTCTAACATCCTAGGATGGCTGGGCTTCTAACCAGCCATGTGTACATGTCTCTGCTCTTGGGACCCAGTGTCTTCAGAAAATGAGGGGGTTGGGCTAGATTGAAATAACATCGAGAGCACTTACTTTGAGTCAGGGCCCACTCTAGGGGTTTTACATGGCTCAGTCCATTTAATCCCCACAACAACAGCATGGAGTGGGTGCTACTATAATAATTTTATAGGTGAGGTGACTGGGGCACAGAGAGTTTGGGTCACTTGTCCAAGGTCACACAGCTAATAGGAGCCCAGGCAGTGAGTCCAGTGTACATTCTTGCAACCACCACGAAACACTCCTCTTGTGGCTCCAACAGTCGGAAATACAAAAGGGGGGCTGATTAGTCAGAGTGACTTAGAGGTACACTGGGAACACTGGAAGGAGAGATGAGTGGGCCTGAGCTTCTCCATCTGCGAAGTGGGCTGACACAGGCCTCGGATGAGCATAACAAACACGTCTGCCCTGCCGTCCCAGAGCCCCTACTGTGTGCTAGGGCTGGTCACTCACAAACCTTCTCAGTCTTATGCGGGAAATATGCCCCTCCTGCTGTCGCCCCATCATAGCATATTGAGTAAATAAATACTCAATACGGGCCTGGAGCTTGCTTTCCCCATCTGACAAGGGCCCTCCTTGTGACTCCTGGGGTCTGGGTCCCGCTCCTCCATCCAGAATCTTGGGGATGGATATGGACATGGAGGTAGCGCTCGCCTCTTCCAGTCCTTCTTTTGCCAGCCCCCTGCCTCGGTGCCGACCTAGGCTGGGCTCTGGGGAACTCCCGGAGATGCTGGGAGGGAGGGGCCGGAGAACGCGGGCCCGATCAAGCCGAGAGGGGTCGGGCTGCGCCGCGCAGGCCCCCAAATCCTCGTCTACTCTCCAGCGGGAGCTCTGCAGCCACCTTCGTGCCCGTTCGCCTCACAGCTCGGCGCCAGTTCGCATGCGCTGCAATCCTGGCCCTCCCGCCCAGCTGGAAACCACGCCTCTGTCCCCCCAACGGGCGGAGGCCGCTGGGCGGGCCCGGCCGCCCGGGAGTCCTAGCTCGAGCCCCGCCCCAGGCCAGCCCCAGCTGATCTCCGGCCGGAGCCAGAGGCAGCTGAGGGGGCCGGTCCAGCTTCCGCTCCAGTGCCAGCGCCGAGCCCGGCATCCCCGAGTCCGCTGGACCCGCGGCGGCGCGGCAGGTAGGAGGCGCTGCGCAGAGGGAGGTGTGTGCGAGCGCGCGTGTGTTCATGTGTGTGTTTCGGAGGGGTGTGTGTGTGTGTTATGGGTGCAGCGAGGGCCAGCGCGTGCCCTGTGAGCGCGAATCGGTGGGTGTGGGGTTGCACATCCTGCAGCCGGGGAGGAAGGAGGTGAGCGCTGGCTTTGAGGCCCGGGGTGGGGGGGGAGCTCCAGGATCCGCCCCGGCCCCGGGGGGTTCGTCCCCACCCCCGCTTGAGGCTAGGGGCCTCTTCCCACTGCACCCGAGTGTCCGGAGCTGGTTTCATGGTGCTTACGCGCCGGGGTTTACCTCCCGTGGCTTGACCGGCCCTTGCCCTCCTCTTCCTCACAATTCCCCTTTCGTGTCCCTTCCCAGGCCTCCACCCATTCAATTCCACAACCCCTCCCGGGTACCTCCCCATCCTCCGTCCCCCGGCTTGGGAAAGGGGGCAAGGCCACAATCGATTCCCTTCCTCACCATCTTCCCAGGTTGAATAGGGGCCTTTTCTCCTGTGCTGCTGGGCTTGGGTGTGTGTGTGAGGGGGCCAGGGAGGCAGGGACAGCTGGGGGAGAATGGATCTCGGGCTGCTCTGATCCTGCCACCACCTTACAGAGTTGGGCATCTGAGGAGACCCACCTGGGTTCCAGAGGTGAAGCAGGCCGGATCGTTAACAGGTGCCAAGTTCTCGCCAGGCTTCATTTCCTGTGGTGGGATTCAGCCCCAGACCCCACAGGGTGGAGGAGAGTGAGGCACAGAGGGTGAAGTGACCTACTCTCTCTCTCAGGGTTGCTGAACCAGAATTTGCAGCTGGGTTGCCCTGGCTCTCAAACCAGAATCCTCTCCCTACACCAGCATCGAAGAGAGAAGTGCCCAGGGCAGTTATTTGTAGGATTCTGGGGAGGGAGAAATCTGGGCAGACTTCCTGGAAGGGAGGGTGTTTGAGTGTGGGGCTCAGCCTACCCTATGAGTGTGAGGCCTCCTGAAGAAACTACTGTATTCTGCTGCAAGGATTGAAAGCCTCCCACCCAGGGTCTTTGGGCCTAGCCTTTGCTGCAGTCCCCAGAGTCCTGGGGTGGGGGTGGAGAGGCCTGGCTGCTTTCCCAGGCTGAGGGCGGGGCAAGCTGGGCCCAGCTGTTGCTGCTTCAGGCCAGAGCTGGGAGCCTGGACTTCGATGTGCTTAGGTGGGGCCCTGAGGAACCTCTCTTCTGACTGACGAGGCAGATGGGTCAAACCGAGAAGCCCCTGCCCAGAGTTGCACCCAGTGCTGGGTGCCAGTCCCTGCCCAGGAACTGGGGAAGGTTTCACTGCAAAGGATATATCGGTGCTGGGTGCTGAAGGATGGAAAGTTCACCAAGCAGAAAAGCAAGGGCAGGGCACTGCAGGTCCAAGGAATAGATGGGTGGAGGCCTGGACACATGTAACTGAATGATAGCCCATAGGGAGGGGCATTAAATCATCAGAAGTGCATCCCAGAAGTGTCGTCTTTGGCTCTGTGGTGGGTGAGTTGCTAGGGAGCCCCGAGCAGGGGGAGGCCCCTTCCTCTTTCCCCTTGCCTCTCCCCTCCCCAGCTCCCCACCCAGGGCTAGGCTTGGCACCTGAGGGGGGCATCTGATGGGGCTTCCCAGAGCCTGCACAGGAGGGGTGGTGGAGCAGGGGGGAGGGGGGGAGGGGAGCCACCACTGGGGGTGGAGCGGGTTTGGGGGAAGTCGATGAAGTGTGAGAGGCCTGTGGGCTTCGGGGGGTGACATCCAGGCCACTGCTCCCAGGCCAGTGCTGTCTCTGGCTGCTTCTGCCCCTGCCTTCCCTGTGGGCTCTCAGGACAGCCCTGAAGCCCTGATCCCTGAACAGGTGGCCCTCCCGGAGGCCCCAGTGGCCACAGGGAAGCCTGTCTCCATGACCTCTCCTACCTGCAGGGCCTGTCATTGTGTCACGCCTCCTCCTCGCTGAGACTGGCTCTGCACGTGACCTTGAGGCAGGGAACTTCCCCTGTGAGTCTTAGTTTCCTCATATGCAAAATGGGGGTAAATGCTGCCTAGTCATAGGGATTTAAGGGTTGATGATGAAGTTAAGTCCCGAAAGTGCTTTGCGAAGTACATGGTGTCTGGTAGTCATTATAACTAATAGTACCTAACAGTCAGCACCACTCAATCCCTTCTTCCCTGGGGGAGGGACAACCCAGAGGAAGGAGGGGCCGACTTTGGGAGGAGAAGGGTGAAAGGAAACAGGGTCTCTCCCATTGAAGTGGAAGCCCCTCTTGGCTTCAGTGGTTGAGAACTGTGGCCTTCTCAGCCCTCCTGTGGCGGGGCTCACTATCTGGGGCCTGGCAGGTGAGAAGTCTGTCTGCTGCTGGTCTTCTCACCTCACGCCTGACTTTCTCTGCCCCAGGGTCCTCAAGTGTTTTGAGTGCCTTTAGAACCCCCTCCCCTCCACCCCTCTAGCCCCTCCGGAGACCTCTTCTGCCCCTTCATGCCTCACCCTTTCTGCTCAAAGCATTCCTTGGCTGGCCTCCCGGGCCTCGCCTTGAGGGCCCCAGACTCTGCAGCTTCTCCTCCTCCCTGGGTCGATGGTGATGCCCTGGGATTGCCTCACTTTAGTTCAGGCCGAGCTGCTGACTTCACTTTGGCCTCAGGCCTTGCCTTTCCCTGTTCACTAATGGCAAAATGGGCCAAGTCCCTTTGGGGTTCTAATCCAGGTTTTTTTAGGAAGCCAGCCTTCAGGCTTGGACGTAGGAAGTTGCGAAATGTGAACATTTGCTGGCCTGTAATGGCCCGAGCTATTGCTCCCCGTTCTGATTGTTCAGGGATGTGTTTCTAGGGGTCTCAGCTTTCCCAGGACCAGGGGTATGAGGGTGCCGCTGGCTGAGGCCATGGTGGCTTGTGGGCGTGGACTGTGGTTTTCTGCCACAGTGGTGCATGTGGTCAGCTGTGAGACAGGGGACTGGTGGCCGGACTAGACCAAGCCCATTCATTGGTACCCAGCCGGCCAGCACTTTCAGGGTATGCCCAGGATGGCCTCAGGATCTTGCAGCCTGGGGGACAAAAGGCAGAGAGCCTGCTGGCCTGATCTGCCTGCCCCTGCCCAGCCAGCCCCTGCCCCATTGCCCACTGCTGGGTAACTTCTGCTAGTCAGGGTGCGGTGGTGGGACTCAACTGGTGTGTTACTAATAATACAGTAACTAAGACACTGGAGTTTGGGGTGGCTTTGTTTTCCATTGGAGCAGTTCATCCTCGCTCACTCACTTCCTTGAGCAGGAGAGAGGTGTGAGACTACATACTTACCCACAGGAATGATACTAATGGTATACATTGCCTTTCGCTGTTGTAACAAATGAACACCAATTTAGTGGCTTAAAACAACACAAATTTATCCTCTTACTGTTTTGGAGTCAAAAGTCTGGAAAGAGTCTTATGAGCTAAAATTAAGGTGTCAGGCTGGTTGCCTCTGGAGGCTCCAGGGGAGCCTCTGTTCCTTGTGGCTGTCGGCGTTCCTCACGACCTCATCACCCCATTCTCTCTACTTCCGTAACCTCATTGCCTTTTCCTCTTTTGGAGTCAAATCTCCCTCTGTCCCCCTCTTAAGGACACCTGTGATTACATCTAGGGCCCACCCGGATAATCCAGGATAATCTTTCCATCTCAAGATCCTTAATTACATCTGCAAAGTCTTTTTTGCCGTCTAAGGTAACATTCTCGGGTTCCAGGGATTGGGATGTTGGCATTTTGGGGAGCAGCTATTCAGCCTACCACAGGAGCCAACTGCAGTGTCATTGCAGGCGCCATGGGTGCCCACAGCTGCTTCCCCGAGGGGGTCACCCTCAGTGTCTGCTTCCGCCTCAGCATAGCAGCCTTTGCCGGCAGAGCCTGGGCTGCTGCAGCTCTGGCGCCGAGCCCAGCCTGAGGCCACAGTAGGCAGAGCTCAGGGATGTTTGGAAGAGGGGAGTGTGCTGGCGTGTCCCCACGGGTTGACCCAGAGACCAGACCCCATCCTGGGGTCCTTAACATAAGAGTAGGTTAAGCCTGCCAGAGTGGAGTGCATCTCAGACATTCATTCACTAGCCCCAGTGCTGTGCAGGGTCACTTGATCCCCACCGTCACCCTGTGAAGGCCAGGCCGGGAGCCCCATTTTGCAGATGAGTATACCAAGGACAGTTGGGGCTAAGCCCTGCCTAGAGCAGAGATGTGTGAGGGGAGCCAGGGGTGAGGGCAGGTTGGGCCAGCGGAGCGGGAGACCTGCATTTCATAGGTGAGAGCTCTGAGGCACAAAGAGGTAACTGTTCTTGTCCCTTTCTGGCCTCATTCTCCCCATCTGAAGATAAGGATGTGGACGGGACATTCCGAGGCTCTGATTTCTCCTCTGGGCACGGGGAGGAGGAGGCACTGGCGTTCAAGGCTGCTTCGGGCAGGAATGTGACATGGGGCCCGGAAGTGCCGCCAGCACGCCGCTTTTGCCCAGAGACGTGGTTGTCATCCTGGGAGGTCGTGAGCCTCCTGGTGCCTCCAAGGAAGGACCCCCAGCCAGACCCCCAGACAGCGCCTGGCTGTGTGCTGTGGCCCCTGGCCCAGTGTGGGTCTGCATGGATCTCCATGGCCAAGGCCATGCTTTGCAGGTCCATTTCTACAGCCTGGTCTCCCTGCCTGCGTCCTGGCCTCCTTTCCATCCAGACTTCTTGTGAATCCTCCAGGAGCCCAGCTCACACCCTGGCACGCTCCCGAGTCCTTAGCCTGGCTTTCAGGGTCCCCATAACCTGGCTGTGGCAGTGTTGCCTTGCTAGCCCTTTCTTCCTCTCCCCTGCACCCTGTCCTCCCGCCTTGCCTAAATGGTTTCCTCCTCCCAGGAGGTTCCGTCTTCCTCTGAACCTTCCAGTTCTGTCTCTTAAAAATCACAGCCCACCCTATGAGCTCCTGCTTAGATGCCGCCTCCTCCTCGAGCCTTTCCTGCCCCGTCTGAACGCATCACTGCCCTCTTAGAGCAGATCTCTCTGGCTGGTGCTGGGGTTGCTGTCTCTCCTCCACCAGGCTGACCTCCCGGGCTGAGCCTGGTCCGACTTTTCGCTGCCCCCTTGGCCAGGCACAGAGCAGGTGTGGGAAGGTTGAATGGGAGCATGCGGCTGAGTGGGACTCCCTGGAGCTGATGAGTGGGTCGCTGCCTTTGCTCGAGGGAGGGAGTGGTGGGCCAGGCAGAGCAGAGCCCTGACATGAGGCAGGCTCCTGACTGTCCTGAATGCACCTCTTCCCTCTCTACGCCCCCTGGGCCTCATCTGTGCAATGAGAACAGTACAGCTCATTTCTGAGGGTGTGCAGGAGTTTGACCTAGGAATTGAGCCTCAGTTTCCCAGTCTGAGAAATGGGCACCATCCCACCAGGTTTCCAACCTTGGTTCTTGGAGGCAGGTGGTGCGAGAGGCACAGACTACCTATGCAGAAAGCAGAAAAAGAGGCTGTCCTGGTGACAAACATAGCTGATTGGAAAAGAGCAAGAAGTGTCCCCCTCTCCACCATTCAATGGTGAGAGCCTGCAGGCCAGAGAGGGCAGGGTCTTGCCTGAGGTCACACAGCCCAGTGGAGCTGAGGCAGCTTCAGTGACCTGATCAAGTCTCATTTTTGTAGGTTGTTTCCCCTGTGGGGAGTGAGCAGCACCTGTGAGCTGCAGGTGTCAACCCCGCCCCAGTAGGGTAAGAAACAGCCGCTGCTGCTCCGGCGCTCAGTGGCGCCTGCCCCTCCCTCTGCACTTTCTCACCAGATACGCTGCTGGGCTGGGTTTCCCAGGCCCAGTGACCTTCAGTGCCCAAGCCAGCTGCTCACCCTGCCCGATGCCGAGCCTTGGCCAGCCTGCTGCCCACGAAGGTTCCCAGCTTCTTCCTGTCCCTGCTGATGCCCGGCAGATCCAGCTGGATCTCACCTGCTTACTGAGGCTCCCCGGCCCCCTCCTCACAACACCCAAGTCCCAGTGGGAACCGCTGAGGGGCAGAGGCCTGGGGACTCAGCCAGGGCCACACAGCGAGCCAGCCCCGAGGCTAGCTTTCCCCTCATATACACGGCCGGCCGGGGGACACCAGCACCCCAGGACCAGCGAGGGACCCTGAGCCCCAAACACGCCTGGCCCTGCCCTCCAGACCCACTTGTCTCTTAGCACAGAGCGCTTGGTCGGGTTTACGTATTAGAAAGCTCACTGCAGCTGGGTGGAGACTGGATTGGACACAGATAGAAACCATAAGGGGAGGGCAGTGGAGAAGAAAGACAGGATTTCCCGGTCCCGGTGACGCCTGCTTGGCCTTGGCCAGAGTGACTCACTGGGCCTGGCCCCCTGGTTCTGCTGCCGGAGCCCCCGTGGCCCCGGCGCAGCTCACGCTTCTCGCCCCTTCTCCCCCGCCACCCTGCCATCCGTTCCTCAGCACAGGGTGCATGGGGGAGATGGGGTCCTGGGAGGCCACAACACAACCACAGTCGGACACAGAGAGATGTGTTGAGCATGTTAATGAAACGGTGGCTCGTGGGGCAAGAGAGGAGTGGGAGTGGCTCTACAATAAAAGGGAAGGAACTCATTGATAAAACCCAAACTCTGAGGCTCCAGGCCCCCTCCCTGGCCTCTGGCCTTCCCTGCCCTGGCTCTGGCTGAGGCTCTCCCTGGCCCGCGTTACTACTTCAGCACCTGACCCTCGGTCTCACCCCTCCACCCCTCCTGGCTGCCCCATGCCCTCAGTGAGAGCCCCCTTCCCAAAGCCGGCATCCCAGTCTTGCAAAGCCGGTCCTGCCAGCTTTCCCCACTCAAAGCTCTGCACCCTGGCCTTCCCTCCACCTGCAGTGCATCCTGCCTGCGTGCTCCCCCTGCAGATTCCCGCCTAGCCTTCCAGCCCTGCTCTGTCCAGTTCCATCTTGGAGAGACACCACCATTCTTCCTGCCCCTATAGCCCCACCTGCAACATGCATTGCTTCTGGGACCACTGACCACAGTGTGTCTGGCTTAGTTCTTGGTCTGTGCCTGTCACCCTGTGCCTCTCCTCCCTGGGACTGCCGTGAGGATCTGACCCCCTCCTGTCAGCTCAGGACCAGCCCAGAGGGGTGCCAGAGAAGACGAGCACGTTGGAATTGACTGTTCCCTAAATTATAAGCTGCAGCTGTTCAGCCCTTCCCTGGTCATGTGGCGTAGGGGAGGGGGCTCTGTTGCCTGGAGTGGGATGTGGTGGGAGGTTGAGGGAGCGGGGCCGGGGTCGGGGAGCTTTGTCTGTCGGGCATCCTTGGCTCCTTCGGCCGGCCCTGGATGACACCCACTCTGCCAGGCCATGCTGCGCCCTGGGCTCCCACTGTGGGGTGTGGGAACTGGGGCACAGAGGAGGGACCCGCAGCAGGCCTCCTGCAGTCTCCTTTCACTCCCGCAACTGGCTGGTCCCCAGGTGGAGTTGGGTCTGCCTCCCACCCAGCTCTGCGTTCACACATGGGCACACAGGCTCTCTGGCCTGCCTTCCGGTTTTGCTGCCCTGGTCGTGTCCTTTTCCAGTGCATTCTCCATGTGGCAGCCAGGCGGATCTCAAGTCCCTCCCCTGCTCAGCACCCTTCCCGCTCTCCATCACCTCAGGATGAAGCCCGATCCCTGCGCCTGGCCTTCCGGGACCTCTGGCTGGGATCCTGGGCAGCCTTGCCTGTGGTCTCCTCCCGCACCCACACCGCCACTCTGCCTCAGCTCAGTTCCTTTCCCTGAGCGCCCTGCCTGCCCTCAGGGCCGAGAACATCTCCTGAGGATGGGGCCTGGCTGGTTGGTACCCCCTCCTCAGAGAGGAAGCTTTGGAGGTGTGTGCCCTGTGGGGTGTGGGGCTGCCACCCCGACCTTGTGGGATCCTCTCTTGGACTTGAGCACCTCAAGGGTCAAAGCCACAGGTGTCCTGAGAGACAGAGGAGGCGGCTCGCAGGAGGTCACAGCCTGTGCATGAAAAAGGCCGAGCCCGGACTAGTGCTGTGACCCAGCCGGGCTTCTTCCCTGCTCTACAGCCCCTGGGTCTTCCCACCCTGGGTGCCAGGCAGAACCCTACGGCTATGTAATGTCCCCAAAACTGGTGGGATCGGGGTCACTAGATTCAGCTAGGCCTTCTTCCCAGGGCCCCTGCACAGGCTTTTTCTGTTTAAGATTTTATTAAAGCACAACTGACCTACAGAACAATGCTTAAGTCATAGATACGTAGCTCTGTGACCCTATCCATGCGGCCAGCACCCAGATCAAGGAGCAGTGTTACTGGAACCCCAGAAGCCCCCCTCCTACCCCTTCCAGTCACTACCCCCAAAGGCAGCCACCATCCTGCCTTCAACTCACTGTAGATGGCTTATATCTGCTTTCCAGTTTTACATCAGTGGAATCGAAGTATTGTTCTCTTGTTTACTATTGTGCTCATGAGAGCCAGCCATGAGTTGCATGCAGCAATAATTTGTCCATTTTCGTTACTGTATAATATTCCATTAAACACCATATTCATCCTTTCTTCTGGTGATGGACATTTTGGGTTGTTTCTAATTTTTATCTATAACAAATACTACGACACTAAACACTCTTGTACTTGTTTTTTGGTGAACATGTGCACGTGCTTCTGTTCAGTATCTACTTAGGAGTAGAATTACTGAATGATAGAGTATGCATTTGTCCAGCTTTAATTGATGCGGTCAGATGTTTTTGCAAAGTGGTTGTATTAGTTGACACTCCCACCGCCAACGTGGAAGAGCTGGACTTGGGGGGGAGAGGGAGAGAGAGAGAGAGAGAGAGAGAGAGAGAGAGAGAGAGAGAGAGAGAGAGAGAGTGAGTGTGTGTGTGTGTGTGTGTGTGTGTGTGTGTGTGATGTTTTCCCCTGCAGCCATTCCGGTCAGGGCGTAGTGGTATCTCATTGTGCTTTTAATTTGCATTTCCTTGATGATTAGTGAAGTCCAGCACTTTCCTTCCATCTATTGGCCATTTGGATATGCTCTTTTCCTAATATTTTCTTCAAAAAGCTTCACTGTTTTACCTTTCAGTTAGATTTGCAGTCTATGTGGAATTGCTTTTGAGTGTGGTGTGCGTTCGGGGTCAAGATGAAGCTTTTCCCACACGGATAGCTAGTCAACTGAGCACCATTCATTGAAAAGACCATCCTTGCCCTAATGCACTGTGATGTCACCTTTTGTCAAAATCAGGTGTCCTCGTCTTGGAGGGCTCTCTAGTCTGTTTGTCTACCCTATGCCAGCCCCACACTGTGTCAATCGCTAGAGCTTTGTGAAAGGTCTTGTCACCTTGAGTGTGAGTCCTCCAGCTGCTCTTTTTCACGTGGGCTCGGCTGTTCTTGGCCCCCTGAGTGCTGGCTCTGTTATCCCACCCCTTAGAGGAAGCCCCAAGGCTCAGAGAGGTGAGGTGACTTTCCCCTGCCACACAGTTCTGGAACGCAGTCTTGGCTTCTTCCTGGGCAGCACCCTGCCCTCCAGGTGTGATGTAATGCTGCGGTGCCCGCCGGCACCACCGGGAACTTAACAGATTTCTTGAAATCACCTTCCTTCTTCCTTGATATTTTTGAAAGGAAGCTGTGCATTTACTCTAAATGGAAAGTCAGTATTACTCTCTAAGTACAAGGTAACTGGAAGAATCTTAAAACTGAAGGAAAACAGAAAAATCCCTTCCGTTGCAGCCAGGTGCTGTTGCTGTGAGCCTGGGGCTGGCTCTTCCTTTGTTAAGTAGGTGGGCAAGGGCCGTGAGGGTTTCAAGACTTGCTGGACCGAACTGAGTTCTCCTTGAGAGAGAAGTGGATGGGGAATAACTTTCTTACTGACTTATTTACTGCCACGTAAAGCAATTTAGAGCGACCCCTAAAATGATCACAGTACTAACGTGGGGCCAGCTTTGGGAAGCCCCGGTGTGATGAGGAGGCTGGAGGCTTGAGGTCCAGCTCATGGGCTGCAGGTTTTGTGCATGTTCCTTTTATGTTCTCATCTAAAAAATGGGACTGAAACTGTCTCCTGTTTCCCCCTGGCGGCGGTGGCTGAACTGTCCAGGAAGGCTCAGTGCTATCTGCCCCCGCTGTAGCTGGCTCCTTGTGGCCTGCTGCAAGATGAGCCCTTACTCTGCCCACGCACCCCTGGCCTGTCCCTGCCACCTCCAGCAGGTCCAGGGACAGCAGATCAGGGCACACCCTCCCGGAAGGAGGTCCACACTGTTTCCAAGGTGAGGATAGATAGAGCTCCTATGGGGCAGGCCCCGGGGCAGATGCCACCTTAGAGGCTGGAACCAGGAAGGGCTGATAGCAGTTCAGAGGGGTTAGTAAATTGCCCAAGGACACACAGCGCTAAGTGGCGCAGCTGGGATTCAAACTCAGGTCTGACTGACCTGCTGGAAGGCTGGGTTCCCTGAGCTCCCTGGTGGGTGCTCCCATGCCCTTGTTCTGACCCGGGTCAGTGCCCCCATGCTCAGTCTGTGGAATCCCACTGTGCCAGCTGGGTCTGAATCAACTTGTGCTTTCCTGCCTCTGAGCCTTTGCTTGAGCTATTCCCTCTGCCTGGAGTGGCCTTGCTCTCCTAAAGCACAGCTGAATTCTGGGTCCAGGCCTTTGTGAAGGCTTCTTTGTGTCCCTCTTGCTGGAATGACTCATATTCCATGCTGCCTTGTGTCTGTTGGCTGCAGGAGACCATGAAGTTCCTTGGGGACAGGAACCCTGAATTGTTGTAACCCTCCTGGCAGGGGAGGCACATAGTAGATGTGACCCAGACATGCGTGCTGACATCCCCCAGGGACACAGTGCATTGAAGTACGCCAAGTGCTAGTCCATGCGGCCGTGTCTCATTTGATCCTCCCAGAGGCCCTGGCACATTATCTCTTCCTTCCACACAAGGACCATGCAGACCAGAGAGGTGACGTGGCCTGTCCAGGTCTCACAGCTTAGGGAGACATTGCGAAACTAAAGCCAGGTCTCCGTCAGGAGCTAGAGAAGGGCTGGGCCACAGCAGAGAGCTCCAGGGCTTTAGCTGCATTTTCCACGGACAGCATCAGGAACAGGAGGGGAGGAGGGGAGACAGAGAGAGAGAGAGAGGCCTGATCTAGTGGGAAGGGGCGAGCCCTGGCCTTCAGGAGACCTGAGAGCTGGTGCAGCTCTGACACGGAAAGCTGATCCCCCTTGGGAGTCCTGGGCACTCTTTGAACCTGTTTTTCCCATCATCAGTGAAGGAATTCCTCATGCATCATCTGTGTTGGCTCATTCAACCCAAATTCACTGAAGCCACCCCCGCTCCCCAGTGTTGGACACTAGGGATACAGAGAGGAGCTGGACATGGGCTCTGTCCTGGAGGGGGGTAGGCTGGGGAGACAGACGAGTCATATGCAGATGGGGTACAATGTAACGGGCGCTGTCACAGGGGTTCCAGGACCGTGGAGGTAAGGGGAGGAACAATGTCGCACAGGTGGGAGGTACTTGGGCTGAGTCTTGAAAGGTGACCAGAATTCTCCAGGTGTGCATGTGTGGATGGAACAGTGTGTGCAGAGGCCCTGAGTGGACCACAAGGAGCTCGTAGCACTGGAACCTAGGCCCAGGGTGGAGAATGGTGGGGGGAGCGAGATTGGCAGGGGCAGAGGGAAGAGGGCAGGCTGGGGGGCAGCTGGGAGGCTCAGGCTGTCCTGGTAGTGCCTGGCTCAAACTTAAGTGTCCTGAAGACAGGACGTGCCCCAGCCCCAAGCTCAGACCCAGGGAGAAGAGGCCAGGGTTTAGAAGCTGGCCTTCCTGATTGCTGGTTTATCTGTATCTATCAGTGGTTATGCCTGGAACTAGAGGGAGAGAGCAGAGCTCAGAGGCTGGCGACTCTGACCCCTTGGGCGTGTTGACTCAGTGGGTGGAGTGGGAGGCGACCTTGGGGCAGATGGAGGGTGCAGGAGGACGGTCGGCATGAGGTTCAGCCTGTGCAAAGGCCAGGGCCAGAGAGCCTGGCATAAGTAGGCCAGGGTCAGCCTGGCGGCCAGGGGTGAGGCTGGAGAGATGGCTGAACTGGGTCAGACCCTCAGCCAGCCAGGCCTGGTCCCGGTTCTGGACCTGGGCCGAGCCGAGCTTCCCCCTCTCTGTTCGCTCCTCCCTTCTGTCCTAGGAGCAAACCTTCCCAGCAGCGCTGGCCGCTGCGCGGCCTGGAGGGTGGCCAGAGCCCTCATTCTCCACCGGCCTGGCTCTGTGACCTCGGCCAGCTCGCTCCTCCTCCTTGGGTTCTGGGCTCTGAACACTGGAATTGCTAGAGCTGATTTCTGGGCTCCTGCTTTCAGCTTCTTTGATCTAATTCTTGCAGCTTAAATTGCTTCCTAAACAGGCCTTTCAGGAAACTGTGAGGCTCATGGCGCTGCTGGTGGCTGTGTGCAAGAGCCCAGGGGCCTCTCCAGGCTCCCCCTTCTCTTTCCCTCAGGCCCCCAACGCTGGGAGGGTGGGTGGGAAGGGGCAGGGTTATTGGCCTTCCCGGGCAGAGGGATGGCCAGAGAGGTTAAGGGGGTTGGCCTGAGGTCACACAGCAGTGGGACAGGTGGGCCCTGTATGACGTATGGGCAGAAGCTGAAGTGGCTGTGGGTCCAGAGCAGGGGACAGGCCAGCCCTCAGACCCTCGGCAGGCGGGGACCATCAGCCCCGCTCTCCCTTCTGTGCATCCGTGTTCCACCCTCACCCCTCCATTCTCACCTCCTTCCTTCCCTGTTTCTCCCCTCCCTTGAATCCTGTGGGGCTGGCTCAGCCAAGGTGTGTGTGGGGTGAGCCCTGCCCACGCTTTGGGGTCGCCAGGCCAAGATGGAGGCTCCAAAGTCAGAGGATGTGTGTTCAAGTCCAGACTCTGCCATGGAACTTGGGCAAGTTGCCTCCCCTCACTGAGCCTCAGTTCTCTTTTCTGAAAAATGGCAACAGTGAAAGGCCTACCCAGCAAATCCTAAACGCCAACCTCTAGCCAGGTGGTTTGCACACGGCAGGTGCCAGAGACGCGGAGGTTCTCTCTTGGGAATGAGAGGGGCTTTTCTACTTCTGTTCTTCCTCTTCCCTCTGGCCTGCTAAGCAGTCTCCGCAGCCTCTGGTTAATTTTACTGGCATCTTCCAGTTACTGAAGCAACGTTGTTCCCATCTTGGAGATGAGAAAATAGGGAATCAGAGAGGTTGAGTGACTTGTTCAGGGCCACACAGCAGGTGAGTAGTACAGCTGGGACTGACACCCATATCAGTTTGCTCACAAACTCATGTTGGCCCTAGAAGCTGGCCTAGCTTGCCTCAGTTTCCCTCAGCTAGGCTGCGAAGTTGGGGCCTGTGTCTTGGGGGTTCGGGATTGCAGCGTTGCCCTGAGCAGGCCCAGTGATAAGTAGGCCCGGGGGTGTGGAGATCCCGGCTGGAGCCAGCAGCCCAGATGGGGTGTGAGATACAGGGCCATAGATGGGGCTGTCAATCAGGTGCCTGGCTGTCCCAGCCTCTGTCAGGGCACCTGGCTGCGGCTCCCTCTCCTCCCCTCCCCTCCCAGAGCCCTTTCCTGAGTCGGTCCAGTCTGGGTCTCTTGCATTTGGTCAGCACACGGCTACAAGGTTCAGGGTGCTGGACTGCGGGGCGCTGATAGGCGCAGCACCTTCATGTGCCAGGGCTGCGTGTGGATACAAGTCCAGACTCTGCTGTGGAGTCTGGGCCTCGCAGGAGATGGGCCAGTTGGAAGCCTAGAAGACGGGTCCAGGCTGAACAGAGGGATGTGGGGGTCATCCATCCGCCAGGGGACCCCTGAGGGGGAGGGGAGGTCAGAGGGGGAGTTGGGTCCGGACCAGCGCTAGATGCCCCCGAGGCCTAGGAAGAGGAGACCGACCGTCCAGGAGTGTGAGACGCTGCAAGGTCTGGGAGGCCGTGTGGGAGAGTCTGGCTTTGGAGACTGGAAGGTCACAGGGTGGGGCTGGGAGTCCTCGGGGGAGGTTAGGTCACCAGCGTGGAGGAGAGCGCTCCCTACAGAACTGGAGGCATTTATTCCGAAGTGCGGTGGAGAAGGCAGAGTGCTGGAAGGAGGCGGTGAGAAGGGATGTGACTGAAGGCTGGAGGGGCCTCCAGGGCCAAGGGTTTTCCACACAGGACAGAGATGATCTTGCGGCTCTAGGCTAAGGCATGAGGGTCCGGAAGAGGGACACTTGGAGACAGTGCTGCCGCTTTCCTGTGGGTGTGACACCAGCCAGGGAACTGCTGGGTCACCACTGGTCTGATTCTGTCCGGGAGCTCTAGGAAGGCTGGTGGAACAAAGGAAGGGAGGTCGTGGGTGCGGCCAGGCAGCCCTGAGCGCCATCGTGGTTGTGCCCTGTCGGCCCGCGGGCCTGGCGTCACCTCTAGGCATCAGAAATGAGGAAATTCAGGCTGTGGAGTTAGTCGGTTCCTCTCCCTGCTCTGTGCGTACCAGCTGTGTGACCTTGGGCAGGTCTCTCCCCCTCGCTGAGCCTCAGTTCCTGGCCTGTGCCATGGGGATGAGGGTGCCCACTTCCCAGACCTGTGGGGAGGGAGCACGCGGGGACCACCTCACTCAGCATATCCCTCGGGGCCTCCAGTCCTCAGGAAGTGATGCTCTTCTGATTTTCTGTCGTCCCAGGTGCCCAGGAGCTGCCCTCTGCTGCCTTGTCTCGGCCTCCCCTCCCGGGTCAGCGGTCACCATGTTCTCCTGTGTGAAGCCCTATGAGGACCAGAACTACTCGGCCCTGAAACGGGCCTGTCTGCGCAGGAAGGTGCTCTTTGAGGACCCGACCTTCCCCGCCACCGACGACTCACTGTATTATACGGGCACCCCAGGGCCCGCCGTCAGGTGGAAGCGCCCCAAGGTCAGTGTCTGGTCCGAACTGGTGCCGAGGTGGGCAAGCCCAGACCCACCCAGTCTGCGGGGGACAGCGGGTGACTGGCAGGGGTCGCTCTGAGGCCCCAGGCAGCCGAGAAAGTGGAGTGGCTGATGCGGGGCCCGCCTGCTGTGGGATTTCATCTGGTTGGGGAGCCAGGAGAGCGGCCCCCAGTTCCGTGGCCACCGCTGCCCAGCCAGGACCTCTCTGGGCCTCAGCTTCCTTATGAGGAAAGTGGGGCCCTCTGTTCTGCAAACCCTCCTGCCAGGGTTGTTTTTCGGATACAAATGAGGTGACTTGGACGTGCCTTTTTTTTTAGTACAACGTAGAGTGACATTCAAGTAGAAGGAATTTACTTCGCTGATTATTGTCATAGTGATTTTGAAATAGTCATTTGCTGTACATGGAAGGTATTTATTAAAATGGTTAATCAGTAATAATAGTAATAGTAAGAAATACCGCATAGAGTTGTGGGCATTAAAAGAGACGATGCGTGAACGCCTGGCGCCAAGCCTGGCGCCCGTAAGCCAGCTGTCACCATTATTGCCGGGATCTGTGAATTACGGAGCATCTGTCTGGCGGCTCCCTCTGTCCCAGCCTTGGTCGCTGTGGCTGGAACGTGTTGAACAGAAGCTTCTGGCCTCATGGCATGATCTCATTCTCTTTAACCCTGATTCCTGAGTGTGAGAGTGGGTGTCCCGGGGGCCTGGGTGACGGAGAGGCTGCTGAAGGCCAGTGCCCCAGGCCCGCTCCCCAGTCTCCGCGGCTGTGCTGGTGACACTGAGAGTTGGTCACACCGGAGGGACTTCAGTACAGGAGACGGTGCTGGACCGAGGTGCCTGGGGCGGGGGAGACTCCCCCTCCAGTACTCAGAGGAGGCATCTCAGAGTTGAGGGGTGAGAGCGTGGGGTGTGAGAAAGACACGAGCTTGAAACCTCAGCCTTATTTGGGACGTGGCAGGAGCGTGGGGTGTGTGGGGTGAAGTAAGGGGAGAGGAAGCCCCGGGGGCCCTGGGGTCGGCAGGGCTGGGCCAGGGCAGCTGTGCTCTGAGGCAGCGGGGATCTTAGGCCAGGCTGTCAGCAGCGTGTGACGGGGGAAGATTTGCACGTTACAAAGTGCCTTCCAGCCCCGCTGGACATTTTGGGAAAGTGAAATTCAGTTTTCATGTTCCTCTCACAGGCCAGGCTCTCAAGTCCCTTCCAATGCACAGAGTCCAATGTTCTTGGACTGGGGTGCTTAAGAGGTAGGGAAACTGGGTCTGGGAGGGGCAAGCACGTGCCCCGATCGCCCAGCGGGGCACAGCAGAGTGGCCTGCACTGGTCCTGCAGGCCACTGGGCTGTCCCTTCCTCCCCAGGCTCCTGCCCACCCTGGCCCACCTCCCCGGTCCCAGATAGAGGGTCCTTGGTGACCCCTGGGGGCCTCAGCCCCATGAGCTGCGCTGCCTTGGTTCTCCGAACTCCCAGCCTCCTCTCGGCCTGGCCTGAGACTCCTGCCCCTTGGTGAACCCCCAACCCCCATGGCTTCCTCCCTCTCCTATGTTTGGTGGGTGGGGAAGGAGGCCGGCCTCAATAGGCCTTTGTGAGGCCTTGGGTGCTCGAGCTCCCTGCCCTCCTCTCACTCCACCCCCTCGCTGCTCCCCTCCTGACCCTCTGCTGCCCTCTGGCCATCACTCAGACAGTTTAGATCCTGTGGCTCTGGAAGGAGGCTGGTGAGGCATGGCTGGGGATGGTTTTGGGCTTGCTGCAGTGAGAGGAGGAAATGCCAAGCTGGCTGGGCTCAGCATCCCCCTGCTGTGTGACCCTGCTGGAGTCACCTGCCCTCTCTGGGCCCTTTGCCTGCCAGTTCAGGAGTCCTGCCACGGCACACTCTCCTTCGCTGCCTTTCTCACTGGGCTTGGTGCCTAGCTGTTCCTAGACACATCAAGAGGAGGAGCGGAGCTGCCCCTGCCTTGGATGTGGAGGCCAGTGACAGGCGGCTTGTGGTGGTTGGCATTGAGACGGAGACGACTGAGCGGGGCCCAGGGGCGGCGGTGGGGGTCAGTTCTGGGTTGGGAGGCAGTTCAGGGCCAGGCACTTCTGAGTGGTGTGGGATGACGGGGTGAGACGGTGTGGACTGGGGTGTGTGTGATGGACGGCCCTTTGTAAGTGGGGCTGTGGGTGGTGGCAGGGTGGGATGGCGGGCAGGCCCTGCTCCACAGCATGCGGGATGTAGGGTTGGTGGAGCAGGAAGTCAGGCTTACTTGCCTCAGGCTGGTGGGGTGGGGCCAGCCCAGTGGGGTGACCATTAACTCCCTTGAGGCAGAGCATGGCCCGAGGCAGCCTTGTTTCTATGGAGTCCCATTTCCTGGGTCCTGTGACCTGACTGTTTACAAATGGAGCAAAAAGCCAACTTTCTCGAAGGCCCAGGGGAAGCCCGTCTTCACTCGCACCCCTCCCCTAGCTCCTTCTCTTGACATGAGTTGTGGCCTCTCTGCTCTTGGGGGGATCTCCTCGGCCAGCCTCCCTGCCTGCCAGCCTCCCTCTTCTTTCTCCCAAAATGGAATGAGGAGGCTGGCTTTTGAGCCAGATGGCCTTGGCCCTACCTTGCAGGAGGTGTGACCTTGAACAAGTCACTTCCCCTCCCCGGGCCTCAGTTACCTCATCTGTGAATGGGGAGAATAGTTCTCGCTGCTCCTGGTTTCTGGAGGTTGAAGTGATTTGAGGTATATCTGTGCTGTTCAGCACACAGGGGGCAGATGACAACCTGCCTGCTCTCACCGCCTGCTCCTGCCAGCCTGGTGTTGGGGACCGAGAGCCAGCCCTGCCCGGAAGTCCCATCTCTTGGACTCTCTGGTCCACTTCAGTCCCACCCAGGGCACCTGCCTCGGCCCACACCCTCCTCCCAGGTCCAGTGTTTCTTTGTGTTTTTTTCCCATTCAGTAAACATCTGCTGGCCTCCCTTAGGGGCCTGGCCAGGGAGATAAGAGGAGATAAGAGACTGGAGGAGGCCTGGGACTCAGGGGGAATCCCAAGGGGATGGGTGGATGGGAGGCTTCCTCCTCTGTCAGGCCCAGGGCCTTAGTACTGCTGCTTCTCATCCCTGCGTACCACTCCACCCCATGTCCCCCCTTGCTGCACTGTGCCTTGTCCCATCTCTGGGGATGATAAGCCTGCAGGTCCTTTGCTGGAACCAAGAAGGGAACAAATAGGGATCCCACAAGCAGACGTCAGTTTTGCAACCTCCCAGAATTCTCGCAAGGTGGCCTGGTGGTCCCCGCCCCATCTGGGGCTCATGCTCGCACCAGCACCTGGAGAAGGCCCCGCTCCTTGGCTGTGCTGAACATGAGGCCCCTTTATGTCGTGAAGCAGGCAGTTTGCGTCAAGTCCAGCCACCTGGGCCTCTGCCCTGCCCCGCCCAGGAATGATCCCCTCCCTGGCATGTGCTCCGGTGGCCTTGAAGGATGGGAGGATGGGGCGGGGAGGCAAGTCTGTTGCAGAGGGGATGGGGCACAGGCTGTAACCCCTGAGAACACTGCCCTGTTTTCGGTCCCAGGCAGAGGTCCTGCTTCCTTCCTGGGCCTCAGTTTCCCCGTTCTAATCGATTCCAGCTGTGATCTTAGCTTCCAGGAGGGAGGTGACTGGGGTGAAGGTGGATGGATGAGGAGAAGCGGGGAGAGCAGAGGGGCTGAAGGCGCCCTGGATCCGTTGACTAGCTGCCTTCCTGTTTCTGCACTGGGCCTGGAAACCTGAAGTTCTGGTTCAGTGAGGAGATGGTTACGGGCTGTGACCTATGTCCGGTGCAGCTGGCCTGGCAGGCTGGAAGGGGCCGAGAGGTGAGAGGTGACCGCAGGAGCAGGAGGCTGTGCCCCACAGAGACGTACGTTGACCGGAGGAGTGGTCACCCCAGCCCTGTCCTGCAGGCCACTCTGCTGTCCCTTCCTCCCAGGGCTCCTGCCCGCAGCAGAACCTGCCGAGTCCTGTTCCTGACACCGGAGGTGGGCAGAGCCAGACCTGGGCCCTGCCCTGGAGCTCTCAGGCTGGTGAGGGAGACCCAAAGGTGAACTTCAGGGAGGGCAGCGTTGGGAGGGAGCACAGCTGGCTGGGGGCCCTGGGGAGGATGGCGTCTGAGGTGGCATCGGTCTCGAGGCTGTGGCTGGATCCCATCTTGGGGGGGAGTTTGGAGTCTGCATTCCCCTCTGGAGCCTCCCTGCCCATCAGCCCTCTCCATGCCTGTTCTGCTGGCATCACCACCTCCAGGCAGCCTCCTCTGATCTCTCCCTGGGTTCCTGCTGTCACAGCTGTGCTCACGTGGAGGGTTACGCTCAGGCTTCTCCTCCTCAAGGGCGCTGCCTGTGGGCTGGGCATTTTCTGACTGGCTCTGTCCTCTGTGCTTAGCCAATGGCCCAGGAAAGGTGGAATGACAAACACTGGTCTTGAGAAGCCGGGGCTGTATGGTGACAAAGGTGAGGGTCTGCGCTGCCCCTGCCCCCTTGGTCTCATTGCCATATAGCAAGTCCCCCAAGCTGGGCTAAGGACAGGTGCAGGGGATGGAGAAGGGATGGTAGCTTTGTCACTCATAAGTCCTGGCCCAGCTGGAGGCTCTGGAGCTGACTGTCTGAATTGGAATCTCAGTTCACCTCTTCCTCTGTGGCCCTGTGCAAATGACTTACCCTCTCTGTGCCTTGGTTTCCTCATCTATAAAATGGGGATGCTAACCGTACGTGTCTCACAGGGTTGTTCTGCACAGCTGGGCACACAGCAGGTGCCCAGTCACTGCAAGCTGTGTCTGATTGTTCCATTCAGGGTGTCCCAAAGTGGCCGCTGGACTCCAGGTGTCCCAAGGTGGCTGCTGGACTCCAGGGTGTCCCAAGGTGGCCGCTGGACTCCAGGGCCAACCCCAGGTGCCGCCGCCAACCTCAAGTCATTTCTCTATCTTGAGCTGGAAAACCCGCGCCTCTCCTGGCAGCGGGAACACACCCAGACCACCTCCTCCTCTCCGCTCCCTCCCAGGCTGGCAGATTCGCCCCAGGTCTCTGCTCTATCGCAGGGAGTCAGGGCAGTGCCGAGCCTGGAACCAGGGACTCCGGAGCCCTGAGCTCAGTCTCTCCCAGGGGCCAGAGGAGTGTCTGGGGCAGGCTGGGGTGGCTGGACCTGCCCACAGGCTGCCCTGGCAGTGCCGCTTAGTGGGGAGGAGAGCTCTATTCCGGGGGCTGGGCTCTGTCTCATCCATCCACCTGCCTCATGACCCCAGGCGCCCTGCCCCATCCTGGGCCTGGCATCCTCCCCTGTGGAATGGGTGGTCCTGTCTCTGTGCAGGGCCCACAAGGGGGAGGGGTGCCTCGAAAGTCACGTCCTCTGATGCCAGGCGGTAGCTGTCTCTTTTCCCATGGTGGGGATGTGGCTGGGGTCCTCCAGGTACGAAGCCCCCCTCCACCCTTGTCCTGCCTGCCCTTCCGGGCCCCAGGGAGGCAGATGCTAAGTCATGGCTCCCTCTGGCTCAGAATTCTCAGCTGGGCCTGGGAGATAAGATAAGGAGGGCAGCTGGGTGGGAGGCAAAGCCACTGCTTCCTGAGAGCTCACTGGGTTTCCAGCCTCACTGGGTTTCCATGACCTGGGGCAGTGTTACTCAGACCTGTGGCATTCCGCAGTCTGTACTCTGGGGGATCCTCTTGCAGCTTGGCCCTGGGTCACCCTGAAATCCCATCTGGAGTGCTCATGCCCTCAGGGGAGTTACAGCGCTCAATGGCCCTCCCAAACTCTGGTTTTCCCAGGTAGAGGTGGCAACAGGAGTCCTGAACACCTTAGTGAGACCTGATGGCCCTTTGCCCCGTTTTCCCCGGCCAAGTGCTCTGCCTGCATGTTCTGTGGAGTCCTTACACAGCCCTGCAAGCATAATAATCTACTTCCTTTGCACGGGGAGGAAATGGAGGCTCAGAGAGGTTGAGCCACTGGCCCAAAGTTGCACAGCCGGTAAATGGGGAGCAGGAATTTGAATTCTGACTCCCTGACTCTGCTGCCCTCTGCTGGCTGCCTCCAGTAGGACCTCAGTAGCTCTGTTGTGATTGAACTGGTTCAGGAACACCAGCTGAAGTGGAGGCAGGCCAGTGCTGTGTGGCTGCGGTATGTTGTTCAACCTCTCTGGGCCTCAGTTTCCTCATCTGTGAAATGAGCACAATTCCCACCTCTCAGGACCATGGTGAGGATAGATCACGGTGCCAGCAGGAAGGAAGGCATGTCTCAGTGTTTACCTCCCCCAGCCCGTATTGTTGCCCCCCTTGGAGAGCAGTCACTTGCTCTCAGCTCTGTAGAGTGAAGATGCTGATGGGTGAGGAGGAGGGGACTGGGGTGGGCACTCGGGAAGCTCTGGGGGTGTCTGCTCAGCTCTGCTCGGCATTTCTTGCTGTGTGTCCTTGAAAGTCACTGCCTCTCTCTGAACCTTCATTCCTCATCCATAAAATGGAATAAAAATGCCACACTGCTTGGGTGGGGTGAGGGTCAGATGAGACAGCCCGAGGATGTGCCCATATGGGTCCTGGGATGGTTGTCTCCTCGCTTCTCCCTGGCCCTTTGCACTCGTCATGTGCAATTTTGATGTGTTTCTGCCCTGCACCTCACCCCACTTTGTGACTGTGGGCCCCTGAGAGCTGGCTGGGATGGCCCTGCAGGGCTGCTGGTGCTGGAGGATGATGGACACTGAGCCCTTGCTGGTCAGGGAGGACCACAGAGGGCAGGAGGAAGGTGGTGGCCCGGGTCCAGCCCCTCGAAGTCCTTCCACAGTATTTGCTCATCATCCAAGCTTCGGCAGAAGAGAAGAGTTCTTCAGCCAGGGGAGGGGAGAAGGGCTTCCTGGGCAGCCCTGGGGGAAGCTGGACTTGGAGAAACTGACCCAGGGCCCCAGTCGGCAAGGGGAGGCGTGCGAATCTCCAGCAGACAGTGAGGTCTCCTCTCGGCTTCTCCACAGGACATATGCGAGGACCCCCGCCTCTTTGTGGATGGCATCAGCTCCCACGACCTGCACCAGGGCCAGGTGGGCAACTGCTGGTTTGTGGCGGCCTGCTCGTCCCTCGCTTCCCGCGAGTCACTGTGGCAAAAGGTGAGGCCTGGGTCAGGCAGGGGTGCTGGGGAGACTTAACTCAGCCTGGCGCCCTCCCCATCAGATGGGGGAGGTGCAGCCTGAGTGAGCAGGTGAGACGTTACGACAGCCTGTGTGGGGATGGGGCGGGGTGATGCCAGGGCTCCCCAGTGCTGACTGAGCATCAGAATTGCCTTCCCTGCCCCTGCCAGCTCAGGGGCAGGTGCTGGGAATCTGCAGAGCTCCCAGTTCTGATGCGGCCGCTCTTGACTGTTGGGGGCCCACTGAGCAGAATACGCACCTGTGAAATGTGGAGGCTGCCTAAATCACGTGCAGTGTGGAGACACCACTAACCGCGGCTCAGGAGGCCCCTGCCAGTATCTGCTGTGCGACTTGGCCAGCTCTTGTCCTTCTCTGGGCCTCACTCTTCTCACTCTGAACAGCTGGAGTGATCCAGACAATCCTGTTTCATGGTTCCAAGCAGCTGATATTCTGGACCAGAACCACAGGGTTTTAGGTTGGAAAGAATGGGCTCCGGTCCTGACACTTCGCCCTCTCGTGGCAGCATTCGGCGGTGCAGCCCTTAAGTCCAACACTCAGAGCTCCCTCCTTGGGGAAGCAGGGAGGCTGGAGTTGTGGTTTCTAAAGAGTAACTGATGGGGACTGCGTCCTGGGTTCCCACGCCAGCAAATACAAGTCATTGCCCCTTTCTCATCCCTGCCCTTTCTGCTCTTTCTGTAGGGACTAGCGGTAGGGCTTAAGAACACCGGGCATCCGAGTCTTACAGGCTCAGGTGCGTGTCCCAGCCTCGCCGTTTCATAGCTTTGTAATTAGCCTCAGGTTACTCATCCAGAAAGTTGGGATATCAGAGTAGCTCCCTCTCGGGGAGCTGTGAGGGTGGAACAAGGTACTGTGCTTACAGGGCCTTGTGCAGGGCAGCGCTGCAGTGACCAGTGTTGTGATCATTAAGATTCATGGAACATGATGGGTGTTCCTGGGCAAGCAGGGTGCAAGGGGCAGATGAGTTTGTTCTCATCCTCTGAGGCATCCCTCAGCCATCAGAGGGAGCTGTGCCCTTCGCCGAGGCTGGGACTGTGGTAGGTGTCCTGTTGTCATGTCTTCTGAACAAGGGTGTGACCTCTCAAAGCCACCCCCGAGTGGGCATCCCTGGGGCCTGGCCCCGGTGGTCCTGTGGGATACGGGAAGCTCTGTGCTGTAGGCCCCACGGCAGAGGCCACTGCTGAGATCCGTAGACATGGGTGGTCACGGGGCGTCCAAGCTGGGAGGGCCTTGGAGAGCCTCATGGCCCACAGAGGCTCGGGATCTGGCGCTGTTCTTCGGGTGTAGAGCTGTCCTCACCCTCCTGCCTCCAGGCTCCAACCCCCTTCTCTGAGCCCAGAACAAGGTGCCCCGATCAGGTGGCACATGGGAACCCTGTGGGGCTGGCCTTACACCTCCCACCCAGCCCTGTAATTGCCTGTTTATCTGTGATCTCCCCTCTCGAGCTCACAGACAAAGCTGGTCTATATCTTCCTGCTGAGCCCAGCAGGAGCCCGGCACAGAGAGAGCTCAAGAAAGTTTTGAGAACAGAGTTCCTCCCCAGCGACTGGCCAGCAGCCCCAGGCCTCCCGGGGCCTGCAGTGGGGCAGGGGCCTGGCCCTCTGTGTCCCCTCCTGGGGAACGGGCTGTCTAGTCATGTGTAGAGATGAGCCTCAGCTTACCGGGTGCCCTGCCCTGGGCCCGACCCCGGGGACAGCTCTCCACCTAGCAAGTGGAAGAAGGGGCCCCGGACCCGCAGGCAAGAGGTTTTTGTTGGTGCTTTGTGACCACGGGCAGGCCTGTGTTTGTCTCTGGGCCTAAGGTTCCTCCTGCAGGGTGTTGGGGCACCCAGCCTGGCTTGTCTGGAAGCTTCAGGGGCAGATCTCCAGGAGCTTAGGTCCCTGGGAGGTTGGGCGAGTCAGGGCTGCTCTGGGCTAATTGCACTCTGCCTTCTGGTGCTGCTGTGGTGACAGACCCTGGGTCCCGGCAGCAGGCACGAGGCCCCAGGGAGCTCATTACTGTGCCTTACCTCCCCTCCTGTCCCTGCTGACTGGGCCCTGTTTCTTGTCACCCCTCACTTGCTGGGCCTGTTGCCCTGCAGGGCCTCCCCTGCCCCACCCTGTTTTCTCCATGGAATGGGGGCGCTCAGCCTGAGCTGCACCCCTGCTCCCTCCACCCACCTCACACTCTGGGGGTGCTGAGCCTCAGTGCAGGCACATCACGCCCCGACACACATGCCCCCTTCTCCAGGAAGCCGCCCCTTTACCTCTAGTACTTGACACGGCCTGGGGCCGACAGGCAGGGGATTTGAAGCCAGCGGGTCCTGGGTTTGATTCTGACTGGGTTTCTCGCTAGTCGTGTGACCTTGGTCAGGTCATGTTTCTTCTCTTGGCCTCTGTGTAAACCTGACTTTTCCAGTCCCCATGGTAGTGGGAGGATTAAAGGAGCCCACGGGGTAGGGGTGTGGGGCAAGCCCATGGCATTTAGCAGCAATCTAAATCCCTCTCTGCCCCTCCTCTGGCCTCCCACCTATTCCTCTCTTCTGCCGGACACTTCTAGGAAGCAGGCCTCCCCGTCCTATGGGATCCCTGATGGGGGCATTATGGTCTCCCCAACTTGACTGTGCATTCCCTGAGGGCAGGGCAGTGGACTTCAGGTGACCAGGTTTTGTGGACCAGACGTCAGATGTGACGCTGGGGTGGAGCATTTGCCATTAGCCTGGCCTGGCCCAAGCCAGGTGAGCGCACCTTCCCTAGAGCCTGGCGTGGCCCCAGGCGCAAGGGCAGGCCTGAGCCCTGCTCTGAGTCACGGGGTACCCAGGCCCAGGAGGAGACAGCCATGACCCCGGTGGGGGGAGAGCAGAATTGAGCAGAAACCCAGCGGGGTGCCCGAGTGTCTGAGAGCGAGTTTTGGGGGGTGGGCATCCTGGGCCGCGGCCTAGGGGAGGCACCTGGTGGCAGGGCCTCGCAGTCTTTTAGTTCCTCTTAAAAACGTTTCCCATCCCACCCCTGCCCATGTTATATGAGCAATCCCCGCCCTTTAGCATATAGCAGTTCATGTACCACGAGATAATTGAGCACCAGCTATGCCCCAGCGCCACTCTAGGTACTGGGGACAGGTGATTTTAAAAACTATCTGGAAACAGCCAGTGTTGAGGGTTTTCTACATTTCCTTCTAGTCTTTTTTCCATTGGGGGTTAAAGAGGGGCTTGTTCATTTGTTACGATCACATGTTTGCAGTCACGGATGCCAGTCTGGACCTTGCTTTTCTCTTCTCTATTCACTCCTACGTCCAGCCTTTGGTGGGGCCTCCCAAGGCATCTGGTGGCCAAGCAGAGGTTTGTGGGAAGCAGTGGGCCAGCCCCACCCGCAGCCTCCCGCCTGCCCTTCCTTCCCCTCTGGCCGTCCTTGGTCCCCACAGCTCCCTCCCTCCTGCCCTGCCTGTCTGTGAGGCCCCAGCCCTGGTAACGGCTTCCACCTTCAGCCTCTTCCTGCCGGTCGGTAACCCTCTGCCCAGGCCGAGACCAGGCCCTTCCCCAGGGTCCTGCGGCCTCTGAATCCTCATTGGTAGAAGCTGGACACCTCCCACCATGTCCTGCAGGCCCGGAGCGGTGGCGGCATTCTCTCCCTTCAGTGATGCCTCCAGACCACACCCTCCCCATATAGACCCCTGCACGCTCATGCCATTAGTCCCCCACTCCCCCCACCCCCGGCCCCCACCAGCAGCCCACCTTACAGCCATCCCCTGGCACCCAGCTACCCTGGCACCCAGGCATCAAGGGCTCAGCACCTCCAGTTTCCCAGCCTTTCCCACCCCAAGTACTGCTGCGTCCCAGGGGTTACTGTGCCTGTGTGGCTGACACCCTGCCCTCATCACCCTGGCCCAGTTCTTGGTTCTGTTCCTCCATCACCCTCACCTTCCAGCCGTCTCCCTCCTTCCTGTGCCCGACGCACAGATGTCTCTAAACCACATTTTGACTTCGGTCAATGCGCGTGTACTCTCTCCCCATGTGCCCGTCTTCCTCTTGTCATCCTTGTCCTTAGGCCCCATGATCCATCAGCTATTCTCTTGTCAGTGTCATTCGTTCATTCATTCATTCAGGATTTCTGAGGGCCTCCTATGTGGCAGCCCTGTGCTAGGTAGTGACTAGAGTGATGAACCAGACAGCCACAGTCCCTGCCCTCTTGGTGGGGAGACATCACAGACAAAAACGAAGCAAATGTACAAATAAAAATCAAAATTTAGTGCTGGGAAGGAAATAGCTCCTCCTCATGAAGGAGAGAGAAGCTCCCCGAACAGTCACTCCCCAGACACATTGTTCCCCTCTCCTCTGCTGCTCCAGCTACAAAGTAAAAGGTTCTGTGAGGGACAGGCAGTTTAACATTTGCTGCCTGGTTTTCTCGAATACCATCGGGGAATTGCTGTCAGCAGCCCCCAGAACTGACCCAAGAGCTTGAGGTGTTGTCTTAACAGGATCGGGTGCGTGGTCCCCTTTGGTGACCCTCTTGCTGTTTGTGTAGCCCAAGACCCCACTGACTTACTTAGCTTCCATCTAGCAATTGACTGTGCTTGTGGTCCACTGGGCCCTTCAGATTGTTTTCAGGTACTACACTTTGGCCTGTGCTCCTGTCCTCTTTTCTGTGTGTGGCAGTGTCATGGCAGCTTCCCCTCTCCCTCACCCTCACCCCCAGTTATGCTCACAGTTCTTCCATTTGCCCACGTATAACAGCTGAGCTCCTGGTTCCCCCTCAGGCACCGGGGATACAGACGTTTGTCAGATTCTTCCATGGCCTCAAGTCTCCTGGGGGAAACTGAGGCTCAACACAGGGGTGATAAGTGGTGGGATTTTAGTAGAAGAGCTTCCTGGGCATGTGGCTGCCATGCAGCACAGGGTTGAGGTGGGGCCAGCAGGCAAGAATCATCCAGGTCAGTGATTCTCAAAATACCGCTCCTGGACCAGCGGTATCAGCATCACCTGGGAGGTTGTTAGAAATGCAGGTTCTCAGGCCGCATCCGAGACCGATTAAATCAGAAACTCTGGGGTGGGGCCCAGCACACTGAGTTTTAAGTCCTGCAGCTGGTTTTGATGCTCCCTGAAGTTTGAGAACATCGGTCTAGGTGAGAGATGATGGTGGCTGGGCCGGGGTCCTGGCAGTGGGGCTGGGGAGACGTGTTTCCAGGGTCATCCACAGGCCTTGCCCATCGGGCGTGGAGGGGTGCGGGTGAGGCCGAGTCAAGGAGAGCGCCAAGGTTCGGCTTAGGTGACTTCAAGTCTCAAATCGGTGGGCCCCTCTGGGCCCTATTTCCCACCCTCCTGCCAGGGGCTCTTCAGCCTCTCCTGCTGTGTCTCCAGTGAGCGCTTGCCCCCCGCCTCCTGCCCTCTTACTGCCTGTAAGCAGTGCTCCCTCTTCACAGCAAGCCAGCTCTCAGCCCATCCGTGGTGGCCAGCGCGGTTGCCACAGCTGGTCCCTGAGGAGCCTGCCACCCTCCTGCCGGCCTGCAGTACCGCCATTACCGAGGCACGTGGGGACGCCCGCCCTCCTGCACACTCCATTTTGAGGACGGGGTGGGGCTGGGAAGAGCCAGTGGCAAAGAGGGGCGAGACGAGAAGGGGGGCGAAAGGGGAGACGGGGCCCCTCTTTGGTGGCCTCTCGCCTTGGCCGTGAGGCCCCAGTCCACTCGGCTCCTGGACGGTGGAGGCGGCAGCAGCAAGGGGGCCATGGCGGAGGACGAGCCGAAGCCGACCCAGCTGGACACGCCCCTGGTCCTGGGCGAGGACCTGACCAAGCAGATGCGGCTGCGCGTGGAGAGTCTGAAGCAGCGCGGGGGGAAGCGCCAGGATGGCGAGAAGCTGCCGCCGCCAGCCGAGTCCATGTACCGCATCGACTTCATCCAGCAGCAGAGGCTGGACGTCGTGCTGGACAAGCCGGGCAAGGTCACCATCACGGGCACCTCCCAGATCTGGATGCCCGACCTCACCAACCTCATGACGCGGCAGCTGCTGGACCGCGCTGCCATCTTCTGGCGCAAGGAGGACTCGGAAGCCATGGATTGGAATGAGGCCGACGCCCTGGAGTTTGGGGAGCGCCTGTCCGAGCTGGCCAAGATCCGCAAGGTCATGTACTTCCTCATCACCTTCAGCGAGGGCGTCGAGCCTGCCAACCTCAAGGCCTCCGTGGTCTTTAGCCAGCTCTGATGGCAGCTGCCCGCTGCTACCCTCTCCCTTGGCCCACCTGCCTGACCCCTGCCCATACCCCTTTCCCCCATGTGTGTGTTTGGGGACATTCTTCTAGCTGCTGGCCTGTACTTGGCTTGGCCGGGACCCCTGAGCCTGCGTCCTTCCTTCTCTCCTTTCCCTGGTGCTGGCGCTCCTGTTCACGGGAGGAAGATGCAAGGGCTCCGTAGTCTAGAAGCTGACCTGGCTGCCGCTGCTTCTGCCGTAGACCATGGAGACCTGGTCGGGGCTAGTGTGGGAAGATGGAGAGGCCATGGGAGATGGCCTTCTCTCTGCTCCATTGTTGGGAGAGAGACTGAGAGACCAAGACAGAGACAGACACAGACCGAGAGAGACACCTCTAAGGAACCAGCCATTGGGCTTCCTCCGGAGACAGGGGCCCAGAGATGACAGAGAGATGACAAAGCAGCTTCCTTGGAGAGTCTGGCACGCAGGCATCTGCTGCCCTCCTGGCCATGATGCCCCTTCCCAGTGTCCGTGTCTGGAGGTGAGCACTCAGCCTGCTGCTCCGGGCGCCTTGTGTGGGCCCACGACACCTCAGGGCTCTTAAGACATTGGGCAGGGTTGCTGTGAGGGCTGATTTGGGCAGTGGGCAGTGGCTGGCACGCTGGAGGCTGTGCAGGCCAGCTCTTGGTTTTCTGGGACTTCAGGAGGGGAGAAGTGAAGGGGGAGATCTCAGAAACGTTGCATAGAGATGTATCTATCTGTACATACACATATGTCTTGAGGGAGAGCATGCTACGTTCATATGGTTGTATTCCGTACCTGCCCTGTGGATAAGCCTGAATTGCCCAGCTGGTTCCCTGGTGGCCCTTAGCAGGGGCTTGATCAGGATGGCCTTGGGGAGGGGAAGCTCCTGAGCCGGTGAAGTGGGGAACAGTGTAGTAAACAGGTTTCCCTCTGCCTGGGGGAAGCTGGAGAGAGGGGGTCCAGAGCCCTGGAGCTGGAGACAGTAACATCTCTGGGGCCTGAGGTGTGCCCTCCTGGGATGTCAGTCTTTTCCTGGCTAACTGGTCGGAGGAGGCAGGTGTGTCATCCTGGTGCGGCACCTTTGGTGGGGTTGAGGGGTGGGAATCGGGGGCAGCCTTGGAGGGGAGCTGTGATGGTGATGGTCAGAAGTGGGCTGGAGGTGACAGTGTGGTGTGACGGCGGAACACTGGCCTCAGAGGTCACAGGGCAGAACCCACTCACCAAACAGAGGGAAACTGAGGCACAATTGCCAGCAGATTCAGTTCCAAGCCCCCCTCACGCTGCACAGGCCCAGTGAGCTCCTCTGAGGCCTGGCACCAGCCGAGGGCACCTCAGGAAGCGCCCCCGACACCGTGTCTCCAGGTCAGCCCTGTTTTGTGTCAGGGACGTGCCCGTGACATTTCCCTCGTGAAGCAGAGCCATCGGGGGGCTGCAGGGCCCTGGGAGCAGAGGCACTGAGAGATGGAGGGTCAGAGCCAACCCTAGTGGCCAGGGCTGCCGGGAGGGCAGGCCCCCACTTTGGAGGCAGGCAAGCAGAAGCAGTTGGAGTCGATTCTTCAGTGGGAGATTTGGCCGTGGTGTGAGCGATGGTCCTTTCTAACCTGAAGCTCGGGTGTCTGTTCCGGGACATGCTTGGATTCCTGCCTGCTTCTCTGCTGACTCCGGGGGAGCCTGGAGGCTAGACCCCTGTGGATGGCCCTGTCCTTCTGCCTCTCTGCTTGACCCCTCCCTGCAGCTCTGGGGCCCCTCTGGCTGCAGACTGCTTGTATCCGCTCCCCAGCGCGTCTGCTCTGTGCGGGCATGTGAGTGCCCCTGCCGTGCTCACTGCGTGTCCCCGGTAAAGCCTGTGTGTCCCCGCCTCGTGGTATGTGTTCTCTTCCCAGGAGCCACCCCTCCCTGGGCCCCCTGCACACCCCTGCCCCCTCCTCCTGCCGCTTTCAGGGCTGAGGCCCAGAGCAGGTGGTGACTGGCCCAAGGTCAGACATCAGCATGGGGTTTGAAACTAGGTCCCCTGACACCCAGCCAGGAACCAACAGCCCTGACAGTTTTTTCTCCAGTGGCCCCCAGACCAGCCTCTGTATGAGGCATGGAGAGAGCCATGCTGAGGCCTCGGGGAGACACTTGGGGCCCACAGGGGATGGTGGGGACCCACCAAGCCGTGCTCAATCTGGAGTCTCCCTCCCTTGCAGGGTGGCCGGGCAGGAGGCAGACGGGACAGGGGAGTGACTGAGAGGTGGGGTGGGATCAGGCCTGTGCCCCGATTTCCCTAACATGCTGTATGTCCTCAGGCAGCCCCTGACCCTCTCCCAGCCTCAGACCTTCTAAAGGGAACAGCCTGGTTCTCGGAAGCCCCTTGCGGCCCTGCCCCACTGACCAGAGAAGACCCATGTCACCATGTCGCCTTAGTGCCCCACCTGACCCTGACCCTGACCCTCACTCAATTTGTGGACGGTGACAACAGAGGCCCGGGGAGGAGGCTGCCGGCTCGAAGTCACAGAGGGTGTGTGGAGGGGCCGGCGATGGGGTGCACGTGGATCAAGCTCTGGGTCTGTGGACCTTCGACCCCATGACCCTGGCCCCCTGGGATGGGAAGGGCCGATGCCCCCATCCCATCTGAGGGCTCAGGCCCGGGCAAGGCCGGCTTCTCCCCCGAGACAAGGGCAGGCCCCGCTTCCAAGGCCGCTCTTGGGGCTTTGCTTGGGAACAGCTCCCTGGGCAGGTCTCGCATCCCCGTCTTCCTCCACCCCAGAGCCCTGCCCAGAGCAGCTGCTGCCGCCTCATTTCCCTTCCCCAAGCCCTGCCCTCCAGCCCCAGCCTCCATCCACTCCTGAAGGTACTTCTGGGAGGGGTGGGCGGAACAGAGACGGGAACCCAGGCTTCCCACCCTGAGGACAGCAGTAGAAGGCCTGGTTCTGCTCCTGAGACTGGGTCGGGGGGAGTGCAGGGAATGGGAAATGAGGACCTGCTG
The DNA here is from genome assembly GCF_011762595.2 of Tursiops truncatus. Classification (NCBI taxonomy): domain Eukaryota; kingdom Metazoa; phylum Chordata; class Mammalia; order Artiodactyla; family Delphinidae; genus Tursiops; species Tursiops truncatus. The sequence goes on along the minus strand of NC_047041.1, from coordinate 54,374,245 downwards.
TCCACGGAACCTGTGAGAAACCACCGAGCAGAGAGACCCGCCGTTTCCTGAGCTCCTGCCTCCCACTGAGCCAGTGTACGGTAGTGTGAGGGACCCAGCCTGGCGCTGCCGCCAGCCACCACCCGCGTGACCCTGAGCAGCCTCTCGGAGCCTGTTTGCTTATCTGTCGGTGGGGATAGTAATGGTTCTTTCCTCATCGGGTCACTGGGAAGATGAAATGACTTAAAGCTAGTGAAGCACTGAGCTTCCTGAGAGGCACACGGGCTTCCTCTCTGGATTTCCTCCTTGTACTTTCCCAGTCGCTGTAGACACAGCGTCTCACTTTGCACCATGATTCTGAGAGGAGGGTGTTAGGAGAACCTACTTACTAAGGAAGAGTGTAGGGTTCAGAGAGGTGTAGTGAGTTGCTTGAGGCAACACAGCAGCCAGTGCTTAGGGCAGCAGGCAGTGTGGGGTGGAGGGATAGGCAGGGTCCAGGCCTGGCTCTGTGGTTGGAGAGAGTGGTCATGGGGGAGTGGATTCTCCTCACCATTACCAGGCTTGGAAGGGCCCAGCTGAGGGAACCTTAAGCCCTCACAGTCGAGCCTGGGAGCCTAGCCCGAGGGGCCGCCCGGGTCTCTGAGCATCTGGCTGTGCTCACTCCTTGTGGACAGGGATCCCGGGGCCCCCTGCAGGTGTGTCAGCACCCCACGCTCCAGGTGGTGAGCTGGAGGCACTCCTCTCCCAAGGGGCTGGGGGTGGGGATTGCCCAATCTTCCTGACTTCTTCCAGCCGTGGCGTCTGAAACTCGGGAATTTGAGACTCTTGGAATCAGAAGCTGAGAACTGAGAAACCAGATGCTCAGAACCAGGGACCCTCTTGTTCTGAGGATCTGGAGAGAACTGTGGCTCACCTCACCCAGCTTGGGTAGCACAGGAAATTCCACTGTAGCCCCTCAGCCTGCAGCCCTACTGGCCTTGTTTAGAAATGCTCCTGGCTGGCCCTCTGGGGTCCCAAACAGAAATGTGTGGGAAGCTCCCTCTCTGCCACACGGACAGACACACACGCACACACTTGCACGTACACATGCATGCTTCTGTGCACACACTCACACACGGGCGTTCACTCACTTGCCCAGGGTCCCAGCAGGATTTGAGCCCAGCCACTTGGGTCTGGGTGGGAGTCCCTGAGGGAGAGCACCGAGGGGGTGCTCCAGGTGCTGGGGCACCAGGGAGTACTGTGGCACACCCATCAGTGGGACTCTGAGGTTTCTGGGTGATTCTGCAGTGGGTGGCTGTTAATGGGCGCACGAGGGGCTCCAAATCCCAGAGTTCTTGCCTCACTGCCCGGTCAGCCCAAGGAGGTGCCTCAGCCCCTTCAGGCCTGTTTTTCCCATCTGCACAGTGGACTGTCGTTAAGGTTTTCCTTTCTCCTCTTGGGAGGGAGGTGGACCAGGTCCCCCCGAGGTTTGCACACACCATGTACTCCACACACCAGCAGGGACGACCCCTCATGTGTGCACAGCCCTCCACAGTCGATGCAGTACAGCCAAGGCCGTTCTCCACCTTCGTTCCCACAACAGCCTTGGAGGGAAGGTAGGTAGATGCGGAGACACTGAGGCTCCGAGAGGTGGCCTAGTCGAAGCTTAAGTCCCAGCCACACACCGAGGTTGGTAAATTGATGTCCAGCATCAAACGACAATCAGTATCAAGGCTACAGAGGACAAGGAGCTTTATTTGCAGGTCTTAGGGATTGCAATGGGGGAGACACAGATTCAGGTAGAACCAAAGAGCTTTCCAGGGAAGAAAAAGTCGGGCTTGTAAAGGCAAAAGCCATAAGGTCGTTAAAGGAAATATGTGTCCTTGAGGCTGTCAAGAGTTATTTTAGGGTAAGGATCCAATAAATATCTTGAGTTTCTGGAACACGGGGCAAACGTTCTGGATGGCTGCGTTAAGACAAGAAGTGGTCAAAGTTCAGATTCCGTGCAGGTGACGACGTGCAGAAATCACACTTTCTCAGTGGCCTCCCAGCTCCGTTTTAGAGCGCTGTCTTAGTAAAACTGACTCCATTTGTATTTTCCTTTCACACCAGTAGTGTGTACAAGCTCACCAGCTGTCCAGGCCCTCGCTGCGGCCGGCATTTGGGGATTTTCCTCCCAGAAAGACTCAGCCAGCTGTGGAGCTGGCCCTGGCCCTGTGCCGGGCGGTGGGGATCGGAGCAGGAGCTTGGGGGAGGGGCTGCCGGACGGCGCCCAAGGGGAGGGTGGGGTCAGGAGGACCCTGCAAGCTGCTGCTCAGCTGGCCCCGGAGGGACAGGGACGGGATGAGGCCGGCAGAGGGAGCCACCCGTGCAAAGCTGAGGTGGCCTGAGGCATCACGGGCTGTAGATTCCTATAGGGCCTGAGGGAGGCAGTGTTCAGGGGTGAAGCTGAGAGCTGCCCGCAGGGCTTTGAATGCCGGGCCAGGGAGCTAGTGTCCCTGGCGATGGGGCTTTTCAACTGTAGTCTCGCGAGAGGAGAGAGACAGCCTAGTGAGCCCTTGGACCCATCCCTCCACCTCAACCACTGCCAACTCGTGGTTGCTCTTGTTTCCTCTACAACCCCGCTCCCCCCAGGCGGCATGTCATTTCATCTGTAAATATTTCTGGATGTATCTCTGAACGATAAGGACTCATTCAAAACCCAGAACCATAATATCTTAACATAACTAAAATCACTTTATAATAATTCCTTAATATCATCAAATACCCAGTAAATGTTCTGGTTTCCACTCTGGGTCACAAATGTTTATACGTATATTTTACAGTTTGTTTGAATCAGATCCAAAGGTCCATTACTGCAGTCCGTTGGTTCCCCTTCATCTTTTCATTTTTTTCCCTTGCAATCTAGTTGCTGAAGAAGCCAGTCATTTGTCCTGGGAGTTTCCAACCATCTGGATTTTGCAGGCTTCTTTTTCATGGTGTTGATTAATATTTGTCTGTGCCCTGAGTTTCCTGTGAGGTAGCACTCACCTCTGGAGGCTTCATAAGATGCGGCACAATTTTTTTTGCACAACTGCTTCATAGGCGAAGTTGTCTCAGGAGGTACATAATGTCGGGTTGTCTCTTTTTTGTGACATAGGAACCATCGGTGATCCTAAATCGATGTTAGAAGCCATGATTACCTAAATCCATTATTTGTCAGTGGTTGCAAAAGAATAGGAGTCTAGGACTTCCCTGGTGGCGCTGTGGTTAAGAATCCACCTGCCAAAGCAGGGGACACGGGTTCAAGCCCTGGTCCGGGAAGATCCCACATGCCGCGGAGCAAATAAGCCCGTGCGCCACAACTACTGAGCCTGCACTCTAGAGCCCGCGAGCCACAAGTACTGAGCCCTTGTGCTGCAACTACTGAAGCCCGTGCGCCTAGAGCCTGTGCTCCGCAACAAGAGAAGCCACCACGATGAGAAGCCCACCCACCACAATGAAGAGTAGCCCCCCGCTCGCCGCAACTAGAGAAAGCCCGCACACACAGCAACGAAGACCCAACGCAGCCAAAAATAAATAAATAAATATATTTAAAAAAAAAAAGAATAGGAGTCTAATATTCTAATTTCTTCTCACTTCTTAGATGGAATTCATCACCAGATAAAAACCTCCCTTCATCTGCTCTTGGTTACTCTATGGCACAGTTTGTATAGAAAAGTCAGGTTAAGTCTTTGATTTTTTTTTTTCTTTTGATTTCCAGTTTCAAAAAAATGAGTTGTTTCCCTGCCACCCTCCAATAGTGACTAATTATTTGTTTGTGTTAATATCATCATGGTCTCATGGATTTGAACATATCGGATGTGTTTTCATTCATCACTGTCATTATCCTTTACTGCTGCTCAGATTGGCCCGCCTTTGGCTAGTGGGAGCCTCTTCAGATTGGTCCTGAATCCTCTGGTTGCTTCCTTGATTTCTGGCATGACCGGATGTGGTGTGGAGGGTGTCTGGTTTGTGTGCCCGTGGGAGCACACCTCCCTGGACAGACTGCTTCCTCTCGCTTGGTACCCTGGCTGGCAGCAGAGAGGGGCTGAGGGGTGAGAAGGCTGGCCTGGGGCTTCCTTGAAGGGCTTCCTTGAAGGGCTGTGGTGTGGGAGGGAAATTGAGGCCCATGGAGATCGCTGACTCTTATCACAGGCCCTGGAGCCTCATTAGCTGCCTTTTGAGTAACAGAGGGTTCAGAGCCAAGCCCTGGGTTTAATGATCCTCCCGTGGCCCCAGTGGTACCTCCCAGCTCCTGCGAGGGCTCCTCTTCTTCCCTCCCTCCTCCCCCATCCTTCTTCTGCATCCCGTGCAATCCAGAGCTTTCAGAGCAGGGAGGAGTGGAGGAGGGTGCAGTGGCCAGGCCAGTGTTCCCAGCTTCCGACTCTCCATTGCTCTGTGCCCCTGCATGTACCCCCTTTTTTGCAAAATAAATTTATTTATTTATTTTTGGCTGCGTTGAGTCTTCACTGCTGCGCACGGGCTTTCTCTAGTTGCTGCGAGCAGGGGCTACTCTTCATTGCGGTGCGCGGGCTTCTCACTGGCCGGCTTCTCTTGTTGCAGAGCACGGGCTCTAGGCGTGCGGCTTCAGTAGTTGTGGCACATGGCCTCAATAGTTGTGGCTCTCGGACTCTAGAGCGTAGGCTCTGTAGTTGTGACACACGGGCTTAGTTGCTCCATGGCATGGGGGATCTGCCTGGACCAGGGCTCGAACCCGTGTCCCCTGCACTGGCAGGCGGATTCTTAACCCCTGCGCCACCAGGGAGGTCCCTGTACCCCATTTTTGATACACTTTTCTGTCCTGAAATCAAGTGTCAGGGAACCTGCCAGGGGTCAGGGCAGAGGCCGGCCTGGGAGTTTTCACTGAGAAAGGACACCCAGTTGACTGAAAAGGGACCAGCTAGTAATCAGCCCTTGCTGGGTTCTAGACTCTGTGTCAGGCTCTGAAGCCCTGAGTGTGAATCCTGCCTCCCTCACTGGCGCCTGTGGGTGGGCTTCTGCAGCGACTTCCTGCCCTACCCCTCAGAAGACAGCCCTGAGGGTTCAGGCGCTTCGGCACTTAGCTGGGCTCCATTAGTGGCTGTAGCGCCTCTCACTGTGCTTATCATTTTCATTGTCTTGGTCCCGAATGTCCCACTAGGGAGCATTTCTCTTTGCCGGCATCCCTGTTGATGGTTGGAGGCGTGTAAACAGAAGCATCCTTAATGAGGGTGGGGCTGGGAATGGCTATGGCTGAAGTCTCTGTGCCCAGGCTGCTCCGGACCTTGGGGTTTACCGCCTCCTGATACATCTCTGGCTCCTCAGGCGGATTGCCTGCGTGCCCTCCCCCATACCTGGGAGTGATTTTCTTCTAGAAGATGGTTCTTCTGGTCTTGATGGGGTTTGGCTCCTCTGGGTCCTTGCCCGAAAGGGCCAGCAGGTCCCCCTGACTCAGCAGGGTGAGGGTTTTTTCTTCCCCTGCCTCCCCACCTCCTGCTGCCCCAAATTCTTCTGTTTGTCCTCGTCTGCTGGGGCGATGCCCACTGCCAGCTCTCAGGACACCTGCTCAGAAGCTACTGCTTGTCCTCCAGGGTCAGGCCCACCACTCCCTTCTCTCCATGGCCCCGCATGTACCCCGTGTCAGCCTCAGCACTTGCCTGTGTGCCTACCTCTCCCACCAGACTGGGAGCCTCCCGAGGGCAGGGACCATGTCTGAATCATCTGGGTCCTCAGTGCCAGTGTGGGGCTGGGTGCAGAGTGGTCCACACTGATAAAGAACTCCTTATTTGGAGGCAGACAGACCTGCGTTTGAATCCTGGCTTCAAACCCAGGTCTGCCTGCCTCCAAAGAATGTGTATATTTTCTAGCTGTGTGATCCTGGACAAGTTACTTGCCCTCTCTGAGCCTTGATGTTCTCATCTGTAAAGTAAGGATGGATATATTAGTAATTTCATGGGGTGGTTGTGTGAATTGAACCGAGATAACCCATTGCAGTCACAGGCTTGGTATCTGGCATTTCCAAGATGCTCCATAAATAATCAATTTTATTAAGAGTCCCAGTGGATGCCTGTGAATTTATTCATTCAGTTAACACATGTTTATTGAGGACCCTCTCTGAGCCAGGCCCTGGACTAGGTGCTGGGTGGATAGCAGTGACCAAGACTGACGTGTCTCTGCCCTAAGAGAGTTGACATTCCAGTGACAGTATCAGCACTGAACACAATGTCACACACTTGTGTAATTATAACTGGGGAGAGTGTCTCAGAGGAGAAGTGCCAGGGGCCGTGAGTTGGATGGACAGGGGTCCTGGCCTAGTCTGAGGAGTCAAGGAGGGCTTCCTGGAGGAGGAGGGTAGGCCCTAAAGGACAAGTGAGAGTCAGCTGCAGGAAGAGCAGGTGCAGAGTTCCTGACCAGAGAAAGAGCCTGGAGCAGGGCGCAGTAGGTGGAGGCTGGGGTGGGTGAGGGTAGAGACACGAGCCTGAGGACAGAGCATATTAAGGGTTTGGGCTTTATTTTCCAGGGGACCTGATCAGAAAGATCACTCTGCTGCTGTGTGGGGCAAGAGCAGATGTGGTTGCTGATGCTGTTAGTGTCCCGGGGCGAGGAGATGGGGGACCGGGCCAGGGTGGTGCCGGGGGGCTGGAGAGGAGGAGATGCATTTTAGCAGAATGTGGGAGCTCAGATTGCATGGAGAGAGGGAAAGTGGGGAGGCCGGCATGGCTGCCGACTTCTGGCTCGGGCAGGGCAGGGGGCAGGGTGGCACCACTGACCAGGCGGGAACTTGGGTGCATGTGCTATATTTCTGAGGGGGAGGATGCAGATGGAGGCATGAGGAAGGGAAGGGGAAGCTCATAGAATCTTAGAATGACAGAGCTGGGAGGAGCCTCAGGGGGCCTCCAACCCCTTCAGGGATGGGGAAACTGAGGCCCGGAGATGAGAAGGATTTGCCCAAGTCCCATACTGGTTCATGACAGAGATGGGAATTGAACCCAGTATTCCTTTCCATTTGATTCCCTGGAGGCATGCAGCCCCACTTCCTCAGGAAGCCAGCCGTGACCCTCAGTGTGTCCCATCCTGTCCCCCTCCCCGTCCAGGTCATCCCAGACTGGAAGGAGCAGGAGTGGGACCCCGAGAAGCCCAACACCTACGTGGGCATCTTTCACTTCCATTTCTGGCGCTTCGGGGAGTGGGTGGACGTGGTCATCGATGACCGGCTGCCCACAGTCAACAACCAGCTCATCTACTGCCACTCCAGCTCCCGCAATGAGTTCTGGTGTGCCCTGGTGGAGAAGGCCTACGCCAAGTAGGTGCCAGGGTCGGGCGGCCAGGCTGGGGTGGAACTGCTCTTGGGCTCTGTGCGGGTGTTCCTCTAGCTGGGGCTCCAGGCACAGAGAGGTGAGGGGCAGGTGCAAACACACACAGCGAACTCAGAGCCCGGCACCCAGAGCACAGCCGGGTGTGGTGCAGGCCTGGACTGCAGGGCCTCTGGGTACCTGGTGTCAGGTCCCCACAACCCGCCCACATAGGGAAGCCCGCTTCCACCTGGGAAGATGGAGGCCCAGGCAGGTGTCCTGCAGGTAGCCGGGGGCAGAGCCAGCAACCATATTCAGGTCGATGGTTCTTTTCCAAAGATCCAAGTTGCTGAGCCGTCCCTGGAGGCCTTGCTGGGCATGTGGTGTCTCCGAGCCTGGGTTGGTCGAGGAGGTTGGGACAAACCCCTGCCTTTCCTGCTGGCTGGGCCTCCCCTTCACCCACCCACTGGTCTGTCTACCTGACTGTCCAGCCATTCTATCTTTGCTGCCCCTCCTCCTGCTCTGTGCCAGGCCCTGGGTTCCCAGCATGGGCATGAGCAAAGGTTTGCTGAGCTGTGGAGGGCTTTGGGGCAGAGTGACCTGCCCAGGCCCCTGCAGGACAGGTGCAGGCCTGGCGCAGGAGGGCCAGTGGGGTCAGAGACCAGCTCTGTGGGAGCCTCTCCTTGATTCTTCCTCCCAGGCCTGTTTGTCACTCTCCTTGGATAGTGGTGTGTGTGTGTGTGTGTGTGTGTGTGTGTGAGAAAGGAAAAACAAAAACTCCATCATCAAAAACAAACCCATGGAACCCTCTTGCACTGTTGGTGGGAATGTAAATTGATACAGCCACTGTGGAGAACAGTATGGAGGTTCCTTAAAAAACTAAAAATAGAACTACCATATGACCCAGCAATTCCACTACTGGGCATATACCCAGAGAAAACCATAATTCAAAAAGACACATGCACCTCAATGTTCATTGCAGCACTATTTACAATAGCCAGGTCATGGAAGCAACCTAAGTGCCCATCGATAGATGAATGGATAAAGAAGGTGTGGTACATGTATACAAAGGAATATTACTGAGCCATAAAAAGGAACGAAATTGGGTCATTTGTAGAGACGTGGATGGATCTAGAGACTGTCATACAGAGTGAAGTAAGTCAGAAAGAGAAAAACAAATATCGTATATTAATGCATATATGTGGAACCTAGAGAAATGGTACAGATGAACTGGTTTGCAGGGCAGAAATAGAGACACAGATGTAGAGAACAAACATATGGACACCAAGGGGGGGAAAGTGCTGGGGGCTGGGGTGGTGGTGGGATGAATTGGGAGATTGGGATTGACATGTATACACTAATATGTATAAAATAGATAACTAATAAGAACCTGCTATATAAAAAAATAAAATAAAATTGAAAAACAAACCCATGAAAACATGTCGGCAGATTCCATTTTTAGTCCTAAGAAAGCGAAACCCGCCCCCTGGTCGTCAGTTGGTCACCATGGTCCTGGGTGCAGGCTCCTCTCCTCCCGCTCTGGGAGACCCACTCAGTGACTCAGCGGGCTAGCTCTTTTTTTTTTTTTTCTTTTAAGTAAAATTTTTATTATTTTAAAAAATTGTCCAAAATATAATATTTATCATTTTGACCATGTGTAAGTGTACGATTCAGTAGCATCAATTACATTCACAGTGCTTTGTACCCATCACCACTGTCTATATCCAGTATAGATGACGATACTTTTCATCATCCCCAACATAAATTCTGTTACCCACTAAACAATAACTCCCTCTTTCTCCCTTCTCCCAACCCTGGGAACTTCCATTCTGCTTTTTGTCTCTATGAATTTTCCTATTCCAGGTAACTCATGTAAGTGGACTATTTGTCCTTCTGTGTCTGCCTTATTTCAATTAGCGTAGTGTTTTCAAGGTCCTTCCATGTTGTAGCATGTATCAAAATTCCGTTCCTGTTTACGGCTGAATGGTATTCCATTGTATGTGTGTGCCACATTTTGTTTATCCATTCATCTGTCGATGGACACTCGGGTAAACTGTTTCCACCTGCTTGCTATTATGAGTAATGTGGCTATGAACACTGATGTGCAGGTACCTGTTTGAATGTCTCCTTTTAGTTCTTTGGAATATATACCTAGGAGTGAATTGGTGGGTCGTATGGTAGTTCTGTGTTTACATTTTTGAGAAACCACCAAACTGTTTTCACACAGGGGCTGCACCAGTTATGCTTGTTGTTGTTGTTGTTGTTTTTAATTATTTACTTTTAAAATTATAAAAAGAATGCATGTCTGTTATAGGAAATCCAGAAAATATAGGAAACCATGCAGAGGATAATAAACCTCTCCTAAACTCCTGCATATTCTCCCAGGTTGCTGTTCACCCCTTCCCTGTTTTGGGCCATCTGGGTTAATGGGGCAGCTCCTCTGTTCCGGACAGCAGGACATTGTCCCCTCAAGGCCCCACCCCCTCTCCATGTCTTCCATTTCTGCCCTTTGCTCTCCCTGCACCCTCCCCCACCACTGGCAGCTCTTTTAACATCTTTGATGGCTCTTTTGTTTGTAGGTTACCTTGCAAAACCTGTGCTGGTGTTTTGTGGGCGCATATTTTCAATTTATGGAAATGGTATTTTGTCATAGATCCCATTCTGCTTCTCATGTTCGCATTTGGCACTCTGCCTTTAAGACCCCAACCTTTTTCCTAACATTTAAATAAGGAGCCACAGCTGTGTCCTAGCACCTGCTCTATTGCACAGAGTAGATGCTTAATCTTCTTGAAATGAACTATTGCATACATTTTAGACACAATTGGAGTCCGGCTGTATTGCCTTTTCAAATGTAACAAGCAGGCACTAGCATTTTCCCTGCAGTAGGAATTCCTTTACAGTGTTTTCTTCAATGGCTGCTTGAGATGCAACATTAGCTTTTAAAACCAGTTCTCTGTTGCTAGACGTTTAGGTGATTGCTAGTTTTACATTGTTATAAATAATGTTACTCGTCCAGAATTATGTCAAAAGACATAGGAACTTTTAACACTTCTGAAAAGAATTGCTGGATTTCTGGACAGCTGATTTTTGAAGATGGGGCTATGAAGGCCAAGGGGAATTTGAGTGACAAAATGGTGTGGTTCAGTGGGACAGACGTTGGCCTGGGAGCCGGAGACCTGGGTTGGCTCTGTTGTGTGGCCTGCTGTGTGACCTTAGCAGTTCTCTTGACCTCTCTGAATCTCAGAAATCTCCCCTGTCAGGTGAAGGATTTAGACTGGCTGGGGAACGTGAGCTGGGAGTTCTTTCCACATTGCTTCCAGGCTGGCAGGCTGTTACCAGGCCCTGGATGGAGGCAACACAGCGGATGCGCTGGTGGACTTCACAGGTGGGGTTTCCGAGCCCATCGACTTGACCGAGGGTGACTTTGCCAGTGATGAGGCCAAGAGGAACCAGCTCTTTGAGCGCGTGTTGAAAGTGCACAGCCGGGGAGGCCTCATCAGTGCTTCCATCAAGGTAAGAACACAGAACCGAGCCCCAGAGGCGGCCCCTCCCCTTCACTGACCCTGATTGGGGTGGGAGGTGACTGGCTTTTCAGGGAGAGCCCCTGCCCAGGTTGGATCACAAATCCAGACCCTCAGCCTCATGGAGGGGAGCAGTTAGAGGCTGCAGCCCCTCCCCAGTGCTGGACAGCACAAGCCTCGGGCCCCCTGCCCTAACCTTACACTACGAAAGGCCTTGCCCACACTGTTCAACTAGCGTCCCCCTTTCCCAGCCCTTTCATAACGGAGTGATAGGTCCTTTGGCCAAGGTTTAAGGCATCACAGTTGCGAGGCGATGGGAAGGGCGAGGGAGCCCCTACTGCCTGCTGGCACAGGCCTGGGCTCTTCAAGACGATCGTCTCATTTCATTGACTGCTCACGTTTTGGGTGGGAAAGTTGGGACTCAGTGAAGGCAGAATTTGAACCCAGGTTTGGCTGACCCAGTGGTATGTTGATAAAAGACTGGAAAATTTAAAAGCCCTGGTTTGCTGACTTCTGTGGTGTAAATACTCCCACCGTGGTTGATTTCAGGCTAACGTTTTAACAACCAGATTGCAAAACTGAGCCAGTGCTAGTCGACTCCAACACAGCCCTGGGCCGATCCCACTGCAGGTCCCTTCCTTTATCCACCACTACTGTTCCCCGGCTTTGTAAGGGGCTGTGAATGCGGAGGTCAGTCCCTAACCTCAGAGGAATGATGTTTCCCCTTTGTGCGGGGCTGCCATTCCCTCCCCGTCCTGTAGGGGGTGGTGTGGCCTCTGGCTCCAGGTGGAGCCTGCCCTGCCCTGCCCTGCCTCTGAGCAACTGTGTCCCACAGGCAGTGACAGCGGCAGACATGGAGGCCCGGCTGGCGTGTGGCCTCGTGAAGGGCCATGCGTATGCCATCACTGATGTGCGCAAGGTGCGCCTGGGCCGTGGCCTGCTGGCCTTCTTCAAGTCAGAGAAGCTGGACATGATCCGCCTGCGCAACCCCTGGGGCGAGCGGGAGTGGAACGGGCCCTGGAGTGACACGTGAGGCCCGGGGCTTGGGCAAGGACAGGGGGCAGGCACCGGGAAGACCCCAGGTGGGTGGGCCGGGGTACGAGGGCTTGGGCAAGGACAGGGTGGACTTCCCGGAGGAGGTGGCACCAGGGCTGGGCCTTAAAGGATTTGGGGGGAGGATGACATTAGGAGAAGACTTACTTGGGAGCAGGCATGTGTGTGGGGGGATAGATTCAGCATGGGCAGAGGTCTGGAGGTGGGATGAGCTGATTCCTATAGGGGATGTAGAGACCAGTCTTGGCGCTTGAGTGGGGAGGAAAGCAGGGAGGGAGGCCACCAAGGGTGGGAATGGGGGTGACTGCCCTGTGCTTGGTTAATGGCCCTGGTGAGGCCAGGAGAGGAGCAGAGCCTAGGCCCCCAGTGAAGGAGCTCCCTTCACTGAGGGTCAGTCCCCTCACTTGCCCCAAGCCTGCAGCTTTGCTCCCAGACCTCCGGATCCCCGGCATGGTGGCAGCCCACGGTTGCCTGAGAGAGTGGGCAGACAGTACTTCCTGGAGAGGGGCCTGGGCATGGCCCTGGGTGCCCCCAACTACACCCACACTGATGGAGGCCTAGTGCTGAGCTGTCCCTCATGCCTCCTAACCCTTGCCAGAGTGGCCCTGAGGGTGTCCCTCTGATACTCCTCTCTCTTCCCTCCCCTGTGCTCACATCCCAGCTCAGAGGAGTGGCAGAAAGTAAGCAAGAGTGAGCGGGAGAAGTTGGGTGTGACTGTGCAGGATGACGGCGAGTTCTGGTGAGTGTGCTCTTGCCCTGGGCGGATGTCCAGGGCTGAGAGGGGAGCCTCCTGTGTGCCGGGCGGGAGGCGCTGGACAGGGAGGCGGGAGCCAGGGCTCTAAAAATGCCCCACCATCAACTTGCCGTGTGGCCTCGGATAAGCCACTGCATCTTTTTGGGCCTGTTTGCTCCTCTGTAAAGTGAATTGGGCAGAATGGACCCCTTCGTCCCCATAGCCTCCACTGCCCATGTCAGGGGACCCTGGGCTGCTCTGGTACCCGGGCTGAGCCCTCGGCAAGTAGGCCAGGGTACCAGCAGGTGGGGAATTGACCAGAGGGCAGAGGGCATGCTGGCAGCCTGATGCCGAGAGCAGGTAGGAAGAGGAGAGGCCCTTTGGAGGAGCTAAGACTCAGGGTGCAGAGGAGCCCTTGGGCGAGGACAGAGACCCAGCCCAGAGGCAAGAGAGCACACTTGGGTTTGGGATGGGAAGAGTGAGTTCAGGGAGGTGAGGAGGTGAGCTTGGAGGATGGCAACAGCCTTGCTTAAAGAGCATGATAGTGACTCCTGCCTTCATTCACTCCTGCATTCATTCATTCGGCATTCATTCATTCTGCATTTAGCCCTGCTTGCCAGGCTCAGTGTCTTTCTTCAGCAGGACACTTGATTTGGAGACTGAACCATTTCCTGGAGGGATACAGGGTACCCTGTGTGTGGGAGATGTTGTGAGGGCCCCAGGCAGATCCAGAGGCAGATGGCAGTGATCCTGAAGGTCCCCTCCTGCAGGTGTCAGGGGACCCACTGCAGGAGGCCCCCCCAGGCCTTTTGGTGTGGGCTTCTGTGGATGAGATCCACTTTGCCCAGTCTGGCTCAGGGGCCAGTCGAATTAAAACATAGCAGTAGAAAACCCTCATCAGGAAAGGGCTTCCTCCTAAGGCCTTTCTCAGATATGTTCACCCTTGATGCATATATGTGCATATTCTCATATATGTGCACACTTGAAGGTGGGTGGGCACTCCCCTTCCCCCTGCCCAGGCTCCTGCAGGTGTCGCAGTATCCTGGCCACTGCAGCTCGCCTACCAAGGGGTTTCCACCACTAGCTGTGGATGACAATGGATGGAAACTGTAGAGGGCTGTACACATTAGTTATTCATACTATTAATAATTGTAACGGCCAGCCTTTGGCAACTCCTGTCTGCTGGAAGTTGTATTACGTGCTTTTATTGTTATTGCATTGCTTAATTCCTGCACTGACTCTGAGGTAGGCAGCTGTCGTTAGATTTATTCCCGTTTTACAAAGCAGGAGACTGAGGCCAAAAGAGATGTGAAGGGTCCGTGTGATGCCATGTCCACACTTGCTGTGTAGGCCGTGGCGCAGAGCATGTGGGGCGAGTGGGCAGGCTGGTGGGCGGGGTGGGGTGGGGAGACCGGCGGCTCAGCCCCTTGCCACGCCCAGGATGACCTTTGAGGACGTGTGCCGATACTTCACGGACATCATCAAGTGCCGTCTGATCAACACGTCTTACCTGAGCATCCACAAGACGTGGGAGGAGGCCCGGCTGTGCGGCGCCTGGACGCGGCACGAGGACCCGCTGCACAACCGCAGCGGGGGCTGCATCAACCACAAGGACACCTTCTTCCAGAACCCGCAGGTGGGCCTCCTTGGGGATCCCCCCCGCCCCCACCCCTTGAGCAACTGTGGGGCCCTCGGCGCCGTCCTGCCACGGACTCCGGCACGACCTCGGGTACATCCCTGTACCTCCGTGGGGTTCGGTGCACCGTTTGTACAGCGGGGTTGGATGGGCGTGTCTGGGAGGTCCTGTCACCCGCAACCTCACAATATGACCTGCAGGCTCTGAGGACTAATGAGTGCCCTGATAAGAGTTACGGGGACATTGTATTTAGAGGCTGAGCTGGGGCCTCAAACCCCTTGTTTTCACACATGGTGCTGCTCCTTCTGGGGAGACTTGGCCAGGCTGGCTCCCCACGGGACTCCTCCCCTGCGGCCTCCTCGGTCATGACCCTGGCACCCGCCTGGTCCTCACGCCCGGTGTGCCCTCATTGAGCACCAGCTGCATGCAGGCTCGGAGCTGAGCATCCATCGTTTCCCCGAGTCCTTCCACCCCACGTGCGGGGTGGACACTGCCAGCCCATCTCACAGATGAGGGACTGAGGCTCGGAGAGGTGACGTGATTTGCCCAAGTTCACACAGCTGAGCTCTGGGCCGAGCTTCGGGAGCCGTTTTCGGTGTGGTCTCACCGTGCGCCCCTCTTCCTCTGCTGCACCCGCAGTACATCTTTGATGTCAAAAAGCCAGAAGATGAAGTGCTGATCTGCATCCAGCAACGGCCCAAACAGTCCACCCGCCGGGATGGCAAGGGTGAAAATCTGGCCATTGGCTTTGACATCTACAAGGTGAGGCCAGCTGGGACCCCTGCTCTGGGTAAGGAGAGTTTGGGCTGCCTGGGCCTGGGGGAGAACACTCTAGAGCACTTTGGTCTCTGACATCACCCCTGTCCCCCTGGCCACATTGGATGATGCCATGGTTGTGCTGTGACACAGGTCCTGTTTCGATCCCCACAGAGGCCCAGCCTGCCTCGGATTGGTCCCACTGGAGCTCTCAGCCTGATTTCTTCTTGCCCAGACCCACAGGCTGTTTGGACGGGGAAGGGGACGATTGCTGGTGGTCGGGCCTAGGCTCTGGGGGGCCCCCCACGGCTTCCTCCCTCAGGGCTCTGGCTCCCCTGAGTTGGAAGCCTTGCTGGGCACTGGGAAGAAGCATCCTGGGCAGAGCCAGGAGGGCTTCCCCCTGGCCACTCCCCTGGCCTGGGCCCCGAGGCCTTCCACACGTTGTGACGCCCTGTGTGTGATGACACTCAGCGTAGCGGGGCGCCTTGGGCCTGCCAGACTCCAAGAACCTAATGAAACCAAGTGCATGTGCTGGGCCCACGGCTTGAGTCGAGGCCCTGGCATTTGATGTGCTGGGTCGTATCATAACCGTTTGTTCACGTCAGCATGTTGGAACATTCACTGCGTGCTGACGTTGTGACTTTGACGTGACATGACCTTCGCTGATGTGACTATAGCTTATCATGGCACTTATTCCAGGAATTGTCCAGCATGTCCCGGCAGCTGGTGATGTCATTTCATGGACACATGCTGTGTCCTGCGCAGATAGTGATACTTGATTCTGTTGTGATGTCAGAAACCCCGCAGACATTGTCACCAGGGGGATTCCCATTGCCACCCCTCTCAGTAGCTTTATGAGATATAATTCACATACCATATGACTCGCTCACTTAAAGTGTATTTGTAGAGTTGTGCGGCCATCACCACAGTCAATTTTAGGCCACTTCCATCACCCCAAAAAGAAACCCCGCACCCTTTAGCCGCCACCACCCAGTTGCATCCACCTCCCTCCCCGCCAGCCCTAGGCAGACAGATTCTCATGTACTTCTGACTCTGTAGATACGCCTCTTCCGGCAACGAGGGGGAGATGTGGGGTGCGGGGTGGGGTGAGGGGCTCTGTGTGACCCGATGTCTCCACCCCCGTCAGGTGGAGGAGAACCGCCAGTACCGTATGCACAGCCTGCAGCACAGGACCGCCAGCTCCATCTACATCAACTCCCGCAGTGTCTTCCTGCGCACGGAGCAGCCCGAGGGCCGCTACGTCATCATCCCCACCACCTTCGAGCCAGGACACACCGGCGAGTTCCTGCTCCGAGTCTTCACTGATGTGCCCTCCAACTGCCGGTGCGTGGGGACTGGCTGGGGGCCTGGGTTGGCAGGGCCTAGGTCCACACCAGGCTGGCCCGCAATCTGCAGCCCAGAGATCTTCAGTGTCGTCCTCAGCCATGGAGCCTGGGCCTCCAGCCTCCCTGACCTGACATTAGCATCCATCCCCTTTCTTCCCCTTCCTCTCCTCCCCTGTCCCAGCCTCTCTTGGCCACACGAAGGAGCAGCTGCTCACGTGTGCAGAGCGCTTCACAGTTTACAAAGAAGCTTTCACTCATCTCATTTGCTCTTCCTGAACCCTGGGGTGGGGGGAGGCCTGACCCCTTCATTTTATAGATCAGAACTGGGGATCGACGTTGGCTGGGGGTGGTTTCTGAGTCCGTGCCACCAGTGGCAGAGTCCGGCTAGGTGGACCCTGAAACCACCCCCATCCCTGCTGCAGTGCAGACCTGTGCGTCCCACACTGCCCTCCCACCTTGCTAGGCAGCCCAGAGTCGGTGCTCCCTGCCCACGTCCCAGACTGGGGGGGCAGCTTGTGGAATTAGCGGACCTCGGTCCCGCCAGTCTGTGCTGTGTTGGGCAAGCCCCTTCCCCCAGCGATCCTGATGCTTCCTAATCCGTAAAATGGGCAGAGTGGCAGTCACTTATCTCCCAGGGCTTTGTGAGGATTAGAGATAATACCTGTAACATCCCAGCAGAGTGCTTGGCACACAGTAATGCTCGGTACCTTGCTTTTCCCTTGGGAGAGGAGGGGGCACCCTTGGGTAGGGATGGGGCAGCGGGAAGCTTATGGGGCTTTGTTTGCCCGAGACAAGCATTGTCTGGACTAAACGCTGCTCTTGACCCCCGCCCCACTCTTCTCGAATCCCCTGACCTTCCGTCTTCCCGGACCCTCTCCATCACCTCCCGCCCCTTCTCCTCTGCCCCGCATCAGGGAGCTATGCCTGGATGAGCCTCCCCACTCCTGCTGGAGCTCCCTGTGCGGCTACCCCCAGCAGGTGACCCAGGTGCATGTCCTGGGGGCCGCCGGTCTCAAGGACTCCCCAACAGGTGAGCTTGCCTGGAGAAAACCCCCAGCCCTCCTCCCCTCCCAAGCCACAGACACAGCCTCCAGAGCTCTCCTGCTCTCACTCATTGAATGAGCAAACCCATCCTGACATCCACTTTGGGCCCAGCCCTGGGATGAAGCTGGGCGTATAGAGAACACGCTCTGCCTCCTGCCCTCGGGCGGCTTCCAGTGTGCCAGGGCAGTCAGCCGCAGGGACAGGCAGCTAGGAGGGAGGGCTCAGGGAAGGCTTTTTTGGGGGGGGGGCATTTCTCCAGGCTAAGGAGGTATTAAGGCGTGAAGCCTGGTGAAGGAAGGTAGGGGAGAAAGGTGCTCCGGGCGGGGGGAGCAGCTTGGGTAAAGGTCTGGAGACCAGAGATTACCAGTGTGCCCCCTCCTGTCTCTGGAAGTTAGGGAGCTGGCCAGGCTCTGGTCTCCCTTCTCCTGAATACACGAGCCCAGGCTTCTGTCTCATCCGGGGCCTGTCCCAGCCCCACCCTCACCCCGTTGCCCACTCCCTCTTTCTAGGGGCTAACTCGTACGTGATCATCGAGAGTGAGGGGGACAAAGTCCGCTCGGCCGTGCAGAAAGGCACCTCGACTCCTGAGTATGATGTGAAAGGCATCTTCTACCGCAAGAAGCCAAGCCAGCCCATCACTGTGCAGGTGACCCACCTGTCTGGGGTCCCTCCTGGGCCCCCCGCCTCATGCTTCCGCACTCAGAGTGGCTGGGCCCAGCGTGGCAGGGCCTTTGACAGGGACCCAGGAACACTGGGTTCTGGTTCCCACTCTGTCCCTGGCATGGTGTGGCCTAGGGAATTCTCTTGCCTGCCCCTCCCGGTGCCCCAGAGTCCCCTCTGTGGGGTGGGATGAGTTGGGTTAGCTGTAGGGATTGTGGGACACAGCAGGGTCAGACTGCTGGCCAGGGACAGTGGGCATCTCTGCCAGTCTTGCCCCAAAGCCTTGGGAGTTGTTCCTTAAATTTCCCTGGTGGCAGATGGTAGGAGTGACTATTGCCTGAGAGCAGGGGATTAGAAAGCCAGGGTCCTGGGCACGGGCTTCCTTCCCCTCTCAGGCCAAGGGGGCCACAGTTCTGAGCTCATTGGCAGGAAGCCCTCTGTCCCTGGGGTCCAGGCCAGCATCTCTCCCGGTGAGAAACCATCTGTAAACAAACGCTCGGGTATCCTGGGGGAGCTACTATAGGGTTTCCAAGTTTTTTAACACTGAGTCCTTCCGGATCAAATCACAGACCCATAGATGTTTGGGCTGGAAGGACCCTTAGGAGCCATTGATCCAAACCTCATGTTGAAGATGGGGAAACCAGAGCAGGGGGTGTATCACTTGTCCAAGGTCACCCAAGGTCAACAGCAGAGCTAATAATGACAGATTTAACTGTATACATGGAGGGGAGCTTTGACATATGGGAGGAAGCCTGAGGCTCTGGCAGGGGCATGGCCTTGCCCAAGGTCCACGGTGAGGCAGATGCAGGGCTCCTTTTCCTCAGCCCACCTTGCGTCACAGGAAGGGGAGTCAAGGCTCTGCCGCCGCTGTCAGCAGCCCTCAGACCCATAGTCCTTGTCTTGGAGATGGCCCCCAACCATCCTCTGTCTCCTTCCAGATCTGGAACTACCGAGTCCTGAAGGATGAGTTTCTGGGCCAGGTGCACCTGAAGGCCAGCTCGGACGACCTCCAGGCCCTGCACACCCTCCACCTCCGAGACCGCAACAGCCAGCAGCCCAGCGACCTGCCGGGCACCGTTGCTGTGCGCATCCTCAGCAGTGCCTCCCTCACGGCCATCTGATGCCTGCCCATCTACCTGCACCCACAGTTCTCACCACCATCCGCATGTCCCCAGCCAGGCCAGGGACTAACCTGGGAGCCGGGACACTGGCGTCCTTTTCCCAGCTTTTCCACTGACTTGCTGTGTGACCTTGGGAGGTCTCTGTCCCTCTCAAAGACACTTGCCTCAGCGTCCCGAGGACCCCAAAGCATTCCCTTCTCATAGAGGAGTCGTCTTGCCTGAGATTTAAAATAGCCCTCCCTACCCCAACTGCCACCATGGCTAAGGGACTCTATCCGTTGAAAACCTTCTCCCAAGGCCCTGCTGTCTGCCAGCGGAGTGCCAAGAAGATGTCACTTGTTTACACACAAACTACCACATCCCCAAGGCCCACTCCTGCCCCTTGTGTCCCAGACCTGCCCCAGTGTCCAAGACTTGCTTTCTTTGTCACCTACATCTGGTTTTCTAGCCACCTTGAAAGGACTCTTGGCTCTTGGGTTCCTGCCCAGGCTAGAATTTGGGACATGTCCAGGTGACATCTGTCCATTCTCGAATCCCATCCACTCACCCGCCCATCAGGTATTTATTCAAAGGAGATTCGCCAAATGAATAAACGATGCCCATGAGACCCCATGTGGAGCCGGGCCTCTCCTCGCAGCTCTGGGAGACCTGGCGTCCGTCCTGGGCCTCGCCTCTGCTCTCAGGTCCTCTCAGATACAGACGCCCAGAGGAGCTGCAGCCACCTTCTCCTTCTACGTTCTGATTGCATTCCCAGCCTCTGGTTTAGGGTCCCTGGAGAGGGGGTGGAGAGGAAGGGCGTCCTGCCTCCACTGCCCTGACGCGGGAAGGAGTGTGTCTGATGTAGTGGGCCAGGCGGGGAGAGACCTGAGAGGAGGCACCCCCCTCTGCTGCAAGACCTGGGCTTTTCCCGGGAGCAGGGACTCTGCAGTGGTGGTCTCGGGCCCGTTGACATCAGTTTGCACATTGGGCTTGACAGGAGATGGTAAATCCATTGTCTGACCAGAGGCCCTTCCACCAACATTCCCCTCAAAGCGTAGCCGAGGAGACATCACCCTCTTGCTGCCTGGACCAAAACTCTCCTTTTAGTCCTCAACGTTTTATATTCTTTCCGTTTTAACTCTCAATTTTAACCAGGGGTTTTTAAAGGAAAACTGAAAGGCAGAACCCTTTTTTCTTCTTAAGCTCCAGTTCCTGTGATCCTCTGATTTTATTTTGATCTGCTTGGGGAGGGACGTGGCGAGGTCATACCTTCTCAGAGGAGGTCTGGAGGTGGATGAAGAAGATGGGGGTTTGTACCCGGATGTTTTACAAGCCAGCACCTACTGCGTTCTTGGAGAGTGTTGGCGCTGTGACCATCTTTGGATCTCCCTGTGCCCTTCTCAGGCTCCAGACCAGGTGTTGTCAGTGAAAAAGTCCAGTTGGTTCAAGATCAGGAATTCCTGTGGCCTTGCTGGGAATTCCTTTGGGGAACCTGCCTTTTCAGCTCCAGATCTGGCTCTGGGGTGCAGTGACCTGGCTGGATATGCTGGATTCTTGACCCCTCGCTCTGGCTGGCTCTGCTCCTGTGTCCTGGCCCTGGGTCACGGGAGGGGCCAGGAACTGAATGACAAGGAGGACAAAAGGATTCCTTCTCGAAAAGCTGGGACTTCTCCTCAAGAACCCGAACCTAGGGTGAGGACTTTGCGTGTGACCAGGAGCAAGTTGCTTAAACCTCCTGTGCCTCGATTTCCCCCTCTGCAAAGTGGGGCCAGTGATTATCGTTTGTCAGCACTCTTCCTAGCAAGTGCTGTATAAGGGCAAAACAATACCCTTTCTCTATGTATCTTTGTATCCGTACACACTATATACAGTCATGTAATCACCACTTCTCAGTGTCTGTTTGAAAGGAAGACTCCTGAGTTGGGTGGAGTGTCGAGGGCCGGATAAGCCAGCTTGGGGCCTCTGGGGCCGACACACGGGTCTTTGCTCAGCCATGTCCACCTGGGCTACGGGGGCAAACCAGGACCAGCTGGAGACCTGTGTGGGCTTTAGCCTGGGGGCTGGGCATTTTGTCAGAACTGGTTCAGACAGCCCTGCCCTTGCTCCCTGCCCCTCTTGGTTGGCTCCTGGCTGTGTGGGGATCCTGGTCCCCCGGAGGCCCTGGGGACTGGGCAGGTGAGGATGGAGCTCTTTCAGGCTGGGACTGGAGGGTGAGTGGGGAGAGCAGCCGCTCTGTTTGCCTGGTGCACCCTGCAGTCCACAGGGGCCTCAAGTCCCCATTTGCAGATGGGTGGGGCCCCTGCTGCACAGCACCCCGAGCTGGGCTGCGTTCTCCTCAGGGCTGAGCGCAGGGTCAGGGGAGTGGAGACCTGTTCCGTTCTCAGAATAAATGTTACCACAATTCCAGAAAGGCCTTCCTGTGTCTGTCTGTCCCTCTGGGGATATGGGACAATGAAGGGAATGTTTCCCAGGCCTGGGTGACTGTCTGTTTAGAGAGCCACGTGAAGGAGTTACAGCTGAAGCTGGACCCCGATGCCTGCCTGGTGGGACCGTGCTGGCATCATTCGGCTGTCCCTTCACCTGGCCTTTTCCCAAGTCCCGTCCCAGGCACGGGGGTGGGGGAAGCAGCCACAGTGCCTGCTCCGGGGCAGTGTACAGACTGGTGGGGAAGACATGCAGAGAACCAGTGGCGAGGCAATGTGGGACTACTGGGTGTTCCCTGAGCCTGCTGGGGGCAGGAAGTCCTCGCCCTGAGCCAGTTGTGGAATAGAGGGGGGCAGCCGCATGAAGGGCAGCCGAAAAGGAGATGGGCTTGTGGGGGTACAGGTGGATGTAGGGGATCAGAGTGGAGGCTGTTGAGGGGGAGATGATGGCAGCTCGAGCCAGAAAGGCGGGGGTGGCGGGGAGGAGAAACCAGAGGGATTTCAGAGGTAGAGTGGACAGAACTTGGTGGCTGGGTTGGGAGTGGGGAGTAAGGGAAGAGTA
The DNA here is from genome assembly GCF_011762595.2 of Tursiops truncatus. Classification (NCBI taxonomy): domain Eukaryota; kingdom Metazoa; phylum Chordata; class Mammalia; order Artiodactyla; family Delphinidae; genus Tursiops; species Tursiops truncatus. Next base: position 54,352,161 of record NC_047041.1, on the reverse strand, counting down.
AATGCACTAAGACCAAGATTTCCTCATCAGACTGAGGGAAGGATGTGCTGAGCGACGTGCCCGCCCTAGCGTAGTGCCTGGCCACTGTTGGGTGCTGAGCAGCTGTAGCTGTGCAGCACCTGGAGGGGACCACACACCCCCGCGCCACTCCGCACCCATCCTTCGCAGCTCAGACCTGCGCTCTGCCGGGGGCACCATTTCCTCTTCGGGCCTCAGCTCTCCCATCTGTGTGAGGCTGACACCACTCGCCCCCCGAGTCTGGCCGGCTCAGCAAGAGATGATGAGAGGGGTGGTAGGTATCGAGTGCGGACGGCAGATGGGAGTACAGCAGTGGGGACTGTTCAGGAGCAGCTCCGGTCATGGGCACCCAGCCAAGCACACGCCAGCACCCAGGGGTCTTCGGGGGTCAGGATCGTCGGGTCAGAGGGAGCCCCAGCCTCGGCACAGCCGGGGTCCCAGCGCCGTCGCTTCCCACCCGCTGCTCCAGGCGGAGGCCGGATGCTCAGCCTTGCCCTCCAGGGGGCGCCGTCGGGCAGCTGTGCCCGGGAGGTGGCGCAGTTGGGCCATTGGTCCCTCCCTGGGTCCCCCACCCCATCCTTTGGGTGGCAGCCAGGTGGCCCCTTCCCTGCAGGCACAGCCCAGTTACAGAGACTCCAAAAGAGTACCTCCCTCCGCCCTGGCCAAACCTGTCCCAGAGAGGCCTGCGTGGCTGGAGCTGCTGCCAGGGTCGCTGCAGGCGAAGGGCCACGGCGTGCAAGGGCCAGGTCTCAACAGGGAGTCCTCCGTGTCACCGTCTTCGCTGATGCTAATAACGAACATGTTGTTCACTCTCTACCCTCCTCCCCTACTGTAAAATCGCATTTTCCACCTCAGTTTGCACGAGCCCCTGGTACATGCAGCGTTGCTCCCAGTCAGCTGCTTTGAGAAGGTTCCCTGCATGATTAGAGACAGCAGGCATCTCGCGCCCCAGCCCCCAGAACAAGCTGTGGGGCAGTGGCGAAGTGATGAACTTCAGGGGGACGCATCTGAGGTGAGCCCTCGGGAAGTGGCCTGGGGCAAGGGCAGTGGCTGTGTGTGTGGGGGGTGCGGGCAGGGCAGCAGAAAGGGCCAGGAGGCAGGGCTTGCTTCCTCCTGCCCTGCCTCGCCTGGTCCTTTGCTCTGAGTCTCAAACAGCCATTTTGCGGAGAAGGAAACAGTCTTGGCAGACAGCAGGCAGGGGCCAAGACTCAGCAAATCAGTGACCAAGTCGGGATCAGAACAAGGTTTCCTGCCCAGGTGCTGAGAGCAGGTGGTGGGCATTACTGCAAATGACAGGAGGCAGCTGAGGCTGGGATGAGTGGCTCCGGGCCTGCTCCCACGCCGGTCGGCAGCACAGCCGAGAAAGACCCCAGTGCCCCGGCCTCCCCGCTGGGCGGCCAGGGCTCCGCCAGGGCCCTGGGCAGCACAGCCCGCCTCCCACGCTGATGTCACGACACCCAGACCTCGGAGGGCCCTCCAACTCCGCCTCCCAGGGGAAGGCTCTGGAGTAGGGAGGAGAGGGCAGCAGTGCCGGCCGGAGAGCTGCCCTGGGCAGGAAGGAAAGGGAGAGACTGAGAGAGAGAGTCACACAGCGAAAGACCGCAAGACCCAGAGAGACCCCCAGAGCAAGTCACGGAGCAAGACAGAGGAAGAGGGGGCTTGTGTCTGCAGATTTTCCCACACCTGCCACCCCAGCTTCCCGAGCCCTCTGTGCTGGTGGCAGCTCCAGCCAGGCCGGTGGGCAGCAGGGACCCAGGTAAGGATGGGCTGCCCGCTGTCCTGAGCCCTGGGAGAAGGGTTTGCTGGACTTCGGGGGAGTCATGGGCTCAGGCCACCCTGGAGCCACTGTCCCCACAGCCAATTGCTCCTGGTCTGGGCTCCCTGCCATCTCTGACCAGAGCTGGGACGGGGGGCAGACATGCTGGGGGTGGCAGACAGAGTCCTCTGCCCCTGACTCTTTGTCTCCTTAGGCCTCTCTCAGCCACTATCTCTTTCTTTATCTCTCTCCTTGGATAAGTCGCTTCCTTCCTCTGTGCCTCAAATTTCCCATCTGTGACATGGGAGATGAAGCCCCATCAGCCATGGTTGTTGGGAGGACAAGGTAAACTGAGCATGGGTACAGAAATGGAAATACAGTTCTGTGTTCTCTGTTGTCAATTTAAAAAGCAATTAACTTGAACAGGGATTAGTTATTATTTTGAAGAAAAAAAATGTCTATTTTGTAGCTTTTTCCTTACACGTGACCCTTAAATTCTATGCCCTTTCAACCCCTTTCCACCTGCCAAGGTCCTGAAGGCCCCGGTTCTGCCCCTGGCTCTCGGGGCTCACACTGGTGCAGGATGCCAGCACCACAGCTGGGCATCCTCTTCACAGACGTAGCTCCCCACGGCAGCTGCCTGCTGGCCTTTGTTGAATTCCCTTCTCAGCCAGACACCCAGGCCAGGTGCAGGTCTCCAGAAGGACGGTGTGCCTGCTGTATCCCGGAGCCCCAGGGCAGGGGTCAGGGCTCGGGTGTCAGGTAGTGTCATGGGCAGAGGATCAAATGCCCCAGCGCCTCTGAATGCACCTTGTGAAAAATTGATGCTCATCTTGGGAGGCAGGTAGGGGGCCAGAGGGGCCTCATGCCGGGGCCAATGGGCTGGGGCTGCTTTTGATCACCCCACTCAGTCCCACGAGTCCTTCCTGAGCTGTCCCTGTGCTGTGTGAGGTGATGGCTGAGCCCCACACCCTACCCTGTATCAACTCCCTCACTTTGGGAGCAGAGGTGGGGACAGACCCTGACCAGACAACAAACGCATATAGTCAGGGCCGGATAGAGGGAAATATTGGGGCTCTTGGCAGCCTGGGGACAGTCAGGGAAGGCTTCCTGGAGGAGGTACCATCTAAACTGAGCCGTGAAGCATAGGTGGGAATTTATTAGTCAGAATTCCAGGCAGAGGGTCCAGTGTATACAAAGTCTAAGAGGTATAAAAAGGGCCAGCATATTTCAGGAAGAGTGAGTGCTGAGAACGGCCCAAGGGCAGGGGTGGGGAAGGAAGAAAGCAGAGAGAGGCAAGACTGAGACGCATAGTGCTGGGCCTTAAGCGCAAGATGGGGGAGGGATTAGAGCCCCCATCCTGAAGGCCGGGGGTGCTCTGGAAGGGTTTTAGGCACGTCGTGTCATGAGCAGGTCATGTACAGCCTGACCCTCCTCTTGGGCCAGGCTGTCCCTGTCACCTGTACTCCTGGGGCAGCTCTGAGCTGGGTGGCCAGAGACCAAGTCCTAATCCTGAATTTGTCCTGTCCTGCTGTGTGACCTTTGGCAAGCCTTGGTCCCTCTCTGGCCCCTTTGCCCATATGTCCAGGGGAGGGGGCTGGACTTTCTACTTCTTAGGAGCCCTTTGGGAATCTCTGAATAACAGTAGTAAAAAGGGAGCTCAGCTGCTCTGGGCAGTGGAACTGGTGATGGTGGCAGAGGCTCAGGTCACGCAGGCTGGGCTGTGGCCAGAGGGAGAGAAGCCAGGGAGGGTTCCTCAGGGAGGAGGGGCTGGGGCTTTGGGAAGAGCCCAGGTGACCCAGCCAGGCTCAGTGCTTCCAGGGCTGGCTGGCTCAGAGGTTAGACATGGTCTCTCTCCCTGCAGAACTGTGTCTGGCCAGGCGGGCAGTAGGAGCATTTGACCAAGGACAATGGTGATTCTTCAGCAGGTGAGGACTCCTTCATCTTTCTATCAGGAATAACCCCGTTGGGTGGCTCATCCTTCCCTATCCCATATTCTCTTATCCATGTTCTTAGCTGTAGAATCCCCTCCCTAATCCTTTCTTCTAGAAAACTCCTATCTATGCTTCAAAACCCAGGTATGAAACTTTCCCTGACTCTCTCAGGGCCCATTCTCCCTGTGATGTGTCTGTTGGGGCCTCCCTTTCTCATTGCACTCACCCCACTGGTCAGAAATTACTTATTTATACACATCTCTGAATCCCCAGGTAGTCCAGGCAGTGGAACAGCATGTGCAAAGGCCCAGATGTAGAGAAGCCCTTGGAGAAAGGGAAGACGAAGTTGGCAAGTCTATTGAAGCCAGACCAGGAAGGGCCTTGAGCCTGACTGGGGAGAAGTGAAGGGGGGATGACGTAGCCAGAGCTACAGGTTCCGAGGGTAATATGGGGAAGAAGCAGAGGTGCTGCCCCCGGCTGAGTCCTCCAGCCCCCCTTCCTTCCCAGGGCCACAGTGGCCCCTGACCCTCAGCCCTTCCCCGTGATCAGCCTGAAACTCTAATGAGCTCCTGGTCTCCAGATTCAGGAATGTGGGCCCTGAGCCAGGTCGGCCTGGCACCAGGCCCTTGGGCTGGTAGGGCTGTGTGCTGTGGAGGCTTGGCCAGTGGCTTCATGTCCTCCAGGACCATGTGGGACCAATGGGCAGCCGTGCCCTGCAGCTGCGTGTTTGAGTGTGAGTTATGTATATGTGTGTATGTGAGAAGGCAGGCGTCAGGGCAGGATCAGGATAGACAGTCTTCTGTCCTGGGGCTGGAGGAACCACCCCCTAGAGCCCCTCGGCCTGAGAGTCTCTTCAAAGGCCCATCAGAGATGGCCAAGACCAAAAACAGAAGGAAAAGTCACTGTCACTGAGTGTTTGCTGGGTGCCAGGGCCTGGGCTGCAGGCGGGGCTGGGTGGATGGGGACAATTGCAGACCCCAGAGGGAGGGCCTGGGCCACTCATAGCTCCCACAGCCGCTTTCCCTCGGGAGGCCTCTGACTTGCTGTCCACCCTCCTCCAACCAGCCCCCCTGAACGCTGGCCCATCTCGTCTGGCAGCCTCTGCTGGGAGCAGGTATCTGCAGGTGGACCTGGCTCTGCCCACCCCTCACACAGAAAGCACATTTCTGTTACTTCTTTGGTCCTGAATGAAGTCCCAGCTCTGGGGAGCCAGCCAGCCACGCCGCTCCACAGGCAGAGCCCGCAGCCCTGGGCTCATCTTGGGCTTTGCTGTTGATAAGTGTGCGGACCTGGGGCACACACTTCCTTCAGCCTTCCTGAGCCTCAGTTTCCTCATCTGTAAAACGAGGATAAAAACCCTCCTTTCCCAGGATGGTTGCTGTGAAGATGAAATGCCATGAGGGGTTCAGTCAGAGCGCTTGCCTTTCACCTGCCTACCAGGTCCGCCTCCTCCCGCCACGCCTTCCCTGTCCTGAAAGACGGTCGGTCTGCCCGAGCACTTGGTCCCTCTTCTGACTGACTTCTAAGTCCTCGCTGTGGCCACGACTCCCTTTGGGACCCTTCCCTCCTCTGCGCGCACTAGAGTCTGACCGCACGCCACCTTCTTCCCCTGCCTTCCTGGGGCGTCCTGGTGAGCCCAGAAATGGGGGACAGCCTTCATCCTGCTCCCCACGGCCTCCTCAGCTCCAGCGCCAGCACCCGCGGAGATGGAGCTCTGTGCCGAACGAATGAACGATTGTGATTTCACCCTCATTTTGTCCGAGGGGCTGGGGCGAGCATGATACCTACCTCAAAGGGATGTTGGAGAACAAAATATCGTAACACATGTACAACGCTCAACCCAATGCTGGACACAGCTCAAAAGAGTTTAACGGCCGCGGCGACCACTACTAAAATCATATCAGTAGTGTTCCTGTGTATGAGAATTTCCCATTCTTTTCTCTCTTTTACTTTACTGGGCATAAATATTTATTTGGGATAAATTATTTGAGGAGACCTCAGAGAATATGATGTTTCTTGCCCCGTGTGTAGAGTGGCCCAGTGTGGGACATATCAGTGACAGATACTCACCCATCCCTCCCTCATTCCCTCCATTCATCCATCATGCCAGCCTATCTGAGCCCCACAGAGTACCAGGCACAGAGAACACTTTCATAAGTTGTGCTCAGAATCCAAATCTCTTCATTATGAAAAAATGTTATTCATTTGTTGAGGGTTCTAATTCTTCAAAAGTAGCATCCACATTGGTCCTACTGTGTGCCGGGTACTCTCTATACATGATCTCATTTTATCGCCGTAAGGCTGTCGGGTAGGGATCTTTGTGCCGATATTGCTGGTGAAGAAACTGAAGCCCAGATAGGGTAATTTATTTTCATTTTTAATTTTTTTTAATTTCAGCTATGCTTTTATTTATTTATTTTTTTAACTTCTTTATCAGAGTATAATCGCTTTACGATGGTGTGTTAGCTTCTGCTGTGTAACAAAGTGAATCAGCTATACATATATCCCCATATCTCCTCCCTCTTGCATCTCCCTCCCACCCTCCCTGTCCCACCCCTCTAGGGGGTCGCAAAGCACCGAGCTGATCTCCCTGTGCTATGCGGCTGCTTCCCACTAGCTATCTATTTTACATTTGGCAACGTATATATGTCCCAGGTAGGGTAATTTAGACATGAGCTGGGGCAGGTCCAGACAGGATAGGGAGCCATGCTGGTGAGGGGGGCAGCATGCAGGGAGAAGAGACCTTGGGAAGAGGCTGCTGTGTAGGGCACAGGGCTGTGGCACAAGGAGCAGGCACAGGGCTCAGGGGAGGAGGTCAGACTTCCCCTGCTGGGTGGCATTCGCAGAGCGTGAGCTCTTTCCCAGGCACCCTGTGGTAGGCTGGGCAGACCCATCATGTTGATGGCTTTGGGAGTAGGTGGGAGTGTCTGGAGGTTCCTAGTGTGCCGGAAGCCACCTCCTTCAGCCAAGTACTCACTCACCCACCCAGCAAAGTGGCACTCAGCCCCTTCTCTGTACCGGGCAGGGCACAAAGGGTACGGAGATAAATTGACTGCTCCCTGTCCTGGAGGAGTTTCCAGACCAGAGGGGGAGGCAGCTCCGAAACACAGCAAGGGTGCCCATGAGCAGAACTGTGATAGCAGGAGTCCTGGGGGTGGAGTAGGGTGGGAGGGAGCCTGGGGATGGGGGAGGCTTCTGCCCCGCCTGCGGTACGGCAGGGTGGGGTGGTGATGTCAGGGAAGGCTCTGAGGCTGTCGTGGTAGCCCCTCACATACAGATGGGGGGCTGTGGTCTCAGGAGGAGGGACTTGCCCCACGTTGCAAGGCCAGCTGGTGCTTGTGAGAACCCAGAGATCTGTGGTACACGTGACCCGCTTCTTTAGGACCTCAGGGAAGTCTGCTGTGCTTCGGTAAGATGTGATTTCTGGCTCTGTGGTGAGGCCAGTGTAGGGACTAGATGTACTTTGCCCAGATTCCTGGATCAGAGTGAAGTTTGAAGATAAATCTGTGGACTGTTGATAACAGTTGGGTTAAGTCTTTTATTAAAATATAATGTTCTTCTTTGTCTGTTGTGACAATTCCTGATTTAAGGTCCATTTTGTTTGATATTAGTACAGCCACCTCAGCTCTTTTTTGGTTACTGTTTTCAAGGAGTATATTTTTCTATCCTTTCACTTTCAACCTATTTGTGTCTTTGGATCTAAAGTGAGTCTCTTGTAGATAGCATATAGTTGGATCATGTGTTATTTTTTTTAAACCTTTTCTGCCGACCTCTACCTTTTAATTGGAGAGTTAAATTCATTTCCATTTAAAGACTTACTTCTTCCATTTTGCTGTTTTTTTTAATATGTCATATCTTTCCCCTGTCAATTCCTCTATAATGACGTCTTTTTTTAATTGAAGTATAGTTGATTTACAATGTTGTGTTAGTTTCAGGTGTACAGCAAAGTGATTCAGTTATATACATATATATATATATATATATATATATATATATATATATATATATATATATATTTCAGATTCTTTTCCCTTATAGGTTACTACAAAATATTGAGTATAGTTCCCTGGGTTATACAGTAGGTACTTGTTGGTTATCTATTTTATAAATAGTAGTGGGTATCTGTTAATCCCAAACTCCTAACTTATCCCTCCCCCACTTTCCCCTTTGGTTACCGTAGTTAGTTTGTTTTCTATCTCTTTGGGTCTATTTCTGTTTTATATTTAAGTGCATTTGTATCTTTTTTTATGATGCCTTCTTTTGTGTTTGATTTTTTTCCCCCACTCTACTGTTTTGGTTCCCTTCTCATTCATTTCTCTCTCTCTCTCTCTCTCTCTCTATATATATATATATATTTTTTTTTCCCCCCTAATAGTTACTCTGGGGTTTACAATTAACACCTTACATTTGCAACAATCTAGTGAGGGTTAACACCAACTTAGCTTCAATAGTACATGAAAACGCTGCTCCTATACAGTTCCATCACTCTCTCTTTACAGTATTATTGTCAGAAATTACATCTTTATACACTGTGTGCCCATTAACATAGATTTATAATTGTTATTTTATGCATTTGTCTTTTAAATCACATAGGAAAAAAAAGAAGTGACAAACCAAAAATAACAATAAGGCTGGCTCTTATATTTACCTTTGTAGTTACCTTACTGGGTTCTTTATTTCTTTGTATGGCATTGAGTTACTGTCTGGTGCCATTTAATTTTAGCCTGAAGGAATATTTTTGGCATTTCTTGTAGAGCAGGTCTATTAGCTACCAACTCCCTCAGTTTTTGTTTATCTGGGAATGTCTTAGTTTCTCTTTCACTGTTGAAGAATATTCTTGCCACATACAGAATTCTTGTTGGAAATGTGTTTTTTTCCTTTCTGCATTTTAAATATATTATCCTACTGCCTTCTGGTCTCCATGGTTTCTGATGAGAAATCAGCAATTAATCATATTGAAGATCCTTCATATATGATGAGTCACTTCTCTCTCACTGTTTTTAAGATTCTCTTTTTGTCTGTCTTTTGATAGTTTGATTATAATGTGTCTCAGTGAGGATCTTTTTGAGTTTATCCTACCTGGAATTTATTGAGCATTTTAGATGTGTAGATTCATATCTTTCATCAAGTTTGGGGAATTTGGGGTCATTATTTCTTCGAATATTCTTTCTGCCTCTCTCTCTCCTCTCCCTCTGGGATTCCCATTGTGCATATATTGGTCCATTGGATGGTGTCCTGTAGGTTTCTTAGTCTCAGCTCATTTTTCTTAATCCTTTTTTCTTTCTGCTCCCTAGCCTGGATATCTCAGTTAAGCTATCTTTGGTTTGCTGATTCTTCTTTCTGCCCTTTCAAATCTGCTGATGACCCCTCTAGTGAATTTTTCATATCAGTTATTGTACTTTTCAACTCCAGAATTTCTATTTGGTCCCTTTTTATAATTCCTGTCTCCTTATTGATAGCCTGTACTTGGTGAGATGTTGTTCTGGTTTTCTCCAGTTCTCTGAGCATATTTAAAACAGTTGATTAAAGTTTTTGTCTATTAAGTCCAGTGTCTCGGCTTCCTCAGGGAAAGATTCTATTAATTTCTTTTTTTCCTGTGAATGGGCCATGTTTTCTTGTTTCTTTGTAGGTCTCATAGGTTTTTTTTTTGTTATTGTTTTTGAAAACTGGACATTTTGATTACTATAATGTGGTAACTCCAGAAGTCAGATTCTCCCCCTCCCCAGGGTTTGTTGTTACTGCTTATTGTGAATTGTAATTTTGTTGAGTGACTTTTCTAAACTATTTTTTGTGTGTGTGTGTGTGTGTGTGTGTGAAGACTAGATTCTTTGTTGTGTGTGGTCACTGAGGTCTCTAAAACCCCTGGAAAAAACAACAAAACAAATAAAAACAATCTCAGACTTTGCAGTTGGGCTGTGTGTACGTTGGCGCATGACTTCAATGCTCAGTCAGGACATTTACAACTCTGACTTAGCCTTCACTCCCTGTCTGCATGGAGCTTGAAGTCAGTCAGAGGTGAGAGCTTAGGGTTTCTCATACTTTTTCTGAACATTTGTCCAACCCTGGGTGTGTACGTGGTCTTCTAGATTCCCCAGTATATGCTGAAGCTTTTACAAAGCCCTTTTTCCCTGGTGCATCTCATTCCCCTGCCTTTCTTCCAGGCTTTTTGGAGTGTCTATTGTTTGCTCCAGCTGATTATTTTTTTCCCCAGGTGGTAGTTCATTTGCCTTTGGATGTTTTTGACCAATGCCCTCCATAGCTACTTCTCTACCCTGGGGTCCCTAGTTAGGGAATAAAGACAAACCTTTAGCATTATTCCTTCAGGGGTCCCCCAGACAGGTTAAAACCATCAAAATTCTTTGATAAAAAGGTCTGTTCTGCTCCCTCTGACCCCAAAAACCCACACCAGGGATACAGGCTGCCATCCCCAAGGTGGGGGGTGAGGGAGGATGGGTAGGTTAAAGTACCACAAAGCTCTCCTGTGGGGTTTCAGTCATCTTCCTCTTCCTTAAATGTTCAAATGGTTACTGTAAACCTTTGCATATTTTCTAGAGTTCCAGTAAAGTTGACTCTGACAATTTTTGCTATGTTTTTTGGCGTTTCTGTAGAGTTCTTGGCAGACTTCTCTACTCTTTGCTGATATCACTTGCTGATGACAACTGGCACAGTTATTTCCTGAAAGCTTTTCTGTTCCAGCTTGCTATGTATACTTGGATAGGTCCTTTTGCCCCTTCTGAACCCCAGTCTCCCCATATGTAATATGGGTGGCCAGAATTGGACCAGATGGTGGTATGGTGGAGGTGACAGCAGCACTATGGGTGTGAGGCATGAAGGGAGGAGAAAAGAAGGTAGTGAGGTGTGGGGACCAGGAGGCACATAGCTAAGTGGAGCCTTGGTGGCTAAGTGGGGGCAGGGAAGAGTATGGTGGAGGTGGAGCATTCCTAGCAGAGGATTCAGCATAAGCCAAGGTAGGAGGCCCTGTCCTGTGTGGCCAGGCAGCAGGAGACAAGGCTGGGGGAGCAGTGAGCCCTGGCTCTGGGAGAGAGTCTGGTGTGATGCCAGAGTGGGTCCCAGGGGCATTAGACCTGCCTTCCAGACCTGGCGTGCAGCCACCTGCAGGGAAGGGACCTACTCCTAGGCTTCATCTCAGGGGTGGCCTGGGTGCAGGGTGTTGAGTAGTGGGTCTGGGTCAGGGAGGGCCAGTCTCTCAGTACTTTACTAGGTCTCTCTCATGGGGCCTCTCTCCATCCACCAGACTTGTTTCACCATCTCTTCCTCCTTACCTCTGCTTCTCTGTGCTTTGCTGTTTTCTTTTCTGGAACACCCTTCTCCCTCGTATCTGCCTAAATAATCACAACACCACAACATGACTTGCTCAGTTAATAATAACTAACACTCACACAGCATTTGCTCTAACAGGCACCGATCTGAGTGAGTTACACACGACCTGTTTAACCCTCACAAGCACCTAATGAGGTACTGTTATCCTGTTATCCGACAAATGAGAAAACAAAAGCACATGGGGGTTGAGGAACTTGCCCAAGGTCACACAGCATGTGAATGGCCTTGTCATCATTGAACCGGTGTTGGCTCCAGAGTCCAATCTCATAGGAGCCATTCTATCCTGTCTCTCCAGGGTTAATCTGTCCCTTATCTGGTGGTACCATCCTTTTCTGTGTCTGGGTTTGTCCACCCCCAGGCTGGAAGCTCTGAGGACGGTGTCCCCTAAGCTTTAGCCTGAGCCTGTGAAGGTTTTTGTTTTTTTTAAATTTTAAAAATATTTATTTATTTTTGGCTGTGTTGGGTCTTATTTGCAACATGCAGGATCTCTCGTTGCGGTGCATGGGCTTCTCTCTAGTTGTGGCGTGCAGGCTCCAGAGCACATGGGCTCTGTAGTTGTGGCATACGGGCTCTCTAGTTGTGGCTCTTGGGCTCAGTAGTTGTGGCGTGCTGGCTTAGTTGCCCTGCAGCACGTGGGATCTTAGTTCGTGGGATCTGACCAGGGATCGAACCCATGTCCCCTGCATTGGAAGGCGGAGTCTTAACTACTGGACCACCAGGGGAGTCCCTGTGAAGGTTTTTTAAATAGACAGATGGAAGGATGCCTCGAAGCCCAACTCTAGCACCTCCCTGGGTCTGAGGGTCTGGTTCCTGTCCCCACGGACTCTCCTAGGAGGGTGGGCAGGGGTAGGTGTGCTTGTTCTGGGCTTAACTCTGGAAAGGACCCCTTCTGAGAGCAGGGCCCCTGAGAGGGCACAGGAAATGGGTGGGAATCATTGCCGACAGTCATCTGTGTGCTGGGTGGCAGAGCGCTGGGTCCTCGAGGCTGGAAAAGGGGGGGGGCGGCGTGTAGAAGGAAGCCCAGGTCCAGAGGGGCAGCTCCGAGTTCTGTGTGAGGTATCACTGTCTCCTTCCTTGTCATTCCCTCTACTCCCCGCTGTGGTTTGTTCCTCTAGAACAGAAAGTTGGGTCTTCCAGGATTTCAGGCAACGCTGAGGGCCAGAAATGAGACCTTGAAGAGAGAATAGGAGAAAAGAGGGGAGAGGATAAAGATAAGTAGGGAGAGAGGAGGAGGCAGGTGTAGGAGGAGTCATAGGGCCTGGGCATTCCACGCCTTCTGGATGGGACAGTGGCCACTGTGGCTTGCAGCCCAGCATGGACCCAGGCTGGCACCCAGTCCTGTGTGGCTGCCAGGACACAGGAGCCCAGCTTGGCGCCCACTGTGGGGTGAGCTCTGAGTCATTAGGGGTGACTTGCTGTCTTGGGGAACGAGGGGATGCCCCTCCTTTAGGCCTCAGTGCCTCCTCTTCGACCTGGAGATCACCAGCTGGCTGGCCTCAGAGGCTGGGTGAGGACCAGAGACTCTTCCAGGGCTTTCCCCATAAAGTCCCCTCCCAACCTCAAGGCTTTTATCTGCCCTCATTCCCCAGAGGCAGCCAGTGGGCCAGAAAGATCTTTGACGCACCTTCCCTTTAGTCTTAAAAAATTTACGAAGTTTATTGTGTTCCACTCCATAACATCCCCACGTTTCTTTCCGCAGAAAACATACTGATTTTCTCCAAAACTGCGGTCAAGGTGAGGTTCCAGGTGCCTCGTTTTTGCCGAGGCCCCGCATCTCGTTTCCTGGGTGCCGTTCGCAGAGGTCCTGGTGAGGCGGGCCCGGAATCCCCGACGATGTTGGGTGTTGGGGTCGCGCCAGGATGGGAGGGGGCTGGGGCGGCGCGGGCGCCCCCTCCTCGTTCCCGCCAGCGGGCGTCACCTAAGCCGCCGTTGCCATGGGCCCGCGGCAGATGGCCGGGTTTAGGGTTCCCCGGCGGGCGGCGCGCACGGGATTAGGTGAATTAGGGAGCTCGAGACGTGTTGCCACCGTAGCCGCCGCTAGGCCCTCCGCGCCATGGAGCCCCCTGCCCATCCCGCGGACCCCGCCAGCCCCGAGGACGCCGCTGACCCCGGCGACCCTGCCGAGGCGCGCGCCAAGCAGCCGGGCAAGTGGGCGCTGTTGCGTAGCCTGAACCAGGCGTTGAAGACATACGCGGTCCTGCCGGTGAGGCCCGGGTCGGGAGGGGGAGGACGCGCCCCGCGGACCCGGTCCTGGGCCTCGGTTTCCCCGCCTGTCTGGAGCCAGGCGGGCCGCAGGGTCGCAAAGCCCCAGGGTGCACGCACACCTGAGCCCTCTGGTGCCGCGCGGCCCTAGACGCCCGGCGGGAACTTGGCCCCCAGCTGCCCCTGCCTGGGCGGGGAACTTGTGCAGCTGGAAAACGGGAGGTGGATGGGCCAGCGCTGGGAAGGGGCTTCCCTGCATTTGGCCGGGTCCAGAGCAGGGGGTGACTCCAGGTGCACGGAGGGGGCTCGGGGAGACGTTTGTGGACTGGCTGACCGGCTGGTAGAAGGAAAGCATGGCCCGCGGGTCCCCTCCTCCACCGAAGATTAGCAACCAGACACTTCCTTGCTCACTGGCGCCCCTGGCAAGTCAGCTGGCCCATCTTTCTCACCTGTGAAAATGGGGCTAATGTAACCAATGTCCCGGAGTGACTATGAGGATAAGTGAGGGTGGGGGGAGTGTCCTGAGACAGACTCCTTTTCATTGCACAAACGGGGACTGAACCTCAGGCCCTGCCCCAGAGGAGGAAAGAGGCATGTAAGGCTAAGGCCCTGTGGGGAGTTGATATTGATCTGATCCCGGGCTCATGCCTAGGAGGGAAGGTGGGTGGACATCAAAGACAACTTCCCTTTGCATGGGTCTCTCATCTTCACAAGCACTGACTCCTTTCCTGTTAAGGTTGTTGAACTCTAAGGCTCAGAGAGACTGAAAGACTTACCCAGAGTCACACAGCGTTAGTGGCAGAACTGGGACCTGAACCCAGAACTCTTTACCTTGTGTTCATTGTGGATGTGGGCCAGCTTCCCTGGAGGAAGCCCCCACGAGGGTTGTGGTGTACCCTTGAGAACATTTAGGCAAAGCCATCTAGGAACTCACCGTTCTGGGGCTGGGAACCACTCAACTGACAGCAGAGAAGCTGGAACTTGCCCCAGGTTACACAGCCACACAGAGGCAGGTGTCTACACAAATGGAACTTTTGATTCCGGGTGAGGTCCCTAGTGGGGCACCCCTCACAGTGGAGTGGTAAGAATGGGGCCAGATACAGTCATGAGCTGCCTGGAATCGGCTGTGGGGAGGGGCTGGTGGGGTTAGACCTGAGCCCAGTGCCCCTTTCCTCTCCTCCCCTCTCCTGCCCCTCAAAAAAGTGTCATGTTCTTTTACATCTTCCTTCCTCTGCTCCTTCCTTCACGCATCCAGCGATTCCTGACCTACCCCGTTTTGGGTTCAGGCTCTGCCCTGCAGATGCTCACAGTCTCATCAGTCACTGATTTGATGAGTGACTATGGCCAAATCCCTTTCTCGCTTTCAGCCTCAGTTTCCTCACCTGTAAAATGGGGACCCTTACAACACAGCTGCATTCTGATGCCCCAAGTGCTTTCCATGGGACCATGGGAACTGTCCCCCTCAGAGGTTCTCAGGCCCCAGATTCCTCCCTGAAGCCTCTTAGCTGCCATTTTAGCCTCTTTCCTCGAGTTCAGACCAAGAGAAGAGAAAGTTAAGTCGCCACCCTCCTGGTGACAGTCCTTGGCTAGGAGGGTTCTAGACATTTCTGTTTGCTTTGCTGCCCTTAGCTGGAGCGTCCAGTTTGCCTTTTGGGTCCACAAACCATCTTCAGCCAGGGACCCTATCAGTGCTTCCTTTCTGCCTGCAGAGCTGGGTTCAGGGTGGGGCCCAGGGGATGTAGGGAGAGAGCACTGAATTTGGAGTTTGCCAGGCGTGGGCTTCATTCCCAGCTCTACCACAAAACACCCGTGTGACCTTGGGCATGTTTCTTGACCTCTTTGAGGAGATGGAGTAGAGACAAAGTGCCCTGCCTAAGCACTGTCATAAGGGTCAATGAGACAGTTAATTACAGGGAAGCATGGAAGTTGCTTCCTGTTGCAGGGGTATTGAGTTTGCATAGAGCAACGTCCTGGTGCCACTGCCCGCCACCGCTGGCCTCTGGGAATCAGGTAGTCTCTCTCTTTCTCTCTCTCACACATGAACTCTGTCACATGCTCCCTCTTACCTACTCACACACATGCTCACATACACGCTGTTTCACATTCTGATTCTCTGTCTCACTGAGAGAAGAACTGTTTCTCTATTTTTGGTTCTGGGGAGTCACCAGGAAGACTCAGACCAGCCCTGTCCTCACGGGGCTGCAGGCTAGTGGGGAGTGGACACCCATGGTGATGACCCAGAGTGGTGCTGGCTGTTAAGGGGCAAGCCCAGGGGCCCCGAAGACTGGAGGAGAGCCTGTGTTCTTTACACAGCAGCCAGGGGGAGGTTTTGAAAATGTAAATCCATTATGCCATTCTCTCCTGCTTTAAAACCTCCCAGTGGCTACTTGTCCTACTTGAAAGAAAGTCCAACGTCTGTCCATGGCTCCCAGGGCCCTGTGTGCCCTGGTGCTGCCCATATCCTCCAAGCGCCCCCTCATCTAGCTCCAACCTGGGCCGGCCCTTACTAGGCCCTCTGCTTTCCCCTCTGTTCACTGCTCTGGCCCCAGGGTCTGGAGTGAAACTGGCCCACAGCGGACTCTCCACAGATATGTACTGAATGAATGAACTAACTCTTTAGGAATTGGGGAGGAGGTGGAAGGTGCGGCAGTGAGGAGGGGCCAGGGAAGAGTTGCTATTTGCTTTGGGTGTCCACTCAGTGGAAAGGTGGGGTGAGATTGGGGGCAGTTGGAACAGAACAGCCTGAGCAGGACTGTGTCAGGTGGTCCTGGGCTGGCGCTTAGAGAGGGCGAGGAGTGTGGCCGGAAGCACAGCTTGGACTTGGGACTAAAGCAGTCGTGAGGATTAAATGGGAAGCAGTCATGCAGCCTGGGCACACAGTAGATGCTCAGCAAACGCATGAGTTCTCCACCCATCCCAGATGCTCTCCAATTTTTCTCACTTTCTCTGGGAGACAGCTTGGGTTTGAAGCTAGTCTGTTTCTAACATGTGCTAACCTCCCATGAAGTGAAGGCCCATAATGGCGGCTGTGGCTGAAAAGTAGTTGGTTCTGATGGGAACAGGAGGAGGCTGAAACAGTGAAGAGCTGGCCTTGGGACTCACCAAGCCCACGCCTCACTGAGGCATGTGGAAACTGAAGCTCAAAGAGGTCAGCGATTTACTGGAGGCCAAGTGGGTCCTGGATCCCAGTCTCATAGCCCAGAGCTGTTTCCCCTGGGCCATCCCCATGGGCTTATTTCATTGTGAATCAGTTTTAGCAACTGTTATGCTTTTAACTGCCGTTTGATAGGAAGTTATATTTTTATTAGGATGTCTAGGTTCTCTTACCCTTCTGGGGAACTTGGGAACCACCCCAAAAAAATACTTTTATTAAGATTAGAATAAGGGCTTCCCTGGTGGCGCAGTGGTTGAGAGTCCTCCTGCCAATGCAGGGGACATGGGTTCGTGCCCCGGTCCGGGAGGATCCCACATGCCGCGGAGCGGCTGGGCCTGTGAGCCATGGCCGCTGAGCCTGTGCGTCCGGAGCCTGTGCCCTGCAACGGGAGAGACCACAACAGTGAGAGGCCCGCATACAGCAAAAAAAAAAAAAAAAAAAAGATTAGAATAAAATTCAAACTTTTACCTCCAGGCCAATGAGAGTCTATGAGTCCTGAATCTTGCCCATCTCTCTCTCTCATCAGGTCCTGCAACAACCACCTCTTTGCGGTTCCTTCCTGCCTCAGGGCCTTTGCACTTATCATTTCCACTGCCCAGATTTCTACCCTTGCTCTTTCCTAGCCTGACTGCTTTTCGCCCTTCAGGTCTCAGCTCAGAGGTTTCCTTCATAGAGTGGCTTCTCCGGCGAATGAGTCTCCGGTTGGCCGGCTCTGTCTTTCTCCAGTGTTGGTGTGCTCACTTCCATCACAGCACTACCGCCATCCCAAGTGACCGTGTACTTGCTCAGTTGTTTGTTTTCTGTCTCCTCCCAACTAGAATGTGGACTCCATGCTCACTGCTCGATCCCCAGCATTTAGATGCATCAGGGCCTTGTACCCAGTGTGTGCTCAGTACATGCATGTTGAACGCATCAGTGCTGAAAGTGGTTGTTCTAAGTCCATTTTCTGACTCTGGGTTGTAGACTTGGCTTCTGCGAACCCTTACTGAGCGTGTAGTGGGAGCCAGGCCCTTTGCTGAATGCTGCAGGGGACACAAATATAATGGTCCCCTGGCCCCAGATCAGGATGTCCCCACAAGCCAGGAGACAGTGTGGCTGAGAGCGATGCCCACATAGATCATGGGGCCTGGCACAGAGCAGCATCACTGCAGGGAAGTCATAACTGTGACTGTTGACCAAGGAGGTGACAGAGGCTGTTTGAATGTCCTGGGGGTCCGCCTCCTTTAGGACAGAGGGGAAGTGTTTCTGCCTAAACTTCAATGAGTCTGCTGTACATGTGTGGGCTGTAGCGTCCTGGGGAGAGGTCAGGGCTTTGGACAGGCCTGGGCTTGAAGCTGCCCAGCTGTGTGGTGTTGGCTCTTCCCCTCTCTGAGCCTCTGCTTACTCATTATAAATTGGGGACAGTAACAGCTGCCCCAGAGGAGGGATTGATGACACTACATCGTGCCCAGCCCCGGCCCTGGCACCATGGCTTCCACAGTGCCAGTTCCCTTCTCTTCCCTCTTCTGTGGTTGGCACAAGAGCTTCTGGGGGTGGAGGGGTGGGCACAGGACTGCTTGGAAGGAGTACCCAATCCCCCTCCCTGCTCACTTGGCCTGGGCCTCTCTCACCCGCAGGGGGACTATGTCTGGATGGACCTGAGATCCGGGCAGGAGTTTGATGTGCCCATCGGGGCAGTGGTGAAGCTCTGTGACTCTGGGCAGATCCAGGTGGTGGACGATGAAGGCAATGTGAGTAGCCCGTGGCCACCCCGTCCCCAGGCCTTGGGGGGGACCCAGGCTGACAGGTGACCTGCCTCAGGGGGATGGAGGCAGTGCCTGTGCCCCGCTTCTGCCTCTCAGAGCCCCCTGCCCCCATGGAGCTTTCCCCGTCACCCCCGTGGGAGGGAGCCTCCCCTTCTGCCCCAGGCTACCTGTTCTAGTTCCACCAGCACTTCAGTCCATTCTGCCTGGTATTAGAAATGTGTGTCTGTGTGGGCATACCGGTGTGTACAGTGGGGCAGGAGGTGGCACCGGACTGGGAGCTCCTCAGGTACAGGGGTGCTTTCGGGTCAGACAGACTGGATTCAAATCCCATCCTGCCCACTTGCCAGCTATGCAACCTTGGCCAAATCTCTTTCCCTCCTGAACCCTCACAGGGTTATTGATTCATATGTGAGATCACACGTGAATGCCTCAGAAGAGGGTGAGGGGGTCTGAAAACGCCCGCTCTCGTTCTGTGGGGTTACGGCATCACGCGAATTCACTGTCCACCCCGACGCTGCCCTGGAATTAGTCTAACAGTTGAATGCTTTATCTCTTGTGGCCCTGAAGAAAAGGGCCACAGGAAGTGTAAGTTTAATAGACAGTGAGAGTGGGGCCTTGGGGAGGGAAGAAAAGGTCTTAAGCCAGGGTCCTGCCTTAGAGAAGGTGACCCTGATGAGGGCCCAGAGGGGAAGCCTGGGAACTCTGGACATGTGTGCGTGTGCATGGCATGTGTGTATGCGGCAGGGGCACATGTACAGCCTAGTGGGGACATGGAGGACCAGAGAGATTAGGTTCCACCGTAACCTGGGTTGTGCCTGACGCTGTGGCCGGCGCTGGGGGCACAGAGACAGTCCCCATCTTAGCCTCTTAGTTTGATGGGGGTGGAAGAGGGTGCAGTGACTTGGAGAAGAAGGCTCTGTTGAGCGCCAGGGGAGGGCTCAGGACGCTGGAGGCCTGGTACTGAACGTGGAGGAGGCAGGGACATCACTGCTATCCCTGCAGCCCCCGGGGATACCCGCCTTGGGGTTTGCAAAGCCCTTTGACCGAAGTTCTATCTTTAGGTCCTCACAGTGTCTGTGAAAGGCAGGGAGGACAGCAACTGTTACCCCAAGGGGAAACTGGAGTCCAGAGAGGGACCCTCAGGGCGAGTCACACAGCTAGTGGATGATGGTGCTGGGGTCAGGACCCGGGACCTCTGGGTTCTGTGTAGGTGTTTCCTCTCCCAGCATCTCAGTGGCAGCTTAGAGCTCAGGTTCTGTTAACCACACTTTCGTCCCCTGAGCTTTTAGAAATGGAGTGCCTGCAACGTCATTCCAGAGGCTCCAGTTCCAGGGCCTTCTAGGAAGCCCCTGTGAGGTTGCAGCCTCAGAAGGGGGACACGGATTTGGCTGGAGCACACACAGGCCCACAAGCTAGCCTGGACCCCCAGGGGTGGGGCCCAGGGACTCTGCCTGCAGGCTTGAGTTTCATCTGGGTCATGTTGCATGTCAGATGGTGTCCCATAACTGTGTCACCGGATCCCAGAGGTCCCCTCCCACTTGCCCCCTGAGAACGGGGGCTGCAGAGGGGGGAGGGATGTGGCTGGCTGGCTGGGGGCAGGTTAGGGGGCTGGGTTTGCTTCAGTGGCATTGGACCCCTAGCGGCTTCTGGCCTCCCCTTTCACCAGCCTTTCCTACTCCCATCCCTCCCCCTACCCCACCTCCAGGCCATCATCTTTGACCCCTCTGTCTGCCCACAGACTCCCTCAGCTTGAGGGCAGGGACCAGGTGAATCACATCTGGTTCCCCAGAGCACAACAAAAGGTCTCCCAGAGAAGGTCCTCTGTAAAGACTTGCTGAATGAATGAAAGGTCATGGTTCCGTCCTCACTGGAGTCCTAAGGCTCTGCTTTTGTCCAGGCTGTTCTCATTGGCAGATGTACCCCTCCTTCCCTTCCTCTACAGAGCACGTGGTCCTTGCCTCTCTGAGCTCAGTGCCAGGCCAGCTCTTTCCCAAATGTGCCCCCAGGCCCTAGAATTGGCCATGTTCCCTCTCTGTCTCTCGCTGGTATGCCTTCAGGGCCAGGCTTCAGTTTCTGCCCTGGTTACACTTTGGTCTGTGCTGTAGGTGTCTGTGGACATTGACCTGAGCACTGCTGACCTCAGCCGGGCGACCTTCCATGCAGGAAAGGGGCGGGGAAAGGCTCAGCTCTGCCATCTAACTGAGCACGCCACTTTACCTCTCCAATGTGACTCCTCACTGTAAGACGGGACTGGTAATTCCATGATGAGATGTTAAGAGAAACAAATGAGAACATACATCTCTTTTGCAACAAAAACTGGAAAACATTAAAGTGATAATACGCAGCACTGGTTGAGCAATTATCAGGCACCAGCGCTTTTTAGACCTGGCAGGAGTGAAACAGAGGTTGGCCATTATTGTATCAATTAACCCTCCCAACATCTCCAAGAAAAAGGGATTGTTAATCTCATTCCCATTTCACAGATGAGGTTGTAGAGGTTCAGGAAAGCAATGTGATGTGCACAGGGCTACAGGTCTTGCAGTGGCTGAGCCACCTCTTAACTCTGTGCGGAAGTGTCTTGGGGAGGAATTATGGGACCAGAGGCTGGGGTCGAGCGGGGAAGGCAGACAGCCTGCCCAGCGTCCTCTCCCCTCTGGCCCACTCCAGGGCTTAGGACCGAGTCAGGGAAAGGGAATTTTCCAATTGGATCAGCTTTTATCAAGAAATAGGGTGGGAGAGAGGAATGTTCCACACGGGATTGGAAAGTCGGCAGGTTCTTTGATCTCACCACCAGGCACATTCACGTCAGGGCTGTCTGAGGGCCTGACCTGGAATGTAATGCCCTGGCCCAGGAGATGCCGTGAAATGCCAGGGAAACTGGAGTCATGAGCAATCGCTGGCCTGCCCCTCACCTCTCTGAGGGCCGTGGTCCTCTGATCCTATTTTCTCATGTGATGTGAGGGGGCTGGAATAGGGGACTTCTGGGGTCTCTCCATGACTAGGACTGTGCTTTTAATTCAGACTGGTTCCTAGTAGTCCCCAGCCGGCCATCTGTCTCATCGGGGATCCCCTGCCACGTCATTTGTGCCTGGCCCCTATATGAGGCACTGTGAACCAGGCGTATAGCAGACATGGAACCAGCCTTGGGGAAAATGGAGGGGTCAGGGCCAGAACTGCGCTCCGACAGTGGCAGTGACCATTGCCTTGCAATGGGAGACCTAGGGTATGTGGGAGCCCAGAGGAGGCACCGACCCCAGCCTGGGGAACCAGTCAGCTTTCTGCCTGGTCCTGAGGCTCCCAGGGTTCTGGCATTTGGGAACAAGGAGGGGGCCCCAGAGGGCTTTGGAGGTTTGACTCAGGTTGTAGCCACAGTGCAGAGCACAGGAGAGATTCTCACTTCTCTGAGAAGCTGGGGCTGTGAGTAGAGGGTGCTGGAGACCACCTGGGGGAGGTCAGAGGAAACCACGGCTTCACAAACTTGTTGAAAGAACAAAGGCTATGGCCCAGATGTGCAACCATCTGCCCCCCGTGGCAGCAGGAAATACTGCACTATCTGAATAATTCTTGTGCCTTTGTTTATCGGAGTTTGGATTTGAAGCCAAGTCTGTCTAACTCCAGTGATTACACTTTCCACTCCATCCTGTAAGGTGACTGGAGAGACTAATCCCCTTTATGACAACCATGAGGTAGGCCAAAATCCCTGCCATGCCCACCTCTTAGGTCTGCAGAGAGAATCCCCTAAGAGGAGGAAGAGTGGTCCATGAAGGGTAGGGGTGGGCGCTAACGTCCTCATAGATGTTAGAAATGATAGTGTTTGGCCACAGGAGAGGCCCTTATGGGGTCGCAGGTACCCGGGGTTCCCGTCCCTCCCGGGACTGTTCTCTAGCAAAGTGCAGCCAGGAGGACGCAACTAGCTTACGTTAGCCACTGTGCCTCCCCGCAGGAACACTGGATCTCCCCGCAGAATGCCAGGCACATCAAGCCCATGCACCCCACGTCGGTCCACGGCGTGGAGGACATGATCCGCTTGGGGGACCTCAACGAAGCTGGCATCCTGCGCAACCTGCTCATTAGATACCGAGACCATCTCATCTACGTGAGTGCCGCCCCGCCTGCCAGCAGCCCCGCCCACTCGCAGTCCCTCTGACTTGCAGCCAGCCCTGCCCAGCCTCTGCAGCTGGCCACTGGGGACCAGGGACTCAGCCCACGCCCACAGCCGCTCGGGTCTGTGGCTCATCCTCTCTTTTGGGCTGTGGCTGTGTGGTCTGTGATTGGAGAATGGGGAGGTTTTTTCCAGGGGTTCATGTGCCTCTGTAGGGCTGAAACCGCCGGGAGGCCAGACCAGGGAGGGGACGGTGAGAGGCTCAGTGCTTTGCCCAGAGATGGGGGATCTGCTGCTCTCCCTGGGTTTGCTGTGGGGTCAGGACCTGCCACGGGTCCTCAGAGTCAAGAGGGGATGGGTTGGAAGTCTGTGTCCTCTTGAAGGGGACGGAGGATGGACATGCTCCTTGATCCCCCAAACCCTTGAAATTAGAACCAGTCATACACCCCCGCCCCCACACTTCCCCACCTTGAAACTCAAGAGGACAAATAAAGAGCATCTCACTCAGCCAGGAGTGAGCTGATCCCAAGAGGTGAGCTGAGAGACCATGAGAACAAGAAGGGCCCATCAGGATCATTTAGTCTAGAGATTCTCACGCTTTCTGGCCTCAGGAATGCTGTATGTTCTTAAAAATTATTGCAGACCTCAAAGAGCTTTTGTTTATGTGGGTTGTATCTATTGATATTTAACATATTAGAAATTTAACTGAGACATTTAAAAGTAACCACAAAAAATCCATTACAGGATAATGTATTTTTACGAAAAATAACTGTATTTGCCAACATAAAACAATTAGTAAGAAGAGGGGCATTGTTTTACATTTTTTTCAAATATTTTTAGTATCTGACTCAATAGAAGACAACCCGATTCCTGTATCTGCTTCACATCCAGACTGATGTGACATTGTGTTGACTGAAGTGTATGAAGAAAATCTGGCCTCACAGATATGGAGGTGGAAAAGACAAGACCTTATGGACTTCCTGAAAGGGTCTCTGGGACCCTCAGGGGTCTTTGGACCACACTCTGAGAACTGCTGACCTAGTCCCATTTTACAGACAGGGAAACTTAGGCTCTATAAGGCTTAGCCAGGCCCAGAGCTGTGTGCCCAAGCAGCTCAGGGGTGAAGGAAGCTGTGGGTGTACAACAAGGAGAGAGCAGGAGGGAGCCCCCTGAGCCAGGTCCCCAGGCTGGGCACGCTCAGGGGAGGTGTGGGGTGATAAGTGCCTGAGAGAAGTGCGGAGCTGGTTCCGCAGAGTCTGTAGGAGTGAGGTCTCGCTCCCAGGTCACCTCCTGGCCGCTGGTGGAGATGGCGTTCAGGAAGGGACACTTCACGAACAGAAGGCCTGAGGCAGGACCGTGCCGAGTGAGTGATTTGCCAGGACTGTGAAGGGGAGCCAGGGAGACAGAGCTGGGAGAGTCTGAGGGAACCTGAGGAAGCACAACAAGGAACTCTCGGGCCCTCAGAAGTCCTGGAATTGTGGTGCCTCAGCTGCTCGGGAGGCCCCCTGCCAGCCTCCCCACTCTGGGTCCTTCTGTAGCTTTGAGCTCCCAAGAAGAGGCTGTGCTTGGGCCCTTGACGTGCGTTGATTGCATTGGCACAGCAAGCAGCTTTCTCAGGGAGACCCTTAGTACCGACAAAGCCCCTCTCACTCCTTTCCTCACCCAGAGGGCAGGGCACAATGGCACCTCCAGATGTGAGCAGTGTCACCTAGACAATGGCGGGGGGGAGCTAGGACTTGAGCCCAGGCCAGAGATATCCCATGGGACCCACTGGTGTCTGCACCCCAGTTCTTGGCGGTTCCCTCCTCCCTCCTCTCTCTGGACAGCAGGTGGACACAGGATGGTCCAGGGGCTCTCCATGGCCACCCACCCAGGCCTGGGTGGAGTCTGACACTTGGGTCTGGAGGTGAGTGGGAGCCTACCTACTTGCCTGCCCAGGGAGGCCACTGCAGAGCTGACGTCCTGAATCTCCTTTCGGGGGTGAGCTTCACAGGCGGGAGCTGAGTGAGGTGGGAGTTGTTTCCACCAGGGACCCCGCGGACAATGTCTAAGAATAATTCAGAGGCATGTAGTTGGTTATTTTGCGCGTAGTTTAGTGATTTTGCCGGCAAACTGGTTCTTTGTAAGTGAGGGAGTCGGTTGGTAGACTGAATCAAAGAACAAAGGCAAACACAGGATTCAAAAGGGAGAGAGGAGGAAAAAACTTCAGACAGTCCGAGATCAGTGAATCTTGTTTGTGAAGTTTTGAGGGTAGACTGGCAGCCGGCAGAGAAATCAGCCTGAACATTAGGCCTTACCTAGGTTGACTGTGGGATCAAAGAAAAGAATTCTAGAGTTTTGTGGATTCTCCAGAGAACGCTGGGATCTGCACCGTTTGCCTCATTAGAAGTTTCACTAGTAGCCTTTCTGACTGATTTTTGGGTGAGGGTGGGAGGGCACGGGGGTGG
The DNA here is from genome assembly GCF_011762595.2 of Tursiops truncatus. Classification (NCBI taxonomy): domain Eukaryota; kingdom Metazoa; phylum Chordata; class Mammalia; order Artiodactyla; family Delphinidae; genus Tursiops; species Tursiops truncatus. Next base: position 54,327,462 of record NC_047041.1, on the reverse strand, counting down.
AGCCCACACGAGGTGTCTGAGCTGTCTTTCTCCTTCAGAGACTCATGGCTGGAAGTCAAGTCGTGGCGCCTGGAAGGTGCCCAGCTTGGATAGTCTGTGGGCCTGAGATGCTGGGTGTCTGTTGGTCTGGGGAGCCGTGCTCCACAATTGTAGGGCTCAAGAGTCAGCTCAAATGACTCTCTGACTCTATGATTCTGTGACTGGGTGCGTGAAGTAGGATTAGAGCAGGGCTTTGAAGAAGCAGCCAGGCCATTGTCCCGCCCAGAAACCATACCTGTCCCTAACCATGGCAACCCCTGGTCCCTTCATGGCTTGGGTTACCCTGGGCACACCCCCACACGCCCAGGATTTCCTCAGATTACCACGGCCACTCACAGCCTTTGGCCCGGAGGACGCTCTGTCCCTGACTGTCTGCCCAGGGCTTGCCTGCTCCAGCTGGCCTGGCCCCAGGTGTGTGAGGGACAGCACCCCAGGGCCGTAAGTCAGCCCGAGGCACCCTACATGGAGCAGAGCCTTCAGAGGACACCTAGCAACCTCTCGCTGGGTGGTCCCAGAGGCCAGGGGTCGTCCCTGGGTCTTGCGGGCAACAGGTGGCAGGGCTGATGCTAAACATGGGCTGGAGCCCTGGTCTGGGGGCTGGGGGGCCTGGATCCAGGTCTTGACAGGTTGCCTTTAGGGAGTCCCCACCCATTTCTGGTCTCAGCCGTCCCTTTGGCACAATGGGGTGGGTGCCTCTGTGACACTGGGAAGGTGTATGTGTCTAAGATGTATGTCTTGGTCTCCATGGTCTGCTAAGGGAGAGGCCCCAGGGCTAGCAGGCCCGGAGGCTTCCTGGAGGAGGTGGATTCCTACCATATCTCCTGGGGTGTGTCTCTGGCCCAGGAGAGGCTCCTTGAACTCCACCTGGGGACTTGGGGGCCCCTAGGGACCTGTGTGCTATGTCCTTGTCTTGGGAATAATCCTTATCTCTTCCCTACTCCAGCCCATGGGCCCACAGGGCAGGCTTTATTACTGGAGAAGAGGCCTGTGCTGGGTAGTTGGACATTAACTCTCTGCTGACCATGAACCCTTGGAGAGACAGAGCCAGAGGGCCTCAGGGAGCAGTGCCTAGAACCTCAGGGGACGGACGGGTGCTAAGGCCCAGAGAAAGGCAGGATGGGCCTGGGTCTCATTGTCAGCAGTGGCCAAGCCCCTCACTTCTCTTACCTCCCCCACCGCCAGCTCCGCAGTCTCACAGGTGAATTCCTGGGATCTGGGGGAGCCCAGGTGGGGAGGCGAGAGCTGGGGTTCTGGTGCCAGGGTCCCTCCTTCATCCCACTCCCTGCTTATCTGCTGTGCAACCTTGGCAAGCCCCGCCCCTTCTCAGAGGCTCAGTTCTCCCATCTGAGAAGGGGCGTCATGACTACATCTCACAGGGGCCTTCTGACAATACAGAGAGAGCTGGCCTGGAAGCTGCAAGTCCTGCGCCCGACAGGGATCTTCCTGGCAGGTGGTGTGTCCTTGTTCTGCTGGGCCGGGTCCTCTCGCTGAAGGAAAAGGCTTCGTTTTTATTATTTAGTTTGAAATGGGTACATGTGCTACAGATTGGAAAATATTCCTTCTGCCACAGAGATGACCGCTGCTCCTCACTTCTTATCTATCCTCTAAGAGAAAGACTATATATATATGATATATATGATATTAAATTTTATATATATATATATAATTAAAATTTTTTTTCTACACAAATGATAGCATTTCTCCTCACACCTGTGTGCTTTTTCCACTAGCCCCAGCCCGGGCCATCCTTCCTGTCAGCGTAGGCAGGCCCGCCGCAGTGTTGCTGACAGGCCTGTCCCCTCAGCTCCTTTTCTTGCTGTTTCCTGTGGACAGCAGTGAATTTCTTCTCCGTCCATTAATTTAGTGACTCATTCGTTCACTTGCCAAACATTTGCTGAGTGTGTCTTACGCACCATGCACAGTATTGGGCCCCAGGTAGAGAGAGGAGTGAGGCTGGGGGGCAGAGGCCTTGAACCAGAATTATGGAGGAGTCGGGGGCCAAGTGAAGGGGACCATGGAGGCTGTGATGGGTCACACAGGAGGGTGCCTGGCTTCCTGCGGGGGGAGCGCTCATCTCCGTTTGGACCTGAAGGATGAACAGGCATTAGCTGGGTGAGGGGGCAGGGGACGGAGTTTGGTGCTTTTAACAGAAGGTTTAATATGGAGGGAGCCTCTGGCTGTGGGATGCAGATAACGAGGGCCAGGGCTCGGAGGTCTGTGGGCAGGGGAAGGATACTGACTTTGTCCTGAGGCCATGGGGAATCTCCTGAGGGTTTTCAGGAGGAGGATGACACAGTCAGATTTTCAGAGCTGACTCTGGTTCCCAGTGGAGGACAGATTGTAGGGGCCAGTGTGGAAGCTGGGAGCCCAGAGGGGAGGCGCCTGGCCGGGGAGGTGGCCGTGCCCATGGAGTGAAGTGCATTGTTATGAAGGAGAGGGAGGCCTCCCGGCATCCCGCCCTGGTGAAGGTCCGCCCTGGTGAAGGTCCGTGGTGAAGGTCGGCAGTGAAGGTCGGCTGTGAAGGTCGGCTGTGAAGGTCGGCCGTGAAGGTTGGTGATGGTGCTGTTGGCCGAGCCGGGAGGCAGAGGAGGAGCAGGGTTGAGGGGAGAGTGAGCTCCCATCTGGACAGGCTGGTGGACGTCAAGTGGGGGAGGAGGCTGAGGGGTCTAGCGCTCAGGAGGGCCCTCTGGGCTGTGGGCAGAGTAGACAGGGCCATGGGAGCTGTGAGGGGGAGAAGAGGGTCCAGGCCCAGCCCCTGGAAGGCTGCTTGTGGCATCTCAGCGTTCCCTTTGCCCTGTGCTTGGTCTGTCCTCAGGGCCACCTCAGTCTGGCTCTGACTCCCCCCGTTGATCGGTTCATTGGGTCTGAAATAGTGTCTCTGCCTCCTGCATCTGTAGCTGCTCTTCATTCGCCCCAGCTGCCAGGGTGACCTTTTCCCAGCAATCCTCCCAAGTGTCCTGTCCTTTTATGCCTCTGTGCTTGATCCCCACTGACGAGCCCTCCACTCCCCCGTCCCCCCCCCCCCCCCCCCCCCCCCCCACCGCCCCAATCTCAAGGAATTCGTGTGTTCGGTGCAAGCTGCCAGGGCCCCAGGCTCTCCCTCCCTGCCACCCAGCGTGTGGCTGTCAGCCTCCCCACGTGCCTCAGGGAAGGGTTCTTGAATGACAGCACGGAGCCTAGCTGGCCCGAGGCCAGGTCGTTGAGCATCGCTTTGTTAGGGAAGTATTCAGAAGAAAGGAAGGGAGCATTTGTGGACAGCTGACTCTATACCAGACACCTGTCAAAGGTTGTGCCCTTTGGTCTCTATGACAGCCCTGGGAGGTGGGTGTTAACCATCTCCCTTTTACAGATGAGCAAACTGAAGCTTAGAGAAGCAAAGTGATCTGCCAAAGGGATGTTCCTTGTGGCTGTCTCTCCTACCTGGTTACCGGAGTCTAGCTGGTAGGAAGAGCCAGGGGGAGAGGAGAGTCCACTGGGGCCCAAAAGGACAATGTCTGGCAGGAGAGAAGCCTGGGTCTGGGGCGCTCAGCCCAGGGCAGCTTTGCATGGCCACACCTGCCCCCGGGGTGGGCACTTGCCCTGGCATGCGGTGCTGGCAGCAGCGCCTTCCCTGCACGGCCACCTTGGGCCGAGGCTGCTAGGGTGTGACTGGGGCTCTGGTATGGTGCACTGGGCCCTGGGTGGGAGGGGATGGGCAGGGCTGTCGCCTCCCCTGCACAGTCACGTCTTTCTTCAACCCCTCTGGGCCCAGATGTCAATAGATCCGTCACCATTTATAAGCTGGGCCTGACCTTTTTGAGTTGGAGTGGGGAGAGGTGGGGAGGGAAGGAGAAGTAACCCCTGAGGGCCTCCCTGTGTCCTGGTGGCAGGAGGGCCAGGCCTTGTGTCCCCTGTGTAGCAGGGCCCACAGCAGGAAATTTTGCATGTAGGTGCCCTAGCAGAGGAGCCCGAGGAGAGAAAGCCCCCAGAAGGCTCTCTGAGGTGTGTCTGGCCTGTGTGTCCCCACTGCCTGGGATGGCTGGAGGCACTCTGTCCCCCACAGCACAGGGGCAGTGCTGCAGAGACTGGGGCCCACCCAGCCCCTTTAGCTCTTTATGGCTTCATTCCACTCCCCCCTCACCAACCCAACTCCTCCACTCTGGGAAGGTCCAGTTTGTGAATTTTGCTCTGAAGGTTTGGGATGCAGGGTTTGGAGGCAAAGGTGGGGGCCAGCATTTGAGAATTACCTGCAGTGTGCTATAAATTTTAAAGTCCACCATCTTCTTTCATAAAGTTATATTATGCCCATTTTACGGATAAAGATATGGAAATTGAGGCTTTAAGACCCGCCTTCCCTCCCTCCCCACTTCCTCCCTCCTTTCATCAAATGTCTCTGAGCACCTACTGTGAGCCCGACCCAATGCTAATCTGAAGGCCCCACCCCCAGCTCATAGGGAGGTAGGATTCTGACCCCAGATCCATGGGACTCCAAAGCCAGTGCTGTCCCTTCCAGAGGGACGGAGCAGGGCAGAGCCTGAGAGCTTTCTAGAGTCAGAGCCTCCCACGTGGGAAGGAGTGAGCTCCCTGTTCCTTGTTGCCCACAGACCTACACGGGCTCCATCCTGGTGGCTGTGAACCCCTACCAGCTGCTCTCTATCTACTCGCCAGAACACATCCGCCAGTACACCAACAAGAAGATTGGGGAGATGCCCCCACATATCTTTGCCATTGCTGACAATTGCTACTTCAACATGAAGCGCAACAGCCGTGACCAGTGCTGTATCATCAGGTGGGCGGCCCAGGACCAGCATGGAGCCCCAGGCTTGGCCCCTAGAACTCCTGCTCTGTGCTCCCGCTAATGCCTCCTAATATAGAGAATCACCTCCCCTTGCCCAGGCCTTATACCTCTATTAATGCTACCAAAGCGCATGTTAACTGTTGAGACCAACCTTGTTTACTGCTGGCTCCTGTTAAATTATGGTCAGTTGCAACCTTAGGCTCCTGTTCTCTCTTGGGCAGAGGGTAAAACAACAAAGCATTGATCGAGCATCTAGTTCGTGCCATGCTGTGTGGCAGTATAGGTGGAGGAGCGTGTGTGTCTGAATAAGGGGAAAGAAGGTGACCTTTAGCTGTGGCAGGGCACTGAGCTCCTTCCGCCTTCCCCAGACCTGGAAGGTCCGTAGTGTCAGCCCATTTTACAGATAGGGAGCTGGTTGGAGGGGGGGCCGTAGTTTAGGGCAGTAACAGGTCTTGCCTCTGCCTGGGGCTCCTCTGCAGTGGGGAGTCTGGGGCAGGGAAGACGGAGAGCACAAAGCTGATCCTGCAGTTCCTGGCGGCCATCAGTGGGCAGCACTCGTGGATCGAGCAGCAGGTGCTGGAAGCCACCCCCATCCTGGAAGGTAGGGCCGGGCTCTCAGGGCGGGGCTGGGGGGCTGGGGGGCGACTGACACTGACCGTGACCCATGAACGTCTGCCCACCCTGCAGCATTCGGGAACGCCAAGACCATTCGCAACGACAACTCAAGCCGCTTCGGGAAGTACATCGACATCCACTTCAACAAGCGGGGCGCCATCGAGGGCGCCAGGATCGAGCAGTACCTGCTGGAGAAGTCACGTGTCTGTCGCCAGGTGGGCCCGAGCCCCTGGGCAGAGCTGCAGCTGCGCGGGAGTCCCAGCCTCAGGGGGGTGTGGGGTGCACACCGTCTGCATGGCTTTGGTTGTCCCTGTGTTGCAGTTCGCTTGCCTCAGTGCCTGAAATCCCAGCAGGAAACCCACCCGCGGGGACTTTTTCATGAAAGGCGCTTGTTAACATAGTAAACTGGTTACAGTCTGCTTGTCTGTCTGGTTCCGGATGGCCTCCTCCCGCCCTCCCATCCCCCAACACCTTGTGCTCCCACTTTTAGGCCCCCGATGAAAGGAATTACCACGTGTTCTACTGCATGCTGGAGGGCATGAGTGAGGAACAGAAGAGGAAGCTGGGCCTGGGCCAGGCCACAGACTATAACTACTTGGCCATGGTGAGGCCCAGGTGGGGCACCCGGGGAGGGGGACACCGTCCCAGCCCCTCCGCAGCTCCAGGCCTGGTGGGTAGGAACTTCTCTGTGGGCTTCCTTCCATCCTCTGACTGGCCCCAGCCCACCATAAGGCCTGTTCCCCACGTGGGCACACGCCTGCTTGTACACACATCTAGACGAATTATCACCACAGACACACACATGCCTAAATGTGTACACGTCCCAGCCCCAGGGACGCATAGACACACACACGCCCACGTGTACGCACACCCGGCCCTGTCTGCACACGTGGGAGGTGATACGTTATTCTTTGAGGACGTGGAGACTGGGACCTCTGCCAGGGCCCCCAGGATTGTAGGGTACAGCCTGCTGTGGCTTCAGCCCCGGGGGCTTACTGGTTGCAGGGCCCTGTTGCCAGCCTCTTGTTGTCTGGACATAAGGGAAAAGTGGGCCTGAGGCCATTGCTGCCACTCAGCGCCAGTGGTGGGCCATGCACACAGCAGGCTGGACTGGGGGGAGCCCATGCCGGGTTGTCTGGACCTGAGGTGGGCCAGCCACGTGGACACAAGTGTGGGCCACGGCAGCTGAGGGATGTGGGACAACCAAGGGGTGTGTGTGTGTACGTCTGTGTATTGTAGGTGTGGCAGGCCTTTCTGGGCACTTCCATTAGCTGGCTGGCACACTTGGATACACACACACACGTGCACACACGGGTCTCATAGGCACACACAATGGGGCAGACCCCAGGCGATGCCCTGCCTGTCTGTAGTTACCACCTCCCGCCTTCTACCCCAGGCTGCACCTTGTGAGGGGTTCAGGTTCCTGAGGGTGGATGTCCGTGGGGGGAGAGGGGTCAGGTAAGGCCTTGGTGCTGTGACTTGCCAGGCGGGGTGATGGGGGCAGGCCTGGCATCAGTGACCCGGCTCCTCTCACTCATGGGAAGAAGGGGCATCCATGCTCCCCAGATGTGGGCAATGTATTCCTGAGAAGGCCAGCCAGGAGCTTTCTAGACTTCCTGGAGGAGTCATAGGTGAAGTCAGTGCTCAGAAACCCAGGCTGGCCTGGCCAGGCAGAGGGCCCTTCAGCCCAGGCACTGTGGGTACCTGTGGCCTCCCCGACACCCTTCTACTCCCCACTCTCCCACCCACTCCCACCAGGGTAACTGCATAACCTGTGAGGGCCGCGAGGACAGCCAGGAGTATGCCAACATCCGCTCGGCCATGAAGGTGCTCATGTTCACAGACACGGAGAACTGGGAGATCTCAAAGCTCCTGGCCGCCATCCTGCACCTGGGCAACCTGAAGTATGAGGGTGAGTGACTGAACAGCCATCTTCAGAAAGGAAGGCAGGCTAGAGAAGGGGACACGCTCACTCAGCTGACACTCCAGCGATGTGCCAGGCTGGGAGGAGGCCCTCTGAGACAGGCACCAAGTCCACTCTGCTCTTGCCCTGGTGTCCAGCATGGCCCCAGGACAGAGTAAGAGCTCTGGGAATGTTTGCTCAGTATGAATGAGTGATCCCAGCTCTAAGGAGCTCACAGTCTAGTGAGTCTTGAAAGACTAAGAGACGTGGAGAAAGCACGCACCAGGCAGAAGGAAGAGCCTGTGCAAAGGTCCTGAGGCCTGAGAGAGCAGGGCACATTTGGCGAAGGGCAGATGGTATCAGGCACAGAGCTAGACAAGTTCTCCAAGCCTGTCTCAGGAGCCCCTGATTGCTCTGGGGGTCATGGGAGAGGGGGCCGTGACTGCCAGTGTCTGCTACGTGGATGTCAGGCATGGAGCCAGTTGCTGGGCATACGTGCTCCCTACCCTCCTGGTGCCCGTGGCTCATGGTGACAACATTCGTCAAACTGATATTAACCCAGAAAAGCATTTAGTCATGGTGCTGATGCCCTCTGTGGGCAGGGCAGTCCCCCTGAGACTCGAGACAAGAGCCGCCTTGTCCTGCTAGACTGTCCCTTTCCCCCCACGCCCCCCCCCTTGCCTGACGCTGCGCCCTGGTGCTGCTGACAGACCGTACGTTTGAAAACCTGGATGCCTGCGAGGTCCTCTTCTCCCCATCCCTGGCCACAGCCGCGTCTCTGCTCGAGGTCAGTGAGAGCTTTCTGTCCCCTCGCCTGCTTCTCCCTCTCCCAGAGGAGCAGTTTTGACTTCAGGCTCAGGGAGCTGGGGCCCTCTGCTTGGAGAGTTCTAGAAGTTCGACGTCGAGAACCGGTTGTGTGCAGGATCTGTGTTGGGCACGGGTCCCAGAGGAGGAGTGGGGACCTAGCACGGCTGCCCCTGGGGAGGGTGTGGAGCATGGGGGGCCCTGAGAAGGTCAGTCAGTCTTGTAGTGAAGATTTACTAGACTCTGCCTCGAGTTGGAAAACTGGTATAAATAAAGCCAGAGTCAAAGCCGGTGCCGGAGGGACAGGGGACATGCTGGGGGGATGGGAGGGGGCTGTCGAGGAGAGAGCAGTTCCTTCTCAGCCGCCCTTGGGTGGGTTTGATGACTGGGGAGGATATGGCCGTGGAGGGCAGAGTCTGAGTCAGGCCTGGTGGAAGGCGGGAGGGGTTCTAGGTGTGATGGAGGGAGGGGCAGGCTGGCGGGCGGCTGAGTGGGTGCCTGGATGTTGCCCCACTAGGTGAACCCCCCAAACCTGATGAGCTGCCTGACCAGCCGCACCCTCATCACCCGCGGGGAGACGGTGTCCACCCCGCTCAGCAGGGAGCAAGCGCTGGACGTGAGAGACGCCTTCGTCAAGGTGGAGTGGCTGCCGGCTCTCCCCGGCCCACGGGAGGTGGGGTTGTTCACGGACAGGAGCCGAGGAGTCCACAGAGCTGGAAGGACGTCTGGGCCCTGACCCCGGTCTGCCCTTGGGTCCGGCTCCAGCCACTGGCGCTCTCTGGGGCTTGGGCAAGAGCCTGCCTTCCCCGGAGCCTCATTCGTCTGTCCCACAAGGGGTGGGAGCTGTGCTCTTCAGCGGCCCCAACAGCTCTGGTGCCCTGAGGCCCTCCACACCTGGCCTGCTTCATGCTGAATCATAACCTTTGGTCACTCGGTCTGCTGTGCTATTCCCAGCCCAGGGGATACCCTCTCTGATCTCTCCAATGAGGACCGCCGAAGAGGGGCTGGGTCGGGTGGAGAAGCCCCCCAGTCCTGCCATTTTGTCATCCATCGAGCCCCTCCGCTGTGCCAGGCCCAGGGCTCTGGGACCCTCGTGATAATCAGAGCTGAAGGGGAGACAGAGATGGTTGGGAGAGATGGGAGCCCAAACTGCGTGAGGTCAGGAGAAGTTTCTTGGTGGAGCTGACGTCCCCACAGAGCTTTGAAGGACAGGCAGGAATTGTTCTGGCAGGAGAGGGTGAAGCTTGGGGGTTTCGTGCTGCAGGAAGGGGCTGGAGCGAGGCCACCGAGGCCCAGGAGCCTGGCCGGTCCTCCTGCGAGGCTGTGGCTGCACCCGTGGCTTACGTGGCTGCCTCTGCCCGCAGGGCATCTACGGGCGGCTCTTCGTGTGGATTGTGGACAAGATCAACGCGGCAATTTACAAACCTCCCTCCCAGGAAGTGAATAACTCTCGACGGTCCATTGGCCTCCTGGACATCTTTGGGTTCGAGAACTTTGCCGTGAACAGGTACCACGTGGGCTGTGTCCTGTGGGAATTTTCTTCTGCAACATGGACTTCAGTGTCAAATCTCTCCCTTTAAACTACATTTAGCTGGCCCCAAGCACACTCTGCCAGGCTGTTGGAAAATTTGACTCCAGACCCCCTCTGGGGCCCTTTCCCCTTCTTCCCTGTCCCCTCCAGTCCCTGGGTCAGCTGAGGCCAGCTGGGGTGGTGGAGCGAAGGCTCTTACACCATCACAGACACTCTAGTCCCCGCTGCCCATCAGTCCAGTGTCCAAGCTCCAAGGTGCCGCAAAGCAGGTGAGGCCGGGCCTGAGCCAAGCTTGAGATGGGGTGTTGGCCATAGCTGGTGTCCCACTTGGGGGCTGTGTGAGGGGCAGATCGATGGAGCAGGCCCAGGTGGACACTGGAGCTGGAGGCAGCCAGCCCTGCCCCACTTTTTAGCTGTGTGACCCCAGGCAAGTCACTTCAATTCCTGTAATGTTCAGATGTCTCAAAGCCCTCCACACCACCAAAACACTCACACTGAACACATGAAGCGTCTGTCACCTGGGAGAGCACTGAGTTGGTGGCGCAGAGATGTCACTGTCAAGGCCCTTCTTGCCCAATCTCGCGAGCCCGCTTCCCATGTCTGCTGACGCTTTGGAGCTCTCTTTGAGGCCCCTCCCCAGCGCCTTGGCTCTTCCTCTCCCAGGTGCTCTGCCAGGGGTGTGGTGCCCATCCACCAGCCCTCTCTCAGGGCCTGGTCATGCAGGGAAGAGGGCTCCAGCCTTAACTCTCCTTCCGACTCACTGAGTGACCTTGGGCAAGTGCTGTGCCCTCTCTGGGCCTCCGTGTCCTCTTCGGTAATGGAGGGGGTTGGACTTGCAATGCTGGTTCACCTCAGAGATTGGAAGTCCCAGGGGCACACTGCACACCAAGCTGGGGCCGGCCCCTGAGCGGCAAGGCAGGGCCTGAACATCGCCCTGCCTCCCGCTGCCCCCTGTGCCCTGCACCCCTCCCTGCAGCTTCGAGCAGCTGTGCATCAACTTCGCCAATGAGCACCTGCAGCAGTTCTTCGTGCGGCACGTGTTCAAGCTAGAACAGGAGGAGTATGACCTGGAGAGCATCGACTGGCTGCACATCGAGTTCACAGACAACCAGGACGCCCTGGACATGATCGCTAACAAGCCCATGAACATCATTTCCCTCATCGATGAGGAGAGCAAGTTCCCCAAGGTGGGCCTGCAGCGGAGCGGGGCAGACACGTCCCCTCCACACTCTGAGCCTCCGCTTTCCTCATCTGTGGAATGGGACTAATGATATGCGCCTCTCAGAGCAGCTTTGGGGCCGGTTCAAATGCGCTCATCTGACATTTGGGAATTACCTACGGTCCAGTGGGTCCTGGACCAAACTATGAAGATCTAAGCATGCAGCTGGTGCAGAATAGGTGCTCCAGACACAGAATATGTCTTGGAGTGGGGGAGGGGCTGCTCTCATGATTTTAATCATGGAAAATAGATTTTCTAAGCTGGAATGTACTTTCAAGGTTGTGTAATTCCAATTCACCCGCTTAACAGATGGGGAAATGGAGGCCCAGAGAGCTCCTGTGTGGGGAATAAATAAAGGGAGGGAAGCTGTTGGGAAAAACAGAAGAGGGGGTGAAAAGACAGGGGGCAGGAAAGGCAGTAGGGCCTGGTAGAGAGTGGGACGACGGGGAGGAGTGGGTGGGCTTGACAGCTGCCGCTTGGTTCCCACAGGGCACAGACACCACCATGTTGCATAAACTGAACTCCCAGCACAAGCTCAACTCGAACTACATTCCCCCCAAGAACAACCACGAGACCCAGTTTGGTATCAACCACTTTGCAGGCGTTGTTTACTATGAGAGTCAAGGTACAGGTGGGCCCTCCGGGGCTGGCTGTCTCTCTTTGCTTGTGTCCCCTCCCTTCCTTCCCCTTGTCCAGCCCAGGACAGAGACCAGGGCCCTGGAATACAAAGAGGGAAGGGATGTTAGGAAGCATTGGGCTCAGTGCTTCTTTTTTAGGGATTTTTAAAAAATTGTGGTCAAATATATGTAATATGAAATTTACCATTTTAACAATTTTTAAGTCTACAGTTCAGTGGCCTTAAGTATATTCACAATATTGTACAGCCATGACCACTCTCCAGAGCCTCTTCATCATCCCAAATAGAAGCGCTGTACCCACTAAACAGTAACTCTCCACCCTCCCCCCGCCCGCTAGTGCCTGATAACCTCTATTCTACTTTCTGTCTCTATGTATCTGACTGTTCTAAGTACATCATATAAGTGGAAACATACACTATCTCACCTTCTGTGTCTGGCTTATTTCACTTAGCATAATGCCCTCAGGGTTCATCCGTGTTGCAGCATGTGTCAGAATTTTCTTCCTTTTCATGACTGAATAATATTCCATTGTGTGTGTGTGTGTGTGTGTGTGTGTGTGTGTGTGTGTGTGTACACCACATTTTATTTATCCATTCATCTGTCGGTGGACATTTGGGTTGTTTCCACCTTTTGGCTGTTGTGACAGTGCTGACACGAACATGGGTGTATATCTATCTTTTTGAGTCCCTGCTTTCAATTCTTCGGGTGGGCTCAATGTTCTTTTGCACATATGGGGAAACTGAGTCTCAGAAGGGGCAGTTAATGTTTTTTTTAGATCACATGGCCTATTGGCTGCAAAGCCAGGCCTAGAACTAGCCCCGTTACTCACCAAAACTCTTTGAGCAGCAAGACCAAGTTTGGTCTTTGAAGGAGATGTATCTTCTTTTCTCCTGGGAGATACAATTGGGCTCATTTTAAAGCTAGAAGTGAGGAAGACGGTCAGAAAACGGTCAAGTTTTCCCCACTTGGAATTCCTACAGGGTCTGTCAAAAGCGAGCAGACTGCCCTTGCCAACCACAGTCCTCACACCCTGGTGCAAAGGGCTGGCCCTGAATGGGCATCAGCTGTGGGATGTGTCTGCCCTCCCGCCTTCAGTCCCAAAGGGTCCCAGCCACAGCCAAAGCCAGTGAAATTTCAAACGAACAAGCAAAGAGCCACTGCTTTCATACTTCCTTGTTGAGTTGGTCCAGGAGGCAGAGAGCAAGCCATGTGGCAATTATGCAATCAGAAGGCTGCTCAGCCCTCATTAGGGTGTGAGATCCGCCCCACCTGTTAGAAAGAAGAAACCCAATGTTAAGTTTGAAGGAGTGTTGAACAAACAAATAGATCTGTTGTTTGGAGTAAGAGAGGGTTTTTTTTTTAGTGCAGTCCAACCAACGTTCACTGAGCATCTATTATGTCCTAGGCTTCATGATGTGGCTGAGGAGACGAAAATGAAAATTGAGCAAACTCTACACAGTTATAAAATTATAGAATATTATTAGATCTGGAGGAAACATACGGCTCATCTACTTTTAGGGATTTGGAAACTGAGGCCCCGAGAGGGAAATGACTTGCCTAAGGTCACTAATCAGTTTTGAGCTACTTTAAACAATTGTGTCAGCATTTTCTGTGTACAGAGCACTGTTTCAATTCAGTAAATTTTATTTATGACATGTGTGGTGCTAGGTGATCCAAAAAGAAGCTAGAGCTTATGGGTGCCTCATGCTCATTCAACAGATAAGGAAGCTGAGGCCCAGAAGGGGACCTCCCTAGGGTCCCGTAGTGAGTCTGTCATAGAGCTTTAATTAGGACCCTACAATTCCATCCCAACTTCAGAGCCCCCCTTCCAGTACTGAGTGCCACCTGCAGCTCACCCTTCCCCAGATGCCAGGTGGGCAGCTCCGCACTGGGTCTCTGTGCCATCTGCCAGCCAGGGCAGCCTGAGTCCTGGGGGAAAAGGGTGCTGCTTCTCTGCAGGGTTCCTCCTCCTCGGGCATCCCTAGCCCTTGGGCTCCTCATCTTCATCCCCGCGCTAGCAAGGTCCCCCATTAACCAGTTCCTAAGTCCTCAGGCCCTGGTAATGATAGCCTGCTTTGGAGTCTCTGGTGCAGGGGAGCCCCCCTGGGCTGGTGCCAGGGCTCCTGTGCTCAGGTCTTAACTCTGCCCGTGGCTTGCTGTGTGCAGTTAGACAATTTGCTTAGCTTCTCTGAACATCAATTTCTTCCCTTGTGAGAGCGGGGAAGATAGTCTCCACCTGTCCTGCATATACAGGGGGAGTTGTGAGCATTCCAGCTGTGAAGCCACTACCCAAACACAAGGTATTTTAAATGCATTCCTTTACTATTAGCTGGTACCAGATGAACTTGTGTTCTCTCCCAGGCACACACTTAACAAGGGCTTTTGACACCTTTGTCACTGAACTTGGGTCCTTGGACTTTTTAATCAATAGAAATTGGTAAGAAGCCAGACGAGAAATTCAGGCAAACTTTACAGGGGCTCGTGCTGCTTTAGCACGAGGGAGTGAGAACAAGAAACAGGTGCCTTTGCTCACTCCCTGAGCGGGGGGGCGGGCTGGTTCCTTAAATGAGGTGAGGGCGGTGGCGGATTGGTGGGCCGGGCTGGGGGTGGGGCGGCTTACGTGGTCAGCTCACCCTGTTGGTGGTGCTGTGTGCTGGGGTCACGGGCAGTTCCCTGCTTTTGCTCCCAGCAGCTCAGGAATGGCAGTCGGTTTGTGGCCTTTTTGTATCTTATTGTTCACAATTGCTGGTACCGCACATGCGTGTGGTTATCTTTAGTCCCTAAGTTTCTTTGTATTTTGTTGCTGGAGGAGACGTTTGTCCAGGTGCGAGCACTCCGGTAGAGGGTCCCAGGTCCCAGCCTATCTCCCCTTCGTCCAAAAGACTGAAGCTGGCATTTCAGGGGTTGCGGTGGTTGAGCTGGCAAGGTGCCCCGCTCCCTCCCGGGGCCTGAGACTTCCTGCCCTCCGCTTTGGCCAGGCCGGGAAGAGGTGAGCTGTGAGGCTGGGGAGACGAGTTCCAGTGCTGGTTCTGCCCCTCGCTCTCTCTGGGACCGTGGGCAAGCTACTGTCCTCTACAGGCCCCAGAGTCCCCAGCTGTAAAGTGGATGTGGTTGAACTAGGTGGCTTTCGAGGGTCTTCCTGGACCAGGCGTTGTGGCTTCGGGGAAGGGGTGAGTCTTGTCAGGGGGAGGCTGCCGGAGCTGGCGAGGTGTGACTGCTCTTTGCCGCCACCCAGGCTTCCTGGAGAAGAACCGGGACACCCTGCACGGAGACATCATCCAGCTGGTCCACTCCTCCAGGAACAAGTTCATCAAGCAGATCTTCCAGGCTGACGTCGCCATGGTAATGTCGGGGTGTGGTTTGCATTGGGCAGGAAGGGCCCCCCAGAAGCCAGGCCGGTATCTAGATGCCCCCTTGTCTAGTGGCTTCAGCTGAGCTCCTCTGGCCATAGAGCAGGGGTGGTGCTTTGCTGTGGTTCCGGGAGGGGCTGGAGGGCCTCCAAGGTCCTCCTATCGGGTCCTCTTGTTCTAATGAGGTAGAGTGGGTGGGGTGCAAGGCCCAGAGAAGGATCACGTGGGAGGCTGCGGAGCAGAGCTTGGTCAGGACTCGGTTTTCCATGGGGGGGCCCCTCCCCCGCCCCGACCTCCAGCAGCTAACAGGGAGCACGGGCAAAGAGGGGACGTCCAGCCTCGAGGACACGGACGGGTGTGGGTGTTCAGAGAAATGGGCCCAAACGGCATATTTGCACCAGCCCTGGGCCCCAAACTGGGTGGGGCGGGGGAGAATTTCCCACCCTCGACATTTCTTTGGCCCTAGCGTGTTAGCCTGGACTCTGTAGTGGGCTCAAGTCACATTCAAATCCCAACTCCACCACCTTCTCAATGGGTGGGCTTGTTTCTTGCAGGATTTATATGCTTTTTTATCTCATATTTTCCTCCTGTCCCATGGCTTCCTGGAGAGTGCATGGAGGGGCTCAAGGGGGGGGCAGAGCCGCTGCCCCCTCAGTGCCTGTCCTGCTGCCTGTGTTGCCCCCAGCCTCCCAGAAGCCCAGACCACTGCCCTGAGGGTTGTCCTCTCTCCCTGGTGGATTTTGCTCCCTGTTTTCTGACCCGCCACGTTCTCCTTGCCCCCCACCCCATCTCGCCGTGCACTGTGGTTCCTGTTGTAGTTTCTCTGTGGTTATTCATCGGGCACTCTCCGCCAGTCAGCGGCTTCTGCGAAGGTAAAAGACCCCAGCCCGGGGCCGGAGGATGGCGGGAGAGGCCTCAGCAGCCCTTGGGGCTGGGCTGTGTCCTCAGCCCCTGAGGCACTGAGGCTTGGGGAAAGGGCCCTTTTTTCTTTATTGTTTTGGAGTGTGCGTTTTTGTGGAGTGGTTTGTGGAGTGCTTTGATTTTTGTTTTCTGAGTTGTGTGGACTTCAGGCATCTCAGTTTCTTAAAGGAGGAAACTGAGCCCTAGAAAAAGAGGTGTGAGACCTGCCCAGTGTATCGGGGCAGGGCTGGGACTCGAACCCTTCTCTCCCAAGTTCTCTGCCTCCACGGAGTCTCTTGGAGGTATCAAGGCCTGCTCCTTCCATCAGGCCCTACTAAGGGTTTCTACGTCCATGACTCAGTCAGATCCTCTGATTAACCTTGTAGATCAGGAGAGACAGGTGGTAGTATTTTCTGAATTTTGCAGATGGGGGACTGAAGCTCAGAGATAGAGTGTGGTTCACTCCCAGTCACAGCATCTGGGGGAGCTGGGACTAGAAGCCACTCCCTGCCCCCTGAGCTCCTTAGGCCCTGGAACACCATCCCTGGTGTGTCCTGACCACCAGCTGCAGGTCGTGCGTGGCTCCCAAGGCTCTTTGGGCCCCAAAGATGCTGGGTACCCTTAGCAGCAGCATAGCTCTGGCGTCCCTTCGCCTCCCTTTTCTCTTCTCAGCCCTCAGTTTCCTCTCTGCCTGATGCTGACATCCTCTCACACTCGCTCTTGACGCTGGGTCCCCTTCCTTCCTGCATGTCTGGCATCCCCCTGCTGCCTGGTGCCTGCAGAGTTCTGGCACAAATCACAAACCCACTGGCAGTGCAGGGCCCCCAGCACATCAAGAGCAGGGAGGTCGTCTGGAAGGAGGCCTCTGTCCTCTGCCCACAGTCGGCCCCAGGCCAACACTGGCCCAGCCGGTTGATGGGATGAACGTAGGGCTACCACCAGAGAGGGGCCCAGGCGCCTGGAGCTCCAGCACCGGCAGTCCCCAACGTGAAGCCCACAAACTGCCGGTCGCAGTGTTGGTGACACGGGTGTGGCTCTGGACTCTCCCCCACTCTCTCCTGTCCTTCTGTAGACGCCAGCCCAGCCCCTACCAGGCCTACCCACTCGTCCTGGTCTTGGGCAGTCCCGGAAGACACTGAACCCATCTTTTCCTCCTACTTCTCTTTCCCAAGCCGTAGAGGCATGTGAGGACCTCTCCATGAAGTTTCCTGTTCTAAGCCCCCTTCCCTGAACTCTGGGAATAGAACCCACTTGCTGAGGAACCGTGGAGAGGTCCAAGTGTGAGACTGTGGGGTGTCCAGAAGCGGCCTGCTCCCGAGGGAGTTTTTGGAGCACAGAATGAGAACATGGCAGTGACAGATTTGATACCAATTACGTCTACTCTTCTGGCCCACTTAGGTATCCTCGTGAGTAATTACTATTGCCCCTACCTTACAGGTAAAGTAACTGGGGCCCAGAGAGGCCAAGGTCTTTGCTAGAAGTCACACAGCTGGTGACACACAGGGATTGGTTCCAGGTCTGTCTCAGGGAGGTGCAGGGACTTGGCCAAGGTCACGTACAAGTGAGGGCTACAGTGAGGCTTTCTTGTCCCTGCTCCTTTTCACTGTACTGTGCTATCTGCAAGCTTTGCCTCAAGGAAAGAAAAAATACTTTGTAACTGTTGGAAACATGATAGCTCTGTTAAAGGAACAAGGAAATGGGCTTGGTGAAGTGTGGATGCTGAGTCAGTTTATTGGATGACAGCGTACCAGCCGCAGCGTTCTCCTTAGGATGAGGGCCCACGTCCTTCCGGTGATCTGACCTGTGTCCTGCGCAGGTCCCCAGCCCCTGAATTTCTACTCTTTTGACTCTTGTGTCTGCCTCCTCAGGGCGCCCCGGGCAGCCCCACCCCAATCGTTGCCACTGGAGGGAGCAGCAGAGCGGGGCGGCTCTTCCAGGGCGTGAACACCACCCCACCCCCAACCCCAGGCACATGACCCAGGCGCCCTGAGTCCACAGGACGCTGGTTCACTCCTTATGCAGGTGGCTTCTCCTGACAGTGACTTCCCAGCCCCGATCACATCCTGCTCGGGTGCCTGTGCCTCACATCCCCTCCGAGGCATCATTTAACGCTGACCTTTGGACTTCTCACTTCTGCCTTTACCCCGTCCCTAGTTATCTGCAAATTATCCCAGAAAACAACAAATGTCGGAAAAGACGACCTTTCCCCTCAATGAAATAAAACCAAATCAGAAACCAGGTGGCCAGGGAAGTGAGAGCAGATCCTGGGATCATAGGACCCATTCACTCATTCCTTCTTTCCATCACAAATACCTACTGAATGCCTGTTATATGTCAGACATTGTGATATGTGCTGGGGACACAGTAGTGAACAAAACAGAAAGAAACCTCTGTCCTCGTGGAGGTTGTGCTCTAGCAGAAGGAGGAAATAGTTAATAAGCAAATAAATAAGTGTATTACATAATTTTAGATGGTGACTTATGAGATGGGGAAAAATGAAGGCGGGAAGGGTGCTGGTGGGGGGGCTTTGCAGTTTTGAATAGGGGATCAGGAGAGGGCTTACTGAGAGGTTGGTGAGGAAGTGAAGAAGCCAGCCACATGCTTTCTGGAGGAAAAGCATCGCAGGGAGAGGGAACAGCAAGTGCAAAACCCTAAGGCGCTTTTTAAGCCCCAACCTGCCCTGGGAAGAGCATGGAGGCAGGGGTGGCTGGAAGGGAGGGAATAAAGTGGTGGAGAGGCTGGAGGTAACTGGGACCAGGTCCTGTGGGGTGGGTTCTTACAAGGGACCTTGGCATTCATGCTGAGTGAACTGGGGAGCCACTGAGGATTTTGAGCTGGTTGGGGGAGGGGAGACATGACTAGATTTGTGTTCTAACAGCCTCACTCACTATCGCTGTGTCGATAGTGGAGTGGAGGGCGGTGTGGAGAGTGGGCAACAGAAACAGGGAGACCGGTTTGGAGGTTGTTGCAATAACGAGAGAGCCATGCAGGCTGACAGTGGAGGAAGTGGTAAGAAGGGGTCAGATTCTGGGTCCATTTTGGAGGTAGAGCCAATAAGATTTGCTGACATATTGGATATGAGAGAAGGAGGAGCTGGGAATGGTTCCCAGATCTGTGGCTTGAGCAGTGGGACAATTTCTCGGAGTTCAGCACCACTTCAGTTCAGCCAGGTGTTGTTGATTGTTGCTGTTGCTGGGCCCTGGGGCACAGCAGTAAACTAGGCAGACCCGCCTGTTCTCACGGGGCTCACAGCTCAGCAGGGAAGACAGACAGAAAGTGGTTCCATAGTCTGATCGAAACCGAAGAAGGGTGTGTCCTATGTGTGTGTGTGTTGTTTGTGTGTATTGTGCATGTGTGCATGCTGTGTGTGCGGGTGTGCTCTGTGTGTGTATTTCTGTGTATGTGGTGTGTGTATGTGTGTTTTGTGTGTGTGTCTGGTGTGTGTGTGCCGTGTGTATTTGTGGGTGGCGTGTGTGTATATGTGTGTCTGTGTGTACATTTGTGTGTTATGTGTCTGTGTGTCTGTGTGTGTGCTGTGTGTGCACACACGTGCTCCTGGCAAGGCCTCTAATGCAGGCTGTGTACAGCCCACCCTGGACAGCTTCCCCCCCAACTGGGGGTCACCCGGTGCTACTGACGGATCAGGTTCTGGGGCAGACTTGGGGGCTGAAGACCTGACATTCACCCTACCCCAGTGCAGATACTCCTCAGCTTCTCTTGGCAAAATCCTAGAATGTGTTCCAGATAATACTAAAACAGAAAACATGGCAAATTTCAGAAGAGCAAGCATTTGCTGTTTCTTGGCAAGTTTCATTTCATTCCGGGGGCGTGTGGTCTAACTTTAGAAGGGGTTAAATGCCTCTCCCTCCCCCCATATCTCACACGTTGACATCTGCATCCTTGGGTTTTGGTGCTACAGGATATCAGATAAAATGATGACTCATTTAAAATATAAAATCTTACAATAATAATCAAATTCACTAATTAAAAAATCCTCACCCCAAAGAAACTGCCAGGAAAACAATAACAGCAAAATGCTTTGGAATCGAATGTTGTTTCTATGTCCAGTTTCTTGGTCTGAGAGGTTCTGCTTCCTGTTTGCTTGTTGCTCAGGTCCTCCCCCAGGACCCCAACTCATTTCCTAGTCTTCTGAGAGGGGGACCCCAACAGGGCAGGAAGGTGCAGGGGGTCGCTGGCCGGCTCACCCAGATGGTGGCTGGTGGAGCACGGGGCCCCTGGACCTTGGTGCTGGACGCGGCCAGAGGCCAGCTCGGGCCTTCTTAGGAGGCTTATCTGGGTCTGCCCCGCCCCCCCGCTGCTGACCTGCTAATCCCACAGGGAGGGCAGAGGGTGTAGGTAGCACCGCCGCCCTCGCGGGCTGCTGTTTACTGAGACGCTCTCACAGCCTGGTCAGCTAGATAGGTGGCACTATTCCCATTCAGGAGACAGGCTCAGTGTTGCTAGTGACCTGCCTAAAATCACGGGACTCGGAGGTGGTGAGCCAGGGTTTGAATTTAGGTCTGTCTCACCCGTCTCTAGAGATGACCCCATCGTCCTGAGGCGACCAAGTCTGGCCACTCATTTATACTGGGAAGGGAGGGTGGAGACTCAGAGAGGGGCTGCGTCTTGCCCAGAGTCATCCAGCACACCAGGGCG
Organism: Tursiops truncatus; assembly: GCF_011762595.2. Classification (NCBI taxonomy): domain Eukaryota; kingdom Metazoa; phylum Chordata; class Mammalia; order Artiodactyla; family Delphinidae; genus Tursiops; species Tursiops truncatus. Next base: position 54,307,030 of record NC_047041.1, on the reverse strand, counting down.
TGTGCTGCGCTCCTGGGCCCAGGATCAGGGAGGCTTTCCAGAAGGGGGTGCGTCTGGGACCCAAGCTCCAGCGCAGACCGGGCGGGTCACAGGAAAACCCATGTGCCTGGCCAGGCTGCTTCCTTGGGCGGCTCTCCCTCAGGCCCTTGACCCGCTGACCTCTCCTCTCCTGCTTCCCTTCCGGAGGGCTGGAGGGGTACGGGTCAGCCCCTCCCATCGCTGTGGTCCATCCCCCCAGGGCGCCGAGACCAGGAAGCGCTCGCCCACGCTCAGCAGCCAGTTCAAGCGGTCCCTGGAGCTGCTGATGCGCACGCTGGGTGCCTGCCAGCCCTTCTTCGTGCGCTGCATCAAGCCCAACGAGTTCAAGAAGCCCATGGTGAGCAGCCCTGGCCTGGGAGGGGGCAAGGGGGAGGCAGATAGGGCCAGCCTGGGGGGTGGGAGGGGCTGGGCCATGTGAGACTTTGTGCTCTGTGGGGAACGGCAGGGCCCCTGAGGGGCTTAAAGAGCAAAGTTCCTGTTTACTGGAGGCAGCAGGTGCCCTGGAGAGAGCCTGGACTCTGTAGTCGTGGGCTCGAGCCAGACTCAAATCCCAACTCCACCACCTTCTCACTGGGTGACTGTAGACAAGTCACTTCATTCTCTCGTGCCTCAGTTTCCTCACAGATGGAAATGGGACTGATCGTACCCACCTCCTGGGGGTATTCCATGAAATAACGCATGCAAACTGCCTGGCGCCTAGGAAGGCACTCAGTAAATGGCAGCTGTGTTTCTTGCTGCGGCCCTGACTTTGAAAGCCTTCTCTCCTTTGGTCCAGCCGATGACCACCTCCTCCTGGAACCCTTCCTGGATTCCTTTGACTGGTTGGGAACATTTTCGTTTTTGGCTTTTCTGAATAACATCTGTTGAGCCCTTTCTGTGTGTCCGGAGCAGAATGGGTTGTCCCTCCAGAGCCACATTTAACCTTCCCAACAGCCCAGGAGGGAGGGACGTTTATGGCCCCATGTTCGAGATGTGGAAGCAGAGGCTCAGGGAGGTTGAGGGGCTTGAGGCTGCAGATCCAGGAGCCTGGGCCGCCCCTCCCTGGGAGCCCTCTCCTTCCCCAGCTCTGGGAGGTGTTGTTTACCAGAAGCCTCTTCCCAGAGATAGGAGGGGAGGCCCAGGGGAAGCTGGGGCCTGAGGGTCTGGGGAGGGACGGAAGGCGGGAGGCCAGTACTGGGCCAGGGAAAGTGCCTGTAGGGAGAGGAAACAGGTGGCGGCAGCCAGCCTTCCGCATGCTAACTCTGTCCCCTGTCCCCTGCCTGGAAACGTTCCCCAGAGTGGGCTGGCCAGTCCCCCTGGGGATCAGGACGGGGTCTTCAGGGAGAGTCACAGAGGGCTCCAGTGGGCTCCCCTCTAAGGCAGGAGGTCCAGGGGACCGAGGCCAGGGCCCTGTAGTTGGGCACCATCTCTCTTGCTCTCAGATGCCTCTGGAACCTTCTTTGGGCTGACCTCAGCATCTGTGGCCTGGCCCTTGGCTGCAGGACCTCCCCCCTGGGCCTCCTGCCTCCTGTCCCCCACTCCCGTCCTCCTCCCCATTGCAGTGAGAGACATGGTTCTCAAACACAAATCTGACCCGGTCACCTTCTGCTTCCCTAGTCTGGCCTCTCAGGTCCTTCACAGCCCATCCAACAACCCTGCTGCTATCACAAAAATGACTTTGTGTCAATTAGAAAAATGTATCTCTTCCTTAAGGAAGGTACTTTGCTGTCAGCAGCCAGAAAGCTGTCTGAAAAACTATCAATCTAAGATGGCTATAATATGAAGGGCGACCCCTGGGGTTGTACAAGGCACCCACCACCTGCACAGCCATAACCCTCGCATAGATTAGCCTCCTCAGTCCCCATAAAATCCCCCAACATGTCCTGTGCTTTCAGGCTTGCTCACCTTTGCCTGAGCTAGCTCCTCCAGCACCCTCTCTCCTGTCAGGGTCAGAGCAAAGGTCCTCCACGAAGCCCCCTCGAGAGGTCCCAAGGGGAATTAAGCTGTCTGTCCCCTGTGCCCTCAAAGCACTCAGCTCACCCCACCTGAGGGCCTCATTCCGTGCTGCTCCGTGGGGTTTGGACTGCAGAGCCGCGTGTGGTCCCGCCTTTGCTCCTCATCTGCTGTGTGACCTTGGCCTCTCGGGGCCTTTGTCTGGGGCCAGGAAGATACAGAGTAGGGCTGGCCTCCCAGCGGGGGCCTCCAGCCCCGACGCCCTTGGCTCCTTGCTCGGCAGCTCTTCGACCGGCACCTGTGTGTGCGCCAGCTGCGGTACTCGGGCATGATGGAGACCATCCGAATCCGCCGAGCCGGCTACCCCATCCGCTACAGCTTCGTGGAGTTCGTGGAGCGGTACCGAGTCCTGCTGCCCGGCGTGAAGCCGGCCTACAAGCAGGTGCGGAGCTGGGGGCATGGGCGGGCGGGTCCCAGCCCTGGGCTGGGCGAAGGTCCCACTGTTCTCCTTGGAACAGTGTGCTGGGCGTGACATCACCTCGGCCCCCTCAGGTATGGCTGGGAAAATTGGGGTCAGGCAGTGGAGTGCATCTGAGAGCTTCCATCGCCACGCTCGGCTGGTGTGGACTTGACACGTGTGGTGAGTGGGCCCTGGCTCTTAGCTGGAGGCAAGGGTTTTATAATCACCGGGCCGAGCTAAGGAGAAAAGCGAGTGTCAGAGACGGCAGGGCCCGGCTGCGACTACACAGAGTTAGGGCCAGAGCTGCAGCAAGAGCCCCGCCTCCCAGCCTTGGGAGGGACACCAGGTGGCCTTTCCACAGGTGGGGTCACCCATTCTCTTCTGTACCCCACAGGATGACCTTCAGGGGACATGTCAGCGCATGGCGGAGGCTGTGCTGGGCACCCACGATGACTGGCAGATCGGCAAAACCAAGATTTTTCTGAAAGTGAGCACGGCCTCTGAGTCCGGCTGCCTTGACGGGGCTGTGGGCTCCCCGTCACGGTGGGAACAGGCCCTAGGGGTGTGCTATAGAGGAGTTGCAGCACCGAATGGGGTCAGTGCTGGGCCTTTGTGACCCTCCTGCCCTGCAGCTGTGGCTGGTTGGAGCGGGTAGTGGAGGGGCAGTTGGTATTTGAGAGCATCTATGACCTGGAGGTGGGGCTGGAGCAGTGACCCCGGGTGAGGAAACCGAAGGCCAGAGGTGGGCTCATCAGGGAGGCCTGGGTTCAGTCCTGACCCTGTGGTTGTCTGTCCTGGGAATTTGGGCAGGTCACTGGCCGTGTCTGAGCCTCATTTTCCCATCTGTAAAATGGGATGTGCTTGTGGTAGGGGGCTCTTATGTGTACCTTTGGTCCATTCCCTTTTTTCCTGCCAGGCGGGGCTCATGCTAGGCTGTGGTCAGCCGTGTGCTACTCACCTTGCTCTCTGGTGTCCCCGGGCCTGTTCCCGCGCTCCCCGAGCAGACACCTGGGGCCCTCTGGCTCCCACCACAGCTTGGGCAGGACTTTGGGGGCTGGGCGGTCAGGGAGGGGGTGGGGCTGGGAGCAGGAAGCTGGGCCCGGGGGAGCTTGCTGGAGCTGGTGGAGATGGGACAGCTAGAGCAGGGACAGCGTGAGCGCTAGCTTCTGCATTTCCGTTTCTGCTGTTCTAGATTTCTGGCTGTCCTGGGTGATGGGGCAGGGCTCCTTCCTCTGCATAGGGTGGGCCCAGGCAGCCCAGGACAGCTGGGGAGAGGGAACGGGGGAGCCGTTCCTGCGCTGGAGGGAGTCCTGGGATCTAGTTTAATTCCTCCCTGGCTGAGGGGCCTGGGCTGGTGCCTTCATCTCCTCATCGGAAAAATGTGTTGACTGTTCCCTGCCTGTGTGTCTCACAGCTGCCACCTAGAGAACACGTTCCGTGGGCCAGGCTCCAGTGGGGCTTTTTGTCCATCATCACTCATTTAGTCATCACAGCAGCCCGTGAGGTAGAATTATTATGCCCGTTTCAGAGGCTTAGCGCGTAGAGGTGAGGTGCCCATGGTCAGGCGCTACCCTGGAGTGGAGAGCAGGGCTTCCAGACTGTGGTTCTGATGCCCAGCCCACATGGGTAAGGGAGGGAAGGCATGCGGCATGACGGCATCTAGTCCCAGAGACGTCATTGTCCCCATCCTCCACATCCTCACTTTTCTGGGCTCTTCAGAAACCAGTAGTGGTTTCTAGACCCCAAACATCTGCTTCTCATTCGTTCCCTCGCTCGTTCACAAAGCCTTGGCTAAGCAGCCCCTCTGTGCCGGGCCCTGTCCCCAGCTGATGTGTCCTGCGAATATCTGATGCATGTTCCTCCCCCACCAGACTGAGATTCCCCAGGGCAGGGCCCAGGTCTGCCTGGTTCATTGCAGCCTCACCCTAGCACTTAGCACATGGCTGGCACATGGAGATATTTGATTCAGGTATTGAATGAACCATGAGTTTTGTCCAACTGGAGTGAGGGTTAGGGGCTCAGGGGTGAGAAGGAGAGGGGGCTGGAGAAGTGGGCAGGGCCTGATGGTAGAGGACCCGGGTGCCAGGGGAGGAGACCAGGCTTGACCCCGGGAGACAGTGGGGTATCTCTGTGAGATCTGTCCTTGAGGGAAGGCCAGAGGGGGAGCAACAGAGGACAGGAGACTGGTTAGGAGGCTGTTTCTAAGGTCCTGGAGAGAAACGATGGTGGCCTGGCCCAGGCCAGGGGCTGATGTGACAGAGACACCTAGAAGAGCTGGGACTTGGGTAGAGATGGCCATAGGATGAAGCCAGTGTGTGTGCGTGTTGGGCCCCCGACTCCATGCAGTCAAATTAGGCGCCCCCTGCTCCCTTTGTCCCTCCCAGGCCTCTGGCATCCGCCACGACAGTACCCGTCTGTACTTGTGGCTGTGAGAGGCTGCCCCATGGGGCCAGGGCAGGGTTGGGAGCCTTTGGGGCCCAAATGAGCCCTAGGCCTGGGCTCTGAGTGAAGGAAGAGGGGGCCCACCTGGGGCGGCCTCAGCTCTGGGACTGGAGAGGTTGGTAGGGGCGCCGCTCAGGAGCTCTGCCCTCCAGGACCACCATGACATGCTGCTGGAGGTGGAACGGGACAAGGCCATCACTGACAGAGTCATCCTCCTCCAGAAGGTCATCCGGGGCTTCAAAGACAGGTTCGTACCTGGACCAGCTCTTCCCCACCTCAGCCCGCATGTGTGTGTGTGTGCGTGTGCCTGGCTCACCTCCGCTCCTCCCACGTGAACACGGAATAAACACCCATGTGCACACACAGAAACATGCACACACGTGCACAGCATGCCCACAGGGTCATGCGAACAGGGTTGAACACTCAGACACGTGGACCCATCTGTGCCCAGTAACACAGTACCCCCACCTACACACAGGCTTGCACACGTGGGTACGTAAGGCACACAAGTGGACCCTCTGTTGGTCTCAGATGCCCAATGAAATTTCCCAAAGAGGAAATTTGAGATTTTGTGAGTGACAAAGTGTGTCCCATATTCCATGTAAGGGGCATGTGTACAGCTGTGTCAGTTCTCAGATGGGCAGGGCTGACTCTGGAGTGTGATTCAGCTCCACAAAAATCCCACAGCCTGCATCTTTTGCAGTTCATCTGGTCACTCCCTTCCTCTATCCGTCCACCTACTTGTCCATCTGTCTGTCCATCTGTCCAGCCATCCTTTGTCCATCCATCCACCTGTCTGTCCATCAACTTGTCCCTCGTCCCACGGCTGTGCCCTCGTTTGTGTGTGTATCCAGGAATTGGCTGGCTCACCCACACTGACGTAGCCATCCTTCACTCCTCCCTTATTTATTTCTACGTTCAGGAGACACCTGCTGTTTGATGTGTGGTCTCTTGTCCTCCATCAGGTTGAAGGTGGCTGTCGGCCTGTAGAAGCTGCCTAGTGTACACAGGGAAAAGCATGGCGCTCAGTCAGTCAGAAGACGAGGGCTCCGGCCCCAACCTCATCAAGTCTCAGTTTCCTCACCTATAAAATGAGGGAGTTAGGTACTCAGTAATAAGTGATGTTTACAGTTTTCAAAGTGTTTAATCTTTATTTACTGACTACTCATACATTTATTCATGAGTAACCTTCTGAATGTCCACCTTACTGGGTTTATGTGACGAGGCTGTGAGGTAGGCAGGGCAGGTATTCTGCGCGTTTTACAGATAAGGAAGCTGGGGTGCAGAGAAGTTATATGCCTTTGCCCAAGGTCATGGAGCCAGGGAGACGCAGAGCTGGGACTCAGCCCTGCTCTCCTAATTCCAAGCCCCGCCCCCCGGACCCTGGCAGAGGTCCGACTGCATCACACTGCTGTTTTAGGTCCAACTTCCTGAAGCTGAAGAGCGCTGCCACGCTGATCCAGAGGCACTGGCGGGGCCACAACTGCAGGAAGAACTACGGGCTGGTGAGCCTCCTCGAGGGAGCTGCTTGTTGCCTCACGAAGCCTTTGAACCTGGCCCTGTTGCCATAGCAGCAGGACTTACCTGTTTGCGGGGCCTGGCTGACCTCTTGCCACCCTGCCAGCCCCTACCCTTCCTCCAGCCCAAAGTCCGATCTGGTTTTTGCAGCTCTCCCCGTCTGGTCAGCAGTGTTTGTGCTTTTCTTCTGGAATGTTTTGGTGGGTGATGAACACCTGGGTTATTAAACACCTCAGAGGGGGCCAGGAACGGGTGTGTCCCATGGACCCCTGTGGAGGAACTGGCCTTGGGGCTGGGGAGGTGGACAGGAAGGAGGCCCGCTCCTGGTCTGAGGATGGGAGTCTCTTGGGGGGACCACATCACAGGGGAAGCCAAGGCCACTCCCTGGGCAACTTTGGTCTGAGAGGAGACAGCTGTGCCTTCGGGGCATGCAGGTTGGAGAGTGGAGCCCGGGGCAGTGACCTCCACTGGGCAGGGTTGGTCTGGAATCAGGGCCCTGGTTCTCAGCAGGCGGCCATCCTTGCAGATGCGGTTGGGCTTCTTGCGGCTGCAAGCCCTGCACCGCTCCCGGAAGCTGCACCAGCAGTACTGCCTGGCCCGCCGGCGCATCATCGGGTTCCAGGCCCGCTGCCGTGCCTACCTGGTGCGCAGGGCTTTCCGTCATCGCCTCTGGGCTGTGATCACCGTGCAGGCCTACGCCCGGGGCATGATCGCCCGCAGGCTGCACCGGCGCCTCAGGGCTGAGGTAAGGGTCCCAGGTCCCCAGCAGGCACAGCTCTGAGCCCTGTGAGAGCTGTGTCCTCCGAGGGGTGCTCTTCCACCTCAGGCAGACACATCGCCCCCACGTGTGGCCTGAGCCTGTCGGGGGGTGCGGATGTGGGGCTCTACCTCTTTGGAGGTATGCACAAGACTGGCTCCCTCATTTCCCTCTTTCCAGCCAGGGGCAGGGCAGGGGCCCAGTCCCTGTTGTGACTCTTTGGGAGGCCAAGGCGAACCTGCTGTGGCTTTGGGATCAGCGGTGCCCCCAACCCGCTGTGGCACCTGGAGGGTTTCTCATGTGCCTCAGTTTCCCTCTACCAAATTATTTGGCAAAGTCATTCCCAGTCCCAGAACTCAGCCGGGGTGGGGTGGGGTCGAGCTGGCGGGAAGCACCGTGAGGGTCACACACGGTTTGGTGCGCACCCTGCCGCCCCCTCCCCCAGTACCTGCGGCGCCTGGAGGCTGAGAAGATGCGGCTGGCGGAGGAGCAGAAGCTCCGGAAGGAGATGAGCGCCAAGAAGGCCAAGGAGGAGGCTGAACGCAAGCATCAGGTGAGCTGGGGATGTGCCGACTCCTTAGATATCCATTCACTGGTTCAGCAGCCCTCAGCCAACACCGGCTGTCCAGCCTCTGTCCACGCGACCTTCCTTCGTGCGCTGGGTGCCTGTTCTGTGCCAGGCCAGGTCAGAGGGCTGCGGCTCCAGCGCGAGCGGGTCCAGGCCCTCAGCTGTGTTGTAACAGGATAAACAGCCTGAGCCGGGGTGGGAGCCCCCAGCCATGCGTAGCTACAGAGCACTCGAAAGGGCAAAGCATTGTCAGTGCAAAATACAGACTTGATTTCTTTTTCTTTTTTTCTTTTTGGCCGCGCAGTGAGGCTTGTGGGATCTTAGTTCCCCGACCAGGGATCGAACCCGGGCCCACGGCACTGAAAGCACCAAGTCCTAACCACTGGATTTCCAGGGAATTCCCAATTACACACTAGATTTTGAACACACATAAAAAAAAAAAAAAAAAAAAAAAAAAAAAGGAATATAAAATATCTCAGTACTATTTTTTAATGTTAATTACATGTCAAGATAATACTTTGGAAATATTGGGTTAAATGAAATGCATTATTAAAGTTGATCTAACCTATTTTTTGAAAAACTATTTTGAATGTAGCCACTACGTATGTGGCTTGCATTATATTTCTATTGGACAGCGGTGGTCTAGAGCCTATACCCAGTGGCTCTTGGATTTGGGGGTTGGTGTGGTCCCCTTTGGGTGGGGAGACCTGAGCAGGCTTCCTGGAGGAGGTGGTCCCAGCTGAGCCTCGAGGCAGGCAGGCGACGTTACTGTCTGAGCTTGTTGTGAGCTGTCTCTGGCTCAGCACCGGGCATCTGTCTGCACTGAGCTGTGAGGGATGAGCAGGTGTGTCCCAGGGTGGAGAGGCCCGAGGCTCTGTCCTTCCCAGCGGTCAGGAGGGCCCCGAGGAGGTTGGGACTCTGGCCTGGCTGCTGCAGGGGCTCCAGTGGGCTCCCCACGGGGGGCTTGCTCCCTGACGCTGCATCACCCCCACCTCGCAGGAGCGCCTGGCCCAGCTGGCCCGTGAGGACGCAGAGCGGGAGTTGAAGGAGAAGGAGGAGTCTCGGCGGAAGAAGGAGCTCCTGGAGCAGATGGAGAGGGCCCGCCACGAGCCCATCAATCACTCGGACATGGTGGACAAGATGTTTGGCTTCCTGGGGACTTCGGGCAGCCTGCCAGGCCAGGAGGGCCAGGCACCTAGTGGCTTCGAGGTACCAAGCTGGGGAAGGGGCTGGAACAGGCCCCAGTGTGGCACTGTCCCTCCTCTTGCACCCCTCTGTGTTAAAGTCCACGTGGTCCCCTCTGAGCAGAAGGCAGCTGTGATGACCTGGGACGGGGCTGCAGTCCCAGGCCCTGTCCAGCCACCAGCCTGCCCTATGACCTTGGGCCAATCACTGTTCCCCTCCAGGGCCATTCACAAACCTTTATTCATTCAGTGTTGAGGATCTACCTGGGCTCTGTCTGGGGAGTGAACAGGATGAACAGCACCCTACACTTCTGGAGGAAGAGCTGGCCCTACAGGGACAGGCTGGGGGACTGCAGCCCAGCCCCATTTGCCCCTATGGCAGGGAACCCCTTTTGTCTTCCCAGGACCTGGAGCGCGGGCGGAGGGAGATGGTGGAGGAAGACCTGGATGCGGCCCTGCCCCTGCCTGATGAGGATGAGGAAGACCTCTCCGATTATAAATTCGCCAAGTTCGCTGCCACTTACTTCCAGGGCACGACCACGCACACCTACACCCGGCGGCCACTCAAGCAGCCGCTGCTGTACCACGACGATGAGGGCGACCAGCTGGTGAGGGCTGGGGCTGTCTGTGCTGGCAGCGTGGGTGCCAAGGGGCTGGGGCCCAGCTGTGCAGGGACCAGGGCTGACCTCATCCCGTACCCAGCCTGCGTCCGGGCCACAGGGCAAGGCCCTGAGGAACACCCACAAGGCACTCAGCTCAGTGGTCCTCCTCCGGTTGGCGGGAGCGGGGTTCCCCAGCCTCGCCCCCACCCCTGGGTCATTTTGATGGCTTCAGCCGCATCCTGCGCTCAGGCTTTCTGACTGGCCTGGGTCTGTCCCCAGGCGGCCCTGGCGGTCTGGATCACTGTCCTCCGGTTCATGGGGGACCTCCCTGAGCCCAAGTACCACACGGCCATGAGTGACGGCAGCGAGAAGATTCCCGTGATGACCAAGATTTATGAGACTCTGGGCAAGAAAACATACAAGAGGGAGCTTCAGGCCCTGCAGGGTGAGGGCGAGGTGAGTCACAGGTGCCCTCTGGCCAGGGTCCCTTCCAGGCCACCCCCAGCCTTAAGGTCCTCGGCAGAAGGAGCACCCTAAAATTTGCCTCTGCCTCACCTCCCTGACCCCTGCCCTCCTCTGTCTACTCCTGGGAACGATTAGTGTGAGCTTGATATAAACTGTAAAGTGCTGACCACGATTGAGGCCACGTGGCAGGGCAGACAGGCTTTGCAGTCAGAGCCAGCTTCAATTTTGACTTGCTGGGAGGCGGTGGGTAGGTTACTACACTTTTCAGTCTCAGTTTTCCCATTTGTCACTGGGCTGATGGGCTGGGGTGATACACGTTAGTGTGGAGGTGCGACAGTTCTAACCACGTTGTCAACTGCTCTTGTCATTACTTTCGATCCAGTCGTTTGACTCTGACCCCTGTTTGTCCGGCAGGCCCAGCTCCCTGAGGGGCAGAAGAAGAGCAGCGTGAGGCACAAACTGGTGCACTTGACCTTGAAGAAGAAGTCCAAACTGACAGAGGAGGTCAGAAAAGACCCTGCACGGCCTTGGTGGCCCAGGCTGGGGCAAGGCTGGGCTTGGGACCAACAGGGACGGGAGTGGAGTGGATACTGCCTGTCCTCAGGGGACCAGGATGGCCAGCAGGACAGCGTTGGATGTGATCAGGCAGACAGGATGCAAGGAAGAGGGCGCTGTTCTCAGGCTGGGGTCGGTCAGGGAGGCTTCCTGGAAGATGGGCCACGAGAGCTGGGGAGGGCTGGAGTGGCAGATGGTGAGAAGGGAGGACATGCCAGGGCATGGACCCGATGCCTTTGATCCAGGGACTTTTTTTTTTTTTCTTTTTTTTTGTGGTACGCGGGCCTCTCACTGTTGTGACCTCTCCCGTTGTGGAGCACAGGCTCCAGACACGCAGGCTCAGCGGCCATGGCTCACGGGCCCAGCCGCTCCGCGGCATGTGGGATCTTCCCAGACCGGGACACGAACCCGTGTCCCCTGCATCGGCAGGCGGACTCTCAACCACTGCGCCCCCAGGGAAGCCCTGATCCAGGGACCTTTTAGTCGATGAGAATTTTCTGTGGGATAACAGTGCCCATGGGGCATTAACACTATTAGTTTGTTTGTCATTCATTTAGTCACCTTGTGTTTTCTGAGCACCGTCCTGGCCCATTGCTCCAGGACTGTCCAGGCTGGGAGGGCCGACAGACACAAACTAAGGCATTCAAGGTGCAGAGGGACTGGTTCCTCCATGCCCCTGCTTTTGTGCACACCGGTCCCTCTGCCTAAAATTCCTCCTTCCTCTTCTGTGCCTGGGGGGGGTGTCACCTCCTCCAGGAAGCCTTCCCCTCTACAGCAGAGTCAGGCTGCTTCTCCTGGGCTTCCTCAGCCTGCTTTGTCTTTGTCCTCATTTTGTTCCCCATCTGAGGCTCCAATCCAGTCTTGTAGCTATGTTACCCCAGATCTGAGTCCCAGCTCCACTGCTCGGTATCCAAGGCACCCAGGGAAGAAAATGCCTGCTAGTGGCTTCCTGGAATGATGACGTGAGATGATGGCCGTGGGTGCTCAGCAGACATGAGGACTGCCTGCAGGGGCGTGCTCCCGCCGCTCACCCTGTCTCTGGGCAGAGCGCGGGGCTGGCGTTGTGGCCCATGTGGAACCAGAGAGGAAAAGCCCATCTATAAGAACCCAGGCCCAAGGCTATTCACACAGGAGCCAGGGAGTTAATGACAGGTGATGGTGGCCGGGTGTTTGGAACCCAGGTGTACTCTGGGTGTCGGAGTGGTGCGTGGCCCACCTCAGAGAGAGAGGGATCCCATCAGGAGTCAGAGGAGCCCCTGGCCTGGATGAGGGGACTCCCCTGGGGTAGGGCTGGGGGTAGATGTCAAGGAGGCTGCAGAGGAGCCTTATCCCCAGAAGCGCGTAACACCGGGCCAGGCATCCACCCAGCATCTGTTCTGCACGGGCGGGGCTGTGACAGTGGTGGGGAGCCAGCTCTCTGGCTACTCCCAAGATTCTGCTCTCTGGGGGAGTGGGCAGACTCAGGCAAACAGCAGGGCCCCGGCCAAGCCTTGGTCAAGCCTTGCCCCTCCCTGTGGCCCAGGTGACCAAGAGGCTGCATGACGGAGAGTCCACGGTGCAGGGCAACAGCATGCTGGAGGACCGGCCCACCTCCAACCTGGAGAAGCTGCACTTCATCATTGGCAACGGCATCCTGCGGCCAGCGCTCCGGTCAGTGCCTGAGGGGCAGGGGCACAGGGAGGGGACAGCTGTCAGGGGAGGCATCCCGCGCTTCCAGACCTGAAAGGCTTTTGCTGGCTGAGCGGTAGCTCTGTCACTTTAGCAACTGATTAAGCTAAGCAGGCCTGGGTTTAGCTCTGCTGCTAGCTGGTTGTGTGACCTTGGTAGAGTGATTTCAGCTCTGTAAGCTTCAGTTTCTTCATCTGTAAAGATGGAATAATAAAAGTACCTACCTTGTAGGCTTGTGGGCAGATAAAACTATGGAAAGTGTGACACAGGACCTACACAGTGGGCACTCAGTAAACGGTAGCTGTTGTTAGCATTATCTGACATGCATCTTCTGCTGTAACCCTATCCCTGCCGGCACCTTTGGTGACCCAGCCCAGGCCCGTGGTCAGGGTTACTGTGGTCAGAATGCCTGGGATCCTGCAAGTGGCTCCTTCCCCACGCAGGCCCAGGAGAGGCCTTTGCTCAGGTCCCTGCGGTGTTGGGGAGGAGCTGCGATGATCCATGACTTTCCAGGAGCAATTACGGAATCAACTCAGCTGCATCAGCGGAGGGAAGGCAGATAGGGTTTCTCTGAGAACTCCATCTGCATGGGATGGCTGGTTAGGAGAGCTGATCCCGTGAACTTGTGTGTGCTGGCTGGGAGGACAGCAGGATGGGCCGGGTGGGGAGGTCAAGTGTCATTTTCCCAGTGGGAGACATGAGGTCCAGAGAGGAAGAGGTTTGCCCAGGGGTCACTGGCCTCCCTTTCATTGCTCCTCGAGGCCAGTGACTACCTCGCTCGCCAGAGATGTAGCACTTGGGGCCGCCAGCCTCCAGGAAGAAAAGGTGGCTGCCCAAGGTATGTTTAAGGGCAAGAATTTGCCTCCCAGTTAGCTCACCATCAGACCTAAAGGGGTACTTCTAGAGAACACAGTGCCAGGAGCCCTGGACTGTTAGAAGCCTGGGGTGCCAACTCCCTGAGGGACCATGGCTAATCCCTCCTCCCGGCCTCCGTCTCCCTGTCCATGAATCGAACGGGGTCAGGGGCTCCCAGCTACGGGTGATAGTTGTCACTGGTCTGTAGCAAGATGGGAAAAATAAGGATGTTTCTAAATTTGACTTATTTAAAGCACTGTTCTTTGTTCTGAGATTTTGCCCTTCCTACTTTTTGGATATTAAAATTACATTTGTTTTATAAAATGATTGTGATAGATAGTGGGCAGGTGCTGTGTGTGTGGTGTGTTTTAAATGTCCTTATTGTCTTGATAATAAGTTAGCGACGTCCACAATTTATTTTGAGGTTGCGTTGGTCCATGAGCTCTCAAAACTGGGGAGCCACTGAATTAGATACCTGCCCTTCACAGAGGGAGGAGCAGCAGTTAGTGCCCCCTGGTGGTCACTCCATCTTGGTGGGTCCCGTCCTTGGCCCTGGAGGGGGCATGCAGCATCTTCACAGCTGCAGCTAGGCTGGCACCTGCGGGGGTTTACTGTGCTGGGCACCGTGCCAGGTTCTGTATAAGCCTTGGCTCATTTTTCTTCACAGAAATCCTGTAAGGAAGGGGTGGTATCATTTCCCTTTAAAATGAAAACAAAACGAAAAACTACCTTCATTGCTTTAATCTGATTGCAGACGTAAAGCATGGCCATTTCAATATTCAAATATTATAGCACTATATCAAGAGAACGTCATTCCATCCCCCAGAGAAACTCCCCAGCTGTCCTTCCTGTATCTGCTCTGCCAGTTACCATTAGTAGAAATTGTACCTGCTGCCGTGTCTGTGGGCCAGGCTCAGAGGTGAGCTCACCTGCCCAGGCCGTGCAGCTTGGTGAGGGAGGAGGCACGTGGGGAGCCTGTGCTTCTCATCAAAGTGGTCACCAGTGACTGGGGCCACTGTGCCCAGGAGCAGGGTATGCACCACCCTCTGGATCACGGGGCCCCGGCCGTGGACTCTGGACTGGAGTCAGGAACGTGCGTGCTTCACGCCTGATGAGCCTATCTCCTGCGGTAGCCGCAGAGCCCTGGGCTCAGCCTTCCCCACCTGGCCTCACCTGCCTCCTCCCAGGTGGTCTCTGGCAAGTGGGAGAGCAAGCATCCTATCTGCTGCTGGGAGGGGTGGGGCTTTCCCTCTGAGGCAGTGCGTCTCCCGTCCTTGCCCCCCACCCCCGCCTGCCTAGGGATGAGATCTACTGCCAGATCAGCAAGCAGCTCACCCACAACCCCTCCAAGAGCAGCTACGCCCGGGGCTGGATCCTCGTGTCCCTCTGCGTGGGCTGCTTCGCCCCCTCTGAGAAGTTCGTTAAGGTAGGGGAGGCTTTTGGCCTCCGGGGGTGGGAAGGGGAGCCGCGCCCGGTCCCTGGGGTTGAGGGGCAGAGCACGGGGAGGAAACTCAGAGGGGCTTGGCAATGAGGCCTTGCCCGGGTCATCTCCTCCCAGGCCTCCCCACCTCCGCAGGCCCCCTCCTCCTGGGCACCCACCACTGCGCTCCATCTCCTCCGAGCCCCATTTTCATTATGTGGATGCTGAACGTGACAACAGCGCCCCCTAGACCCTCCACATGCTGGTCTGAAGCGCTTCCGTTCATCTCAGGCCCTTTCGTGACTCCTCCTCAGTGTCAGGCCCTGGGTGCTGGGGACACGGAGGCAGAGCAGGTGACGGCTGGATCAACCCAGCTGGTCAGCGCTGCGAAGAGGGAGGGCTCAGGGAGGTGGGCCCTGGAGGAAGAGGAGCAGTCAAGCTGGGTGAAGGGGGTATGGTGTGTGGGGTGAGGCAGGAGGTGCAGCTGAGACTAGGCGGGGCCGGGTCATGGTGGCCGTGCTGCCAAACGTGAGGGAGGTGGACTTGATCTGGAGGACACTGGGGAGGCCTGGAAAGCCGAGGAGGGACGGGGATGGATGGGCCTTGAGGAGCGGGTTCAGTGTGGGTGGAGGGACCAGAGGCAGGAGACCCGGGGAGGCTGCTCTGATGGTCTGGGGGTTACCGACCTGGGTCCTCTTTAATCGATAGAAGTTGATAAGAGGTCAGACAAGAAATTCAGGCAAGGCTTTACTGGGACTCATGCTGCTTTAGCACGAGGGAGTGAGAACAAGAAACAGGGGCCTTTGCTCACTCCCTGAGCGGGGGCGGGCTGGTCCCTTAAATGAGGTGAGGGCGGTGGCGGATTGGTGGGTCGGGCTGGAGGCGGGGCTTAGGTGGTCTGCCCACCCCCTTGGTGGTGCTGTGTGCAGGGGTCATGGGCAGTTCCCTGCTTTTCTCCTGGCAGTTGGTTTGTGGCCTTTTTGTATCTTATTGTTCATAATTGCCCTGACCGCACATGTGTGCAGTTTTTAGTCCCTTTTGATTTCTTTGTATTTTATTGTTGGAGGAGACGTTTGTCCAGGTGCAAGCACTCCAGTAGAGGGTCCCAGGTCCCAGACTATCTCACAGGTGGGGAGGCCGAGGGAGGCTGGAGTGGGGCCCCCTCAGCTTGTCCTCTGTCCATAGTACCTGCGGAACTTCATCCACGGGGGACCACCTGGCTATGCCCCATACTGTGAGGAGCGGCTCCGGAGGACCTTCGTCAACGGGACACGGACACAGCCACCAAGCTGGCTGGAGCTGCAGGTGTGGCCCCCAGGCGTGTGTGTGTGTGTGTGTCGCCAGTGCACCCCAGTGCCCCAGAAACATTGCCTACTTTGGGATTCTGTGGTCATTCAAGCACCCACCCTCAAGTTCTGGAATTTCAGGCTACTGGAACGGGAAAGCCCACAGTGGTAATGACTCCCATCTGCTGGCTTTATAGTCAAAGTGACTTGGGCAGGGGGTTTCCTCTGTGTCTCAGTGGCTTCATCTGCATACATGACAGTAAAGATATTCATTTCACAGGGTCTTGTGATGGTTACATGACAGGAGGGCGGAAGCCCCTGAACGTGGCAAAGCCCAACCGCCCAGCCCTAGTGCCCCACCTCAGGGACCCTGAAGGTCCTTTCAGGGTGGGGAGCACAGCAGGGCTCCCTGGGCACCTGTGACCAGGGACAGGCAATGCGCCGTGGGATGCTGAGGTCCGAGGGCTCCAACCCCATAGGGAGCAGGGAGCCAGGAGCTCAGAGGAAGATGTTCTGAAGTGAAAGGATTCCCACAAAGCCTTGGATCACTTTCAGGCCACCAAGTCCAAGAAGCCCATCATGTTGCCTGTGACGTTCATGGACGGGACCACCAAGACCCTGTTGACAGACTCGGCAACCACGGCCAAGGAGCTCTGCAACGCGCTAGCCGACAAGACCTCGCTCAAGGACCGCTTCGGGTTCTCCCTCTACATCGCCCTGTTTGATAAGGTGAGGTTGGCCCTGATGCCCCTCCTCCTGGCGCCCCCAGGGCCACCCACCAGCTCCCACCCCAGTGCTGCCACCTACTGGCTCAGGTGCCCTTGCATGGTTGCTGACCTTCCAGGGCCTCAGTTTCCTCCTGTAAACCAGAGGTAACCCTGGTCCTGCCCCAACTCCTTAGGATCAGGGAGAGGTCCTAAGCACCTAAAGAGAAACCCAACAGCACACTGGTGATTGAAATCCAGGGCTCACTGCACGCGTATGTGCGCAGGTGGATTCAATCCTCTGCTGGTGACAGAAGAAGAACATGGCAGAGAGAGAGAGAGCCACTGGCTCGCTGATATGAAAAAAAATGGGTTTTCCCATTTGCAAATGGGCATGTGATTCCTTATCAGGTTGCTATGGTAGTTCCTCTTCACTTGTTACCGACCAGCCAGAGTGTATACCTCCCGGGGCACATCTGGGCTTGGAGTCTTCTCTGCTGAGCTGGCCCTGGGAGTGGGTGATTTTGCCTCCACACCCAGCATCACCACCCACAGCAGAGGTGACCCCCAGCCCTCACCCCAGCAGGTCCAGCGATAGGCACATGTTGTCTGATGCCGTTTGCTTGGACTTTTCTCACCAACAGCTACCTCCCGTGTTTTCAGTGGCCATTTGTCCATCAGAGTTTCACCAAAGGCTTGTACTAGGAAATGGAAACTCCCACGTGGCTGGTCTGCCTCCTGGGTGACCTGGGCAAGCCCCTCCTCTCTCTGAGCCTTGGTTTTCCATCCAAATGAGAAGAGTTGGCACAGTCAGTAGCTCCTTGCGGTCCTTCCCAGCCTGCTCACCCTTCCACTGGGTGACCTCCAGCCCTGTGCCCGCAGGTGTCCTCCCTGGGCAGTGGCAGCGACCACGTCATGGACGCCATCTCCCAGTGTGAGCAGTATGCCAAGGAGCAGGGCGCCCAGGAGCGCAACGCCCCATGGAGGCTCTTCTTCCGCAAGGAGGTCTTCACTCCCTGGCACAACCCCTCAGAAGACAATGTGGCCACCAACCTCATCTACCAGCAGGTGGTGCGAGGGGTCAAGTTTGGGGAGTACAGGTGTGAGAAGGTGAGTGAGAGCTAATTTTCTGGCTGAGTTTGTTTGGTCAAGTCACCTGTGTGCTGAATTGGGCTGAGTGTTGCTGCCCTTGACTCACCGTCAGCAAATGTGGAGGTTAGCCAGATGGAGGCTGGGCATTATCTAGGCTTCTCCTGGATTTAACACGATCTATAGGAGCAAGGACTTTGAAGAGTAGCCTGAATTCTGCAAGTAGTTCCTGCTTTGCTGCAGTGACTGTACATGCTTCAGAACTTGCTGTATTGTTCTTTTTTTTTTTGACCTCTTTAGATCACTTATTTAATTTATTTATTTGTGGAGTATATATTTTTTTGTTTTGTTTTGTGTGTGGAGTATATTTGATTTACAATGTTGTGTTAGTTTCAGGTCCATCCATGTTGCTGCAAATGGCATTATTTCATTCTTTTTTATGGCATTATTTGCAAATATTTTCTCCTATTCTATGGGTTGTCTTTTCATTTTCTTTATGACTTCCTTTGCTGTGCAAACCTTTTAAGTTTAATTAGGTCCCATTTGTTTATTTTTGTTTTTATTTCCATTACTTTAGGAGGCGGGTTGAAAAAGATTTTGCTTCAATTTATGGCAAAGAGTGTTCTGCCTATGTTTTCCTCTAAGAGTTTTATAGTATCCAGCACATTTAGGTCTCTAATCCATTTCGAGTTTATTTTTGTGTGTGGTGTTAAGGAGTGTTCTAATTTCATTCTTTTACATGTAGCTGTCCAGTTTTCCCAGCACTACTTATTGAAGAGATTGTCTTTTCTCCATGATATAGTCTTACATCCTTTGTCATAGATAAATTGACCATAGGTGCATGGGTTTATTGCTGGGCTTTCTATCCTGTTCCATTGATCTATATTTCTGTTTTTGTGCCAGTACCATTCTGTTTTGATCACTGTAGCTTTGTAGTATAGTCTGAAGTCAGGGAGCCTGATTCCTTCAGCTCTATTTTTCTTTCCAAAGATTGTTTTGGCTATTTGGGGTCTTATGTTTTTCCATACAAATTTTAAGATTTTTTTCTTCTAAGTCTGTGAAAAATACTATTGGTATTTTGATAGGGATTGCATTGAATCTGTAGATTACAGTGGGTAGTATAGTCATTTTGACAATTTTGACTCTTCCAATCCAAGAACATGGTATATCTTTCCATCTGTTTGTGTCATCTTTGATTTCTTTCATCAGCATCTTATAGTTTTCAGAGTAAAGGTCTTCTGCCTCCTTAGGTAGGTTTATTCCTAGATATTTTATTCTTTTGGACGTAATGGTAAATGGGATTGTGTCCTTGATTTCTCTTTCATATTTTTCATCATTAGTGTATAGAAATGCAAGAGACTTCTGTGCATTAATTTTGTACCCTGCTACTTTACCAAATTCATTGATTAGCTACAGTAGTTTTCTGGTGGCATCTTTAGGATTCTCTATGTATAGTATCATGTCATCTGCAAACAGTGACAGTTTTACTTCTTCTTTTCCAATTTGTGTCCCTTTTATTTCTTTTTCTTCTCTGATTGCCATGGCTAGGACTTCCAAAACTATGTTGAATAATAGTAGAGTGGACATCCTTGTCTTGTTCCTGATCTTAGAGGAAATGCTTTCAGCTTTTCACCATTGAGAATGATGTTTGCTGTGGGTTTGTCATATATGGCCTTTATTATGTTGAGGTAGGTTCCCTCTATGCCCACTTTCTGGAGAGCTTTTATCATAAATGGGTTTTGAATTTTGTCAAAAGCTTTTGCTGCATCTGTTGAGATGATCATATGGTTTTTCTTCTTCAATTTGTTAATATGGTATATCACATTGATTTATTTGCATATATTGAAGAATCCTTGATTCCCTGGGATAAATCCCACTTGATCATGGTGTATGATCCTTTTAATGTGTTGTTCGATTCTGCTTCCTAGTATTTTATTGAGGATTTTTGCAACTATATTCATCAGTGATATTGGTCTGTAATTTTCTTTTTTTGTAGTATCTTTGTCTGGTTTTGGTATCAGGGTGATGGTGGCCTCATAGAATGAGTTTGGAAGTGTTCCTTCCTCTGCAATTTTTTGGAAGAGTTTGAGAAGGATGGGTGTTAGCTCTTCTCTAAATGTTTGATAGAATTCTCCTGTGAAGCCATGTGGTCCTGGACTTTTGTTTGTTGGAAGATTTTTTTTTAACATCTTTATTGGAGTATAATTGCTTTACAAAGGTGTGTTAGTTTCTCCTTTATAACAAAGTGAATCAGTTATACATATACATATGTTCCCATATCTCTTCCCTCTTGTGTCTCCCTCCCTCCCAGTCCCCCTATCCCACCCCTCCAGGCGGTCACAAAGCACCGAGCTGATCTCCCTGTGCTATGCAGCTGCTTCCCACTAGCTATCTACCTTACGTTTGGTAGTGTATATATGTCAATGCCTCTCTTTCGCTTTGTCACACCTTACCCTTCCCCCTCCCCATATCCTCAAGTCCATTCTCTAGTAGGTCTAGTAGAACACAGTCTTTATTCCTGTCTTACCCCTAGGTTCTTCATGACAGGTTTTTTTTCTTAAATTCCATATATAAGTGTTAGCATACGGTATTTGTCTCTCTCTTTCTGACTTACTTCACTCTGTGTGACAGACTCTAGGTCTATCCACCTCATTACAAATAGCTCAATTTCGTTTTTTTATGGCTGAGTAATATTCCATTGTATATATGTGCCACATCTTCTTTATCCATTCATCCGATGATGGACACTTGGGTTACTTCCTTCTCCGGGCTATTGTAAATAGAGTTGCAATGAACATTTTGGTACATGACTCTTTTTGAATTACGGTTTTCTCAGGGTATATGCCCAGTAGTGGGATTGCTGGGTCATATGATAGTTCTATTTGTAGTTTTTTAAGGACCTCCATACTGTTCTCCACAGTGGCTGTATCAATTTACATTCCCACCAACAGTGCAAGAGTGTTCCCTTTTCTCCACACCCTCTCCAGCATTTATTGTTTCTAGATTTTTTGATGATGGCCATTCTGACTGGTGTCAGATGATATCTCATTGTAGTTTTGATTTGTATTGCTCTAATGATTAGTGATGTTGAGCATTCTTTCATGTGTTTGTTGGCAGTCTGTATATCTTCTTTGGAGAAATGTCTACTTAGGTCTTCTGCCCGTTTTTTGATTGGGTTGTTTGTTTTTTTGTTATTAAGCTGTATGAGTTGCTTATAAATTTTGGAGATTAATCCTTTGTCAGTTGCTACATTTGCAAATATTTTCTCCCATTCTGAGGGTTGTCTTTTTGTCTTGTTTATGGTTTCCTTTGCTGTGCAAAAGCTTTGGAGTTTCATTAGGTCCCATTTGTTTATTTTTGTTTTTATTTCCATTTCTCTAGGAGGTGGGTCAAAAAGGATCTTGCTGTGATTTATGTCATGGAGTGTTCTGCCTATGTTTTCCTCTAAGAGTTTGATAGTTTCTGGCCTTACATTTAGGTCTTTAATCCATTTTGACTTTATTTTTGTGTATGGTGTTAGGGAGTGATCTAATCTCATACTTTCACATGTAGCTGTCCAGTTTTCCCAGCACCACTTATTGAAGAGGCTGTCCTTTCTCCACTGTACATTCCTGCCTCCTTTATCAAAGATAAGGTGACCATATGTGTGTGGGTTTATGTCTGGGCTTTCTATCCTGTTCCATTGATCTATCTTTCTGTTTTTGTGCCAGTACCATACTGTCTTGATTACTGTAGCTTTGTAGTATGGTCTGAAGTCAGGGAGCCTGATTCCTCCAGCTCCGTTTTTCGTTCTCAAGATTGCTTTGGCTATTCGGGGTCTTTTGTGTTTCCATACAAATTCTGAAATTTTTTGTTCTAGTTCTGTGAAAAATGCCAGTGGTAGTTTGATAGGGATTGCATTGAATCTGTAGATTGCTTTGGGTAGTAGAGTCATTTTCACAATGTTGATTCTTCCAATCCACAAACATGGTATATCTCTCCATCTATTTGTACTATCTTTTATTTCTTTCATCAGTGTCTTATAATTTTCTGCATACAGGTCTTTTGTCTCCTTAGGTAGGTTTATTCCTAGATATTCTATTCTTTTTGTTGCAATGGTAAATGGGAGTGTTTTCTTGATTTCACTTTCAGATTATTCATCATTAGTGTATAGGAATGCCAGAGATTTCTGTGCATTAATTTTGTATCCTGCTACTTTACCAAATTCATTGATTAGCTCTAGTAGTTTTCTGGTAGCATCTTTAGGATTCTCTATGTATAGTATCATGTCATCTGCAAACTGACAGCTTTACTTCTTCTTTTCCGATTTGGATTCCTTTTATTTCCTTTTGTTCTGATTGCTGTGGCTAAAACTTCCAAAACTATGTTGAATAAGAGTGGTGAGAGTGGGCAACCTTGTCTTGTTCCTGATCTTAGTGGAAATGCTTTCAGTTTTTCACCAATGAGGACGATGTTGACTGTGGTTTCTCATATATGGCCTTTATTATGTTGAGGAAAGTTCCCTCTATGCCTAGTTTCTGCAGGGTTTTTATCATAAATCGGTGTTGAATTTTGTCGAAAGCTTTCTCTGCATCTATTGAGATAATCATATGGTTTTTCTCCTTCAATTTGTTAATATGGTGTATCACGTTGATTGATTTGCGTATATTGAAGAATCCTTGCATTCCTGGAATAAACCTCACTTGATCATGGTGTATGATCCTTTTAATGTGCTGTTGGATTCTGTTTGCTAGTATTTTGTTGAGGATTTTTGCATCTATGTTCATCAGTGATATTGGCCTGTAGTTTTCTTTGTTACATCCTTGTCTGGTTTTGGTATCAGGGTGATGGTGCCCTCGTAGAATGAGTTGGGGAGTGTTCCTCCCTCTGCTATATTTTGGAAGAGTTTGAGAAGGATAGGTGTTAGCTCTTCTCTAAATGTTTGATAGAATTCACCTGTGAAGCCATCTGGTCCTGGGCTTTTGTTTGTTGGAAGATTTTTAATCACAGTTTCAATTTCAGTGCTTGTGATTGGTCTGTTCATATTTTCTATTTCTTCCTGATTTAGTCTTGGCAGGTTGCGCATTTCTAAGAATTTGTCCATTTCTTCCAGGTTGTCCATTTTATTGGCATAGAGTTGCTTGTAGTAATCTCTCATGATCTTTTGTATTTCTGCAGTGTCAGTTGTTACTTCTCCTTTTTCATTTCTAATTCTATTGATTTGAGTCTTCTCCCTTTTTTTCTTGATGAGTCTGGCTAATGGTTTATCAATTTTGTTTATCTTCTCAAAGAACCAGCTTTTAGTTTTATTGATCTTTGCTATTGTTTCCTTCATTTCTTTTTCATTTATTTCTGATCTGATTTTTATGATTTCTTTCCTTCTGCTAACTTTGAGGGTTTTTTGTTCTTCTTTCTCTAATTGCTTTAGGTGCAAGGTTAGGTTGTTTATTCGAGATGTTTCCTGTTTCTTAAGGTAGGATTGTATTGATATAAACTTCCCTCTTAGAACTGCTTTTGCTGCATCCCATAGAATTTGAGTCATCGTGTCTCCATTGTCATTTGTTTCTAGGTATTTTTTGATTTCCTCTTTGATTTCTTCAGTGATCACTTCGTTATTAAGTAGTGTATTGATTAGCCTCCATGTGTTTGTATTTTTTACAGATCTTTTCCTGTAATTGATGTGCAGTCTCATAGCGTTGTGGTCAGAAAAGATACTTGATACAATTTCAATTTTCTTAAATTTACCAAGGCTTGATTTGTGACCCAAGATATGATCTATCCTGGAGAATGTTCCATGAGCACTTGAGAAAAATGTGTATTCTGTGGTTTTTGGATGGAATGTCCTATAAATATCAATTAAGTCCATCTTGTTTTATGTATCATTTAAAGCTTGTGTTTCCTTATTTATTTTCATTTTGGATGATCTGTCCATTGGTGAAAGTGGGGTGTTAAAGTCCCCTACTATGAATGTGTTACTGTCGATTTCCCCTTTTATGGCTGTTAGTGTTTGCCTTATGTATTGAGGTGCTCCTATGTTGGGTGCACAAATATTTACAATTGTTATATCTTCTTGGATCAATCCGTTGATCATTATGTAGTGTCCTTCTTTGTCTCTTTTAATAGTCTTTATTTTGAAGTCTATTTTGTCTGATATGAGAATTGCTACTCCAGCTTTCTTTTGCTTTCCATTTGCATGAAATATCTTTTTCCGTCCCCTTACTTTCAGTCTGTATGTGTCTCTAGGTCTGAAGTGGGTCTCTTGTAGACAGCAAATATATGCGTCTTGTTTTTGTATCCATTCAGCCAATCTGTGTCTTTTGGTGGGAGCATTTAGTCCATTTACATTTAAGGTAATTATCGATATGTATGTTCCTATTCCCATTTTCGTAAGTGTTTTGGGTTCGTTATTGTAAGCCTTTTCCTTCTCTTGTGTTTCTTGCCTTTAGCAGTTGTTGTAGAGCTGGTTTGGTGGTGCTGAACTCTCTCAGCTTTTGATTGTCTGTAGAGGTTTTAATTTCTCCATCAAATCTGAATGAGATCCTTGCTGGATAGAGTAATCTTGGTTGCAAGTTTTTCTCCTTCATCACTTTAAATATGTCCTGCCAGTTCCTTCTGGCTTGCAGAGTTTCTGCTGAAAGATCAGTTGTTAACCTTATGGGGATTCCCTTGTGTGTTATTTGTTGTTTTTCCCTTGCTGCTTTTAATATGTTTTCTTTGTATTTAGTTTTTGACAGTTTGATTAATATGTGTCTTGGTGTATTTCTCCTTGGATTTATCCTGTATGGGACTCTCTATGCTTCCTGGACTTGATTAGCTATTTCCTTTCCCATATTAGGGAAGTTTTCAACTATAATCTCTTCAAATATTTTCTCAGTCCCTTTCTTTTTCTCTTCTTCTTCTGGAACCCCTATAATTCGAATGTTGGTGTGTTTAATGTTGTCCCAGAGGTCTCTGAGACTCTCCTCAGTTCTTTTCATTCTTTTTTCTTTATTCTGCTCTGCAGTAGTTATTTCCACTATTTTATCTTCCAGGTCACTTATCCGTTCTTCTGCCTCAGTTATTCTGCTATTGATCCCATCTAGAGTATTTTTCATTTCATTTGTTGAGTTGTTCATCATTGTTTGTTTCATCTTTAGTTCTTCTAGGTCCTTGTTAAATGTTTCTTGCATTTTGCCCATTCTATTTCCCAGATTTTGGATCATCTTTACTGTCATTATTCTGAATTCTTTTTCAGGTAGACTGCCTATTTCCTCTTCATTTGTTAGGTCTGGTGGGTTTTTATCTTGCTCCTTCATCTGCTGTGTGTTTTTCTGTCTTCTCATTCTGCTTATCTTACTGTGTTTGGGGTCTCTTTTTTGCAGGCTGCAGGTTCGTAGTTCCCATTGGTTTTGGTGTCTGTCCCCAGTGGCTAAAGTTGGTTCAGTGGGTTGTGTAGGCTTCCTGGTGGAGGGTACTAGTGCCTGTGTTCAGGTGGATGAGGCTGGATCTTGTCTTTCTGGTGGGCAGGTCCATGTCTGGTGGTGTGTTTTGAGGTGTCTTTGACCTTATTATGGTTTTAGGCAGCCTCTCTGCTAATGGGTGGGGTTGTGTTCCTGTTTTGCTAGTTGTTTGGCATAGGATGTCCAGTACTGTAGCTTGCTGGTCGTTGAGTGAAGCTGGGTGCTGGTGTTGAGATGGAGATCTCTGAGAGATTTTCGCCGTTTGATATTATGTGGAGCTGGGAGGTCTCTTGTGGACCAGTGTCCTGAAGTTGGCTCTCCCACCTCAGAGACACAGCACTGTCTCCTGGCTGCAGCACCAAGAGCCTTTCATCCACACGGCTCAGAAGGTAAGGGTGGAGTATGGAGCTGAAAACAGGAAAGGTGGGAAGTCTGTGTATCAGTCTCCCATGTGTCCTCCTTCACTCTGAGCAGCCTGGAAACGATTATTCCTTTACCCTGGGAGATGATTCGGCATCTTTTCTGTGGCTAGTTTGAAAACCTGCTGGTCTTGGAGAGTCTCCTGGAGAGGCGGAGGGCAGCTGCAGCACATACAGGGGAGCTCCTTCTACTGCACAAAGCCCATGCTGGTGGGCGCCATTGCGGAGGCTCCTCCTGTTGGAAGATTTTTAATCACAGTTTCAATTTCATTACTTGTGATCGGTCTGTTCATATTTTCTGTTTCTTCCAGGTTCAGTCTTGGAAGGTTATACCTCTCTAAGAATTTGTCCATTTCTTCCAGGTTGTCCATTTTATTGGCACAGAGTTGCTTGTAGTAGTGTCTTAGGATGCTTTGTATTTCTGTGGTGTCTGTTGTAATTTCTCCTTTTTCATTTCTAATTTTATTGATTTGACTCCTCTCCCGCTTTTTCTTGATGAGTCTGGCTAATGGTTTATCAATTTTGTTTATCTTCTCAGAGAACCAGCTTTTAGTTTTATTGATCGTTGCTATTGTTTTCTTTGTTTCTGTTTATTTCTGCTCTGATCTTTTTAATTTCTTTCCTTCTACTAACTTTGGGTTTTGTTTGTTCTTGTTTCTCTGATTCCTTTAGGTGTAAGGTTAGATTGTCTATTTGAGATTTTTCTTGTTTCTTGAGGTAAGCTTGTATTGCTATAAACTTCCTGCTTAGAACTGCTTTTGCTGCATCCCATAGGTTTTGGATCATTGTGTTTTCATTGTCATTTGTCTCTAGGCATTTTTTGATTTCTTCAGTGATCTCTTGGTTATTTAGTAACATATTGTTTAGCCTCCATGTGTTTTTGTTTTTCCTTTTTTTTCCCTGTAATTGCTTTCTAATCTCATAGCGTTGTGGTCAGAAAAGATGCTTGATATGATTTCAATTTTCTTAAAATTACAAGGCTTGATTTGTGACCCACGATGTGATCTATCCTGGAGAATGTTCCATGTGCCCTTGAGGAGAAAGTGTATTCTGTTCTTTTTGGATGGAATGTCCTATAAATATCAATTAAATCTATCTGGTCTATTGTGTCATTTAAAGGTTCTGTTTCCTTATCAATTTTCTGTTTGGATGATCTGTCCATTGGTGTAAGCGAGGTGTTAAAGTCCCCCACTATTACTGTGTTACTGTCGATTTCCTCTTTTATAGCTGTTAGCAATTGCCTCATGTATTGAGGTGCTCCTATGTTGGGTGCATATATATTTATAATTGTTATATCTTCTTCTTGGATTGATCCCTTGATCCTTATGTAGTGTTCTTCCTTGTCTCTTATAACATTCTTTATTTTAAAGTCTATTTTATCTGATATGAGTATTGCTACTCCAGCTTTCTTTTGATTTCCATTTGCATGGAATATCTTCTTCCATCCCCTCACTTTCAGTCTCTACGTGTCCCTAGGTCTGAAGTGGGTCTCTTGTAGACAGCATATATATGGGTCTTGTTTTTGAATCCATTCAGTGAGCCTGTGTCTTTTGGTTGGAGCATTTAATCCATTCACGTTTCAAGTAATTATCAATATATATGTTACTATTACCATTTTCTTAATTGTTATAGGTTTGTTTTTGTAGGTCCTTTTCTTCTCTTTTGTTTCCCACTTAGAGAAGTTCCTTTAGCATTGGTTGGAGAGCTGGTTTGGTGGTGCTGAATTCTCTTAGCTTTTGCTTGTCTGTAAAGCTTTTGATTTCTCCCTCAAATCTGAATGAGGTCCTTGCTGGGAGAATAATCTTGGTTGTAGGTTCTTCCCTTTCATCACTTTAAATATATCATGCCACTCCCTTCTGGCTTGTAGAGTTTCTGCTGAGAAATCAGCTGTTAACCTTATGGGAGTTTCCATGTATGTTATTTGTCATTTTTCCCTTGTTGCTTTCAATATTTTCTTTGTCTTTAATTTTTGTCTCTTTGATTACTATGTTTATTGGCGTGTTTCTCCTTGGGTTTATCCTGCCTGGAACTTTCTGTGCTTCCTGGCCTTGGGTGGCTATTTCCTTTCCCATGTTAGACAAGTTTTCAACTGTAATGTCTTCAAATATTTTCTCGGGTCCTTTCTTTCTCTCTCTCTTCTCCTTCTGGGACCTCTATAATGTGAATGTTGTTGTGTTTAATGTTGTCCAAGAGGTCTCTTAGGCTGTCTTCGTTTTTTTCATTCTTTTTTCTTTATTTTGTTCAACAGCAGTGAGTTCCACCATTCTGTCTTCCAGGTCACTTATCCGTTCTTCTGCCTCAGTTATTCTGCTATTGATTCCCTCTAGTGTATTTTTCATTTCAGTTATTGTATTGTTCATCTGTTTGTTTGTTCTTTAATTCTTCTAGGTCTTTGTTAAACATTTCTTGCATCTTCTCAATCTTTTCCTCCATTCTTTTTCCATGGTCCTGGATCATCTTCACTATAATTATTCTGAATTCTTTTTCCAGAAGGTTGCCTATCTCCATTTAGTTGTTTTCCTGGGGTTTTATCTTGTTCCTTCATCTGGTACACAGCCCTCTGCCTTTTCATCTTGTCTAACTTTCTGTGAATGTGGTTTTTGTTCCACAGGCTGCAGGATTGTAGTTCTTCTTGCTTCTGCTGTCTGCCCTCTGGTGGATGAGGCTATCTAAGAGGCTTGTGCAAGTTTCCTGATGGGAGGGACTGGTGGTGGGTAGAGCTGGGCATTGCTCTGGTGGGAAGAGCTCAGTAAAACTTTAATCCACTTGTCTGCTGATGGGTGGGGCTGGGTTCCCTCCCTGTTGGTTGTTTGACCTGAGGTGACCCAACACTGGAGCCTACCCAAGCTCTTTGACGGGGCTAATGTCAGACTCTGGGAGAGCTCACGCCAAGGAGTACTTCCCAGAACTCCTGCTGCCAGTGTCCTTGTCCTCATAGTAAGACACAGCCACCCCCTGCCTCTGCAGGAGATCCTCCAACACTAGCAGGAGGGCTGATTCAGTCTCCCATGGGGTCTCTGCTCCTTCCCCTGGGTTCCGATGTGCACACTACTTTGTGTGTGGCTTCCAAGAGTGGAGTCTCTGTTTCCCCCAGTCCTGCCAAAGTCCTGCAATCAAATCCTGCTAGCCTGCAAAGTCTGATTCTCTAGGAATTCCTCCTCCCGTTGCCTGACCCCCAGGTTGGGAAGCCTGACGTGGGGCTCAGAACCTTCACTCCACTGGGTGGACTTCCGTGGTATAAGTGTTCTCCAGTTTGTGAGTCACCCCCAGCAGTTATGGGATTTGATTTTATTGTGATTGTGCCCCTCCTACCGTCTCATTGTGGCTTCTCCTTTGTCTTTGGATGTGGGGTATCTTTTTTGGTGAGTTCCAGTGTCTTCCTGTTGATGATTGTTCAGCAGTTAGTTGTGATTCTGGTGCTCTGTCAAGAAGGAGTGAGCACACGTCCTTCTACTCTGCCATCTTCAAGATTGTACCTTCCTAAGAATTTGTCCATTTCTTCCAGGTTGTCCATTTTGTTGGCATACAGTTCGTTGTAGTAGTCTCTTATGATCCTTTGTATTTCTGTGGTGTCAGTTGTAACTTCTCCTTTTTCATTTCTAATTTTATTGATTTGAGCCTTCTCCATTTTTTTCTTGATGAGTCTGGCTAAAGGTTTATCAATTTTGTTTATCTTTTCATAGAAACAGCTTTTTGTTTCATTGATATTTTCTATTGTTTTCGTTGTCTCTATTTCATTTATTTCTGCTCTGACCTTTATGATTTCTTTCCTTCTACTAACTTTAGGTTTTGTTTGTTCTTTCTCTAGTTGCTTTAGGTATAAGGTTAGGTTGTTTACTTGAGATTTTTCTTGTTTCCTGAGGTAAAATTGTATTGCTATACAATCTTAGAACAGTTTTTGCTGCATCCCATAGGTTTGGATTGTCGTGGTTTTGTTGTCGTTTGTCTCTAGGTATTTTTTAAAAATCTTTTTGGCTGAGCTGTGTGGCATGTGGGATCTTAGTTACCCAACCAGGGATTGAACTCACCACCCCCTGTGGTAGAAGCATGGAATCTTAAGCACTGGACCACCAGAGAAGTCCCTAAGTATTTTTAAATTTCCTCTTGATTTCTTCAGTGATCCATTGGATGTTTAGTAACATATTATTTAGTCTCCATGTGTTTTTGTTCCTTACCATTTTTTTTCTTGTAATTGATTTCTAATCTCGTAGCATTGTAGTTGGAAAAGATGCTTGAGATGATTTCAATTTTCTTAAATTTAGTGAGGTTTGATTTGTGGTACAAGATGTGATCTATCCTGGAGAATGTTCCATGTGCACTTGAGATGAATGTGTATTCTGCTGCTTTCAATGGAATGTCCTATAGATACCGATTAATTCTATCTGGTCTAATGTGTCATTTAAGGCTTGTGTTTCCTTATTAATTTTCTGTCCGGATGATCTGTCCATTGCTGTAAGTGGGTTGTTAAAGTCCCCCACTATTACTGTGTTACTGTTGATTTCTCCTTTTATGGCTGTTAGCATTTGCCTTATATATTGAGGTGCTCCTGTGTTGGGGGCATATATATTTACAATTGTTATATCTTCTTCTTGGATTGCTCCCTTGATCATTATGTAGAGTTCTTCCTTGTTTCTTGTAACAGTCTTTATTTTAAAGTCTATTTTGTCTGATATAGGTATTGCTATTCCAGTTTTCTTTTGATTTTCATTTGCATGGAATATCTTTTTCCATCCCCTCACTTTCAGTCTGTATGTGTCCCTAGGTCTGAAGTGGGTCTTTTGTAGAGAGCATATATACAGATCTTGTTTTTGTATCCATTCAGCCCATCTATGTCTTTTGGTTGGAGCATTTAATCCATTTATATTTAAAGTAATCATCAATATGTATGTTCCTAGTGCCATTTTCTTAATTGTTTTGGGTTTGTACATCTTTTTTCTTCCCTTCCTCTTTTGTTCTCTTCTCTTGTGGTTTGATCACCATCTTTAGTGTCGTGTTTGGGTTGCCTTTTCTTTTGTGTGTGTGTATCTATTGTAGTTTTGGGTTTGCATTTCCCCTGAGGTTTTGATTTAGCAGTGTATATATGTACCACTGTATATAAAACCAACTTGTTTTAAGTTGCTGGTCTCTTTCCCACCTAGAGAAGTTCCTTTAACATTTGTTGTAAAGCTGGTTTGGTGGTGCTGAATTCGCTTAGCTTTTGCTGTAAAGCTTTTGAGTTCTCTCTTGAATCTGAATGAGAGCTCTGCTGGGTAGAGTATTCTTTTTTTTTAATAAATTTATTTATTTAATTTATTTATTTTCAGTTCAATTGGGTCTTCATTGCTGCGCCTGGGCTTTCTCTAGTTGCGGTGAGTGGTGGCTACTCTTCATTGCAGTGTGCAGGCTTCTTATTGCCGTGGCTTCTCTTATTGTGGAGCATGGGCTGTAGGCGTGCGGGCTTCAGTAGTTGTGGCACACAGGCTCAGTAGTTGTGGTGCGCAGGCTCTAGAGTACAGGCTCAGTACTTATGGCTCATGGGCTTAGTTGCTCCGAGGCATGTGAGATCTTCCCAGACCAGGGCTTGAACCCATGTCCCCTGCATTGGTAGGCAGATTCTTAACCACTGCACCACCAGGGAAGTCCCTGAGTAGAGTATTCTTGGTTGTAGTTTCTTCCCTTTCATCACTTTAAATATATCATGCTACTCCCTCCTGGCCTACAGAGTTTCTGCTGAAAATTCAGCTGATAACCTTATGGGGATTCCCTGGTATGTTGTTTGTTGGTTTTCCCTTGTTGCTTTTAATATTTTTCTTGTCTTTAATTTTTGTCATTTTGATTAATATGTGTCTCAGTATGTTCCTCCTTGGGTTTATCCTGCATGAGATTCTCTGTGCTTCCTGGACTTCAGTGAGTTTTTCCCTTCTCATGTTAGGCAAGTTTTCAGCAATAACATCTTCAAATATTTTCTTAGGCTCTTTCTCTTTCTCTTCTCCTTCTGGGAACCCTATAATGCGAATGTTCATGTGTTTAATATTGTCCTAGAGGTTTCTGAGACTGTCCTCATTTCTTTTCATTCTTTTTTCTTTATTATGTTCTGTGGCAGTGATTTCCATCACTCTGTCTTCCAGCTCACTTATCCTTTCTTCTGCCTCATTTATTCTGCTGTTGATTCCTTCTAGAGTGTTTTTCATTTCAGTTATTGTATTGTTCCTCTCTATTTGTTCTTTAAATCTTCTAGCTCCTTGGGTTTTTAAATAACTAACTAAATAAACAAATAATTTAAAAATTTTATTCATTCATTCATTCATTTATTGCTGTGTTGGGTCTTTGTTGCTGCTTGCAGGCTTTCTCTAGTTGCGGTGAGCTGGGGCTACTCTTCGTTGCAGTGCACAGGCTTCTCATTGCGGTGGCTTCTCTTGTTGCGGAGCACAGGCTCTAGGCTCATGGATTTCAGTAGTTGTGGCATGCAGGCTCAGTAGTTGCACCTTGCAGGCTCTAGAGTGCAGGTTCAGTAGTTGTGGAGCATGGGCTTAGTTGCTCCACGGCATGTAGGATCTTCCTGGAGCAGGGATTGAATCTGTGTCCCCTGCATTGGCAGGTGGATTCTTAACTGCTGTGCCACCAGCAAAGTCCATAGCTCCTTGTTAAACATTTCTTGTACCTTCTCGATCTGTGCCTCCACTCTTTTTTGAGATTTTGGATCATCTTTACTATCATTACTCTGAATTCTTTTTCAGGTAGATTGCCTATCTCCTCATCATTTAGTTGTTCTTGTGGATTTTATCTTGTTCCTTCATTTGCAACATATTTCTCTGTCACTAATTTTGTCTGACTTTCTGTGTTTGAGGTCTCCTTTCCACAAGCTGCAGGATCATAGTTGCTCTTGTTTCTGGTGTCTGCTCCCCGGTGGGTGAGGTTGGTCCAGCGACTTGTGTAGGCTTCCTGCTGGGAGGAACTGGTGCCTGCCCTCTTGTGGGTGGAGCTATGTCTTGTCCCTCTGATGGGCAGGGCCATGTGAAGGGGTGTGTTTTGAGGTGGCTGTGAGCTCAGTATGACTCCAGCCAGCCTGTCTTCTGATGGGTGGGGCTGTGTCCTTATCTCGGGCGTTGTTTGGACTGAGACTTTCCAGCTCTCAAGCCGGGCCTTGGTGCTGAAATGTGCACCTCTGGAAGATCTCACTCTGATCAGTATTCCCTGGGCCTTCAGTGTCCTAGCCTTCACAGTGAGTGATAGTTGACCTTCGCCTCCCCAGGAGACCCTCTAAGACCCCTAGGTAGGTATAATCCAGGTTTCTATCAGGTACTGCTTTGTGCTGGGTCCCAGTGCACGTGAGACCTTGTGTGCACCCTCCAAGAGTGGAGTCTCCATTTCCTCCAGCCCTGTGGGGCTCCTGCCCTCAAGCCCTGCTGGCCTTTGGGGCTAAATGCTCTGGGGGTTCTTCTGCCCAATGCCAGACTCTCCCACTGTCTTGGAGGGCTATTTTATGTGGGAATGTCCATGTGTAGCCTGCGTGGGTTTAATATTTTTTGGTGCGAGGGTTGTTTTTAGTATAGATATCTGCCACTTCTTTCCTCGGTGTATTCTGGACATTAGCCTCTTTATAGGAGGTATGACTGATGTTGTGGTGACCATAGCCTGTACTGGATATTGAGTAGAGCTTCCCCTTTGCTCTGTGGTTGTCACTGCCCTGTCAGAGATGGGCTCTACTCCCTAGTTGTTGGAGTAGAGGCCCCCAGGTCTTCTTCTTAGCTGTGGTTCTGATCTGCACTGTGAGGTAGGCAGGATTGGAGCACTCCCACTGGGAAGGAAGCCACTGAGTATTCCTCCTCTGGAGCTGTTCACCTGTGGGGTTGCTCTGTTGTGTCACCTTTCACCTGTTGTGCGAGCTCTCAGATTACACCATCATTGGCACTGCTCTCAGCCCCACCTTAAATGTGGGTATGCCAGCAATCGGCCCTGGTGTCTCTCATATGTTGTTTTCACCAGGCCACCAGCATAGATCTACTGAAGTCAGGTCCTAGGATTGCAGTAATCATGGATCTGGACCCACTGTGGATGCTATGGGGGCAGCTCCAACTCTAGGCCAGCCCAACCCTCATGTGTATGTGCCCACAAAGTCTACAGCTGCTAAAGCTAGACCTGCCTTGGCTGCAGGAGCACTGATTGTCCATTCAGATGTTCTGTAGGTGCTAACTTTACAAGGCCAGTCACGGGGGTGTCAATTCATGGTTTGTGCAGCTGTGAAGAGAGATTTCAGCTTTTCTTCCTTAGTTGCATGTCCCCTGGGGCTCAGCTGTCGTTTCAGCCCCACCTCTGTGTGTGGGCCACCCACAGGGGTCTGCTCCCGAGGCTGCCCTGGAGCACATGAGTCTACCCTGGTGGCGATGGGCACGTGGGGGAGCCAGCAGTCACGGGCACAGGAGAGCTGGCCCCAGCGGGGGCCCTTCTTAGTTCCCCGGGGAGGCAGGGGCTGGAACACGGGGAGAGAGTCTGCAATGGCAGCTTTGCCCCTTACGCATCACTTAACTATGGCTCTTTGCTTCTGTGGCAGTCCAAGTTTCCTCCACAAGCATTCCCAGTTGTGGATTTCCTCACTTCCATCCCCTCAGGCTGTCTCCTCACAGCCAACAGAAGCCTTCTCCTGGGTCTGCTCTCCAAACCCCATGTTCCAGCACTCAGCCTCTGTGCACACCAGTGGACACCTGTCTCAGGCTGGGGCACACAGGGCTGTGGCACAGACCATCTGTGTAGGTTTCACTCTGTCCTGCTTGGCTGTTGGCACTCTCTTCCAATAGCCCATGAATTCCCTTGTGTCCCAATTCATGCCCCTGTCTATGAGGGGGCTTCCCCAGATGTGGGACCCTCTCCTCTCCTTCAGCTCCCCACGACCCAGGGGTGCCGTTCCCATCCCGCTTCCTCTCCTTTTCTTTTTCCCTTTTTCTTTCTTTCATCCTACCTGGTTACACGGGGATCTTTCTTGTCCTTTTAGGTATCCAAGGTCCTCTGCTAGTGTTCAGCTGGTGCTCTGTGAGAATTGTTCCATTTGTAGATGTATTCTTGATGCGTTTGTGGGGAGAGATGAATTCCACGTCCTCCTACTCCTCTGCCATCTTGCCGACCCCTTTGGATTTTATATTACTATCTATCAATGAGTTAATCAATCAATTAACCTTAATTATTTCTTCTTCTAAATGAGTATCAGTTGATTTAATCTCGCCCAAAAGAATGGGTCTCTTTTGGTTGGTCAATGCAATACAGAAACTCTGCAGGTAAGAAGTATCCAAGTTATTCCACTATATCTGGGGTGGTGTCATAATAGTAGTGTCCACCTTTTCCATGATGACTGAAACACCGAGTGTGCTCCAACCTCAAATCAAACCCTGGGTCTCTGAAGACAAAAACCAGCAGACAGACCAAAGGAGCCTTCATCTCATAAAAATGCAACAATTTATTCACGTCTTCATCAGAGTTCAATGGGCAGGAAGACAATTCTGTGGGCATAATGTGAGTCTTCACTTTTCTCTTCTGAATCACGAAAGTACCTTCCAGCCCCACAGGCTTATCTCCATAATCTTTTTCAAGAGTCTGTCTCATACAAGTCACAAAGTTAAGTTTTCCAGTTCTTCTTTTGGCTTTCATCTCAATGACCTTTCCAGGTTGGCCCCCACTGGCAAAAAGATTAGCCAGTAATGCACACCCCAAATCATGATATTCTCACTGTACTTCTCTAGTAGGCACCCTCCATCTTTAGGGTTAATACGAGCAAATGAACTTCAATACACAGGAGGTTTGTGTTCACTTTCTGTTTGAACAACTGACATAAACTCAGAATTGAATCCAAGAGTCTGAAATGGGTCTACTCCTGCTCTAAGAATAAAAGCTCTGGGAAGTTGGAGTTCTTTTGCAATCTTATTTAGGTTATAAACTTGTTTTTTGATTTACAAGAGGCAATAAGTAAGGCATACCTCCTACTTCTGCAATTCTAGTTTTCCCACAGATGCCTTTTACAGGAAAGGTAAATGGTCCTTAGTCAAATCAGGGCACTCAACTACAGAGACCTGGACATCAGCAAAGTTATCCTTTAGCACCTTCTGCAGAACTCCAACAAGCTCCTCTAGACTTGACAGCTGAAAAGAATACTCAGCGCAAGCCATCTTCCTTAGGTGTGAATGAAACAAGAGGGAAGGGGGCAGGGCACAACCTGGAATGGTGGTTTTTATTCTTCAATTTGTTAATGTGGTGTATCACACTGATTGATTTGCAGAGATTGAAAAACCCTTGCATCCCTGGGATCAATCCCACTTGATCGTGGTGTATGATCCTTGTAATGTTGGATTTGGATTGCTAGTATTTTGTTGAGGATTTTTGCATCTGTGTTCATCAGTGATATTGGACTTTTTGTGTGGTATTTTTTGAATAGTTTCAGAAAGATAGGTGTTAACTCTTCTCTAAATGTTTGATAGAATTCACTGTGAAGCTATCAGGTCCTGGACTTTTGTTTGTTGGGAGTTGTTAAATCACAGTTTCAATTTCAGTACTTCTGATTGGTCTATTCATATTTTCTGTTTCTTCCTGGTTCAGTTTTGGGAGACTGTACTTTTCTAAGAATTTGTCCATTTCTTCTAGGTCGTCCATTTTATCAGCATATAGTTGCTTGTAGTCGTCTCTTATGATCCTTTGTATTTCTGTGGTATTGCTGTAACTTCTTTTTCATTTCTAATTTTATTGAGACCTCTCCCTCTTTTCCTTGATGAGTCTGGCTAATGGTTTATCAATTTTTTATCTTCTCAAAGAACCATCTTTTTGTTTCATCGATCTTTTCTGCTATTTTTTTCATCTCCATTTCGTTTATTTCTGCTCTGATCTTTATGATTTCTTTGCTTCTACTAACTTTGGGTTTTGTTTGTTCTTCTTTCTCTAGTTGCTTTAGGTGTAGTTTAGGTTGTTTATTTGAGACTTTTCTTGTTTCCTGAGGTAAGATTGTGTTGCTTTAAACTTCTCTCTTAGAAAAGTTTTTGCTGCATCCCACAGGGTTTGGATCATCATGTTTTCATTTTCATTTGTCTCTAGGAATTTTTTGATTTCCTCTTTGATTTCTTCAGTGATCCATTGGTTGTTTAGTAGCATATTGTTTAGCCTCCACGTGTTTGTGTTTTTTACAGTTTTTTCCTTGTAATTGATTTCTAATCTCATAGCATTGTGGTCAGAAAAGATGCTTGATATGATTTCAGTTTTCTTAAATTTATCAAGGCTTTATGGCGCAGCATGTGATCTATCCTGGAGAATGTTCCATGGGCACTTGAGATAAATATGTATTCTGCTGCTTTTGGTTGGAATGCTATATAAATATCAATTAAGTCCACCTGGTCTGATGTATCATTTAAGGCCTGTGTTTCCTTATTGATTTTCTGTCTGGATGATCTGTCCATTGATATAAGTGGGGTGTTAAAGTCCTACACTATTATTGTGTTACCGTTGGTTCCTCCTTTTATGGCTGTTAGCATTTGCCCTATATATTGAAGTGCTCCTGTGTTAGGTGCATATATATTTACAGTTGTTTTATCTTCTTCTTGGATTGCTCCCTTGATCATTATGTAGTGCCTACCTTTGTCTCTTGTAACTGTCTGTCTTTATTTTACAGTCTATTTTGTCTGATATGGATATTGCTACTCCACCTTTCTTTCGATTTCCATTTGCATGGAATATCTTTTTCCATCCCCTCACTTTCAGTCTGTATGTGTCCCTAGATCTGAAGGGGGTCTCTTGTTGACAGCATATATATGGGTCTTGTTTTTGTATCCATTCAGCTAGTGTATGTCTTTTGGTTCATTTGCATTTAAGGTAATTTGATTCATTTGCATTTAAGGTAATTACTGATATGTATGTTCTTATTGACGTTTTGTTAATTGTTTTGGGATTGTTTTGTAGTTCTCTCTTCTTCCCTTCCTCTTTTTTGCTCTTTTGATTTGATGACTAGTGTTGTGTTTGGATTCTTTTTTGTGGGTATCTCTATTGTAGAGTTTTGGTTTGTGGTTACCAGGAGGTTTTGATATAGCTGTCTATATATATACAAGATTGTTTTAAGTTGTTGGTCTCTTAATTTCAAATGTGTTTCCAACATCCTGCATTTGTACCCTCTTCTCACCATTGCTGATTTTGTTAACATATTTGTGTGTGGATGGTTTCCCACCTTTACTGTATGTTTGCCTTTATCAGTGAGCTCTCCCATTTGTAATTTTCTTACTTCTAGTTGTGGGCTTTTCTTCTCTACCTAGAGAAGTTCCTTTAGCATTTGTTGTAAAGCTGGTTTGGTGGTGCTGAATTCTCTTAGCTTTTGCTTGTCTGTAAAGCTTTTGATTTCTCCATCAAATCTGAGTGAGAGCCTTGCTGCGTAGAGTATTCTTGGTTGTAGTTTTTTCCCTTTCATCATTTTAAATATATCGTGCCACTCCCTTCTGGTCTGCTGACGACTCAGCTGATAACGTTATGGGGATTCCCTTGTATGTTATTTGTTGCTTTTCCCTTGCTGCTTTTAATATTTTCTTTTTGTCTTCAATTTTTGTCAGTTTGATTAATATGTATGTCAGCGTGTTCCTCCTGGGGTTTATCCTGTATGGGATTCTCTGCACTTCTTGGATTGGGTGACTGTTTCCTTTCCCATGTTAGAGAAGTTTTCAGCTATTATCTCTTCAAATATTTTCTCAGGTCCTTTCTCTCTCTCTTCTCCTTCTGGGACCCCTGTAATGTGATTGTTGGTGCGTTTAACATTGTCCCAGAGGTCTCTTAAACTGTTCTCATTTCTTTTTCTTTTCTTTTTTTAAATAAATTAATTTTATTTATTTATTTTTGGCTGTGTTGGGTCTTCGTTGCTGTGCGCAGGCTTTTCTCTGGTTGAGGTGAGCAGGGGTTACTCTTCGTTGTGGCGCTCGGGCTTCTCATTGTGGTGGTTTCTCTTGTGGAGCATGGGCTCTAGGCACACAGGTTTCAGTAGTTGTGGCACATGGGCTTAGTTGCTCCGTGGCATGTGGCATCTTCCTGGACCAGGGCTCAAACCCGTGTCCACTGCATTGGCAGGTGGATTTTTTTTTTTTTTTTGCGGTATGCAGGCCTCTCACTGTTGTGGCCTCTCCCGTTGTGGAGCACAGGCTCCGGATGCGCAGGCTCAGCAACCATGGCTCACGGGCCTAGCCACTCCGCAGCATGTGGGATCTTCCCGGACTGGGGCACAAACCCGTGTCCCATGCATCGGCAGGCGGACTTTCAACCACTCTGCCACCAGGGGAGCCCAGGCAGGTGGATTCTTAACCACTGTGCCACCAGGGAAGCCCTGTCCTCATTTCTTTTCTCTTTATTCTGTTCTGTGGCAGTGATTTCCACCACTCTGTCTTCCAGCTCACTTACCCTTTCTTCTGCCTCATTTATTCTGCTATTGATTCCTTGTAGAGTATTTTTCATTTAAGTTTTTGTATTGTTCACCTCTGTTTTTGTTCTTTAGTTCTTCTAGGTCTTTGTTAAACATTTCTTTTACCTTCTCAATCTTTGCCTCCATTCTTTTTCCGACATCTTGGATCATCTTTACCATCATTACTCTGAATTCTTTTTCAGGTAGATTGCCTATCTCCACTTCACTTAGTTGTTCTTCTGGGGTTTTATCTTGTTCCTTCATCTAGAACATATTCCTCTGCTGTCTCATTTTGTCTAACTTTCTGTGTTTATGGTCCCACAACCTGCAGAATTTTAGTTCCTCTTGCTTCTGGCGTCTGCCGCCTGATGCATGAGGCTCGTCTAAGAGGCTTCCTGGTGGGAGGGACTGGTTCCTGCCCACTGGTAGGTGGAGCTGGGTGTTGTCCCTCTGGTGATCAGGGCCATGTCCAGGGGTGTGTTTACAGGCAGCTGTGGGCTCAGGAAGACTTTAAGCATCCTGTCTGCTGATGATTGGGGCTGTGTTCCTGGCCTTCTGGTTGTTCAGCCTGAGATGTCCCAGCATTAGAGCCTTCGAGCTGTAGGGTGGGCCAGGTCTTAGTGTCAAAATGGCAGCCTCCAGGACAGCTCATGCCAATGAGTACCCTGTACCTCCACCACAAGTGTCTTTGTTTCCACAGTGAGCCACAACCACCCCCTGTCTCCCCAGGAGACCCTCTAAGACCTGCAGGTAGGTCTGGCCCAGGCTCCTGTGGAGTCACTACTTTGCCCTGGGTCCCAGTGCATGTGAACTCTTGTGTGTGCCCTCCAAGACTGCAGTCTCTCTCTCCCCCAGTCCTGTGGAGTTCCTGTGATCAAGCCCAGCTGGCCTTCAAAGCCAAATGCTCCAGGGGCTCCTCTTCCCTTTGCCAGACGCCCAGACTGGGGAGCCTGACATGGGACTCAGAACTCTCACTCCTTTGAGAGAACTTCTGTGATATGATTATTTTCCAGTTTGTGGGTTGCCCACCTGGCTGGCATGGGGTTTGATTGTATTGAGAATGCACCCCTCCTACTGTCTTGTTGTGGCTTCTTCTCTGTCTTTGGAAGTAGAATATCTTTTTTGTTAGGTTCCAGTGCTTTTTTGTCGATGGTTGTTCAGCAGTTAGTTGTGATTTTGGTGTTTTTGTGAGAGGAAGTGAGCTCAGGTCCTTCCACTCCACCATCTTGTCTGGCATCTTGCTGTATTGTTAGTTAGTCTAGAAACTCTGCTCTAAAGGAGTAAGAGATCCACTCGTTTAGACCACAGTTTACAAACGTGTATCCTTTTATCTCCTGAGGACAGGATTGATGTGGTTGCTTTGTTTTTGATGGTGATGATGGTTTTCATGACACTTATGGTTCTGTTGGTTATTATGATGGAGGAATAAGGATGGAGATGATGGAAATGAGGGATGATGGTGGAGGTAGTGATGGTGTAGGTGGTGGTGAAGGTAGTGATGATGATGATGGTGCTGCTGATGGTGGTGTTGGTGTTGGTAATGGTGGTGATGATAATAGTGGTGGTTTTGGTGTTGGCGAGCTGATATTCAAGGAGAATGTATTAGTACAGCCGTATCAGTTTCTAAATTTCCAAACTACTTTGAACTAGTTGGAAAACATCTACTGCCTTCAAGGTGCACAAGACCCTTTCCCTATTGCCCCTGCTGCCATAGCCCTGGGGAGCCCCAGGCAGGCATCACTGGGGCTGCCATGCACCAGCCTCAGACAGAAAAGGGGCAAATGCTCAGTGCCCATCTGGCTCTCTGCAACCTCTGCATTATGACTCACTGGTTGTTCAATGCC
Source organism: Tursiops truncatus (assembly GCF_011762595.2). NCBI lineage: Eukaryota > Metazoa > Chordata > Mammalia > Artiodactyla > Delphinidae > Tursiops > Tursiops truncatus. Next base: position 54,266,424 of record NC_047041.1, on the reverse strand, counting down.
TTGACTGTCCCCAGGGGGTGTAGTGATGGTGATGGAGGTAGTGATGCACCCCGTTCCTCTGATAGTCTCCAGCGGTACCCAGGTCCCCCATTCTCCAGGGCAGGCCTTTCTCATCAGGCTGAGAAGGTAGTGGCTGACCCATTACCAATGGGCTGGCTGGTCCCCCTGGGTCAGCTCATGTGCCCCTGGGCAGAGTCCAGCTCTGTGCTGGTGCTGAGGAAACCCAGGAGCAGGTGAGTGTGGTCCTGCCCTTGGGGTGCTCATGGCTCCACCAAGCAGACAGGAGGTCCTGGTGAGTCAGGGAGAGCACAGGGTCCCAATGGCAAGGGTCTGAAAGTGACAGGATGCAGGGCCTGGGGGCTTTGGTGGCCCGGAATGGCTTCCCAGAGCGTGTGTGAAGGAGATCTCCCCACACCTAGGAGGATGACTTGGCCGAGCTGGCCTCCCAGCAGTACTTTGTGGACTACGGCTCTGAGATGATCCTGGAGCGCCTCCTGAACCTCGTGCCCACCTACATCCCTGACCGCGAGATCACGCCCCTGAGGACGCTGGAGAAGTGGGCCCAGCTGGCCATTGCTGCCCACAAGAAGGTCAGAGGGCTGGGGCTGTGAAGGAGGGGCTTTCTGATGACCTGGCTGAAGGGTAAGGACCTGAGAAATCAAAGAGGCCACAGCTCTTACCTGACATCTGTCTGTCCATGGGGCTGGGAGGACAGGATGGCACCCTTGACCTCCTGGCTCCCAGCAGCCTTTCTCCACCATGGATATCAGTTCACTTGTGTTTTCTGCCCTCTACTCTACACTGGGCGCCAGGGACACAGAGATGGATCAAATCTAGCCCCATGGCCTCATGAGGGAAACCATGGGTCCATGGGCACTGGGGGTCCCAGCTCCTGGCCTCCCACCAAAGCTTATTAGTGCTGCAGCTCAGGAGAGTTGGTGCATGCTGGAGGAGCTTCTAGGAAGTGCACCTCCTTTCCCCTAAAAGAGCTCTGGCCCAACTTCCTGCCTGGGGAATTTGAGGTACTGGCCCCCTCTGCCTCTTGTTTAAGGCCCCAGGCCCATAACCAGCCCTGAGTAGCTCCCTTCTAAGCTAAGAGACCCGCCCCAAGTAGAGCAGGGGTGCCCTGGTTGGGGTGGGGGACCCTGGCTGCTGGAGGGGACCCATGGGCCTCCCCATCTCCAGGCCCTGGTTGTATAAGAGCAGAATCCTCTTTGCACACAAGTTGCCAAGGGCTCCAAGATCAGTGTGTCTCAACCCCTACGCCACGTGGCCTCTTCCCTAACCCAGGAGCCCCATGTGTCTCCCCCTGAGCTCTTTGCCTCCCCTTGAGCTGCCCACAAGTCTCCACCTGTACCCGAATGCTCCCTGCACCCCCTGTGCTTCTAGGCCTGGCTCACCCCCGAGGACCTCCCTGTCCTCAGCCCCCTCCAGAAGAGATGCATGTACTCCCTCCCCCACTCTCTGTCCTTGGCCACCTCCTCTCCCTCACCCCTCACACTTGGTTAGCTGCTGAAGCCCGTCCATTCCACCTGCCAGCAGCTCCAGCCTCCGTCCCCACCTCCACTCCTCTGCCTTCCCTGGGTCCTCGGTGTGCGCGGCCAACGTGCATGTGGCACCTGGCATGTTCTGGGTTGGGTGCCATCACTCATGAATTCCCTTTGTTCTGGGTGCTTGCCATGTGCTGGGCACTGCACCAGGCCCTGGAGACACAGCTGCGAGTACAACAGATGTGCCCTCTGCCCTCTCAGAGCCCATGACCGAGCTCGTGTGTCTCCCCCTGGACTGTAGTGCCCTGGCCTGTGCGTTCCAGAGCCCTGGCCCCGGCCTCTTGTAGAGTGGACAGGTCCGAATTAGCATGATTATTAGGGTCAGAGGAGTAAAAACATTTTATTTTGAAATAATTTCAAACTTACGAAAAAGTTGCAAGTTAAAAAGCTAGGCCTGCTGTGTACAGTATGCACTTCACCTAGACTCACCAGATGTTAACATTGTCCCACATTTACTTTTATTTTCTCTGCACACATACATGTTATTATTTTTTCTGAGCCATCTGAGATTAGGTTGGAGATGCTGAGCCCCTTATCCCTGAATACTCACAGCTCTTGGGATGGCATTGCTTCTGGGCCCTCTTCGTGCATGGAAATGTGACAGCACAGGGGCTGGCACACACACGTCTTTATCTATGTTTGTGTTCATAGATGATAAAAACCATGAGTTCATTCTGATCCCTCCAATTCTACTCCAATACCACCAAGTTCTTATTAAAGCTCGGCAGAATATTTTTAGATAATAAAACATGCGTGCATTAATTTCTTGCCAGGAGCACTGCATTATTCCCCCATCTGCTTGCCCACTCCAGGCTCCAACCCTTCTCTACCCTGCAATCTTCCTAACTCCCAAGTTTACCTGTCAGTTTCCACTAAGAGACCAGCCTCACAGTGGTGGCCTCGCCCATGGTTCTCTGTGACCTGGCTCCTACTCACCGGTTTCCCACTCCCTCTTCTTGGTCAGGCCTGGCACCCCCCCCGGCCCCATCCTTAGCCACTCATGTTCCTGTTCCCCAAACTCCTTCCCTGATCCCTGCCCTTGTGCCTTGCACATGCGCCGGCTGGGATTGTGGGCTTTCTTGTCACTCTGCTGAATCGGGAGCTCCCTGAGGGGGGGACCCATGTTCCTCTAGCAAGTGCTCACCGCTGTTGATGGAATCGGAGGAAGATGGAGTGACGGGGAGGCTGTGGGCTGGGGGGGGTGGGGTGAGGCCATGGTGTGCACGAGGACACGGTGGCCTGGGGCCCACTTCTGACGTGCAGACAGGGACGTTTGATTTCCAGGCAGAGCTTGTGCCAAGTCTCTTATCCCCTGTCCCCTGTCTGTGCCCCTCCAGGGGATTTATGCCCAGAGGAGAACTGATGCCCAGAAGGTCAAAGAGGATGTGGTCAACTATGCCCGCTTCAAGTGGCCCTTGCTCTTCTCCAGGTTTTACGAAGCCTACAAGTTCTCAGGTACCCCTCAGCCCACCTGCCTCCCATCCCTCCCTCGATGGCTCTGGTCCGTGACAGAGGGAGGGGGATGGCCTGAGCCAGACTCCCCAGTCAGCCAGCCTCCTGCCCGCAGGGCTGCCTGGCCTCCAAGTGAGTGTGCTGAGTGGGTCCTGCCTCCCTGCAGCCCAGTAGGGCTCCGTGGCACATAGTAGGTACTCAGCAACACACTGGGTCAAACAATTGACTGAGTATTGTGATCATTAAAGCACCTACTGTGTACAGAAGAGGGTGGCCCAGAGCAGAGGCTGGGCCGAACCCGTGAAGCTGAGAGTAGATGCAGCCGACAGACCTGTCCTGGCCACTTGCTTAGCCAACCTCGGGCCACCGGTACCAGGCACCTGCTCCATGCCAGGCCCTGTGCTGGTGGTGGCTTCACAGAACCACCAAATATCAGGTTCGAGGGAACGTTGGGGCTCAGTTTGTCTGACTCCTCCCCGTATCCCACCATACCGCAGGGCAGGGACTTGTCCCAAGCTGCACAGACCAGTGGCAGGAACGCGGCTCCAACCCAGTTCCTTAATCCAACACTCTCTTCCCGCCGCACCTGGGGTTTCGGCTCGTAGGGAGGTTGTGTTCTCCGAGCCTCAGTTTCCACATCTGTAAAATGGACATCAACATACCCCACCCTGGCCACCTCCCTGGTGGTTATGAGGATCGAGAAGGGCTGGGTCCGGCAGCGGGCAGGTGCCCTCTCAGTGCCTCTGTCTCTGCCCCAGGCCCCAGCCTCCCCAAGAACGACGTCATCGTGGCCGTCAACTGGACGGGCGTCTACTTCGTGGACGAGCAGGAGCAGGTGCTTCTGGAGCTGTCCTTCCCCGAGATCATGGCCGTGTCCAGCAGTAGGTTAGTCCAGCCCCCACCCCCCGCGTCAGTGCAGGGCGGGGACTTGTCCAAAGCCGCATGAAGACCAGTGGCAGGGATGGGACTCAAACCCAGGGTCCTGATTCAGCACTTTCTGAAGTGAGGAGGGGCAGATGGAGACACAGGCAGACACACAGGGAAGGAGAGAGCTCCCGGGGCTTTTCTGCGGGTCATGGGGGCCTTTGAAGGAAACCTAACAGAGGACATCACCGAGGTGCAGAGACACGCAGTGGCTGTCCTGGTCGCATGTGACCGAGCAGTATGTGCTGCACCCTGCAGACCCCTCAGGCATCTTCCTCCCTATAGGGTGTGGGGGGGGGGCGGGTATTTACAGCACATTCGTGGCTGTTCTGAGATGGGCACGGGTGGTTAGGACAGTCAGGGACAGTCGAGCGTGTACAAAAAGCTGGCCTGAGATTCAGGGCTCCGTGTGGGACTCACCTCCCATTTAGAGATGATGGGACTCAGCCCTCATCTCTAAAATGGAGGTCTTTCCATCAGTACAGTGGTGAGGAATACATGCAATAATTGATAGGAGAGCTCTTTGTAAACTGAGAAGTGCAGTGCACATGGGAGCAACGTTGGGAGTGGGTCCTGGAATGGACTGGCATTCCCAGCAGTGCCTCCTCCCCGCATCTGGGGCTTGTAGGAGTGTCTCTGGGCTGTGTCCGATGTGGGCAGGGGTTGGGTCATGTCCAGCTCTGACCAGGCACATGGGATGCAGTGGTGACAAGATAGTCCTTGTCCTCTTGCAGCTTCACTTGAGAGGGGAGATGGGCATCGAATAAGCCATTGTAAAGTAGGGGCCAGTGTGCTGAGGGCTATGGGAAGGCAGGGAGGGCTTCCTGGAGGCGGTGGTTTCTAGGCTGAGCCCTAAAGGGTGAGTGGGAATTAGACAACAAAGGGGAAGTGAGCTCCCCCTGCAGGCCTCCCAGGACCATGTGTGACTTTGGCCTGGCCGTGGCTGACTCAGGCTGAGCTGTGGCTGCCTGGGCCCCATCTCACCCTGGCTGGGCCGGCCTCTTTCTGGCTGGGCCACATCTGACTGGGCTGGCCTTGGTCTCCTTCAGGGAGTGCCGTGTCTCGCTCTCGCTGGGCTGCTCTGACCTGGGCTGTGCTGCATCTCACTCGGGCTGGGCAGGAGTGACCCCGACAGGGCCCTGTTCTCCGTGTTGGTCCTGCAGGGGAGCGAAACTGGTAGCCCCCAGCTTTACGCTGGCCACCATCAAGGGGGATGAGTACACCTTCACCTCCAGCAATGCTGAGGACATCCGTGACCTGGTGGTCACCTTCCTGGAGGGGCTCCGAAAGAGGTCTAAGTATGTGGTGGCCCTGCAGGACAACCCCAGCCCTGGTGAGTGGCTCCTGGCACGAGATGCCAGTCCCCGGGGTCAGGGTGTTAGGCAGATTACGTGCCCTGGCCTTGGCCTGGCATTCAGGATCACTAGAGCCTGTTACCCATTCTTCCCCAGAAACCTTCGTTTCCAGCTGGACCAAATAGCTCAACCCTGTGCCTTCGATCTGTGCCCTGTGGGGAACCTTCCTCCCTCTGGTCTTAAATACCTATTACTTGCCAACTTCTCCAAATGAGATCAGGGGTTCCTCCTCAGTGTTCCCCCAATACCCACCATCTTCAAATGATGACAGTGGTAACAACTATGGACCGTGCATCCCCGGGCCTTTGAGGTCCCGAGCAGAGCGTGAGAAAGAGACGAAATGAACCCAGCCCTGCCCTCAGTGGGGAGGGGGTGGGAGCAGACAGTGCCCATCCCTGTGATAGTGCAGTGACCCGGGAAGCCCAGAGGCTGTGGGAGCCTGGGGTTCGGGGAGGACGTATGTGTGAACAGAACGTTTGGGGCAGAGAGAACCGAGCAGAGGCTGGAGAGGGCAGGTGTGTCTGGGAACTGCGGGTAGTTTGTTTCGGCTGGAATGGGTGAGGTGAGGCGGGAGGGGCAAAAAGTGAGGCAGAAGACGTCAGGAAGGCCATCTGCCAGCAACAGGCCTGTAGCGTGTCGAGGAGTGTGGGATTCCTTTTAGGGCAGTGGGGAGCCACGGAAGGCTTCTGAGCTGGGAAGGGGCCCCCTCCGACGGCTATCTGTGTTGGGGGTTGTGCAAGGTAGAGGCAGAGCGGCTGCTGAGCAGATACGGGACAGGGCCTCAGTTCCAGTGGGAAGGAGAGGCTTACGGGTCATCAACCCCAAGAGAGGTGTTCCAACCCAGCCTGTCTCTCTGCCCCCATGTGGCCCTGCTCACCCATGCCTTCCAGCGGGCGAGGAGTCAGGCTTCCTCAGCTTTGCCAAGGGGGACCTCATCATCCTGGACCATGACACAGGAGAGCAGGTCATGAACTCAGGCTGGGCCAATGGCATCAATGAGAGGACCAAGCAGCGTGGGGACTTCCCCACCGACTGCGTGTATGTCATGCCCACTGTCACCATGCCACCGCGGGAGATTGTGGTACGTGGCCCGGGGTGGGGCAGATGCATGGGAGGCTCCCCTGGCCCCTCCCCTGGCCCCTCCTTGTCTTCCTCCCACATAAAATGGAGTGAGGGATTACAGTAGATTCATGCTTTGCAGCTTCTGTGAAGATGATCTGGGGGTCTTATGGGACCATAAACTGAAAGTTGGGGGCAACTATCCAATGTATGCCAGGTGGAGAGGGACCTAGAAATTGCATCAGAGGAGGAACTGCCCAGGGGTAGGGGATCAGAGAAGAGTGGCCTAGGGGATGGGGACGGGGGTAGGGGCTTGCACTGTCCAGAAAGGCAGTGAGGGCAGAGATGGGAAGTGAGGCCCTGCTTCCTCCGGAGCCCCTTGAGCCAGCACTGAGGACTCGGAGCCCAGCTTTCCAGGCAGCTCCGGAGCCAGGCTCTGTTGACGGGGCAGTTCTCACACTACATCCGCTGCCTTGTCCAGGCTTTCTGACAGACCCAACTTAGTTCAGACACAGGGCACCAAGGGAAGGGTCCTAAGGCCAGCATGATGGAGGCAGTGGTAACGTCAGATCCCCCAGGAGGAAAGGTGTTCCCAGGGTCAGAATGGGGCACAGGGCCCACCCCCAGACCCACTTAAGAAGGCTCTGGGCTTTACCATGTTGATCCAGGGACCCGGGGTAGAGATCCAGGGGCGCCTGACCTCAGCTCCCCGTCTCTCGGTCTCTAGGCCCTGGTCACCATGACCCCCGACCAGAGGCAGGACGTTATCCGGCTCTTGCAGCTGCGAACGGCAGAGCCTGAGGTGCGCGCCAAGCCCTACACGCTGGAGGAATTTTCCTACGACTACTTCAGGTGATGGGGGAAGGGGAGAGAGGGCCCCAGGACAGGGAGCTGCAGGCTTCTGCTACTCTCTGGTCTGCGTGCTGGGGTTGCTTTGTGGTGTCCCCGTCTGTGAGCAGTGCCCAGGTCAGAGGGAACCAGAGGGCAGTTTCAGTCCATCGAGATGACGCTTCTCATGTTGTGTCGTCTTATCCTTCCTTCATTTAAGATACTGTGACTGCGCCCACCCTAGGTGGAGTCCTGGGCACTCCTGACTCAAGGCTGTACCTGCCTCACCGATTCACAGTCCTGGTGGGGAGACAGGCATGAGACCAGGCGGCTGTTATTCTGTGCGCCCAGTGTTCGGATGGAGATGCTGGGTCGGGGTGGAGATGGAGGCTTCGTGGAGGAAGTGGTGTCTGAGCTAAGCTGGGGCGGGGTGAGCCGGGTGGAGGAGCGCCACAGCTGGAGCAGAGCGAGCAGAGAGAAGCAGGCGCGAGCAGGCCGGGGAGGCGGGCAGGGCTGCCGGGGCCCAGCCAGCCTTGTTAGTATCTCCGTCTGTCGTCTGTCGGCTGAGAAAGTAAGGCCCCCCGCAGGGCTGGTGACTCATCCCAGGTCACACGGAGCAGCAGGGAAGCCGGTTCCCTCTGCTCCGCTTCCTACTCGGGGCGGGCGGGATGGGGCTGGAGTCTCACAACCTGGCCGTCAGTGCGGACTGTCCCGTGCTGTGCAGGCCCCCACCCAAGCACACGCTGAGCCGCGTGATGGTGTCCAAGGCCCGCGGCAAGGACCGGCTGTGGAGCCACACGCGGGAGCCGCTCAAGCAGGCGCTGCTGAAGAAGATCCTGGGCAGCGAGGAGCTCTCGCAGGAGGCCTGCATGGCCTTCATCGATATCCGCACCCTCAGGGCTGGGGGGGGCACGGAGGGTCAGGCAGGGGCCACGGGGAGGGGGCGCCTAGGGCAGGGGAGGGCTGGGCTGGGCCTGGCCTCTAGGGTTTTCGTCTAGTTACTTCCTTCCTTCTGAGGGGCCCAGCTGGGGCCTGGGCAGATGTGGGGGGATGCTGACGGAGCGGCTCCCTCTGTGTGCCCGGCACCTTACAGCGTGCAGGGGGCTGCCTCACCCGTTGTCTCCTCACACCCTGTCACTTGGTTGACAGATGTATATCGTGCCATGTGCTGGGCCAGGCGTGGAGACACGGCGGTGAGCAGACCCAGTCCCTAGCCTCATGGTGCTCATAGTTGAGAGTGGAGATGTGCTGATCGGTGTCAGTGCTGTGATGGGACCCGACAGCACATTGACCTGACTTGGCCTTGGAGGGGGGCAGGGAGGACTTCCTGGAGGAAGTGATATCTAGGCTGGAGACTGGGTAGGCCTTGGCCAAAGGGGAGATAGGTGGGAATGTTTTTGACAGAGGGAGCAGCATGTATAAAGGCCCTGAGGCAAAACAGAGCAGGGCTGTTTCAAGGGCAGAAATTAACTCAGCACAGCTAGAGGCTAGAGTTCAAGAAGGGAATCCCAAGATGTGGGCTGATGGATGAAAGTTTCCCAAGGCCTGTTAAGAAGCTTGGACTGTGTCCTGCGGTGCAGCCATGGGGAGCCACTGGGGCAGGGGGTGGCATGGTTAGATCTGTGATTTGGAAAGTTTATTCTGGTTGCTGTGAGGACTCTGGTAGTGGGGCTGGGGCCTGGAGCACGATGGCCAGTGAGGAGGTGGCCAGAGGAGTTGAGGGGAGAGGGTGGGCAGTGGGCATGGAGAGCAGTGTGGGCAGATTATGCCCATTTCCTGGGTGAGTAGCCTGAGGCCCAGGGCCACACGATCAGGGGTGGCAGACCCCGTTGGAGAGTGTGGCCGCCTGCCTCCCGGGCCATTGTTCCCCGATTGGCCACAGCCTTCCTTGACAGCTCCCCACCCGTGCTCAAGTACATGGGTGACTACCCGTCCAAGAGGATGCGCTCCGTCAATGAGCTCACAGACCAGATCTTCGAGGGTGCCCTGAAGGCTGAGCCCCTCAAGGACGAGGTGTACGTGCAGATCCTGAAGCAGCTGACCGACAACCACATCAGGTAAGCCGGGATGGTGGGAGGGTGAGGGGCAGGCCCCCCCAGTGCTAACAGCTGAAGGTAATCGTAAAGGTCCTCCTCCCACTGGGAGCTCACTCCCTGCCGAGGCAGCAGCTGGCTCTGCCTGGAACAGTCCTTCTTCACTCAGAGCAGGAAGCCGTCCTCAGGCCCCCTCATGTCCTAGCTCTCCCTCAAGGCCCAAGGAAGAGGGTCAAGAACCGAGAGGTGGTGGCTGCGCCCTGAGTCTGTCCTCCCCGCAAGCTGAACAGCCCCAGCTCCTCCTCATTTCCTGCTGCTCTCTGCCTCCTCTGGATACCCCTCCCTAGCCCAGATGCCACTGTCGCCTACAGGTGCATCTCATGAGCACTTGTCCCACCCCTGGCTCAGGCTGAGCTGGCTGTCAGAAGCTCTGGCTAAAAACTCTCATGGGGGCTTCCCTGGTGGCGCAGTGGTTGAGAGTCCGCCTGCCGATGCAGGGGACGCGGGTTCGTGCCCCGGTCTGGGAGGATCGCACATGCCGCGGAGCGGCTGGGCCCGTGAGCCATGGCCGCTGAGCCTGCGCGTCCGGAGCCTGTGCTCCGCAACGGGAGAGGCCACAACAGAGGCCCGTGTACCGCAAAAAAAAAAAAAAAAAAACTCTCATGGGCTGGGGGTGTTGGACCCCAGAGGGTGTCACCGCCTCCCTGATGGCCCAGACCATGGCAGGAGGGGGAAGTCAGGCACATGCTCATCCCAGAGCCTGAGAGAAGCCGCACCCTCTCCCTTTATTCCCAGACTTCCAACTCCCTCCCCAGCTTTGTCACTCTCTACATCTCTTACACAAGTCTACCATTGGACCGTGCGTCAGATCTTTTCGCACATTCTGTGCCCACAGCCAGGAAAACCTTTCTTCTCCTTTGCATATCAGAATTTGCCTCAGTCTTCAAAGCCTAGATCAAATGCCACCTCCTCCTAGAAGCCCTCCAGGCTTCCCTCCTGCCAGACCGAAGGAGCTCAGAGTAGTGCCTGAGGGAGTCCTGGGGCTGGTCTAACGTAGTGCTACTCAAATAATAGACGAGTTAAAGAGCTGCTGCCATAATGTAAATCACACACTGCTTCCGTCATAGGAAAGTCTAAGAAAAAGAAAATCTTAGCCAGAGTGCTTGGTGACACAGCTGACACAAGCACCTTACCTCCACTTGACTAGTAAGCGTGCGGCCTGGGGTGGGGTTGGCAGACCAGACTTTGAGTAGCACTAATGGGATCAGGCTGTCGGGGGGTGTGGGTCCGTGTTGGTCCTCAGACAGGGGTGGGGGTGAGGGCAGGCATGTGTTGCCGTGTGAGGAGCTGAGGCGTACTGGCCCGCGGTCGCCCTGCTGGACACCACACCTCTTCCTGCAGGTATAGTGAGGAGCGGGGCTGGGAGCTGCTCTGGCTGTGCACAGGGCTCTTCCCGCCCAGCAACATCCTCCTGCCGCATGTGCAGCGCTTCCTGCAGTCCCGCAAGCACTGCCCACTCGCCATCGACTGCCTGCAGCGGCTCCAGAAAGCCCTGAGGTACAGCAGGGGCTGCAAGGGGCAGAGGGGGCAGTGGGCATAGTGCGTGGCGGCAGGCACTGGGATGGGCTTCCGGCCACCCTGGCTTGTGAGACGAGTCCCTTGGGGATGCTGAGGTCCTGACCCATCTTTGGGGTTGGGACCCATCTTCGGGGTCCCACAGCTGCCAGGTTGACAAAGGTGGCAGTGCCCAGTACCCATTCTGGACAGTTTGAGAGTCTGGTTGCTCAGAAAGTTATTTTCTCATACCTTCAAGTCTGCTGGGGAGGCAGACACCTGGGTCGCACTCCACAGTCTGCAAAGCCCACCTGTACCCTTTGCTTCGTTCGGTCCCCTCCACATCCCTATCTGGTGGGCACCACGATCACCTCATTTGACAGATGAGGAACTAGAGGCTTGAGAATTTGTCGCCTGGTAGGAAGTGGTGGCTGGGGATTAGGACTGGGTTTGCCTGTCTCCAAACTGCTCTCTGCTCCCCATGGCCCCAGGAATCTGCTGCCTCCTGACTTGCCCCCCTTCCCCCTCCCCGGCTGGTTTTCAGAAACGGGTCCCGGAAGTACCCCCCGCACCTGGTGGAGGTGGAGGCCATCCAGCACAAAACCACCCAGATTTTCCACAAGGTCTACTTTCCCGATGACACAGACGAGGTGAGGGACTCTGGCTTCTTGGTCTGTGGGTGCCCCTGAAGGACCAGGCTCCCTCGGGGACACGGGGCAGCCCTGATGTCTCTTCCCCACCACCCCCACCTTTGCCCCCATCCTCCTGCCCCTCAGTGGAGTCGGGGCTCAGTCAAGAGGCCACAGACTCCTCGGGTCAGGAGCCCTTGGGTTCCTGGTTCAGCCTCTCACTTCCTTGATCAGCTTCCTTGAGAAGCTCACCCCTCCCTCTCTCTGAGGAGCCTCTGCTTGGAGAAACGTGCTTTCTCCCTCTGAGCTGAGCTCTGTGTTGATGTCATCTCCGATGCCAGCTCTGTTCCTGGGCACAGGCCTGCTCCGCAGCCCAAGACCTCCCCCATTGCCCCGAGCCCACTCTCCTGCAGACTAACACTTCCTTCCTTCTCACCTGACCTGAGTGTGAGTCCCCTCCACCGCGGTCCCCTGGGCAAAAGTCCTATTTGTCTTCTTGTCATGCCGGCTCCTGATCTACACCCCCTGCTCCATCCCAGCACAGCATCTCATTCAGATAAACAAGACCAACAGTGAAATTTTCGGTTTGAAAAGCAGTTTAAAAACTTGTCTAGACTAGAGACTCAGAAATACCACTAGGGGATTCTAGTCACAAGGACAGAAAAACTTCCTAAAATCTTTTCCTGTCCCCTATGGAGGGTTACATGGAGCACCCCCCGCCCCTCAAATTGCACTCCTCCCTCATCCGGGCTTCCCCAGACCCTCCCATCCCTCTCAAGCCCAGTCTGGGCTGCTTCCCGGCTCTTGACTCCTCACCCTTTCTGGAGTTTGCTTTCTCCTTCCTCCAGTTTCTCTCCTTCCAATCACCCTGTCCCTCCTGTGCTCCCTTGGCCTCTGCCATCACTCATGCTTGTACAGCTGGGCCAAGGCTTAGTCCCGCTTGAAGGGTTGGGAAGGGCACGATCTGGGAAGACCCAGACAGGAGTTGCTTCTCCTTCTTTTGAAAACAATTTATCTTTAATTGAAGTTTAGTTGATGTACAATATTATATGAGTGTCAGCTGTACAACAGTGATTCACAAATTTTAACGGTGGTGTTCCAGTTATAATTATTATAAAATATTGGCTATATTCCCTGTGTTGTACAGTATATCCTTGTAGTTTGTTTATTTTATACAGAGTAGGTTTTATACTTCTTCCTTGTCTTAAGCATGGTGCCCAGCTCTGGGGAAGCCCCCTCAGGAGGAGGGTGTCTTGCATGGGAGGGGGCTCTGTTCAGCTGGGGGCACAGCCACAGGGATGCGAGAGGCCCTGGGAGAGGCCCTGCCAGAGGCAAGCGAGTGCTCCCCCGCCACCCCTTCCCCCAGGCCTTCGAGGTGGAGTCCAGCACCAAGGCCAAGGACTTCTGCCAGAACATCGCTGCCCGGCTGCTCCTCAAGTCCTCCGAGGGATTCAGCCTCTTTGTCAAAATTGCAGATAAGGTGGGTTGGGGGGGCACTGATTGCTTATCTGCCTGCTCTTGGTCTGTCTCATGGGAAATTTGCTGGCGCCCTGGGAGCTCATGGGGCAGCGGGGGTGGGGACAGAGACAGGAGGAGGGACGGGGAGAGGAAGAGGCCCTCTTGCACACGGCATCTGATTGTGCCCGTCTCTTTCTTACATCCCCGCAATGGCCCCCTTACGTGCAGCAGCTATGCCTACATCTCTCTCCTCTGAGGCATTGCACAGCCTGGCCACAGACCTCCTGGGAGCACTCTGTGCTCTGGACACACTAGGCTCCTCGCCCTGCCCCAATACACATGTACTTTCCAGAGTTGATTTGACTGGTCCCTCAGCTGCCAGGCTGAGGTCAGTTCACCTCTGAAAAAGCCCTTGAAGGGAGGATGACCATCCCCACCTAATAGACCACAAAACCTGGACTCAGAAGTGTTAAGTGACTTATCTCAGGTCACACAGCAGGGACTCAGATCCAGGTAGGGCTGACTCTGAAGCGCAGGCCCCTGCCTTCACCCCACATTGCCCCCCGCCCCATTTATGTCCATGGGAGTCAAAGGCCCAGCTTGAAAGCCCCTTCCCATGGGGGGGCTTCCCTGACCCTTGCAGGCAGGTCAGGTGCTCTCTCCTGTCACTCACCCACAGTTCCCTGTGCATCCATGTCTGTCTCCTCACTTCATGTCTGTCCCTGTGCCAGACACTGTGACCAGAGGTGATCTCAGTGAGGTCCTGGACCCAGCGGAGCTTAGAGCCTGTGGGAGGAGCAGGACACGGATACCAGAGAATGTCCAAAGCAGGGACTGGGCCCCTTTCTCGGCCTTTTTTCCAGGGTCCTAGAGCAGCAATCAGTGACTCTTTGCTGAATGACTGAAGGGAGTCACTGTCACTGGACAGAGACACTCAACAGGCACAGTCGGGGCAAGATGGGGTTGATACTTGGCCCCCTTGGCTGCGAGCAGGAGTTCTTCTGGAGAAGGGGCTGCCGGGGAGGCCTTGGGTGGTAACGTCAGAAAACTCAGTATTGCTCCAATTAAAATGATTGCACTAGCATGGCCATGTCCCTAGGTCATCAGCGTTCCTGAGAATGACTTCTTCTTCGACTTTGTACGACACCTGACCGACTGGATAAAGAAAGCACGGCCCGTCAAGGATGGTAACGTGAGGCTGAGCCCTGGGATCATCCGAGGCCTGGGGCCAGCAGGTCCTGGCTCGGGGCCACACCTGAGGCCCACCTGGGTGGGGCCCGAGTCCGGCCTTCCTCCAGGGCTGGTGCTGGGATCTTCTGGGTGACCGACTGCCCTCTGCCACAGGAATCGTGCCCTCGCTCACCTACCAAGTGTTCTTCATGAAGAAGCTGTGGACCACCACGGTGCCAGGGAAGGACCCCATGGCCGATTCCATCTTCCACTATTACCAGGTGAGCTGCCCAGAGCCTCTCTGCTGTGGTTGCCTGCTGTCCTTGCCAGGGGAGGGGCAGCAGCATGGACTGGAAGCCATTCCTGCTGGGGTCTCCGGAGGTGGCCCAACCTCACATCCTTCTCCTTTCCAACCCTCCAGCCCTCGGGCTGAGCTCTCAGGCCCTTCCCTTGGTGAGGGGCTATGCTCTGGATTTGGGATTCTGCTGGTACACCTGCGTCTGTAGACGTTTTCCAGCAGGGCATGGGCCTGCGGGAAGCCAGCAGGTGGCTCCCAGGCTGAGCCTCTATCGTGTGTCTGGCAGCTTGTACTCGTTCTGTCCTCCCAACAACCCGCAAGAAGGAGTTATGTTGTTCCCATTTCACAGAGGAACACTCAGATCAAGTGATGTAATTAGGATCACAGGGCTGATGGAACTGGGGTTGGATTCCAGGTCTTCATGACTGCAGACTCAGTGGTCTCTTCCGAGGTGGCCGTTTACCGTTCTGTGGGACAGACAGACCAGGATGCTGGGAGGGGCGCCAGTGGTGGGGAAGGCAGCTGCCCTGGTAGAGAGACCCATGGCCTGCGAGCCAGAAGGGCCGCCTTCCTTCAAACCCAGGATCTTCCTCTCCCCTTTCCCCTTTGCCCCATGTTGCCCGTTTAGCAAGTGGCACCGTTAACTACCAGCTCCCCCAAAGCAGAAACCTGAGTCAGCGTGGACCTCTCCCATGTCCCAAATCACTCACCTGAAGACTTTACCTCCCGAACATCTCTTATCTCTGAAACGCATTCACGTCTCTCCATCACCGCCTCCACCAACTTGGGTCGGTCCACCATCTTCTCTCATCGGGAAGAAGCCCATAACCTTCTCTCTGATCTCCTCCATCTATCTGCCTTTTTAAATCTGCAAAGCGCTGAATCTGTGGCATAATGCTGTTTCCCCGTACTATGCCTTCCCCCCTTGGGGAGCAGTGTCAGCTGAGGTTGGGGAAGCAGGTGGGCCCAAATGTGGGGTAAAGTAGTAGACCCGGCCTCATGGGGGGGGGTGGGGGGTGCTTAAGGGAAGGAGCCCACTTCCTCCAGGTGCCTCCACTGCCTGTGACCCGCTCTGTCTCTGGCAGGAGTTGCCCAAGTATCTCCGAGGCTACCACAAGTGCACGCGGGAGGAAGTGCTGCAGCTGGGGGCACTCATCTACAGGGCCAAGTTTGAGGAGGACAAGTCCTACTTCCCCAGTATCCCCAAGCTTCTACGGGAGCTGGTGCCCCAGGACCTCATCCGGCAGATCTCGCCTGACGACTGGAAGCGGGTGACCGTGGGGGAGACAGTGGGAATAGGGGCCCCCTGAATGGTTCTCTGGGTACCCCAGGGTCAAGGGGGCAGGTGCTGGACAGCAGCCCAGGGAAGTATCTCTTGTGGCCCCTGTAAATTCAGCCGGCCACTTGGCAGTAATTTGCCCTGTCCTGGTTACCATGGTGACCGGATTTTAATTGATACTGTTTGGCCTGCTTGCTTTGGGGAGGGAAGGGCTGTCAGGAGTCCATTAACTGGTATAAGTGGGGAGGCTTCATAGCCTCCAGGGCCCATGGCAGCTGCTGACAGTGCAGATGGGGCAGGAGCGGCAGGGGAGAGGACTCTGACCCCCCGCTCCCCCTGCAGTCCATCGTCGCCTATTTCAACAAGCACGCAGGGAAGTCCAAGGAGGACGCCAAGCTGGCCTTCCTGAAGCTCATCTTCAAGTGGCCCACCTTCGGCTCAGCCTTCTTCGAGGTGAAGGTATGCCGTGGGTGCGTGCTTCTCAGGACGAGGGGGAACCAGATGGCACAGAGACTCCTCCCCATGGCTCTGGGAAACTGCAGTGGCCTCTGCCACCTGCCTGGCAAGGAAAGGAGGAAATGGCCCAGCTAGGTGTCTCGGCTAAGTACTGGGCCCTGGGTTTAGTCCTGGGACACTGAGGGGCCATTATCTCAGCCTGGCAGGGGAGGCAGATGTGTACAAAGGCCAGAGTAATGCAGGACGATCTGCACCGTGACAGTGGGGTGGCAGAGCCTGGGAGGCCCAACCAGACGGCAGAGGCTGAGGTGGCTTCCTGGAGGAGGCAACGTTGAGCTTTCTAGGGAGACCCTGAGGGGAGGGTTCCTGGCAGACGGCCTGGCACGAGCAAAGACCCAGAGGTGTGAGAGCTCAGGCCTGGGCAGGAAGTGCGAGTGGGTGAGTGTGGATGGGCGAGGGTGTGAGGCGAGCAGACTGCGGTAAGCAGCAGGTTGGCGAGCAGGAGAGGCCGGTAGGGTTCCTCCTGCAGGTGGTGCCCAGCCTGGACGGTTTTGCACAGGGATGATTGATGGGGCCAGAGCCCACTCTGACTTCAGGGTGGGGGTGGATCTGAGGGGCAGGACCAGAGGCAGGAGAATGGTGAAGTGGCTGGGGCGAGGGGATAGGTCAGGATGGAGAGGGGGGAATGGCCTTGCTACACACTGAGGAGAGGGCCCCTTTGAGAAGCCTGGCTGTGCAACGAAGAGAGCCTGGAGGCAGGTGTAGGGTTCAAGGAGGCTTTTTAAAGATGAGGGGCTTTAGGGCTGAGAGGGAGCAATAGCAGGGACTCCTAGAGAAGCAGGACAGAAGGGCTGAAACTGCTGCCGGGCTGGTTGGGGGCCCGTGAAGGGATTTGGGGTAGCTCTGGGGGCCCAGCAGAGGTATTGCTAGAAACCACGAGGTCGTGGAGCACCAGTGCACCCCTGGCATCACGCAGGCAGCAGGAGAGGTAGACTCAAGCCCAGCTGGGGGCGGCTCCTGGGGGCGGCTCCCCACCTGATGTCTCTGGCTTTTTTTTTTTTTTTTTAACTAGCAAACTACGGAGCCAAACTTCCCTGAGATTCTCCTAATCGCCATCAACAAGTATGGGGTCAGCCTCATTGATCCCAGAACCAAGGTGAGCAGCGACAGGGAAGAGGAGGCGGGTGGGCTTCTCTGTTTGCACTTCTACCAAAGGCCCCCAGACTCAAACCCCGAGAGGCCCTATCAGCCACCACCATCCTCGCTTCATCCACCCACCTGGCCACACATCTTGAGAAGCACCATGTTTGCTGCGTCTACTTCCTTACCTCTCATCTCTCCATCAAAACTGCTGAGTTACTAACAAAGCCCTCGCTACGAAATCCCATCACTCTAGTGCTTGGCCTTTCAGCGTCACTGGATACTTCCTCCCAGAATGCTCTCTGTCCACACTGGTCAGGGTGGGAGGCTCTACTGGGGTAACTGCTGCTCAGGTCTGTGGGCCTGAGCAGTTCCTACCGAGGGGGCCAGGAGACAAGTCCTACCACTGACACAGGAGGGTACAACGGGGGCTGTTGGCGAAGGGGGCAACAACCACCATCTTCCCCGTGGCTCCATGTGCCCACGTTCCTGGTTTTCCTCATGTCTCCCTTGGTCTCCCTCTCAGGCACTTCTCTCCACAGCCCACACACTGTGTTCCCCCAGCCTGTGTCTTCTTGTCTCCCCCCTCCAACTCCGCTGGACCATCTCATCTGTGACCACAGTTTCAGTTCCTTCAGGCTCTCAGATTTCCAGTTCCGGGCCCCATACATACACCTGACGGCCTCTTGTCCCACCAGCCGGCCCCACCCAAGGCCTGGAGGGGGAAGGCATCTGCTTCCCACAGCAGCTCCACAGCACAGCTGGACTCTTCCCTTTGCCCCTTTTCTCGTCTGAGAGTCTGGGGTCCTTCGCATGGGTGGTGTCTGGGCTGGAGCTGAGGAGAGTGAGGCCGGACGGTCCAGGCCGTGCAGCTTCAGACACTCTCTGCTCCCCTAGGACATCCTGACCACTCACCCCTTCACCAAGATCTCCAACTGGAGCAGCGGCAACACCTACTTCCACATCACCATCGGGAACCTGGTGCGCGGGAGCAAACTTCTCTGTGAGACGTCACTGGTGAGAGCTCTTCCTTCCAGGCCTGGCGGGCTCCCCTGCCTCAACTGCAGCTTCAATTGAGGGACCCACAAATTAGCACCTTAATGTGAGGTCGCAACAGCTTAGAGCCCTAGATGTCTGGCTGGATGAATCCAACCCTTCAGCTGTGTGGCTGGGGAGACTTAAGTAAGTCCAGAGCAGGGGGCAGGATCTGCCTTTGTCCGGGCTTCTGTCCACTGCAGTTTGCTGGGAGCAGTGTCCTGGGTCTGAGTGGGCGGCCGTGTCCTACATCTGTTTATCTTCTTGCTGCTGTTTCCAGGGCTACAAGATGGATGACCTCCTGACTTCCTATATTAGCCAGATGCTCACGGCCATGAGCAAACAGCGGAGCTCCAGAAGCGGCAAGTGAACAGTGGGGAGGTGGCGCTGGCTCTGTACCTGCCTCTAGGCAGCAGCCGGCTCAGGACCATCAGCTACCTCTGCAGCCAGGGGAAGACCTTTGCCCTCGAGGCAGGGAGGCTGGGCCGGCTGGCCACCACTGACCGTACCATCGTGGCCTCTGAGCCTTCTTCCGGTGCAGCGGCCTCGCCGGGATGCAGAACTCCCCTCCACCCCTGAAGCCCCCGGTTGGTTCTAGTCCTGGCTTGCTGTGGCCTTCCCAGTTGTAAAACCCTGTGCTCCTTGGATGCCGTTCTTAGCTCAGACTAGCCCTACTATGTGACCTCTTTTGACTTTCTGTGCACCACCAGGAAAGGTAACCAAGAGGACTACCTAGTTCTTCATGCTGGGAACAACCAACCAAGATTGTTCTGAAGCCTAAGGGACTGGCTTCATTCCCCTAAGTCCAGGAGCCTCAGCTGGGGTGAGGGAGACAGACCACTTTTATATATTACAGTGTGAGTGAGTGCTGAGCCCCTGCTCGAGGCTCCCCTGATCACCTCAGGCATAAAGCATGTGTTCCATCTTCTGGCCCTGTAGTGTCTTTGCTGGGGGAGGGGCAGGGTGTGGGGCCAGGACAGGGCCCTTTGGGGGAGTGGCCTATAGAACTGTCTCCTTGTTCTGGGTCTGGGGGTTGGTTGGGGGTGCTTAAAGGACTAGCTGAGCCTGGGGCAGGCTGAGGGGATGCTGCCCTGGGAGGTGGTGACCTCAGTGTGGATGAGCTGGAGATCCAGAGGGGGGAACCAGCTTCTGGGCCTTACCTAGGGCCAGTGGATCAAGAGTGGCCCTTGCGTCCTGCCAGAAACATCTCCTTGGCTCATCAAGAAACCTCCAAGAACCTCAGGAACCACGCTGCCTTGGGATGAATGCTTACGTCCAGTAGGTGCCTGTAAATTATTACTTTGTGACCAGGATGGAACATACAAGTTTGGACAGGACCTGGGCAGGTCCGGGGGTGGGGGATTCAGACAGGGAAGGTGTGATCTGGGGGTGGGCATCCTTCTGGGCTGTGGCTGGGATGAGCGCCTAGAGAAATGACAGGGGAGAGGTTGGCATGTTTGTGATCTGTCCTCAAGGCCCCCCGTGGTACTTCAGCACAGCCAGCCCAGCTCCACTTGCCCTCACACACTCAAGGGTCTGGGGTCACCTGCATGTAGGTGACAAACCACTCCACAGGGAGTGCTATTCCTGCTCTCTCCAGATGCCTGTGTGGGAGGTGGAGGGGCTGGCTGGTGAAATGGAGGCCCCAAACCAGACAGCCCTGCTTTCTGGGAGGACAGTGCAGCCACCTGAGGCAGCCCTGCCCCACCAATGTTCACGTGACTCCACAGTCAGCCCGGGATAAATCTGAGCCCCAAGGAAGGTGCTGTGGTGTCTGCCCCTACACATCATCAAATACATGGGAATATGAGCCCTGGAGGAGTGTGAATACCTGATGGGCACATAATGGAACACAACTTGCTGCTTCTAACGCTGGGCTCCCAGACAGGTATTCTCAGCTCTACTTTCCCTTCAAGACCAAATGCCTTTGGGTGGACATGGGATTATGCCCATCACCCCACTGGGGAATCAACCAATGACAAGCTATTAGGACGCACCCACTGCACACTGTACAACAGGATGTGCGTGTGGGATGAGATCTTTACCCCCAACGCGTGCCCATGCCCCCTCTCCATCTCTGACGCACTTTGGCAATCAGCCTGAGTGACCACAGAGGGTCTAAAGATTGCATCACTTACCTTCGGAGTTCCTGAGAGGTTGCCTTTTTTTTTTTTTTTAAACGTCTTTATTGGAGTATAATTGCTTTACAATGGTGTGTTAGTTTCTGCTTTAAAACAAAGTAAATCAGTTATGCATATACATATGTTCCCAAATCTCTTCCCTCTTGCTTCTCCCTCCTTCCCACCCTCCGTATCCCACCCCTCTAGGTGGTCACAAACCACAGAGATGATCTCCCCGTGCTATGCGGCTGCTTCCCACGTGCTATCTATTTTACGTCTGGTAGTGTATATATGTCCATGCTGCTCTCTTTGTCACAGCTTACCCCTCCCCCTCCCCATATCCTCAAGTCCATTCTCTAGTAGGTCTGTGTCTTTATTCCCGTCTTACCCTTAGGTTCTTCATGACCTTTTTTTTCCCCCCTGACATTCCATATATATGGGTTAGCATACAGTATTTGTTTTTCTCTTTCTGACTTACTTCACTCTGTATGACAGACTCTAGGTCCATCCACCTCACTACAAAAGACCCCAAATAGCCAAAGCAATCTTGAGAACGAAAAATGGAGCTGGAGAAATCAGACTCCCTGACTTCAGACTATACTACAAAACTACAGTAATCAAGACAGTATGGTACTGGCACAAAAACAGAAATATAGATCAATGGAACAGGATAGAAAGCCCAGAGATAAACCCACGCACATATGGTCACCTTATCTTTGACAAAGGAGGCAAAAATATACAGTGGAGAAAAGACAGCCTCTTCAATAAGTGGTGCTGGGAAAACTGGACAGCTACATGTAAAAGTATGGGATTAGAACACTCCCTAACACCATACACAAAAATAAACTCAAGGGAAGGCGGAAGATGGCGGAAGAGTAAGACGCGGAGATCACCTTCCTCCCCACAGATACACCAGAAATACAACTACACGTGGAACAACTCCTACAGAACACCTACTGAAGGCTGGCAGAAGACCTCAGACCTCCCAAAAGGCAAGAAACTCCCCACGTACCTGGGTAGGGCAAAAGAAAAAACAGAGACAAAAGAATAGGGACGGCACCTGCACCAGTGGGAGGGAGCTGTGAAGGAGGAAAAGTTTCCACACTCTAGGAAGCCCCTTCGCGGGCGGAGACTGCGGGAGGCGGAGGGGGGAGCTTCGAAGCTGCGGAGGAGTGCATAGCAACGGGTGCGGAGGGCAAAGCGGGGAGATTCCCGCACAGAGGATCGGTGCCGACCGGCACTCACCAGCCCGAGAGGCTTGTCTGCTCACCCGCCGGGGCGGGCGGGGCTGCGAGCTGAGGCCGGAGCGCAGGGAGAGGACTGGGGTTGGCGGCTTGAACATAGCCTGAAGGGGTTAGTGCACCACAGCTAGCCGGGAGGGAGTCCGGGGAAAAGCCTGCACCTGCAGAAGAGGCAGGAGACTTTTCCTTCCCTCTTTGTTTTCTGGGGCGTGAGGAGAGGGGTTTAAGAACGCTGCTTAAAGGAACTCCAGAGACGGGCGCGAGCCGCGGCTAAAAGCGCGAACCCCAGAGACGGGCGCGAGCCGCGGCTGAAAGCGCGGACCCCAGAGACGGGCGCGAGCCGCGGCTGAAAGCGCGGAATCCAGAGGCAGGCGCGAGCCGCGGCTGAAAGCGCGGAATCCAGAGACGGGCGCGAGCCGCGGCTGAAAGCGCGGAATCCAGAGACGGGCGCAAGCCGCGGCTAAAAGCGCGGACCCCAGAGGCGGGCGGGAGACGTTAAGGCTGCTGCTGCCGCCACCGAGGGGCCTGTGTGCGAGCACAGGTCACTCTCCACACCCCTCCTCCGCGGAGCCTGTGCAGCCCGCCACTGCCGGGTTCCCGGGATCCAGGGACAACATCCCCGGGAGAGCGCACAGCGCGCCTCAGGCTGGTGCAAAGTCACGCCGGCCTTTGCCACCGCAGGCCCGCCCCGCACTCTGTGCCCCTTCGTCCCCGCCGGCCTGAGTGCGCCAGAGCCCCCAATCAGCGGCTCTTTTAACCCCATCCTGTCTGAGCAAAAAACAGACGCCCTCCAGCGATCTACACGCAGTGGCAGGGCCAAATCCAAAGCTTAGCCCTGGGAGCTGTGAGAACAAAGAAGAGAAAGGGAAATCTCTCCCAGCAGCCTCAGAAGCAGCGGATTAAAGCTCCACAATCAACTTGATGTACCCTGCATCTGTGGAATACCTGAATAGACAACCAATCATCCCAAATTAAGGAAGTGGACTTTAGGAGCAAGATCTATGATTTTTCCCCCTTTCCTCTTTTTGTGAATGTGTATGTGTATGCTTCTGTGTGAGATCTTGTCTGTATAGTCTTGCTTCCACCATTTGTCCTAGGGTTCTATCCGTCCATGTTTTTTTTAAATTTTTTTTTCTTTCTTAATAATTAATTTTAATAACCTTATTACACTTTACCTTCGTTCTTTCTTTCTTTCTTTCCGTCCTTCCTTCCCTCCTTTAGACAACGAATCATCCCAAATTGAGGAGGTGGTCTCTGACAGCAAGATTTAGGATTTTTCCCCATTTACCTCTTTTAGTGAGGGTGTATGTGTATGCTTCTGTGTAAGATTTTGTCTGTATAGCTTTGCTTCCAACATTTGTCCTAAGGTTCTTTCCGTCCCCCTTTTT
The DNA here is from genome assembly GCF_011762595.2 of Tursiops truncatus. NCBI lineage: Eukaryota > Metazoa > Chordata > Mammalia > Artiodactyla > Delphinidae > Tursiops > Tursiops truncatus. The sequence continues at coordinate 54,243,455 of NC_047041.1, read as the reverse complement.
TTTTTTTTCTAAATAAGAAGTTTTTAATTCAATAACTTTATTATACGTTATTTTATTTTTACTGTATCTTCTTTCTTTCTGTCTTTTTTCCTTCTTTCCCTCCTTCCTTCCTTCCTTCCTCCCTCCCTCCCTCCTTTCTTTCCTTCTTGCCTTCTTTCCTTCTTTGCTTCTTTCTTTCTTCCTTCCTTCCTTCCTACCCTCCTTTCCTTCTTTCTTTCCTCATACTTCTACTAATTCCCTCTACTTTTTCTCCCTTTTATCCTGAGCCTGTGGATGAAAAGCTTTTGGTGCTCCAGCCAGGAGGCAGGGCTCTGCCTCTGAGGTAGGACAGCCAACTTCAGGACACTGATCAACAAGAGACCTCCCAGCTCCACATAATATCAAACGGCGAAAATCTCCCAGAGACCTCCATCTTAACACCAGCACCCAGCTTCACTCAACGACCAGCAAGCCACAGTGCTGGAAAACCTATGCCAAACAACTAGCAAAACAGGAACACAACCCCACCCATTAGCAGAGAGGCTGCCTAAAATCATAATAAGGCCACAGACACCCCCAAACACACCACCAGACGTGAACCTGCCTACTAGAGAGACAAGATCCAGCCTCATCCACCACAACACAGGCACTAGCCCCCTCCACCAAGAAGCCTACACAACCCACTGAACCAACCTTAGCCACTGGAGACAGACATCAAAAACAGGAGGAACTACAAACCTGCAGCCTGCAAAAACGAGACCCCAAACACAGTAAGATAAGCAAAATGAGAAGACAGAAAAACACACAGCAGATGAAGGAGCAAGATAAAAACCCACCAGACCTAACAAATGAAGAGGAAATAGGCAGTCTACCTGAAAGAGAATTCAGAATAATGATAGTAAGGTTGATCCGAAATCTTGGAGATAGAATGGACAATAGATTGGACAAAATGCAAGAATCAGTTAACAAGGACCTAGAAGAACTAAAGATGAAACAAGCAATGATGAACAACACAATAAATGAAATTAAGAGTACTCTAGATGGGATCAATAGCAGAATAACTGAGGCAGAAGAACGGATAAGTGACCTGGAAGATAAAATAGTGGAAATAACTACTGCAGAGCAGAATAAAGAAAAAAGAATGAAAAGAACTGAGGACAGTCTCAGAGACCTCTGGGACAACATTAAATGCACCAACATTCGAATTATAGGGGTTCCAGAAGAAGAAGAGAAAAAGAAAGGGACTGAGAAAATATTTGAAGAGATTATAGTTGAAAACTTCCCTAATATGGGAAAGGAAATAGTTAATCAAGTCCAGGAAGCACAGAGAGTCCCATACAAGATAAATCCAAGGAGAAATACGCCAAGACACATATTAATCAAACTGTGAAAAATTAAATACAAAGAAAGCATATTAAAAGCAGCAAGGGAAAAACAACAAATAACACATAAGGGAATCCCCATAAGGTTAACAGCTGATCTCTCAACAGAAACCCTACAAGCCAGAAGGGAGTGGCAGGACATACTGAAAGTGATGAAGGAGAAAAACATGCAGCCAAGACTACTCTACCCAGCAAGGATCTCATTCAGATTTGATGGAGAAATTAAAACCTTTACAGACAAGCAAAAGCTGAGAGAGTTCAGCACCACCAAACCAGCTTTACAACAAATGCTAAAGGATCTTCTCTAGGCAAGAAACACAAGAGAAGGAAAAGACCTATAATAACGAACCCAAAACAATTTAGAAAATGGGAATAGGAACATACATATCGATAATTACCTTAAATGTAAATGGACTAAATGCTCCCACCAAAAGACACAGATTAGCTGAATGGATACAAAAACAAGACCCTTATATATGCTGTCTACAAGAGACCCACTTCAGACCTAGAGACACATACAGACTGAAAGTAAGGGGATGGAAAAAGATATTCCATGCAAATGGAAGCCAAAAGAAAGCTGGAGTAGCAATTCTCATATCAGACAAAATAGACTTTAAAATAAGGACTATTAAAAAAGACAAAGAAGGACACTACATAATGATCAAGGGATCGATCCAAGAAGAAGATATAACAATTGTAAATATTTATGCACCCAACATAGGAGCACCTCAATACATAAGGCAAATACTAACAGCCATAAAAGGGGAAATCGACAGTAACACATTCATAGTAGGGGACTTAAACACCCCACTTTCACCCATGGACAGATCATCCAAAATGAAAATAAATAAGGAAACACAAGCTTTAAATGATACATTAAACAAGATGGACTTAATTGATATTTATAGGACACTCCATCCAAAAACAACAGAATACACATTTTTCTCAAGTGCTCATGGAACATTCTCCAGGATAGATCATATCTTAGGTCACAAATCAAGCCTTGGTAAATTTAAGAAAATTGAAATTGTATCAAGTATCTTTTCTGACCACAACGCCATGAGACTAGATATCAATTACAGGAAAAGATCTGTAAAAAATACAAACACATGGAGGCTAAACAATACACTACTTAATAATGAAGAGATCACTGAAGAAATCAAAGAGGAAATCAAAAAATACCTAGAAACAAATGACAATGGAGACACAACGACCCAAAACGTGTGGGATGCAGCAAAAGCAGTTCTAAGGGGGAAGTTTATAGCAATACAAGCCCACCTTAAGAAGCAGGAAACATCTCGAATAAACAACCTAACCTTGCACCTAAAGCAATTAGAGAAAGAAGAACAAAAAAACCCCAAAGCTAGCAGAAGGAAAGAAATCATAAAAATCAGATCAGAAATAAATGAAAAAGAAATGAAGGAAACAATAGCAAAGATCAATAAAACTAAAAGCTGGTTCTTTGAGAAGATAAACAAAATAGATAAACCACTAGCCAGACTCATCAAGAAAAAAAGGGAGAAGACTCAAATCAATAGAATTAGAAATGAAAAAGGAGAGGTAACAACTGACACTGCAGAGATAAAAGAGATCATGAGAGATTACTACAAACAACTCTATGCCAATAAAATGGACAATCTGGAAGAAATGGACAAATTCTTAGAAATGCACAACCTGCCAAGACTGAATCAGGAAGAAATAGAAAATATGAACAGACCAATCACAAGCACTGAAATTGAAACTGTGATTAAAAATCTTCCAACAAAGAAAAGCCCAGGACCAGATGGCTTCACAGGCGAATTCTATCAAACATTTAGAGAAGAGCTAACACCTATCCTTCTCAAACTCTTCCAAAATATAGCAGAGGGAGGACCACTCCCTAACTCCTTCTACGAGGCCACCATCACCTTGATACCAAAACCAGACAAGGATGTCACAAAGAAAGAAAACTACAGGCCAATATCACTGATGAACATAGATGCAAAAATCCTCAACAAAATACTAGCAAACAGAATCCAACAACACATTAAAAGGATCATACACCATGATCAAGTGGGGTTTATTCCAGGAATGCAAGGATTCTTCAATATACGCAAATCTATCAATGTGATAAACCATATTAACAAATTGAAGGAGAAAAACCATATGATCATCTCAATAGATGCAGAGAAAGCTTTTGACAAAATTCAACACCCATTTATGATAAAAACCCTGCAGAAAGTAGGCATAGAGGGAACTTTCCTCAACATAATAAAGGCCATATATGACAAGCCCACAGCAAACATCATCCTCAATGGTGAAAAACTGAAAGCATTTCCACTAAGATCAGGAACAAGACAAGGTTGCCCACTCTCACCACTATTATTCAACATTGTTTTGGAAGTTTTAGCCACAGCAATCAGAGAAGAAAAGGAAATAAAAGGAATCCAAATCGGAAAAGAAGAAGTAAAGCTGTCACTGTTTGCAGATGACATGATCCTATACATAGAGAACCCTAAAGATGCTACCAGAAAACTACTAGAGCTAATCAATGAATTTGGTAAAGTGGCAGGATACAAAATTAATGCACAGAAATCTCTGGCATTCCTATATACTAATGATGAAAAATCTGAAAGTGAAATCAAGAAAACACTCCCATTTACCATTGCAACAAAAAGAATAAAATATCTAGGAATAAACCTACCTAAGGAGACAAAAGACCTGTATGCAGAAAATTATAAGACACTGATGAAAGAAATTAAAGATGATATAAATCGATGGAGAGATATACCATGTTCTTGGATTGGAAGAATCAACATTGTGAAAATGACTCTACTACCCAAAGCAATCTATAGATTCAATGCAATCCCTATCAAACTACCACTGGCATTTTTCACAGAACTAGAACAAAAAATTTCACAATTTGTATGGAAACACAAAAGACCCCGAATAGCCAAAGCAATCTTGAGAACGAAAGAAGGAACTGGAGGAATCAGGCTCCCTGACTTCAGACTATACTACAAAGCTACAGTCATCAAGACGGTATGGTACTGGCACAAAAACAGAAAGATAGATCAATGGAACAGGATAGAAAGCCCAGAGATAAACCCATGCACATATGGACACCTTATCTTTGATAAAGGTGGCAGTAATGTACAATGGAGAAAGGACAGCCTCTTCAATAAGTGGTGCTGGGAAAACTGGACAGGTACATGTAAAAGTATGAGATTAGATCACTCCCTAACACCATACACAAAAATAAGCTCAAAATGGATTAAAGACCTAAATGTAAGGCCAGAAACTATCAAACTCTTAGAGGAAAACATAGGCAGAACACTCTATGACATAAATCAAAGCAAGATCCTTTCTGACCCACCTCCTAGAGTAAGGGAAATAAAAACAAAAATAAGCAAATGGGACCTAATGAAACTTCAAAGCTTTTGCACAGCAAAGGAAACCATAAACAAGACCAAAAGACAACCCTCAGAATGGGAGAAAATATTTGCAAATGAAGCAACCGACAAAGGATTAATCTCCAAAATTTACAAGCAGCTCATGCAGCTCAATAACAAGAAAACAAACAACCCAATCCAAAAATGGGCAGAAGACCTAAATAGACATTTCTCCAAAGAAGATATACAGACTGCCAACAAACACATGAAAGAATGCTCAACATCATTAATCATTAGAGAAATGCAAATCAAAACTACAATGAGATATCATCTCACACCAGTCAGAATGGCCATCATCAAAAAATCTAGAAACAATAAATGCTGGAGAGGGTGTGGAGAAAAGGGAACACTCTTGCACTGCTGGTGGGAATGTGAATTGGTTCAGCCACTGTGGAGAACAGTATGGAGGTTCCTTAAAAAACTACAAATAGAACTACCATATGACCCAGCAATCCCACTACTGGGCATATACCCTGAGAAAACCAAAATTCAAAGAGTCATGTACCAAAATGTTCATTGCAGCTCTATTTACAATAGCCCGGAGATGGAAACAACCTAAGTGCCCATCATCGGATGAATGGATAAAGAAGATGTGGCACATATATACAATGGAATATTACTCAGCCATAAAAAGAAACGAAATTGAGCTATTTGTAATGAGGTGGATAGACCTAGAGTCTGTCATACAGAGTGAAGTAAGTCAGAAAGAAAAAGACAAATACCGTATGCTAACACATATATATGGAATTTAAGAAAAAAATGTCATGAAGAACCTAGGGGTAAAGCAGGAATAAAGACGCAGACCTCTTAGAGAACGGACTTGAGGTTATGGGGAGGGGGAAGGGTGAGCTGTGACAGGGCGAGAGAGAGTCATGGGCATATACATAGTAACAAACGCAGTAAGGTAGATAGCTAGTGGGAAGCAGCCGCATGGCACAGGGATATTGGCTCGGTGCTTTGTGACAGCCTGGAGGGGTGGGATGGGGAGGGTGGGAGGGAGGGAGACGCAACAGGGAAGACATATGGGAACATATGTTTATGTATGACTGATTCACTTTGTTATAAAGCAGAAACTAACACACCGTTGTGAAGCAATTGTACCCCAATAAAGATGTTAAAAAAAATAAATAAAAAAATAAACTCAAAATGGATTAAAGACCTAAATGTAAGTACAGAAACTATCAAACTCTTAGAAGAAAACATAGGCAAAACACTCTATCACATAAATCACAGCAAGATCCTTTTTGACCCACCTCCTAGACAAATGGAAATAAAAATGAACAAATGGGACCTAATGAAACTTCAAAGCTTTTGCACAGCAAAGGAAACCATAAACAAGATGAAAAGACAACTCTCAGAATGGGAGAAAAAATTTGCAAATGAAGCAACTGACAAAGGATTAATCTCCAAAATTTACAAGCAGCTCAATATCAAAAAAACAAACAACCCAATCCAAAAATGGGCAAAAGACCTAAACAGACGTTTCACCAAAGAAGATATACAGATTGCCAAGAAACACATGAAAGAATGTTCGACATCATTAATCATTAAAGAAATGCAAATCAAAACTACAGTGAGATATCATCTCACACTGGTCAGAAGGCCATCATCAAAAAATCTACAAACAATAAACGCTGGAGAGGATGTGGAGAAAAGGGAACACTCTTGCACTGTTGGTGGGAATGTAAATTGATTCAGCCACTATGGAGAACAGTATGGCGGTTCCTTCAAAAACTCAAAATAGAACTACCATATGACCCAGTAATCCCAGTACTGGGCATATACCCTGAGAAAACCATAATTCAAAGAGTCATGTACCAACATGTTCATTTCAGCTCTATTTACAATAGCCAGGACATGGAAGCAACCAAAGTGTCCATCAACAGATGAATGGATAAAGAAGATGTGGCACATAGATACAATGGAATATTACTCAGCCATAAAAAGAAACGAAATTGAGTTATTTGTAGTGAGGTGGATGGACCTAGAGTCTGTCATACAGAGTGAAGTAAGTCACAAAGAGAAAAACAAATACCGTATGCTAACACATATATATGGAATCTAATAAAAAAAATGTCATGAAGAACCTAGGGGCAAGATGGGAATAAAGATGCAGACCTACTAGAGAATGGACTTGAGGATATGGGGAGGGGGAAGGGTAAGCTGTGACAAAGTAAGAGAGTGGCATGGACATATATACACTACCAAACATTAAATAGATAGCTAGTAGGAAGCAGCTGCATAGCACAGGGAGATCAGCTTGGTGGTCTGTGACCACCTAGAGGGGTGGGATAGGGAGGGTGGGAGGGAGGGACACGCGAGGGGTAAGGGATATGGGAACATATGTGTGTGTGTGACTGATTCACTTTGTTATGAAGCAGAAACTAGCACACCATTGTAAAGCAATTATACTCCAATTAAGATGTAAAAAAAACAAAAAAAAACACGTAGCCAGTCCCAATTAGTACATATTGTGTGATCTGATTTATATTAAATGCTTGAAATAAAAATCTCCAGAGACAGTAAATAGGTTAATGGCTACATAGGGCTGGGAGGGTCAGGAAGCCAGTTGGGTGGGGAGTGACTGATAGTGGGTATAGAGTTTCTTTTTAGGATAATGATAGTGTTCAAAATTGCTTATGGTGATGGTTGTACAACTCGATGTACAAAACTCATTAAATTACATACTTTAAATGAGTGAATTATATAGTGTGTGAATTATATCTCAATAAAGTTATTTTTTAAAAGGAGGGTGATCTGTACGCGAACTTAAGGATAACAGTAATGCCACTCATTTGGGTAACACTTAATTTTTTCCAAGTGCTTTTTGATCCATATGGCACCCCTAAGATACATGCAGTATGAATGTTCTAATTTACAATTTAAAGATAAATAATTTGAGGCGTATTGATTTCCCCAAGCATACATTTGCATGTATTCTCTACCAGTGAAAGTCAATTTCTGGGGTGAGTGAAAAACATCTTAGATATTCCAATTGTTGTGGCTTTCCAAATGGCCACTGTACATAAACAGGTATATAGTAGAACTATGATATCAAATTTTATGTGATTAGGAAGCAATGTCTTAAATGGCTCCTGGGGCAGGTGGGGGCGAGTGGAGACAATGAAAAAACAGTTGAGAAACACTGCCTTAGTGGTACAGCAAAGAAAATAAGTCAGATCTCCTAAGCATCCCAGGCCTGTGTTACTTCCATTAACGTGTGTGTGTGTGTGTGTGTGTGTGTGTGTGTGTGTGCGCGCATGCACGTGCGTGTTCTAGATCTCAGGGGTTTTAATGCAAAGGTGATCATATTTTCTAGGACAGTAACAATTTCACGTGATTTTATTTTTCCTAATATTGATTAAACATACAACTACAGGGGCTTCCCTGGTGGCGCAGGCTCAGTGGCCATGGCTCACGGGCCCAGCCGCTCTGCGGCATGTGGGATCTTCCCGGACCAGGGAGCCAACCCGTGTCCCCTGCATTGGCAGGCGGATTCTTAACCACTGCGCCAGCAGGGAAGTCCAAAGACCCTAAATTTTTAATAGCAATGAGGAGAAAGGGATACCGATTTAAGCTTTGTTTTCCATTTCTTTTGCCTGGAAGTACTTTACCCTAGATTTCTGCCTGGCTTGCTTCTGCATACCATTAATATCTTTAGTCAAATGTACGGCAAAACCTTCCCTGACTACTCTGTCTGAAATAGTACCCCCTCTGTCATTACCTTCTTTCTTTTCCTTATACCCTTCATAGCACATGAAGAAAGTAAAATTAAAATATGATATCAATATATATCCATGTAAAAGAGATAATGGAAAATATTACAAAGTGTTTACAGCAATTAGCATAAACAGGTTGAAATTATGAGTGAAAAAAATATACATGGTACTTCCCAATTTGTCTACAATGTTAACATAATTTTGTTTTCAAAATAAAGGTATCATTAAAGAAAATATTATGTTAACAGAAATTTCAAAACAGGTGTAATAAGAGAATGAAGGGGGAGTTCAGTTAATTTCTCCCACCTCTACAGTGCCCAGGCTGAGATCTCATCAGGCAGAACTTTGAGATACATAGATATGGAGGCCACGTCCTGCTCAAGGCTGGTTGGCCTCTGGCCTTACCTCATGGCGCACAGCTCCAATCTGGCCTTCATCCATGTGGGTTCCCAAGTATTCCATGTCAAAGAACCTCCAGCCAAGTATTCCATTACGACTCATAGCCCATCTCCCACAAGGTAACTGTAGGAGTAAAGATAACGGGTGAGAAGGAATAGAGTACCCTGGGCCATAGCAGTGGTTTTCAAAGGACAAGAATACACACAGAGTGACTCTGCATTTCCCTCAGCTCTGGAAGAATCTAGGGCTCTTTTTTCTAAGCAAAAGCAAAATCTGGGGGACAGGATTACTAACTTGACACCTCTTAAGTATTCACCAGGAGAAAACAAAGTAGACTCTTCTGTGAAGCCCCAAAGGGCAGAACTAAAATCGAGAGGTTGAAGATATAATAAAATTTTATTTCATCACAACACAAAGTAGTAATGCCTAAAATTAGGCATGACTCCCAAACCTCTAAAAGCATGAAAGCAGAGAGCACCCAAACATTTGACAAAGTTGGGATTTGGAGTCCATGCTACCAATATTAGGGAAAATCACTAGACCTCCTTGAGTTCTATTAGATTTGAGATCCATGAGACCCGCACTGGTCTTGTTCAAAACTCCATACCCAGAGAGTCCAGCACAATGGATGTCAGTATTTGCTGAATAAATCAAATAAAAGATAATTGTAAATACTAAGTGAAATAAGCATCATAAAAGCCACTGAAAAGCTGTAGAGTTTTATACACACGTCATCATGCTGACAATGATCTCCATTTTGAATGTCTCTGATTCTAGGAATGGAATGAATTCAGTAAGGGCTGCAGAACCAAAGCCTCTTCTGGAAGCCAAGGGCTGCCGATTAAGTACTGTCGGAGAGATTATGGGGCTGACACGAGTTAGAACTGATAGCTTCACTCAGAGATTGGATCACTCAGCCCTACTATGTGATAAATAAAAAGGTCACTTGGCCTGTCTGGTCAGTTTCCTCACCAGTAGAATAAGACAAATAACAACAAAGATAGTCCAGAGCTCTACAGACTCTTGTGCTCGCTTTAGACAGAGAAGCTAGACTGGACTGACTTAAGCTGTGTGGTATGTCACCTTATCTTCATCCAGATACTGGGACTATTGCTGGGCAGACAGGGAGACTACTGGAAAAAACACATGGTCTCAACCAAAGGGTAAGCTTTGAGCCTTATTCTCTTGACTATGGTTCAATCCAGTCCTCTTTCCATAATGTTCTTCATTCTTTATACTTGAAAGTCATGTAGTTTTTTAATGTCCATGAAGAATAAATATGACAGATTGCTTTTCTCTTCAACAATCACTTCTGAGAGAGAAGACTATGGGAACGTGGACCAAAAGAGAATCAGGACTGGGTAAAAAGCCTTCCACTTGCCAGGAGCCTATTTCCTCACTGACAAAGAATACACATTTATGGCCTGTCACCCAGCACATGGAGAAGACAGCTTCAGCTTGGACTGACTGGGGGAAAATATGAGGGTCCAAAAGACTATCTCTAGACACTGACAAAGCTGATTCTCTTTCCTGGGTCCGACATGTCCCTGTCAAAACTAATACAATGCAAGACCAGATTCAGGTTGTCTCAAACACTTTGTGACTACACACTGTGCCAAGGTAACTTCTAAAATCACATCTCAGGGAATTCCCTGGTTGTCCAGTGGTAGGGACTCTGCACTCTCACTGCTGAGAGCCCGGATTTGATCCCTGGTCGAGGAACTAACATCCCACAAGCCGAGCAGCATTGCAAAAAAAAAGAGAACAAGAAAGCAGATAGCCTTTTCATTGTATGGTTAAAATCACATCTCAAGGTAAAACCTCAGAGCATCACATATTTTGAGAAGAAGTAATATGAATGGAGCTCTCTTCTGGGAACTCACAAAAGCCATAGACTCTCAAATGCAGTACCTTCACTGAGTGCTCAAATTAAGAGCACCCACTTTGTCCTCCCGCAGGAGCCCCCCGGTATTCTTTTCTATGCCAGACTAGGAGCTATCTGATGGCAGGGACTGAGCCTTATACTTCTGATTCCACAGTAAAAGCCTCTGGAGACACCAGAAAAGGCACGATCAATAAACAATTTATAAATCTTCTAATCCCTTCCTAGAACACAAATTCCTTCAACAACATTGTCATGTATTTACTGTTTAGATAACTCCAATGATGATGGGAAACTCCCTGTTTTATGAGACAGGCCATAACTCTATTGGACAGCATTCATTTTTGCTTATCCTGAGACAAAATCTGGTACCTTATAACTTTTAGTACTTTGTCCACACACTATTCTCTGTATGAGTTCATAAAAGAGATGAGAAGATGGAAAATAACTTTCAGAGGCTTTTTCAGAGCCAGTCATGACCCCATTGTGGAGAGACAATCATCCCCCAAAAGGATAAGGCTCTGTTTTCTACAGTTATCAACAGCATGTGTTGGAAAGATCAAAGTCCTCTTAAAACAAAACAGAAACTTACCAATGTTTTAGATGCAGAACAAGAATCTGGCGGAATCTAGCAGAAATGAAATCTAGCAGGCAATGCAATATAAACAGTAAAGGAATTAGAGTCCAAGACTTGGGCCAATATCACCTGCACCTGTGACATCTCTGAGCTGGGCAAGAAGCTCACTTTCTTTTTTACATTTGAAAAATGGAAAGGGAACGGATGTTGATGTAGGAATATTCAAATCCAAAACCCTCTTTTGCTACTTACTCTGGCTTCCTGATCTTGGACAAGTTATTAACTTCTATGAACTTCAGTTTCTTCATCTGTAAAATATAGATAATAAACCCTGCCTCACAATGAGATACTACTGTTCAGGAAAGTGTTTAGTACAAAGTAAAGCATGACACAAATGTTAGCTACAGCCCTTATTATTATGCTGAAGAACAGAAGTCTGATGGACTGGAACAATGGAGTGGAATATTCAAAATGGGGTTTAATGAAGATAATTTAAAAGTTCTATGTTACCAGCTTAAGGCAATCTCATGTTTAAGAAAAGGGTCAGAGATTTAAATTGGCTACAACTGTACCAGGGGTCAACAATGAAAAAGACCACCTAAAAAAAAAACAAACCACAGAACAATGAATGAAATCATTAGGTTGTGTTGAGTTTCTAACAAAAGCTGAGTCCCAGCCACTCCATAATGGTCAAATCTCAAAGGAAACTACTGAGTGTCACATTTTAAGAGAATGCAGACAAACTAGAAGTTATTCAGCAGGGTAAGCAGGATAAGGAAAGATTTGAGATGCAGAATGATTTAAAGACCTATATGTTTGACTCAGGCAGATGGGCTGAAGGCGTTCCCTAGGGCAGAACAAACAGTACCAGGACCAGCTGTGAGAAGGTACACGGTGGTAGGGTTCAGCCTAACCCCAGAATACTGTGCAGCAATCAGAGGTGTCCAGCAACATGCAGGGTCAGAGGCAGAGAGCCAAGCATCATAGACTAATCTTAAATGGAGGCAGTTCTGAGCACTGGTGTTGCCTTCTCCTCTAACAGCTCCACCATCCATCTGTCCCAAAGGCCCTATTTCTCTGGCAGGACTCCACTCCATAAGTAGTTCACAATATTTGGGCTCTTGCTTTCCCTTATGACCAGGATCTCATTAATAATCAGGTCTCTCTTCAGCTGCTGCTGAAGGTTCATCTGCTTAATGGCCACCTGAAATCAGAATACATTCAATGTACAGAGTGACTCGGTATGTACTAAGCACCTACTAAGTACCAGACCATAAACACTTAGGAGACAGAGATGAATAAGATATGGTCTTAGCCCTTGAGGAACTCACAGTTTATTATCGGAAACCAGTGGTACTCAATGTGAGGTCCCCAGACCAGCAACATCAACATCATCTGGGAATGAGCTAGAAATGAACATTTTCAGGCCCCACCCAGACCTGAACCAGAAACTCTGTGATTTAATAAGCTCTCCAGGAAATTCTCATGTGCACCAAAGCTTGAGGATTAAACTTTGTACTAAATAAAATACTTATATTAGAAAAATACTTTTAAAAATCACAATATAAGAGAGGCTAACTACAGCAAGAGTCCAAAAGGAATCCAAACTGGAAAAGAAGTTAAACTGTCACTATTTATAGATGACAGGATACTACAAATAGAAAATCCTAAAGATGCTACCAGAAAACTACTAGAGCTCATCAATGAATTTGGTAAAGTTTCAGGATACAAAATTAATACACAGAAATCTTGCATTTCTATAAACTAGCAATGAAAGATCAGAAAGAGAAATTAAAGAAACAGTCCCATTTACCATCACATCAAAAAACGAAAATACCTAGGTATAAACCTACATAAGGGACAGAAGACCTGTACTCCAAAAACTATAAGATGCTGATGAAAGAAACTGAAGACAACACAAACAGATGGAAAGACATACTGTGTTCTTGGATTGGAAGAATCAATATTGTCAAAATGACTATACTACCCAAGGCAATCTACAGATTCAGTAATCCCTATCAAATTACCAATGGCATTTTTCACAGAACTAGAACAAAAAATCTTAACATTTGTATGGAGACACAAAAGACCCCAAATAGCCAAATCAAACTTGAGAAAGAAAAATGGAGCTAGAGGAATCAGTCTTCCTGACTTCAGACTATACTACAAAGCTATAGTAATCAAAACAGTATGGTACTGGCACAAAAACAGAAATATAGATCAATGGAACAGGATAGAAAGCCCAGAAATAAACCCACATACCTATGGTCAATTAATCTACAACAAAGGAGGCAAGAGTATACAATGGAGGAAAAACTGTCTCTTCAATAATTGGAGCTGGGGAAAACTGGACAGCTACAGGTAAAAGAACGAAATTAGAACATTCTCTAACACCATACACAAAAATAAACTCAAAATAGATTAAAGACCTAAATGTGAGACCGGACACTATAAAACTCATAGGCAGAACACCCTCTGACATAAATCACAGCAGTATCTTTTTTGATTCGTCTCCCAGAGTAATGGAAAAAAAAACAAACAGATGGGACCTCATTAAACTCAAAAGCTTTTGCCCAGCAAAGGGAACCATAAACAAAACAAAAGGACAACCCGCAGAATGGGAGAAAATATTTGCTAATGATGCAACCGACAAGGGATTAGTCTCCAAAATTTACAAACAGCTCATGTGGCTTAATATCATAAAAACAAACAACCCAACCAAAAAATGGGCAGGGGCTTCCCTGGTGGCGCAGTGGTTGAGGGTCCGCCTGCCAATGCAGGGGGCACGGGTTTGTGCCCCGGTCTGGGAGGATCCCATGTGCCGCGGAGCGGCTGGGCCCGTGGGCCGTGGCCGCTGAGCCTGCGTGTCCGGAGCCTGTGCTCCGCGACGGGAGAGGCCGCAGCAGTGAGAGGCCCGCGTACAACAACAACAACAACAAAAAAAATGGGCAGAAGACCTAAATAGACATTTCTCCAAAGAAGACATACAGATGGCCAAAAAGCACATGAAAAGATGTTCAACATCATTAATTATTAGAGAAATGCAAATCAAAACTACAGTGAGCTATCACCTCACACCAGTCAGAATAGCTATCATCAAAAAGCCACAAACAATAAATGCTGGAGACGGTTTGGAGAGAAGGCACCCTCCTACACTCTGGGTGGGAATGTAAACTGGTAAAGCCACTGTGGAGAACAGTATGGAGATTCCTTAAAAAAAACTCAAAATAGAGCTACCATATGATCCAGCAAGCCCACTCCTGAGCATATATCCAGAGAAAAACATGGTCTGAAAGGATACATGTACCCCAATGTTCATTGCAGCACTATTCACAATAGCCAGGACATGGAGGCAACCTAAATGTCCATCAACAGAGGAATGGATAAAGAAGATGTGGTACATATATACAATGGAATACTACTCAGCCATAAAAAAGAACAAAACAATGCCATTTGCAGCAACATGAATGGGCCTAGAGATTGTCACACTGAGTGAAGCAAGTCAGAGAAAGACAAACATCATATGATATTGCTTATACGTAGAATCTAAAAAAAACGACACAAATGAAATTATTTACAAAACAGCAACAGACTCACAGACTTAGAGAATGACTTATGGGTACAAGTGGGAAAGGTGGAGGGGAGGCATAGTTAGGGAGTTTGGGCTTGACATGTACACAGTGCTATGTTAAAAATGGATAACCAAGGACCTACTATATAGCACATGGAACTCTGCTCAATATTATGTAACAATCTAAATGGGAAAAGAATTTTAAAAAGAATAAATCCATGTACATGTGTAACTGAACGAAAAAAGCTACCTGACTTGCAAGAGGATTTGTTACCCAGCCCTTATAGTCCTGCACTATAATCACTTTAATTTTGACGAAGAATACCAGAAAAGAATTTGCCAAGACTTATCAAATGACTCTTAATTGTAGATTATTTTTTTCACTTAGAAGCACCTCACACTCAGAAAAGGGAGGGAAAATTGGAAATATTCTTCATTTCAATACTTTCTTCCGAATACAGTATTTTCAATAAAATTTATTTTTATTGAAAAAAAAAGTTCCACATACTGAAGGTTATGATGATTAGTTAGGGTGTGTCTCTCAAGAAGCTTGTGAGCTCATTTGAAAGCTCAGAATCCCTGCTGCCAAGTACAGGGCCTGGAACACAGTGGGTGCTCAGCAAACACTTGTGGAAATGAAGAGGGGAAGAGAGAATTCAGTGGGTTGATAAGTACTTTGTTGTTAAACAACAAAAAGCATCAGCAATAGGCTACTCCATCCCATAGGACTAGACTATAAATTACTTGGTAAATGTTTATTCCCTAAAGATATTTTATCTTTTTCTTGCTTAACAGACAATAACATGAAAAACTAACAGAACTAAATTAGTCTTTCCAGAATCAGCAAAACGTGTAGAGATGAATAATGCAAATTTTTATGGGAAAATCCTAGACTCTATTATTTCTTTAAGTCAAGTAAAGACAATCTTCTTCCAAGAGCCAGTTCATCAGTAAGAATAGAAATGATTTTTTAAAACATTTTGATCACCTCCATTCCCTGCCCCAAGTGAGAAAAAATTGCTTTGGAGTGGAGTCTCTTATCAGGTTAGGCTTCTGGTCTGGCTGCAGCTTGCTATAACAGCTGATGATTAGCTTTTTCTAATGTCTGAAGAGGAACACAGTGATCTAAAGACACATTACATTAAGACTGTAAGCCCTTACAACACATACTAAGATCTGGGTTCTCTGCAGTTCCTCAGGCCATCCTGGAGGATGGGACAGTGCTAGTGAACCTCACAGAGGTCACTGCTGCAGCAGCAAGGGAGAAAAGAGGCAGCCTGTGGATAACAGACGGGGTGGCAAGACACCAGGAATCCTTTTCAATAGCTACTAACTGTGGGCTAGGCTAATGCCCTTCACCTAATCAGATCCCTCCTATTCAGGCCAGCAGATAGCACTCCTATAACAGAAAAAAAACTGGACTTGAACTCTGGGGGCCTAAGTTCTGGGGCTGGGTCTGTCACTTACTAACCTTGACTAGTCACAAGCTCTCTGAACCTTGGTCCCTTTATCAATACTGAGGATAATAATCCCACCCTGAATCCCCTCCTCACAGGACTGTTCTGAGAACTAAATGAGACAGTGGTCAATGTGTTACTCATACATAAGAAATGTAAATAATACAGTAAGACAACAATGAAAATGCTAATCATTGTCATAACTGCATTTGATGAGTAATTGGCACAGAGCAGCAAGAGTGACAACGTTATCAGCAGGAATGACAGCAAAAACAAACCACCCTCCCACCACTACTGTTTATTGAATGCCTGCTCTGTGCCAGCGCTGTGTTAGGTGCTCTACTGACATTATCTCTGTAAAACCTAACAAGCCTGTCGAGCAAAAATCATTATCTGCGTTTTCAGGGAGGAAAATGAAGACTAAGACTTGCAGAAAGTTGCCCAAGGTCATAATCAATGCTTTCAGGTTCATATGACTTCAAAGCCTCTTCCAGTCCATTCTTTCTATTACACACATTCCCTCTAAAAAATGGGCTTGAAAATTAATTGCTGGATCTGTAACTGGA
Source organism: Tursiops truncatus (assembly GCF_011762595.2). NCBI lineage: Eukaryota > Metazoa > Chordata > Mammalia > Artiodactyla > Delphinidae > Tursiops > Tursiops truncatus. The sequence continues at coordinate 54,226,492 of NC_047041.1, read as the reverse complement.
GGATTTCCAGCACTAATATGCTAATCTTCTTACATATGACAGACAATAGCTCTCCTCTTCTCAGCTGGATAACTCCCAATAGGCACTTGCTCACAAACACAGAGCATCTCGCCAGCTCCACTAAAGATTTACACTCCCTGGGGGAGGAAATGAGGCCTTCCTGGCTACACTGCATCAGCCACCCTAATGCACTCGCTTTCACTCATAGTTCTGTAACCACAAGGCAGGCACATAGTGAAGTCAAGTTTGTTTCCTGTGGCCAGCTGCTCACACATGGAGCCTCCAGGCCTTCCAGACCCCGGCCAGCACCAGCCTGCCTCCCATCAAGGGCTGTGAGGTCCTAGAGGCCAGAAACACGACCAGGGGCTGTGGTGCCTAACCTTAGCTCTGCTGCGGCCTTGCAGCCCAGAAAGCACAAGTTAAAATTTTAGAATCAAAGGATTCTAACCCAGCCCTCGCTAACTGCTATTAGCACAACCCGGCCAAAGTTACTAAACACCCGAGTCTCAAATTCCTCATCAGTAAAAAGGAAATAATATTACCTCCCAGGTAGGGTTCTTTTTAGTATTGGTATAATCTCATTTTTAGGGTTCTTTTTAGAATTGGTATCATCTCCTCTTCTTTATTTCTGCCTCCAATTAGCCATATTTAAAATTGGCAGAGTGATACCATGCTAACTTCTCACCATTATTTTACACAGGTGTCTTGTCAGCACTACAACAGTTTTATACGTACATGATGGAAAATATGGTTTCTTACATTTATATACTACATGATTATAATGTCTGAATCTTTAACAGTTCTTAGCACAAGGTGTAGCATAAAGCAAATGTTCAGTAAATGCTTTATGGAACAAATAAAACACAAGTAAAAATTAATATATACGTAATTCTTAGTTTATGATGCATTTTCACACGCATTACTTTACTCAACTTTTTCAACACTTTCATGAGGTATATGTTATCATGCACATTTTACAAATAAATAGAATTCAGGCTCAGGAGGTCAAATGACTTGCCCAAGGTTATGTAAGTAGGTAAAGGTAAGCATCTAGGTTATTGGATTCTCACATCAAAGAACAATTAATAAATCTTTAAACATAATAATCTTTTTTTTTTTAAGTTGACTTACCCTCGATGGAGCCTCAATATTTGGCTCAGACACTTGTAAAAGCCTGACAAAAGCACAGTGAGGTACGTGCTGTCCCTATTAACCATGACTTCTCCAGTACACCATGGGGTTTCAACCACCAAACATATACAAGCAGGTCCTAGTAGCCTCCCTCAGAAGAGCCCAACTCTGTTCTCACTGGAACAGGAGGTGCCTCTCTTAAGCTCTGAGCCCCATTAGTCTTTTGAGCTAAGATCTTCCCCAGGCAACTCCCATATACAACCCACCTTCCAACATTCCTGCTCTGCAACCAAAGAGCACAATGCAAAGAAGCTTCAAGCCTTCTAGATTCCCTTCATGGCTTCTTCTGCTGAAGATAAGATCTTGGGCCATCAGGCCTTAGCAATAAGATCAGAGCCTTCCCAGCTTATGAAATGTGAGAGACAAAGAGGGGCCTCCAAATGAGGACTTCAACGTCTACTGGAATCCTGGGCACAGAGTAATGGAAGGACCACTAGATTGGGAGGCAAGAGACACATGTTTAAATCTCTTCTATATCAGATTTCTCTCCCAAGCACCAGACTTGTAAAAATAATTGTCCAGGAGTGATGTCAGCATCAAGATGGAGAGAAAGATGTTCCCTTTGTCTCTCTCCTCAATCTCTAACCAGTAAAATATCCATAACTCAACAAAGGTTCCTCTGCCCAACGCATCACAATGGTGGAGAATTCTACACATCTGTATATCTAAAGGTGAAGACATGGGAACACATAGAGGAGGTGGGAACCATGGAGGCAGTGAAGAATCCCAGCTCCCTAGCCTCAACAGCTGAGTCCACATTCCCAGAGAACCCAGTAGCAGCAGGGGAGGTGGCACACATGACTTTGGCTTCCCAGCTACAGTGGCACCCATGGCCACAGGTAACTAGGAAGCAGTGAACCCTACCCATCCAGCCACAGAGGCACCCACAACTCCTCTCCACCCCTACACACAGTAGTGGAGCCCGAGAACCTGACAACAGGAACATGGCAGAGGTGTCTACCTGACCCAGCTCCCTGCCCACTCCCACCCCCACCTGCAAGAGTGAAGCCTGAAACTCAGCAGGTCCCAGACACAACAGAAGAGCCCATCACCTTGGTGCCCCAGGCAGCATCACCAGGAACAGTGGCAGCAGCATGGCACCAGTGACTGTGGAAGCACAAGAAATTATAGTGAGTGCAAGGGGCCAAACTTCCAACAGACATAAAGTGGAGGATGTAAAGTGTGGACTCTTAAATATAATCAGAGACAGGTCAGGTAAGTGAAACCAAAGACATGTGCTATAGTGCCACCTACTGGAAAACAAAAGAAAGACCTCTAATTTCTTATCTGTTGAATTGTTAGAAACAAGTAGAAAGATGTTCACTACTTCAAATGCACTGGTAGACGAACAACTAATCAAGCACCATGCAGAACCACAGTAACACTGTAACACACACACACACACACACACACACACACAAAATGACAATTCTTCAGAAACCAAGCTTAAAGTCAGAGAATACTGCAATCTAACTGATAGAGAATTCAAAATGGCTGGCATGAAGAAACTCAACAAGCTACAGGAAAACTCAGAAAGGCATTTTAATGAGCTCAGGAATAAAATTAATAAACAGAGGAATAATTTATCAAAGAGATTGAATATCTGAAAAGAACAAAACAAATTCTAGAGCTGAAGACTCAGTAAATGAGACAAAGAATGTATTAGAATGCATTGGAATGAGAGCAGAACATATGGAAGGAAAATTAGCAAGCTCAAACATAGAAATCTAGAAATTATAGAAGTAGAAGAGGAAAGAGAAATAAGATTTGAAAAAATAAGGAAATTCTACTAGACCTATCCCACTCTTCTAGGAAGGGCTGCATTAGGGTAACGGGTACAGCAGAAGGAGAAGAGAGGGAAAAGGAAGCAGAGAGATTACTGAAAGAAATAATAGCTGAGAAATTCCCAATGCTGGGGGACAACTATATGGTCCATGAGCTAAGAGAATACCTAATTACATCAACACAAAAAGACCTTGCCCAAGACATATTATACAAAAGCTATCAAAAGTCATTGACAACTATACTACCTAAGGCAATCTACTAATTCAATGCAATCCCTATCAAATTACCAGTGGCATTTTTCACAGAACTAGAACAAATTTTTTTTTAATTTCTATGGAAACACAAATACCATGAATAGCTAAAGCAATTCTGAGAAAGAAAAATGGAACTGGAGGAATCAGTGTTCCTGACTTCAGACTATACTACAAAGTTACAGTAATCAAAACAGTATGGTACTGGAGCAAAAACAGAAATATAGATCAATGGAACAGGATAGAAAACCCAGAGAGAAACCCATGCACCTATGGTCAATTAATCTATGACAAAGGAGGCAAGGATTTACAATGGACAAAAGACAGTCTCTTCAATAAGTGGTGCTGGGATAACTAGACAGCTACATGTAAAAGAATGAAATTAGAACATTCTCTAATACCATACACAAAAATAAACTCAAAATGGATTAAAGACCTAAATGTAAGGCCAGACAGTATTAAACTCTTAGAGGAAAACATAGGCAGAACACTATTTGACATTAATCACAGCAAGATCTTTTTTGACCCACCTCCTAGAGTAATGAAAATAAAAACAAAAATAAACAAATGGGACCTACTTAAACTTAAAAGCTTTTGCACAGCAAAGGAAACCATTAGCACGATGAAAAGACAACCCTCAGAATGGGAGAAATTATTTGCAAATGAAGCAACTTACAAAGGATTAATCCGCAAAATATATAAACAGCTCATGCAGTTCTATGTTAAGAAAACAAACAACCCAATCAAAAAATGGGCGGAAGACCTAGACATTTCTCCAAAGAAGACATAAAGATAGCCAACGAACACATGAAAAGATGCTCAGCATCACTTATTGTTAGAGAAATGCAGATCAAAAGTACAATGATGTACCTCCTCACACAGGTCAGGATGGCCATCATCAAATAATCTAGAAACAATAAATGCTGGAGAGGGCACAGAAAGAAAGGGAACCCTCATGCACTGTTGGTGGGAATATTAATTGGTACAGCCACTATGAAGAACAGTATGGAGGTTCCTTAAAAAACTAAAAATAGAACTACCATATGACCCAGCAATCCCACTACTGGGCATCTACCCAGAGAAAACCGTAATTCAAAAAGACACATGTACCTCAATGTTCATTGCAGCACTATTTACAATAGCCAGGACATGGAAACAACCTAAATGTCCATCAACAGAGGAATGAATAAAGAAGATGTGGTACATATATACAATAGAATATTACTCAGTCATAAAAAGGAATGAAAGTGGGTCATTTGTTCAGGTGTGGATGGACCTGGAGTGTGTCATACAGAGTGAAGTAAGTCAGAAAGAGAAAAACAAATATCATGTATTTACTCATATATATGTGGAATCTAGAAAAATGGTATAGAGGATCTTATTTTCAAAGCAGAAATAGAGACATAGATGTAGAGAACCAATGTATGGATATCGAGAGGAAGGGGGGGTGGGAGGTATTGGGAGATTGGGATTGACATATATACATTATCGATACTATGTATAAAATAGATAACTAATGAGAACATACTGTATAGCATAGGGAACTCTACTTAATGCACTGTGGTGACCTAAATGGAAAGGAAATCCAAAAAAGAGGGAATATATGTTTATGTATAGTGGATTCATTTTCCTGTACAGTAGAAACACAACATTGTAAAGTAAATATACCCTAATAAAAATTAATTTAAAAAATAAAGTAAAATTTTTCAATTTTGTTTAAAACCAGTTATGTTCTCATTATATTTTAAATAATATAGAAATATAAGGAGTTAAAGGTGAGTATTCTTCAGGGATGTGGTGAAGATGGCAGATTGAACATAGGCATGGTCTTTTAAAGCCATTAAACCTAGAAGTTTAGGGTGAACAGGAAAGGAGACAAGATCAGCAAAGGAGGCGATGACATATTGGTGAGCAGTAAATAACTCAAGGAGGAATCCAGTGCTGACAGTGGGCAAAACTGAAGACCAATTTATATATCTATGCTTCAGAATCCTCAAAAGGTTCAGGAATTGGTAGCACAATATGCTTCTGAAACTAGAGGAGTGGAGCAGGGATGGGGGGTACTAAAGCCAGATTCAATGAAAGTTACTTAAATGCAGTTAGATCCCCAAACTCTTTCCCTACTCTGTAACACTGAGTGATTGCTTACACCTTCCTCAGCAGAAAATTGGAGGTTTATTCTCTGGAGATGGAAAAACACAGGATTTCTGGATTAGGCAATGTAAAGTACAGTGAAATATAAGAGTATCATAGGAAAAACAGGGTAATAAAGTAAATATATGCATACTAATGCTGAGATCCCTAACCCTCTTATCTTACTGTGCTCCTGAAATATTACTCAAACTTTTATTCTCAAAGCAGCAGATTAGAAGATTCTTCACTGGATCTGACCAGCCTAAATTCTAAACACAAAAATAAAGAAAACTGGAACTTCCCTGGTGGTCCAGTGGTTAAAAATCCGCCTTCCAATGCAGGGGCCTCGTGTTTGATCCCTGGTCAGGGAGCTAAGATTCCCACATGCCACAGGGCAACTAAGTCCTCATGCTGCAGCTATTGAGCTCATGTGCTCTAGGGCCTGCTCACCACAACTAGAGAGCCCATGCACTGCAACTACTGAGCCTGCATGCTCTGGAGCCCACACACCACAACTAGAGAGCCCACACACCACAACTACTGAGCCCACGTGCTTTGAAGCTAGTATGCCACAACTAGAGAGCCTGCGAGCTGCAACTACTGAGCCCGCATGCTCTGGAACCCACACACCACACCTAGAGAGAACGCAACGTGCCTCAACTAGAGAAGCCCATGCCTCAATGAAAGATCCCACATGTCACAATGAAGATCCCACATGTCATAACAAAGATCCCCCGTGCCGCAAATAAGACCCAACATGGCCTAATTAATTTTTGAATTTTTTATACATAGTATCCTGTCATCTGCAAACAGCGACAGTTTTGCTTGTTCCTTCCCAATTTGGATTCCTTTTATTTATTTTGTCGGATTCCACTGGCTAGGACTTCCAATACTATGTTAAATTGAAGTGGTGAGAGTGCACATACTTGTCTTGTTCCTGATCATACAGGAAGTACTTTTAGCATTTCACCATCGAGTATGATGTTAGCTGTGGGCTTGTCATATACAGTCTTTATTATGTTGAGGTATGTTCTCTCAGTAGCCTCTTTGTTGAGAATTTTTATATTGAATTTTGTCAAAAAGTTTTTCTGCATCTATTGAGATAATCATATGGTTTTTATTCTTCAGTTTGTTAATGTGGTGTATCACACTGAGTGACTGGTGGACACTGAACCATGCTTGCATCCCTGGGATAAATCTCACTTCAGTATCCCGTATGATTCTTTTAATGTATTGTTGAAATTAGTTTGCTGATATTTTGTTGGGGATTTTTGCATCTATGTTCATCAGTGATAGTGGCTTGTAATTTTCTTTTTCAGGGAGTCTTTATTTGGTTTCATATCAGGGTGATACTGGTGTCATAGAAAGAGTTCAAAAGCAGGCCTTCCTCTGTAATTATTTTTTAATAGTTTTAGAAGAATTTGTGTTAACTCTTCTCTAAGTGTTTGTTAGAATTCACTTTGAATATATGATGGCACTCCCTTCTGGCCTACAAAATTTCTACTGAAATTCAGTTGATAGTATTATGGGAGTTCCCTTGTATATAACTAAAAATGCCACAAAAATCTAGTAGAACTAACATATGAATTCAGAAAAGTTGCGGAATACAAAATTAATATACAGAAATCTTGCATTTCTATACAATAACGATGAACAATCAGAAAGAGGTATTAAGAAAACAGTCCAATCACAATTGCATCAAAAAGAATAAAATTATGAGGAATAAGTCTAACCAAGGAGGTTAAGTACCTGTACTTGAAAAGCTGTAAGACACTGATGAAAGATATTGAAGATGACGCCGACAAAGGGAAAGATATACCATGCTTGTGAATAGAAAAATCAATATTGTTAAAATAAACTTACCACCCAAGGAAATCTACAGATTCAAAGCAATCATTGTCAAAATACCAATGGCATTATTCACAGACCTAGAGCAAATAATTCTTTTTTTTCTTTTTTCCTGCTGCACGCGGGCCTCTCACTGCTGTGGCCTCTCCCATTGCGGAGCACAGGCTCCGGACGCGCAGGCTCAGCGGCCATGGCTCACGGGCCCAGCCGCTCCGCGGCATGTGGGATCCTCCTGGACCGGGGCACGAACCCGTGTCCCCTGCATCGGTAGGTGGACTCTCAACCACTGTGCCACCAGGGAAGCCCAGGAACAAATAATTCTAAAATTTGTACAGAAACACAAAAGACCCTGAATATCCAAAACAATCTTGAGAAAGAAGTACTAAGCTGGAGGTATCATGATCCCTGACTTCAAACTATACCACAAAGCTACAGTAATCAAAACAATATGGTACTGGGACAAAAACAGACACACAGATCAATGCAACAGAACAGAGAGCCTAGAAATAAAACCACACTCATATGGTCAATTAATCTATGACAAAAAAAGGCAAAAGTATATAATAAGGAAAAGACAGCCTCTTCAATAAATGGTGTTGAGAAAACCAGACACCTACCTACAAAAGAATCAAACTGTATTACTTTCTCACATCATATATAGAAATAAACTCAAAATGGATTAAATACTTAAACATAAGATATGAGACCAAATATTTCTAGAAGAAAACTTAGGCAGTACACTCTGTGACATTGGTCTTAGCAATATTCTTTTTTTTTTTTTGTATATGTCTCCTCAGGCAAGGAAACAAAATCAAAATATAAACAAAATTGATTATATCAAATTAAAAATCTTTTGCACAACAGAAGAAATTATCAACAAAAGGAAAGGGCAGCTTACTCAATGGGAAGATCTCTTTGCCATAACATATCTGATAAGGGATTAATAACTAAAATATATAAAGAACTCATACAACATACAAAAACAAATATTCAGCGGTCCTTAATAGACATTTTTCCAAGGAAGACATACAGATGGCCAACAGACACATGAAAAGATGCTCAGTGTCACTAATCATCAGGGAAATGCAAATCAAAACCATAATGAGATACCACCTCACATCTATCAGAATGGCTTTTATCGAAAAGACAAGAAATAACAAGCATTGGCAAGGATGTGGAGAAAACAAAAAACTTGTGCACTGTTGGTGGGAATGTAAATTGCAGTCCTAGTGCAGCCACTAGGAAAACAATATGGATATTCCCCCAAATATGAAAAATAGAACTCCCATATGATCCAGCAATTCCACTTCTGGGTATTTTCCCAAAGAAAACAAAACCACTAATTCGAAAATATATATGCACCTCTATGCTCATGGCAACATTCTTTACCCTAGCCAAGATATAACAAGCTACCTAAGTGTCCATCAATAGATCAATGGATAAAGAAGACACACACACTCACTCACTCACTCACACACACACACACACACACAGGAATATTACTCAGCCATAAAAAAAAGACCAAAATCTTGCCAAATGCCACAACATTGATGGACCTAGAAAGTATTATGCCAAGTGAAATAGTTCAGACAGAGAAGGATAAATATCATATGATTTCACTCGTATGTGAAATCTAAAAATCAAAACAATCATACATAACAAAATAGAAACAGTCACATAGATACAGAGAACAAACAGGTGGTTGCCAGGGAGGAAGCGGGAAGATGAAAAAAATGTGTGAGTGAGATTAAGGGGTACAAATTTCCAGCTATAAAATAAATAAGTCACAAGGGTATAATACACAACATAGGGAATATAGTCAAAAATATTGTAATAACTTTTTATGGTGACACATGGTAAGCAGTTACCATGGTGATCATCTTGTAACATGTAAAACTATTGAACCACTATGTTGTACACCTGAAACTAATATACTATTGTAAGTCAATTATACTTCAATGAAAAAAAGAAAAAAAATTATCTGGTATAAGCTTGGAATCAAAATTCTGCTACCTTTTTCTTACTGCAAAATGGAGACTGTGGGACTTTGCGGTTAAGACGCCGTGCGTCCACTGCAGGGGGTGCAGGTTCGATCCCTGGTTGGGAAACTAAGATCCCACATGCCACGCAGTACGGCCAAAAAGTAAAAAAAAAAAAAAAGGAGACTGTCCCTGCTCTTTCAAATGCAGAATTTTAATTAATTTATCCATGAATATAACCCAGGATTCATTCCTGCTTCTTATATATATTCTCTCAGTCCATATTCTCTGGAATTACTCTTATCTTCTAGGATTTTTCTCCTCTACATAATTAAGCTGTGGTTTCTTCTGCTCCAATCAGTCTGACTTTACCTGCTTCCTATCTTCCATGAACCTTCTGACCATGGTCCATTTATGTCCTGTTTTTGTTTTGGAGCACTGTTTTTTTTTTTTTTTTGCTGTACGCAGGCCTCTCACTGTTGTGGCCTCTCCCCCTTGCGGAGCACAGGCTCCAGACGCGCAGGTTCAGCAGCCATGGCTCACGGGCCCAGCCGCTCTGCGGCATGTGGGATCTTCCCGGACCGGGACACAAACCCGTGTCCCCTGCGTCGGCAGGCAGACTCTCAACCACTGCGCCACCAGGGAAGCCCTGGAGCACTGTTTTGAGTTCATTTTTTATGTATCTTTTCTGAAATTAAGAAATTTAGCATAACCAGAGAGAGACACATGAATTCACTCTACCACCCTACCCTGATCAAAATTCTTTCTAATATGGTAGTTTAGACTAAAATGCCCATCCAACTATATTAATCTCCCATCTAAAATACTTCCTCAGCTTCAGCACAAAGTCCAAATTCTTTGGCCTGACATGATGAATCTTTAAATTGGCTTTTGTTCATGCTACCTCACACAAGAAACCATTGCCCTTCTCTCTGGCTCGTATCCTTACCTGTGTTGACCTGACACTGTATTATAAATCCTTATTTACATGTTCTGAGTCCTCACTAAATTATAAGATCAAAAGCAAAGACCTTACCAGTCCTTGAGTCTTCAGCACCCAAAGGGCCTATCACATAGCAGTTGTTCATTTTATAAATAAGAATTTGGGCACAAAAGTGCTACTGAAAGAGCTGGATCTCAGACCAATGAGCCACAAATAAAAGAAGTTTAGAGTGGAAAGAACCTTAAATATCATGTTTGTTAAATGAACAAATAGTGAGGACCCAACGATTCCATACAAATTTCCTTGTAATACCAGACAGAATAAGTCACTCCATCAAATATGACCCTCATTGTACATTATTCATGTACCTCTCTTGCAGCCTTTATCCCTCTATTCTGTTGTTAATTTTTTCTCAAAGACTAAGAGAGAGCATATTCAATTTTGTATCACCAACACCTGGGCACAAAGAAGGTGCTACACAAATATTTTTGGTATGCATGAATAAATAAATGCTTAGGAGAACTGGATTTGGTATTGGTCTCTACTACTGACTCATTCAAGGGTACACAGCAAGTCATGTCAAGTATCTGAGTCCCAATTTCTTAATTTGTGTCATGGAGATAACAATCCCAACCAATTATTTTACAAATAAAATGGAATGATTTGTGTGAAAACAATGCATGCTCCCACAATACAAAACCACATGCCCCACATAAAACTAGCAAGGAAATAGAGAGGCCTGAGCCACAGGGACAGTATTCTGAACTGGGGGAGATAATGTCCTTGACAGCCTGCGTAGTTTTAATTGTAGATACTAAATCAGTACAGGATTTTACCAAGCAGGTGTCATCCTCTCTGCCATATGGCATGAGCCCCAGGGCCCCTCCTCCTCACCAAGGAACAACAGACCTAAGGCTTTACTGCAGTCTCCTTTATAAGGCCTCTCTGACATCTTTCTCAGTTCCCTGCCACAGTGAAAAGAATGCTGGATGGGGACTCAGAAAACCCTAGATCTAATCTGGTTCTGCCACAATAGCAATTATGAGCCTTCAGGAAAGTCTGTTTTGTCACCAGCAAAGAGGGGAGGATAATACTTTCTTCACAAGGTAATTGTAAGGACTAATTATTCTAACATACATAAAGTTATCAACACAGTGCCTGGCACATGTTAGCTACTCAATAAATAATAGCTGTTACTCCTCCTATAAAAACATAAAGACATTTGAGTCACAAAGCAAAGCTCAGCTTTGTTCAGACCCCTTCTTCAATAATTTACAATTCAGCAATGGGGAGAAACTCCCAAGGATCTCAACATTTGCACATTCTTCCCCATCTTTTAATTCCATCTCTTCCATTTGATGAAAGAGTGGATCAGGGGAAAGTGACACAGACCGCAGATCAGATACCTTATTGTTATTAACCCTTCTTGATTTCAGTTTTATCATCTATGAAACAAAGATAATAAACCACCTCACTAAATTCCAGCGAAGATTAAAAGAGATATTGAATAAAAAAGGACCTGGTATGCCACAAGGCATTAGATATGTGAATACTTTTTATAATTGCTAAGTGTATAAATGACTCAGAGTAAACTTCCCCACTTCTGGAAGCATGATTCAAAGTATTTGGATGGTTACTCAGTATTGTATTAGAACGTACGACCCCCACTTAAAATTTTTCAATAGCTTCTCATTACCTTAAAGTTATAACTCCTATATGATCAGACCTGTCTACCCTCCTCATCACCCACCTCTAGTCCCTTCACACTTCACATTCCAATCATGACAAACCACTTGCAGTTCTCTGTGTAAGCCTACCTCATGAACCTTGTTACCTTAGCACATGCTAATTATTCTGTCTGCAATACTCTCATCTCTCCTTAATTCTCAACCTAAATAACTCATCTAGCTCAGACTCTACCATCAAGAAGCCTTCCTTATACATCCAACCTTTCATTCAGTAAATTGTTCCTTGCCAGATACATGGACCCAGCAATTAACAAGTCAGACACAGCCCCTGGCCTCATGAAGTTTTAGCATGCTGCACTGTAACTGTTTGTGTCTTCATGTTGTTCACAAGATTGGGAGATTCTTAGGAGTTGGGACAATGCCTGATTCATCCCAATATTGTCACTTCTCCACACAGGACCTGGCAAAGTGTAGGGACTTTGCAAATGTTTAGTAAATCAATATGATTTAGTAAATCCATATAATTACCACCTTCGTACAAGAGACAATATCAGGTATAAAGAAGAGCAGTATTCTTTTTAATGGCTGAGTAATATTCCATTATATATATTACCACATCTTCTTTGTCCTCTGTCAATGGACATTTAGATTGCTTCCATGTCTTGGTTATTGTAAACAGTGCTGCAATGAACACTGGGGTGCATGTATCCTTTCGGACCATGTTTTCCTCAAGATACATGTCCAGGAGTGGGATTGCAGGATCATATGGTAGCTCTATTTTTAGTTTTTTAAGGAACCTCCATACTGTTCTCCATAGTGGCTGTACCAATTTACATTCCTAGCAACAGTGCAAGAGGGTTCCCTTCTCTCCACACCCTCTCTAGCATTTATTGTTTGTGGATTTTTGATAGCCATTTTGACTGATGTGAGGTGATATTTCACTGTAGTTTTAATTTGCATTTCTCTAATAATTAGTGATATTGAACATCTTTTCTACAGATTGTCATACTGAGTGAAGTATGTAAGGCAGAGAAAGAGAAATATTGTATGATATCACTTACATGCGGAATCTGAAAAGAAATGATACAAATGAACTTTACAAAACAGAAACAGACTCACAGACTTAGAGAATGATCTTATGGTTACAGGGTGGGGGGGAGGCAGGGGGGGAGTGATAGTTAGGGAGTTTGCAATTGACATGTACACACTGCTATATTTAAAATAGATAACCAACAAGGACCTATTGTATAGCACAGGGAACTCTGCTCAATATTATGTAACAACCTAAATGGGAAAAGAATTCAAAAAAGAATAGATACATGTATGTGTGCATATATATATATAACTAAATCACTTCGCTGTACATCTGAAACTAACACAACACTGTTAATCAACTCTACTCCAATATAAAATAAAGTTAAAATAAAAAAGAATAGCAGTATTCTCTCAGTTATGTCACAGCTTATAAGACCCTTTCAAATACATCCACATCTCGTCTTACCTGCTCTGAAAAACAGAATTTGTAAGTTGAGAGAGACAGAGGGATCCTTGAGGTCCTTTAATCTTACTTTCTACCCAATTCATCCATGGTTCCTATAATATCCCTTCAAGTGACAGGACATGCACAACAACTTCTGAATGAATGACTTTAAATTCATAGAATCCGCTCCCTTCAACAAGTAGTCCTCATCCTAGTTTTGTAGACCCAACAAACCCAAAAGAAGGAATTCTCTTCTAAATTCAGTTATTTGAAGACATGTCAGGAAAGGCAAAGTGTATTACGCTCACTTTATTGATGAAAACACTGAAGCTCAGAAAGGCAAATTGGCTTTGCTAATGTTCAAATCTATAAATGAAAAACTGAGTCCAGCAGCCAGTTCTTCTGGTTCCAAGGTTAGGATTTCTACAACATTAATAAACTAAAGCTGGAAGGGATGCCTACCGTTTATTAAGTCCAAGTCCTTTACTCTGAGGCCCAGGGTGGGAGAGTGACCAAGATGAGTACCCCCCAGCCCAGGCTCTGCAGCTACCACACTGACTTGATCCCTAAAAATCATACCTGCCCACATCAGAATAGAGGAAATAAAGGCTTACCAAAGTGTTAGAAGGACTACAATCCTCAGCTAATTCACCTCCAAAGGAAAAAAGACACTGGATTTAGTCAGTAAACAATTACAGTTAATCCTTTCTTGAGAGCTAAGGAAGCCTATTCAGTCAAGCACTTGCTAGGCTCAGAGAATAATCATCATAGCGTTATTGGTACTATAGGCCCAACAGCATGCTAAACATGTTACACACATTACCTCCTCTAATCCTCACTACAGCTCTCAGTACTATTATTATGTCTACTTTCATAGATTTGGAAACTGAGGTTCAGGGAAGTTAAGTAATTTGCCCAGTAGTTATTTAACACATGGATTGGTAGGAATCAAGAGTTGAATCCTGGTGTACTTCTAAACACTATGCTAGAACTGTATCCACATCAACAACTGCATCATCTTCAGGCCTCAATGGCCAAAGAGATTTCCTGCATTATAAGTGAAAGGGAAAGAATTCATGGCTGGCACTGTGCTGAGCCACCCATAACAAATGATGACCAGTTTTTAGAGAGGACCCTTCTACATCCATGTCTATTCCCCACAGGGAGAGAAAGACTAAGCCTTAGGAAAAGAGAGGCTTTAATCATCTCAAGTTTAACCAAAGGCAGGGTCTTATTTTCTAAGAATAGATCCAACTTCCTGAAAGCAGATAATTACCATAGTTTACCGATTCTTAGATGTATATTTTTTCCACATTAACACGTCTGAAACAGAGATTTGTCCTATAATCAAAGGCATTCCATGGTTCAACTATTTTTCTTTAATGGCATATAAAATAATGGTGCATTTTACAATGAATGATAGCTTAGATTTGATGAAATATGAAACATAGATCCAATGGAGATCATAGCAAAAACATAAGTTTAAAGACCAAGTATTGTGTTTCTTTTTATTCTTTAATTCCTAAAGGTCTAAGAAGAAACTGACTTCACCAGTTCATTACCAATGGAATTAAGGAGGAGAAAAGTCTACCAAAGTCAACCTATTTCTCAACAAGAACCAAGCCCAAAGAATGTCCAAGATCCCAATTCCATCAGATAAGAAATTACCAGGTACAGCTTTTTGGTCCGATGACAAATCAAATCATGAATACATAAACTGTGACAATATGTTTTTAAAATAAACCTTGAACATCCATCTGTACCTTGGAGAAATCAATTCAGGATTGATTCACATTTTTTTCTTGTCCAAAAGTGCATCACCTTAGACAGAACAAAGTATAATACTACGCCTTCATCTTGTGCACTGGATATTCTGGTATTAAATACATCACCGCTCTATAAAAGACAGGTAAGCACTGCTCTTTTTAAACGTGATTTACAATTTCTATGTATCAAAATCACATTCCATAGCCCAGAGTGACAGAACAGAAAGTACTTTCAATCCCTTCATTTTATAAATGAATAAACTAAGGTTCAGAAGAAAAGAAACTGGTACAAGGTTACATAAATCAGTGGCAAAGTAGGGCTAAAACCCAGAACCTTGGGTTGTCTATCTAGTTTAGGTTTTGCTTATCATATTAGCTACTAATTGGTACAGAATATAAAGTGCTAAAAGAAATAGGAAACGTGACAAAAACTGGCATGAAGGATTGTGCTTGGATTATAGACAGCAAACTGTTTAAGGGCCCAAGTTGAAAACACCCTTCCATCACATATCAGTTGAGTCGCTCTGAGTAAGTCACTTACTTTCCCGGAGCCTAATTAATTTGTCTGAGTCTGCAAAATCGGGATAATAATCCTTTCCCTACCAATCTCTCAAGGCCATCATGAGAATCAAATGAGATAACTCATGTGTAATCACATATAAATTGAAGTAGTTTTATCATAATTAGTAGTATGAGAAGAGGGGAAAGTTAGCCCTGGACTTCAACTTCTAGAAAATTAAAAATCCTTCACACGTGCGCATGCACACACATGCACACATACACACAGGCACATATACACGTTTGCACAAATTTATACACACAGAAGTAGCTGTATGGGCACATATCTACACATATACACTCAATGTTATTCATTTATGCATGGACAGATGAACATACACAGAATTACCTGAATGTGTATATCTATACCCATATTTAGTCATAAATACTTAAATGGACTTTAATTCCAAACATAGGCAAACCCACAGAGCTATGCTTCCATATACATAAATGGCATTTGTACATATCTACACACATACACATAAAAACAGACTCTTCCAAAGACTTGGCCGCTGAGGCTTTCAAAGCCATCTTCTAATCTGTTGTCTCCATGACAAACTTTATAAAACACAAGCCTTCATCTCCTGACCAGAAAACTTTGCTACCCAGCACCCCTCAACCCCAATGACTCCTTGGAATGATCCAGGCCTTCAATGAAAGAAGTGAGACAGACCCAGCAGGCCAGATGTCAGGAAGGAAATATGCTAGGATCATGCATGACCCTCTCCAGGGCACCACTATGCAGCATGAGCAAAGCTGCAGTCTGTCATCCTCACCATCTGTGCCTACTGCTGCAAGCCAGATACTTGCTGGGGAAAGCATCCTTCAAAATTAGCTAGTTTCATCCCGGCTCTCACCTTCCCCAACAATACTGCCCTTTGAAAGAGACAGCATGAACACCAGAAAAAGCACTGGGCTCAGAGTTAAGACCAGTGGTTAAGAGATCACTAATTTAGCCACATTAGAAAGGCATTTTGGGCTCTAATGTTTGCAAAACAAGGGGAAACTGGAAGTGGTATATACTAAAGATACTTCTTGCCCTAACATTCTAAGATGCTATATACAAGGCAAGTTTCCAGAAATGTAGGCCTTCCTATGACTTGCCTAAGAAAAATCTCTCTGCTATGGAGGTGCTCCAAATAGAGTTACTAGAAGCAAGTGGTAAACTGAAAAGGTACTGGTCAAGGAATTAGGAGACCTGGATTCTAATCCCAATTTTGCAATTAAAAACATTCTGAAAAACATAGTCCCTTATATATATAGAGAGAGAAAGAGTATACCTAAAGAACATTTATTATTACTGGCCTATTTTTCATTTGATAAAAATCAGTTTCTTGAGGAAGAAATTGGGTTTGCCTACTTAAAAGATACACATTAAATGTCATCACATAATTCATTAATATTGAAAACAAAGTTTATAATGATGGCTACATTTCCATGGTTCTGTTTTACAACCTATAAAGAACTGGGACTTCCCTGGTGGTGCAGTGGTTAAGAATCCAACTTCTAGTGCAGGGGACACAGGTTCGAGCCCTGGTCCAGGAAGATCGCACATGCAGCGGAGAAGCAAAGCCCGTGCGCCAGAACTACTGAGCCTGTGCTCTAGAGCCTACAAGCCACAACTACTGAGCCCACGTGCCACAACTACTGAAGCCCGTGTGCCTAGAGCCCGTGCTCCGCAACAAGAGAAGCCACTGCAATGAGAAGCCCGCGCACTGCAAAGAAGAGTAGCCCCTGCTCGCCACAGCTAGAGAAAGCCCACGAGCAGCAACGAAGACCCAACACAGCCAAAAATAAATAAATAAATATATTAAAAAATAAAAAGAACTTCTACATCAGTGAGCTCATTTATCTGCACTACAGACTCTGGAGATTGGAATTATTATTCCCATTTTGAGCTTCGAAGAAATGAAGTGACTGTTAGAACCTACTGAGTGTCAGAATCTACATCTTCTAGCACAAAGTCTACGTTCTAAATATACAAAATACACTACTTTTAAAAAACCTGCAGTTTCAGGGGATTCCTTGGCGGTCCAGTGGTTAGGACTCTGTGCCTTCACTGCCGGTTCAATCCCAGGTTGGGGAACTAAGATCTCACAAGCTGCACAGCACAGCCCCCCAAAAAACTAACAAAATAAAATGAAATAAAATACCTGCAGTTTCAGAGTTAAGACTCCATTTGATGCAAAAACCCATCATCTTGGCTCTCAAATTCCAAAATTCCATCTCAGTGAACGTGCCATCTCCACTCTTTCCGATACGTTCTTCCTCCACCCCACACCAATAGGCATCTACTAAGATGAAAACCTCTTTTTTCCTAGACTGCCCTGGACACAATCCCCATAC
Source organism: Tursiops truncatus (assembly GCF_011762595.2). NCBI lineage: Eukaryota > Metazoa > Chordata > Mammalia > Artiodactyla > Delphinidae > Tursiops > Tursiops truncatus. Next base: position 54,208,524 of record NC_047041.1, on the reverse strand, counting down.
CTGTAAAGCTCTGGCTATTGGAGGTCTTCTTCGAGTTATAAAATTCTAATACATCCAGGACAGCCTGCGGGTTTTTCTTCTGCTCCGATTTGGTGATATTTGATGTCTGAAGCAAGCGGGCCCACTGCTCTGGCATCCCCTATAAGAGAGACATGCAAGGCTGTCAGCAAGGCATAATCACAGGGGACCCTGAATGAAATTCAGAACTAACTCTGATAACTGATGGCAGCTAAAGATGGGTTTAGTCATTCCTTTCTCTCTCTGCCCTCAGAGTTCCACACAGGTCTCTCTTATAACACATCTCTTACTATATCTGTCATTTCTTGCGGTATTTGCCCCTTCACCAGGCTATTCCTCCTTTAGAACAGGAATCATGTCTAATTTTTTGTCTCTGGATCATCAGTGCCCAGCACAGAGCCTGACGCCAAGGGGCCACTTAACCGAGGTCTATTTAAGGAATGGAGATTCAAAGGCTTCTCAAGTACAATTCTGGAGGGGAGGAACGTGTCTCTCTCATTACTATAAGAAGATAGGAATGAGGGTCTCGGGCAAAGATAGAGGCATCAGGAAGTCTGGAAAGGATTAAATCTAACAGTGCATAGCCAGAACTCTGAAAGACCAAAGGTCTTTCTGTGACCCAGGACTTACTGTAAACTCGCCTGTGACAGCATCAAAACCAATGTGAGGGCTTCCCTGGTGGCGCAATGGTTGAGAGTCTGCCTGCTAATGCAGGGGACGCGGGTTCGAGCCCTGGTCTGGGAGGATCCCACATGCCGCGGAGCAACTAAGTCCGTGCGCTACAGCTACTGAGCCTGCGCGTCTGGAGCCTGTGCTCCGCAACAAGAGAGGCCGCGATAGTGAGAGGCCCGCGCACCGCGATGAAGAGTGGCCCCCACTTGCCACAACTAGAGAAAGCCCTTGCACAGAAACGAAGACCCAACACAGCAAAAATAAATAAATTAATTGATAAACTCCTTCCCCCAACATCTTCTTTAAAAACAAACAAACAAAAATGTGAATCGTGTACTCAAAATCTGAAGAGAAATCTCTGACTGTTCCTTCTCCTGACTTTTTTTTTTTCTGCAAGAGAAACAGGGAAAAGTAGATAAATCCAGGACATTATTATATTTTTAGGCTTATTTAGCTATTTGTTGAGCTCTTAACTCCTTTAGAGGCCAAGGACTGTGATTAAAAATTCACATGTGTATTTACAGAGCTCAGTGTTGCATCTAGGTTGGAGTAGACTGAGTAGTAAATTAAGCCATGATTGAAGGCTTTTCATTGATCTAAAGTAAGGGAGGGGCAGAAAGAACTTTCATCAGAGTTAATAGTCTTGGTTCTACCACTAATGAGTCAGTGGATCCTGACTCATTAGTGGTAAGTCAAGTCACTTCCTCTCTCTGAACCCTGGTTTCCTCATCTGCAAAACAAGAAGACTCAAATAGATGGTCTATAAAGACCTTTCCAGCCCCGGACATCTTACATTCTATGAGCTTCTATAAGCTGCAGCCCACCATTTTGGTCCTTGATTATGGGCCATTGTAAGGTTCTCTAAATTACAGCATTTTAGATTTGGAACTTGTTTTAATAATATGAATCGCTAATATTATCACATCAGGTGTTCAGTAGACAGTGATTCAAGTTCTTCACATGTATTAACTTGCTTCAGCCTCACAGCAACCATACCAATTAGATACTATCATCCTTATTTTGCAGATAAAGAAACTGAAGCACAGAGATTCAGTGACTTGTCCACAATCACATGATTACTAATTGGCAGTAGCCAGACCCAAACCCAGGCAGTGTGGCCCAGAGCCTGAGCTCTAACCACTATGCTATGCTGCCTCTCTTGCTAGGACCCTAAAGAATCATGAAGTCCAAATACTTGTAGTCATCCCTCTCCCATCAAGAGTCTTGCATACAGTAGATGTTCACTAAGGTCCTGATGACCTGACAGGAAAAACGTCCAATATTCAAGGAGTTGTATTGCTGAAGTACCCTTGTTAGGGGATGAATTGTATTCCCCCAGATTCCTATGCCGTAACTCCCAGTAGCTCACAATGTGATCTTATTTGGAAAGAGGGCCTTTGCAGATATAACTAGTTAAGTTATAATTAGGTCATACTGGAGTAGGGTGGGCCCCTAATCCAATAATTCTGGTGTCCTTATTAGAAAAAAAATTTGGAGACAGATGCACACAAGAGAACATCTTAAGATAAAGGCAGAGATCAGAGCAATGTTTCCTCAAGCCAAGAAACACCAAAGATTGCCAGAAAGTCACTAGAAGCTAGGGGAGAGGCATGGAATAGATTTTTCCTCACAGGTCTCAGAAGGAACCAACCTTACAAACACTTTGATCTTGGGCTTCTAGCCTCCAGAACAGAAACAATAAATTTCTGTTGCTTAAGCTCCTGGTTTGCGGTAATATGTTGCAGCAGATCTAGCAAACTAATATAACCCTCTTCCAACTAAAAAGAGTTTCAGGTTCTTGCTATTATCTAGACCTCAGCAAGCACCTGCAACTGCAACCCAGCTGAAACAGGCTTAAATACCTTCCAAGGCTCAGCCTGATAATCTTTCTTCCTAGATAAGGACCTACAGAGCCAAGATTTTAAACACCTGTAGAAACCCTCCCCCTTCCTTCAGCCAAGGTTCTTCTTCCTTCAATGTCCTAGGGAAGAGGTAGAGGACAGGACCATGTGGTCTAAACTTGCAGAGAACTCCCTACATATCACCTAGGGTTACTGGTTTCAGAGGGTAACTGCAAAAGCTACCATTTATGAAGCTATTAGTATGTGCCAGGCATGCATTAAGAATTTTGTATGTGTTATTTCACTGAATACTCATGAAATGCTGCAAAACAGATATTAATATCCCCATTTCATAGTACTTATTTTTAATAATTTGCTTGACCATTCCTGAGTATCAGTGACAAGCATGACCTGAAAGTATCCAACTTGCCATATACTCAAACCAGAAACACATTGCAGGCCTATGAGGCAAGACCAGAATATCCCCTCTTTAAGGCAAGTGAGCGAGGAAAGGCCAGGAGCCCTGAGCCTCTGGTCTTCCCCACTACCAATCTCCCAAGAAAACCTCCAGAGTTTCTCCCTGTAGGGGAAGTTATTCTCCACACTATCACAATCATGTCACAAAATCCTTGGCTCCATGACAAGCTAGACATTTTCCCTCCTAGAAATGCCCAGCACCATACACCAGCAAGGCTCAGCGTTAAAGAATGGAAGCCCCAAATTCACCTCTAAAAGAATTCAGTGAGGGCTTCCCTGGTGGCGCAGTGGTAGAGAGTCCGCCTGCCGATGCAGGGGTCGCGAGTTTGTGCGCCGGTCCGGGAAGATCCCACATGCCGCGGAGCAGCTGGGCCCGTGAGCCATGGCCGCTGAGCCTGCGCGTCCGGAGCCTGTGCTCCGCAACGGGAGACGCCACAACAGTGAGAGGCCTGCGTACCGCAAAAAAAAAAAAAAAAAAAGAATTCAATGAGCAGTATCCGGGCTGGGGTCAGACAGGGGCTGAATGCCAGGCTTGTCTGGGCCTATCCTTGGAGTTCATATTAAAAGTATAGGCTAAAACCCATGGGCTAAAATAAGGCTCCCAAATCCACAGTTAAGGCCCCAGTGCCCAGGAAGAGCTGGACTGCATTTACATGAGCCACTTATTCTGTAACACTTGTTCTATTGCCCTTCCAGGTTGAAATGTCTGAGCCTCACTACCAGACTGAATATTCCTACAGGCCAAAGAAATTATCAGTATGTCACCGGCAAAGCCCATTAACAATTCGCAGGAAACAAACATAGAATCGGGTAATAAAGTCTAACCTTTTTTTTTCCTTTGTGCTGCTTAGTCTAGCTTCACTTGCTCATTGGGTACCGTGTGCAGAAGCCCTGCACCAAGCCCTTCAGACCAAGGCTCCTAGTGGGAAACGGCTGGTCCCGACACCGCAGCTCCGCAGGGCCACGGGCAGAAGCTCTGGCAGGACTCCGCATCCAAGATGGCAGCGAGGGACCGCGAACCGAGACGCTGCGCCTGGCTCTGCAGTCTTAAGCCTGAGCATCGCAGCAGTGCCCGCCCACAAGGACTCCTCCCCCTTCCCTGTTGAGAAGAACCCTATAAAGCAGCCCCGCCCACCGCCTTTCAGCTGAAGCAGGGGCTCTAGAGCACAGGCTCACACCTCTCCATGCTTTGATCAAAGAATAAAACTTTCCTTGGCTTCTAAACCAAACTCAGTCTCATTCTGTTGGCTCAAATGACACTGGGCAGGAGGACCCTTGTTGGGGCCTGACTCAAAAGGGTCAGTAACAAGTATACCCCCTAGCACTTTAGATTTACATTTCATAATAATTACAATAATCACCTTCATCTGTGTCATGCTCTCGTTTACATTTCATAATTACAATAATCACCTTCATCTGTGTCATGCTCTAGTTTTGACAAAGCACTTTCACATACCGTAGTTCATTAGCACCTCAAAACCTCTGTGTGACAACAGGGCAGTGATTATGGTGTCCAGTTGACAGAAGAAACAGAGGTCCCAAGAAATTAAGTAGCCTGCCCCAGTTTACATAGCAAGTTAGCAGCAGATCTGGGGCCAGGACTGAGGTCTTCGGACTCCCAGCCCCAAGGCCTTTGTATTCAGTCATTCTGCCTCCTCTGGACAGCTGCTGCTCATGATGATGTTATTTCTCCTCTCTCTCCCAATGCATTCCACTCACCAAGTCATTAATGATTTTATCTTCTATACAGTGATCAAATTTACCCACTTTTCTCTGTCACCATGGCCACCACCCTATTTCAGCCATTGTTATCTGTGGCCTGAATCATTCTAACAATAACCTGTCACCTGCATTCTGGTCCCCTCCAATGGAAACAGCTGCCAGGGTGATCTATAGCCTTGCTATCAAAGCAGCAACAGCATCACTTGGGAGACTGCTGGAAATGTGGAATCCCAAGCTCCACCCCAGACCTACTGAATCAGAATCTGAATTTTAATAAGATCCCAAATGATCCATGTAACTTTTACATGTGCATGTAAAAGTTTGAGAATCAAGAGAATGTGAAGAAAAACCAGAGACAGGAAGAAAATATTTGCAAAAGATACACAGTTGGTCCTCCATATCCATGGGTTCTTTATCCATGGATTCAACCAACTGTGGATCAAACATATTTGGAAAAATATCCAGAAAGTTCCAACAATCAAAACTTGAAATGCTGCACTGGAAACTATTTACATAGCATTTACATTGTAGTTACAACTATTTACATAGCATTTACACTGTATTCGTTATTATAAGTAATCTAGAGATGATTTAAAGTATAGGTATAGGTTATATGCAAACGCTATGCCATTTTATATAAGGGACTTGAACGTCCATGGATTTTGGTACCTGTGGAGTCCTGGAACCAATCCCTCATGGATACTAAGGGAAGACTCTATCTTATAAAGGACTATTATCCAAAATGTACAAAGAACTCTTAAAACCCAGCAAGAAGAAAACGAACAACCTGATTAATAAAATGGGCAAAAGATCTGAACAGACACCTTACCAAGAAGATATACAGTTGGAAAAAATGCTCAACATCGTATGTCATTAAGGAGCTGCAAATTATAACAACAGTGAAATACCACTTCACACCTATTAGAATGGTCAGCATCCAAAACTGACAACACCAGATGCTGACAAGGATGTGGAGCAATAAGAACTTTCATTCATTGCTGATGGGAACGCAAGATGGTTCAGTCCCTTTGGAAGACAAGTTGGCAGTTTCTTACAAAATTAAACATACTTTTACAATACAATCCAGCAATCACACTCCTTGTTATTTACCCAAATGAGCTGAAAACTATGTTCGCAAACAAAAACTTGAACACGGATGTTTATAGCAACTTTATGAATAATTGTCAAAACTTGGAATCAACCAAGATGTCCTTCAGTAGGTGAATGAATAAATAAACTGTGGTACTTCCAGAAAATGAAACATTATTCAGCACTAAAAAGAAAGGAGCTATCAAGCTATAAAAAGACAATGAGAAACCTAAAATACATATTAAGATCAGTGGTTTCCATGGGTTAGGGGGGAAGGAGGGATGAATTGGTGGAGTACAGAGGAACTGTAGGGCAGTAAAACCTATTCTCTATGATACTATAATGGTAGATACCTGTCATTATACATTTCTCCAAACCCACAGAATGTACAACCTGTGTAAAATGTTGTAACCCTAATGTAAAATATGGTCATAAATTGAATATGATGTATTGATGTAGGTTCATCAATTGTAACAGATATGCCACCCGAGTGCAGGATGTTGGTTGTGGGAAAGGTTGTGCATACGTGTGGGCAGGAGGTTTATAGGAAATCTGTGTACTTTCCACTTAATTTTACTGTGAACCTAAAACTGCTCTAAAAAATAAGCTATTTAGGGCTTCCCTGGTGGCGTAGTGGTTGAGAATCTGCCTGCTAATGCAGGGGACGCGGGTTCGAGCCCTGGGCGGGGAGGATCCCACATGCCGCGGAGCAACTGGGCCCGTGAGCCACAACTACTGAGCCTGCGCGTCTGGAGCCTGTGTTCCGCAACAAGAGAGGCCGCGATAGTGAGAGGCCTGCGCACCGTGATGAAGGGTGGCCCCTGCTTGCCACAACTAGAGAAAGCCCTCACACAGAAACGAAGGCCCAACACAGCAAAAATAAATTAATTAATTAATAAACTCCTTCCCCCAACATCTTCTTTAAAAAAAAAAAAGCTATTTAACAAATAGATTGGGAAGCTCTGCTCTGCAGACTTGTATCCTCTCCTTCATCTCCCACTACTTACGCTTCATACACTCTACACCCACTACACTGAACAGTGATGGTTCACCAAACATAATGGGCTCTTTCACATCCCTTCAGCTTGTCTCATGTTGCTCCCTTTGCCTGTGAATCCTGCCTTTCTCTTTCCCTTCCCTTGCCGCCTCACCACACAAGCCCTTTTATTTATCCTTGTCAGGTCTCAGCTTAAAGGTCATCCCTTCTGTGAGGTCCTCCCTGATCTCTAGTTTGGGCCGTTCTTTACCGTCTCCTCCTCAGACCCCAGTATGGTCTCCCCCAGCACCATACTAGTAATTGTCTGTTTTAAGGGTTTATCTTCCCAGCCAAACTGAGTTCCAAGTGCAGGGGCCACATACAATTTACCATGAATCCCCAGCGGCTAGCAAGGGTCTGGCATAAACCAGGTGCTCAGACAATGAATGAAGAAAGGAATAAATGACCAGGCCCCAAACTCAACCTGGCAAGGAGTCTAAGGAATCAGCCTAAGACATGCAAATTCTCTCCAGAGCAGGAATAAAGGTTTCATTTTTACTAGCTCTGACCTGACCTACACAATCCTGTTTTAAAACCTGCTCTATGGGAGCTTCGCACACTGGCCAAAAGATATTCTGAAGTCCTTGTGCCTCCAGGGACCCAGCACAACCCTGATGAAAAGCAGCAAAATGGGGGGACAAACAAGAAGATCTAGAATCCAGGCCAGTTTTGCCTCTACCACACCATATAGTCCAGGTGTTCATCTCTCTTATCTGAACCATGGAAAGAATGGACTAGATGATTTTTTTATTATTGAAGTAAATTGACTTACAGTATTAGTTGCAGGCCTACAACAAAGTGATTCCATATTGTTACACATTACAAAATGATCACAACAATGAGTCTGGTTACTATCTGTCACCATACAAAGTTATTACAATATTATTGACTATATCCTCTAGGCTGTACATTACATCCCCAGGACTTACGTATTGTATATCTGGAAATCTATCTGGTCTAATGTGTCATTTAAGGCCAGTGTTTCTTTATTGATTTTTCTGTCTAGATGATCTGTCCACTGAGATAAGTGGGGTGTTAAAGTCCCTTACTATTACTGTGCTACTGTCAATTTCTCCCTTTATGTTTGTTAATATTTGCTTTATGTATTTAGATGCTCCTATGTCAGGTGCATATATATTTAGAATTGTTATACCTTCTTGTTAGATTGATTCTTTTCTTTATATTTCACTTAATTTTTATTCTCAAATTACCCATTTTTATTCAATGTGTCAATAATAGTTTAAATTTATTGATGTATTTATGAAGCTTTATGCTCATTATTTCTTTTTGAATCTCATTCCTTTATTCTAGCTCAAGCTTTGTCTCCTGAAATGTAACCATTTGATATAGATTTTTTAACATCTTTATTGGATATAATTGCTTTACAACGGTGTATTAGTTTCTGCTTTATAACAAAGTGAATCACCTATACATATACATATATGCCCGTATCTCCTCCCTCTTGCGTCTCCCTCCCACCCTCCCTATCTCACCCCTCTAGGTGGTCACAAAGCACCAAGCTGAGCTCCCTGTGCTATGTGGCTGCTTCCCACTAGCTACCTATTTTACATTTGGTAGTGTAGATTGATTCTTTTATCATTATATAATGTCCATCTTTGTCTCTTGTTACAATTTGGCATTATACGTGTCGCTACCCTTGCGTTTTTTGTTTCCATTTGCATGCAATAACTTTTTTCCATTACCTCACTTTAGGCTGTGTCTTTAGATCTGAAGTCAGCTCCTTATAGGCAGCATATATATGAGTCTTGTTTTTTTAATCCATTCAGCCACTCTGTCTTTTCACTGGAGCATTTAGTCCATTTACATTTAAATTGATAAGTATGTACTTATTGACATTTTATTCATTGTTTTCTGGGGTTTTTTTTAGTACTTTTTATTCCTTTCTTCTTCTTTTGCTCGCGTTCCCTGTGGTTTAGTGTTATGTGTGGATTCCTTTCTCTTTTTTCTGTGTATCTATTATAGATTTTGGATTGTGGTTACATTGAGGTTCTTATATAACAACATATATGTATATATAGTGCTGATCTTAAGGTGATGATCTCTTAAGTTCAAATGCATTCCAACAAGCCTGCATTTTTACCCTGCCCACTTTAATTTTTTTTACATAATATTTTATTCCTTTGGTTTTATGTGTCCCTTAACCTCTTACTGACTGTGGATATAGTTGATTTTACTATTGATACTTTTGTCTTTTAATCTTCCTACTAGCTATAAAGGGTTGATCTATTACTTTTACTGTATGTTTGCCTTTGCAAATGAGATTTTTTTTTCTTGCTTAATTTTTATGTTTCTACTTGTGGTCTTTTTTTCCACTTAGAGAAGTCCCTTTAACATTTCTTGTAAAGCTGGTTTAGTGGTGCTAAACTCTTTTAGCTTTTCTCATCTGTAAAACTCTTTATTTCTCCTTCAAATTGAAGTGAAGGCCTTACCAGGCAGAGTATTCTTGGTTGTAGTTTTTTTCATTTCATCATTTTGAATACATAGTGCTACTCCCTTCTAGCCCGCAAAGTTTCTACTGAAATTCAGCTGGTAGTCTTTGGGAGTTCCCTTGTACATAGCTAGATGCTTTTCTCTTGCTGTTTTTAAGAATCTCTATATTTAAATATTTTGGCCATTTTAATTACAATATGTCTTGGTGTGAACCTCTTTGGGTTCATCTTGTCTGGGACTCTCTGTGCTTCCTGGACCTGGATGTCTGTTCCTTTCCCCAAGTTAGGGAAGTTTTCAGCTATTATGTCTTCATGTAACTTCTCTGCCCCCTCTTCTCTCTTTTCTTTTCCTGAGACCCCTATAATGTGACTGTTAGTGTGCTTGATGTTTTCCCAGAGGTCTCTTAAACTATTCGTATTTTTTAAAACTCTTTTTATTCTTTCTGTCCAGCTTGAGTGATTTCCACTCTTCTGTCTTCCAGTTCACTGATCTTTTCCTCTGTATCATCTATTCTACTGTTGCTTCCTTCTTGTGCATTTTTTTTTTTTTTTTTTTTTGCGGTACGCGGGCCTCTCACTGTTGTGGCCTCTCCCGCTGCAGAGCACAGGCTCCGGACGTGCAGGCTCAGCGGCCATGGCTCACGGGCCCAGCCGCTCCGCGGCACGTGGGATCTTCCCGGACCGGGACACGAACCCGTGGTCCCCTGCATCGGCAGGCGGACTCTCAAGCACTGCGCCACCAGGGAAGCCCCTTTGTGCATTTTTTATTTCAGTTACTGTGTTCTTCATCTCTTTTGGTTCTTCTTCATATTTTCTAGGCCTTTGTTAAACTCTCGCTGTGTTCATCCGTTCTTTTCCCAAGTTTGTTGTGCAGCTCTATGATCTTTACCTCGAACCCTTTATTGGATTGATTGCTTATCTCCACTTCACTTAGTTTTTCTTCTGGGGTTTATCTTGTGTCTTCATTTGGAATGTATTCCTCTGTCTACTCATTTTGCCTAATTCTCTGTGTTCTTTTCTATGTATTACATAGGTCTGTTACACTTCCCAGTTTTGGAGAACTGACCTTATGGAGGAGATGTCCTCTGGGGTTCCCCTCTGGTCACCAGAGCTAAATGCTACAGGGGTGCCCCAATGTTGGTTTTGTGGGTCCTACTTTCATGACAAGGCTGACTATTGTGCATGCACTGGTGTGTGGGGCTGGACTCTGGCCCAGCTGGCTGTGAGGACCTGCTTCCTTCAGTGGCTGTCAGTTACAGGAGGCAGGGCCTTGTCCTAGCCTGGCTGGCTTGCAGACCAGGGGATTCTGGGTCTTGTTCCGACCTGCTGCTGGGCAAGGCCAGGTCCGATTGTGGCTGCCTTCGTGGCCATGTGGTCCCAGAGACCATGTCTGCCTGCTGGTGGGTGGAGCTGGGTCCTGGGGTGGCTGGCTGTGGGGCTCTGGAGGTCTTGTAGCTGGTGTCAAGACCCAGGAGGGCTCCAGGGCTGGTGCCAGCACACAAATGGGTGAGGTCAGGTTACTATCCAGCTTTCTGTTTGGCCTTGGGGGTCATGGACCTGGTGCGGGTACACTGACTGTGGGCACATTCCTGGCACTAACAGGCTAGGGGGAGGACTCCAAAATGGTGCTTGCCAGCACCAGTGTCCTTGTGGTATGATGAGCTCCCCAGATGGCTGCCACCAGAGTCTGTGTTCCCATGGGGTATCTCTGTTGCCTTCTGCCTCTCCGGGAGGCTCTCCAAGGTCAGCAAGTGGGTCTGACCCAGGCTCCTTTAAAGTTACTGCCTCCGCTCTAGACTTGGAGCTTATGAGATTTTGTGCATGCCCTTTAAGAGCAGAGTCTGTTGCCTACAGCCCTCCACCCCTCCCATACAGAAGCTCCATTGGCTTTCAAATCCAGATATTCTGGGGGCTCATCTACCTCGTGCAAGACTCCTGGACTGGGGAGCCTGATGTGGGAATCAGACCCCTCGCTCCTTGGAGGACCCCTCTGCAATTGTGATTATTCTCCTGTTCGTGGGTGGCCTACCCAGGGGTGTGTGTCTTGACTACACTCATCTCCGCCCCTCCTACCCGTCTCATGGCGTTTCCTTCTTTATCTTTTCAGTCGTGGAAAATCTTTCCTGTGAGTCTTCAGATCGTTCTCATCGATGGTTGCTCTGTAAATTGTTGTAATTTTGGTGTGCCCGTGAAAGAAGGTGAGCTCAAGGTCTTCCTCCACCTTCTTGGCCTACCTGGACTAGATGATGTTAAGTGCCCTTCCAGCTCCTACTTTCTAAATGTCTGTGAAAACAGAAAGATCAGTACACTCAAAGCTCTGTAGCTATATCTCTTCCTGACACAGCATCCCACAGTCTTTAACACGTACTTCACACACATCATTTCATATAATGAACACAATCCTGAAGCTCAATTTTTACTTGGAGATTAGGAAGTTGAAGCATGGGCTTACCTACAATTATTTAAGTAACTGAAATTCACAATGTCTGGCATCACAGCCAAGGCCATTTACATTTCTACTACTTTAGCTCCCTTAAAAAAATTTCAAGTGGAGTCAAGAAAACATACTTTGGTATGATGAGAAGAAGAAATAACATTAAATAAGAACTTACCATGTATAAGATACCATTCACAACTATTTTCCAATCCTATGGGATACATTATTACTACCGTCATTTTACAGATAAGGAAACTAAAAAGCAGTTAAATAATTTGCCCAAGCTCATACAGCTAGTAATAGCTGGAATTTGAACCCAGGTCTCATTCCTAAAGTCCCTTCCTCAATATCTTAATGAGAACTATTTGTCTACGTGCCAGTTGTTAGTGTTTAAGTTATTTATATAAGTGGCCAGTTCCACTCCAGAAGCAGCTGCTTTGAGAAAGGGAAAGCTAGGGGTGTATCAGGACCCAAATTAAGCTGTCATCTATGACATAAGCGCATCTGTCTTACTCATAGCTAGAATACATGGGACATGCTGCAGGGCTTTGGAATTGCTGTCTGTTCCTAAATTTCCTCTCATCTAGTCACTTAAAAGATTTTAGGGGGTTTCCCTCGTGGCGCAGTGGTTGCGAGTCCGCCTGCTGATGCAGGGGACACGGGTTCGTGCCCCAGTCCGGGAAGATCCCACATGCTGCGGAGCGGCTGGGCCCGTGAGCCATGGCCATTGAGCCTGCACGTCCGGAGCCTGCGCTCCGCAACGGGAGAGGCCACAATAGTGAGAGGCCCACATACCGCAAAAAAAAAAAAAAAAAAAAAAAAAAAAAGATTTTAGGAAAAAAAATTATGTTCTATTTAGATTTTTGTTTTATATTTATGTGCTTTATATTTTCATATTTTATTTCCATTATATGTTATTAATATACTGTGTAATATACAATCACAGGCGTGAAATACAAAAAATGCACAAGGAACTTTGGTAATAGTGACATGAAAGAGTGGCTCAGAGGATGAGATAAGTGTATAGAAAACAGCCCCAGGGAAATGAAATCATTTAATGCATGAACAAACATATAGGGAAATGCTGAAGTTGGCTTTGCTTCCACAGGTCACTTTTCACCCCACAACCTTTGCATATACCTTCCAAATCCCCACCTCCAAGTTTTTGCTTACTTTTCCTTCTCCTTGCTTAGAATGTTGTTCCTTTCATTCTCCCTGTCAAACTCTCAACCACCATTTAAAGACTGGTTCAAGTGCCACCTCTCCCTGGAAGGATTTCCTGACCTCTCCTCTCTGTATGAATTCCCAAGACATGGAGTTTGCCAAACCACCATGCATTTAGTCATTTCCTGATTTGTATGATTCTTTGACGTTTTTAAGACTTACCTCCTTACCTAAAATGTAATCTTCTTGAGGACCAAAATCATGGCCTACAATCATGGCTTCTTCTTATGATCATTATACTTCTGAATCTCAAGTAGGACCCAACACCAAGCTTACTTAGTTCAGGAACACCTCAGAAGATATTAGGAAGTGACCTCAGAGACTAGGTTACTCTACTCCCCGAGGAAAGGGGCTTGTGTCATAGAGCGCATAGCGGTAATACTCAGTTTACCTGATCAAGTCTTTTACCCTTTGTGATATCCCCTGATTTGACTGGAAGCAACTACTGACTGATTTGACTGGAAGCAACTACTGACTGAAATAACAGTTGAATACAGACCAGTCCTGAGGAATAATATGAGGAAGAGCTTGGCTGAAGTGGGAGAGGAGGGAAGTGTGGGGAGGAATGAAACTTAGCTGCCAGGACTTATTATGAGTGCTGTGCAATTTAGGCTGAGTACTTACTGGCTGGAGGTCACAGCAGAAAACTGGGTACCTGAGGCAGGAAAGCAGGAGAGAACCGGAGAAGCCATGCAATCACAGAAGCATCTGGCACTCAGTAAATATCTTCCTGGAAGTAACAATCACTTCCCTCACATGTGTATAGCCCTTCACAAACCCCATTCACAGTCACTGTCTAACTGGCTCCTCACAAATACTCCAGGAACTGAACAGCATGAGTTATCTCCATTTTACAGCTAAGAATACTGAGGTCAGGCAATTAAAAGAAATATATCTTGCCTAGTTCATCCACCTGTAATATTGCTGCCTTTCATTGTTTTAGTTTACAACCCCGAAAATTGTAGCAAACCGATGATAATACAAATGATTCTTGTCCGTAAAAAAGAAAGAAAGAAATATATCCTGGGCTAGGAGCCAGAGGAAGATGGATCCAGTATATCCTTGCCATTAACTCACTTTACGAACCTGGGCAAGTCCCTTTCTTTCTCTGAGTTCAAATCCTCAATCTGTAAAACAGGTCAATGATCCATGCTCAGGCTAGAGAGAAAGGTAAGTAATAAATCACCTTTCTGGAGAAGACACTACCTCAAAGAACTCACGAAGGATAAACAGGAGTTGGTCAGGCAGAGATGGGGAAGGCCATTCCAGAAAGAAACAGAATAAACAAAAACCCAGAGGAGTAGTGACAGGGATCTTTGTCCCAGCTTTCTGCCTGTCCAGCAAGCCAAGCAAATTTTATAAACGCTTACTAAGGGTGTACTCTGGGCTTGAGACTGAGGGAAGATAAAATAAAGAAAATGAAGCAAACTCAGGATCCTGTTAGTCCCATATCCCCAGGCCACAGCTATCAGGATCCCTGGGACTACTGCTGCTGCAAGCAGATGATTGGTTTTGGTTTGTCTTATGGTGACAGAAGTACGAGTCTACAGGCATCTGATGAAAACTTGTGTCTACACAAAAACGTGGAAGTGAATATTCACAGCAGTGTTATTCAAAAGAGTCAAAAAGTAGAAACTCAAATGTACCTCAGCTGATGAATGGATAAATCAAACGTGGTATAGCCACACAATGGAATGTTATTTGGTCCTTAAAAAAAAAAAAAAGAAAAAAGAAATCCAGATCCTTGCTACATCATGGATGAACCTTGAACACATTATGCTAAGTGAAAGAAGCTAGTCCCAAAAGGCCATATATTGTATGATTTCATTTATATAAAATGTCCAGGAAAGGCAAATCCATAAACAGAAAGTAGATCAGTGGTTGGCAAGGGCTGAAGGAAGGGAGAAATGGGGTATGGATACTAACAGTTTCTTTTTAGGGTGATGAAAATATACTGTAATTAGACAGTTGTGATGGTTGTACAAGCTTGTAATGTACTAAAAATCACTGAATTGTACACTTTGAGATGGTGAACTATGTGGTACATGAATTACATCTCAATGTTTTTAAAAAAGTAAATGTAATTTACCATATTAACAAAATAAAGAAGATAACGTATGGAATCAATTAATGCAAAAACGGATTTGCTAAAATTCGACATCCAACTGTGATTAAAACCTCTTAGTAATCTAGGATTACAAGGGAATTTACTTCATCTAGTAAAAAAAGCTAATTACCAAAAACCCTAGAGCAAAAACCATACTAAGTGATGAAATGTTGACAGTTTTCCCTCTTAGATTAGAAATAAGACAAGGATGTGCTACCACTACTTCTATTCATCATTATACTGAAGGTACTAGCAGTACAATTAGGAAAGTAAAAGAAGAAAATGAAGGATTAGAAAGGAAGAAACAAAACTATCACAATTTATGGATAATATGATCATGTATACAAACATAGAAAGTTCTAATAGAAAAAAACTTCATATCTTAGAGTAGGTAAAGATTTCAGATATAGAACAGAAAGCATTAGAAAGGAAATAATTAATAAATTTGACTATATTAAAATTCTATCAAAGACACCATGTCATGTATCTATCAAAGATACCATCAAGAGCATAAAGAGTACTCCTGAGCATATATCCAGAAAAGACAAAAACTCTAATTCAAAAAGATACATGTACCCCAATGTTCATAGCAGCACTATTTACAATAGCAAGGACATGGAAGCAAACTGAATGTCCATCAACAGATGAATGGATAGAGAAGATGGACGTATATACAATGGAATATTTTAAGCTGTAAAAGAGAATGAAATACAGTAAGTCCCCTACATATGAACCTTCGAGTTGTGAACTTTCAAAGATGCGAACACGGAGCTTACTAATGAAGCCCTGACAGAATTGGAGGCCCAGAGAAAGGACGAAGACAGACAAGAGGAAGAAGAAGTAACTGAAGAGAGTCACGACGCAGGAAATGGTAAGGGGATTTTCTTTATCTGAGGAGGCACTGTTAGTTTTTGAGGCATAGGACCCAAACGTAGAATGGTACACGAAGGTTGCAGCGGCCGTTCAGAACGCAATCCAGTGCTACCATGTCATCTATGATGAGAACAAAAGAGCTACTACCCAGACATCACTGGATCGTTTTTTCAAGAGGGTAGATAGAATTGAATCCAGCAAGGAACCAGACCCTGTGCCATCAGCGTCAGGCATCAGTGAAACTGCAGCCTGGCCTCCATCTCCTGCTGTTGATGATCCCTCAGCTCTACCATCTCCCACCTCCTCTCCCTCCTCCAGTCAGTAACTCTTCTTGCCTGTTCACTCGATGCGAGCCCCTATATGCCAGCTGTTGTACTGTACTACTGTACTTTTCAAGGTACTGTACTGTAAGATTAAAAATGTTTTCTTTATTTTTGTGTTTGTTTTTTATGTATAATTTGTGTGAAAAGTATTATAAACCTATTACAGCACAGTACTATATAGCCGATCGTGTTAGTTGGCTACCTAGGCTAACTTCGTTGGACTTAGGAATGCGTTCTTGTAACAGAATGTTCTTATGTAGGAGACTTAACTGTAAAACTATTTGCAGCAACATGGACAGACCCAGAGATTATCATACTAAGTGAAGTAAGTGGGACAGAGAAAGATAAATATCATATGATATCACTTATATGTGGAATATTTTTAAAATGACACAAATGAACTTATTTAGAAAACAGAAATAGGCTCACAAACATAGAAAACAAACTTATGGTTATCAGTGGGGAAAGGGCCAGGGGAGGGATAAATTAGGAGTTTGGGATTAACAGATACACACTACAATATACAAAACAGATAAATAACAAGGACCTACTGTATAGTACAGGGAACTATATTCAATATCTTGTAATAACCTATAATTGAAAAGAATCTGAAAAAGAATATATATGTGAAAAAGTATCCCTGAAACTAATATAATACTGTAAATCAACTATACTTCAATAAAATTTAATTTTTATTTTTAAAAGAGTCTATTACTGAAATCAACCCTATATTCATCAATACTACAATGGAAGATATTCTTATAAGAGAATATTATATAGCAATGAAAATAAACATGTATGTAAAAAAAATAGAAATATCTTATAATCAATGTTAATCTAATGAAGGCAAAGAAAATAACATACACTGCATGATTCTATGCATAGAAAGTTCAACAACAGGCAAACTCATTTATGATGTTTATCTTCTGAAGGAGACAGATGTTAGTGCCTGAAAGGGAAAACATAGGGAGCTTACAGGGGGCTGGTTATACCCTGTTTGTTGGTCAAGGTAGTGGCCACACAGGTGCTCAATGTGATAATTCATTGAGCTGTACACTGCTGAACTGTGCGTTTTTCTATATAAAGATTTAACAAATGCAGTGGAGGAACATACAAGAATCATGGTTCATGAGCTACATATGACCTTACAGAGCATTCAGTCCAATTTATTCATTTTACAGATGAGAAAGAAACTGAAGCCTAGAGAAGGTCATGGAGTTGTCACACAACAAGTGGAAACATTGCAATAGGGACAAAACCCCAAGCAAGATATTTTATATTTTTTAACAGATGCATTTATTTTTTTAATAAATTTATTTATTTATTTTTGGCTGCGTTGGGTCTTCATTGCTGCACGCGGGCTTTCTCTAGTTGCGGTAAGTGGGGGTTACTCTTCGTTGCGGTGCGTGGGTTTCTCATTGTGGTGGCTTCTTTTGTTGCGGAGCATGGGCTCTAGGCACACAGGCCTCAGCAGCTGTGGCACACGGGCTCAGTAGTTGTGGCTCACAGGCTGTACAGTGGAGGCTCAGTAGTTGTGGCACATGGGCTTAGTTGCTCCGCAGCATGTGGGATCTTCCCAGGCCAGGGCTCAAACCTGTGTCCCCTGCCTTGGCAGGCAGATTCCTAACCACTGCACCACCAGGGAAGCCCCAGGATATTTTTAAATGTTATTACTTAGAGAATCGTGAACACATAGTTGGCTGATAAGCCTAACTCCTGGTATATCGTATGTACAGCAATGTTTCCAACCCTGTTGACAACAACTATGTAAGTGAATTAGGAGAACACAGAGGAAGAGAAAGAAAGAAAGGGAAAAGGGAGATGGTTAGAGTAAGAAAGAAAAAAAGAGTATCTGAGATTTGTAGTTTTAAGAGGCTTACCTTTTTTGGCCTCAGTTTCAAATACAGTATTTGTTCCAGAGGCCCAGGCCCATGTCCAGAGCTTAGAATCCTGCTTCTGACGTTACAGAGAACTCTTGAGAACTTCTTGGGAAACCTCTCCTTGGGTCTGCTTAGTCTCAGTGCACAAAATTCTTTAATCTGGCCTTTCCAATAGCCCTATCTAAGCCAACAGGAAATACAGCCTAGATGTAGGAAGAGAAAGGCTTTTTACCCCAGGACAATTCTTTAATTCTATATTGGAGCAACTCCACTAAGAGTTGTTATTTCTTAAATCTCATAACAACTCAAGGGTTAATCACAGATTCCAAAAGAAAGCCATGACTGCAAGCAGTAATAGCCACAAAATTACTTCCAACTCTTAATAAAGCTGCAGTTTGCATAACCTTTTTCACACCTTTAGCTTTATAATCCATTCAGCAACTCTGTGAGGTAAATATTATTATGTACCTATATTACAGGTAAGACAACTGAGGTGAAGGAAGGTAGAGCAACTTACCAAAGGTCGCAGAGTCAGGGATGGTCAATGGTGATAACCTCAAGTGCTTGAACTCCAACGTAGCTGCTTCTACGTGCACTGTGCCTTCCCCATATTGCAGACCAGGTGAATGTGAATGGATGTCATTAAATGCAAATTTGTTTTAAAGTTAAAAGAACTAACTAACTCATTTCTACTAAAGGCATTAGTCTGAACATCTCTAGGATGGGGAAACTTCAAATACTATATGGTGTCTGAGGACTTAGAAGAATTAAAGAGCACAGTACAGAAATCAAGAGACAATGGTTGAAATGCAGACTCCATGCACTGCAACCATGCAGCATGTGACCTCGGGCAGGTCCTTGATTCTCTGAGCCCAAGAGTATCACTGTTGTACAGTGGAAAGGTGCTTGGAATCATAGAGAAGAGCTAAAATCCCAGTTCAGCCATCCTAAGTAGAAGACCTTGGGCAAGTTACTTTAAAACTATGAACCTCAGTTTGCTGTCTACAGAGTGAAATATTTATCTCCCTGAAAGGATCAGTACACTTCACAAACATGAAAGTTCCTAGTATAATATGTGGTAACTAACAGGCATTCAATAGATAGTAGCTTGGTTATTGCTGTTTCTATTTTACGGTTATTACTATTGTGTTATTGCTATTTGTTATTAATATTTTTATTATTGCTGTTCTTATTATTTTCAGGATCAACTAAGGTAAAGAAAATGTATTTACTTTGTAGAAGCTAAAGAGATTTACAAACATGAGTTATCATTAAATGAAGGAAAGGGTCAGAGTAAGATTTCCCAACCCACTCATTAAGACAGAGAAACTGTGGCTGAGGAAAAAGAAGAATGAATCACCTGATTTCATGAAACTAGAGATTAAAGGCTTGAGGAAATGAAGTGGAAAAAGAAGCCTGCAACCCTATCCATCCTATATTTGGCCAAATCTATTTGCTTCCTGGTAGCATGGGAAATGAGGCTGACATTGCCAAGTCCCAGGTTGCCGTACAGCCGTCCAAGTCTCATCACGGATCACTGACCTTGTTTATTTTTTCAAGATTTATTTTTAAGAAGCCCCTCTCATTAGTTCAGCTGAGCTAATCTAAGCTCAAGGCAGTAAAAACTCCAAACTGGAGAGAGGAAACACTGACGTAGTCCAGTTTTTAAATCAACTTTGTTAAAATCTTCCCAAGCTTGGAGAATTCCACCTTCGTTGTGAAAACGCAGCCAGAAAAGAATTCTAAACTACATGCTGTAGGACTTCTTAGAATAAACCAAAGGCTCCAGATCCTAGCCACAGGAACCAGGCTTTCCCACAGGGAATTCTGCAACTCAGCGCCACCTAACACAGGCCCTCAATTACAGCCTCTTGCAACCATTTACACATCCCCCCAGGCACACACTGAAGCCACGCTGGAGGTCAGCATTAGGTAATGCCCATAGACATTCTACCCATTGCCAGCTCAAATCTCAACCACTAACGCAGCCCACAGAGAGCTCTTCTTTCTCATCTCCCAAATCCCCTTAGACCCCAAAACTACAACTCTGGAAATTCTGACGCTGAAAGTCTGGGTGGGACCCAGGCAGCTGTATTTCAGAAAAGCACCATGAGTGAGTCAATTTGTGTAAGCTGGGCTGGGAACAACTAACAGAGATAGAATGTTGTGACATAATCTTTAGGAAGACTTAGTTCCACACTCATCCCTGCCACTTTCCAGGTGTGAGACCTTGATCAATTTACTTTTCTCTAAGCCTCAGCCTCCCCAGGTGAAAATGAATTGTTGTGGGTATCAGATAAAACAAGAAATGAGGTTTCCTTTAAAAATAAAATAGTTCAGGGCTGGAGATGGCCAAGACGGTGTAGGAAGACCCTGAACTCACTTCTTCCCACAGACACACCAAAATTACAACAATTTACAGAGCAACTACCTATGAGAATAACCCGAAGAATAGCAGAAAAGATTTACCACACCTAAACATGTAGAGAAGGAACCACAGCAGGATGGGTAGAAAGAGCAGAGATGCAGTATAGTCAGGACCCACTCCCCTGGGCCAGTAACCCAAAAACAGGAGGAATATCACAATTGCAGAGGTTCTCCGCAAGGCGAGGGGTTGAAGCCTCACATTGGGCTCCGCATCCGGAGGGTCCTGAACCAGGAAGATGAGCCCCCAGAAAGTCTGGCTTGGAAAACCAGTGGGTCTTCTGTTCAGGAGAGCTGGAGGAAAGAGCCTACACTTTTTTTTTTTAACATCTTTATTGGAGTATAATTGCTTTACATTGTTGTTTGTTTCTGCTGTATAACAAAGTGAATCAGCTATACGTATACATATATCCCCATGTCTCTCCCTCTTGCATCTCCCTCCCATCCTCCCTATCCCACCCCTCTAGGTGGTCACAAAGCACTGAGCTGATCTCCCTGTGCTATGCAGCTGCTTCCCACTAGTTATCTATTTTACATTTGGTAGTGTATATATGTCCATGCCACTCTCTCACTTCGTCCCAGCTTACCCTTCCCAATCCCCGTGTCCTCAAGTCCACTCTTATTAAAGGGGCACACTCAAAAGCTCACACACTCTGAGTTCCAGTGTAGAGGCAGTAGTTTGAAAAGACCCTGAGTCAGACACATTTGCTAATGTTGGAGAGCCTCACAGAGAGTCAGGAGGCAACTGGGACTCTCCTGGGGGAAAGCGTTGCTTCTCTGGTAATTCAGAGGAGAAATGATATCTTTTTATTGAAGCATAGTTGATTTACGATGTTGTGTTAGTTTCAAGTGTACAGCATAGTGATTCAGTAGTTTTGCAAATTATATTCCATTATAGGTTATTACAAGATATTGGGTATAGTTCCCCTGTGCTATACAGTAAATCCTTGCTGCTTATCTATTTTATATATAGTAGTTTATATCTAGTTTGTATCTGTTAATCCCATACCCCTAATTTGTCCCTTCCTCTTTCCCTCTCCCCTTTGGTAAACATAAATTTGTCTTCTATGTCTGTGAGTCTCTTTCTGTTTTATATACAGATTCATTTGTATTATTATTTTTTTAATTCATACTAAATTCTTTTTCTTTTGTTTTTCTTTCTATTTTTTTTTAACATCCTTATTGGAGTATAATTGCTTAACAGTGCTCTGTTAGTTTCTGCTTTATAACAAAGTGAATCAGCTATACATATACATATATCCCCATATCTCCTCCCTCACACCCTTCCTATCCCACCCCTCTAGGTGGTCACAAAGCACAGAGCTTATCTCCCTGTGCTATGCGGCTGCTTGACACTAGCTATCAATTTTACATTTGGTAGTGTGTATATGTCCAAGCCACTCTCTCACTTCATCCCAGTTTACCCTTCCCCCTCTCCGTGTCCTCAAGTCCATTCTCTACGTCTGCATTTTTATTCCTGTCCTGCACTTAGGTTCTTCAGAACCACTTTTTTTTTTTTTTTAGATTCCATATATATGTGTTAGCATACGGTATTTGTTTTTCTCTTTCTGACTTACTTCACTCTGTATGACAGACCCTAGGTCCATCCACCTCACTACAAATAACTCAATTTCGTTTCTTTTAATGGCTAAGTAATATTCCATTGTATATATGTGCCACATCTTCTTTATCCATTCATCTGTCGATGGACACTTAGGTTGCTTCCATGTCCTGGCTATTGTAAATAGTGCTGCAGTGAATATTGTGGTATATGACTTTTTGAATTATGGTTTTCTCAGGGTATATATCCAGTAATGAGATTGCTAGGTAGTATGGTAGTTCTATTTTTAGTTTTTGAAGGACCCTCCATACTGTTCTCCACAGTGGCTGTATCAATTTACATTCCCATCAACAGTGCAAGAGGGTTCCCTTTTCTCCACACCCTCTCCAGCATTTATTGTTTTTCTTTTTTTTGTGTGTGGTATGCAGGCCTCTCACTGCTGTGGCCTCTCCCGTTGTGGAGCACAGGCTCCAGATGCGCAGGCTCAGCGGCCATGGCTCACGGGCCCAGCCGCTCCGCGGCATGTGGGATCTTCCCGGACCGGGACACGAACCCGTGTCCCCTGCATCGGCAGGTGGACTCTCAACCACTGCGCCACCAGGGAAGCCCCAGCATTTATTGCTTGTAGATATTTTGATGACAGCCATCTGACCAGTGTGAGGAGATACCTCATTGTAGTTTTCATTTGCATTTCTCTAATGATTAGTGATGTTGAGCATCCTTTCATCTGTTTGTTGGCAATCTGTATATCTTCTTTGGAGAAATGTCTATTTAGGTTTTCTGCCCATTTTTGGATTGGGTTCTTGTTTTTTTCATATTGAGCTGCATGAGCTGCTTGTAAATTTTGGAGATTAATCCTTTGTCAGTTGTGTCATTTGCAAATATTTTCTCCCATTTGGAGGGCTGTTGTTTTGTCTTGTTTATGGTTTCCTTTGCTGTGCAAAAGCTTTTAAGTTTCATTAGGTCCTGTTTGGGTTTTTTTTGTTTGTTTTTATTTCCATTTCTCTAGGAGGTGGGTCAAAAAGGATCTTGCTGTGATTTATGTCATAAAGTATTCTGCCTATGTTTTCCTCTAAGAGTTTTAGAGCATCTGGCCTTAAATTTAGGTTTTTTAATCCATTTTGAGTTTATTTTTGTGTGTGGTGTTAGGGAGTGTTCTAATTACATTCTTTTACATGTAGCTGTCCAGTTTTCCCAAGCACCACTTACTGAAGAGGCTGTCTTTTCCCCATTGTATATTCTTTCCCCCTTTATCAAAGATAAGTTCACCACATGTGTGTGGGTTTATCTCTGGGCTCTCTATCCTGTTCCACTGATCTATATTTCTGTGTTTGTGCCAGTACCATACTGTCTTGATTACTGTACCGTTGTAGTATAGTCAGAAGTCCAGGAGCCTGATTCCTCCAGCTCAGTTTTTCTTTCTCAAGATTGCTTTGGCTATTCGGTGTCTTTTGTGTTTCCATACAAATTCTGAAATTTTTTGTTCTAGTTCTGTGAAAAATGCCCTTGGTAGTTTCATAAGGACTGCATTGAATCTGTAGATTGTTTGGGTAGTATAGTCATTTTCACAATGTTGATTCTTCCAATCCAAGAACATGGTATATCTCTCCATCTGTTTGTATCATCTTTCATTTCTTTCAGGTCTTTCTTCTCCTTAGGTAGGTTTATTCCTAGGTATTTTATTCTCTTTGCTGCAATGGTAAATGCATTGCATTGTGGTGCACAGGCTTCTCATTGTGGTGGCTTCTCTTTTTTTCAGAGCACAGGCTCTAGGCACACAGGCTTCAGCAGTTGTGGCTCGTAGGCTCTAGAGTGCAGGCTCAGTAGTTGTGGTGCACAGGCTTAATTGCTCCGTGGCATGTGGGATCTTCCTGGACCAGGGCTCGAACCTGTGTCCCCTGCATTGGCAGGCGGATTCTTAACCACTGTGCCACCAGGGAAGCCCTTGTTTGTTTTTTATGTATTATTTGTGTGAAAAGTTACTATAAACCTATTACAGTATAGTGCTATATAGCTCACTGTGTTAGTTGGTTTCCTAGGCTAACTTTGTTGGCCTTATGAACAAATTGGACTTAATGAATGTGCTCTCGGAACAGAACTTGTTCTTATGTAGGGGACTTACTGTACTGGGAAGTGCACTCTGTGGTATCACCTGTCACCCATACACTGTTTTTGGCACTGCCCTCAGCCCGGACTCATCCATGGGAATTCAGGCAATCAGCCCAGGTGTCCCTCAGGCACTGTACTCACAAAACCTCTAGCACAGATCTGTTGGCACAGAACCACTGAAGTCAGGCACCGAGACTGCCACAGTCACTCACCTGGACCCACCATGGGAGCTACTGAGTCAGTCCCAACCTTGGCCCCGCCTCAGTGTACTTGCGCAGCAAAGCCTGCAGCCACTATCGCCGGATCCACCCCAGCCACAGGAACACCAGTGATCTGCTTGGATATCCCAGACAAACTGAGTTTACATAGCTACGTGTGTCGCATAAGTCCCTGGGTTGCAGAACCACTGCACACTCAGATTTCAGTCCTGCTTCTGAAGTCGCTCAGCCTCTGGGGATCAGCTGGAATTTCAACCCCACCTCCACTTGCAACCTACCAGCGCTTGCGTGCTCCCAGAGCTCATAGAGATGGAGCCACTCCTGCTGTGAGCAAGTTGAGGAAAGCTGCTATGGTGGGGCCCATCCCTCCCCTCGTGCACATTAACCGTGGGGCTTCATTGGCAGAGCCCTGCCAGCTGTGAGCACGCTGAGAACGAGGCTGCTGTGGTGAGCCTCACCCCGCCCTTCGAGCATGCATGTTAACAATGGGGCTTCCATGGTGGACCTGGGCTCCTTCCTGCACACACCCCCAGTCGCAGCTTGGACCACACTCCAGGCCCTTCAGGCTGTCTCCATGAAGCCAATCCACCTTCTCTCTGGGTCTGTCCTCCGAATCCCAAGCTTCAGCACCTAGCACCTCACACACACCAGCAGACTTGTGTCTCAGGCTAGGGAGTGCAGGGAGGTGGCCAGATCCTCTGTGCCGGTCTTTCTCTGTTCTGCCTGCTGCAAACTGGCTGCTGCACTCTCCTCCAAGCCTCTGGAGCTCTCTTTCTGTTCTACCTGATATCCCCACCAGCGAAAGCGCTTCCCAGTGTGAGGGAACCTTTCCTCTTTCACAGCTCCCGCCCAGGGCACAGGTCCCATCCCAATTCCATTCTTTTTCTTTCCTCCTACCCAGTTATGTGGTGATCTTTTTTGTATTGGTTTTATGAGATCTTCTGCCAGCATTCAGCAAGTATTCTGTGAGAACTGTTCCACATGTAAATGTATTTTTGATGTATTTGTGGGAGGAGCTCCCCATCTTTCTATTCCACCATCTTGATCAGGCTCCCCTTGTTTTATTTCTGATCTTAGAGGGAAAATATTCATTGTTTCACCATTAAAATGATACTGGCTGTAGGTTTTCTGTAAATATTTTCCATCAGATTGAGGAAGTCTCATTCTATTCCTAGTTTGCCCAGAGCTTTGATCATAAATGGGTGTTAATTTTTGTCAAATATGCTTTTTCTACTTTATTTTGTTAATATGGTGGATTATAATGATTAATTTTCAAATGACATTTATCTGGCACTGTTGGGATAAACCCCACTTACTCATGATGCATTACCCTTTTTATATACTGATAGATTCAATTTGCTAATATTTTGTTCAGGATTTTTGTCTAAGTTCATGAATGATATTGATCTGTATATTTAGTACTTGTAACATCTTTGTCAGGTTTTATATGAGTTTATTGCTGACCTCAAAGAATCAGCTGGGAAGTGTTCCTTCCTCTTCTTTTTTCTGAGTTGGTATGGGATTTCCTTCCTTCCTTCCTTCCTTCCTTTTTATTTCTTAAATATTTGATCAACCAGTGAAACTCTTTGGCCCTGGACTTTTCTTTATGGTGAAGTTTTTGATATACAAATTTGACTCTGACAGATAGTAGGCTATTACAAATTTATGTATCTTTTCTCAATTCTAGTAAGTTTTGTATTTCAAAGAATTTCTCTACTTCAAGTTGTCAAATATAATGGCATGAAAATGTTCATAATATTCCTTTTTATGTCTAGGATCTGGAGTGATATTTCCTCTTTCATTCATCATTTATCATATTGGCAATCAAACTCTCTCTCGCTAAAAGTTTATCAATTTTATTTATCTTTTCAAGAACCAACCTTTCATTTTCTCTCTGTTTGTATCTTTTCTATTTCATTGATTCCTGCTGTCTTTAGTGTTTCCTTCCTTTTACTTAGAGATAAATTTACTTTTCTTTTTCTAGATTCTTAAGGTAGAAAATTAATCAATATTAAACCAATCTTCCCTCTAACATTTAAAGTTAGAAATTTCCCTCTAAGTCCTGCTTTAGCTGTACCCCACAAATTCTGTTGTTGTATATGCATTATCCTTTAGTTTGAAATATTTTCCAACTTCCCTTGTGATTTATTCCTTGATCAATGGGGTGTTAAGAAATACGTTAATTTCCAGCATCTAGAATTCATGTTTGTTTCTAATTTAATTTTGCTGTGGTCACAGAACATACTCTGTAAGATTTCAGTCTTTTGAAATTCATCTATTGATGACATTTTTCACACTTTTTAATTTTATGCATTCCTTAACTAATTATTGCAATTTTAGATATTTTTACTTTTGTCTTTTAACCTTCATGCTTGCTTTTAACCTTCATGCTTGCTTTATAAGTGATTGATCCCCTACCTTTATTATATATTTACATTTTCCAGTGAGATTTTAAGTTTTGTATGTTTTCTTATTATCAGTTAGTGCCATTTCTTTTCAGTTTAAAGAAGTCCCTTTAATATTTCATGTAGAATCAGTGTAGTGGTGATAAACTCCTTTAGCTTTTGCTTATCTTGGAAACTCTTAATCTCTCCTTCATTTCTGAATGATAAACTTGCTGGGTAGAGAGTTCTTGGTGAGATTTTTTTTTCCTTTCAGCACTTTGAATATGTCCCACCACTCCTTTATTGCCTCAAGTTATTTTTCTCTTGCTGCTTTAAGGATTTCCTCTTTATCCTTAACTTTCACCATTTTAATTGTAATGTGTCTCTTTGGGTTCATCTTATTTGGAGCTCTCTGGGCTTCCTGGACCCAGATATCTGTTTCCTTCCCCAGATTAGGAAATTTTTTAGTCACTATTTCTTCAAATAATTTTTCTGGCCCTTTCTCTCTCTCTTCTCCTTCTGAGACCCAAATGTTATTCCACATGACGTTTTCCCAAATCTTCCATATAATATCTTCACTTTTTAAAATTCTTTCTTCATTTTGCTGCTCTGTCTGGGGGAGTTCCACCATTCTTTTAGCTTGCTCATTAGTTTTCCTACCTCATCTACTCTGCTGTTGAAGCTGCTAGTGCATTTTTTCAATTCAGTCATAACTTCTATTTGGTACTATCTTATATTTTTTATCTCATTGTGAAAGTTCTCACTATGTTCATCCTTTCCTCTCCCGAGTTTGATGAGCATATTTATGACCATTACATTAAAGTCTATCAGGTAGATTGCTTATCTCAGTTTCATTTAGTTGTTTTTCTGAGGTTTTTGTCTTGTTCATTTGATTAGACCATATTCCTCCCTCTCCTCATTTTGCCTAATTCTCTGTTTCTTTCTATGTATTAGGTTTATCAGCTGTCTCTCCCAGGCTGTTGTATAGATTGTCATGTAGTCTATTTGGGGAAATACGCCATGTACACTTGAAAATATTCTGCAGTTGTTGGGTAAAATGTTGTATGTCAATTAGGTCAAGGTGGCTGAAAGTGCTGTTCAGACTTCTAAATTCTTTTTATTTTTTGTGTTTAATTGTTCTTTCAAGTACTGAGTAAAGAATGTTAAAATCTCCAACTATGATCTCTCTTTCAGTTGTTGTCTAACATGTTTTGAAACTCTGTTATTAACTGAAAACAGAGTTATAACTATAATGCATTCCTGATATACTGACCTTTTCATCATTATGAAATCTATCTCTGTTTCCAGTAATGTTCCATGTTTTGAAGTTTATTCTTTTTCAGAAAATATTTTTATGTTTATTGTTTGCATGGCATATCATTGTCCCATCCTTTCACTTTGTAATCTATTTGTACCTTTGTATTTGAAGTATTTCTTTTGTAGACAGCATATGGTTGGGTCTTGTGTTTTTCTATCTAGTCTGACAATCTCTACTTTGATTTGAGTATTTGATCCATTTATACTTGATGTAAGTAATTAAATGGTTGAATTAATGATGACCATGTTTCAACTTGTCTTCTATTTGTTTTGTCTGTTATTTTGCCTCCTTTGTCCTTTTCTCTCTGAATCCATCTACTATAAAGAGAGATTCTCTTGCTGGCATTGAAGAAAAATCTGCCACATTGTGAGTGGGCCAAATGGCTAGGACTGGATATGGTCTCTAAACTCAAATCAAAACCCAGTCAACAGTGATCACAAAAAAAGGGACATTTCAGTTCCTGTAAGGAACTAAATTCTGCCAACAACCAGTGATCTTGGAGACTCTAAGTCTCAGAAGAGATTGCTGCCCAGGCCAACACCTCAATGTTAGCCTGGAGAGACTCTATGCAGACGACCCAACAAACCCATGCCTCCACCCGTGACCCACACAAACTGTGAGATGATAAATTTGTGTTGTATTGAGCTGCTAAATTTGTGGTAATTTTTTCTATAGCAATAAAAACTAATACATATGGTAATAGAATCTATCCAAAATGAAGCAAAGAAATTAAATAGGCTAAAAATAAACATGAACAGAGTTTCAGTCACTTATAGGATAAAATGAAACTGTCTAACATCTATGTAATTGGAATCCCAGAAATAAGGTAGAGGCAAAAAAAATTTTGAAAAATAAAGACTGAAAATTTATCCAGTTTGATAAAAATTATACTCTGACTGATCTAAGGAGCTCAAAAAACTCCAAGCAGGATGGACACACACACACACACAAACACACTCACTCACTCACTCATACACACACTCATATACAACAAGATAAACTATAATCAAATTACTGAAAACCAGTAATAAGAGAAACAATCTTTAAAAGCAGCCAGAGAAAAAGGACATATACAAGTAAAAAAACAATGATTTTTTTTAAAAAATGGAAGATCTTTTTGGAAGACTTTTCATAAGAAACTATATGAGACAGAAGACAAAGGATCAACTTCTTCAAAGGTCTGAAAAATATATCCTAAAGCTAGAGAGGTGATAAAGCATTCCAGTGGCAGCAGTAGGTGCAGCAGTACATGCCCATCTTGGAGATGGTCATGGTGCAAGATGTGACACTATGCTTAGTGTTCAAGGCTCTATTCTCCCCAAACTGAATTGGTCTGGACTGTGTTTTCGGCTTCTTTCCAGTCTTCCTTGTTCCTTGCCTGATTCCAAACTTGGTCCACCCCTTCTAGGTATCTCTTGGAGGTACTCAAACAGCCTTCTCATGCATTTACTTAGTTCAGGCAAAATTGGTTTCCCTAATTGGGCAACTAAAAAATCTTAAAAACAGGAAAAATTCTTAATTTATTTCCTACTTACCTTACTTTCTTATCATCATTCACCACAGTTGGAAGTTGGGGTCAAGTTAACTGAGTACTTTTCTAAGGCATTATAGCCATGTCTTTTACCCCAATTTAAACAGCTCTTTGAGTTTTCCTTTAAAAGTTCTCTCCGTTCATGCTTTCCTCAACATTCCCATATTTTTTTCATTTCTTCATTGGATTACTGTTATGGGCTAAATTGTGTCCCACATTCATATGTTGAACCTCAAAATCTGACTATATGGAAACTAGATTAAAATGAGGTCATTGGGGTTGGCCCTGATCCAGTCTGACTAGAGTAGAGAAAATTTGGACACACAGAGAGACATGAGGCAGGGGTGGGCACAGGTGTGCACAGAAGAAAGGCTGTGTCAGGACACAGAAGAAAGTGGCTATCTGAAAGCCAAGGAGAGAGGCCTCAGTAGAAACCAAACCCGCTGACACATTGATCTTGCACCTCTAGCCTCCAGAACTGTGCGAAAATCAATTTCTGTGTTTTAGCCACCCAGTCCATGGTATTTTGTTATGGCAGCCCTAGTTTACTAATAAAACTACTAAAAGTCATAAGGGAGCTGGAACATAGCCTTCAGACTTCTTAACAGCCAGCAGGATGATCTAAAAATCCATGTAACTCAGTGTTATTTGAGATCTCTCTGTCCCTTAAGAGATTTGAGTGAGCTTGGTTTCAACCTTCAGTTTCACAGAATGAAAGTCTATTTCCTTTCATTTAATTTATTCAAATTTCTGAACTTATTTTTTCATGGTCCCTTTGGATCCATTGCTGCAACTCTAAGTAATGTATGAGTTTAACCCTCTGCCAGCTGGTACATGGCATCTCATGATCTTTACCATTGTCCACAATAAATTAAATTAATTCATGATTTTGTGACTGTATCAACTTTACTTAAGGCTCCAAGAGCTATGGGAAGAAACTGTATCTGGTACTGCACAGTCCTCTGCTTCCTAACTGGTTTTCCCTTTGACACCGCACTGACTTCCCAAACCTGTAACTCACTGTGTGATTATACCCACAACCACCTGAATAATAAACTCTAGCTTCCATTCCCTTACTGGACCTATCTCACTTAGCCTCTGAGTTATTCTGCTGAATAATAAGTTATTCTGCTATTCCATCCCTTTACTCAGAAGTCTGCACAAGTTCCCTTGTTTGAAATTCACTTGCCATCTCCTGATTGCTTATGTGCAGAGCCTAGACTCGATTCCAGCATCCCCCCTCCACAGTTTTCTCTCTCCACCTTCCAATA
Source organism: Tursiops truncatus (assembly GCF_011762595.2). Taxonomy (NCBI): domain Eukaryota; kingdom Metazoa; phylum Chordata; class Mammalia; order Artiodactyla; family Delphinidae; genus Tursiops; species Tursiops truncatus. The sequence goes on along the minus strand of NC_047041.1, from coordinate 54,177,559 downwards.
TACATCACCCACAACTGAAGCCATATAAAGCACATTCAGCCCTGGTAAGCATGGCACCTTCTCTGTCCTGGACCTAGGGGCCTAGGCTAATGGCATCAATTGCTATGCCTCTGCCTGCTTCGTCACTGCTCTCTGTGGGCCAGAACCTCTGTTCTCTTGTGTCACCCCATAGACGGCTTTCAGTTACTTCAGTCTCTCTCACAGTGCCTGGCACAAAGTAGGTACTCAATAACTATGTGATGAATGAATATATCAACAAGTGAACAAAAAATACCCGTGTTCAAAATCTTCCAAGGAGTCTCATTGTTTAGAGGATAAAGTCCACAATGAATCCTTATGCCAAGGGCCCTCCAGAATCTGTGCCCAGCCTCTTTGTCCCAACTTCTCACTGGTCCCCACTCTTTCAACGCTTGTCAAAAACATTAAAGGCAGGCCCTGTATCCTGGAGGCAATGGGTAGGAATTAAGAGAGTGGGCTAGGCCTCTGATTTACCTGTGTGAATGCCAGTGCTCTGGAGTAATTTTTCTTTTTGGCTCTCTCTCCACCTGTAAGGAAGCAGACTATCCATGAGCCTCACAGACCTCTTCCAAAATAGGCCATAATTCAAGGCAGTGGCCAGAAAAGAACATTATCCAGTCAAATTCTACCTTAAGCAGAGGGTTTGTAGTTTCCGCCTTTAAAGGAGAACTCAAATGAGGAAATGATGGGCATGATGAGGTCTAAACAACCATGGACTCTTCTAGCTAAAATTCTTCTACCAGATGTCCCCTCTCCCACCCTGAACCTTGCACTCTTGAAGCATTTTCCCTCAAGAATTCTCAAATGTTATTTTCTTGGACAGATAAAAAGACTATGGTCTGGAAAGGGGCAGTGATTTTCCCAGGGTCACCCAGAAACTAAGGGCAAAGCCACAACTAAAATCCAGGCTCCCCAGTTTGTGAACTTGCTCTTTACACAGCACTCTGCATGTCCAATTTTGTGGAAGGTGGGAAGGTGGAGACACTTGTTCTGAACAATCTTCAATCCCTGTCCTCTCCCAACTGATCCACACCAAAACAGTAGTAACAGGATTTGATTAAGCTTTAGTGAGAGTCCTTATTCTTAGAATATGGTCTCATGTTTAGGAGGTAGAAGGGGTGTGAGGAGCTGCAAGCAGCATGAGAAGAAATGGGAGGTTCAGATGATAAAACCCTGTCTTCCTGAGAATTCGCCATATAGAATTATGGGGAAAATGTAACTGTTTTTTCTCAAATTTACATAAGGGCCATTTATATTTTTATTTTGGGAAAAAATCATTTAAAATTACAAACATATGCTTACCAATGAAAATAAAATATGGCAACAATGAAAACTGCAGAAACACAATCCATGAGAATCCACGTGAACTTATAGTAACTTGGTGTCTGCAAAATAGAAAATAGTTAAAGGATTTACAGCTAGAAGGGATTTTAGATCATGTAGGCCAGGTCACTTGCTTGGCTGCCCGGGAGGAGAGGGGGCAGACCAGGCAGAGGAACCTTGATGATGGGGTTGGTCTCAAACACAGAGAGTACCTGCTGCTATCCTAACAATGCCCCCCTTACATGTGCCAAAGGCTCTACAAAGGATAAAATACTTCCCACACTTCTCCCTGGACCCTCAAGATAGGTGTTTGAGGGAGTCCCAGAGATGTCACAGAGCAAGTGTATTCTGGACCCAGGACTACAGCCCAAGTTTCTTGACTTCCAGTGTTCTATGTTTTCATGGCATGGCTTCCCAAACCTGGCTGTGCATCCAAATCTACCTGAGCAGCTTTTAGTAATACAGGTTCCTGGGCCTCACTACAGACTCAGGAATGAGAATTTCTGTATTTTTCACAAGCTTCCCAGGAAAAAGCAACCAGTCTGTGAACCAGCATTTAGGAATCCTTCTCCTAAATCATCATGCTCCAGATAAATATGTTGAAATTATAATTCTTAACTAACATGCCAACTTCTCCAGTCTCCTTGCCTGAATCACCCATTTCACAGAGCTCCATCTTCTCGGTTCTCTTGTATGAGTTTTTCATTTCGCTAGTTTACTCATCCCTTTCCAACTTCATTGTCCCCCTTCTAGTATTACTTGATGGTACTGGGTCTATCATTTTTATTTTTTCTTATGCCATTTCCACCCTATCCCATGGTCTTTCCTTGGACTGATTAACAATGATAATAATAACAATAACATGAACTATCATGATAATGATGAGAACAACAACTAACATTAATGAGAGTTTACAGGAGTTAAGGAAGCATTCCAAGCACTTCAAAGGTATTTTCACAGTTAATCCTCACAACAGCTCTACTAGGCATGTACATTAGAAGCTCTTAACCAACTTCCACTAAATTGAGGCTCTTAATCCTCTCTGGGAACCTAACTGACCTGTGCTTTGGCCTGCTTCAGGATGCCCACTAAGTGAGCTGTACCGTCACCAAGAATCAGTTGTTCTTACTACCCAAATGGCTTAGAACAGCTGTACCAGTTGTTTAAATTGCGCAGTGTAATTCAGTGTTACTTAAATCTGTAAAATCTGAGTTTAAAAAGTATGTCATTTTCAAGGAAACTAAGTCGATGCTTTGAAAAACTTGATGAAGAAAGAAAAGGTCATTAAAAAATAAACTGCTTTTGATTTAGGTATGAGAGAAACACTAAGAGATGAGGGGAGGATTATAAAAAACTGGGTGGCTTCCTCATTCCCGTCATTTCTCCAAATGACTTCACGTTGTTTTATTTTTAATTTTTTAAAGTATTTATTTATTTATGTATCTTGGCTGTGCCGGGTCTTAGTTGAGGCATGCAGGATCTTTTAGTTTTGGCATGCAGGATCTTTTTGTTGTGGCATACAGACTCCTAGTTGTGGCATGCGGACCTCTTAGTTGTGGCATGCAGACTTCGTTGCAGCATGCAGGCTTTTTGGTTGTGGCATACGGGAATTTTTAGTTGCAGCATGCGGGTTTCTTAGTTGTGGCATGCAGACTTCTTAGTTATGGCATGTGGGCTCTTAGTTGTGGCATGCAGGATCTTTTAGTTGCAGCATGTGGGCTTCTTAGTTGCAACATGCGAACTCTTAGTTGTGACATGCATGCGGGATCTAGTTCCCTGACCAGGGATCAAACCCAGACCCCCTGTATTGGGAGCGCAGAGTCTTACCTTCTGGACCACCAGGGAAGTCCCTCAAGTTCTTGTTGTGCTTTAAGGAAACAAAACGTAGAAATCATAGATGGTTCATTGGAAAGTATACATAAGCAAGAGAATACAGAATTCAATCAGCTGAAATACACTCAAAGGAAAGACATTGAGTCTATGTCAAAAAGTGAATGATTTAAATTAAAATGTGTGAGGTACGTATGTGGTAGATTGTTTATAAAAAAGACCAAAATATTCCTTCCAAAATGCAGGTCTATATGCAATGTGACTTTGCTGTTCCTCTCCATCAAAAGGTAAAGTCTGTTTCTTCCCTGCCCCACCTTGAATCTGGACTTGACCATGTGATTTTCTTTGGCCAATGGAACATTAGCAAACATCACACTGGGATATCCTTGAAAAGGTATGTGCATTGGGACTTGACCTCTCTTGCTGCTGAGAACCCAATGTAACCAGGTGAACATACACAAGCTGGATTCCTTAAGGATGACTGACCAAACGAAGAGAGACCACAGTCATCTCAGGTAAGACCATAGACATATGAATGAGGCCATCCTACCACTTAGTCCAACCAAACTGGCTGAGCACAGAGAAACCACTCAGCCGTCATAGAGAATGTGACAAACATTTGTTTGTTTTAAGCCACTAAGTATTAGGTACGTTTTTTTTTAATGTAGTAAAAAGCTAATACACTGTATATCATTTATTTCACGATTCCCCATTTAAAATTTTTGAATTAACAGACTGCTAAGCAAACAGGATTATTTTGGATAAAATTGCTCCTATTGTAGTATTTTTTTATACATCTTCATTGGAGTATAATTGCTTTACAATGGTGTGTTAGTTTCTACTGTATAACAAAGTGCATAAGCTATACAGATACATATATCCCCATATATCCTCCCTCTTGCAGCTCCCTCCCACCCTCCCTATCCCACTCCTCCTGGTGGTCACAAAATTCCAAGCTGATCCCTCTGTGCTGTGTGGCTGCTTCCTACTAGCCATCTGTTTTAGATTTGGAAGTGTGTATATGTCCATGCCACTCTCTCACTTCGTCCCAGCTTACCCTTCCCCCTCCCTGTGTCCTCAAGTCCATTCTCTACATCTGCATTTTTATTCCTTTCCTGCCCTTAGGTTCTTCAGAACCTTTTTTTTTTTCACATTCCATATATATGTGTTAGCCTACAGTATTTGTTTTTCTCTTTCTGACTTACTTCACTCTGTATGACAGACTCTAGGTCCATCCACCTCAGTATAAATAACTCAATTTTGTCTCTTTTTATGCTTCAGTAATATTCCATTGTATATATGTGCCACATCTTCTTTATGCATTCATCTGTCGATGGACACTTAGATTGCTTCCATGTCCTGGCTATTGTAAATAGACCTGCAATGAATATTGTGGTACATGACTCTTTGAATTATGGTTTTCTCAGGGTATATGCCCAGTAGTGGAATTGCTGGGTCGTACAGTAGTTCTATTTTTAGTTTTTGAAGGAACCTCCATACTGTTCTCCATAGCGGCTGTATCAATTTACATTTCCACCAACAGTGCAAGAGGGTTCCCTTTTAACCACACCCTCTCCATAATTTATTGTTTGTAGACGTTTTGATGACGGCTATTCTGACCAGTGTGAGGTGATACCTCATTGTAGTTTTGACTTGCATTTCTCTAATGATTAGTGATGTTGAGCATCCTTTCATGTGTTTGTTGGCAATGTGTATATCTTCTTTGGAGAAATGTCTGTTTAGGTCTTCTGCCCATTTTTGGATTGGGTTGACGGTTTTTTTGTTATTAAGCTGCATGAGCTGCTTTTATATTTTAGAGGTTAATCCTTTGTCAGTTGCTTCATTTGCAAATATTTTCTCCCATTCTGAAGTTGTCTTTTCAACTTATTTATGGTTTCCTTTGCTGTGCAAAAGCTTTGAAGTTTCATTAGGTCCCATTTGTTTATATTTGTTTTTATTTCCCTTTCTCTAGGAGGTGGGTCAAAAAGGATCTTGCTGTGATTTATGTCATAGAGTGTTCTGCCTTTGTTTTCCACTAAGAGTTTGATAGTGTCTGGCCTTACATATAGTTCTTTAATCCATTTTGAGTTTAGTTTTGTGTATGGTATTAGAGAATGTTCTAATTTCATAATTTTACATGTACCTGTCCAGTTTTCCCAGCACCACTTATTGAAGAGGCTGTCCTTTCTCCACTGTACATTCCTACTTCCTTTATCAAAGATAAGGTGACCATATGTGCGTGGATTTATCTCTGGGCTTTCTATCCTGTTCCATTGATCTATACTTCTGTGTGTGTGCCAGTACCATAATGTCTTGATTACCGTAGCTTTGTAGTATAGTGTGAAGTCAGGGTGTCTGATTCCTCCAACTCCATTTTTCTTAAGATTGCTTTGGCTATTCAGGGTCTTTTGTGTTTCCATACAAATTGTGCAATTTTTTGTTCTAGTTCTATGAAAAATGCCATTGGTAGTTTGATAAGGATTACATTGAATCTGTAGTTTGTTTTGGGTAGTATAGTCATTTTCACAATGTTGATTCTTCCAATCCAAGAACATGGTATATCTCTCCTTCTGTTTGTAGCATCTTTAATTTCTTTCATCAGTGTCTTATAGATTTCTGCATACAGGTCTTTTGTCTCCTTAGGTAGGTTTATTCCTAGATATTTTATTCTTTTTGTTGCAATGGTAAATGCGACTGTTTCCTTAATTTCCCTGTCAGATTTTTCATCATTAGTGTATAGGAATGCAAGAGATATCTGTGCATTAATTTTGTATCCTGCTACTTTACCAAAATCATTGATTAGCTGTAGTAGTTTTCTGGTAGCATCTTTAGGATACTCTATGTATAGCATCATGTCATCTAAAACAGTGACAGCTCTACTTCTTCTTTTCTGATTTGGATTCCTTGTATTTCTTTTTCTTCTCTGATTGCTGTGGCTAGGACTTCCAAAACTATGTTGAATAATAGTAGTGAGAGTGGACAATCTTGTCTTGTTCCTGATCTTAGAGGTAATGTTTTCAGTTTTTCACCGCTGAGAATGATGTTGGCTGTGGGCTTGTCATACATGGCCTTTGTTATATTGAGGTAAGTTCCCCCTATGCCTACTTTCTCTAGGGTTTTTGGCTGTTTAATTAGGTCAAAAGCTTTTTCTGCAGCTATTGAGATGATCATGTGGTTTTTCTCCTTCAATTTGTTAATATGGTTTATCACATTGATTAATTTGCATACATTGAAGAATCCTTGCATTCCTGGGATAAACCCCACTTGATCATGGTGTATGATCCTTTTAATGTGCTGTTAGATTCTGTTTGCTAGTATTTTGTTGACTCTATGTTCATCAGTGATATTGCCCTGTAGTTTGCTTTTTTGTGTGACATCTTTGTCTCGTTTTGGTATCAGGGTGATGGTGGCCTCGTAGAATGAGTTTGGGAGTGATCCTCCCTCTGCTATATTTTGGAAGAGTTAGAGAACGATAGGTTGTAGCTGTTCTCTAAATGTTTGATAGAATTCGTCTGTGAAGCCATCTGGTCCTGGGCTTTTGCTGGCTGGAAGATTTTTAATCACAGTTTCAATTTCAGTGCTTGTGATCCATCTGTTTATATTTTCTATATCTTCCTGGTTCAGTCTGGGAACGTTGTGCTTTTCTAACAATTTGTCTATTTCTTCCACATTGTCCATTTTATTGGCATAGAGTTGCTTGTAGTAATCTCTCATGATCCTTTGTATTTCTGCAGTGTCAGTTGTTACTTCTCCTTTTTCATTTCTAATTCTATTGATTTGAGTCTTCTCCCTTTTTTCCTTGATGAGTCTGGCTAATGGTTTATCAATTTTGCTTATCTTCTCAAAGAACCAGCTTTTAGTTTTACTGATCTTTGTTATTATTTCCTTCATTTCTATTTCATTTATTTCTAATCTGATCTTTATGATTTCTTTCCTTCTGCTAACGTTGGGGGTTTTTGTTCTTTCTCTAATTGCTTTAGGTGTAAGGTTAGGTTGTTTATTTGAGATATGTCTTGTTTCTTGAGGTAGGATTGTATTGCTATAAACTTCCCCCTTAGAACTGCTTTTGCTGCATCCCATAGGTTTTGGGTCCTCGTGTTTTCATTGTCACTTGTTTCCAGGTATTTTTTGATTTCCTCTTTTATTTCTTCAGTGATCTCTTGTTTATTTAATAGTGTATTGTTTAGCCTCCATGTGGTTGTATTTTTTACAGATTTTTTCCTGTAATTGATATCTAGTCTCATAGCGTTGTGATTGGAAAAGATACTTGATATGATTTCAATTTTCTTAAATTTACCAAGGCTTGATTTGTGACCCAAGATATGATCTATCCTGGAGAATGTTCCATGAGCACTTGAGAAGAAAGTGTATTGTTCTTTTTGGATGGAATGTCCAAAAAATATCAATTAAGTGCATCTTGTTTAATGTGTCATTTAAAGCTTGTTTCTTTATTTATTTTCATTTTGGATGATCTGTCCATTGGTGAAAGTGGGGTGTTAAAGTCCCCTACTATGATTGTGTTACTGTCGATTTCCCCTTTTATGGCTGTCAGCATTTGCCTTATATATTGAGGTGCTCCTATGTTGGGTGCATAAATATTTACAATTGTTATATCTTCTTGGATTGATCCCTTGAGCATTATGTAGTGTCCTTCTTTGTCTCTTGTAACACTCTTTATTTTAAAGTCTACTTTGGCTGATATGAGAACTGCTACTTCAGCTTTTTTTTGATTTCCATTTGCATGGAATATCTTTTTCCATCCCCTCACTTTCATTCTGTATGTGTCCCTAGGTCTGAAGTGGGTCTCTTGTAGACAGCATATATATGGGTCTTGTTTATGTATCCATTCAGCCAGTCTATGTCTTTTGGTTGGAGTATTTAATGCGTTTACATTTAAGGTAATTATCGATATATATTTTCCTGTTACCATTTTCTTAATTGCTTTGGGTTTATTAGAGAAGGTCTCTTCCTTCTGTTGTGTTTTCTCCCTAGAGAAGTTCCTTTAGCATTTGTTGTAAAGCTGGTTTGGTGGGGCTGGATTCTCTTAGCTTTTGCTTGTCTGTAAAAGTTTTAATTTCTCTGTTGAATATGAATGAGGTCCTTGCTGGGTAGAGTAATCTTGGTTGTAGGTTTTTTCCCTTTCATCACTTTAAATACGTCCTGCCACTCCCTTCTGGCTTGCAGAGTTTCTGCTGAAAGATCAGCTGTTAACCTTATGGGGATTCCCTTGTATGTTATTTGTTGTTTTTCCCTTGCTGCTTTTAGTATTTTTTCTTTGCATTTAATTTTTGATAGTTTGATTAATATGTGTCTTTCTCCTTGGATTTATCCTGTTTGGGACTCTGCGCTTCCTGGACTTGATTGACTATTTCCTTTCCCATATTAGGGAAGTTTTCAATTATAATCTCTTCAAATATTTTCTCAGTCCCTTTCTTTTTCTCTTCTTCTTCTGGGACCCCTATAATTTGAATGTTGGTGCGTTTAATGTTGTCCCAGAAGTCTCTGAAACGGTCCTCAATTCTTTTCATTCTTTTTCTTTATTCTGCTCTGCAGTAGTTATTTCCACCATTTTATCTTCCAGGTCACTTATCTGTTTTTTGCCTCAGTTATTCTGCTACTGATTCCTTCTAGAGAATTTTAAATTTCATTTATTGTGTTGTTCATCATTGTTTGTTGCTCTTTAGCTCTTCTAGGTCCTTGTTAAATGTTTCTTGTATTTTCTCCATTCTATTTCCAAGATTTTGGATCATCTTTACTATCATTACTCTGAGTGGGTTTTTACTTTGCTCCTTCATCTGCTCTGTGTTCCTCTGTCTTCTCATTTTGCTTAACTTACTGTGTTTGGGCTCTTTTTGGAGGCTGCAAGTTCGTAGTTCCCGTTGTTTTTGGTGTCTGCTGCCAGTGAGTAAGGTTGGTTCAGTGGGTTGTGTAGGCTTCCTGGTGGAGGGGACTGGTGCCTGTGTTCTGATGGATGAGGCTGAATCTTTTTTTCTGGTGGGTAGGACTGTGTCTGGTGGTGTGTTTTAGTGTGTCTGTGACCTTTTTATGATTTTAGGCAGCCTCTCTGCTAATGGGTGGGGTCTCTTCCTTGTTGTTTGGCATAGGATGTCCAGCACTGTAGCTTGCTGGTCTTTGAGTGGAGCTGGGTCTTAGCATTGAGATGGAGATCTCTGGGAGAGCTTTTGCCATTTGATATTATGTGGAGCCGGGAGGTCTCTGGTGGACCAGTATCCTCAACTTGGCTCTCCCACCTCAGAGGCACAGGCCTTGACACCCAGCCGGAGCACCAGGACCCTGTCAGCCACATGGCTCAGAAGAAAAGGTAGATGGGAAAGAAAGGAAGGACGGAAGGAAGGAAGGAAGGAGGGAGGGAAGGAGGGAGGGAAGGAAGGAAGGTAGGAAGGAAGGACGGAAGGAAAGAATAAAGTTATTAAAATTAAAAATTTTTAAATTATTAAAAACTAAAAAAATTTAAAGAAAGAAAAGGAAAGAAGAGAGCAACCAAACCAAAAAACCAATGATAATACACGCTAAAAACAACACAGACACACACACATACAAATGGACAGATAGAACCCTAGGACAAATGGTAAAAGCAAAGCTATACAGACAAAATCACACAAAGAAGCATACGCATACACACAAAAAGAGAAAAAGGAAAAGAAATATATATAAATAAAAAAGGAGAGCAACCAAATCAATAAACAAATCTACCAATGATAATAAACTCTAAATATTAAACTAAGATAAACATAAAACCTGAAACAAATTAGGTGCAGAAAGCAAACCCCAAGTCTCAGTTGCTCCCAAAGTCCACTGCCTCAATTTTGGGATGATTCGTTGTCTATTCAGGTATTCCAGAGATGCAGGGTACGTCAAGTTGATTGTGAAGATTTAATCCACTGCCCCTGAGGCTGCTGGGAGAAATTTCCCTTTCTCTACTTTGTTCGCACAGCTCCTGGGGTTCAGCTTTGGATTTGGCCCTACCTCTGCATGTAGGTCACCTGAGGGCGTCTGTTCTTTGCTCAGACAGGACAGGGTTAAAGTAGCAGCTGATTAGGGGGCTCTGGGTCACTCAGGCCGGGGGGAGGGAGGGTTACAGAATGCAAGGCGAGCCTGCAGTGGCAGAGGCCAGCATGACGTTGCAACAGCCTGAGGCACGCCCTGTATTCTCCAGGGGAAGTTGTCCCTGGATCACGGGACCCTGGCAGTGGCGGGCTGCACAGGCTCCCGGGAGGGGAGGTGTGGATAGTGACCTGTGCTTGCACACAGGCTTCTTGGTGGCTGCAGCAGCAGCAGCAGCCTCAGCGTTTCATGCCTGTCTCTGGTGTCTGCGCTGACAGCCGCGGCTCACACCTGTCTCTGGAGCTTGTTTAGGCAGTGCTGTGAATCCCCTCTCCTCAAGCACCCCGAAACAATGGTCTCCTGCCTCTTCGGCAGTTCCAGACTTTCCCCCAGACTCCCTCCCAGCTAGCTGTGGTGCACTAGCCCCCTTCAGGCTGTGTTCACGCAGCCAATCCCAGTCCTCTCCCTGGGATCTGACCTCCGAAGTCCGAGCCTCAGCTCCCAGCCCTCACCCACCCCGGGGGATGAATAGACAAGCCTTTCAGGCTGGTGAGTGCTGGGCGGCACCGATCCTCTGTGAGGGAATCTCTCCGCTTTGCCCTCCACACCCCTGTTGCTGCGCTCTCCTCCGTGGCTCCGAAGCTTCCCCCCTCCGCCACCTGCAGCCTCCACCCGCGAAGGGCCTTCCTAGTGTGTGGAAGCTTTTCCTCCTTCACAGCTCCCTCCCAGAGGTGCAGGTCCCGTCCCTATTCTTTTGTCTCTGTTTTTTCTTTTTTTTTTGCCCTACCCAGGTACGTGGGGGAGTTTCTTGCTTTTTGGGAAGTCTGAGGTCTTCTGTCAGCGTTCAGTAAGTGTTCTGTAGGAGTTGTTCCACACGTAGATGGATTTCTGATGTATTTGTGGGGAGGAAGGTGATCTCCACATCTTACTCCTCCACCATCTTGAAGGTTTCCCTATTGCAGTGTTTTTATTCCCAATTTACAAATAAACAAATAACCTGTCTGAGGCCCAGACAGGTTAACTAACATTTCCAAGGTCACACAGTAAGTGGTAGAGCCAAGATTTGAATCTGCATATTCTAACCCAGAGTGTGGGCTGCTTAGGAAAGTCCTTGGGATACAGGCCCCACCTCCCTGAACAAAGTGACTTTGGGTCCTTTAAAAAAGCCCAGGCCAGGTGTAGAAGGAAGTTTTTTACTTACATTCTTTTATATTCTTTGAATTTTGAATCACATGAATTTATTATCAATTCCAATATTACGAATTAAAATATTAAAATGAAAAGTTTTACTTAATAAAGTTTTATTTGATATATACAAAGGGACAACATTAAGACATTACTGATTTAGGGGGGATAGGATTATGGAGGAGAGTACTGCTTTCTAATTTATAGATTTTCATAATGATTGAATTTTATATAATGAACAAGTTTACTTTGCAATCAATTTTAAAAAACAAAAATGTTAGAAAAGTATATAGTACATACATGAAGCGGGATGGTACGGGGACAGACAAGTGGAGAGGCTTTACCTATGCCAAGGGACCTGCCATCCAAGGTTTCCTTGAGGGTCATCTATAGAAGACTGCCCGAGCCACCAAGAAAGAAGAGGGAAGCAATTTTACACCGCCACCAGACGGCCTCAGTACAGCACTGGCCCTGTGAGATTGTGCCCTTGGCCTTGATCCCCTTTCTCCTGCTCCTGACCCTGATCAAGACAGAAACAAGGGCCAGTGAACCTGGAGTTATGGAGAAAGCAACAAGAAATATTTAGGCCTCTCATTTAAAAAGCTTTAATTTTCAAGGCAGTTTAGAGTCTGGGTTATTCTCTGGACTAGACTGTTGATGCTGAACTGAGGCTTTTTGGTGACTAAACTGTACTTTAAGAAATTATCTAAGAGTGACTAGAAAAGCTATGGGATCTGAGTGAGACCTCATTCAAGGGCAAGGAAAGATCTAGTTCACAGAGCAGTTTAAAGAGTCAGTGGAGAGAAATTAAGCTGTTTTCTGTTATAGATGTCCGATGCAGTCAACATACTCTACACTGATTTGAAAAACAGCTTCTGTAGCAGTTAACTGGTTAGCTGGGGTTCCCTCTACAGACAGTAAGTGGTGGGATTTAGCTGGGATTAAAACACAGGTCTTCAGGTCCCCACACTTCTGGCCATAAGCAGTAGCAGGACAGAGGTGAAATCAAGCTCGGTGGCTGGACACTCACTCTCCTTTGCTCAGGACACACAGTTTTCACTTCGGAATCAAGTACACTTGATTTTCTCCCCACACCCCATGCCACTGTCATTGTTGTTGTGCCTACAGGAAGGTGTGGCTGCAGTAACAAAACTCTGGAGTCAGACCTCATTTTGAATCTTGTATCATGTGAAGCTACACACTTCAGATCCCCCATGGGGATACTCCTAGTGGCTAACTCAGAGGGTTAAACTACATAATGCATGCAAGGCAGTGTGAAGATTCAATATTAATTCAATTATTAAAACAACATTAATTTTTCCCTGAAAATCACAGAAGGATCTGGGTGAGAGAAAGGGAAATGCCATTTCCAAGATCACATAAATCTCTGCTCTTAAGCAGCTTCCCTGGGGACTGCACAGTGGGCAGTGTAGGGGTGGGGTGGGGGACAGAGATCCCTATTATACCAGAGTCGGAAGAACAATCTGGACCATCAGCTCACCATGAAGAAGTAAGGGTGATTTATCTCATTTAGGACCTGAATGTTGTCTGTGGTCACTGAATGAATGCTGGAGCACCAGGCCAGTGAGAAAAGCCAAGGTTCATTGACGATGTATAAGTGGATGTTGATGTTAACTGCTTTATATTCTCTGGGAAGAAAAAGAACCCACAGGAGATTTAGACTTAATCTCACTCTCATCATGTAAAAGGGAAACAGCCACCATGTCTGTGAAAGGCTGTTGCTTAAATCACCAGAAGTAGTTGGTAGTAGGACAACTTATGATATGACATGCAGAATGAGCTCATGTTACGGTGAGATAAAGGACTGGATTTAATACCTTTCCTCCTGTACCAACAGTAGTATTTTAGTAAACTGGCTTCCTAAAGGAAAGAGGAGGGAAGGAAGGAAGGAAGGAGGAGAGGGAGAGTGGGAGGGAGGGAGGAAGGAAAGGGAGACGGAGGGAAAGAAAAAAGAAGAAAAGCCCTAACTGTAGAATTTGCCAATTTCCATGGTGTACATACTCCCACAATTTGCTCCCATAAGTTGAAATGCACCAGCTCCAGTACACTGTTTTGTAGCAAATGTACTTCCTTCCATCAGAGTACTTACCACACTCTACTCTATTTATCTGCTTTCCTATCAGTCTTCTTTACTTGACTGTAAGCAAATTAAAAGCAGAGACTGTGTCTTACTCATCTCTGTATATCCAGTACCTAGCATACCTGCCTTCAGAAATAGTTAAAGGAAGGAATGAAGAAATGAATACCAATTTGGTGAATATTTAAATTTCAAATATGAAGAATTTTTATAAGCATTGAGTAGGGGGAATGGAACACAACACTTCCCAATGTCAGAACTTCAAATGTCAGTAAATATTTGTGCACTATCTACAGAAACAGTAGAAGAACACCTAGTCAAGTTGTTATTTTCAGAGATTAAATTTCTCAGAAAATACACCATGTAAGTGCCTTCAAAAGACTTTTTAAACCCTGAGATGGTATAGCATATTGAAAACAGCTCTGTACAAGCCTGGGTTTGAATCCCAGCTCTGTCACATACTAACCTGGCGATTTCTTAGGCTCAGTGTATACACTGTAAAATAAAAATAACCATACCACCTTTACAGGAGTGCTTGCCATTAGTTACCCAATATGTTAGATTGTCTTTAAGAGAATTCTACAGATCACCTAAAGATAAATTTAAAAAATAGAAATAAGGAAATGGTTTTTAAAAACCTACTTTTTATACTTTTTGAAACCAACACATAAAAACCAAACACATTTCTATATATTAATAAACATATAGAAATTGAAATTTAAAACAATACTATTAGCAATCACTCCAAAGAAAATTAAATACTTAGGTATAAACTTAACAAAACAAGGAAGGATCTGAAAGCTGTAAACTGCATAATAGTGATGAAAGAATATGTTTAAAACATAGGAGAAATCTTTGAGATCTAAGAGCTAGACCAAGAACTCTTAGACTTGACACTAAAAGCATGATCCATAAAAGGTAAAATATAACTATTTTGTAACTATGGAATCTATTGAAGGCTTTCAACTTCCAGGGGAGTTCTGGATGGTAAGTTATAGTTAACTTTCGTTGATTTCATCACTTGGCACAGTAGCAGTTACAGTACACCAGCCCCTAGCCCCATGGCAGGCAGCTGTGCCCATGTTCCTGAAGCAGCTTGCACACACCTTGTAGGAGCCAAGGTGAGCCAAAAGGATGCGATCCTTCATATATTAGGTATCTGTGCTCTGATCACTGATTGATGCTTCCATCCACAGAGCTGTAGACAGAGTAGGGAAGCCATGATTTTTGTACCTTCCCCCATTGTTGGAAACCCCTCCCACTCCCACTGAAGTGACTACCAGGGGTTAAAAGGGCCAGCACTCTTTCCTCCCCACCTTTTATTTTTCTTTTTTTCCCTTTTTGGGAGTCATACATTAAAGACTAGGACATGCAAAAGCAACTTTATATATGGGGAAAATTAGAAAGTGACATGTATGAGCAAGGAAAGGAACAGAAGAGATTTGAGAAGAACTCAGGCTGATCCTTGGCACAGAGACAGCCAACAACAACAAATAACAAAAATACAGCACACCTTGAGGAAGGGAAGAATCTGATTTCCAGAGTTACCAGATTATTAGATTGAAATATACATTTTTCAACAAAAAAAAATCACAAGGCATACTAAGAAACAAGAAAATAGGGTCCATTCAAAGGAAAAAAAATAACTTGATAAAAACTGTTCCCAGAAAAGAGCTGTTGGCAGATATGCTAGACAAGGACTTGGAAACAAGTATTTTAAAGATACTCAAAGAACGAAAGGAAGATGTAGATAAAGTTTAAAAATGTATAAACAAAATTTAAATATTAATAAAGAACATAAATCCTAAAAGAGAAACCAAAAAGAATTCTAGAATTGAACAGTATAGTAACTGAAATGAAAATTTTATTATTAGGATCCAAAGGCAGATTTGAGCAGGTAGAAGAAAGAATTGGTGAAGTTGAAGACAGGCCAATAGATGTTAACCATTCTGAAGAACAGAAAGAAAAAAAATTGAAGAAAAATGAACAGCCTAAGATGTCTATGGGACACCATCAAACAGATCAATATATGCCTTCTTGGATTCCCAAAAGGAAAAGAGAAATAGACCAGGACAGAAAGAATATTTGAAAAAATAATGGCTTAAAACTTCTCAAATTCGATCAAAGACATGAAGGAAAACATCCAAGAAGATCAACAAACTCCAAATAAGATGAATTCAAAGGGACTCACACTGAGATGCATTATAATCAGATTTTCAAAAGCCAGAGAGAGAATGCTGAAAGCACCAAGAGAGAAGCAACTTGTCTCATACAAGGGATCCTCAACATCACCAGCAGATTTCTCATCAGAACTTTGGAAGCCAGAAGGCAGTGGACCAACCTATTCAAAGTGTTAAAATACTGTCAATGAAGGATCTTATATCCAGAAAAACTGTCATTCAGAAGTGAGAAACAAATTAAGATATTCCCAGAAGAACTAAAGCTGAGGGAGTTCATGGCCACTAGAATCACCTTGCAAAAAAAACTAAATGGAGTTCTGCAAGGTGAAATGAATGGACACTAGACAGTTACTCAAAACGAAGGAAGAAATAAAGATCTCAATAAAAGCAAATATATGGGCAATTATAAAAGCTAGTACTATTGTAACACTGGTTTGTGACTGTGTACTTTTTATTTTCTACATGATTTAAGAGACTAATATATCTAAAGAAAAAAAATTATTAGTCTAAAAGTTAGTATTATTGTAAATTTGGTTTGTAGCTCCAAAAGTTGTTTTCTATGTAATTTGAGACTAATGCCTTTTTTAAATTACTAGTTTATGTTTGGTGGCACACAATGTTTAAAGATTTAATTTTCTGACGTTAACAACCCAGAAAGGTAGGAATAGATCTGTAAAGGAAAAGAGTTTTTCTATATTATTGAAATTAAGCTGATATAAATTCAAATAAGAGTGTTAAAGCTTTAGTATAGTAAATGTAATTCCCATGCTAACCACAAATAAAATAGATATAGAATATACACCCCCCAAAAATGAGAAAAGGATTTAAACATTTCACTATAAAAGGTCAACAAAACAACAAAGAAAATTTTAATGCAGAAACCAAAGTGACAAAAAAGGTATAAGGCATACAGAAAGTAAAGAAAGAAAAAAAAACAGATGACAGAAACAAAATAACAAATATTTACAGAAATGACAGAAGTAACAGTGTGACAAAATCCCTCCTTGTCAGTAATTATTTTAAATATAAATGGGTCAAACTCTCTAAGTAAAAGACAGAGACTGGCAGAACAGATAAAACATATGTTTCAATTCATGATGTCTACAAGAGACTCACTTTATATTCAAAGACACAGATAGATTACAAGGGAAAGGATGGAAAGACAATCCATGCAGATAGTAACCAACAAGAGCAGGGGTGGCTATGCTGATATTAGACAAAATAGGCTTTATATCAAGGTTATAAGAGACAAAGAAGGACATTATATGTTAATAAGAGGTTCAATACAGCAAGAAGATACAACAATTATAAACATTTACACACCTAATGACAGACCAGCAAAATTGACAGAGCAAAAACTAACAGAATTGAAGGGAGAAATAGACAGCTGTACAATAATCATTAGAGATTTCAATATCCCACTCTCAACCATGGATAGAACAACCACACCAAAGGTAAGTAAGGAAATAGAGTACTTAATCAACACAAGGACTAACTATATCTAACAGACATATACATAATACTCAGCCCAACACTAACAACATACACATTCTTCTCAAGTGCACACTTTGCAAGATAGACCACATGTTAGGCAACAAATTAAGTCTCGATAGATTCAAACAGATTGATACCATACAAGTATCTCCTCCAACCACAACAAGATGAAATTAGAAGTCAATGATAGAAGGAAAACTGGAAAATTCACATATTTGTGGAACTTAACACACTTTTAAACTACCAATGGATCAAGAAAGAAATCACAAGGGAAATTACAGAATACTTGGAGACAAATGAGAATAAAAACACAACATACCCAAACTTATGGTATGCAGCAAAAGGGGTGCTGGGCATAAATTCATAGTTACACATGCTTACATTTAAAACACAAGAAAGATCTCAAATCAGCATCCTAACTTTGTAACTTAAGGAACTAGAAAAAGATGAACAAATTGATCCAACATAGCAAAAGAAAGAAAATAATAAAGATTAGAGCAGATATAAATGAAATTGAAAACAGAAAACCAATAGAGAAAATCAATGAACCCAAAGGTTAGTTCTTTAAAAAGATCAACAAAATTGATAAACCTTTATCTAGATGTACTATTAATAAAAAGAGAAACTCAAATTACTGAAAGCAGAAATAAAAGTGAGGACATTACTACCAATTTTACAGAAATAAAAAGGATTATAAGCGAGTACTATGAACAGTTGTATCCCAACAAATTGGATAACCTAGATGAAACAAATTCCTAGAAACACAAAACCTACCTTTTAATCATAAAGAATTAGAAAATGCAAATAGACATACAATGAATAAGGAGATTGAATCATTAACCAAAAACCTTCCAACAAAGAAAAGTCCTGGACCCATTGCCTTCACTGTTGAATTCCACCAAACCTTTCAAGAAGAACTAATACTAACCCATTAGGATAGCTACATCAAGAAAAAAAAAAACCAGAAATCAACAAGGGTGCAGAGGATATAGAGAAATTGGAACCCCTGTGTACTGTTGGTACAGCTGTTATGGAAAGCAGTATCCTCAAAATATTAAAAATAGAATTACCATATGATCCACAAAGTCCATTTAATGGATATATTGCCAAAACAATTGAAAGAAGGGTCTTGAAGAGATATTTGTACACCCATGTTCATAGCAGCATTATTCACTATAGCTAGAATGTGGAAGCAACTCAAGTGTTCATTAACTGATGAATGAATAAGCAAACTGTGGTGTATACATGCAATGGAATATTATTTAGCCTTAAAAAAGAAAGAAATTCTGCAATGGATGGATTTAACATGGATGAACCTAGAGCATTTTATGCTAAGTGAAATAAGCCAGTTGCAAAAAGACAAATACTACATGATTCCACTTATATAAGTCAAAATCAGAGAAAGAATGCAGAATGGTGGTTGCCAGGGTCTGGGGGTGGGGGAGTTGGTAGGGATGTTATTGTTTAATGAGTATAGAATTTGAGCTTATAAGACAAAAAGAGTTAGGTAGCTTGATGGCAGAGATGGCTGCACAATGTAATGAATGTATATTAGAATGACTGAACTGTATGTTTACAAATGATTAAAACAGTACATTTTATATTATATGTATTTTTACCACAGTTAAAACATTTTTTAAAAATGACTAAAATCTGAATAAACTATAGACTTTTAATTTAAAAACCTTATGTTCACATGAAAACCTGTACACAAATGTTCATAACAGATTTATTTATAATAGCTCATAAACAGAAACAGTCAGATAGCCTTAAGTTGGTGAATGATTAAACAAACTTCAGTACCTCCACACAATGGAATACTACTCAGAAATGAAAAAGGATAAACTATTATATACGTAATAACCTGGATAACTCTCAAAGGGAATTATAGTGAATGAAAAAAAGCCAATCACAACAGGTTATATACTCTATGATACTATTTATATTACATTCTCAAAATGACAAAATAATAAAAGTAGAGAACAGATTAGTGATTGTGAAGAGCTAGGGTTTGAGGTGAGGGGAAGTGGGTGGAAGTAAGGGGAGTGTAGTTATCAAAGGGAAACAAAAAGAATACTTCCAGTGATGAAACTAGTCTATGTCTTGGTTGGGGCACTGGATATACAATCCTACACATGTGAAAAAACTGCACAGAGCTGTATGTGCAATCACACACAAGATGAATATAAGTAAAACTGGGGAAATTTGAATAAGATTGGTGGATTGCATCAATGTCAATACCTTGGTTTTGATATTGTACTAAAGTTTTACAAGTTTTACCATTGGAGTAAACTGGGTAAAAGGTATACAGGATCATTTTGTGTTATTTCTTACAGGTTAATATGCAATTATCTCAAAATAAAAAGTTTAATTTAAAAAATACAATTTTTTTAACATCTTTATTGGGGTATAATTGCTTTACAATGGTGTGTTAGTTTCTGCTTTATAACAAAGTGAATCAGTTATACATATACATATGTTCCCATATCTCTTCCCTCTTGCGTCTCCCTCCCTCCCACCCTCCCTATCCCAGCCCTCCAGGCGGTCACAAAGCACCGAGCTGATCTCCCTGTGCTATGCGGTTGCTTCCCACTAGCTATCTACCTTACGTTTGGCAGTGTATGTATGTCCATGCCTCTCTCTCGCTTTGTCACAGCTCACCCTTCCCCCTCCCCATATCTTCAAGTCCGTTCTCTAGTAGGTGTGTGTCTTTAGTCCTGTCTTACCCCTAAGTTCTTCATGACATTTTTTTTTCTTAAATTCCATATATATGTGTTAGCATACGGTATTTGTCTTTCTCTTTCTCACTTACTTCACTCTGTATGACAGACTCTAGGTCTATCCACCTCATTACAAATAGCTCAATTTCGTTTCTTTTTATGGCTGAGTAATATTCCATTGTATACATGTGCCACATCTTCTTTATCCATTCATCTGATGATGGGCACTTAGGTTGTTTCCATCTCCGGGCTATTGTAAATAGAGCTGCAGTGAACATTTTGGTACATGACTCTTTTTGAATTATGGTTTTCTCAGGGTATATGCCCAGTAGTGGGATTGCTGGGTCATATGGTAGTTCTATTTGTAGTTTTTTAAGGAACCCCCATGCTGTTCTCCATAGTGGCTGTACCAATTCACATTCCCACCAGCAGTGCAAGACTGTTCCCTTTTCTCCACACCCTCTCCAGCATTTATTGTTTCTAGATTTTTTCATGATGGCCATTCTGACTGGTGTGAGATGATATCTCATTGTAGTTTTGATTTGCATTTCTCTAATGATTAATGATGTTGAGCATTCTTTCATGTGTTTGTTGGCAGTCTGTATATCTTCTTTGGAGAAATGTCTATTTAGGTCTTCTGCCCATTTTTGGATTGGGTTGTTTGTTTTTTTGTTATTGAGCTGCATGAGCTGCTTGTAAATTTTGGAGATTAATCCTTTGTCAGTTGCTTCATTTGCAAATATTTTCTCCCATTCTGACGGTTGTCTTTTGGTCTTGTTTCTGGTTTCCTTTGCTGTGCAAAAGCTTTGAAGTTTCATTAGGTCCCATTTGTTTCCTTTTGTTTTTATTTCCATTTCTCTAGGAGGTGGGTCAAAAAGGATCTTGCTGTGATTTATGTCATAGAGTGTTCTGCCTAAGTTTTCCTCTAAGAGTTTGATGGTTTCTGGCCTTACATTTAGGTCTTTAATCCATTTTGAGCTTATTTTTGTGTATGGTGTTAGGGAGTGATCTAATCTCATACTTTTACATGTGCCTGTCCAGTTTTCCCAGCACCACTTATTGAAGAGGCTGTCTTTTCTCCACTGTATATTCTTGCCTCCTTTATCAAAGATAAGGTGACCATATGTGCATGGGTTTATCTCTGGGCTTTCTATCCTGTTCCATTGATCTTTCTGTTTTGTGCCAGTACCATACTGTCTTGATTACTGTAGCTTTGTAGTATAGTCTGAAGTCAGGGAGCCTGATTCCTCCAGCTCCGTTTTTCGTTCTCAAGATTGCTTTGGCTATTCGGGGTCTTTTGTGTTTCCATACAAATTGTGAAATTTTTCGTTCTAGTTCTGTGAAAAATGCCAGTGGTAGTCAATTTTTAAAACTGTACTCTGGGTTTATAACAAAAATATTATTTATAACAACAATAGCACAAAGGGCAGCAGTCAATGGAATTAAGATTTTAATATTCTATACTCTATATTATGGAATAATTTAACTCAAGGTGGATTGTAATAAGATAAGGATACTTTTTATAATTCATAGAGCAACCCGTAAAAAATAATTTAAAAATGTAAGAAGCCTGTAGAGGAGATAGAATAGAATACTAAAAAATAATTGATTAACTAAAAAAAATTAAAAGGCAGGTAAAGAATGACCAAAATAAACAACCTAGAATAATAAGGACAAATAGAAAAAAATAGTATGATGTAATATAAACCCAAGTATATTAATTATTAAACTAAATATTAATGGGCCAAACATTCCCATTGAAAAGCTAAGACTGTCCTACTAAATATAAAAGCAAGAACCAATAATATTTTATGAGATGTTTATAAGAGATGTACTTTAAATATAAAGACACAAAGCAGTTGAAAGACAAAGGACACAAAAAGAAATATCACACAAATACTAATTATAAGAAAGCAAGTGTGGCAATATTAATAAAAGTAATCTTTAGGCAAGAATTATAACCAGAGAAAATGGACATTTCATAATGAAAGGGTGGATTCACCAAAAAGATCTAACAATTATAAAATGCAAATACACCTAATAAAAGAGTTTAAAATATGAGAAGCCAAACAACCATAACAATCACAATAACAGCAACAGACAGAGCTAAAGGGAGAAATATACAAATCAACAATCATAATTGGAGATACTACACCCCCTTCTCCATAACTGACAGATGATGCACAAGGAGGCCTTAATTTCTCTCTGACTGAAGAGGTTGCTCCCAGAAGAAAGAAGGAAGAAGACATGGTCTAATCTCCTTGTCAACATGATACCTACATATTTTCTAAATATAATAATAATATTTACCAGGAAGAAAGGCCTTATGTATAGAACATTTTTTAAAAGGATGTTTCTGGTTGAGTATTTCTTTATTATATATTTTGTAAATAAATACAGAATGTGGATTTATGAGGCATGTGTCCCTGGAGAAAGTCACATAAGCCATACAACTCCCTGGGAGTATTAAATGCAGATGTTCTGTAACTCAAATGCTCTCCTTCTAAGTGAAATAACCCTGCAAACACTCACTTGGAGGCCGTATCTATTACTGTGGGCCACAGAGTACAGGTCCAATAAAGGAAGAAACCTGCAAAGTTGAAATCAATGTCTCTGACCTCTCCTTGCTTTGTCTGAGCCTCTTGATAGACTGCTGTATCTTTGAAATTAATAATAAAACTTCATAGTAGGTAAGTTCTCTGATGTGTGTGAGTTTGATCTGCAAACTAATGTTTCGTGTTAACTGAATAGGAAAAGCAGGGGGAAGATGCAGTATAAAATGCTTAAAAAGACTATCAACCAATTTAAACTAATTGATATTTATAGAATATCACACCCAACAAATGAAGAGAGCTCACCTTTTTCAGGTGGACATGGGAAGTTCACCAAGATATACAGCATAGTGGTCTATAAGGAAAGTTTAAATACATTTAAAGTATTGAAATCATGTGTTTTATAATGTTCACCGAGCACTCTTGATTAGCACCAAGGTGAGCTTTGGTGAGATTTTTTTCATTTCTATGTGTCTGGACTACAGGAAGAAATCAATGGGGAGGAGATTTATAAATCAGCGTTCATGTCAAGACAAATCAGAATAATGCCTCTATTATTTCAATCAATAAACCATCTTTACTCCCAACATCTGATATACACATTGTGTCCATCTGTTTGTATTTCAAATTGGCCGCTTTGCCTTATACCAAAACAAACCTTTCAAAGGTGTGTCAATAAAATTAAAAATTTAAAAATAAAGTATTGAAATCATATAGAGCTGTTCTCTGGTCACAGTGACCTTAAATCAGAAGTCAATAACACTAGAGTAGACGGAAAATCCTCAAATTTTAAAAAAGTTAGCAACACGTTTCTAAATAATCCATGAGTCAAGTGGGAACTAAAAAAACTTTTAAATATTTTAAATTGGATAATAAGAATATATCAAAATTATTTGTGGAATCCAATTAAAGCAATGCTTGCAGGGAAATTTACAGCCTTAAATGTTTACATTAGAAAAGAAGATCTAGAATCAATCACTTAATTTTCTGCTTCTAAAAGAAGAGCAAATTAAACCTAAAGGAAATAGAAGAAAGAAAATAATAAAGATAACAACAGTCAAAGAAATAGGAAAGAAAATGTGCAACAGAATAAAACGAACAAAGCCAAAATTTGGTGTTTTGAAATGGTTAGTAAAATTCATAAACCCCTGGCAAGACTGACCAAGAATCAGAGGGAAAATAAAAATGTTCAGTACCAAAATGTATTGGAACTACAGGTGACAGTTGCACAACATTGTGAATGTACTAAATGCCACTCAATTGTTTACTTTAAAATGGTTAACTTTATGTGAATTTCACCTCACTAAATTTTTAATAAATTAAAAAATTTTAAACACTTAAAAATTCCCACATCAGAAATAAAACAGAGGGCATCTCTATATTCATATAAGTTTGATCAAAGTAATGTATTTAAAGCATTCTCAGTCAAAATGGCAAGGTCACAATGTCTTGTGAGTGTGGTCTGATGGAAGTAAGCACTGCTCACAGAGAATGTATTGGAAATGTGATCATAGTAAGTATTCTGGTCGTGAACAGTATACAAATAACAAGTTACAACCGCTTAACTTCTTAGTGTTTCTTGAGGGGAATGACTTGGAATAAAGTCTGCTCATGAACTGTCACAATCAACCTTGTATTATAGGCATATGGAAGAAACCCTTATTCTTATTAGAATATATAGTTTCCTTAAGAAAAAGGATGATGCCTCGCTTATGTTGACTTTTCACATAAAACTAGCATGGCGTGCTGTACATATTACTACTCAGTGAATATTTGCTGAGCTAAATTAAACTGCTTGATTTTCTAATAGGACTCAGGATATGATCTCTCTTAAGTCTGATGCCAGCTGAAACTATGTCCATATAACTATGGCCAATGAATAACTAAAGGCTTATTAGTGAAAGAATTTGGACTCTGGAGTCTGTCAGGCCTATATTTAAATCTCAGTGTGGTCCCTTGCTGACCAACTGTATTGACTTTGGTGAATTACCTAACCTCCCTGAACTTTTCCTCTTTACAGGCAAGATGACTCATTCGCAGAATGGTGGTGATGATAATTTCCAGGGCACAGAATGTAAGGATGGTGATAATAAAAGCAACATTCATACAACAACATATGAACAACATTATGTTCATATATTTGCCCAGCATTTTGCTCTGTGCATATATGAATTATGTCACTTAATCTTTTAACCATTCTATCAAGTTACTGTTATCCTTAATTTTCAAATGAAAAAACTGATTATTAGAAACTTGTCCAAAGTCACACGCATAGCTGATGGGTAAGCCAGAATTTCAAAAAGAGCCTGTGGTCTACCAACAGAACTTGACACATAATAAAGGCTCAATAGTGGAAGCTATTATAATTATTTCCAACTACTAGATGAATCTAAATTATGATTAGGAGAGAAGCAAATCATCTTGGAGCTATTTTCTCTTTGATAAAAAAGTAAAAGGGGGGCTTCCCTGGTGGCGCAGTGGTTGAGAGTCCGCCTGCTGATGCAGGGGACACGGGTTCGTGCCCCGGTCTGGGAGGATCTCACATGCCGCGGAGCGGCTGGGCCCGTGAGCCATGGCCGCTGAGCCTGCGCGTCCGGAGCCTGTGCTCCGCAACGGACGAGGCCACAACAGTGAGAGGCCCGCGTACCGCAAAAAAAAAAAAAAAAAAAGTAAAAGGAAACAAATACACTCAAAACAGAGAAGTAGTTGGGCAAAGAGAAATCTTCTGAATGGGAAAAAGAGGTAATACATGTATAATTATCTAATTCTAAAAGAAAAAAGACCTATTTTATGATCATCTCCCCCCATGGCCAGAGAGGCTGGAAAAGTCAGAACATGGACAGAGGTGTATCCAACAGCCTAGCTCATGGCTTGAGATACAAAAAGATATCTAGGGGAATTTTTACTAGCTCAAGAGATTTTGGAGATATATATGTATATCTGAACAAAATACATATACATGTTCAGACTGTCTCTGAAGCCTTTACAATTATCTGAAAAAAATTATTTTTAATCTAAGAGAAAGGGAATATGGATTAAATTAAACAGTGATTAATAATAGCTAAGTTTGAAAAAGTTACCACTTTATTCCCAGGTGCTTTTAATTCTAAAAATCTGTCTCTGATTATATATTTATAAATGTGGTGGTTGAGAATTTCAGTTTCTTCTCATACTTGGCTGTTTTAAGGGTTTTTCTAATAATGATTTAATTATGTTCTGAATTATATCTATAAGAAATCTGGCTATCTGGATTACAAAGTTATTTACAAGGTACTGCAATCCATCTAGTAATGGCAGAAGGAAATCGACAACTTTCTGAGTTCTGACTTTTCAATGATCAATTTATATAAAAACAAAAACACCAAGCATACAAAAAGGTGTGTTGAATGATGAGAGATTGAAGCATGAAGGAGGAGCTGAAGAGTATGTTCCAGGAAGAGTCTACCCTTGATAAACGTTTGTTGGCAGAGACGGAGGGAAGGGTAAGAAGATGAAAACAGGAGATTCCAAAAAGATAGCCACACACAGAAATCTTGAGGTGGGAGGGGGGACCTAAGTAGCTTGGTTGGGATACAGATTTCGTGCAAGTAAGGCAATATATGCCAAAAGAGATGTGGCCAAACACTTACCTCAATCCACTGTAGAACAGCCTCTTGTGGTCAACATTTATTCTACTGATATTTTCTTCTGTGAGGCATTCAATGGAGAATAACTGGCCCACTTGCTGAAAACCAGGAGCTCTTCTCCTGACATACTCCCTATCAAAACCAGGCAACCAAAAAATCTGTAAGGAAAAACAGGAAGTCTTTCAGTGGATAATCCAGCTGTTTAGGTACCAACAGCCCCAAGTAGAACGGCTGGAGCCCCATTCCAGCATGGGTAACAGTCTATAGGGAGCAGAGAGATTCTAGCCCTTGGTGATAGAGTCAACCTGGCCTAATATTGTCTAATGAATTCTTATAATGGGGCTTTCACCCAGGTTGTTCTGGAGCTGAGTTTTCCCAGTTAACATCATAGGACCAAGGGTCCACTGTGTCCTCACACTGGCCAGAGTGGATGAGGAGCTGGTACGTGTGGAGGAAAGGTGGGAATCATAAACATCTCCTCTGGCTAATGATGCTAAGAATCATCTTTGCAGGGGGTCATTTCCTGCCAACAGGGAATGCTATTATGACTCATCTGTGGAAATAGTTCTATTTGCAAAAAGACACATATTTGTTTCACTCATAGCTTTCTTCTATATTCTGAGAATTTAAGACATTTGGAATGACTGACTGCCCAAATGCAGAGTTGCTTCTGAAGAACATGATGAAAAACTCTCTGCTCAAAAAGTCTCTTTATATGTCATTAATGAAAGCCAAGTCCTCAAAGCCTTAGTGTTCCATACCGAGGCTCTTTCTTTTCTTTCTTTTTTTTTTTATAAGGACCAATGGCTATAGAACTTGAGTGGCTTGGCCAATTAAATAAATTATTCCCCCCAGTGGGGAGCAGCAACTAAGAGAAGAAAGATGGGGTAGATTCTTTCTCCCCGTTACCTCAAGGCTCTTTCTAATAGCTGTATGCTGGTGATGGTGCAGGTCACGTCATATAGCCATTACACACATTCCCTTTTAACAGAGTGGTGACATTTCATTTGGTTTGTAATAGCAAATAGCCTCAATGTTTTTCCCCACTGATGTAAATTTCATTGGGTCATTCTTAGATTGCCACATATAGCTGTATAAAGTAGTCATCTCCATTTTTACAGGGAGCAAAATTATTTTAGGATCCCAGGGAAGATCTACAAGGTAGGTCAGATTCAGCTGCTATGCTCCTGGGACATGCTACCCACCTCCCAACCTCTACCATAAATACTAAGATAGACATACCAGATGTTGCTCAATCTTAGAGTCAAGGATCACGCTTACTACATGGCGGACATACAAGCTTCTGTGAAAATGTCTTGGTGCAGGGGCATTAAGATCAAATATCACAGATTTTTTTTCCTTCTGTGCAAGTTCCAATAATTCAGTTAGTTTTGGAATCTTCTGATTTCCTGCTTTTTCTCTATCAGCCTCTGATAGGGGCTTCATATTGTAAAATGGTTTGAACTAAAAATAAATATATTAGAGAAAACACTGGTTCCTATCAAAAGCATTTTCCAATTCTCCTGCTTTTAGTCCCATACCCAGCCCTACCTCCATGTTGGTCCATTACCATTCAACCCGCCAGGCCCTCCAAAATACTGGTCCTGAGAGAAGATTTGCCAAGAAGAGATATTAAATGTAATCTCCATAGGTAATCATGGTATTTGGAATGATTTATTCTATATTGTAGAACCTGCTGTATTTGTACTGAAGGTCCTTCATGTTCTTGTCTTGAAGTTCCTTTTCAACCTTTTTTTTACTATAACTCAAAATATTACAATCCCCTTTCAGTTGCACTGGCTTCCACATTTTCTCTCACTGTTCTAGTTTTGTGTAATGGAAAGAAAATAGGCTTTGACTTCAGACTGAATTGAATTCAATCCCAGCTCTATCACTCATTTGCCTTTGTTACCATATCCACCTGTTAAAATCCTATCCTCAAACTGCAAAGCCCAGTTCAAATGCTACCTCCTTAATGAACCCTCCCTTAAATATTCCTAAACTAAAGAGACTTCAATGGTGCTAAACCCCAACGACCCATTTTTAGGCCTTTGTAATTGTATGTCTCATTCTGCCTTCTTCAGTCATTTGTACATATCCTAGACCAGATTCAAATCCTAGCTTCATATACTTCTTGCTGTGTAACATTGGTAAAACCATTTAAAATTTCAAAGTCTTCATTACCCTAATATAAAATGGGGAAGGGGAGAAGTAATCTATGTATTCACACGATTATTTTGAAGATCAAGTATGATAAAATATTTACCAGGTCTAGGAGCATGTCTGGTACACAGAGAAGTGCACAATTTACAATAGTTCCCTCACTCTCTACTGCTTCTACTGCAGTGCAACTCCCTAATGGCAGGAACTGTTATAATTTCTTTGCAGTACACAGCATTTCATCTTATACCTCAGTCCATACATATATTAGCTATATTAACTTTAAGAGATGGCTACTTTTATTGTCATTTGCCAATTTGTAGGTAAAGTCAGTGATAACAGGCTATCTCTCAGGAGAAGGAAGCAGCAGCTACCTCACATTTTACCAAGACTCAAATAATCTCTCTTTTTCTCTATACAACTTTATCTTCATTCTCCTTCTCACACTTTCCATTTCTTCTCCATCCTTTGACTTCCTAAGCAACCTGCCCTTTCTCACCTTTTTCTCAAGAAAGAATAAATCACATTGCACAATATTCCCATGCTATACCTGAAGGCAGATCGTAAGTCTGGAATTAAACCATGGTCTACATCTGAGTAGAGGTTTATAAGAAAAGGCTTTCTTAATCCTCAGGAAAATAGAAATTTGCTTTGGAATACAAGCTTTTGTTAGATTCTACCAGATCTAGACCAACTGATGCACTTAATCATTAGACCTTCATGAGGGGAAAATTGTTAAAAGAACAGGATGGGAAAGACCAAGAAAGGATTTAAATAACTCAGCCGTGCATAATTTTTAAAATGTCCCTGAATGGGAAAAAGGAATAAGAAATGCACTATACAAGGACATTTATTTATGAAACCTTTACTTTAATGATAAAGTGGATGAAAAATTCAAAATAGTAAAACTATAAAGATTAATCAATAGAGTTTAAAACTAGATTCCAGTAATCTCTAAATAGCATTACAGGGTAGATCTAATATCTGAAGTAAGTTGAGCCTCTTTTTTATATATAAAATGGGAGGACTTATTCAGAAAAATAAACTGGAAAGGGACAATGCCAGTTTAGACTATCTCCAATGTAAAGTTGAACATTTTCAAAACAGTACTAAAAAGTCCTTGGTTCTCTATGCCTATGCTTAGAAAAATTTCAAGTAGAAGAGCCAGTGGGTGATTCAATGTATCATATTGGTTTAGAAGTAGGAAAATTATCCAAAATCTGCCCAATGATGCCACTCTGAGGGAAACAATACCGCTCAACAGACAATTATGAGAACTATCTGTAAGTATCAATGAACAACAATACAGTTTTCTTGTTGATACAGGTACAACTACCTTTACTATTAATGTCACTACCATAGCAAATCACATTTCTCAGAGCACTAAAACCAAGAAGTGGGAATTTTTAACAACTAAGTTAAAAGTCCTCTAAGTCCTTTTCCATGTCTTTATCTATAACTGTCAGAAGAACACTACTTTCTTCTCTATGGCACACTCTTATAGCTTTGTTAGGAACCTACTTTGCAAGAACCACCAGAAGAAATGTACCACAGACAAATTACTATCAGGAGTCACAGAAAAGTCTACTGCACATTATCAAATTATAACCATGGACTTGAGTATGTTGATTCAAAAAAATAACCAAATAATTGTCCACGGTACCAGAACCCAAGGGGAAAAGAGGCAGAATAATTGGAGTTAAACCCACAGGAGTTCAGATTGACTCTGTTGACACTGTTGCCTAAGATCCTATTAATGCTGAAGTTAGAAAAGATCTAAGCCAACTATAACAGGCAATATAACAAGGCTTAATTATCCCTTGCATTAGTCCAAGCAATATGTCTATTTTACATGTTTTTTAAAAACCCCAAAACTGAGATGGTGGTCTGCCATCAATATCTGTGAGCTATTAACCAAAGAGTTATACCTCATTTTCTAGCACTGCCTAACCTGAATGTACTCTCTTTGGTCCTATCTTTACTTTCTTTCATTTCCTAGCTTATAAAGATAGCCAATATTTATTGCTTTCACCAGAGCAAAATCAACACTTCACCTGGAAAGTTATGTTTCAGGCATTTATGGAAGTCCCATCCTACTTTTCTCAAGTCTTAAACCAAGATCTTAAGGATATGCAGTAACCCATACCCATCTTGAAATTCTAAGACTGACTCTATAATTCTATTCACATAGACTCTAAGGAGAAATTTTAACTCTACGAAATAACATTTCATTATCCAGGAATCAGCAAACTTACTCTGTGAAGGGCCATACACTAAACATTTTTGACTTTGTTAGACATATAGTCTATGTCACAATTATTCAACTCTGCTATTATATTGCAAAAACAGCCATAGACAATTCATAAGTGAATAAGTATGGCTATGTTCCAATAAAACTTTATTTATGGATACTGAAATTTGACTTTTATATAATTTTTATGTGTCATGAAACATTATTCTTTTGATTTTTCTTCAACCATTTAAAAATGCAAAAACCATTCTGAGCTCACAAGCTATAAAACAGTCAGTGGGCTGGATTTGAACAGCAGGCCGTAGTTTGCAAACCCCTGACCTCGGCCATGACCTATTGGCTAAGGAGAGACATAATCTAGTGAGAGATTACAAATTATCCAAAATTATCCAAGGCCAAACACTAAAGAAAATTAAGATGATTTCTGGGATTAACTGGATGTTGTAGAGTATAGGTAGCAAGCTTTTTTGAAATAGCTCTCTGTATGATTTGACTTACATCTTGGAACCATTCTCACAAAACACAGAAAGACCTTCAGTGATCTCAAAATATTTCTTCAACCATCATCTTTGCTGATCTTCCAGATCATCATAAATCTTTCTTTTTGAAAGTAAAAGGGAAGGCCATAGTCTATGGGTATTAATTTAACGACAAGACATACATCAAAGACTCTGCCTATTAATGCCTATTCCTTGATCCAAGCCTTTTTATCTTTGCCTCAGAAAAACATACAGTCTTAGCTAAATTAGTCTAATAATCTTCAGATCTCATAATAGGTTCATCTATTTTATGGTACCACATTCAACATAATGCCTCTTGTTAACTTAAAATATCCAGTATTTTTATATTAGTTGATTAATTACAAAATACCTACCTTCTCTTTCTCATATTACCAGTTACTAATGTAACACGCTTAATAGCAACTGTATTATCCTTATCAACAAAGGAGAATCTCATCATTTCTATAATTTGAGAACTGTCCATACCTGGAACAGATCTTTTGGATGCTCCTATATCAAATCTTGATTTAATTTTACTTATTGATAGGTTAAACTTAAAAATGAAAAAAGGTAATAATAGGCTGATTATGCAATAATTTTTCTAGATTCCCTTATAGAATCTCAGATCCATTACCAGATATCAAATTGGCTCAACTGGCCAAAATTATGGCTGTCTCTATGGCATGTGGGATTACTGAAAATAAAAGGGTAAATATATGCATTGCTTGTTTGCCTTTCAAGTGATTCACAACTTTGGAATGTTATGGGGGAAAAAATAGAGATTTTTAACCTCTTCAGTTATCTGTATTAAAAATGAATAATAAATACGCATATTACTAGATGTTTTGGAACTCCCCAAACAAATTGCTGTCCTAAAGGTAGAGCCCCACAGTAAAACAGACATTAGAGGAAATACTTTGGCAGATCATCAACAGATGATCTAAACAGAATGCTCTGATTAATGTCCTTAGACAAGGGCCTCTTATAGAAAAGAAAGACCAACCTATGGAATTCAAGAATTCCATCATTAATGCAAACTTGGTAATTGAAGAGAAATTTATTCTCTCACAGTTTGGAGGCCAAAAGTCTAAAACCAAGGTGTTATCAGGCCCATGCTCACTCTGGCGGCTCTGGCGGAGAATCTGTCTGTACTAGCTTCAGGTGACTGCTGACATGCCTTGGCCTTCTTTGGCTAATAGCCACATCACTCCAGTTCCTACCTCCATGATCACATCACTTCCCTTCTCTGTGTGGTCTCCTCTATATGTATGTCTGTTCTCCCCTTGTCTCTCCATTACAACAATACATGATTATATTTAAGGCCCACCCAGATAATCCAGGATAAACTCCTTCTTTCCAGATCCTTAACTTAATCACACCTTTTGCCTTTATGATAATGGTCACAGGTTCTAGGGATCAGCATGTGGCTATATCTTTTCTGGGGTCACCAATCAACCTACTACACCAACTCAATAATGATTATTTGTGTACGTAATACCTAAATGAAGGGAAATATACTTAAGCTAGTAGAAGATTTTTTAAAATGCTTGGGGTGTAATAGTGAATGTTTGTCATGACAATTCTCAGAGAAAATATACATAAATTTCACTAAAGTTGGTTGTGTCTCTTGTATAATTTCTGTCTTCTTTTAATATGTGGGAATCAAGCTTTTTGACGTTAACCCAGGACAAGGTTAAATGTTCTCTGGGGCTGTTAGACCTCTCCAATTGTAGGACTCCCCAAACACTTAGAAAACAATATCTGCTTATAAAGAGTCTGAAAAAATAGCATATTTCCTAGGAAACAGCCTTCTAAGGATATTGATTCCATCAACAGGAATTGAATAATTTGAGGTAATTATCAAAAATTTGTCTTTCACTTTGGCTGATACAATAAATATATAATTTATTATAGTATTATAAATAACATAGCCCAAGCCCTCGGCATACATCACACTTTAAATTCTTTAGCCTGAGTAAATATAGAAAATAAAAAAGCACTAAATTTACTTTTAACCAACTAGCACCATTGTTAACACTTTGTGTTGCAGCTCCATTGGGTGGGTGATGTTTATTAAATGCAATTATAAGGACTTGCATTGGACTTGGTTTTGGATGGTACTTGAAATGCAGTGTTACAGGAAAATTAATTTATCAATGCCATTAACTATACATTTTCAACAACATTGAGAGAGAAGAAATGAGTATGACACACAGATTTGCTTACTAAGCCCTGGATAACCATTCATTCAGCAAGCTTATGCTGTGCGTTCATAAAACACCAATCCTGTTCTCAAGATATTCACAGTATAGTAAGGGAGATAAGACAGACAGACAAATAAAACATGATATAGGTTCCATGACAGTGGTCACTGAAAAAGTGACCTTCTTAGAGTTGGACTACAGTAACAATAAAATACCATTTGCGGAAAACTTCAAATGCGTTATTTAATTCAACCGCAGAACACTACATTAAAAATGAAAAAACTGAAGCTTGAAAGCATAAATGACATGCCCAATGGTTCAACTAATAGGTAAATGATAAGTGACACCCAACTGTTCAACAATTGATGAACAATTCCAGGCAAAAATCTAACCCTGATGCTGGGATGCTTTCCTCAGCTGTATTATTTCCCACTATAAATATGTTAGAATAAGGGTATTCAAAGTACTGGTTAGTAATGAGGTGGGGAGTTTGTACCAGAATATATTTTAACCAACTACTTTCTTCACCAAGAAATCTTGCTATGTAAAGAAAAAAGTCAACTGAACTA
This sequence comes from Tursiops truncatus, assembly GCF_011762595.2. Classification (NCBI taxonomy): domain Eukaryota; kingdom Metazoa; phylum Chordata; class Mammalia; order Artiodactyla; family Delphinidae; genus Tursiops; species Tursiops truncatus. The sequence goes on along the minus strand of NC_047041.1, from coordinate 54,143,784 downwards.
AACAGTGTGCTTAGTGACACAGCTGATTTAAATTATCCAGTTGTTCTAGAATAATAATAATTAAAAACAAATAGGTGGGTACAATAAGTTACAGAAGATTTGAGAGAAAGTGAACTATGTTGCTTTAGTTTATGATAACTGAAAATAATGAATGTGGTAAGAATCAATACAATACATTAAAATTTTGACAAAGCTGGTTCAGAAACAAGCTCATTTAAGATTTTTTCAAGTCTTGTGAATCCTTTACCAACAAATGTTATATTATTGCAAGATTGTAATTCAGTTTTCTCTTTGTTAAAATGACAAAACTGATCTTTGAATATTCAGTCTTTTCCTTAAAATATGGACTAAATCTTTATTTACATTGTGGGTCATCTGCCCAAAATATCTGTCCTATTTTTCCCCAAAATAACTGTGTACTTTGTGGTAACCTTGGCATGCCTGGTATTATTTTTAAATAAAAACAGAAGTTCCTCACTTCTGAAGGAACTCAAGTTCCTTAAAATTATGTTATCTTAAAAAAAAAATTATGTTATCTTCTGCTATTTTTATTTTAAAACATTGTATTACCAGTCTGCTTAATAGGTAGTAAAACTACAAACATTCATTGTTCTCAAGTACTTAATATTCTTAAGTGACCAACCCATTACAATAACATTTTTTATATCACCTTTCCAGTATAGGACTCTAAATTCAGAAAAACAGAACTCCTTGAACAACGCAGGAGTTAGAGGTGCTGATCCCCACGCAGTCAAAAATCTGACTGTAACTTTACAGTTGGTCCTCTTTGTCCACAGTTCTGCATCTGCGGATTCAACCAACCACAGATGGTGCAGTGCTCAGTATGCATTTTTTTTTTTAATCTGCATGTAAGTGTACCCATGCAGTTCAAGCCCATGTTGTTCAAGGGTCAACTGTAAGATTACTAAATACTTTTACAACCAAATTATGTGCTGTTTCTTAGATAGCAAAATATCAAAGGTTGACTTCTTCATGCTATATGCCATATCCTACTTACAAGCAAGAAGGATGCCAGAAACACTTAGATATGTTTGGTATGCTCTGAATTACTTTTAATCTTGGCAATATTCCTTGTTTACAAATCTATGGTAAGTGTATGTTTATCACTACAAGCAACAGCCAAATGGTTTTCCAGAGTGGTTGTATCATTTTGCATTCCCACCAGCAATGCATGGGAGTCCAAGGGATCCATATTCTCACCAGTTATTGCTATTCCCAAGACTTTCTTTTTTTGAAGTCATTCTATAGGTTTTACCACAGTATCTCATTGTGGCTTAAATTTGCATTTCCTTAATGATTAATTAAATTGAGCATCTTTTCATGTGCTTATTTGCCATCCATGTACTTCTTTGGTGAAGTAGCTATTCAAATATTTGGCCATTTTTTAAATGGCTTAATTTCTGATTTTTGAGTTTTGGGTTTTTTTAATTATTATTCTAGATAAAAGTCCTTTATCAGATATGTGATTTGCAAATATTTTCTCCCAGTCTGTGACTTGTCTTTTCATTCTCTTAACAATGTATTTCACAGAGCAAGTTTTTCATTTTGATAAGGATCAACATCAATTTTTTTCTTTTAAGGATCATGCTTTTGTTGTTCTAAGAATTCTTTACTAATCCAGGGTCACTGCAATTTTCTTCTACACTTTCTACCAGAAGTCTATACTGAATAATAAAAATAGAAGATTTTATTTTTAAGTGTCATTTATTCCTTCTCTGATTCTCTTTCTTTCATGTCGATCCAAGTTTCTGACCTATGTTATCTTCCTTCTCTCTGAAGAACTTCTTTTGATGTTTCTTGCCAGGCAATTCTCTTGGTGACAAATTACCTCAGTTTTTGTTTGAACAAGTCTTTATTTCTCCTTTAATTTTGAAGAATAATTTTGCTGGATATACAATTTTAGGTCAGTGGGTTTTTTTCTTTCAACATTATAAATTGTATACTCTTCTTGTTTGCATGGTTTCTGATGAGAAGTCTGATGTAATTCTTATCTTTGCTCCTCTGTAGGTGAGGATTTTTAACCCTCTCTTTGGATTCTTTTGTCTTTGGTTTTCTGCAGTTTAAATATAGTATGGCTAGGTATAGATCTTTTGGGTATTTATCCTGCTTGGTGTTCTCTGAGCTTCCTGGATATGTGGTTTGGTTTCTGTCATTAATTTTGGAAAGTTTTCTGCCATTAGTACTTCAAATATTTCTTCTGTTCCTTTCACTTTTTCTTTCTCCATTTGGAATTCCTATCACATGTATGTTATAACTTTTGTAACTATCCCACAATTCTTGGCTCTTCTGTTCTTTTCTTTTCTTTTTTTTTACATTTCAGTGTAGGAAGTTTCTAGTGATATATCTTCAATATCACTGATTTTTCCTTATCATTTTCCAGTCTACCAATGAGTCCATCAAAGGCATTCTTTATTTCTGTTAAATGTTTTTGATTTCTAGTGGTTCCATTTGATTCTTTCTTAGAGTTTCCATCTCTCTGCTTACACTACTTATTTTTTCTTTCATGTTGTCTACTTTTCCCACACTTCTGTTAGAGCCCTTAACATATTAATTATAATTATTTTAAATTCTCTGACATTTCCAAAGTCTGTGTTATATCTGAGTCTGGTTGTGATGCTTGCTTTGTCTCTTCATACTGTGTTTTTTCTTGTCTTTTAGCATATCTTATAATTTTTTTGCTGGAAGTTGGATATGATGTAAACAGTAATAGGAACTGAGATAATCATGCTTTTACTGTCAGGTTTTATATTAATCTGGCTAGGACCTGGACTATGTTTAATGCCTACTATAGCTATAGGTACCAGAGGATTCAGTTTCCTTGTTTTATTTTGTGCCCTATCCTATTTCTCTGGGTTCCTTAAGAACTTAAACAGAGTCTAAGTTCTCTCAGTCATAATCCATTTTTATTATACAGAAGCCCTGTTCATGTAAGGTGCTGAGGAAGGGAAGTATACTATAACCTTATGATTAAATCTTTGTATTTTTTAGTGGGTCTGAGTGTGGGCTATGACTTTCAAAACCATTTCTTAGTATTTTTTCTCTCTACCTTTACATGACAGGAAGGCTAGAGAGGGCTTGAGTTGACTGATTTCCCTCCCCATGTATTTGATAAGGTTATGGTAATGTGGTTACTTCTGGAGACTAAGCCTTTGTAATGGAGAATACTCTGGATGTATTTCAAAAGGGTTATATTCTCCTTTCCCTGTTCAAAACCAGAGATGATTTTGTTTTCTTGATCTTCACTGTAAGAACCTGATGGAGTTCCTGGAGGCAAAACCCACAAAAATGTGGGGGCCTGTATAAAACTGGGCCCTCAGGAGTTTTTAAGACTCAAACTAGTTCACACTCAGCCTTCAGCAATTACTCAATATTACCACTTATACTTAAACTGCTCCTACCAGTTACTGGCTCCAATGGCTTCTGCTTCTGGTAAGCTGATCTTGGCTGTGATTCTCTTTATTCACTTGTCTCTCCAGATTTCAGAGTAACGGTTTGTCCTACAACTTCAATTCTCAAATGTATCCAAGAAAATTCATTGATTTTCAGTTTGCTTGTATTTTTTCTTGTTTTAAGGAGGGCAGTGACAACTTCCAAACTCTTTACATATCAAAGTTGAAACTGGAAGTCCTCTCTGATTAGATTAAGGGGGTTTGGGGGTTTGCTTTCTTCAAATATTGACTTTGTATCCTGTGTCCACCCTAAACTCACCTATTAATTCTTGGATATTTCTGGTAGATTCCTTGGGATTTTATACATAGACAATCAGGTCCTCTGCAAACAGAAATAGTTCTCTTTCTTCCTTTGCAATCTGTATGCCTTTTTCCTTACTTATTGCACAGGCTAGGACTAACAATATGATGTTAAATAGAGGGATGAGGCATCCTCCCTTTTGCCAGGTCTTATGGAAATGAATTCAGTCTTTCACCATTCAGTATGATGGTGGCTATAGGTATACTGTTAAGAAAGTTGCTTTCTGTTTTTAGTTTTCTGAGAGTTTATCAAGAATGGAACTTGATTATATTATTTTCTTCTTTGTGTATGTTAACATGATAAAATTCATTCATTTTCAACTGTGAACCAAACTTGCATTCTCAGGATAAAACCCCTTTGATCATGACATGTTATCCTTTTTATATATTACTGGATTCAGTTTGTTAATATTTTGTTGAGGATGTCTATATTTTTATCCACAAGGAATACTGTTCTAAAGATTTTTTCAAATGGCTGGGACTTCCCTGGCTGTCCAGTGATTAAGACTCCATGCTCCTGATGCAGGGGGCAAGGGTTTGACCCCTGGTCAGGGAACTAAGATCCCCCATGCCGCACAGTGCAGCCTAAAGAAAAAAAGGATTTCTTCAAATGCCTTTTTATGGATTTGTTATCAGAGAAATGCTGATATCATAAAAATTCATTAGAAATTATTCTCTCCTCTTCTATATTCTGGAAGGTATTTGTAGAATTGGTCTTATTTCTTCCTTGTACATTTTGTAGAATTCACCAGTGAATAAGTAACCAAGCAGGACCCCATGGGGGCCTTCCCAGGACAGACCCTCCCCCATATCCTCTGCTTTAGCTCCTCTCTGAAGTACCTAGATAATAGTATTTCATGCACATTTCCTGAGTTGTTTTGCAGATGTAAAAATCCCCCCTCTCCACCAAATGGAAGGTGTTAACTACGTGAGACCAGGAGCACATAGCCCCAGGCCTTCTGGAGCCTAAGGACTGATAATATTAATACCTGTGACACCACCCTTATACCTCACCATCAGCCAATCAGAGAATTGTGCACAAGCTGATCACATACCCTTCAAACCCCTGCTCCCACCGGGCTTTTAAAAGTGCTTTGCCGAGGGCTTCCCTGGTGGCGCAGTGGTTGAGAGTCCGCCTGCCGATACGGGTTCGTGCCCCGGTCCAGGAAGATCCCACATGCCGTGGAGCGGCTGGGCCCGTGAACTATGGTCGCTGAGCCTGCGCGTCCGGAGTCTGTGCTCCACAACGGGAGAGGCCACAACAGTGAGAGGCCCCCGTACCGCAAAAAACAAAACAAAACGAAGAAAAAGTGCTTTGCCGAAACCCTTCAGGGACCTCGGGGCTTTTCAGGGCATGAGCCACCTTGTCTCCTTGCATGGTCTTGCAAAAAATCTTGCTCTGCTCCAAACTCTGACATTTCAGTTTGTTTGGCCTCAACGTGTGTTGGGCACACGAACTTATGTTAACAAATACATCAGCAACTGGAATCTTCTGTTGGAAGTATTTACACTACAGATTCAATTTATTTAATAGATATAATACTATTTCGTTTGCGCATTTCTTCTTGAGTGAGTTTTGGTAGTTTGTGTCTTTAAAGAATTGTTCCATTTCATCTAAATTGTCACCTTTATGAGCATAGAGTTGTTCATAGAAAATGGTGTGCTGCTAAATGTTTAACAATGGGCTCTCCATGAATATAAAGGCCTGATCTGTACTGTTTGCCAATTTTTGTTGCTTAAATACTACAACCATGCCTAATATTGTAACTGGGTTTAACAACTAGTTTCAAAAGTTCTGAAATGTAATAATTGGCCCTCATGAGCCAATATGAGCCAGCTCCACAGTTCACACTATTTCATTATTATCCTTTTTTAATGTCTGGAGAGTCTGTAATGAGGAACATTCTTTCTTTCCTTAATATTGAAAATTTGTCTTCTCCGTTTTTGTCTTGGTCAGTTGACTAGAGGTTTATCAGTTTTGTTGGTCTCTTTAAAGAATAAGTTTTTGTTTCACTGACGTTTTCTATTTCTCTGTATCTATTTCATTGATTTCTGTTCTTTATAATTTACTCTGCTTATTTTGGGTTTAATTTGCTCTTCTTTTTCTAGTTTCTTAAAGAGAAAGCTTAGGTTATTTATTTGAGACGCTTCTTTTCTAATATAAGCAGATAATCCTAGGGTTTTTCCTCTAAGCAGTGCTTTAGTTGTAATCCACCAATTTTAATATGTTGTATTTTTATCTTCTTTCAGTTCAAAGTATTTTCTAACTTTCCTTGACATTTACCTTTTATCTATGGGTTATTTAGAGGTGTGTTTTTTTAATATTTGGGAGTTTTCCAATTCTAAAAAAGAACCAAACAGAAATTCTGGAGTCAAAGAACTCAACAAATGCAGTAGAATGCACTGAAAATAGAGCAGATCAGATGAAAGAGAGAACAGTGAGCTGTAAGATAGGAATCTAAAAATAGTTTGGGTAGGAGATAGAACTAAGGTTTTTAAAAAGTAAAAAAAAAAATCCCTGCAAGAGCTATCAGACTCCATTATTAGAGCCAACATAAGAATAATGGGTATACCAGAAAGAGAAGAAAAAGAAAAGGGGACAGAGAGTTTACTAAAGGAAATAATAGTTGAGAAATTCCAAACCTGGGCAAAGACCTGGACATCCATGAAATTAATTGATCACCTTATTATCTCAGTGCAAAAAACCTTCTCCAAGACACACTATAATGTAGCTGTCAAAAGTCAATGATACAGAAAAAAAATCTTAAAGACTGCTGCTGGGGGTGGTGGGGAGTAACCTTCAAAAAAAACCAACCCACTAGACTATCATCAAATTTCTCAGCAGAAACTCTACAGGCCAGGAGGGAGTGGAATGACATATACAAAATATTGAAAGATAAAAATTGCCACCCAGAAAACTCTATCTAGCAAAGTTATCCTTCAGATATGAAGGAGAAACAAAGGCTTTCCTAGACAAACAAAAGCTGAGGGAATTTGCTACCACTAGACCTGCCTTACCAGAAATGTTGAAAGGAACTCTTCTATCTGAAAAGAAAAGACAAAAGTACACAAAACTCTAAGGAAGGTGATAAACAGGATTAGGAAACTGTAACTCTATTTTAGAATAGGGTGTTAAACATTTGATTATAGCATAAAGGTTAATGGAAAAGAGCACTAAAATGGACTATAGCCACTATAATTCAGTAATGAACTCACAGTATAAAAAGAGGTAATTTCTGGCAGCAAAATTATAAAAGGGGAAGAACAAAAGAACAGAACCTGTATGGGCAAATGAAGATAAGTTGCTATCAGTAGAAAACGGACTAATTTATTTATGAGACATTTTATTCAAACCTCATGGTAACTGCAAAAGAAAAATCTAGTGCAGAGACATGAAACATTTAAAAAGGGGGAAACTGAGCAAACTATCATGGAAAACCAATTTAAAAAGGTATACGGAGAGCTTGGCCAAGATGACAGAGTAGGAAGACCCTCAGCTCACCTCCTCTCATGGGTTCACCAAAATTACAAATATTTACAGAGCAACTATTGATGAGAAAGACCAGAATATAGCAGAAAAAATCTTCTATAGTTAAGATATAAAGAAGGAATCATGAGACATGTAGGAGGGGTGAGGTTGCAGTGTACTCAAAACCCATACCCCCAGGTGGGAAACCCACAAATGGGAGGTTAATTGCAGTTGCAGAAGTCTTCCCCAAGAAGCAATAGTTCTGAGCCCCACATCGGGCTCCCAGCCAAGGGATCCTGCACCAGGAAGATGACCCCACAGAGCATTTGGCTTTGAAGGCCAGCAGGGCTTACTTTTGGGAGACACAGAGGGCTGTGGGAAATAGAGACTCCATTTTTTCTTTTCTTTTTTAAAATATATTTATTTATTTAAGGTTGTGTTGGGTCTTCGTTGCTGCACGCGGGCTTTCTCTAGTTGTGGCAAGTGGGGTTGTTGTGGTGCGCAGACTTCTCATTGCAGTGACTTCTCTTGTTTCAGAGCACAGGCTCTAGGCCTGTGGGCTTCAGTAGTTGTGGCACGTGGACTCAGCAGTTGTGGCTCCCAGGCTGTAGAGTATAGGCTCAGTAGTTGTGGCACATGGGCTTATTTGCCCTGCGGCATGTGGGATCTTCCCGGACCAGGGCTCGAACCTGTGTCCCCTGCATTGGCAGGTGGATTCTTAACCACTGCACCACCAGGGAAGTCCCAGAGACTCCATTCTTAAAGGGCGAACAGAAAATCTCACATGATCCAGGACCCAGGGCAGAAGCAGAAATTTGAAAGAAGCCTGGTTTAGACATATCTGCTGATCTCAAAGAGTCTCCCGGAGAGGCAGGAGGCAACTGGAGCTCATCCTGGGGACAAAAACACTGGTAGCAGCCATTTTCGGCAGCTCATTCTACCACATGGACACTGGTGCTGGCAAGCACCATGTTGCAATCCTCCCTCTAGCTTATTAACACTGGGACCCAGCCCAACCCAACAGCCTGTCAGCACCAGTACTGAGACACCTCAGGCCAAGCAGCTACCTGGGTGGGAACACAGCTCCACTCTCCAGCAGTCAGACTGCCTTAAGACCCCCTGAGCCCACAGGTGACCTGGGACACAGCCCACACACCAGTACACAGGCACTAGACCCAGGACCCCAGGGCCCTGCAGCCAGAGACCCTAGGACACACCTCTGCCAGTGAGTGGACCAGCACTAGCCCCAGGACTCAGCTTCATCCACTGGTGGGTGGGAACCAGCAACAGGATCCCTTGGGCCCTGACCCCACCAACCAGCAGGTGGACACCAGCCCCAGGACCAATGCAGCCCCAGAGCCTGCCATAGCAGGACCGAAACCACCTACCAGCAGGCTGGTACCACCCCAGGACCCCCTGGGTCAGAGCCCTACCTACCAGAAGGCCAACACCAGCTCTGAGACACCTTGGGCCCCTCACCCAGCTATCCCAGGATAAAGCCCCACCCACCAGTGGGCTGACATAAGCTTCTGGACACCCTGGACTCCAGAGCCAGCTGTGTAAGGAACTGGCTCCACCCAACAGCAAGCCACACCAGCTCCAGTACCCCCAGGACCCTGCAGCAAGAGATTCTGACACCCACCTCTACCCACCAGTGAACTGGCACTAGCCCATGATGCCCCAGGCTCTGGCCCCACACCAGCAGGCCACACCAGCACCAAGATACCTTGGACTCCTCAGCCAGCCACTCTGGGGTCCAGTGCCACTCACCAGCAGGCCAGTACCAGTTTTGAGATATCTCGGAAACCACAGCCAGCCATGTCAGGAACCAGCACCCCCACCAGCAGACCAACAAAAGCAGTAAAATCAAATACATCTGCAATTAGCATTAAGGGATACAAAACAAAAAGCAGTAAGATATGATGTCAAAAACCATGGGAAAGAAGACTGAAAATGCAGAGTTATTAAAATGAGTTAGAAATTAAGAAATTAGGAACTTAAAATATTTACATATATATATAAGTATATATATAAATAGATATATGTAAGTAGATACACACACACACACACACACACACACACACACACATACACATTGCTATTATACACCTCATGGTAACCAGAAACCACAAATCTATAACAGATACAAAAAAAAGAGAAAGGAATCCAAACATAACACTAAAGGTAGTCATCAAATCACAAGGAAAGAGGAAAAAAGAAGACAAAAGGAACAAAAAAGAACTATAAAAACAATTAACAAAATGGCAATAAGTATATACCAATCCATAATTACTTTAAATATAAATGGCCTAAATGTTCCAGTCAAAAGACCTAGAGTGGCTGAATGAATACAAAAACAAGACCCATATGTATAGTACCTACAAGAGACTCACTTCAGATCTAATGACACAGACACAGAGAAAGCAGGGGATGGAAAAAGATATTGCATGCAAATGGAAACAAAGAAAAAGCCAGGGTAGCAATACTTATATCAGACAAAATAGACATTAAAGCAAAGATTGTAACAAGAGACAAAGAAGGACATTACATAATGATCAAGGGATCAACCAAAGAAGATATAAAAATTGAAATATTTACCCAACATAGGAGCACCTAAATACATAAAACAAATATTAACAGAAAAACAGGTAGAAAAACATAATAATACTATGAGAATTTAACACCCCACTTGCATCAATTGACAGATCATCCATAGAAAATCAATAAGGGAGATCAGCTCAGTGCTTTGTGACCACCTAGCGGGGTGGGATAGGGAGGGAGGGAGTGAGACACCACAGGGAGGGGATATGGGGATATATGTGTACGTATAGCTGATTCACTTTGTGATAGAGCAGAAACTAACACATCATTGTAAAGCAATTATACTCCCATAAAGATGTTAAAAACATAAATAAATAAAAAGACAAGTGTAAAACATGAAAAAAAGGAAAATCAATAAGAAAACACTGGGCTTAAATGACACATTAGACGAAATGTGTATCTATTAGACTTAATAGAATATTCCATCCAAAAGCAGCAGGAGACAGACACATTCTTTTTGAGTACACATGGAAAATTCTGCAGGAAAGGCCACAAAACAAGTCTCAATAAATTTAAGAAGACTGAAATGATATCAAACAACTGTCCTGACCAAAATGTTATGAGACTAGAAATCAACTACAAGGAAAAAAACTGCAAATACACAAACACGTAGAGACTAAATAATAAGCTTACTAAACAACCAATGGATCACTGAAGAAATCAAAGAAGAAATTTTAAAATACCTGGAGACAAATGAAAACAAGCCAACATCTATGGAACACAGCAAAAGCAGTTTTAAGAGGGAAGTTTATAGTGACACAAGACTACCCCAGAAAACAAGAAAAATCTGAAATGAACAACCTACCCTTACACCTAAAGGAACTAGGAAAAGAAGAACACAGAAAACCCAAAGTTTAGAATGAAAGAAATGCAAAGATCAGAGCAAAAATCAATGAAATAGAGACTAAAAAAAAAACAATAGAAAAGATCAATGAAACTAAGATCTGTTTCTTTTAAAAGATAAACAAAATTGATAAACCTTTAGCCATAGTCATCAAGAAAAAGAGAGCATCCTTAGCAGGTGCAAACTATTATATATAGAATGGATAAACAACAAGGTTCTATTGTATGGCCCAGGGAACTATGTTCAACATTCTGTAATAAACCATAATGGAAAAGAATATGAAAGAGAATATTTTATATATATATATATATATATATATATATATATATATATATCCAGAAACTAAGACAACACTGTAAATCAACTATAATTCAATAAAAAATAAATTAAAAAAAAAGAAAAAGAGAGGGCCCAAATCAACAAATCAGAAATGAAAAAATTTAGAGCTGACACCACAAGAATATGAAGTATCACGAGAGATTACTACAAACAACTGTATGCCAATAAATTGACAATCTAGAAGAAATGGAAAAACTCCTAGAAATGTAAAATCTCCTAAGATTGAACCAGGAAGGAATAGAAAATATGAACAGACCAATTACCAGTAGTGAAACTGAATCAGTAGTATAAAAACAAACAAACAACAACAACAAAAACCCAATTCCCAATAAACAAAGTCCAGGACCAGAGGGCTTCAAAGGTGAATTATATCAATGTTTAGAGAAGAGTTAACACCTATCTTCCTCAAAATATTCCCAAAAATTGCAGAGGAAGGAATGCTTCCAAACTCTTTCTATGAAGCCAGCATCACCCTAATACCAAAACCAAAGATACAACACACAGAAAAAATTACAGGCCAATATCACTGAATAACATAGGTGTAAAAATTCTAAACAAACTATTAGAAACTGAATTCAACAACACATTAAAAGGTCCATACACCATGATCAAGTGGGATTCATCCCAGGGATACAAGAATGGTTCAATATCCACAAACCAATGTGATACACCACACTAACAAATTGAAGAATAAAAATCATATGATCATTTCAATAGATGCAGAAAAGCTTTTGACACAGTTCAACATTCATCTATGATAAAAACTCTCAACAAAGTAGGTATTGAGGGAACATATGCCAACATAAGAAAGACCATGTATGATAAGCCCACAGCTAACATCATTGTCAAAGGTGAAAAGCTGAAAGCATTTCTTCTAAGATCAGGATCAAAACAAGGATGCCCACTCTCACCACTTTTTCTATATACTAACAATGAACTATCAGAAAGAGAATTAAGAAAATAATTCCATTTATCACTGCACCAAAAAGAATAAAATATCTAGGAATAAATCTAACTAAGAAAGTAAAAGAACTGAACTCAGAAAACTATAAGATGCTGATGAAATAACTGAAGACAACACAAACAGATGGAAAGATATACTGTTCATGGATTAGAAAATTAATATTATTAAAATGACAATATTACCCAAGGCATCTACAGATTCAGTGTAATCCCTATCAAAATACCAATGGCATTTTTCATATATCTAGAACAAATAATTTTAAAATTTGTATGGAAACACAAAAGAGCCTGAAGAGCCAAAACAATCTTGACAAAGAAGAACAGAGATGTAGGAATCATGCTCCTGGACTCCAGACTATACTACAAAGCTACAGTAATCAAAACAGTATGGGCCTTTCCAGTTTTTATAGCAGGAGGTGGTCCTGTCTCTTAAAGTAGAGGACTTCCCAAATACAAGAACAGTCTGGGGCTCAGAGTAGCCTGCCCAAGATATGCCATAATGCATATTATTTTGAATTAAAGTTACTTGAGAGAGGAGATTCAAGATGGCAGAGGAGTAGAAGGACGTGGAGTTAATCTCTCTCTATGGAAGCATCAGGAATACATCTATAGATGCAACAATTCTCACAGAACACCAGCTGAAAACTAGCAGAAGACCTTGGACCCTGGAAAGAACTATAAAAATCCCTACATAACTGGGTAGGATGAAAAAAGAAGGGAGAGGAGGAGGAGAGGAAGTGGGACAGGGCCTACACGCCGAGGCAGGGGAGGTGAAGCAGAGGAGAGATTCCCGAATTCGGGGAAACCCTCTCTCCAACACAGAAATCAACTGGAACAGAAGGGAAGCATCTGAGGCTGTCGGAAGAGGGCCAAGTGGCCAATCTGTGACAGATGGGACAGAGTGAGAAATACACAGATAGTCTGTACCATGGCCCAACGTGTCCCGGACTTGGAGGTGTGTTCACAGATGTGCAAGGGGGCTGGGAGCTGGAGTGTGGGGATTTGAGAAGAGGCCTGGAGCGAGAACTGCTGTTGGCTGTGGGTAGACGGACTGAGGGGACAGGAGGGAGGAAACCCGCAGCAGGGAATGCCTACAGAGGAAGACTGACTGCCTTGGAAGCAGGGCATTACTGCTGAGTCACACACAGGGGAAGGAGCTGCTCTTGTAACCTCTCTCTCCCCACATGCCAGTGCCTGCTGCTGAGCAATAAAAAAAGCGCCCTCAGAGCTGGCCTTCATGCACTGGCTGAAGGGCAAAAAAAAAAAACGCCCAGGGAAGGGACCTTCACGATGGCGGAGGAGTAGGACGTGGGAATCACCCTCCTCCCCACAAATACATCAGAAATACATCTACATGTGGAACAACTCCTACAGAACACCTACTGAATGCTAGCAGAAGACCTCAGACTTCCCAAAAGGCAAGAAACTCCCCACGTACCTGGGTAGGGAAAAAGAAAAAAGAAAAAACAGAGACAAAAGATTAGGATGGGACCTGCACCTCTGGGAGGAGGAAAACTTTCCACACACTAGGAAGCCCCTTCACTGGCAGAGACGGAGGGTGGGAGGGGGAAAGCTTCAGAGCCATGGAGGACAGTGCAGCAACAGGTGTGCAGAGGGCAAAGCAGATTCCCGCACAGAGGATCGGTGCAAACCAGCACTCACCAGCCTGAGAGGCTTGTCTGCTCACCCACCACGGTGGGTGGGGGCTGGGAGATGAGGCTTGGGCTTCAGAGGTCAGGTCCCAGGGAGAGGACTGGGATTGGCTGCATGAACACAGCCTGAAGGGGGCTAGTGCGCCACAGAGAGCTGGGAGGGAGTCCATGAAAAATTCTGGACCTGCCGAAGAGGCAAGAGACCATTGTTCCAGGGTGCGTGAGGGGAGGGGATTCCTTTCCAGTGTGCCAACAGAAGGCAGAGCACCACCTAAACAAGCTCCAGAGATGGGCACGAGCCCTGGCTATCAGCTTGAACACCAGAGACGGGCATGAAACGCTAACACTGCTGCTACAGCCACTAAGAATCCTGTGTGCAAGCACAGGTCACTATACACAGCTCCCCCACCCCGCCCCAGGAGCCTGCGCAGTCCGCCAATGCCAGGGTTCCGTGATCCACGGACAACTTCCCCGGGAGAACACAAGGTACACCTCAGGCTGTTGCAATGTCGTACTGGCCCCGCCACTGCAGGCTCACCCGGCATTCCAATTATAACTACTGTACACCTCCCTCTCCCCGGCATGAGTGAGCCAGAGCCCCTAATCAGCTGCTGCTTTAACCCCATTCTGTCTGGGCGGGAACAGAAGGCTGAGGGCAACCTACACGCAGAGGTGGGGCCTAAACCAAAGATGAACCCCAGGAGCTGTGCGAACAAAGAAGAGAAAGGGAAATTTCTCCATGCACCCTCAGGAGCAGTGAATTAAATCCCCAAAATCAATTTGAGGTACCCTGCATCTGTGGAATACTTGAATAGACAATGAATCAGCCCAAAACTGAGGCAGTGGACTTTGGGAGCAACTGTAGACTTGGGGTTTGCTGTCTGCAACTGACTAGTTTCTGATTTTTATGTTTATCTTAGCATAGTTTTTAGCACTTGTTATCACTGGTGGATTTGTTTATTGGTTTGGTTGCTCTCTTCTTTTTTTTAATTACTTCTTTATTTTTGTATTTTAATTTTTTTTATTTTAATAATTTTATTGTATTTTTTTTTCTCCTCCTTTTCTTCTAAGCCACATGGCTGACAGGGTCATGGTGCTCCAGCCTGCTGTAGGACTGAGCCTCTGAGTTGGGAGAGCCAAGTTCAGAACATTGGAACACCAGAGACCTCGTGGCCCCACGTAATATCAATCAGCGAGAGCTCTACCAGAGACCTAAGTGTCAATGCTAAGACCCAGCTCCACGCAACAGCCAGCAAGCTCCACTGCTGGATGCCTCACACCAAACAACTAGCAAGACAGGGACACAGCCACACGCATTAGCAGAGAGGCTGCCTAAAATCATAATAAGGTCAAAGACACCCCAAAACACACCACCGGATGCGATCCTACCCACCAGAAAAACAAGATCCAGCCTCATCCACCAGAACACAGGCACCAGTCCCCTCCACCAGGAAGCCTACACAATCCACTGAACCAACCTTACCCACTGAGGGTAGACACCAAAAACAACGGGAACTACGAACCTGCAGCCTGTGAAAAGGAAACCCCAAACACAGTAAGTTAAGCAAAATGAGAAGACAGAGAAACACACAGCAGATGAAGGAGCAAGGTAAAAACCCACCAGAACAAACAAATGAAGAGGAAATAGGCAGTCTACCTGAAAAAGAATTCAGAGTAATGATAGTAAAGATGATCCAAAATCTTGGAAATAGAATGGAGAAAATACAAGAAACGTTTAACAAGGACTAGAAGAACTAAAGAGCAAACAAACAATGAACAACAAAATAAATGATATTAAAAATTTTCTAGAAGGAATGAATAGCAGAATAACTGAGGCAGAAGAACAGATAAGTGACCTGGAAGACAAAATAGTGGAAATAACTACCATAGAGCAGAATACAGAAAAAAGAATGAAAAGAATTGAAGATAGTCTCAGAGACCTCTGGGACAACATTAAACGCACCAACGTTCGAATTATAGAGGTCCCAGATGAAAAAGAAAAAATGAAAGGGTCTGAGAAAATCTTTGAAGAGATTATAGTTGAAAACTTCCCTAATATGGGGAAGAAAACAGTCAGTCAAGTCCAGGAAGCACAGAGAGTCCCATACAGGATAAATCCAAGGAGAAACAGGCCAAGACACATGTTAATCAAACTATCAAAAATTAAATCCAGAGAAAAAATAGTAAAAGCAGCAAGGGAAAAGCAACAAATAATATACAAGGGAATCCCCATAAGGTTAACAGCTGATCTTTCAGCACAAACTCTTAAAGCCAGAAGGGAGTGGCAGGACATTTTTAAAGTAATGAAAGGGAAACTCCTACAACCAAGATTACTCTACCTGGCAAGGATCTCATTCAGATTTGACAGAGAAATTAAAATGTTTACAGACAAGCAAAAGCTAAGAGAATTCAGCACCACCAAACCATTTACAACAAAAGCTAAAGGAAGTTCTCTAGGCAGGAAACACAAAAGAAGGAAAAGACCTACAAAAACAAACCCAAAACAATAAAGAAAATGGTAATAGCAACATACATGTTGATAATTACCTTAAATGTAAATAGATTAAATGCTCTGACCAAAAGACATAGGCTGGCTGAATGGATACAAAAAGAAGACCTATATATATGCTGTCTACAAGAGAGCCACTTCTGACCTAGGGACACATACAAAGTTAAGGGATGGAAAAAGAAATTCCATGCAAATGAAAATCAAAAGAAAGCTTCAATAGCAATTCTCATATCAGATGGGGAATTCCCTGGCCGTCCAATGGTTAGGACTCCGTGCTCTCACTGCCGAGGGTCTAGGTTCAATCCCTGGTCGGGGAACTAAAATCCCACAGGTCATGCCATGCAGCGAAAAAAAAAAAAAAAAAAAAAAGGATATACCTTTTACATGTATCAGTATTCCATTACCAGGATAATGCTATGTACCAAGCATGGACAAAACCTTAGTCACATATAACAAAAAGCATCTACTACTCACACATCTGAGTTGATTGGCTCTCAATTCTGCTTATCTAGACTGGCCTCAGCTAGAATGACCAGACAACTCTGCTCCATGTGTCACTCAACAAGGTTGGCCTGAGTATGTTTTTTCATGGTGATGGAAGTTGTCCAAGAGAACAAGTCTCAATGTCAAGCCCATCTCAAGCTTTTGCTTCAAGGGATGTCTTGAAGTCAAAGTCAACTCATGGTAGAGGGCACTGTAAAGCTGCATGGCAAAGGGTGTGAACACAAAGAGTGTAATTAAAGAAGGGTGAGAATCGAGGCCAAATGATATAATCTACCTCACTATATTATCAGCAAATCAAAAAACCTTGAGGCAAAAAGCATTAGCAGAGGGGCTTCCCTGGTGGTGCAGTGGTTGAGAGTCCGCCTGCAGATGCCGGGGACACGGGGTCGTGCCCCGGTCCGGGAAGATCCCACATGCCGCGAAGCGGCTAGGCCCGTGAGCCATGGCCGCTAAGCCTGCGCGTCCGGAGCCTGCGCTCCGCAGCGGGAGAGGCCACAACAGTGAGGGGCCCGCGTACCACAAAAAAAAAAAAAAAAAAAAAAGCATTAGCAGAGACAAAGAGGGACATTTCATAATGATGAGAAATTACTTTTAAACAATTTTTCATTTATAGGCACCTAATCACACAACCTCTGTAGGAGAAACAGACAAATCCACAATCATTGTGGGAAATTAAGCACACTTCTCTCAATAAAAGATATAATAAGCAGATAAAAAAAGTCTGTAAGGATATAGAAGATTTTAACAACTTGATTAATAAATCAGTCTTAAACATTTATAAAACACTGTACTCAATGACTGCAGAATTTATATTCTTTTCAAATGGAAATGGAACATTTATCAAAAGTACAATTAAGCCAGAAATCAGTAAGAAAAAGAGAACTAGAAAATCCCACATTTGGGAATTAAACACCATATTTATAAAAACCCATGGGTCAAAGGAAGAAGACCACAATTGAAATGAGAAAAGAGTTTGAATCGGTTGATGATGAAACTACATGAACTTGGTATGACTAGCTGCAAATATTGGAGCGTCTAAGAAATATGCTGTGAACAAAAGTTCTGTGACTGGGAGGAAGGTGAGCTGCTTGAATACTGAATAAAAGGGAGCATTTAAACCAGAATCATTACCATAACCATTTTCCACATATCTACAGATCTCTAATTTTGTGTTCAACAGCCAGAGTAGGCAAGTTCACATGAAAATCAACAATATTTAGGGAAAGATCAATAAATATTGTTTCCCTTGAAGCTTCTTCTCTGATTTCCAAACCCATGTATCCAACAGCCTACTGAAATCCCCACCTGGATTTTTCAGAGGCATTTCAAAATTAATATGTCCAAACTGAACCCTTGACTTTCCTTCCAAATCCTATTATTCCTCTTGAAGCCTGTCCCATCTCAGTAAAGGGCACCACTCTTCACACAGTTGCCTGAGGCAAAAACCCGGGCTTGCCTGTCAGGATTAATATACCAGAAAAAGACTCACTCTCCCCCCATAAAAACTAGAAAACTGGACAAAATGCATGAAACAACTACTTTCAGACATTGAAAAGGCAGCCGTGAGCAGTGACCCTCAAGAAGAGAAACAGACGAGCGCGCCCTTCATACCTGCAGGGACTTCTAGATAAGCCGAGCCACCGGGCCTGCCAAGGGGGTGCGGGGCTTGGTACCGTTGTGCCGAATGGGGGCTGGGGGCCGGCTCAGGTGGAGCCCTTTGCTCTCAGCGTCGTCCCTCGGGCAGGGGTCACAGTGGCAGCTTGCAGCTACAGCTTCACCTGACGTGGTGAACTGACTGGGTAGAGGGCCTCAGGTGTGCCTGCCCACTTGAGAGTATTAATGTATTAGAGTATTTTCTAGAGATGCTTACGGGGGAAGCACGGGACTGGCCACGGT
Organism: Tursiops truncatus; assembly: GCF_011762595.2. NCBI lineage: Eukaryota > Metazoa > Chordata > Mammalia > Artiodactyla > Delphinidae > Tursiops > Tursiops truncatus. The sequence goes on along the minus strand of NC_047041.1, from coordinate 54,125,237 downwards.
ACTTACAGTAACTTCACAGCCCCAGACCTAAACCTGGAATTCAGGCTGGAGAAGCCTGCGTCTCTCAAGATGGAGGCCAGGCGGAAGGAGGAGCCCAAGGCTGCAGGGGCGGGTGGGGCCTGGCCCCAGATGCCCAGTCAGACACGAAGATTGAATTTAAAGCCGACACCCGACCTTAGCTCCAAGCACCACGCTTTAAATGTCTTTTAAGGCTTACCCTGTTTGTTTTGTTTTTGTTCTTCTAAAAATAACATAAATATAAACTTAACTCTTGTTAACATTTAGTTCAGGCATTATTTTCCAGCCCACTTATTCATAGATTGTCTTTTTTTTTTTTTTTACTATTTTTTCTTGCTTTTTTTTCCCTAAGCTGCTTCAAAAATACACCTGTTTTAGTCTTGTTTCTTTGTTTAATCTTTGATTCATACAGCTATTTCTCTAGCTCTGACCTTATTTCTGAGCTCTAGATTCTTGTCTCCAACTGCCTGCTGGTCATCTTCATCTGCATGTCCTGCTGTAGACACCTCAAACTCAGTAAACCATAACCTAAATTATCTTTCCATCTCCTGTGGCTCCAAATTGCTAAATAACAAGATCTGAAACCTACTCCTCATTCTTAACTCCTCCTTTTCCTCTGCAAACCCCCTCCCACCTTATACCAACCAAATTCTGCTTATTATATTTCCTTATTAATATATGAATATATTAATATTCATTTCTATTCAGTTCTCCTAGTCATTCTCTTGTTAATTTCAAGGCCCACTAGGCCCCTAATCATCTCCCTGGGTACCAACTGCTTAGTACTGCTATCTATGATAAGCGTTAAGGTAGTTACTACAGTAGACTCCCAAAGAATCTCACTGCTTCCAGTTTATCTTTCACAAAATCTACCTTTCAAAGATCAGGTAGTGATCTTGTTAAAATGCAAACCTGAACACGGTTAAAATTCATTCCTAAGGTTAAAGTTTAAGCTCCTTAAATTGGATCCTGCCTTTCTCTCCAGCTTCATCTTCCGCCTACTCTCCTTCATCCCCACTCATATTGAAACTCCAGCAAAACCAAACCACTTGTACTGCTCCCCTACACCATTGTGTATCTTTCTTCATGTTGTCCCTACTGCCAGGCTAACCCACTTCCCACCCCCCCACTTTCACCTGTTAACTCCTCTTGTTGGTGGAAGACTCAGCTCAGGAAGCCTTCTTTGATCATCACCACCCATTCCTCACCACCAGACTCAGTTAAATACTTCTTCCTCTTGTCCCATAGGTCCCTCCAAATGATTGCACCCACTGAGATTGGGTAGAAATCAAGGGATTAAGCGATCTTTTGTGATATGAAGATTTTCTGAAACTTCATTCTGACTTTTTCTTTAGACACCTTTTCCTCTTATCAACAGAGAATGAAACAAGCTGTAGAGGTTGGTCCCATGTTAGGGCAAATACAGACCTGATCCTATCACTCTTGGTTTTAAAGCAGAAGCATAAAACTAAAGCATGCGATACAGAGTATAGAAAAGGCTACCAAAGAGCTCATCAAGTAAGTCTAATTATCACATTATTATTTCAAAGAACATAAGTATTCAATTAATTTCTGTGGGAGGCTTTAACTTTTAACTTGCCTGTTAAAAATCAGTAATGAAAGTTGACTTGGGGACATGAAAGTAAGAAACCACAGATTTTCCACTGATATCTGGGAAGGTTATTTTCCCAGCTTTATTGTCCCAACAAAACGGACTCAATTTTGTAAACTCATTAATCTAATTAATTTGTAATAAATATTATTTTAAGTGTGGTGGGCCCTATCTGATCCTAGACAAAAAGTATGATGAACTCAAACAAGACTGTGTTGGAAGAACTTAGGTTTTTTTGAAGACTCTTTCAAAACTACAAACTGAAAGTTTTTTAGTCATTTCTTCAAAACTCTACTTTCCTTCTGTAGAATATAGATTCTTAGTCCAATAGCTTCCATAAGGAGCAAGATGACCTGAGATGGTTTTTTCTAGTGATCATTGTTACACTATCATCTAAGGGAAAATTCTGCTTAAAATGACATAAGAGAAATTGTAGTTTGCTATGGACCATAAAGTCTAATTCAAATACTTTGCAAATGTATATTCTCCCTCTCTCTGTCTCTCTCTCTCTCTCTCTCTCTCTCTCTCTCTCTCACACACACACACACACACACACACACACACACAAAGCTGTATGCTGTTTAAACATCTAGGATGGCACGTGGTCACCTAGGCCTTTGCATATAGGAGAGGTTTCTCAGCAAAATATAAGAAGCTAGTAGTTGTATAAAAACACAGCAAATTCCTAACTTTGCCTGCATCCTAAAGTCTAATCAATATCTATCTCAACTTTTTGTTTTCTAATTACTGTAAAAGCAATTTTATTGCTCACTGCTTGGAATGAAGGATGAGTCAGGGGTTGTTTTAAGTATCAGTTACCTAAATCTGAAAAATGATAAAATTGACACAAAGAAAGAGATAAATCTGAGACCTATAGATAAATGTCATCTCATCAGCTGAGTGCCAGCCTCCGATTTCTCTTTCTAGGCAGCATGCTGGGGCTTGATGCAGATTCTAGTCAACTGTGCAGCAGTGTATCAGCCCCAAAGTTTGGGCCTTATTGCTGCTAAATATATACGGCATTCCTGTTGTAACAAATGTCCTTATTAAAAGGAATGAATCTCCTTTAAGTGGAAGGTCACTGAAATTAATATTTTGCTTTGAATACACCCATAATAAAGAAATATCGAACTACAAGTCTGAAAGAGATACTAAATACTAACATTAGGGCTTAATCCCTTAGCAGCTTGGCAAGAAAGAAAAAGAGGCCCATGCTTTTGAACAGAGTATCCTCAAGCAGCCTCAAGTGGATACAGGTTTTTATCAATGTTGATTGGCCTTTGATTCTGTGGACCAAAACCAGTTACTGGCTAACAGGCTCAAGCACAACTTAGACTCCTAGTTTTTGGTTCTTCTATAAAACCTTCAATTTAGTGCCAATAAAAGAGTATGAGGCATAAAATCTCCTGACAGACCAGGTAATTCCAAGCATTATAAAATAGGACTGCACTTGCTATGTGACAGGGATCGTGTTAAATGCTTGCACACGTTTTATTTCCTTCAGGGTCTTAAATACTATAATTGTACTCATCTCACAGATCTAGAAACTGAGGCTCAGAAAGATTAAGTAGCTTCTCCACAGTCACACATACCTCTGACAGAGCCAAACATTAACCCAGCCCATTTGACTCCAATTACACTGTGCTACTTGGTTTCCTTAGACCTATGTGGTTCAGTTAAGTGGCTACTAGCCACCTATGGCCATGTAAGTTTTAATTAATACAAGTTAAATAAAATGTAAAAGTCAGTTCCTTAGTCACTAACCAAATTTCAAGTGTTTAATAGCTGCGTGTGGCTAGTGGCTACCATACTAGACAATGCAGTTATAGAATTCATTATTGCAGAAAGTTTATTGGACAGTGCTGGTCTAGAGTCTCTGGTAACTGGGAAGCTCTCTCTCTTTTCTGATAATGAGAATTACATAAATTACCTCGTTACTTGACTTCCAGGAAGTCAAGTATCAAGTATTGTTATACTTGAGCTTCAGTTTAAGCTCAAGTATAGCAATACTTTAGCCCCTGTGGGCTAAACATATTTGTGTTCATCTTTTTCTTGGTCCTGATTTTCTGCCTGTATTTTTTTCTTATTGTTTCACTGAAAATGTTCTGTTTGCAGGTTTTCTTAAATTATTTGTGGAAAAGGCAGGATATAAATATAAATAAATAAAAATCAGGACACATGACCTGATTTTTGTATGCCCTTTCTGGTATAAGGTGCAGAATAGGACTCATGAGCCAACTATATGCTGTCTTCAATAAGCTCACTTCAAATATAACAATAAAGGCTGGATTAAAGTAAATGCATGGAGGGGCTTCCCTGGTGGCACAGTGGTTAAGAGTCCGCCTGCCGATGCAGGGGACATGGGTTCGTGCCCTGGTCCGGGAAGATCCCACATGCCGCGGAGCAGCTGGGCCCGTGAGCCATGGCCACTGAGCCTGCGCATCCGGAGCCTGTGCTCCGCAATGGGAGAGGCCACGACAGTGAGAGGCCCGCGTACCAGAAAAAAAAAAAAAACGCAAAAAAAAGTAAATGCATGGAAGAAGTTTTATCATGTAAGTTTTTATCATGAATCAAAGGAAAGCAGAAGAGGCTACATTCATATCAGATAAATTATATTTCAGAGCAAAGATAATTACTAGAAACAGAGAAGGACATTATATAATGATAAAAAGGTCAATCCACAAAGAAGATATAGCAATTCTAAATATGTATTTGCAGCAGACAACAGAATTACAAAATAAGTGAATGAAAAATTGATAGAACTGAAAGAGAAATGGACAGATCCGCAATAACAGTTGAAGTCTTCAACACCCAACTCACAACAATTGACAGGACAATTAGACTGAGAATCAGTGAATATGTAGAAGAATTCAACAACAACATCAACCAACAGGATCTAATTGATATTTATAGAACACTCCACCCAAGAGCATCAGCATATGCATCCTTTTCAAGTGTGTATAGAACATATAATAACATAGACCATTTTCTGTGCTTGAAAACAAACCTCAACAAATTTAAAGGGGTTTAAATCATACACAGTGTATTGTCTGATCCACTGGAATCAAACTGGAAATCATAACAGAAGGATAACATAAAAATCTACAAATATTTGCAAACTAAACCACATACTTCTAAATAATCTATGGGTCAAAGAACAAATCTCAAGGTAAATTTTTAAAACACACTGAACTGAATGAAAGTGAAAATACAACACAAAAAAATTGTGGGACACACCTAAGGCTGCGCTGAGAGGGAAATTTATGGCACTAAATGCATAAATTAGAAAAGAGGAAGTCTCAAATCAATAATCTAAACTCCCATCTCAAGAACCTAGAAAAAGAAGAGCAAAATAAACCATAACATAGAGCAAACAAAGCCAGCAGAAAGAAGGAAATTATAATAAAGAGGTATGAGGCAGGAGGGAAGTAGATGTGGCTATAAAAGTAATATGTGGTAATAGAAATGTTTGCATTTTCATTATATCGATGTCAACATTTTGGTTGTGATATTGTTCTATAGTTTTGCAAGGCATTACCAGTGGAGGACACTGGATAAAGAGTATGTGGAATACCTCTGTATTATTTCTTACATTTCATGTGACTACAATTATCTCAAAATAAAGAGTTTAATTTTAAATACAAGCAACAAAATAAGAGTATTTTATAACACAAATATAAAAAGAATAATTATCCAGAATATACAAAAAATTTCAACAAATAAAATATTTAAAAGATGAAAAAGTAGAAAAAAATGAGGAAAAGATTTGAAAAGGCACTTCACAAAAGAGTAAAAGCTATATGAAATACTGCAGTACACACACCAGATTGGTTATGATGAAATAGCCTGACAATATCAAATGTTAGCAAGGACTGACTCAGCAATGTGAAAAAGGTTGAGCAATGTGTATGAACTCCAACACTGGTGGGAGATTAAAGTGGTACAACTTCTTTGTAAAACTCTTAGGCATTATCTTAAAATAATTGAAGAGGTACATGCCCTATGATCTAATAATTCCACACCTAGGGTATCTTCTAGATAAATGTGTGCTTGTGGGCACCAGGATAAATATACAACACTGTTCATAGCAGCATTACTTGTCATAGCCCCAAAGAGCAGCTAACTTACATGCTCAACAGAAAAACGAATAAATAATATCTGCACATTCATACAACTGAATAACATAGAGCAAATAAAGTCAGATGACCAGACAGCACACACACCAGGCCTTTAGAATAGGATTTATAGGAGGAAACCAACAGCAAGTTTGGAAGTCCCCTGTTGCTCACTGCAATTTGGAGCCAGCACACAGGGATGAAAGGGATCCTGGTCCTGGCATGAATATGGCTGTACAGTGTCTCCTAATCAACTCCCTCCTCTCTCACTGCCAATAAGGAAGGTTGTTTCTTCACAAAGGAAGAGATTTAAAACCATAGAGTGGCTGCCTGACAAGGGTTGTGATCCAAATAGACGCATGACATGTCAGAACCATGGCTTCTAGCCCCATTCACCACTTTATCATACATCAGGTAGGAGTGCACAGGCTGTTTCCTGACAAGGGGCAAAAGGACATGTCTTGATATGGTAGACAAGCATTCCAGTAGAACTGATTTCCTTAAGCATTCAAATGTAGCTAGTTCCCATGGAACTCAAAGGCCATGTCTTTTCTAGGAGGCCAGCCTGCAGAGAATCTTGGGAAAGTTAGCCTTTATTTCTCAACCACTGAAGTTCTCCAACTCCAATCTCGGTATGGCCTCTATGCATTATACCCCATTCCATCTGTAATATATACCACTTCAATCTACAGGCAACCCTGGAGAATGGTTAGTACAGTGACTACGGCAGTGGTTCTCAAAGTTGGGCTGTTGGAATCACCTTGAGGGCTCATCTGCAGAATGCAGATCCACGGAGGCCTCTGAGAATTTGCAGGAGTTCTCAGATAATGCTAATGTTGCTGGGGCAGGTACCACACTTTGAAAATCTCTGGAAAAAGGAAAGCCATGAATAGTCCTTTCCTAAATCAGGGGCTAAGGGAGCTTAGACTCAGACAAGAAATGAGGTACCAGAGTTCTGACTGGGGTACATTGGATAACTATAGTGCCTTTTCCCATATGCAGAATACAGATTATTCTACTTGCCACTAATCATGATCCATAAAAACAGGATGTGTTGATTAGGGCACAGACAGCCCTTTGGCTATAAGATTATGAAGATCAGTTCTGTGATCTAAATCCACCTGGTTAAAAGAGTAATAATAACAATAATAAATAAAAATAAAATCATCCTGGCTAAGGAATCCAGGCTAATCCACTCAGTGACTAGAGTGGTCTCATAAGCTATAGCATAACTGGCAGATTTCCTACTGTCTTCAGCCACAATTACCCGCAACCAGGAGTAAGACTATGTAATGTCTCCTAGCCCTCCCCGCCACTGCCAACTGGGAAGTTTTCTCCTTTACATCTCAGCCAGGTGGTGGCTATGGGCCTGAGAATCACAGAAAACATGAAACAGCTGTGTTATCACCTCAGGTTCTAGGTCATGGTTAATGGAGGGAAACAGGTGACAGCCATTTGACCACACAGGAAAATAGCCTAGGAAGGGCATATTATGCAGTCCATCATTGTGTGTGTTTTTGTGTGTACGTGTGTACATTGTGTGTAGTTAAAGTTAACATTCATAGTTACAGGGCTTGAATAAAAACTAACCAAGACCTGTAGGATTGCTCCCAAGTCTTTCCCAATCACCAAGAATCTTGTCATCCCAGGAGGTAGGGAAAGAACTAAACATGGAACTTAAGTGTCCATTGTTCACAGTCAATTTCATAGGCAGGGAGTGGGTAGTATAATTCAATGGAGTAACATAGGAAACTGGGAGTAGATAAGTGTTAGGAAACACTGGAGTGCTTCAAGCTCCCTTTGCTGCATCCAGTAACTGATGACTGATTCAGCATTGTGACACATTAGCAAAGAAACCACTGTCAATAAGTGATGCACGGAAGAATGGGGTGGCCTGGGTGACAATCCTCTGGAAGGGATCCAAGTATAAGAGAGTATGTACTTCCTCCAAATAAATGCCTCCCATGGTTTCAGGTATTCCCTTATTTCTGGTGAGAGGCTTCTTCTGAAAACATCTATAACTGGCCCAACATAATCACCTTAACAGGAACCCAGGAGTAGCCCCATCACCACCAATCTCCTTGCTCCATGGTCCCATAGTAGTTGGACTGCATTTACTTACACCCAGAGGTGAGGACACCTAGCACAATGCTAGGTGGCAAGGTTTACAATAATATCAAATGCAGAATAAAGATACTACTGTGACCTCAGTTGGATGGGCCACCACTACCCAGACTCATGGCGTAGCAGTGCCTTCAGGTTGGATCTGCTCACTCTTAGTACAGGGTATTGTGCAGACTTCCCAACTACCAAAGAGAATCAGGGTTTAGGAAAAAGTGCAGAGGTGTAGAAAGGAACATCTAGGTTCAGGTCCATGTACTACTCCAGTTATTTCCCCATCCCCTAACTCCTGGGTCCCTAACAGATGGCTGAGAGCATATAGACCCTTGCAGGGTTTGCTGGGCAGAATTCTAAGATGGCCCTTCTACGGTCTGAATGTGTCCCTCTCCCCCAAATTCATATGTTGGAATCCTAATGCCCAATGTGATGGTATTAGGAGGTGGGCCCTCTGGAGGTGCTTAGGTCACAAAGGTGGAGCCCTGATGAATGTGATTAGTGCTCTTATAAAAGAGACCCCATAGAGCTCCCTAACCCCTTCCACTATGTGAGGACACAGAGAGAAATTGGCAGTCTGCAACCTAGAAGAGGGCCTTCACCAGGACCTGATCATACTGACACCATGATCTTAAACTTCCTAGCCTCCAGAACTGAGAAATAAATTTCTGCTGTTTATAAGCTACCCAGTCTGTGGTATTTTGTTATAGCAGCCCAAACAGACTAAGACAGCCCCCCAATATTCCCTGCCTTTGGTATAAATGTACCTTTTCCCAGTTGTTCAATACATACAGTAATATAGGTACTATAGTGAAGGGATTTTGCAGATGTAATTAAGTTCCCAAATCAGTTGACTTTAAGATAGGGTAATTATCTAATTAAGGCTGACCTAATCATGTAAGCCCTTTAAAAGCAGTTTTCTCTGGCTAGTTGCCAAAGTGGATGTCAAAGAGCTATGTTCTAGCTGGTATAGAAGAAAGCAAACATTCATTTTATGAACTGCCTATGGGGGCCATGTGGCAAGAAACTTCAGGCAGCCTCTAGGAGCTGGGTCCTCCGCTGACAGTTAGCAAGAAAATGAGCACCTCAGGAACTTCTCTGGTGGCGCAGTGGTTAAGAATCCGCCTGCCAAAGCAGGGGACACGGGCTCGAGCCCTGGTCTGGGAAGATCCTATATGCCACGGAGCAACTAAGCCCATGCACCACAACTACTGAGCCTGCAAGCCACAACTACTGAGCCTGTGTGCCACAACTACTGAAGCCCATGCGTCTAGAGCCCCTGCTCCCCAATAAGAGAAGCCACAGCAGTGAGAAGCCCACGCACTGCAACAAAGAGTAGCCCCTGCTCGCTACAACTAGAGAAAGCCTGCATGTAGCAATGAAGACCCAACACAGCCAAAATAAATAAATTAAAAAAAAAAAGAAAAGAAAATGAGGACCTCAGTCCTACAACTACAAGAAAATGAATTCTACCAACAACCAGTGAGCCTGGAAGATGACTCCAAGCCCCACATGAACTACAGCCCTGGCTAACACCTGGACTTTCAGCCTGATGAGACCTTGAAAAGAAAAACCAGCTGGAACCGAGCAGAACCCTGCGCCCCCCTCCCAAGTACAAATCCCCTCTATGTCTCCTGCCTCTTCTTTATAGAAAAGCTGAAGTCTCCAGGCCTTCCTGAGTCACAAAAGAGTAGGCTCAAGCAGCTAATGATTAGGACAACAGAATCACAGACTCAGTGTTTGATGCACATTCGTGAGTTGTTTTACAGACACTGTAACTGCCACCAGAGGGAAAAAGCTAACTGCATGATGATCAGACTGCAGCCATGACATGAACTCCTCCATCTTGAGCAATATTGAATCTATGGCTAGCACAATTCCAAGAACTGGCCTTAAGAGAATGGGATTAACACTATTGCTCATAATAATCTATATCCTTGTGGGCATCAAAATAATTTAGCTTGTTCTGCCTTTCTATGTAAATGAGCAACTACAATGGTCAGCAAAGAGATGGTACAGACCCACATCAACATCTTCCACTCTAAGAACATGACGCCCTATTTCAGCGTGAAGAAGTTACAGAAGACCGACCTTCACTCATAATCCCATAGAAATGGAACGATGTTCTGACAAACGGGGATTTGTAAGCAGCTTTTGGCAGGAAAGAGCTCTTTGCAGGAAAAAGCTCTCCGCAGGAGGCACCCTTTTGTCTTGTCACTAACCTTAAACCAGGCACCCCCATGCTCTACTCATCTCTGGCCCTAGCACACCTTTCAGATCTTTTGATCACACAATACCTTGTCTAATCTCTTGGTTCTTTCTGTAGATCAAAGAAGTAGAAATGAAGTAATTAACAGATGACCAGATCTCTTCCCTAGGTTCCCCTTCAGTAATATTGTGAACAAACTCTGTGAACAAGATAGCATCTAAAGAAAAATCACAAGAAGTCAACAAGCCAGCACACAAGCCTGCACAGTGTGGGATGGCGATGACTCTGACCTCCATCTCAACGGTTAACTGAGATTATGTCCCTTTTTCCCTTTAAAAACTTTCATGGCTGAGCAGAATCTTTGGAGATGTTTTTTGGGGAACAATGAATCCACCAGCTCCCCGGATTGCTGGCATTCTGATTAAAAGCAACTTTCCTTTCTACCAACATCTGTCTCTTTCTCTCGAGTATTGATTTTTGAGCAACAACCAGATGGACCTGATTCGGTAAAACAGCCACATCATGCTCCAACTTCTGACCTATAGAAACTGTGAGACAATCTGTGTTGTTTTAAGCCATGATGTTTGTGGTAATTTGTTATGCAGTAATAGAAAACTAACACATAGGGGACAGATGTGTTCAGTACTCATATAGAATTAGACAAGCAGTGATTGTCTATGAGTAGAGAGTTTCAGAGTTCTGTTTCCACACTCTGCAGGCAAGGAAAGGCATGGAAATATGCGGTTAAGCTGCATGGACCTGAAGAATATTCCATTATCTGAGTGGATGTCTAGATATACCAGTAGTAAATGTTACCAAACAAAAGTTTGAGTGTCAGACACACAGTAAGGCCAAACAAATCGAAACATGAGAGTCTGGAGCAGAGAAAGGCTTATTGCAGAGCCAAGCAAGGAGAATGGGTGGCTCGTGCTCAAAAACCCCGAACTCCCCATTGGTTTTTGGAGAAAAGTTTTTACAGGCAAAATTTGGGGTGAGGGCTGAAGGGTTGTGTGACTTCTTCTCATTGGTTGGTGGTGAGGTAACAGGTTGATGTTCCAGGAATCTTGCGCTCAGCCTGTACCATCCTCCACCTGCATGGGGGCCTTAGTTCCTGCAGAAGAACTCAAAGATGTTGTTACGTATATCCCTTGAGGAGGAACCAGGATCCTGCTTTAATGGCTACATTACAGTTTCTTTTTTTTTGGCTGTACTGCACAGCATGTGGGATCTTAGTTTCCCAGCCAGGGATCAAACCCACACCCCCTGCATTAGAAGTGTGGAGTCTTAACCACTGGACCACCAAGGAAGTCCTGCACTACAGTTTCTTGATTCTTCCTCCTTTGTTTCTGCATTTCCTTACTTCACTGATTAGAAACTGTTTAATCTGCTATTTGGAACTCAGTAAGGTCTAGAAGGCTGAAGCCTTGATCCTGCAAATAAGAAAGGAGGGGACATGGAACTGCTTTTGTGCCCAGGTGGGCCCCACAGGGTCCTGTTCGGTTTCAAAAACAGTCATCCCTCTAATGCTTAAACTGAGTGTTGGAAAGTTCACAGGACAGCCAACACTGGGGTTTTAAAACCCAACCAATCAGATAACTCTAAGATTCCAGAGGGGTAATTAACTAACAATTCCTCAGCCCTCATCAGACTAACCAGTTTACTTCTGCAATCTCAAAGTAAGGAGGTACAATCTTTGGGTCTTCATCATTCCTGTCTTCTGATGGGCCATACCATCATCTAACATTCCTTCTACCTTATACATAAGCAATCCAATTGTACTTGTCCTTTCAGTAACTGCATGGAGGTTCTCCTGTGCCTGTGTATTATTTTTCATAATATCGGGGGTCACCAATCATCACTTTTGACCCCTTAATCTAAAAGCCATAACCACATAGCTTTATAAGAGTTGTTGGCTCACTCAGTCCTCACTGGAGTTACCTCCTTCGCTTGGAGGTGGGGATGGGGAGTGTGATGGTTAGTTCTGCCAACTTGTGTGGGAAGCCCATTATCTGGTTAAATGTTATTTCTGGGTGTGTCTTTGAGGGTGTATCCAGAAGAGTTTAGCATTTGAATTGATGGACTGAATAAAACAGATGGCCCTCCCCAATGTGGGCATCATCCAATTAGTTGATGGCCTGAATAGAACCAAAAGGGAGAGGAAGGCTGCTCTCTGACTATACAGCTGGGACATTGATCTCTGTCTGACTATACAACTGGGATATTGATCTTCTCCTACCCTCACTGCTCCTGGTTTTCAGGCATCAGACTTGGACTAGAATCTACACCATGGCTCTCTGGCTGTCTGGCCTTCAAACTACACCACTGGCTTTCACGGGTCTCCAACTTGCAGATGCAGATCATGGGACTTCTCACCCTCCACAACTACCTAAGCCAATACCTTATGATATACGAACATTTTTGGCCCATTTCTCTTAATTAAATTATATTTTAAAGTGTTAAGAATAAAGAATACACATTGACGTATATAGTGGTAGAGGGGCAGCTTATCTGCAACTTAATCTCAAATGATTCCGCAAGAAAAAAAAATTTTTTTTTCCCTTAACTTTCAAAATATCAAAATAAAAAATTAGAAAAGAAAGGAAGGGGAGAAGGAAGGAAAGAAACAAAGAAAGGCATACTCCAAGTAGAATATTTTCATCTCCTTTTATTGAAGGAAATAAAACTTGTGCTGCAGAGGCAGTAGTACCTCAGAGCATGACAAGGTAGCCACTGGGGCTGACATGACAAGCCATAGTGCTGGCCAGGGGTCCTACCATAATGGGAGGACCAAAACCACAAAGATAGCAGGAGGTAGCAAACATCCCCAACACCCAGTGCAGGCATTTCCATTTGCAGAGAGCTTGGCCATGCATTGTAAAAACAGGGTCCCCTCACAGCTGGCAGACTATCATCTCAGGCCAACAAATCCATCCAAAACTAACACGTAGCCTCAGATTTGGAGATCGTTCCCTTTGACCCAAAGATTCAGGCCATCAGAAGATCTCAGTTAATCTTTTAGCTCTTTATTGCTGATGGAAAAAGAGGCTGAGTTCTTGAAACATCACATAGGTATAGCTGGACAGGTGCTGATGCCCAGCCTTGTTCTAAAAGCAGCTAAATTTTTTTTCCTGACGTTTCACACTGCTCTCACCCAGCATGTGCTCTAGGAAACCTCTCAACGTTCTAAACAAGGACAGAATGAGGGCAGCAGCCTAGGGGGATTTAGGGAGTCAAAAGCTGCTACACAGCCAAGACCATTTCACAGGAAATAGCGTGGGGAACACTATTGGGTCAAGATCCTCCCACACAGCTGCTAGAAGCGTACACAAAGAAAAATGTGGTAGCTCTCCCTCCCACATCAGGATCAGCTGTGCCGAAGTCATGGTCCAGAAAAAAAGAGCCATTTCATGTCCCTGGAAGAATATCAACCTCCATGGCATTTCTCAAGTTATTCCAATTTTCAAGTACAATAGTGTGTTTGGGCAGTTTTGAAATAGAAAAGCAAGCACTAAAGAAAAATCTCAACCGACTGCAAATTGATAATGTTATAAAGCCAAAAATTTATACAGTCAAGAACTGATGGGTGGAGGAAGGATTTTGCTATGTAGACACAGGAGTCCAAGGGTTTATTCCTATAAGCCCTTGATCATAAACCACCCTCACATCCACAGATTGGGAGCAAATTCCTTATTTTAAAATGGCCATCATCCGATTAGTCAATTGCAGTTCTCTTCGATGCTGGACACATGGTTTTCAAGGATCAAAGTCTTGAGAGCACTAGATCAGGAAAGGGGAGGAGCAAGACAAGGAAGAGCATCAGGGGCTGGAATTTCCGAAATGAGCATTTACTTCACAGAAGGCGTGGCACAATGAGGCTGGGGTGACGTGGTTTTAGTGATTGTTCTTGGTTGCCTCCTTTGCGGCAGCGATCAGTGGAGTGAGGCTGGAGAGGGGCTTGGCAATCTTCAGGAACTGATGCTAAAGAGGAGAAAAAGAACAAAAGACACATGACAATTTACCATTCTTCCTCAGCAACCATTACAAGATGATAAGGGCATCCATGTTTGCACAAGGTGCTGCCTGGAGAGCTTCAGATCATCATCCCCAAATTGAAGCATATCTTTAAAAGATAACATATCATTTTGGAGAACTGTTTGGCAGTATCTACCTACAGCTAAATACACGTCTATCCTATATCCCAGCAATTCCACTTCTAGATATATTTCCAAGAGAAATGAGCTTGTGAATCCACCAGAAGACACAAACAAAAATGCTCATAGCAGCTTTACTTATTACAGTCATAACTGAAAAGAACCCAAATGTCCAAGATAATGGAAGAATGAATAATATTATATTTATATAATACCACACAAAAATTACAGAACAAAAAAGGATAAATAATTGATACACTAACAACAGGATGAATCGCACAGACATTATGTTGCATGAAAGAAGCCAGACACAAGAGAGCTCATATTGTATGATTCTATTTTATATTAGGTAAGACCAAACTATGGTGATAATCAGAATAATAATCAGCTCAGAGGGAAGGTTATTAATTGATCATGACCCAATGGTACATTGCAATACTGCATTTCAGGAGCATTGATCTAGCAATTTGTTGTTCTATCCTTGAATCTAGTAAGGCTAGTTAACCCAGGAAGGACTTCAATGGCTTGGTTCTTTCCCAAACCACTTTCACTGGGCTGTACTTTGGGCCACACCCACAACTATTAAAGAAGATCATTTTGGAGAAAACACCATATGAAACCTTTTTATGTTTTTAGTAAAAAACATTATGGAAAACGATTCTTTATGTAACTCAGAGCCTCTTAACTGTAAATGACTTTTCTTACATTTACTAGTGAAAAAGCTTTGTGTCTTGAGGATGTAGGATGTTTCTTCCATTTGATAAGAAACATAGGAACTAACATATTTCCTTTTCTGTCCTCGCTACCAGGAAACTAAGAACCAAATCTGATGTTTAAACAAAACTAGTTAACTCAAATGATTAGCATATTTGATTCTCCTGCCATCCTCATAAGTCTCTTTATTAATCATATTGTATATGTATATACACACACATATAGACGTATTTACACATATTCTTTGCTGGAAGTGCTTCAATTTCTTTTTGGACAGAGATAGGATATAAAGAGGTACTGAGAGCAAGAAGTTACTATTACTACAAAAGGAATAAAAGATCTTGGCTAAATCATGAAGATATGAATTCAAACATAAAACCCTATGTATTTCTGTCCATGTATGTGTTTTCACAGGAGACAAAGATGTGAAGCTTTCATGATTTAAGACTCTGAAAGTCATGGTTTTGAACATTTACAATGTACACTAACAAATTAAAGAGTCAGTGTTCTCAGATCACATGTTTATACAACTCCCCTCCCAGCTGAGAAAGCAGCATGATCCAACACCCGACTGGGAGGCCTCAATTTCCTTCCCTGTGTAATGAACAAAGCAGATGAGATAAGCCCTAAGGTCTTTCAAGTTTTAACACTCTGAGCCAAGCAGTGGCCAAGAGCACACACACTTGAGAGCCAAATAGACATAGGTTGACATCCTGGATCCACTGCTTATCAGCTACATAATCATGCAAAAGTTACTAAACACTTGAAACCTCAGTTGCCTCACCTGTAGAAATGGGAAAACAAGAATCTATTAACTCACAAGGTTTTTAAAAAGAATAGATGAAAAAATATATAAAGTGCTTAGTGCCTAGAATGTGGTAAAAATTCAACATAATGTATTTATTAGTAGTTATATCAGGAAGGAAACTCTAGAAGGCATTCATCTTTCAAAAACTATATTTTAATACCTAATTAACAATATCATCTTGAGGCTTAGAATAGTACTTGCACATTTCCCAAAGCTTAGGGTTTCCAGAACAAACCTCATATAAAAGGCAAAGGATCCTATATTATACTGCCTGTTATAAGGGGGTTTTATTCCCAAAGGATGCTAGAAACTAATGGGTTACACTTGGCAGAACTCATATCTAATATACCAGTGCTCTGTAGTCAGTTACTCTGATTACAAAGAGGTGCTAAACATATTCCAGAGGGTAACATTTCAATGAAGGTTTAAGCAATCCCATTTAATTCAACAAGTATTTTCTGAATACCTATATTTTATTGAAGTGTAGCTGATGTACAATGTTATATAAATTACAGGTGTACAATATAGTGATTCACAATTTTTTTTTTTTTTTTTTTGCGGTACACGGGCCTCTCACTGTTGTGGCCTCTCCCGTTGCGGAGCACAGGCTCCGAACGCGCAGGCTCCGGACACGCAGGCTCAGCGGCCATGGCTCACGGGCCCAGCCACTCCGCGGCATGTGGGATCTTCCCGGACCGGGGCACGAACCCGTATCCCCTGCATCGGCAGGCGGACTCCCAACCACTGCGCCACCAGGGAGGCCCCACAATTTTTTTTTAACATCTTTATTAGAGTATAATTTCTTTACAATGGTGTGTTAATTTCTGCTGTATAACAAAATGAATCAGCTATACATATACATATATCCCCATATCCCCTCCCTCTTGCGTCTGCCTCCCACCCTCCCTATGCCACCCCTCTAGGTGGACACAAAGCACTGAGCTGATCTCCCTGTGCGACGCAGCTGCTTCCCACTAGCTATCTATTTTATATTTGGTAGTGTACATAAGTCCATGCTACTCTCTCACTTCGTCCCAGCTTACCCTTCCCCCTCCCTGTGTCCTCAAGTCCATTCTCTGTCTGCATCTTTATTCCTGTCCTGCCCCTAGGTTCTTCAGAACCATTTTTTTCTTAGATTCTGTATATATGTGTTAGCATACGGTATTTTTCTCTGACTTACTTCACTTAGCATAGTATCCTCCAAATCCATCCATGTTGTTATAAATGGCAAGATTTCATTCTTTTTATGGTTGAGTAGTATTCCACTGTATGGAATATTCTTTATCCATGCATCTGTTGATGGACACTTAGGTTGCTTCCATATCTTGGCAATTGTAAATAATGCTGCTATGAATATTGGGCTGCATGTATCTTGTCAAATTAGTGCTTTTGTTTCTTTCATATATATACCCAGGAGTGGAACCACTGGGTCATATGGTAGTTCTATTTTGAGTTTTTTAAGAAACTTCCATACTGTTTTCCATATTGGCTGCACCAATTTACATTCCCACCAAGAATGTAGGAGGGTTCCCTTTTCTCCATACCCTCTCCAGCATTTATTATTTGTGTTCTTTTTGATGATGGCCATTCTGACAGATACGAGGTGATATCTCATTGTGGTTTTGATTTGCATTTCCCTGATGCTTAGTGATGTTGAGCATCTTTTCATGTGCCTGTTGACCATCTGCATTTCCTCTTTGGAGAAATGTCTATTCAGGTCTTCTGCCCATTTTTTAACTGGGTTGTTTTGGGGGTTTTTTGCTGAGTTGTATGAGCTGTTTATATAGTTTGGATATTAACCCTTTATCAGTCATATCACTCGCAAATGTTTTCTCCCACTGAATACCTATTTTGAGTCAGGTCTCAGGTATAAGAGGAGACAAGAGATTAATAAGATAGAAGTTATAATCTAGTAAGAAAGACAGAATTGTTCATAACTAACTTCAATGTGGTACAGTATGGTAGGTCCTGCCCTGCCCTGACCAGTTGCTCTTCGTCCTCAAAATACAAAAGTAACTGACTATGAAAGCCTACAAATTAATCATTGTCATTAAGTTGCATGTGATACTTATTAAAGCACCAGTTGGCACTGTAGTAAAATAACACTAGGAATGAGAAATTGTACCCGAGACATAAATGTTAAATACAAATAATGTGGTCAGCTAAAAGCAGTTTTTACAACCATATGAAATAATTATGCTGTAATTTCAGGATTAAGCTGGTGGAGTATAATAGCCTTAGTAAACCCCCAGCTCCAGGTTCCCCACAGCCTGGCAGGATCTTACTCCAAACACGCAGACTATATGGGACTTCCCTGGCAGTCCAGTGGTTAAGACTCTGCACTTCCACTGCAGGGGGCGTGGGTTCGATCCCTGGTCAGGGAACTAAGATCCTGCGTGCTGCATGGTGCAGCCAAAAATTTTATAAATAAACAAACAAACAAACAAACAAGCAGACTATCATCCCCACCAACTGAGAGGGTTTCCAATGAAGAAACTGGGAAGACTTGAAAAGCTGCACTAACTATCCTCTAAACTAATGTGCTCTGATACACTGAAAATCTATCTTTTGAGCTTACCCCAGTAAAATATAACTTGTATAAGATTTGAACATCAAAGAGTTTCTTCTCATTAAGACTCACTCAAACTCTGCCAGACTAATTCAGGCAGAACAAAACAGGCACCAGAGGAAGACACAAGCAAAGCTCAACAGGAGCTCAGAAAGTAACTCTATAAGATGCAGCCTAGGAGAATGTACAGAGTTTTAATAGGCTGAAGAAGAGCCTAAGGGAGTAACATGAGCAAAGGCCCAAGGATAAAGATGAGGGAACTAGGAATACAAATTGAGCATGGGATGCGCTAGGACAGAAGCTTAGTTCTATAACAGCCAGTACCTCACAGACAAAAATGAAGCAAAAAAAGCCTTGGTTTAGTGATTTCTCGAATTAGGTGCTTCCCTGCATAGGGACAGTTACCTGCAACAGCTCTTTAGCTGAACCTCTCTTCTCCACATCCATTTCAAGACAGCGGTTCAGAAAGTCTCGGAAGATAGCTGACAGCTTCTCTGGGTTCTGAAGCTCCGGGGTCCCATTGGTGGCGATGAGGTACAAGGCCTGGCAATACAAACAGAGAATTGCCTTGGGCTCCAACTGAGGTTCTCTCTTGGTCCCCAGACAGGCCCTCTAGAAATATGGTCAGCTGCTTTCTGCCTTCAGAACACAAAGAGGCAGCTTTGGTATACTGGAAAGAATATGAGTTAAGGGTCAGGTTTAACATTTAAAGGCCATGTAACCAGGTGCAAGCCAGTGAACTTCCAACTTCTTCATCTGTAAAACAGGGATGATAATAGTGCCTACCTCACATGTCTGAAAAATAAAACAAGATAGTATATTAAAAGCACTCTGTAAGCTTATGAAGTGTTACTGACCCAAGGGTTTATTATTATCCTTGATTATAGATCTAAATGGTTTATTATTCATTTAGCCTGATGATTTAAACACCTGCCCACTTGCTGAAGGAAATTATTCCTGGTGCCATCACTTCAGTCATCTAAAAACTCATCTCTTCTAGCAGGACAGAAATATGTATAAAGGAAGCGTTCTGTAAAGGAGCAACCTGTTTCACTGTTGCCATCCTGGTCCCCTAACATGAAGTATCTCCTGGGAAAGGTAAAGAAAAACAGTCAAACTAAACCTTTTAAAGCACTCAGCACTTTAATTCATAAAGTGTTTACACAAATACTGTCTCATTTAATGACCACAATAACTCTGGGTAATAGGCAGGGCAAGAATTATCATCCCTATTTCACAGATAAAGCCCAGAAACATAGAGAGATATGCCTGGAATCATGCTGGTTACACAAGTTCATGTCCTCTGACTCTACTCCCAGTCTTAGTTCTGTCACGCCCTACTGATATCATTTTCAAGGCCGCTCTAAGGTGGAAGAAGATGAGTGGCATGTGGATCCACCGGGCAAAACTGGGGGCCGAGGGTAGAAACTACGAAGGTAGTTTTACTTTGGTACACTAAAGCACTTTTCAATAATCAGAGCTATCCAACTAAGATTAGATGACCACCTATCAGTGACAATGCACAGGGAATTCCTGCACTGAATGGGAGGTTGGAATAAACAACAAAATGAAAGCAATAAAAATAACTCTCACCTTTGCGCATGATCAAAATTACCAACCTACTTGCATCTGTATTCACATACCCTGCTTTCCCTCTCCTATTACAACGGATAAATTGGGCATATTCTAATCTAATGCTCTTTACTTCAGTACTTGATCCAACCCCCTTCATCTACTTAAGGACATCACTCCTACAGATGTCACTTCTCTCTTGAACATGACCATTTTCCTCTCCACTAGATCAGCCCCATCTGCACAAAAACATGCTATAATAATATCTTAAAAAAAAAAAAAGGGACCTCCCTGGTAGCACGGTGGTTAAGAATCCACCTGCCAATGCAGGGTAGACAGGTTTGAGCCCTGGTCCGGGAAGATCCCACATGCTGCGGAGCAACTAACCCCGTGCCCCACAACTACTGAGCCTGCACTCTAGAGCCCGTGAGCCACAACTACTGAGCCCGCATGCCACAACTACTAAAGGCTGCGCACCTAGAGCCTGTGCTTCGCAACAAGTGAAGCCACCACAATGAGAAGCCCATGCACCACAACAAAGAGTAGCTCCTGCTCATTGCAACTAGAGAAAGCCCCCGTGCAGCAACGAAGACACAACACAGCCATAAACAAACAAACAAACAAACAAACCCTCCCTCGACTCCACTTTAATATATTGCTCCACTGTTACCTTAACAAAACTCCTTACCTTAAAGCAAAACTCCTTTAAAAGAAAACAACAATGAAAAGTAAAAACTAACTGCTTACACATGCCATCTCAACTTTGCCCACTCTGGTGAATTTACTCTAATTAGGCTTTCATTCCTATCACTCCAGTGAAACTGATTGTCAAAGTCATCAATAACCTTCACACTGGCAAATCTAATGATCATTTCTTAGCGTTATCTTAAATGCAACCTATCAGTCAGGTTTGACACAGTGATCCATCCTCCTTCTCGAAACACTTTGTCCTCTTGGCCTCCAGGACACTTCTCTCAGTTCTCCTACCTGGAAGGCTACTCATTGGCCACTTTGCTAGCTCCTCTAACCTGTAAACATGACAGTATCCCAGGTCTCAGTACTCTCCCCTCACTCCCTAGGTGAGTGATCTCATTATCAACTAGCTCTGATTTTTAAATAAACCAACTATATAATACCTACTAATAAATTTATATTTAGAGTACTGACCTCTCACCCTTGAACTCTGAACTCTTATGCCCAATTCTACTCAGTATTTCCACTTGGACGTTTAATAAACATTTCAAATTAACACAGAACCTTGTCCACTCTGTTCACTCACTTCAGGGACACTGGCCTCCTTGGTTTTCCCTAGGATGTATCAA
Organism: Tursiops truncatus; assembly: GCF_011762595.2. NCBI lineage: Eukaryota > Metazoa > Chordata > Mammalia > Artiodactyla > Delphinidae > Tursiops > Tursiops truncatus. Next base: position 54,104,032 of record NC_047041.1, on the reverse strand, counting down.
GCACGTTCTCAGAACAAGTTCTTTATATACTTGACACCTGGAAAACTCTTACGTCAGATTAATCTCATGGCTCACTACTTTATTTTCTTCAGATTTCTCCTCAAATAACTTATAAGAGAAGACTTCATTCTCTACCTAGAATAAAATAGCACACTTCTCCCTCCTTCCCCCCTTACTCTCTTAAGCCACTTACTCTGCTTTTTTTCACAGCTCTTATCTTCTGTTACTATATATTAATTTATCATCAGTAGAACAGTTTCTTGCCCATGATAAGAACTCAAATAATCATTGAATAAATGAATGAGTGACTGCTAATATACCTTTTCTTTAAGCATTTATACTTTAAATTCAACAGTGCCTAGTTTTTATCCAGAAAAGAGAAATCCAACAGCCCAAACATCTTGATATGGGCCTAGTAACACTCACTCTCAGAGGATTTTCATTAAGGTATGGGGGCTCCCCTTCAATCATTTCGATGGCCATGATGCCCAGGGACCAAATGTCAACCTTAGGCCCATAGGCCTTCCGTGTCACAACCTCTGGTGCCATCCAGTACGGTGTTCCCACCATGGTGCTCCGTTTGCTCTGCTCTGGGGTGATCTGGGCACAGAATCCAAAGTCAGCTAGAAAAAGAAAGGACAAGACAGAAAGGATTTATATGTAGGGTATGCCTTCTGTAAATATTGACTCTGTGCCTACCCCTAGGTATCAAGCTCTGCCTGCATCCTAGCCACTGCATCCCTTGTCTCTCCAAAGCCAGAATCACTTAACTGCCACCTTCAGCTCTTAGTCTGTCTCCTGTTCAACCCTGAAGGAGGAACATAACAAATATCATCTCTGGCTTCCTTACCCCTCCTCAAACCAGAAGCGCTAGGCATTAAAGTCCAAGCCACCCCCATTGACCTTGATTACTTGCCCCAGTACTGCTTTCTTCTTGAAAATCATTCCCATACACCAGTATCTGGTAACTAGGTCCTTGCTTTATTTCCTGGGCATGAGTCCTGGACTTAAACCCTAATCACCTACAACTAGGCATGGCCCTGCTTTAATAAGTTCCTCACCCTGTGCCCCAGGACAGAGACTGCTAACAGTCCTCCCATAAGCAGCCCATCCACCTGTGACACAACCTGTTTGTCTGGACTATTGGTCCTTACACATTCGAACAAAATGTTCTGCCTGCAGTTCATTCCCATTATATTGCAATTATATGTTTATTTAATTATGAGGCCTTCAATAAGAAGGACTGTCTTCTTACTCATTTTTTTCATTCCCAGAGGGCCCAGCATACAACAGACATTTAATAAAAGTTTGCTGAATGAATGACTGAATGAAAGAAGTTACACTAAACTCTTTCTTCTAATTATGTATTTTGTGTTCCCCATACTTGATTGGGAACTACTTAAATACAGGCAGAAGTATCCTCAGCGCCCATCACGGGTCCTAGCACATAGTGGGCATTCAGTAAAGTTTTTTGGCTGAATGTATAAATGAGTGGGGAAAAAAAAAGAAATGTCATCCTATATAGTGCTGAGTAATATAAAGTGTCCGCATATCCAAGGAAATACAGATTCTCTGGTGAGTCTTATAGCTACTCTTATATGATTATCATCCCAGAGGAGACGGTCCCGCAGGGAAGAGAAGTATTACCACTCCTACTCACTTAGCTTGACGGAGCCATCCATTCCCAACAGGATGTTGTCACTCTTGATGTCTCTATGAATAACTTGGCTCGAATGCAGAAACTCCAAAGCCTGCAGGCACTATTGAAGCGGTGTGGGCAGAGGGAGAAAGAAAGGACATATAATATGAAGACTTACAGAATATCGCTAATCCAACCTGCTCATTTGATGATAACAAAAGTGAGGCCCCAGTGAGTAAAAGGACTTACTCCAAATAAGCGGAAGAGGCAGGTCTGGAACCTAGTCTCCTGTCTCCTAGCTAAGCATTCTTTTAACATTCCGTGCTGCCTTATATCTTTCTTATAATATACTTGACCATACCGTATTATAACACAGCTTACAATAGTTTTCTTTAACTACAGGAGTTCCTCCAAAGTATTTTAGAGTTGTTTACAGAACATCAGCACCTTGACAAAGAACCCGAGGCAACAAAAAATAAATAAATACTGAGGAAGAATGGAAGGGATTTTGTAATGAAAAAACTGGAGGAAAGTGAGAGTTACATTTGGGAAACTAGACAAACGGAAATGATATTAGAAGCAGTGAACTTAGGAGGATAATCTTATTTTGGTGAGGAGATAAATTTGTACTGTTTGGGGTATGCTGGTTTTTATATTCCTATAAAGAGTTGCAGACTAACGTCCGTAGGCCACTGCAGATGTGAATCTTGAGTTCTGTGGAGAGGCTGGACTTGAAATAAATGTTTACAAGTCATTCGTGAAGAGGTGATTTTTTTTTTCTTTTTAAGTTATGGTAATGGTTGGAACTGGCAAATGCTATAGGAGATAGAGGAGAAAGAAAAGAACCTTGGAAAATACCCAGACTTAGCAAGCAGAATAAGTAACATAGAGACTGAATGGAACAATGAAAATGCATGGTTCTGACCAACAATATTATTCTAGACAAATCTCTTACTCCCTCTGGGCTACTGGCTATCCCCCATTTGTAAAATGTGGGGATCAGAAAAGATACTCTCAGAGTTACTACTAAATCTACTAGTTTAAGTTCATAACCGAAAGCTAAAATTTTAGGGGCTTCCACTGATTAAAAAACACTAAAAATGCAAACCAGTTAGAAGATACTATTTAAATATTCTCAACTTAATACTTCACTTTCTAAGAACATATCAATGGCTAAATTAAAAACAAACCAATATTCAGAAGCGGCTTTTCCCTGGAAAAGTATGACTTGCTTTCCTAAGGAGGCTAGAGACTTTGGCCTCTGGATGTAAAAAATTATGAACAGGGACTTCCCTGGTGGCGCAGTGGTTAAGAATCCGCCTGCTGGGGCTTCCCTGATGGTGCAGTGGTTGAGTCCGCCTGCCGATGCAGGGGACGCGGGTTCGTGCCCCGGTCCGGGAAGATCCCACATGCTGCGGAGTGGCTGGGCCCGTGAGCCATGGCCGCTGAGCCTGCACGTCCGGAGCCTGTGCTCCGCAATGGGAGAGGCCACAACAGTGAGAGGCCCGCGTACCGCAAAAAAAAAAAAAAATCCGCCTGCCAATGCAGGGGACATGGGTTCAGTCCCTCCTCCAGGAAGATCCCAGATGCCACGGAGCAACCAAGCCTGTGCGCCACAACTACTGAGCCTGTGCTCTAGAGCCCGGGAGCCACAACTACTGAAGCCCACTCACCTAGAGCCCGTGCTCCACAACAAGAGAAGCCACTGCAATGAGAAGACCGTGCACCACAACAAAGAGTAGCCCCCGCTTGCCGCAACTAGAGAAAGCCCACACGCAGCAACGAAGACCCAACGCAGCCAAAACTTAATTAATTTAAAAAATATATAAACAAAAAGGATGATTTCAAGAAATTGGAACCCTCATGCATTGCTGGTGGGAATATAAAATGGTACAGCCACTGTGGAAAGCGTTTTGGCCAGTCCTTAAAATATTAAACATAGAGTTACTGTATGACCAGAATTTTCACTCCTAGGCATATACCCAAGAGAAATGAAAACATACATCCAACCAACAACTTGTATGTGAATGTTCACGGCATCATCCATAACAGCCAGTACGTGGGCCTCTCACTGTTGTGGCCTCTCCCGTTGCGGAGCACAGGCTCCGGACCCGCAGGCTCAGCGGCCATGGCTCACGGGCCTAGCTGCTCCGCGGCATGTGGGATCTTCCTGGACCGGGGCACGAACCCGCGTCCCCTGCATCGGCAGGTGGACTCTCAACCACTGCGCCACCAGGGAAGCCCTGTCACTATCTTTTTATTCTACTTTATTTCCTTCATAGCACATGAATAAAGCAGGAAAGCAGAATAAAAATATGATTAAAACATATACCCATATAAAAGAGGTAAAGGAAAATAAGTGTTCATAGCAGTTATTTTTAAGAGGTTGAAATTATGCGTGATTATGCATATATATACATATGTGTGTATATATATATATTTTGGAACTTTCTAACTTTCAGAATATAGTAATCTTTAAAAACAGGTATAAAAAGAGGATGATGGGAGAGAGTGCAACTAATTTCTCCCACCTCTACAGTGCCCAGGCTGAGATTCCTTCAGATGCAGAACTTTGAGATATATGGACATGGAGACCATGTCCTGCTCAAGTCTGGTTGGCCACTTGCCTTACCTCACGGCACACAGCTGCAATCTGGCCTTCATCCATGCAGGTTTCTGTTACCACGTCTGTCAAAGAACCTCCAGCCAAATATTCCATGACAACCCATAGCTCATCTCCCACGAGGTAACTGTAGGAGTAAAGATAACGGGTGAGAAGGAATAGAGTACACTGGACCATAGCAGTGGCTTTCAAAGGATAAGCATATACCAGAGTGACTCTGCATTTCCCTCAGTTCTGGAAGAGTCCAGGGTTCTTTTTTCTAAGGAAAAGCAGAATCTGTGGGACAGGATCACTGACTTGACATCTCTTAAGGAATTGCCTGGGGAAATCAAAGCACACTGTTCTGTGAAGCCCCAAAAGACAGAACTACAATCACTAGGTTGAAGATATAAACTTATTTCATCACAACACAAAGTAGTACTTCCTAAAATCAGGATGATTCCCACACCTCTCTGCATGAAAGGAGAGAGCATCCAAACATTTGACAAAGATGGGATTTGGAGTCCATCTTACCAATATTAGGGAAAGTCACTAAACCTCCTTTAGAATTCTATTAGATTTGAGATCCATAAGACCCATACTGGGTCTTGTTCAAGATTCCATTCCCGGAAAGTGTGGCACAGTAGATGTCAATATTTACCGAATAATTCAATGAGTGAAATAAAAGATAATTGTAAATGTAAAATGAAGTATTGACTATAAGAGCCATTGAAAAGCTGTAGAATTTTATACCCATAGCCATTATGCTGACAATGATCTCCATTTTGAATGTCTCTGATTCTAAGAATGGAATAAATTCAGTAAAGGCTGCAAAACCAAAGCTGCTTCTGGAAGCCAGGGGTTCCCAGTTAGTACTGTATCCCTAGAGAGATTATGGGGCTAACATGAGTTAAAACTGATAGTCTCACTCAGGGACTGGATCACTCAGCTCTATTATGTGATAAACAAAAACGTCACCTAGGAGAGACCTCCAAGATGGTGGAGGAGTAAGACGTGGAGATCACCTTCCTCCCCACAAATACATTAGAAATACATCTACATGTGGAACAACTCCTACAGAACACCTACTGAATGCTGGCAGAAGACCTCAGACTTCCCAAAAGGCAAGAAACTCCCCACGTACCTGGGTAGGCAAAAGAAAAAAGAAAAAACAGAGACAAAAGAATAGGGATGGGACCTGCACCTCTGGGAGGGACCTGTGAAGGAGGAAAAGTTTCCATACACTAGGAAGCCCCTTCACTGGTGGAGACGGGGGTTGGGGGGGGAAGCTTCGGAGCCACAGAGGAGAGCACAGCAACAGGGGTGCAGAGGGCAAAGCGGAGAGATTCCTGCGCAGAGGATCAGTGTCGACCAGCACTCACCAGCCCGAGAGGCTTGTCTGCTCACCCACCGGGATGGATGGGGGCTGGGAGCTGAGGCTTGGGCTTCGGGGGTCAGAGCCCAGGGAGAAGACTGGGGTTGGCTGTGTGAACACAGCCTGACGGGGCTAGTACGCCACAGCTAGCTGGGAGGGAGTCCAGGAAAAAGTCTAGACCTGCCTAAGAGGCAAGAGACCATTGTTTCGGGTGTGCGAGAAGGGATTCAGAGCACAGCATAAATGAGCTCCAGAGACGGGTGCAAGCCACACTTATCAGTGCAGACACCAGACACAGGCATGAAACGCTAAGGCTGGTGCTGCAGCCACCAAGAAGCCTGTGTGCGAGCACACGTCACTATCTACACCTCCCCTCCCGGGAGACTATGCAGCCCACCACCGCCAGGCTGGCGTGATCCAGGGACAACTTCCCTGGGAGAACATACGGCGTGCCTCAGGCTGTGGCAACGTCATGCTGGCCTCTGCCACCGCAGGCTAGCCCTGCATCCTGTACCCCTCCCTCCCCCCCACAACCCGCCCACCCCCCCGCCCCGGCCTGAGTGAGCCAGAGCCCCCTAATCAGCTGCTACTTTATGCCTGTCCTGTCTGGGTGGGAACAGATGCCCTCAGGTGACCTACATGCAGAGGTGGGGCCAAATCCAAAACTGAACCCGGGAGTTGTGTGACCAAAGAAGAGGAAGCAAAATCTCTCCCAGCAGCCTCAGGAGCAGCAGATTAAATCTCCACAATCAGCTTGATGTACCCTGCGTCTCTGGAATACCTGAATAGACAATGAATCATTCCAAAATTGAGGTGGTGGACTTTGGGAGCGACTGTAGACTTGGGGTTTGCTTTCTACATCTAATTTGTGTTTGGTCTCATGTTTATCTTAGTTTGTATTTACAGTTTATTATCATTGGTAGATTTGTTTATTGATTTGGTTGCTCCCTTCCTCTTTTTTTTTATATATATACGTATTTTTTTTCCTTTTTCTCTTTTTGTGAGTGTGTATGCGTATGCTTCTTTGTGTGATTTTGTCTGTATAGCTTTGCTTTTACCATTTGTCCTAGGGTTCTGTCTGTCCGTTTTTTTGTTTTGTTTTGTTTTAGTATAGTTTTTAGCACTTGTAGTCATTGGTGGATTTGTTTTTTGGTTTGGTTTCTCTCTTCTTTCTTTCTTTTATTACTTTTAATTTTTTTTATTTTTAATAATTTAAAAACATTTTTTATTTTAATAACTTTATTTTCTTTCTTTCTTTCTTTTTTTCCTCCCTTTTCTTCTGAGCTGTGTGGCTGACAGGGTCTTGGTGCTCCGGCCAGGTGCCAGGCCTATGCCTCTGAGGTGGAAGAGCCAAGTTCAGGACACTGGTCCACCAGAGACTTCCCAGCTCCACGTAATAACAAACAGTGAAAGCTCTCCCAGAGATCTCCATCTCAAAGCTAAGAGCTCCACTCAACGACCAGCAAGCTACAGTGCTGGACACCCTATCCCAAACAACTAGCAAGACAGGTACACAACCCTACCCATTAGCAGAGAGGCTGCCTAAAATCACAATAAGGTCACAGACACCCCAAAACACACCAATGGATGCGGTCCTGCCCACCACAAAGACAAGATCCAGCCTCATGCACCAGAACACAGGCACCAGTCTCTTTCACCAGGAAGCCTACACAACCCACTGAACCAAACATACCCACTGGGGGCAGACACCAAAAACAACAGGAACTGTGAACCTGAAGCCTGTGAAAAGAAGACCCCAAACACAGTAAGTTAAGCAAAATGAGAAGACAGAGAAACACACAGCAGATGAAGGAGCAAGGTAAAAGCCCACAAAACCAAACAAATGAAGAGGAAACAGGCAGTCTACCTGAAAAAGAATTCAGAGTAATGATAGTAAAGATGATCCAAAATCTTGGAAACAGAATGGAGAAAATACAAGAAACGTTTAACAAGGACCTAGAAGAACTAAAGGGCAAACAAACAATGATGAACAACACAATAAATGAAATTAAAAATTCTCTAGAAGGAATGAATAGCAGAATAACTGAGGTAGAAGAACAGATAAGTGACCTGGAAGATAAAATAGTGGAAATAACTACCACAGAGAAGAATAAAGAAAAAATAATGAAAAGAATTGAGGACAGTCTCAGAGACCTCTGGGACAACATTAAATACACCAACATTCGAATTATAGGGGTTCCAGAAGAAGAAGAGAAAAAGAAAGGGACTGAGAAAATATTTGAAGAGATTATAATAGAAAACTTCCCTAATATGGGAAAGGAAATAGTCAATCAAGTCCAGGAAGCACAGAGAGTCCCATACAGGATAAATTCAAGGAGAAACACGCCAAGACACATATTAATCAAACTATCAAAAATTAAATGTAAAAAAAATAATAGTAAAAGCAGCAAGGGAAAAACAACAAATAACAGACAAGAGAATCCCCATAAGGTTAACAGCTGATCTTTCAGCACAAATTCTGCAAGCCAGAAGGGAGTGGCAGGACATACTTAAAGTGATGAAAGGGAAAAACCTACATCCAAGATTACTCTATCCAGCAAGGATCTCATTCAGATTCGATGGAGAAATTAAAACCTTTGCAGACAAGTAAAACCTAAGAGAATCCAGCACCACCAAACCAGCTTTACAACAAATGCTAAATGAACTTCTCTAGGCAGGAAACACAAGAGAAGGAAAAGACCTACAATAACAAACCCAAAACAATTAAAATGGTAATAGGAACATACATATCGATAATTACCTTAAATGTAAATGGATTAATGTCCAACCAAAAGACATAGGCTGGCTGAACGGATACAAAAACAAGACCCATATATATGCTGTCTACAAGAGACCGACTTCAGACCTAGAGACATATACAGACTGAAAGTGAGGAGATGGGAAAAGATATTCCATGCAAATGGAAATCAAAAGAAAGTTGGAGTAGCAATTCTCATATCATACAAAATAGACTTTAAAATGAAGACTATTACCAGAGACAAAAAAGGACACTACATAATGATCAAGGGATCAATCCAAGAAGACACAGCAATTGTAAATATTTATGCACCCAACATAGGGGCACCTCAATATATAAGGCAAATGCTAACAGCCATAAAAGGGGAAATTGACAGTAACACAATCATAGTAGGGGACTTTAACACCGCACTTTCACCAATGAACAGATCATCCAAAATAAAAATAAATAAGGAAACACATGATTTAAATGATACATTAAACAAGATGGACTTAATTGATATTTATAGGACATTCCCTCCAAAAGAACAGAATACATGATCTTCTCAAGTGCTCATGGAACATTCTCCAGGATAGATCATATCTTGGGTCACAAATCAAACCTTTGTAAATTTAAGAAAATTGAAATAATATCAAGTATCTTTTCCAACCACAACGCTATGAGACTAGATTATCAATTACAGAAAAAAATCTGTAAAAAATACAAGCACTTTGAGGCTAAACAATACACTACTAAATAACCAAGAGATCACTGAAGAAATCAAAGAGGAAATCAAAAAATACCTGGAAACAAATGACAATGAAAACACGATGACCCAAAACCTAGGGGAGGCAGCAAAAGCAGTTCTACGAGGGAAGTTTATAGCAATACAATCCTACCTTAAGAAACAAGAAACATCTCAAATAAACAGCCTAAGCTTACACCTAAAGCAATTAGAGAAAGAACAACAAAAAACCCCCAAACTTAGCAGAAGGAAAGAAATCATAAAGATCAGATCAGAAATAAATGAAAAAGAAATGAAGGAAGCAATAGCAAAGATCAATAAAACTAAAAGCTGGTTCTTTGAGAAGATAAACAAAATTGATAAACCATTAGCCAGACTCAGCAAGAAAAAAAGAGAGAAGACTCAAATCAATAGAATTAGAAATGAAAAAGGAGAAGTAACAACTGACACTGCAGAAATACAAAGGATCATGAGAGATTACTACAAGCAACTATATGCCAATAAAATGGACAACCTGGAAGAAATGAACAAATTGTTAGAAAAGCACAACCTTCCAAGACTGAACCAGGAAGAAATAGAAAATATAAACAGACCAATCACAAGCACTGAACACGAGACTGTGATTAAAAATCTTCCAACAAACAAGGATCAGAGATTTGAATTGACTACAAACTTACCAGGGGTCAACAATGAAACAGAACTCTTAAAAAAAAAAAAATCAAATCAAGTTCTGTAGTGTTTAGAACAAAAGAGGGGTCCCAATGTCTCCGTAATGGTGAAATCTCAAACGAAACTACTGAATGTCACATTTTAATAGAACGCAGACAAACTAGAAGTTATTCAGCAGGGTAAGCAGGATAAGGAAAGATTTGAGATGCAGAATGATTTAAAGACCTACATGTTTGACTCAGGCAGATGGGCTGAAGGCATTCCCTGGGGTAGAACAAACAGTATCAGGACCAGCTGTGAGAAGCTACAGGGTGGTAGGGTTCAGCCTAACCCAGAATACTGTACAGCAATCAGAGGTGTCCACCAACATGCAGGGTCATTGGCAGAGAGCCAAGCATCACAGATGAATCTTAAATGGAGGTAGTTCTGAGTGCTGGTGTTGCCTTCTCCCCTAAGAGCTCCACCATCCATCCATCCCTAAGGCCCTATCTCTCTGACAGGACTACCACTCCATACCTGTCCAAGTAGTTCACAATATTTGGGTTCTTGTTTTCCCTCATGACCAGGATCTCATTAATAATCAGCTCTTTCTTCGGCTGCTGCTGAAGGTTCATCTGCTTAATGGCCACCTGAAATTAGAGTACATTCAATGTACAACCAGAGTCACTCAGCATTTACTGAACACCTACTAAGTACCAGACATAAACACTAAGGAGATAGAAATGAGTAAGATATGGTCTTAGCCCTTGAGGAAATCACAGTTCATCTCCGGAGACCAGTGGTACTCAGTGTGAGGTCCCCAGACCAGCAACATCAACATTATCTAGGAATGTGCTACAAATAAAAATTTTCAGTCCCCACATAAACCTACTGAATCAGAAATTCTGTGGGTTGTTTTTTTGGTTTTGCTTTTTTTTTTTTTTTTTGCACAAACTTTCTATTTAATGGAAAAGTTCACTTGCTGAGTATAAGGATCATTTATTACTTGGTATTGGTACTGGTGTCACTGGAGATGAGGATAAGACATAATTATGAAGAATTTAAATGAGGAAGTGAAAGAATTTAAAAACTGATCTTTCCATTCATCTCTCTACCTTCTTAGATCTCTACTTAATCCAAGCCCAAGTAAATAGGGACTTCCTTTTCCTCAAAAACTCTGTACTTTAATAAGCCCTCCAGGCAATTCTCATGTGCACCAAAGTGTGAAGATCAAACTTGCTACTAAATAAAATACTTATATTAGAAAAATACTTTTAAAAATCACAATATAAAAGAGGTATGCTATAACAAAAGTTCCTACGAAGTGTTACAGGAGCATAAAACTGGGCCAAGAACTCTTTCACACTATCAATGCAGAGGTTTCATAAAGGGGAGATGAGTTTTTGAACTTGTTGTGGAAAAATAAATCAGAGTTGACCAGGTTAAGAAAGAATAGAAAAAAGGGATCCTTAATGTTTATGTATGAAAAAGAAATTGATAGGCTTTGTGTCTACGGAAATAAACAAATTTTCACATAATACAAATTTAAGGAACACGTTAGTTTCCAAGGCACTTTTGTGTCCTTTTTTATGTGTCGGGTACTATGTAGGGTATTCTCAAATGTATTTCATTTAATCCTCTGAGACACGTTATGAGTTAAATATTACTATCGACCCCCTTTGACAGATAAGGAAATTGTGATTCAGAGAGGATATGTGACTTGCCTACACAGCTATTCAGTAGCAAAGTCAGGATTAGAATCTCGAAAGTGACGCCCATTTATCCTGCACACACAGCCAGATTAATCCTCCCCACAGTACACATTTGGTGACTCTCTCCCCTGTTCAAAGCAGAAATGGCTCCTGTTTGCCTAGAGATGCTCCTTGGCCCAACATTCGAAGTCCTTATGATCTGACCCCTATCTTACTTCTTTCTCACTGTATTCCTTCATATACTACAATCTGAGCTTCTCTCCATTTAGAACATCTTGCTCCACTGTTTTTACATGTTCCAAACCTTCTTATACTTTGTATCAGACCAAAAGAAACCTCATTCTCCAAACCAGATAGGCTTTTTGCCTTCTTTAAAGCACCATAAGATTATACTTATACCTCTCTTGTGGAACTCAGCACATACTGAATTGTGTGATGATTAGTTAGGGTGTGTCTCTCGAGAAGCTTGAGAGCTCATTTGAAAGCTCAGAATCCCTGGTGCCAAGCACAGGGCCTGACACACAGTGGGTGCTCAGCAAATCTTTTCAGAAATGAAGAGGAAAAGACAGAATTGAGTGGGTTGATAAATACTTTGTTTTTAAACCACAAAGAGCATTAGCAATAGGCTGCCCTATCCTACAGGAGTAGACTTTAAATTATTTCCTAAATGTTTATTCTCTAGAAATAACAGCCAAGAACACGAACACCTAACAGAACAACTAAAATTAGTCTTTCCAGAATCAGCAAGAAGTGTAGAGGATGAATAATTCAACTTTTATGGAAAAAACCCAAATTCTATTATTTCTTCAATCAAGTATGAACAATCTTCTGCCAAGAGCCAGTTCATCAGTAAGAATAGAAATGATTTTTTTAAAACATTTTGATCACCTCCATTCCCTGCCCCAAGTGAGAAAAAATTGCTTTGGAGTAGAGTCTCCTATCAGGTTAGGCTTCTGGTCTGGCTGCAGCTTGCTATAACAGCTGATGATTAGCTTTTTCTAATGTCTGAAGAGGAACACAGTGATCTAAAGACACATTACATTAAGACTGTAAGCGCTTACAACACATACTAAGATCTGGGTTCTTTGCAGTTCCTCAGGCCATCCTGGAGGATGGGACAGTGCTAGTGAACCTCACAGAGGTCACTGCTGCAGCAGCAAGGGAGAAAAGAGGCAGCCTGTGGATAACAGACGGGGTGGCAAGACACCAGGAATCCTTTTCAATAGCTACTAACTGTGGGCTAGGCTAATGCCCTTCACCTAATCAGATTCCTCCTATTCAGGCCAGCAGATAGCACTCCTATAACAGAAAAAAAACTGGACTTGAACTCTGGGGGCCTAAGCTCTGGGGCTGGGTCTGTCACTTACTAACCTTGACTAGTCACAAGCTCTCTGAGCCTCGGTCCCTTTATCAATACTGAGGATAATAATCCCACCCTGAATCCCCTCCTCACAGGACTGTTCTGAGAACTAAATGAGACAGTGGTCAATGTGTTACTCATACATAAGAAATGTAAATAATACAGTAAGACAACAATGAAAATGCTAATCATTGTCATAACTGCATTTGATGAGTAATTGGCACAGAGCAGCAAGAGTGACAATGTTATCAGCAGGAATGACAGCAAAAACAAACCACCCTCCCACCACTACTGTTTATTGAATGCCTGCTCTGTGCCAGAGCTGTGTTAGGTGCTCTACTGACATTATCTCTGTAAAACCTAACAAGCCTGTCGAGCAAAAATCATTATCTGCATTTTCAGGGAAGAAAATGAAGACTAAGACTTACAAGAAAGTTGCCCAAGGTCATAATCAATGCTTTCAGGTTCATATGACTTCAAAGCCTCTTCCAGTTTACTCTATTACACACATTCCCTCTAAAAAATGGGCTTGAAAATTAATTGCTGGATCTGTAACTGGAGGATTTCCAGCACTAATATGCTAATCTTCTTACATATGACAGACAATAGCTCTCCTCTTCTCAGCTGGATAACTCCCAATAGGCACTTGCTCACAAACACAGAGCATCTCGCCAGCTCCACTAAAGATTTACACTCCCTGGGGGAGGAAATGAGGCCTTCCTGGCTACACTGCATTAGCCACCCTAATGGACTCCCTTCCATTCATAGTTTTGTAACCACAAGGCAGGCACATAGTGAAGTCAAGTTTGTTTCCTGTGGCCAGCTGCTCACACATGGAGCCTCCAGGCCTTCCAGGAACCGGCCAGCACCAGCCTGCCTCCCATCAAGGGCTGTGAGGTCCTAGAGGCCAGAAACACGACCAGGGGCTGTGGTGCCTAACTTTAGCTCTGCTGCGGCCTTGCAGCCCAGAAAGCACAAGTTAAAATTTTAGAATCAAAGGATTCTAACCCAGCCCTTGCTAACTGCTATTAGCACAACCCGGCCAAAGTTACTAAACACCCGAGTCTCAAAGTCCTCATCAGTAAAAAGGAAATAATATTACCTACCTCATAGGGTTCTTTTTAATATTAATATTTAATATAACCTCCTTTTTTCTATCTCTACCTCCAATACAGCATATTTAAAATCAGCAGAATGATACCATCCTTCCTTCTTTACCATTATGTTATCACAGGTTCCTGTCAGCATTATAGGAGTTTTATATGTACACAACAGAAAGTATGGTTTCTTACATTTACATATATGATTTTAATGCCTGAATCTTTCACATAGGTCTTAGCGCAAAGTGTAGCATAAAGCAAATGTTCAGTAAACATTCTGTAGAATAAATAAATACATACAAATAAATATTAATATATATGTAATTCTTAGTTTATGGTATATTTTCGCATGCATTACTTCACTCAACTCATTCACATTTTGTAAGGTATATGTTATCATGCACATTTTATAAATAAATAAAATTCAGGCTTAGGAGGTCAAATGACTTCCCCAAGGTTTTATAAGTAAGTAAAGGTAAACATCTAGGTTATTGGATTCTCACATCAAAGAACAATTAATAAATCTTTAAACATAATAATGTTTTTTTTTTAAGTTGACTTACCCTCGATGGAGCCTCAATATTTGGCTCAGACACTTGTAAAAGCCTGACCAGAGCACAGTGAGGTACGTGCTGTCCCTATTAACCATGACTTCTCCAGTACACCATGGGGTTTCAACCACCAAACATATACAAGCAGGTCCTAGTAGCCTCCCTCAGAAGAGCCCAACTCTGTTTTCACTGGAACAGGAGGTGCCTCTCTTAAGCTCTGAGCCCCATTAGTCTTTTGAGCTAAGATCTTCCCCAGGCAACTCCCATATACAACCCACCTTCCAACATTCCTGCTCTGCAACCAAAGAGTACAATGCAAAGAAACTTCAAGCCTTCTAGATTCCCTTCATGGCTTCTTCTGCTGAAGATAAGAGCTTGGGTCATCAGGCCTTAGCAATAAGGTCAGAGCCTTCCCAGCTTATGAAATGTGAGAGACAAAGAGGTGCCTCCAAATGAGGACTTCAATGTCTACTGGAATCCTGGGCACAGAGCAATGGAAGGACCACTAGATTGGGAGGCAAGAGACACATGTTTAAATCTCTTCTATATCAGATTTCTCTCCCAAGCACCAGACTTGTAAAAATAATTGTCCACCAGGCAGTTTCACAAGAAAGTCTCTCAGGCAACATCTAACTTCCTCAAATCTGTACCTCCTCCTTTGTTCTTTCTCCTTGACTAGTACCACTCACTTGTGAGCCATCCTCACATTCACCAAATTCTGTCATATCTACTTAAGTACCTCTCAAATTCATCCACTTCTCCCCATTCATACTATGCTACCACCTTAGTCCAGACCATCATCTCTCACATGGAATTACACAGTAACCTCCTGACTCATTGCTCCACTCTTATCTCCCCCAATCTCTTCTCTGCACTGTAGGCACAGTGACTTTTTCCAAAATCTGTAAATCTCATCATGTTAAGGAGTTCTAGTCTGCAATACTGAGAAACTAGAAGTGTCCCTATTGAGCTAAGAAGGGCAAAAACTTAACAAAAAGAAAAAAGAAACAGTGGAACTGAAGGAGTAGTAGTTGGTGGTGGATACTTACCTCCTGTCCTGTGGCCACATCCATTGCAGTGTACACAGTGCCTGAAGCACTGAACAACAGGTGGGGGAAGGAAAAAAACAGGTGTTAGATGAAGTGACATTTGTCAAATGAAGCTCTACACACAATCTGGCAATGCAAGTGTTAATAAAAATAGCAGCAAAAATAATCCTCCCCATTGCCTCTCCCACTCCACTCTCATGAGAGGCAGTATGTAGTAGTAAAGAGAATATATGCTCTAGTGGCCATCAGGAAGTGAGGGAAGAAAGGAGGGACGGACGAAGAATGGCAGAGAAATACTAGGAATAATGCTAGGAAAGTAATCATGTCCATTCTAAATGACTAAAAACCACACTTTATGCCTATAACCATGAACCCTGTGTGTTTGTAGATGAGTGATATGCAACAATATTTGTAACCTTACATGTCAGTATGTCAGATTTATATGATGCGATTGAAAGAAACTTAAAATTCTATGTACTGCAAAAATGTATTCTAGGCAAGCTCTGTGATTATGCTTCCCAGGGAAGTCAGGTCAATTCGGGGGAAAAGTCACTTGTAAGTTTGCCTGGAAGACAGAAATTATGGTCACCAGCTTCCCAACTACAGCTCTTTAGTTAGGATCCTAGCTACATGTCAGGAAGTTGGCATCATAAGATATGGACAATCAAATAAGGATGGGATGCTTTGCATTGGCAGTTTTTTCCCCATTGCCTGATCATCCTACCTCTAGACATCTTCTGTCATAAAGCTGATGTCTATATTCCTGTCCCCATTCTCCCCTATCCCACCAGATATACCATTCTTTAAGGGCAAATATGCCCAGTCCTCAGGGAACTGGACATGTTGAGACTGTGTCTCCATGATTACAGAGGCTCAGAAGCTATTGAGGCCCACTGGTTAGTTCCTGATTGTTTCTGCCTCAAATAGACATATGATTAGACATATGAATTCCAGGTCAAAAAAACCTTCAGGTCTTAAAGGGAAAAAAAAAACAAGCAAAATTATAATGGTACTAATTTATCTTATTTGTGTGCCATGTACAGTTTAAAAATCATGGAATGTGGAAACATCAGCATAGGTGCTTAATACATATTGCATTCCTCCCTTAGCACTAACACACCTGTCAAGTAAGCAAGGAAAAAAACTTTTGCAGATAGTGCCTATTTATGGGCCTTATACATCTGAACACACACATCAGCAGTTTGGGAGGTGAAAGACCCTGAATCCACAGCCCCTTTCGCTTAAATGAAGAAACTGAAGTCCAGAGATAGGACCTGACTTGCCCACACTTGTCTGTGTACCTTTCTGCTACATTCTTAATATCTCAATGTAATTATCTAAAGGAAATACCATCCCAGATTACTCTGAGGCAAGCAAAACAATTTCTTCTCAAGGTGTTAACTACCTTATACCGGTTCAGACTCACAAAAGCACCAGACCAGGAAAAAATGAGATGCACTCAAGTCCAGGGTTGTTTTGAGGATTGAATTAAACAATAGATGCAAATAACAGATGTAAGCTGTAGAATACTGTACAAATACAACATCAGTATATTATGCATTACTTTATCTTATTTCAGAAGTTCTTGGATGCATAAAAAAGAAAACTAAAACAGAAAGCTTCAATTACTTCATTAACAACAATGCTTTCACTCAAGTAACACTGAGAGCTTTCTACAAGCCAGACACTTTTCTTCAGTTTCTTTTTAATTTTAGCTAATTGGGTATATCTGTAGAAATCTTATTATTTTTCTTTTTTATACAGAGGTATAACTCACTTAATCTGCACAAATCTCAAGTACACAACTTGATGATTTTTCAATACGTACACACCTACATGTTCACCATCACGATCACCCCTGAAGGTTCTCTCTTGCCACATCCCAATCAACACTCCCCTCCCAGACGCAATGATTATTCTGACTTATATTAGCATTAGTTTTGCCTGTTCTTTAACTCCATATAAATAAAATCATACAGCATCTGCTCTTTTGTATCTGGCTTCTCTTACTCAAAATAATGGCCACTTTTAAGACTTATCACAGTATATTATAATTTTTTGTTTGACTGTCTATCTCCTTCTGTAGCCATGGGGTCTCTGAAGGGAGAGACTGATTCATAGCTGTATTCACAGTGCCTAGCACCTAACAGGAATTCAGATAAGATTTGCTGAGTTCAGTACATTGAGGGCAGTATACAAGATGCAGAGAAGAAATCAGAGAGCAGGAGACATGAATTCTGGCATCCACTAGAAAAACAGATCCCATTATACTAGCAGAAGAGTCTGCAGTTCTGAGTCTTCCATTTCATGTTAGTGCTGGTAGGTCTCAGCATCAGGTAAACAGGGTTAATCTGGAAAAGCAGAGCTATAATTTGGGAAGAAGGTTTTGTGCCAAGAAAATAAATGGGTTTTTCACTCTCACCACAGGTGTATTTTTAGCAACCATGTCAGCTAATGGCACATCTCACATATTAAACATAATTCTGTAAACCTGAGGTCAGCCTAACAAAACACCTTCAGATGGGTGAGGTGGAGAAAGAAGAACAAGATTTATGAGAGGCAGAACAAGATTTATGAGAGGCAAAACAAAAGCAAAATCATATATACCAGCACACACAATTTTAAGTCATTTTTCTAGGGAAGAAAATGCCCCTACTAACCCTTGTCCAATCTTCTCAAACCGTGTGTATTTCTTCTTAGGATCACCCACACTCACTATGCTCCCTTTGAAAGAAACAGAGAACATGAATCAGTTTTTCCCAGATCAACATACAAAACAGGCCCCATATTTTCCCAAATGCTGAGCTGGCAAGGATTAAAGAACTATCTCCAATACCTAAAAACCACACTAAGCAGGTCCTTAGTTTTCCCTCTTTAAGTTGCAACCAAAAGTTTCATCTCCTTACTGCTTTTATTCATAGTACTCTAATCCAATTCTAAACTCCTAAAAGTTATTCATTCATTTTAAAATCCATTCATTCAACAGACATTAACTCATTTTAACATGCTCACTTACTATGTACTAAGCTCTATGTTGAATGCAACAAATAAAGAGATAGATGAGACACAGTTAAGACAGTCTCTGCTCTCAAGAAGCTCTAATCTCAGGGGAGACAGACAATAAGTATAAAGTTCCATGAAAATATAATAACTGTGGTGATACAGAAAGAGGCAAAAATATAGACTGGAAAGGCTTCAGAAGGGAAGTGATATCTGGATTAATTTTTACAGGGTTAGTAGGAATTAGCCAGGGAGAGAAAGTCAAGAAAGGGTTACAACAGAAAGTACTTCAAGTGCAAAGACACAGAGGTATGAGAGAGTTGACAGTTTCAAAAAAAATATTCTGGATATGGCAAAACTGAGGCCCACAGAAAGGAAGATACTTCCCCTCAAGGTCACACAGCAAATTGGTGTCAGAGCTAAGATTAGGAGCTTGGTTTTGGTCTCCCAGTCCAAAGTCCTTTCCACTAATACCAATTACTACTATTTGGTACTTTTCACATACATTATTTCATCTGACTTACAAATGAGACAGGTATTAGCATCCCTATTTAAAAGATGAGAAAAAGGAGGGCCAGAGAACAGCAGGAAATCGCCCAACATGCAGGTTAGTGGCTGTGCTTCAACCCAAGGGTCCATAACTCCCAGGCCAGTCTGCTTTCCATAATTCTATGTTCTAAGTATTACTGTTTTAAAAAAAATCTGGTTCAGAGAAAAAGAATACATACAAGAGTAAACAGACGGCTAGGTAAGTGGCTTTTCTTATTTCATCATTTCGTAAGGGCTCTGGGCAAGGGCAACTTTTAAAAGAGTGAAATTTTTTTTTAAAGTCAAGTAAGAATTATCAGGACAAAGTCGAGAGCTGCTAAGCTGAGGAACCAGAAACCTCAGCATTAAAAAGCAACGCCAGTGTGCAGACTTGACCAAATCAGTCACATCCAATCCTCTTTAGAAGTAGATAAGTTCAAAGAATAAATCAAAGGCCTTGTCAGATGATTCTTCCAAGCCTACAGACCAGCCCAGTCCTTTCTTCTCATATGAATTCTCCTGAAGATTACTGAAAAAGAGAAACAAGCTACCCTAATATTTATGGTCACTAAAAAAAAGTAAAATGGAAGTTTCCACCTGACTGCAAGAAACAGCATGTTCTGATCACAGGAGCACAAGTTGCGCTCTAACCCCAGCTCTGTCACTTTTTGGCTGTGTGAATTTTCGCAGAGTATTTAGCATCGCTAGCCTCAGACACCTTAACTGCAAAAAAATGAGGATTATAATGTCTGTCTTCAAGGGTTAAAATGAGGAGTAAATGAAAAAAAATCAAGAAAATGCCTTGCTTGTCATTTGGTACATAACACAGGCTCACAAAATGTTAGTTTCCCTTACTTCTTTTCCTTCAGCCAAGATGGCAGATCCATCTTCTGTCAACAGAAACATCAATAATCAACATAGCACTCTTTCCCACCAGGTTTAGACAAGGCCTCGGTCTTTCTCAACACAACATTCCAGACTATTCACTAGGGAAAAGCTATTTGTCATCTCCATAACCCATGCCCAGTGGTAAGTGATTTCTAGCCCTTAAAGTGGGCTATCCACGCTATCATCACATTCCCATCCTAATGTTGCATCTAATCAGGGCTGGTGAGACAGAGGAGGCGGGTGCAAGGACAGGTGAAGAGAAGCACAGTCTGGCTAAGATGTAAAGCACAGCCAGCCAGCCACATACACCTAGCGCAGAATCAAGATCTTTATAGCAATAGAATTCCACCTTTGTGCTTGACCAGTCACATACCAGAGGGAAATTAAAAAACCTGGGAAGTGCTTACGTAATTTCTCCAAGATCTCCTCATCAGACATTTTAGGCTTCTTCTTCTGCTTCTCAGTATTCCGGGTCAGAGCATCTGGCGGAGTGGTATTATTCTCAGTAGGTGAAATGGGAGAGGTAGCCACATCCCGAGTTGGAGTAATAGGAAGTGGTTCAATCACGGACCGTGTGTATACCTGCATTGTTGGTGCAAAAATTTGGCAAGGCCAGTCTGTCTTAGATGTGTGTGTTAGAACATCCACAGAACAAATCCCAGTAAACTCATCCCTTCTCCTAGGTCAAAATCTATGTTACTCTTCCTCTATACTCAGGCTGTGAGGACGGAATGGCCTTCCTTGCTCTCACTGTACACACAAGGGTTAGTGACAGTCTGAGCACTTAAGATATTCAGTACAAGTTAGACAACTCTCATTATAAATAGTTTAAAGGATATTCTGTCATTTGATGGGAATCTCCTTCATCTGTAAAAGTCTATTCTTTCCCAAGCTGAAATGAATATCCTGTATTCCCATAGTACTTTCCACGGCTAATACAACACAACATTATCTTCATTTGAGTTACTTCCTCTTTAAATCCTGAACGCTCACAGAGAAGGAACTGCAATTGTTCTTCTTTAAGAGGCAGTAACGGTGTAGTCATTTAGATCACAGACTCTGGAAACTGACTGACTGGACTTAAATCCCAACTCTTCTTTTTTTTTTTTTTTGCGGTACATGGGTCTCTCACTGCTGTGGCCTCTCCCGTTGTGGAGCACAGGCTCCGGATGCGCAGGCTCAGCGGCCATGGCCCACGGGCCCAGCCGCTCCGTGGCATGTGGGATCTTCCCGGACCGGGGCATGAACCCGTGTCCCCTGCATCGGCAGGCGGACCCTCAACCACTGCGCCACCAGGGAAGCCCCCAACTCTTATTCTTACCTTGTATGACTTTGGGCAGATTATTTAACTTCTCTATGCTTTAGTTTCCTCATTTGTAAAATGGTGATGTTAGTGATACCTATCTTATAGAGCTGCTGTGGTAATAAATTAATTAATGTGTGAAATGAGTAATATCACACCCAAAAGACACTAAGCTTTCAAATTTTGGCAAATATTATTATATTTCCTATTCATTCATTTACTTAATAAACATTTACTGAGAATCTGTTCTTTGCCTTGCTGTACAAAATGCTGCCCCATCCACTATTCCTGTGAAGGGAGTCTTGGAGAAAGTCCTAACTGCAAGGCAAAAGGGATAAATGTCAGAAGATACGAGCAAACTGTATACTATTAATGTACAGAAGAGGTGATCATACGTTATACTGCCTTTCCCCAGGAGATGCATCAAGGCATTTATCACCTTTTTTCATAAAAATATCACAATTTTTTGGTTAGTCTATAAGCTCTATGAAGACAGGGAATCTGTGTCATTCATCCCTGAGTTCCTATATCTAACCAGTTGCCTAACAGAAAGCAAGCATTCAGGAAAATGTTTGATGAATCGATAAATAAATAAATAGGATTCTTCAGCTGGATCCTGAAGGATGGACATGATTTTAATAGGTAGAAAAGGGAGAGAACTTTCCACATAGTGGAAATAGCAATAAGTCAAGACACAGACCAGAGACTACAGCTTCTTTCCTGACTATTCCAGCATAATGATTTCTTAATTTTCTATTCTTGTACATGTAGACAAACTATATACCTGGCACCTAAACCTGTACTTTCATGCCTTCTCCTCCTCCTTTAGTTTTCTTGACATGCCTCCTTAAGGGCACGAACCCTGCTTTTTCCTTCTCTAAAATTCTCTTTTTCTGGCTCCCAGCACAGGTCTGCTCACATAAAAAGGCCACTGTGCTACGCTGGAATACAACCTGGACCTGGGGTCAATTACCTGCTTTCAGTTCTAGCTCTTTTGCTTACTTAGAGACTTTGGGTAGATCAATTTACCTCTCCAAATCTCAGCTTCTTCTATAAATTAGGAATTAACAATGTCTTTTTAGAAAGGAATGCTATCAAGATCAAATTTATCAATTCATTCAATACTAACTGCCTTTCTAAAACCTTCCAAGAGCTATGTTAAGCACTGCAAATGCATACATATATATATATATGTACTTGCATATATATGTGTGTGTAAATGTATGTGTGTGTGTGTGTGTACACACACAGGAGTTCGTGGTTTAGTGCGAAAAATTTTTAAATGAACATACTTGCAAAACAAAAAAACATACCAATATGAGATATCCTGAGAACGCTCCAATTTGAAGCTTATTTTCCTTAAAGTGACTTTGTAGCCTACAGAAAGGGTGATTCCACAGATTCTGCTTATAAATTCTAATCCTAAAAGGTCATCTAATCCCCCTGAATGTCCTCCACAGCATCTCCATAGTCAGTCAACCAACATCTGCTTGAACACTTCCACGAATTCTCTAATCCAGAGACAATCTTTTTTTGTATTATCACAGAGTTTAAGCCCTAGATCATTCTTTCATTATGAAGCTCTTGTCATAATAAAAAGTCCAAACAAAGCAACACTAGTAGAGTATCATCTGATGAGAGATCAGTGCTCAATGATGCTAAACCATGTAAAAGGCAGATTGTGCCAAGTGAGGGCAGAGGGACCTGGCTATTCAGAGATGCAAGAACCTCAAAAGAAGTTAAATAAAAATCACTGCCGGGCTTCCCTGGTGGCGCAGTGGTTGAGAGTCCGCCTGCCGATGCAGGGGACACGGGTTCGTACCCCGGTCTGGGAGGATCCCGCATGCCGCGGAGCGGCTGGGCCCATGAGCCATGGCCACTGAGCCTGCGCGTCCGGAGCCTGTGCTCCGCAATGGGAGAGGCCGCGGTGGTGAGAGGCCCACGTAACGCAAAAAAAAAAAAAGGCACTCCTGATGTCCAGCATATTAATAGCACTAATGTTTTTATAAATTCTCTTGAGTCTTACAGTATCATCAATGATGTACTAAGAGGCTGAACACTGCACATTTAACAGAGAAGAAAAGATCTATAGCAGACTAATATGTTGCTTCCCAGGAGACTGGAATAATTTATGTTAGTCTTGCACTAAGTAACATTAATTCTGTATATCTTTCTGTATGTGAACAGGCTAAGTAAACTAGGCCTAAGTTGGTACAAAGACCAATTATCTAGGACACTTTGGGACTATGTGCAAACTAATGATAAATAAATACACCACTTCTTGTCTTTAATCATACAGAAAATACCTTTCAATCAAGGTAATTTGGTGATTTCACCACCTGCAAAATCTAAGGACCGCTACCAGATTATTAAACCTCTAGGCCTCAGCACCCACCCCTCACTCCCCCTCCAAACTCTAATATATCACAAACCTGCCCACGTCCCCAAAGACTCACAGATTTCGTGTGCTCTGGGCGTGGAGCAATCACTGGAGGTGGGGTAGCATCATCATCATCATCTTCATCTTCTGAAACTGGTAGCACTGCAGGGGTCTCAGACACCGTCTTCACATTCTGCACAGTGGAGAAAAGCCAGATTCATCATGTCCAGCTGACATGCAACTTAAGCTACCAGAGTCACCAATCTCCCAGAAGAAACCTTCTCCTGACACTCCTTCTGAAACACACATCAGCCTCAAGACCTCCACCTTTCTGTAGCCCGTCTCAGGAACTCAGCCACCTTCCCCCTCTTCTTTTAGATACCACTCCCCACTCAGGCCCTTGGGGGCTTCCTTCTCCCACCCAAAGCCTAACTGTGGATGGGGAAACCAGCTTACAGCTTCTCTACATGCCTAGCCCAATCCAAACCCTGAACACAAGATCATAGTTCCTTCTCCTTCTGTGAATTTTACTCTCTATGCTAAAGAGAGGATAAAGTACAAAATGCAGGGGAGGGATCAAAAGTTTGGGATTTCACAAAGATTATCATTGTAATTCCTTAGTCCTTTCTGATACTATAAGTGGAAGTCCTGAGAGGCCTTTCCCTCTCCTTTTCCTTTCTTTACGAAAACCTACTGCAACCATTATGCCATCAGGTGCCCTTGCCTCAACCTGAAGATACAGAACATCAGAAGACCCTTGTCTCAAGAAGACAATGAGTTTTTCCCCAGATTGGATGCTATCTATTTCACTAAGCTTTTGCCCTGTCCTGGAATGAACCTTACCAGCACCACTAATTGAATATGCTATAATCTCAGCAACTTGATTTTCCCATGTAAACTGTACCAAAGCTGGGCTAAGACTGGCAGGTTTTAGGGCAGGTCCAGGCAAAAAGATCATACCATTACTGTTTATAACACATATTCAAGAGACAAAATAGCTCCAAAACATGAGATTTTTGATAGAGATTAAATGATTACAGTGTAGGGCCAGAGAAGCAAGGGATTTTTTGTATATATTGCTATAATTCAACAGTTTCAGATATTTTCAGAGCATCTGCTTTGTGCTCAGTAAGATACTGTGATGAATGCTTTTGATATAAATGCACAAAAATGAAAAAGATGGCCCATGTCCTAAAGAAGCTCACCATATGATGCAGGAGACAGAGGGACAATTCCCTTCTGCTGCCATTTGGGGCCTCTGGAGAGAGGAATGTCAGGAGTCAGAATGACAGGGGATAAGTGAAGGAACTGTCTAGTCAAATGCTAGTCTAGAGCTACTGTGTGGGAGCCTGGTCTTTACTACATTTGACATACTAAGATAAAGAAAACTGGCAAGCTCATAGATTCTAACAGGGCCTCCAGTGCAGGGCATAACTAGAAAACTGCCAGTGACAGGCATATGTAAGCAACTAGCTTTGGTGATCACAGGCAATGAATCCATCCTCTGGGTCTCAAGTTTCATCACTCGAGGAACGTGGAAGAATAGGACAGGTATAATTTGAGGGGTGACCCTAAGTCACTTTTAGTTCTAAAATCCAATAGAGGTTCTTCCCTTGTCAAAGCACATGTTTTGATATTTTTCTGCTCTAATTTCTTTTCTCCCTAATAGTTCACTCAGCAAAATTTAACTAGGAACCCAAAATGAGAATGAGGTTAACTCAGCAGCCTCTTCATCATCAGGTGAAGAAGGGCCCTCGGTCTGACTAATGTAGACTCTAAACACTTGTTTGTTGCCTCCTAAAACTCTATAAAGAAGGGGATTTCATCACCTTAGCAACACACTCTGTTTTCCACAGGTGATGGCTTTGTGTGGTAGTATTAACAACTACCAGAATCAAGAGATTTAGGTTTTTGTCCCAGATTTTTATTTCTTATCCCTGTGTTCTTTGGCAAGGCTGTCCCACTCTAAGCTACAGTTTCTCATCCATAAAATGGAGGTGATGACAGAAGCTCTCCGCCTACCTCAGAGGGCCACTGGGAGGAAGAAATGAAGTGATGTGAGTATACAAGCACTTTGCAAATGGCAAGGGGCTAGAAAGATGTAAGGAATCAATTAAATTATCATTATGTTTAATAACCACAAACCTCTTTTTTAAGAAGTGACATCAACTCACCCATTCATTCACTGTGTACCAGGCTCTATTCAAAGCTCTGGGGCTATACTGAAGAACAAATTAGATAAAGCGCCTGGTTTTATGGATTACATTTGAGAAGAAGATACAGTCAAAATTAATCACCAAACTACCAGGCAGTAATAAGATAAACATAGGAGAACAGAGAATGGTTGCGGGTAGGGAATTATTACTTTACATACAGTAGTCATGGAAAGGCCTCTCTAATGGCCTGAATGAAATGAGAAAATGAGCCATCAGACCCTCTGGGAAAAGAATATTCCTGGCAGATGGAAGAAACACAAAGACTCTGAGAGAAGGGGACATGCTTGGTGTGTTCCCAAAACCTCCAGGTGCCTACCTATACTACTGAGAAGTGCTTATGATTTTAAAACTGCTGAACTTTGGGTAGAAACATAGGAATCTCTGACGTTCTGGCCCAGGATTGCTCCCATCCATCCCACCCTAGCTCCATCAGAGGAGGGGTTCTTCCAGAACGAGGTAGGCTGTAACTATGGGACCCAAGAGAGCTTACATTCATTTGAAGCAGTGGGCAATGCCCAGGCCCAGTGGTGCCACCAGTGGAAGTGACCTCCCAGAGGTAGTAGCAGGAGAGTGTCAACCACTACTAGCCTGAGGTTGCAATCCTGAATAAGGCAAACGAATTCTGGCCAAAGGTACAGCAGACACTAGAGAGAGGCCCCATACTAGTCATACATGCCTGGCTCTGTGCATGTACATAAAAACTTCGGAAGAGCCAAGCAGAAAGTAAAAGTTTCTGGACAGCCCTGAAAGAGGTCTCAATAATTAGCAAGGATATAGATTTTAACAACACTATCAATCAACTCAACCTAACTGACATGTACAAAACTTTCCACCCAAGTTCTACAGAACACACATTACTTTTAACCACTTATGGGTAATTCTTCAGATAGAACATATGCTGGGCCATAAAACACATCTCAATAAATTTTGAATGACTGAAAACACACAAAATGTATTCTTTAACCACAGTAGAATTAAATTAGAGATAAACAACAGAAAGGAAATTTCTCTAAAGAAGATAAACAAATGCCAAAAAGCACATGAAAAGATGCTCAACATCATTATTAGGAAACGCAAATCAAAACCACAATGAGATACCACTTCATATCCACTGGGATGGCTATAATCAAAAGACAGACAATAGGGACTTCTCTGGTGGTCCAGTGGCTAAGACTCCACGCTCCCAATGCAAGGGGCCCAGGTTCAATCCCTGGTCAGGGAACTAGATCCCACATGCCACAACTAAAGATTCCACATGCCGCAACTAAAAGATCCCGCATGCTGCAACTAAAAAGATCCCGCACATGGCAATGAAGATCCCCATGCTGCAACTAAGACCCGATGCAGTCAAATAAATAAATAAATATTTTAAAAAGATGACAGACAATAACAAATGTGGGGGAAGATATGGAGAAATTAGAAGCCTCCTAACGTTGGTGGGACTTTAAAAAGGTGCAGCCACTGTGGAACACAGCCTAGCAGTTCCTCAAAAGGTTAAACATAGAGTCACCATATGACTCAGAAATTCTACTCCTAGGTATATACCAAATAGAAATGAAAACATAGATCCACACCAAAACTTGTACATGAATGTTAGTATGAGCATTATTTAGAATAGCCAAAAAGAAGAAACAAGCCAAATGCCCATCAACTGATGAATGTAAAAAATGTAGTATATCAATACAATAGAATATTACTCAGACATAAAAAGGAATCATGCTGATACATGCTACTACACGGATGAACCTCGCAAGCTTTTAACTGAAAGAAGCTAGACACAAAAGACTACATGTTATACAAGTCCATTTATATAAAATGTCTAGAAAAGGTAAATTTATACAGACAGAAAGAAGATCAGTGGTTTCCTAGGGTTAGGCATGGGAGTTTGAATGAAGTGTAAACGAGTACAAGGGAACTTTTGTGGTGGTGGCAATATTCTAAAACTAGACTAGTGATAGTTGCACAAGTCTATAAATTTAATAAAATCATTGAACGGTACAATCAGTATGGGTGAATTTTATGGTATGTAAATAATACCTCAATAATGCTGCCTTTTAAAAGTTAAATTTTTAAATTATATGTAAAACCAGTAGGTTCTCATTATACGTTTCATATAATACAGATATATAAGGAGTTAAAAGTGAAAACTCCTCAGGAATGCCTGACAAAGATGGCAGATTGAACACAGGCATCTATTTCTTAAAACCTCACTAGAACTATAATAAACGAATGGCCTTTTAAAGGCCTTAAACCCAAAGGCTGGAGAGAACAGGATAGCAGGCAAGATTAGCAAAGGAGGCAATGACTGATGGATGAGCAGTAACTGTCAAGGAGAATGATTCCAAAGCTGACGGTAGGCAAACCTGAAAACCAATCTACATATCTATGCTGCAAAATCAAGGCAAGGTAAAACAGAGTAAATATTTTTAAAAACAGAGAATCAGTCCAGGAAGTCTAAAAAACAGGAGTTCCAGTAAGAGAAAACAAAGAAAAGTGGGGAAGACATCATCAACGAAATAATTCAGGAAAATTTCCTAAAACTGAAGCCTTGAGTCCAGGTTGAAAGAGTCCACAAAGCTCCTCACAAATTAAGTAGGTGAATATAGGGATGTAATTATGAAATTTCAAAGCAGTGGTGACAATAAAGATGCTACAAACTTCCCAAGTGAAAAATAAAAAATAGGTCAGATGCAAAGATGCAGGAATAAATAGCTTTGAATTTGAATAGCCAATGCTGAAAGCTAGATGACAAAAGGGCAATGTTTTCCAAATACTGGTAGAAAATTATTTTCAACCCAGAATTCCATATTCAGCCAAATATCAATCAAATGGTAGAATAGAATGGAGGCGCTCCATTTTGAGACCTGAAAGATATTAAATATTTACTTTCTCAAAGCTACTGGAAGATGGACTCCACCAAACTGGGAAGTCAACTAAAAATGAAGAAGCATTGCACAGAGAAACTCCAATACAGAAATTTCAAAGACAATAATCTTAAAAAACAATAATCTTAATCTTCTAATCCTCTAATTCTTCCTGAATCTCCTTGAATAATCTTCTGTGTCCCTTATTCTCATATTTTCCATATGTTTTTATATTTTATATCAATAATCCACTCTTACATGCATTTTTTAATCCTTGGGAATTTGTTTCTTCAACTATATTTTTAATTTCTAAGAATTCTTTTTTTATCTTCTGATTGATCTACCTGCAGTGTTTTTGTGGATGCAACATCTATAGAACCTCTCAATATATTAGATTTTTTAAAACTTTCTTTCCTGAATTATCAATTTCCTCTGGGGTCAGTTTTATTTCTTTTTCTTGGTCCTTCTCTTTAACGCTTTGTTTCTCTCAAATGTCTAGAGATCCTTGGTTCTCCCCTCATATTTATCAGTGAAAAACCATATTAACTAGTGTATTCGACTAGCATGAATTTCCTCTGTAGTTGTGTAAGTCTATTTCTCTGCTGTACCTTCCTCTGAATGGGAGGTCTGATGCAGTCTGTACGTGAGTTATACAGATGTGGTAACTGGCAAGCATCACTTCAGGGTGAGCTGCCATGGAAGAGTATGTATACCTCTCTTCCCAGTTATCAAAAGCATCAGGAATTTATCCTTGGGATGCAGCAATTTAATGTATTTTCTTCCACTGCAGAGCTACTTCTCCTTTTTCCTCTACTTTATGCCTGTTGTAGAGATCTGTAGTTAACTCCAGTTCTGCTCTGCTTCTCTCTCTTCTCTCCCTGTACCACACTAGGCATTTTCCTCAAGTAGGCAGTTTACCTTCTTCAGACAAGTATCTGGTTTAAGCTTAGGATCAACCTTCTGGTACCTTTTGCTCACTGTAACATGGACACTGCCCCTGCTGTTTCACTTACAGAATTTAATTTACTCTTGAAGATGACCCAAGACTCCTTCCTGTTTTGTTTTGGTTTTTTTTGCAGTACGCGGGCCTCTCACTGTTGTGGCCTCTCCCGTTGCGGAGCACAGGCTCCGGACGCGCAGGCCCAGCCGCTCTGCGGCACGTGGGATCCTCCCGGACCGGGGCATGAACCTGCGTCCCCTGCACCGGCAGGCAGACTCTCAACCACTACGCCACCAGGGAAGCCCTCCTTCCTGCTTTTTATATATATTCTCTCAGACCATTTTCTCTTGAGCTACTCTTATCTTCCTAGGAAATTTGTCTTCCACATACATACAGCAGCTGTGCTTTCCTCTGCTCCAATCAATCTGATCTTATCTGCTTTCTACCTTCCATGAATTCCTGACAATGGTTTATTAACATCCTGTTTTTGTTTTGGAGCACTGTTTTGAATTCATTTTTTATGTATCTTTTCTGAAATTAAGAAATTTAGTATAGCAGGAGACGTAAACATATGAATTCACCCCACTACACTGACCCAATTTCCAGAGGAATCTTTCTAAGATGGTAGTTTAGACTAAAATGCACATCTAACTATCTCACTTAAAATACTTCCGATTTAAACTATTTCCTTAGGAGACCTTCAAGATGGCGGAGGAGTAAGAAGTGGAGATCACCTTCCTCCCCACAAATACATTAGAAATACATCTGCATGTGGAACAACTCCTACAGAACACCTACTGAATGCTAGCAGAAGACCTCAGACTTCCCAAAAGGCAGGAAATGCCCCAAGTACCTGGGTAGGGCAATAGAAAAAGGAAAAAAGAGAGACAAAAGAATAGGGATGGGACCTGCACCTCTGGGAGGGAGCTGTGAAGGAGGAAAAGTTTCCACACATTAGGAAGCCCCTTCACTGGCGGAGACGGGGGTGGGGGTGGGAAGCTTCAGAGCCACGGAGGAGGGCGCAGCAACAGGGGTGCAAAGGGCAAAGTGGAGAGATTCCCGCACAGAGGATCGGTGCTGACCAGTCCGCTCACCTGCTGGGATGGGTGGGGGCTGGGAGCTGAGGCTCGGACTTCGGAGGTCAGATCCCAGGGAGAGGACTGGGGTGGGCTGTGTGAACACAGCCTGAAGGGGGCTAGTGCACCACAGCTAGCCAGGAGGGACTCCAGGAAAAAGTCTGGAGCTGCCAAAGAGGCAAGAGACCATTGCTTCGGGGTGCTCGAGGAGAGGGGATTCAGAGCACCGGCCTAAACCAGCTCCAGAGACAGGTGCAAGCCACGGCTATCAAACGGACACCAGAGATGGGCATGAAACACTAAGGCTGCTGCTGCAGCCACCAACAAGCCTGTGTGCAAGCATAGGTCACTACCCACACCTCCCCTCCAGGGAGCCTCTGCAGCCCATCACTGCCAGGGTCCCGTGATCCAGGGACAATTTCCCCAGGAGAAAACACGGCATGCCTCAGGCTGTGGCAACGTCATGCTGGCCTGTGACGCCGCAGGCTCGCCCCACATTCCGTACCACTTGCTCCCCCTGGCCTGAGTGAGCCAGAAACCCCTAATCAGCTGTTCCTTTAACCCTGTCCTGTCTGAGCGAAGAACAAAATTCCTCAGGTGACCTACATGCAGAGGCGGGGCCGAATCCAAAGCTGAACCCCAGGAACTGTGAGACCAAAGAAGAGAAAGGGAAATTTCTCTCAGCAGCCTCAGGAGCAGCGGATTAAATCTCCACAATCAGTTTGATGTACCCTGCATCTGTGGAATACCTCAATAGACAAAAAATCATCCCAAAATTGAGGCAGTGAACTTGGGGAGCAACGATATATACATTTTTTTCATTTTTCTCTTTTTCCCGTGTGCCTGACAGGGTCTTGATGCTCACACCGGGTGTCAGGCCTATGGCTCTGAGGTGGGAGAGCTGAGTTCAGGACATTGGTCTACCAGAGACCTCCTAGCTCCATATAATATCAAACAGCAAAAGCTCTGCCAGAGATCTCCATCTCAATGCTGAGACCCAGCTCCACTCAATGACCAGCAAGCTACAGTGCTGGACACCCTATGCCAAGCAACTAGCAAGACAGGAACACAACCTTACCCATTAGCAGAGAGGCTGCCTAAAATCATAATAAGGTCACAGACACACCAAAACACACCACTGGATGGGGTCCTGCCCATCAGCAAGAGAAGATCCAGCCTCAGCCACCAGAACACAGGCACCAGTTCCCTCCAGCAGGAAGCCTACACAACCCACTGACCAACCTTACCCACTGGGGGTAGACACCAAAAACAACGGGAACTACGAACCTGCAGCCTGTGAAAAGGAAACCCCAAACACAGTAAGTTAAGCAAAATGAGAAGACAGAGAAACACACAGCAGATGAAGGAGCAAGGTAAAAACCCACCAGAACAAACAAATGAAGAGGAAATAGGCAGTCTACCTGAAAAAATATTCAGAGTAATGATAGTAAAGATGATCCAAAATCTTGGAAATAGAATGGAGAAAATACAAGAAAGGACTAGAAGAACTAAAGAGCAAACAAACAATGATGAACAACAAAATAAATGAAATTAAAAATTTTCTAGAAGGAATCAATAGCACAATAACTGAGGCAGAAGAACGGATAAGTGACCTGCAAGATAAAATAGTGAAAATAACAACCACAGAGCAGAATACAGAAAAAAGAATGAAAAGAATTGAAGATAGTCTCAGAGACCTCTAGGACAACATTTATCGCACCAACAGTCAAATTATAGAGGTCCCAGATGAATAAGAAAAAGAGAAAGGGTCTGAGAAAATCTTTCAAGAGATTATAGTTGAAAACTTCCCTAATATGGGAAAGGAAATAGTCAAGCCCAGGATACACAGAGAGTCCCATACAAGATAAATGCAAGGAGAAACAGGCCAAGACACACATTAATCAAACTACCAAAAATTAAATACAAAGAGAAAATAGTAAAAGCAGCAAGGGAAAAACAACGAATAACATACAAGGGAATGTCCATAAGGTTAACAGCTGATCTTTCAGCAGAAACTGGCTTGATCTGGCTTGATCTGCAAGCCAGAAAAGAGTAGCAGGACATATTTAAAGTGATGAAAGGGAAAAACCTACAACCAAGATTATTCTACCCAGCAAGGATCTCATTCAGATTCGATGGAGAAATTAAAACCTTTACAGAAAACCAAAAGCTAAGAGAATTCAGTACCACCAAACCAGCTTTACAACAAATGCTAAATGAACTTCTCTAGGCAGGAAACACAAGAGAAGGAAAAGACCTACAATAACAAACCCCAAACAATTAAGAAAATGGTAAAAGAACATACATAGGGGTAAACAGATTAAACGCTCCAACCAAAAGACAAAGACCGGCTGAATGGATACAAAAACAAGACCCATATATATGCTGTCTACAAGAGACCCACTTCAGACCTAGGGACACATACAGACTGCAAGTGAGGGGATAGAAAAAGATATTCCATGCAAATGGAAATCAAGAGAAAGCTGGAGTAGCAATTCTCATATCAGACAAAATAGACTTTGAAATAAAGACTATTACAAAAGACAAGGAAGGACACTACATAATGGTGAAGGGATCAACACAAGAAGAAGATATAATAATTGTAAATATTTATGTAACCAATATAGGAGCACCTCAATATATAAGGCAAATGCTAACAGCCATAAAAGGGGAAATTGACAGTAACACAATAATAGTAGGGGACCTTAACACCCCACTTTCACCAATGACAGATCATCCAAAACGAAAATAAACAAGGAAACACAAGCTTTAAATGACACATTAGGGCTTCCCTGGTGGCACAGTGGTTGAGAGTCCACCTGCCGATGCAGGGGTCACAGGTTCGTGCCCCGGTCAGGGAAGATCCCACATGCCGCGGAGCGGCAGGCCCGTGAGCCATGGCTGCTGGGCCTGCGCGTCCAGAGCCTGTGCTCAGCAATGGGAGAGGCCACGGCAGTGAGAGGCCCACGTATCACACACACACACAAAAAAGACACATTACACAAGATGGACTTAATTGATATTTATAGGACATTCCATCCAAAAACAACAGAATACACTTTCTTCACAAGTGCTCATGGAACATATCCAGGATAGATCATATCTTGGGTCACATATCAAGCCTTGGTAAATTTAAGAAGACTGAAATCATATCAAGTATCTTTTCCGACCACAATGCTATGAGACTAGATATCAATTACAGGAAAAAATCTGTAAAAAATACAAACACATGGAGGCTAGACAATACACTACTAAATAACCAAGAGGTCACTGAAGAAACCATAGAGGAATTCAAAAAATAACTAGAAATAAATGACAATGAAAACACAATGACCCAAAACCTATGGAATGCAGCAAAAGCAGTTCTAAGAGGGAACTTGATAGCAATACAAGCCTACCTCAAGAAAGAAGAAACATCTCAAATAAACAACCTAACCTTACACCTAAAGCAGTTTGAGAAAGAAGAACAAAAAAACCCCAGTGTTAGTAGAAAGAAAAAAAATCATAAAGATCAGATCAGAAATAAATGAAACAGAATGAAGGAACAATAA
This sequence comes from Tursiops truncatus, assembly GCF_011762595.2. Taxonomy (NCBI): domain Eukaryota; kingdom Metazoa; phylum Chordata; class Mammalia; order Artiodactyla; family Delphinidae; genus Tursiops; species Tursiops truncatus. Next base: position 54,069,768 of record NC_047041.1, on the reverse strand, counting down.
CAAAGATCAATAACACTAAAAGCTGGTTCTTTGAGAAGATAAACGAAATTGATAATCCATTAGCCAGACTCAGCAAGAAAAAAGGGAGAATACTTAAATCAATAGAATTAGAAATGAAAAAGGAAAAGTAACAACTGACACTGCAGAAATACAAAGGATCATGAGAGATTACTACAAGCAAATATATGCCAAAAAAATGGACAATCTGGAAGAAATGGACAAATTGTTAGAAAAGCACAACTTTCTGAGACTGAACCAGGAAGAAAGAGAAAACATAAACAGACCAATCACAAGCACTGAAACTGAGACTCTGATTAAAAATCTTCCAACAAACAAAAGCCCAGGACCAGATGGTTTCACAGGTGAATTCTATCAAAAATTTAGAGAAGAGCTAACACCTATCCTTCTCAAACTCTTCCAAAATATAGCAGAGGGAGGAACACTCCCAAACTCCTTCTAAGAGACCACCATCACCCTGATACCAAAACCAGACAAAGATGTCACAAAGAAAGAAAACTACAGGCCAATATCACTGATGAACATAGATTCAAAAATCCTCAACAAAATACTAGCAAACAGAATCTAACAGCACATTAAAAGGATCATACACCATGATCAAGTGGCGTTTATCCCAGGAATGCAAGGATTCTTCAATATACGCAAATCAATGTGATACACCACATTAACAAATTGAAGGATAAAAACCATATGATCATTTCAATAGATGCAGAAAAAGCTTTTGACAAAATTCAACACTCATTTATGATAAAAATCATCCAAAAGTAGGCATAGAGAGAACTTACCTCAACATAATAAAGCCCATATATGACAAACCCACAGTCAACATCGTTCTCAATGGTGAAAAACTAAAACCATTTCCACTAAGATCAAGAACAAGACAAGGTTGTCCACTCTCACCACTATTATTCAATATAGTTTTGAAAATTTTAGCCACAGCAATCAGAGAAGAAAAAGAAATAAAAGGAACCCAAATCAGAAAAGAAGTAAAGCTGTCACTGTTTGCAGATGACATGATACTATACATAAAGAATCCTAAAGACACTACCAGAAAACTACTACAGCTAAACAATGAATTTGGTAAAGTAGCAGGATACAAAACTGATGCACAGAAATCTCTTGCATTCCTATACACTAATGATGAAAAATCTGAAAGAGAAATTAAGGAAACACTCCCATTTACCACTTCAACAAAAGAATAAAATGCCTAGGAATAAACCTACCTAAGGTGACAAAAGACCTGTATGCAGAAAACTATAAGACACTGAAGAAAAAAATTAAAGATGATACAAACAGATGGAGAGATATACCATGCTTTTAGATTGGAAGATTCAACATCGTGAAAATGACTATACTACCCAAAGCAATCTACAGATTCAATGCAATACCTATCAAAGTACCAATGGCATTTTTCACAGAACTAGAACAAAAAATTGCATAATTTGTATGGAAACACAAAAGACCCCGAATAGCCAAAGCTATCTTGAGAACGAAAAACGAAGCTGGAGGAATCAGGCTCCCTGACTTCAGACTATACTAAAAGCTACAGTAAACGAGACAGTATGGTACTGGCATAAAATCAGAAATATAGATCAATGGAACAGGATACAAAGCCCAGAGATAAACCCATGCACATATGTCACCTTATTTTCAATAAAGAAGACAAGAATATACAATGGAGAAAAGATAGCCTCTTCAGTAAGTGGTGCTGGGAAAACTGGACAACTACATGTAAAAGAATGAAATTAGAACATTCCTTAACACCATACACAAAAATAAGCTCAAAATGGATTAAAGACCTAAATGTAAGGCCAGGCACTATAAAACTCTGAGAGGAAAACAGGCAGAACACTCTATGACATAAATCACAGCAAGATCCTTTTTGACCCACCTCCTAGGCAAATGGAAATAAAAACAAAAATAAACAAATGGGACCTAATGAAACTTCAAAGCTTTTGCACAGCAAAGGAAACCATAAACAAGACCAAAAGACAACCCTCAGAAAGGGAGAAAATATTTGCAAATGAAGCAACTAACAAAGGATTAATCTCCAAAATTTACAAGCAGCTCATGCAGCTCAATATCAAAAAAACAAACAACCCAATCCCAAAATGGGCAAAAGACCTAAATAGACATTTCTCCAAAGAAGATATACAGATTGCCAACAAACACATGAAAGGATGCTCAACATCACTAATCATTAGAGAAATGCAAATCAGAACTACAGTGAGGTATCACCTCACACCAATCAGAACGGCAATCATCAAAAAATCTACAAACAATAAATGCTGGAGAGGGTATGGAGAAAAGGGAACCCTCCTGCACTGTTGGTGGGAATGTAAATTGATACAGCCAGTACGGAGAACAGTATGGAGGTTCCTTAAAACACTAAAAATAGGTGCTTCCCTGGTGGCACAGTGGTTGAGAGTCCACCTGCCGATGCAGGGGACACGGGTTCATGCTCCGTTCTGGGAAGATCCCACATGCCGCGGAGCAGCTGGGCCCGTGAGCCATGGCCGTTGGGCCTGCGCGTCTGGAGCCTGCACGTCCAGAGCCTGTGCTCCACAATGGGAGAGGCCGCAATGGTGAGAGGCCCGCGTACCGCAAAAAAAAAGAAAACACACACTAAAAATATAACTACCATACGACCCAGCAATCCCACTACTGAGCACATACCCTGAGAAAACCATAATTCAAAAAGAGTCATGTACCACAATGTTCACTGCAGCTCTATTTACAATAGCCAGGACATGGAAGCAACCTAAGTGTCCATCGACAGATGAATGGATAAAGAAGATGTGGTACATATATACAATGGAATATTACTAAGCCATAAAAAGAAACGAAATTGAGTTATCTGTAGTGAGGTGAACGGACCTAGAGTCTGTCATACAGAGTGAAGTAAGTCAGAAAGAGAAAAACAAATACCGTACGCTAACACATATATATGGAGTCTAAAAGAAAAAAAAATGGTTCTGAAGAACCTAGGGGCAGGCCAGGAATAAAGTCGCAGACATAGAGAATGGATTTGAGGACACGGGGAGGGGGAAGGGTAAGCTGGGATGAAGTGAGAGAGTGGCATGGACTTATATATACTACCAAATGTAAAATAGATAGCTAGTGGGAAGCAGCCACATAGCACAGGGAGATCAGCTCAGTGCTTTGTGACCGCCTAGAGGGGTGGGATAGGGAGGGTGGGAGTGAGACGCAAGAGGGAGGAGATATGGGGATATATGTATATGTATAGCTGATTCACTTATAAAGCAGAAACTAACACACCATAGTAAAGCAATTATACTCCAATAAAGATATTAAAAAAATAAAAATTAAATAAAATACTTTCTTAGCTCCAGCACACAGTCCAAGTTCTTTTGCCTGACACGATGGATCCTTAACAACTTGGCATTTGTTCATGCTACCTCACACAAGAAAGCATTGATTGCCCTTTTCTCTGGCTAGTATCATTGCCTATGTTTACCTGAAACTGTATTATCAATCCTTGTTTACGTGTTCTGATTCCTCACTAAACTGTAAGATCAAGAGCAATGACCTTACCTGCCCTTGATCTTAGGCACTCAAAGAGCCTATCACATAATAGGTGATCATTTTATAAATGAGAATTCAGGCACTTAAGTGCTATGTAATCTGGGAGATATATCTCAGACCAATGAGCCACAAATAAAAGAATTTTCGAGCTAGAAGAAACCTTAAAGGTTATGTTTATTAAATGAACAAATCGTAGGGCCCAAGAACCTTGTGCAAACTGTTCTGTACTACCAAGCAGAATAAATCACTCCATCAAATATGACCCCCATGGTACATTATTCATGTACCCCTCTTGCAGCCCTTATCCTTTTATTCTGTTGTTAATTTTTTCTCAAGGACTAAGTGTAAAATTTATCTGTGTATCACTAACACCTGGGCACAAAGAAAGTGCTAAGTAAATATTTATGGTATGAATGTATAAATGAATGCTGAGGAGAACTGAATTTTGTATTGGTTTCTACTACTAATTCATTCAAGGATAGGGAGCAAGTCACATAATCTCTCTGAGTCCCAATTTCTTAACTTGTGTCATGGATGTTATAATCTCATCCAATTATTTCCCAAATCAATTGGAAAGATCTGTGTGAAACCAATATGGAAAACAATGCAATACTACCACAGTACAAACCATATCCCCCATGTGAAACTAGTAAGAAAATAAAGAGGACTGAGCCACAGGGAAAATTCTGAGTTGCGGAGAAAAATGTCCTTTACAACCTGGTAAACCAGTACAGGATTTTACCAAGCAGGTGTCATCCTCTCTGCCATATGGCATGAGCCCCAGGGCCCCTCCTCCTCACTAAGGAACAACAGAGCTAAGGCTTTACTGCAGTCTCCTTTATAAGACCTCTCTGACATGGTCTTTCTCAGTTCCCTGCCACAGTGAAAAAAATCCACGACAGGGACTCAGACGACCCTAGTTCTAATCTGGTTGTGCCACAATAGCAATTATGAGCCTTCAGGAAAGTCTGTTTTCCTACCTGTGAAGTGGGGATGCTAATCTCTTCACTAAGTAATTGTGAGGACTAATTATGCTAACATACATAAAGTTACTAGCACACTGCCTGGCACATATTAGCTACACGATAAATAATAGCTGTTACTCCTCCTATAAAGGCATAAAGACATTTGTGCCACAAGGCACAGCTCAGCTTTGGTTAAGGTCCCTTCTTCAATAATTTGCAGTTCAATAATGGGGAGAAACTCCCAAGGATCTTAACATTAGCAAATTCTTCCCCACCTTTTAATTGTATCTATTCCATTTGATGAAAGAATGAATCAGGGGAAAGCGATGCAGACTGGGAATCAGATACCTACTGCCATTAACCATTCTCAATTTCAGTTTTATCATCGATTATACAAGGATAATAACCCACCTCATTAAACTCCTATGAAGATTAAAAGAGGTAGTGAATAAGAAAGGACTCAGTATGCGACAAGGTAATGGACATATGAACATTCTTTATCATCGATTACAGTATAAATGACTCAGAATAAACCAATCCCCATTGCTGGAAGCATGGTTCAAAGTATTTGGATGGTGACTCAGTATTGTGTTAGAATGTATGACATCCCCACTTAAAATTCTTCAATAGCTTCTCATTACCTTTAAGATAAAGTTAAAATTCCTACATGATCTGACCTGCCTCCCCTCCCCTCCCCTCCCCACCAGCCACCTCTAGTCTCTTCACACTTCACATTCCAATCATGACAAACCACTTGCAGTTCTCTGTACAAGCCTACCTCACAAACCTCCTTGTCTTGGCACATGCTAATTATTCTCTGTCGGGAATACGCTTGTCTCTTCATAATTCTTCCCCAAGACAACTAATTCAGCTCAGTCTGCACCATCAAGAAGCTTTCTTTATACATCCAATCTTTTATTCAGTAAATTGTTACTTGCCAGATGCCAGGGATCCAGTAACTGACAAGTCAAACATAGCTCCTGGCCTCATGAAGTTTTAGCATGCTGCACTGTAACTGTTTGTGCCTTCATGTCACTTACAGGATTGGGAGATTCTTAGGAGTTGGGATAATGTCTGATTCATCCCTATATTGCCACTTCTCCACACAGGACCTGGCATAGAATAGGGGCTTTGCAAATGTTTAGTAAATCAACATGAAATAACCAACTTTGCACAAGAGACAACACTGGATATAAAGAATAGCAGTATTCTAGTATATAAGTCACAGCTTAATAGCCATTAAGACCCTTTCGGATACATCAGCATCTCATCTTATAATCTGCCTTGGAAAACAGAATTTGTAGGTTATGAAGGGCAGAGGGACCTTTGAGGTCACCAATGACTCCTATCACATTCCTTCAAGTGATAGGGCATTCACTACAACTTCAGAGGACAGAATGAATGACCTTAAATTAATAGGATCTGCTCCCTTCAACAATTTGCCCTAATCCTGGTTTTGTAGACCCAACCAACCCAAAAGAAAGAATTCTCCTCTAAATGCAGCTATTTGAAGACATCTCTAAGTAAAGTGTATCATTCTCATTTATTGATGAAAAAACTGAAGCTCAGAAAGGCAAACTGGCTTTCCTAAGGGTCAAAGTGAAAACTGAAAATTGAGCCTAGCAGCCAGTTCTTCTGGTTCCAGGGTTAGGATTTCTAGAGCATTCATAAATTAAAGCTGGAAGGGATGCTTATTGTTTATTCAGTCCAAGTCCTTTATTCTGAGGCCCAGGGTGGGAAAGTGACCAAGATGAGTACCCCCCAGCCCAGGCTCTGCATCTACCACACTTGACTTGATCCCTAAAAAATCATACCTGCCCACATCAGAATAGAGGAAATAAAGGCTTACCAAAGTGTTAGAAGAATTATAATCCTCAGCTGATTTATCTGCAAAAGGAAAAAGACAAGGGACTCAGTCAGTAAACAATTACAGTTAATCCTTTCTTGAGACCTAAGGAAGCCTATTCACTAAAGCACTTGCCAAGCTCAGAATAATAACAGTGTTACTGGTACTACAGGCCCAACACCATTTTAAACACGTTATACACATTACCTCCTCTAATCCTCACTACAGCTCTCAGTACTATTAGTATGTCCACCTTCACAGATTTGGAAACTGATGTTCAGAGAAGAGAAGTAATTTGTCCACAAATTACTTAACACAAAGGTTATTAGGAGTCAAGATTTGAATCCTGGTCTAATTCTAAATACTAGGTTAGAACTATATCCACATCATCAGGCCTCAATGCTCAAGGAAATTTCCTGCATTCTAAGAGAAAGGGAAAGAACTCCTGGCTGGCATCACCCTGAGCCATCTATAACAAATCATGACCAGCATGTGGCTTTAGCTTTTAGAAAGGATCCTTCTACATCCATGTCTATTCCCCACAAGGAGAGAAAGACTAAGCCTTAGGAAAAGAGATGCATTAGTCATGTCAAGTATAATTAAAGGCAGGGTCTTATTTCTAAGAATAGGTCCAAGCTCCTTCAATCAGATAATCACCATATTTTATTAATTCCGAGACATGTATTTTTTCACATTAACATCTCAGAAAGAGATGTGTCCTACAATCAAAAGTATTTCATGATTTAATTGGCAGCTTCTTTTTCTTTAGGGGCATGTAAAATAACAATGCACCTTACAATCAATGATATCTTAGACTTGATAAACTATGAAACAGACCCAATGGAAATCTTAGCAAGAAAATAAGTTTAAAGACCAAGTATTGTGTTTGGATTTATTCTTTAATTCCTAAAAGTCCAAGAAGAAATTGATTTCACCAGTTCACCACCAATGGGAATTAAGGAGAAGAAATATTATATCAAATCCTACATCTTCCTCACCAAGAAACAAGCCCGGAGAATGTCCAAGATCTCAATTCCATCATACATGAAAGTATCAGGTATAGCTTCTTTGGTCCTATGACAAATTATGAACCCATAAACTGTGACAATATGTTCTTAAAACAAACCCTGAATAGCCAGCTGTACTCTGGATAAATCAATTCAGGATATAGCTTAAACATAATTCACTTGTTTTTCTTGTCCAAAAGCACATTCCATACCAAGTGCAATACTGTTCCTTCCTTGCACCACCCCTAACCTTATGTACTGCTAGTATTTTTGAGGACTGGGTATTCTGGTAATAAATATATCTCCACCATATAAAAAATAAGTACGTTTGCTCCTTTAAAATGGGATGTACAATTTCTGTATATAAAAATCAAATTCCATAGCACAGAATGACAGAGCAGAAAGTACTTGCAATCCCTTCATTTTACAAATAAATAAACTAGGGTTCAGAGGAAAAGAAACTGGTTCAAGGTTACATAAATCAGTCGCAAAGTAGGGCTAAAACCCAGAACCTGGCATTGTCAATCTAGTCTAGGCTTTGCTTATCACATTAGCTACTAGTTGGTACAGAAAATAAAGTGATGAAAAGATAGGAAACTTAACAAAAAATTGGCACGGAGGATTGTGCTTGGGCTTTTAGACAGCAAAGGATTTAAAGGCCCAAGTTGAAAACACACTTCCAACACTGGTATATCACTCAACTGATATGTTGAGGTTCTGTGAATAAGTCACTTAATTTCCCTGAGCCTAATTAATTTCCCTGAGTCTGCAAAATGGGGATAATGCCCTTGCGTTTCCAATCTCACAAGGCCGTCATGAGAATCAAATGAGATGGTTTATGTGCAAGCATATACAAACTGAAGTAGTGTTATCATAATTAATAGTATGAGAAGAAAGGAAATAGGAAAATGAGAGATAGGACATTAAAAATAACTGTGCCAGGGCTTCCCTGGTGGCGCAGTGGTTGAGAGTCCGCCTGCCGATGCAGGGGACGCGGGTTCGTGCCCCGGTCTGGGAGGATCGCACATGCCGCGGAGCGGCTGGGCCCGTGTGTCATGGCCACTGACTGAGCCTGCGTGTCCGGAGCCTGTGCTGCGCAACGGGAGAGGCCACAACAGTGAGAGGCCCGCGTACCGCAAAAAAAAAAAGGGGGGGGGGCTCTTCCCTGGTGGCGCAGTGGTTGAGAGTCTGCCTGCCGATGCAGGGGACACGGGTCCGTGCCCCGGTCCAGGAAGATCCCACATGCCTTGGAGCGGCTGGGCCCGTGAGCCATGGCCGCTGAGCCTGCGCGTCCGGAGCCTGTGCTCTGCAACGGGAGAGGCCACAACAGTGAGAGGCCCGCGTACCGCAAAAAAATAAAAAATAAAAAAATAACTGTGCCATAAACAACAAGGTCCTGCGTATAATACAGATAACTATAATCAGTATTCTATGAAAAACCATAATGGAAAAGAATATTTTAAAAAAGAATGTATTTATAACCGAATCACTTTGCTGTACAGCAGTAATTAACACAACATTGTAAATCAACTATACTGCAATTTAAAAAAATTTTTTTTAAAAAGTGCCAAATATACAGTTTTGCTTGGAATTGCCTTGGTCTTCAACTTACAGAAAACAAAAAATCCCTCACGTGTGTGTGCATGTGCACACACACACACACATATTTGCACAAATTTATACACACAGAAGTAGCTGTATGGACACATATCTATACATTCTATACATATACACTCAATGTTATTCATTTATGCATGCATGGAAGAACATATACACAATTACCTTAATGGGTATATCTATACCCATATTCACTCATAAATACTTAAGTGGACTTTAATTCCAAACATATGCAAACCCACATAGCTATGCTTCCATATACATAAATAGTATTTGTACACATCTACACACATATACATAAAAACAGATTCTTCGAAAGACTTTGCTGCTGAAGCTTTCAAAGCCAGCTTCTAATCTGAAGTCTCCAGGACAAACTCTTGAAAACACAAGCCGTAATCTAGAATACTTTCCTACCCATCACCCCTCAACCCCAATACTGCCTTGGAATGACCCAGTCCCTCAATGGAAGAAGTGATACAGACCCAGCGGGGCCAGATATCAGGAAGGAAACATGCTAGGAACATGTATGACACTCTACTGGGCACCACTATGCAGCATGAGCAAAGCTGCAGTCTGTCATCCTCACCATCTGTGCCCTTTGCTGCAAGCCAGATACTTGCTGGGGAAAGCATCCTTCAAAATTAGCTAGTTTCATCCCGGCTCTCACCTTCCCCAAGAATACTGCCCTTTGAAAGAGACAGCATGAACACCAGAAAAAGCACTGGACTCAGAGTTAAGACCAGTGGTTAAGAGATCACTAATTTAGCCACATTAGAAAGGCATTTTGGGCTCTAATGTTTGCAAAACAAGGGGAAACTGGAAGTGGTATATACTAAAGATACTTCTTGCCCTAACATTCTAAGATGCTATATACAAGGCAAGTTTCCAGAAATGTAGGCCTTCCTATGACTTGCCTAAGAAAAGAAAAATATCTCTGCTATGGAAGGAGGTGCTCCAAACAGAGTTACTAGAAGTAAGTGGTAAACTGAAAAGGTACTGGTCTAGGAGTTAGGAGACCTGGATTCTAATCCCAGTTCTGCAATCAAAAACATTCTGAAAAACACAGTCCCTTATACATATAGAGAGAGTACATCTAAAGAACATTTATTATTACTGGCCAGTTTTTCATTGGACTGATTGGACTGATAAAAATCAGTTCCTTGAGGAAGAAATTGGGCTTGCCTGCTTAACTGGGCTATCACATAACCTACTGATATTGAAAACGATGATAATGATGGCTACATTTTCATGGTGCCATTTTGCAACCTATAAAGAACTTTCGTATCAATGAGCTCACTTATCCTCATTACAACCTCTTGAGATAGGAATTATTATTCTCATTTTGAAGCTCAAAGAAATGAACTGACTACTAGAACATAGTGAGTATCAGAATCTAGATCTTCTAGCACAAAGTCTATGTTCTTAACACGTAATATCACAGTACTTTTTCAAAACATGCAGTTTCAGAGTAAAGACTCAAGTTTGATGCAAAAACCCATCATCTTGGCTCTCAAATTCCAAAATTCCATCTTAGTGAACGTGCCATCTCCACTCTTTCCGATACGTTCCTCCTCCACCCCACACCAATAGGCATCTACTAAGATGAAAACCTCTTCTTTCCTAGACTGCCCTGGACACAATCCCCATACCTGTAAAGCTCATGTACTTCTGGCTGTTGGAGGTCTTCTTCGAGTTATAAAATTCTAATACATCCAGGACAGCCTGCGGGTTTTTCTTCTGCTCCGATTTGGTGATATTTGATGTCTGAAGCAAGCGGGCCCACTGCTCTGGCATCCCCTATAAGAGAGACATGCAAGGCTGTCAGCAAGGCATAATCACAGGGGACCCTGAATGAAATTCAGAACTAACTCTGATAACTGATGGCAGCTAAAGAAGGCTTTAGTCATTCCTCTCTCTCTCTGCCCTCAGAGTTCCACACAGGTCTCTCTTATAACACATCTCTTACTATATCTGTCATTTCTTGCAGTATTTGCCCCTTCACCAGGCTATTCCTCCTTTACAGCAGGAATCATGTCTGATTTGTCTCTGGATCATCAGTGCCCAGCACAGAGCCTGACGCCAAGGGGCCACTTAACCGAGGTCTATTTAAGGAATGGAGATTCAAAGGCTTCTCAAGTACAATTCTGGAGGGGAGGAACGTGTCCCTCTCATTACTATAAGAAGATAGTAATGAGGGTCTCGGGCAAAGATAGAGGCATCAGGAAGTCTGGAAAGGATTAAATCTAACAGTGCATAGCCAGAACTCTGAAAGACCAAAGGTCTTTCTGTGACCCAGGACTTACTGTAAACTCGCCTGTGACAGCATCAAAACCAACGTGAATCGTGTGCTCAAAATCTGAAGGAAGAGAAATCTCTGGCCGTTCCTTCTCCTTCTTTTTATTTGCTGTAAGAGAAACAGGAAAAAGGAGATAAAAACAAGGACATTACTACATTTTTAGGCTTATTTAGCTCTTTGTTGAGCTCTAAGCTCCTTCAGAGGCCAAGGACTGTGATACAAATGAGTCAGTTGACCCAGAGCAAGTCACTTCCTTTTTTCTGAACCCTGGTTTCCCCATCTGCAAAATGAGAAGACTCAAGTAGATGGTCTCTAAAGAGCCTTCCAACCCAGACATCCTACATTCTATGAGCTTATATAACCTGCTTCTGCTTGCTTGATCCTTGATTATGGACCACTTTAAGGTTCTCTACATTACAGAATTTTAGATTTGGAAATTGTTTTAATTAAATGAATAGCTAATATTTTATCATGTGCAATGATTCAAGTTCCTTCTTTTTTCTATTATAGTTGATTTACAATATTATATTAGTTTCAGGTGAACAACACTGTAATTCAATATTTGTATAGATTATACTCCATTTAAAGTCGTTATAAAATATTGGCTATATGCCCTGTGCTGTAAAGTATATCCTTGTATCTTATGAATTAATTCAAGTTCTTTATTAATATTCACTGTAGCCTCACAACAACCCTGTAGTTAGGTACTGTCATCCTTATTCTGCAGATAAAGAAACTGAAGCACAGAGACTAAGTTATTTGCCCAAGATCAACTGGATAGTAACTGGCAGCAGTCAGACCCAAATCCAGGCCGTCTGGCCCAGGCCCTGAGCACTAAACCACTCTACTATGCTGCTTCCCTAGGCTACAAACTTAAAGAATCACTAAGTCTGAATATTTGTAATCATCGAGGGTGTTGCATACAGTAGGTGTTCACTAAGGTTCTGCTGATCTGGCATAAAAAGCTTCAATATTTAAAGAGTTGTCGTGCCCTTGTCGTACCCTTGTATTCCGCCAAGATTCATATGTTCTTAACTCCCAGTACCTCAGAATGTGACTTTATTTGGAAACAGAGCCATTGCAGATATAATTATTTAAAATATGATTAGGTCAAATTGGAGTAGGTTCAGCCCCCTAATCCAGTCAATGTCCTTATAAAAAGGGGATATTTGAAGACAAACGTACACAAGGAGAACACCTTATGAAGATAAAGACAGAGATCAGAGCAATGCTTCTTCAAGCCCAACAAATCACCAGAAGCTAGGGGAGAGGAATGGAACAGATTTTTCCTCACAGGTATCAGAAGGAACCAACCCTACAAACACCTTGATCTTGGACTTCTAGCCTCCAAAACTGAAACAATAAATTTCTGTTATTTAAGACCCCTAGTTTGTGGTAATTTTTTGCAGCAGCTCTAGCAAACTAATATAATCCTTTTCCAACTCAAAAGACTTTCTGGCCTTGGTATTAGCTAGACCTAGTCCACTGGAGCCTCAAAACAACTGTGTGACAAGCAGGGTAGTGATTTTGGTGCCCATATGACAGAAGAAGCCAGAGGTTCCAAGAAGTTAAGTAGCCTGCCCAATGTTACAGAGCAAGTTAGAAGCAGATCTGGGGCCAGGACTGAGGTCTTCGGCCTCCCAACCCCAAGGCCTTTGTATTCTCTTACACTACTATATATAAAATAGATAACTAATAAGGACCTACTGTACAGCACAGGGAACTCTACTCAATACTCTGTAATGGCATATATTACATTATATAATAGTAATATATATTATTACTATGCTTTTAGAAAAGAATCTAAAAAGGAATGGATATATGTGTATGTATACCAGATTCACTTTGCTGTACACCTGAAACTAACAAAACATTGTAAGTCAACTATACCCCAATAAAAATTTTAAAAATAAAAGCTATAATTTCATACACAAGAAAACCCTCAACAATAAGAAAACGCAATTAATGAAATACGCAAAAGACCTGAAGAGACACATCACCAAAGAAGATATAGATAGAAAAGATACTCAATATTGTATTTCATTAGGGAACTGCAATTAAAACAACAATGAAAAACCACTACACACCTATTAGAATGGCCAAAATCCAAAACTGACAACACCAAATACTAACAAGAATATGGGGCAACAAGAATTTTCATTCATTAGTAGTGGGAATGCAAAATGGTACAGTCACTAAGACACGTTGGCAGTTTCTCACAAAATTAAACATACTCTTACCATACAATCCAGCATTCGTGCTCCGTTATTTACCCAAAGGAGCTGATAACTTGTTCACACAAAAACTTTCACGTGGATGTTTGCAGCAGCTCTATTCATAATTACCAAAACTTGGAAGCAACCAAGGTGTCCTTCCATAGGTGAATGGATAAGTAAACTGTGATACATTCAGAAAATGGAATATTATTCAGCACTAAGAAGAAATGAGCTATCAAGCCATGAAAAGATAATGAGGAACCTTAAATACATATTACTAGGTGAAAGAAACCAGTCTGAAAAGACTATATACCATATGCTTCTAACTATCTGACATCCTGGAAAGGGTAAAACTATGGAGACAGTATTAAGGGTCAGTGGTTGCCACAGATTTGAAGGGAAGGAGGGGTGAATCACCAGAGCACAGAGGAATTTTAGGGTGGTGAAACTATTCTATATGATACTATAATGGTGGATATTTGTCTTTATATACATACACTTGTTCAACTCATAGATGTACAACACCAAGAGTGAACTCTAACGTAAAATACAGACTTAAGGTGAAAATGATGTGTTGATGTAGGTTCATCTATTGTAACGTACCACCCCGGTATAGGATATTGGTAGTGAGGTAAGTTGTACATATGTGTGGGCAGGAGGTTTATAGGAAATCTTTGTACCTTCCACTCAATATTGCTGTGAACCTAAAACTGCTCTAAAAAATAAACTCTTTTTTTTAAAGACTTTGAGAACTCTGCTCTACAGACTTACATCTTCTTTATCTCCCACTACAGGCATACCTCGTTTTACTGTGCTTGGAGTTACTGCACTTCACAGATATTATACCTTTTACAAATTGACGATTTGTGGCAACCTTGCATTGTCAGATGATGGTTAGCATATTTTAGCAATAAAGTTTTTTGGGTTTTTTTTTGCGGTACGTGGGCCTCTCACTGTTGTGGCCTCTCCCATTGCGGAGCACAGGCTCCGGACGTGCAGGCTCAGTGGCCATGGCTCACGGGCCCAGCCGCTCCACGGCATGTAGGATCTTCCCCGACCGGGTCACGAACCCGTGTCCCCTGCGTCGGCAGGCAGACTCTCAACCACTGCGCCACCAGGGAAGCCAGCAATAAAATATTTTTTAATTAAGGTATGTACATTGTTTATTTAAACATAAATGTACACTTAATAGACTACAGTATAGTGTAAACATAAGTTCTATATGCATTTGGAAACCAAAAAAATTCATGTGACTCTTTTTATTGTGATGCTCACTTTATTGTGGTAGTGAGCATCACAATAAAACTGGAACTAAACCCACAGTATCTCCAAGGCATGCCTGTACTTCTGTTTCACACATTCTACACCACTGAACCAGTGATGGTTCACCAAACGTAATGGGCTCTTTCACACCTCTTCCTATTGTCTCAAGTTACTCCCTTTGCCTGTGAATCCTGCCTCTCCCTTTCCCTTCCCTTGCCACCTCACCACACAAACCCTTTTATTTATCCTTGTCAGGTCTCAGCTTAAAGGTCATCTCTTCTGTGAAGTCTTCCCTGATCTCTAGGTTGGGGAGTTCTTCACCCTCCCCTCTGTTCCCACAGCACCATTATAGTAATTGCCTATCTTAAGGGTCTATTTTTCCAACCAAACTGAATTCTAAGTTCAGGGGCCATGTCTAATTTATCACGAATCCCCAACAGCTAGCAAAAGCCAGGCATAAAATAGGTGCTCAGGCACCGAGTGAAGAAAGGAACAAACAATCAGACACCTAACTCAACTTGACAAGGAGTCTAAGGAATCTGCCTAAGACATGCAAATTCTCTCCAGGGCAGGAATAAATGTTCCATTTTTATCAGCTCTGACATGATTTTCACAATCCCGTTTTAAAATCCTGCTCTGTGGTAGCTCAGCACACCGGCCAAAAGATATTCTGAGGTCCTAATGCCTCCACAGACCCAATATAACCCTGATGAAAGGCAGCAAAATGCAGGGGGCGGCGGTGGCGGGGGGAGGACACACAAGAAGGTCTAGAATCCAGGACAGTTTTGCCTCTACCACACCATACAGTCCAGGTGCTCAGCTTTCTCATCTGAACAATGGGGAGAATGAACTAGATGATCTTAAGTGCCCTTTCAGCTCCTACACTCCAAATGTCTGAAAACAGAAAGATCAGCACTCTCAAAGCCCTGTATCTACATTTCTTCCTGACACAGCATCCCACAGTTTTAATAGGTACTTCATATACATCATCTCATATAATCACCACAATCCTGAGAGTCAACCTTACCTGGAGATTAGGAAATTGAAGCATGGACCTGCCTACAGTTCTTGAAGTAATTCAAATTCAAAAAGTGTGGCGTCAAGAGCCAAGGCCCTTTACATTCTACTACTTTACCTCCCCTAAAGAATTTCAAGTTGAATCAAGAAAACATACTTTGTTATAATGAGAAGAAATGACATTAAATAAGAACTTACCATGTATAAGATACTACAACCATAAAATATTTTCCTTAATTCTTATAATCCTATGGGATACATTATTACTACTGTCATTTTACAGATGAGGAAACTAAAAAGTAGTTAAATAATTTGCTCAAGCTCATACAGCTAGTAAGAGCTGGGATTTGAACCCAGGTCTGATTCCAAAGGTTCTTTCCTTAGTATCTTAGTGAGAACCATTTGCCTACATGCCAATTGCTAGGGTTTAAGCTATTTTTACACTTGGCAATTTCCCTTCCAGAAGCAGCTGCTTTGAGAAAGGGAACGGTTTATTATGGTTCATAAATGGTTCATTTATGACATAAGTCCATCTGTCTTACTCATAGCTAGAATGCATGGGACATGTCGCAGGGCTTTGGAATTGCTTTCTGTTTCTAAATTTCCTCTGATCTAGTCAATTAAAACATTGTAGAGAAGAACACTTATGTTATTTTTATGTTTTACTTAGATTATTTTTATGTTTTACTTAGATTTTTGTTTTATAGTTATATATCTTATATTTTATATATTATTTCTATGATATCCTATTAATATACCATATAATATACCATCACAGGCACGGAATGTCAAATACAAAACAAACTTCGGTAATGGAAACACAGAAAGACAGTGGCTCAGAGGATGAATAGCCTATAGAAAAGAGCCCCAGGGAAGTAAAATCACTTAACACATGAACACATAAAGAGTATCTGAGATTTGTAGTTTTAAGAGGCTTACCTTTTTGGCCTCGGTTTCAAATAGAGTATTTGTTCCAGAGGTCCAGGCCCACGTCCAGAGCTTAGAATCCTGCTTCTGACATTACAGAGGACTCTTGAGAACTCCTTAGGAAACCTGTCCTTGGGTCTGTTTAGCCTCAGTGCACAAATTCTTTAATCTGGCCTAATAGCCCTATCTAAACCAACAGGAAATACAGGCTATATGTAGGAAGAGAAAGGTATTTTACCCCAGGACCATTCTTTAATTCTATCTTGGAGGAATCCCATTAAGAGTTGTTCTTTTGTAAATCTCATAACAACTCGTAAGTGTTAATCACAGATTCCAAAAGAAAACCATGACTGCAAGCAATAATAGCCACAAAATTACTTCCAACTCTTAATAAAGCTGCAGTTTGCATAACCTTTTTCACATCTTTAGTCTTATAAATCCATTCAGCAACTCTCTGAGATAAATATTATTATGTACCCATACTACGGGTAAGATAAGTGAGGTGAAGGAAGGTAGAGCAACTTACCAAAGGTCCCAAAATTAGGGATAGTCAATGGTGATAACCTCCAGTGCCTGAACTCCAATATAGCTGCTTCTACATGCACTATGCCTTCTGCAGACTAAGTGAATATGAATGGAGGTCATTAAATGCAAATTTGTTTTAAAATAAGTTAAAAGAACTAACCAAATCAGTTCTACTAAAGGCATTAGTCTGAACATCTCTAGGATGGGAGCCTTCAAACAGTACATGGTGTCTGAGGACTTAGAAGAATTAAAGAGCACAGTCCAGAAGTCAAGAGACAATTGTTCAAATGCAGACTCCATGCACCGCAACCATGTAGCATATGACCTTGGGCAAGTCCTTGACTCTCTGAGCACAAGAGTATCAGGGTTGTATAGTGGAAAGGTCCCTGGAATCATAGAAAAAAGCTATAATCGCAGATCAGTCACTCCTAACCAGATGACCTTGGGCAAGTTACTCAAACTGAACTACCTCAGTTTACTGTCTACAAAGTGAAATATTTATCTCCCTGAAAAATTGGCACATTTCACAAACATCAAAGTTCCTAATATAATATGTGGTAACTAACAGGCATTCAATAAATAGTAGCTCGGTTACTGCTGTTACTTTTTATGGTTATTACTACTGTGTTAGTACTATTTGTTATTACTATTTTTATTACTATTGTTCTTATTATTTTAAGGATTAACGAAGATAAAGAATATGTACGTGCTGTGTAGAAGCTAGAGAGCTTTACAAACATGAGTTATCATTAATAAAAGAAAGTGTCAGAGTAAGATTTACCAACCCACTCATTAAGACAGTTTAGAAACTGTGGCTAAGGAAAAAGAAGAACGAATCATCTGATTTCATGAAACTAGAGATCACAGACTTGAGGAAATAAAGTGAAAAAAGAAGCCTGCAAAACCATCCATCCTAATACTAACCCTATCTTTGGCCAAGTCCATTTGGCTTTCTGGTAACATGGGAAATGAGGCTGACATTATAAAATCCCAGGTTGCAGTACAGCCATCCAAGTTTCAGCACAAATCATTGACCTTATTTATTTATTTTTTTAAAGATATATTTTTAAGAAGCCCTTCTCATTGGCTCATATGACCTAATCTAAGCTCAAGGCAGTAAAACACTCCAAACTTGGAGAGATAAACACTGACGTAGTCCAGTTTTAAAATTAACTTTGCTAAACTCTTCCCAAGCTTGGAGAATTCCACTTCGGTTGTGAAAATGCAGCCAGGAAAAGATTCCAAACTAAATGCTACAGAACTTCTTAGAATAAACCAAAGGCTCCAGATCCTAACCACAGGAACCAGGCTTTCCCACATGGAATTCTGCAACTCAGCGCCACCTATCACAGGCCCTCAATTACAGCTTCTTGCAATCATTTATGCATCCCCCCAGGCACACACTGAAGCCACGCTGGAGGTCAGCATTAGGTAATGCCCATAGACATTCTACCCATTGCCAGCTCAAATCTCAACCACTAATGCAGCCCACAGAGAGCTCTTCTTTCTCATCCCCCAAATCCCTTTACACCCCAAAACTACCCCTCTGGAAATTCTGGCTCCAAAAGTCTGGGTAGGATCTGGGCAACTGTATTTCAGAAAAGCACCATGAGTGAGTCGGATGTGTAATCTGGGTTGGGAACAACTAACAGAGATAGTATGTTGTGATGTAATAGATACTTTTGGAAGACTTAGTTCCATACTCATCCCTGCCACTTTCCAACTGTAAGACGTTGATCAATTTACTTTTCTCTAAGCCTCAGCCTCCCCAACTGAAAATGAGTTGTTACAGATATCAGATCAAACAAGAAATGAGGTTTCCCTTAGAAGAAAAGAAAAAAAAAAACTTCATATTTGTATAGTGTTTTAGAGTTTAGAAAATGCTTTTACATCCACTACGTCAAATGAGCCTACTCATGATATGGGATGGATGGGAATTATAATCATTCCCCACTTTACAGTTAAGGATACAGGGATTAAAATAAATAGGTAAAAGGGCAAAAAATCACAGAGTTAATAAATGTTAGAGGTAGGACTCAATCCAGACTAAGTCCAGTTCTAGCCCATTTCTCTGTATAGCTGGTATAAATTCTCAAATACTTCATGAAGGGCATACCACTTCAAAGACTGCCAACACTGCGGTGCATCCTTCTAGGACTAAGTTAAGCACGAAGCGGCAGGTCAACAAATCCTTATTGGTTGAACGATAAAATCAAAAAGTACAAAATCAAGCTGAATAAAGTTTCCAAACAAAAGGAAAAAATGCATTTATTTCATTTTGATGTATGCATTAATTATAGCCATCTAAGGTCTTAAAGCAAAGGAGTGAAACCTATGTGCTCAGGGTATGCATAGGAAATACAAAACTAGGTGGTGAAAGAGAGGCCACTACATCGTTTCACAAGAACTTCTTAGAACTCTATGCTTTCTACATCTATGCTTTGAACTTATAGAGCTACAGCTTTGATCTTGAGCTATGAGACTTATTTTCAGACCAGATTTGGCCTAGGGTTACTCAGCGAGGATTTCCAGAAGAACCTCTGCATCTACAGCTTTATTGCTGAACAAAGTACTTCACAATGGCCTAGTTTTGTTTCACATACTTATACAACCTGATCCAACCTCATCTTTATATCTCATTTATGTAATTATAGCATTTCAAAACTATAAGAGACTGTATATGTCTACTGGTTCGACTAATTTTTTAAAATTGTTTTTTATTGAATGAAAGATTCTTCAAATTCTAGAGTGCTTTACAATTTTCAAAGGTTTCACACACAATTTCTTTTTTTTTTAACTTTTTATTTTATATTGGAGTATAGCCAATTAACAGGGTTGTGATAGTTTCAGGTGCACAGCAAAGCAACTCAGCCATACATATACATGCATCCATTCTCACATGATTTCATATAACCCCATAATAACCCTCTTTTTCCCATACCCCTATATTATCTTTTCCCCCTTCCCTCTCCCCACTGGTAACCACTAGTTTGTTCCCTATATCTGTGTGAGTCTAATATTTTAGATGAAGGCACTGAAGTCCACAGACAAGTAACTGACCCAAACCAGGCAGCCAAATTATGAGAGAACCAAGACTACAACACCCATATCCCAATCCCCATCTCCCCATTCAATACATAAGGTCATCCCTTCGGTTCCCAGTGATGTCTAAACACTTCCATCAGCTGTTTGTTTTTTTTTTTAACAAAGTATTATTGAGATATAATTCACATACTATACAATTCACCCATAGAGTCTAAAATTCAGTGACTCAATACATTCATGGAGCTGGGGAATCATCTCCACAATCAACTTTAGAACGTTTTCATTACCCCAAAAAGAAACCCCATACCTCTTAGCCACTGTCCCCTAAATCCCATTCACATCCCCCTACAACCCTAGGCAACCACTCTCCACTTTTTGTCTATGAATTTGCCTGGATAATTCATATAAGCAGAATCATACAGTATGTGACTTTGTGACTGGCTTCTTTCACTAATAATAATGTTTTCAAGGTTCCCCCTTTTGTAGTATGGATCAGGACTTCATTTCTTTTTGTTACCAGCTAATATTTCTTTGTATGGATATATCACATTTTATTTATCCATTCATCAATTGATGAACATTTGAGTTGTTCCCACTTTTTAGCTATTATCAATAATGCTGCTATAAACATTCATGTACAAGTTTTTGTGTGGACATATGTTTTCATTTTTGGTAATATAGTAACTCTTTATATTTTTGATATAACATCCTTATCAGACATATGATTTGGGAAAATTTTCTCCCATTCTGTGGGTTATCTTTTCTCTTTCTTTCTGAAGCACAAAAGTTTTAATTTTGATGATGTCTATTGGTCAGGAATCTCATGATCTTCCTGGTTTGTCAGTAAGAACAATTCCAGCTTTTTATTTTTAAAAGTCCTCCTTACTGCATGTAGAAACTTGGGCTGAAAGCCTACTTATTTATAGAGATCAAGAATTATGGCTGATAAAGTACAATATTAAAAATAAGCACACATCTAAACTGAGGGTTAAACAAAGTGGCTATATATGTGGGAAAAGATTCTATGGTAGAGTAACATCACCTAGATCATAGCCCCTCGCCTAGGAAGTTGGCAGCTACTACATAAATGAATTAGCCAGAAAACAAAGTTAAGCAACTTATGTGTGCCTCTTCTATCTAGACCCCAAAAGAGCTCACAATGAAGGTGGGGTAGAGGAAAGAGTAAACACAAAGATGCATGCCCAATGTACTCAATAAGAGTCCTCAATAGTTCTCATTTCAGTTTTTCAACAATCATTTCCTATATGTAAGATCACTGCCTATTAGACACCTCTATGTCAAGACGTCTCAAATACAAAGTGTCTAATATTATCTTTTCACTTCAAATGCAATGTGTTTAAGTCATCATCTTTCCTGCTCTCCAACCATCAACCTTCCTCACTTGTTCCTCTTCCTGTGTTCCCTATTTGGTTAATGATACTATTATCTACCATCTCCCCTGCTCTGTAGTTATGCAGGTATATTTTTCTGCAACATATTTTCTGCAATTCACCACTGTACTTGACATATTTGGCCTACTGTTTCAGAATCCCAATTCTGACTTTACCATGTAGCCTACTAGCTATGCCTCCTAGCTTCAATGAAAGAGTAAGAGAAAGGGTACTGGGACTTCCCTGGTGGCAGAGTGGTTAAGAATCCGCCTGCCAATGCAGGGGACACAGGTTCGAGCCCTGGTATGGGAAGATCCCACATGCTGCAGAGCAACTAAACCTGTGTTTAGTTGCTACCGAGCCTACGCTCTAGAGATCGCAAGCAACAACTACTGAAGCCTGCGTGCCACAACTACTAAAGCCCGTGCACCTAGAGCCCGTGCTCCACAACAAGAGAAGCCACTGCAATGAGAAGGCTGTGCACCGCAACAAAGAGTAGGCCCTGCTCAATGCAACTAAAGAAAGCCTGGGTTCAGCAGCGAAGACCCAATGTAGCCAAAAATTAATTAATTAATTAAAAAAAAAAAAAGAATCTGGATACAAGGGACTTCCCTGCACTGCTGGTGCAGTGGTTAAGAATCCGCCTGCCAATGCTGGGGACACAGGTTTGATGCCTGGTCCGGGAAGATTCCACATGCCGCGGAGCAACTAACTCCGCGAGCGACAACTACTGAGCCCGCATGCCACCACTACTGAAGCCTGAGCACCTAGAGCCAGGGCTCCGCCACAAGAGAAGCCACTGCAATGAGAGGCCTGCGAAGCGCAACAAAAAGTAGCCCCCGCTCAACACAACTAGAGAAAGCCCGTGTGCAGCAATGAAGACCTAATGCAGCCAAAAATAAATAAATAAAATTTTTCAAAAAAAAAAGAATCTGGAAAGATGACATTCCAAATGAAACTAGTTTGGGGGAAAAACCGTATCCAAATGAAGACATTTCAATATTTCTTATGTTTTGTGAGGTCATAAACAGTTTAAGAACTTAAAAAGTAAGTAAATATATGGGTTAAAAAAGGACTTCCGGGAAGATGGCGGAAGAGTAAGATGCAGAGATCACCTTCCTCCCCACAGATACACCAGAAATACATTTACGCGTGGAACAACTCCTACGGAGCACCTACTGAACGCTGGCAGAAGACCTCAGACCTCCCAAAAGGCAAGGAACCCCCCACGTACCTGGTTAGGGCAAAAGAAAAAAATAGAGACAAAAGGATAGGGACGGGTCCTGCACCAGCGGGAGAGAGCTGTGAAGGAGGAAAAGTGTCCACACACTAGGAAGCCGCTTCGCGGGCGGAGACTTCAGGTGGCGGAGCGGGGGAGCTTGGGAGCCGCGGAGGAGAGCACAGCAACAGGGGTGCGAAGGGCAAAGCGGGGAGATTCCAGCGCAGAGGATTGGGCCGACCGGCACTCACCAGCCGAGAGGCTTGTCTGCTCGCCTGCCGGGGCGGGCGGGGCTGGGAGCTGAGGCTCCGGCTTCTGTTGGAGCGCCGGGAGAGGACTGAGGTTGGCCGCGAGAACACAGCCTGCAGGGCGTTACTGCACGAGGAGAGGGGATTAAGAACGCTGCTTAAGAGAGCTCCAGAGACGGGCGCGAGCCGCGGCTAAAAGTGCGGAGCCCAGAGACAGACATGAGACGCTAAGGCCGCTGCTGCCGGCACCAAGAAGCCTGTGTGCGAACACAGGTCACTATCCACACCCCCTTCCGGGGAGCCTGTGCAGCCCGCCACTGCCAGGGCCCCGGGATCCAGGGACAACTCCCCCGGGAGAACGCACGGCGCGCCTCAGGCCGACCTACACGCACAGGCGGGGCCAAATCCAAAGCTGAGCCCCTGGGAGCTGTGAGAACAAAGAAGAGAAAGGGAAATCTCTCCCAGCAGCCTCAGAAGCAGCGGATTAAAGCTCCACAATCAACTTGATGTACCCTGCATCTGTGGAATACATGAATAGACAACGAATCATCCCAAATTAAGGAGCCCTGTGGATGAAAGGCTCTTGGTGCTGCGGCCAGGAGTCAGTGCTGTGCCTCTGAGGTGGGAGAACCAACTTCAGGACACTGGTCCACAAGAGGCCTCCCAGCTGCACATAATATCAAACAGCGAAAATCTCCCAGAGATCTCCATCTCAATGCCAGCACCCAGCTTCACTCAATGACCAGCAAGCTACAGTGCTGGACATCCTATGCCAAACAACTAGCAAGACAGGAACACAACCCCACCCATTAGCAGAGAGGCTGCCCAAAATCATAATAAGTCTACAGACACCCTAAAACACACCACCAGATGTGGACCTGCCCACCAGAAAGACAAGATCCAGCCTCATCCACCAGAACACAGGCACTAGTACCCTCCACCAGGAAGCCTACACAACCCACTGAACCAACCTTAGCCACTGGGGACAGACACCAAAAACAACAGGAACTACGAACCTGCAGCCTGCAAAAAGGAGACCCCAAACACGGTAAGATGAGCAAAATGAGAAGACACAGAAACACACAGCAGATGAAGGAGCAAGATAAAAACCCACCAGACCTAACAAATGAAGAGGAAATAGGCAGTCTACCTGAAAAAGAATTCAGAATAATGATAGTAAAGATGACCCAAAATCTTGGAAATAGAATAGACAAAATGCAAGAATCAGTTAACAAGGACCTAGAAGAACTAAAGATGAAACAAACAATGATGAACAACACAATAAATGAAATGAAAAATACTCTAGATGGGATCAATAGCAGAATAACTGAGGCAGAAGAACGGATAAGTGACCTGGAAGATAAAATAGTGGAAATAACTACTGCAGAGCAGAATAAAGAAAAAAGAATGAAGAGAACTGAGGAGAGTCTCAGAGACCTCTGGGACAACATTAAACGCACCAACATTCGAATTACAGGGGTTCCAGAAGAAGAAGAGAAAAAGAAAGGGACTGAGAAAATATTTGAAGAGATTATAGTTGAAAACTTCCCTAATATGGGAAAGGAAATAGTTAATCAAGTCCAGGAAGCACAGAGAGTCCCATACAGGATAAATCCAAGGAGAAATACGCCAAGACACATATTAATCAAACTGTCAAAAATTAAATACAAAGAAAACATATTAAAAGCAGCAAGGGAAAAACAACAAATAACACACAAGGGAATCCCCATAAGGTTAACAGCTGATCTTTCAGCAGAAACTCTGCAAGCCAGAAGGGACTGGCAGGACATATTGAAAGTGTTGAAGGAGAAAAACCTGCAACCAAGATTACTCTACCCAGCAAGGATCTCATTCAGATTTGATGGAGAAATTAAAACCTTTACAGACAAGCAAAAGCTGAGAGAGTTCAGCACCACCAAACCAGCTCTACAACAACTGCTAAAGGAACTTCTCTAGGCAAGAAACACAAAAGAAGGAAAAGACCTACAATAACAAACCCAAAACAAT
Organism: Tursiops truncatus; assembly: GCF_011762595.2. Lineage (NCBI taxonomy): Eukaryota > Metazoa > Chordata > Mammalia > Artiodactyla > Delphinidae > Tursiops > Tursiops truncatus. The sequence goes on along the minus strand of NC_047041.1, from coordinate 54,044,615 downwards.
TAAGAAAATGGGAATGGGAACATACATATCGATAATTACCTTAAATGTAAATGGACTAAATGCTCCCACCAAAAGACACAGATTGGCTGAATGGATACAAAAACAAGACGCATATATTTGCTGTCTACAAGAGACCCACTTCAGACCTAGAGACACATACAGACTGAAAGTAAGGGGATGGAAAAAGGTATTTCATGCAAATGGAAACCAAAAGAAAGCTGGAGTAGCAATTCTCATATCAGACAAAATAGACTTTAAAACAAAGACTATTAGAAGAGACAAAGAAGGACACTACATAATGATCAAGGGATCGATCCAAGAAGAAGATATAACAATTGTAAATATTTATGCACCCTACATAGGAGTACCTCAATACATAAGGCAAATACTGACAGCCATAAAAGGGGAAATTGACAGTAACACATTCATAGTAGGGGACTTTAACACCCCACTTTCACCAATGGACAGATCATCCAAAATGAAAATAAATAAGGAAACACAAGCTTTAAATGATACATTAAACGAGATGGACTTAATTGATATTTATAGGACATTCCATCCAAAAACAACAGAATACACATATTTCTCAAGTGCTCATGGAACATTCTCCAGGATAGATCATATCTTGGGTCACAAATCAAGCCTTGGTAAATTTAAGAAAATTGAAATTGTATCAAGTATCTTTTCCGACCACAACGCTATGAGACTAGATATCAATTACAGGAAAAGATCTGTAAAAAATACAAACACATGGAGGCTAAACAATACACTACTTAATAATGAAGTGATCACTGAAGAAAGCAAAGAGGAAATCAAAAAATACCTAGAAACAAATGACAATGGAGACACAACGACTCAAAATCTATGGGATGCAGCAAAAGCAGTTCTAAGAGGGAAGTTTATACAATACAATCCTACCTTAAGAAACAGGAAACATCTCAAATAAACAACCTAACCTTACACCTAAAGCAATTAGAGAAAGAACAACAAAAAACCCCCAAACTTAGCAGAAGGAAAGAAATCATAAAGATCAGATCAGAAATAAATGAAAAAGAAATGAAGGAAACGATAGCAAACATCAATAAAACTAAAAGCTGGTTCTTTGAAAGGATAAACAAAATTGATAAACCATTAGCCAGACTCATCAAGAAAAAAAGGGAGAAGACTCAAATCAATAGAATTAGAAATGAAAAAGGAGAAGTAACAACTGACACTGAAGAAATACAAAAGATCATGAGAGATTACTACAAGCAACTCTATGCCAATAAAATGGACAACCTGGAAGAAATGGACAAATTCTTAGAAATGCACAACCTGCCAAGACTGAATCAGGAAGAAATAGAAAATATGAACAGACCAATCACAAGCACTGAAATTGAAACTGTGATTAAAAATCTTCCAACAAACAAAAGCCCAGGACCAGATGGCTTCACAGGCGAATTCTATCAAACATTTAGAGAAGAGCTATCACCTATCCTTCTCAAACTCTTCCAAAATATAGCAGAGGGAGGAACACTCCCCAACTCATTCTACAAGGCCACCATTACCCTGATACCAAAACCAGACAAGGATGTAACAAAGAAAGAAAACTACAGGCCAATATCACTGATGAACATAGATGCAAAAATCCTCAACAAAATACGAGCAAACAGAATCCAACAGCACATTAAACGGATCATACACCATGGTCAAGTGGGGTTTATTCCAGGAATGCAAGGATTCTTCAATATACGCAAATCAATCAACGTGATACACCATATTAACAAATTGAAGGAGAAAAACCATATGATCATCTCAATAGATGCAGAGAAAGCTTTTGACAAAATTCAACACCCATTTATGATAAAAACCCTGCAGAAAGTAGGCATAGAGGGAACTTTCCTCAACATAATAAAGGCCATATATGACAAACCCACAGCCAACATCATCCTCAATGGTGAAAAACTGAAAGCATTTCCACTAAGATCAGGAACAAGACAAGGTTGCCCACTCTCACCACTCTTATTCAACATAGTTTTGGAAGTTTTAGCCACAGCAATCAGAGAAGAAAAGGAAATAAAAGGAATCCAAATCAGAAAAGAAGAAGTAAAGCTGTCACTCTTTGCAGATGACATGATACTATACATAGAGAATCCTAAAGATGCTACCAGAAAACTACCAGAGCTAATCAATGAATTTGGTAAAGTAGCAGGATACAAAATTAATGCACAGAAATCTCTGGCATTCCTATACACTAAGGATGAAAAATCTGAAAGTGAAATCAAGAAAACACTCCCATTTACCATTGCAACAAAAAGAATAAAATATCTAGGAATAAACCTACCTAAGGAGACAAAAGACCTGTATGCAGAAAATTATAAGACACTGATGAAAGAAATTAAAGATGATACAAATAGATGGAGAGATATACCATGTTCTTGGATTGGAAGAATCAACATTGTGAAAATGACTCTACTACCCAAAGCAATCTACAGATTCAATGCAATCCCTATCAAACTACCACTGGCATTTTTCACAGAACTAGAACAAAAAATTTCACAATTTGTATGGAAACACAAAAGACCCCGAATAGCCAAAGCAATCTTGAGAACGAAAAACGGAGCTGGAGGAATCAGGCTTCCTGACTTCAGACTATACTACAAAGCTACAGTAATCAAGACAGTATGGTACTGGCACAAAAACAGAAATATAGATAAATGGAACAGGATAGAAAGCCCAGAGATAAACCCACGCAGATATGGTCACCTTATCTTTGAAAAAGGAGGCAGGAATGTACAGTGGAGAAAGGACAGCCTATTCAATAAGTGGTGCTGGGAAAACTGGACAGCTACATGTAAAAGTATGAGATTAGATCACTCCCTAACACCATACACAAAAATAAGCTCAAAATGGATTAAAGACCTAAATGTAAGGCAAGAAACTATCAAACTCTTAGAGGAAAACATAGGCAGGACACTCTATGACATAAATCACAGCAAGGTCCTTTTTGACCCACCTCCTAGAGAAATGGAAAGAAAAACAAAAGGAAACAAATGGGACCTAATGAAACTTAAAAGCTTTTGTGCAGCAAAGGAAACCATAAAGAAGACCAAAAGACAACCCTCAGAATGGGAGAAAATATTTGCAAATGAAGCAACTGACAAAGGATTAATCTCCAAAATTTATAAGCAGCTCATGCAGCTTAATAACAAAAAAACAAACAACCCAATCCAAAAATGGGCAGAAGACCTAAATAGACATTTCTCCAAAGAAGATATACAGAGTGCCAACAAACACATGAAAGAATGCTCAACATCACTAATCATTAGAGAAATGCAAATCAAAACTACAATGAGATATCATCTCACACCAGTCAGACTGGCCATCATCAAAAAATCTACAAACAATAAATGCTGGAGAGGGTGTGGAGAAAAGGGAACCCTCTTACACTGTTGGTGGGAATGTAAATTGATACAGCCACTGTGGAGAACAGTATGGAGGTTCCTTAAAAAACTACAAATAGAACTACCATATGACCCAGCAATCCCACTACTGGGCATATACCCTGAGAAAACCATAATTCAAAAAGAGTCATGTACCAAAATGTTCATTGCAGCTCTATTTACAATAGCCCAGAGATGGAAACAACCTAAGTGTCCATCATCGGATGAATGGATAAAGAAGATGTGGCACATATATACAATGGAATATTACTCAGCCATAAAAAGAAACGAAATCGAGCTATTTGTAATGAGGTTGATAGACCTAGAGTCTGTCATACAGAGTTAAGTAAGTCAGAAAGAGAGAGAAATACCGTATGCTAACACATATATATGGAATTTAAGAAAAAAAAATGTCATGAAAAACCTAGGGGTGAAACAGGAATAAAGACACAGACTTACTAGAGAATGGACTTGAGGCTATGGGGAGGGGGAAGGGTAAACGGTGACAAAGCGAGAGAGAGGCATGGACATATATACACTACGAAACGTAAGGTAGATAGCTAGTGGGAAGCAGCCGCATAGCACAGGGAGATCAGCTCGGTGCTTTGTGACCGCCTGGAGGGGTGGGATAGGGAGGGTGGGAGGGAGGGAGACGCAAGCGGGAAGAGATATGGGAACATATGTATAGATATAACTGATTCATTTTGTTGTGAAGCTGAAACTAACATACCATTGTAAAGCAATTATATTGCAATAAAGATGTTAAAATGAAAAAAAAAAAAAAAAAGTAAATATATGGCTTCAGATTGCCCAAAATCTGGCAAGAGCATAATTATTTTCCTAGAATTTTGGTCAGATATAGTTAATAGAGTATAATAATGGGTCTATTTTCCATTTGACTTCACAGTCATTTCAGGAAAAGAAGATAAGGAATAAGGAAAATATTTAATGAGAAAAAGAGGAATTAAAGGAAAATTAAATCAAGGAAGGGACAAATATTATATTCAGGTTACCAAAAAAAATTTTTTTTAAGTATACAAATGATGAGAAAGAAATGAAATACTGTACTTTTATCACCAGGTAAGATGGCTCGGTAAAATCGGTCCTTCTTTTTCTTCTCCTCTGGGTTTGGAGGCAGAGGTTTGGAACCGTGGTTTAGGGTTCCAGCATCTTTGCTGCCAGCTCCAATCATAGTGCTGGTATTTCTCATCGGAGGGGCTGGGGGTTTGTCTTGAATGTCTAGGCCGTTATTCGACATTGTCAGCACCAGCAGCAGCTACTGGAATCAGAAAGAAGAACATAACTCTTTTATTATTTTTTGAGCAAAAGGAAATAGGTATTGAAAATTTTAAAGGAATCCAAATTTTACAACCCTTCCTCCAGGACCCACCTCGAGCCCTTCCACTGCATACCATGACTACTGCTATCTTATTCAGTCCACCATACTCAAAGATGTAATACCTACTCTGTGCCAAGCACTGCTGAAAATTCACAAGGTTCTTGCTTTTCTCTTCATTCTCCTATCTAAGGCATCGGAGAGCACAAAAAGCCACCATGATGTGATTTAAAAGGCAGAAATTTGGCCCAGTTAAACTGAGAACGAATCCCTGTGCTACTTAACAAGCTTTAGAGAAATTCCTTAACCACTTGGGTTCCATTCAGTCATTCACATGAAGATTAAATAAAACTGCCAACAGTATTCCACACAGTGAGTTCTCTGCCAAGCTCTAATTTTGTTACCTTAGGAAAATCATTCCTTCTCTGGTAGGAATTGTATCACTATACCAATGGTCAGTAAAGCTGCTGGTTTTGTAAACAGTTTTACTGGAACACAGCCACATCCATTCACTTACATATTGTCTATGGCTTCTTTCACATTCTAATGGCAATACTACGTAGTTGCAACAGGCCTAAAATATTTAGGTTGTTCACAAACCTACAGTATTTACTATCTGGTCATTTACAAGAAAAGTTTGCTGATCCCTGGCCTTTATCATCTCTCCAGTATCTCCTTCCTCTAAAATTTGACCTTGTTCTAAATATATGATGATCAATGCATTAACCATCTTGTCCTATATGGTGCTGAATTTACAGGCAATTTCCAGTGCTTCTCGGAAACAGAAGGAATAAAATCTAAAAGAAAAGGGAAAAAATCCCTATCAGATGGAACCAGTAGTTTTAGTGAAGATAGATGTTATTACCTTAAATAAGTGTGCTTGACAATAGATAAATATGAATATATCCAGAGTTAATAAAGTTTCTCATTATTCTTCATGCTACACTGGAAATTATATCTTTCTTTTTTTTTTTTTTCTCAGTACGCGGGCCTCTCACTGTTGTGGGCTCTCCCATTGCGGAGCACAGGCTCCGGACGCGCAGGCTCAGTGGCCATGGCTCACGGGCCTAGCTGCTCCGCAGCATGCGGGATATTCCCGGACCGGGGCACGAACCCGTGTCCCCTGCATCGGCAGGTGGACTCTCAACCACTGCACCACCAGAGAAGCCCCTGGAAATTATATCTTTAACCATGACTATTTAGAATGTAAGCTCCTTAGAGTCAAATACAACAGTGCTTTTTAGACTGAAGTTTCTAATCATCAAAAAAACAAAACAAAACAAAACAAAACAGTGTAATAATCACCAAAACTTTTCAGAAATATAGATGTCCTTGTATGACCCTCATAAATTCTGATTTAGTACGGCTGGGTTAAGCCCAAAATTTATAATTTTAAAACTTAGTGATCCCAGTGCCTGCCAGAATTGAATACCACTGCTTTAGAAGTTAACTACTTAAATGCTATGGACAAAATCTATAGGAGTCTTAACATTTTCTAATAAATGCAGAGCTAAATGATCCCTTGCATCCATTTTTTCCCTCAATCCTTTCTCCACACGCCATCAGTGATCTTAAAACACTCATACCTCTACTTAAAACCCTTCAGTGACATCCCAGAATAAAAGCTAAAGCTCCTTAGCTTGCTGTTAAAGGCCCTCCCATTGTTTAACCCATTCCACCATCAGCTTCATTTCCCACCACTACCACTCCCTCTAATTCCCCTTATACTCTAGCCACACCCAACTTCTTCAAGTATACTGTAGCTTTCACACTTTCATTCCTGTACACATGCTGTTCCCTCTGCTTAGAATGCCAATTTCCCTATCCTCAAATTCACTCATCCTTCAACTGCTATTTTTTTCTTTTTTTGCCGTACGCGGGCCTCTCACTGTTGTGCCCTCTCCCGTTGCGGAGCACAGGCTCCAGACGCGCAGGCCCAGCGGCCATGGCTCACGGGCCCAGCCGCTCCGCGGCATGTGGGATCCTCCTGGACCGGGGCACGAACCAGCGTCCCCTGCATCGGCAGGCGGACTCTCAACCACTGTGCCACCCGGGAAGCCCCTCAACTGCTATTTCTCCTATGAAGCCCTTCTGAAATGTTCTCACCTTCAAGAAGTTAAGGTCCCCTCCTCCACACTCCAAAGGCAATGGGTATATTTCCAGGTTATCACATTTATTTTTACTATGTTTTAATTATCTTCGCCAGAAGAATGTAACCCAAAGATCAGGCACGATTTTGTCACCTTTGTAATCCAAAAGAGCCTAGTATAGTATCTAACTCAACAGTGGATTCAATAAATATTTCTATTAATCAAAAGTTTGACATAGTTATATACCTTGCCTTTAAGGAATTCAGTACAGACGAAATTTTAAAGTCCTTTGCAATCTTTGATATTGAACTGCCTCACAAACTAAGCCATTGTACCTGGACACAGCTTGCATTCAAACCACACTTCAGAAATCTCTGTTCTCCTGAATTTGCCAAGTAGTCTCTTACCCTCCTCTTGCCCTACACCCCCCAACCCCAATGCTTCTTGTCAGTGATTTCTCCCTCCTCTGACTGATGAAAATCTTACTCATCTTTTAAGATCAAATTTAAACTTCATCTGTTTATATAATTCATCCTGACCTACCTCTGACAAACCCACTGCTCCTCACTTCTCTTTCTGAACAAAAGAAATCAAGTAAGCAAGGACAATCTTGTTAATCTAGAGTAACTCTCTGGGTGGTGTGCTTTTTATCCATTTCTTCCAGTTTCATTTTGCAGATTTGTCTTTGCTTTCCCTCCCAGCCCCAACTCAAGTCCCTCAGCTCCCCCAAAGAGAATTTCTACTGGCCCAGCTCTCAAGAGTACCTTCCCACTCCAGACTGCCAGTTCCAAAATTACACTCCCTGCAGCCACCTGATACCCTAAGCAGGCCCTTCCTTGCCTCTTAGGTCCTTCAGCCAAAAGCTTCATTGAATATTACTCCTTTCCAGGATGACAGCCCAGAATTTCACCAAGAAAGGCTTCATCAGGGCTTCCCTGGTGGCGCAGTGGTTAAGAGTCCGCCTGCCAATGCAGGGGACACGGGTTTGTGCCCCGGTCTGGGAGGATCCCACATGCCGCGGAACGGCTGGGCCCATGAGCCATGGCCGCTGGGCCTGCGCGTCCGGAGCCTGTGCTCCACAATGGGAGAGGCCACAGCAGTGAGAGGCCCGCACACTGCAAAAAAAAAAAAAGAAAGGCTTCATCAACCTTTCTGATAAGGCTTTTCTTCATTTCTCAGTTCTTCCACTGTGTTTGGAGAACTCTAGGTGGTAGATCGCCAATTTCAAAAAAAATTCTAAATTATTAAAACCTAAAATCTGTTGTTGGAATACAATGTTTGAATACTCTGTACCACATTCCAGCCCAGGTCATCTAGCCTGTGCTTGAAAACCTCCAGTGATAGGAAATCTACATTCTCACGAGTCAGCCTATTCTATCTTTGGTGACCTCATTTAGAGAGCTCTCACTTATATTGCTTTTTTCTTTTTGCAGTACGTGGGCCTCTCACTGTTGTGGCCTCTCCTGTTGCGAAGCACAGGCTCCGGATGCACAGGCTCAGCGGCCATGGCTCACGGGCCCAGCCGCTCCGCGGCATGTGGGATCTTCCCGGACCGGGGCACGGACCCGTGTCCCCTGCATCGGCAGGCGGACTCTCAACCACTGCGCCACCAGGGAAGCCCTCACTTATATTGTTTTATCTTCTCACACTGAATTGCAATTATTTGTTTACACATTTGCCTCTCCCTGCACTTCCCTTCCCTGCCAGACTTAAGACTATGAACTCCTCAAGAACAAAGTTCAGTCATCGCAATCCCCAACACCAGGCCTGGCACAGAACAGGTAATCAGTAAAGATTTGTTGAACAAATGAACAAGCAAATGAATAAATAAAAGAACAACAAATGAACAAACACTACTTCCATTTATTATTCCTAAATCCTATATGAGGGCTACTCAGTGAAAGTCTATTGCCTCTTCAGAACTTTACGTACCTGAAATCATCTCTCAAGACTCCCTCCACCGCCCAAAATCTATTTTCTCAGTGCTAAACAGTGCCAGTACTTTCAACTATACTCACAGAACACAAGTTTGTGCCTTCTTGAACCTTTCCTTTGAACTTACTTGGACTTAATATTTTTACACTACTTTCCAGTTTCTCTGCAGCCCTCCATCCAGTCCTTTCCTATGGCTTCTGCACAAGTCTTTACTCTCTTTACACTTCATAGATCCACTCAGAGGTCATTTTGTCCATCTATACCTAGCACAATAATTAGCACATTTTAAAACATACACTATTCTAAACTTTGTTTATAGGAAAACAAGCCCAAATTTTCAATCCTGATAGGAAAAAGAATTCTTTTTTTAAAATTTTTATTGGAGTATAGTTGATTTACAATGTTGTGTTAGTTTCAGGTATATAGCAAAGTGAATCAGTTATACAAATACATATATCCACTGTTTTTTAAAGATTATTTTCCCATATAGGCCATTACAGAGTATTGAGTAGAGTTCCCCGTGCTATACAGCAGGTTCTTATTAGTTATCTACTTTACATACAGTAGTGTGTATGTGTTAGTCCCAATCTCCCAGTTTATCTGTCCCCACCCTTATCCCCTGGTAACCATAAGTTTGTTGTCTATATCTGTGACTCTATTTCTGTTTTGTAAATAAGATTCATTTGTACCCTTTTTTTTTTTAGATTCCACATATAAGCGATATTTGTCTTTCTGTGTCTGACTTACTTCACTCAGTATGACAATCTCTAGGTCCATCCATGTTGCTGCAGATGGCACTATTTTGTTCTTTTTTACGGCTGAGTAATATTCCACTGTATGTATGTACCACATCTTCTTTATCCATTCCTCTGTTGATGGACATTTAGGTTGCATCCATGTCCAGGTTATTGTAAATAGTGCTGCAACGAACATTGGGGTGCATGTATCTTTTTTTGAATTACAGTATTCTCCGGATGCCCAGAAGTAGGATTGCTGGGTTGTATGGTAGTTCTATTTTTAGTTTTTTAAGGAACCTCCATACTGTTTTCCATAGTGGCTGTACCAATTTACATTCCCACCAACAGTGTAGGAAGGTTCCCTTTTCTCCACACCCTCTCTGGCATTTATTGTTTGTAGGTTTTTTGATGATGGCCATTCTGACCTGTGTGATGTTACCTCATTGTAGTTTTGATTTGCAAGAAATACACTCAGCTCTTGAATAACATGACCAAATATATATTAAATCTTCTAGCAATCTCTGCTGGTCAAAGATTTGGAAGGATGACAAGCCAACGCCTTCTGACAAGCTGCAGAATAAAGCTAAGCCCGAGGCCAACATTTAGAATGAAAGTTCCTCAATCTTAAGTCCAGCCCAAACATGTTTATACATTTCTATATTTGCCATTGGCTAGATTTGACGGATCTAAATGTAAATCAGAAGTAACATAGTTTAGGTCAGAATAGGTACAGCGGGGTGAGAATTACCTCAAGTATAGTTGGAAAATCCTTTGGCAGAGAGTCAGAAGACTTGAGTTCCAGTCCCCACCTTTAAATTTCTGTGTGATCTTTGGCAATTTCTTTCTGCTTTTTGGACCTCCGTATTCCTGTTACGTGACGGGGTCAGATTAGATGACCTCTAAGGTTGCTTCTGGCTTTGATGTTATGTGTATCTTAAAATCTTTACTAACCTTTATCTATCCTAGATGACAAACTGATATAACAGAGAGAAAGACAGATTGACCATGTGTTACCAATGCCCCAGAGTCTCATTTATAAGCAACTAATTATACTGAAGTACTAATTTATAAGCAACTAATTATACTGAAGTACTAATTTATAAGCAACTAATTATACTGAAGTACTAATTATTAATCAACTGAATGACTCTATAATAAATGTAGGATCACTGTGAGGTTTCAAAAGGGCCACTGGCAGGGCGATATAGTAAAAAGATGACTGGAGTTAGAATCAGACAAGTTTAAGTCCTGGTTCTGTTATTTACTAGCTATAGTCCTAATAGAACTCTCTTCACCTATGAGCTGCAAACTGTTGTTTCCTCCTGAGCAGTCAGTCTCTAGACAGACACTAGTCAAGAGGCAACCAAGGAGGGGAAGTGATTTATGTTTCTTTTTCTATAAAAAGCATAAAGATACAGTGCTAGAGTAGAAAAAAGGGAAAGAAAACACTTTTCAAGTAGCCAGTATGTACAAGGTACTTTACATACTGAACAAAACCAGTCAGGGATTCAGAGGAGTATGTTCACCAACAATTACTTCTTTCTACTTTACCACATCTGGATTCCACAGCCACAAGTATAAATCACAGCCAAGATAATCAAAGATTTTAAGATACACATAACATCAAAGCCAGAAGCAACCTTAGAGGTCATCTAATCTGACCCCCTCACGTAACAGGAGTACGGAGGTCCAAAAAGCAGAAAGAAATTGCCAAAGATCACACAGAAATTTAAAGGTGGGGACTGGAACTCAAGTCTTCTGACTCTCTGCCAAAGGATTTTCCAACTATACTTGAGGTAATTCTCACCCCGCTGTACCTATTCTGACCTAAACTATGTTACTTCTGATTTACATTTAGATCCGTCAAATCTAGCCAATGGCAAATATAGAAATATATAAACATGTTTGGGCTGGACTTAAGATTGATATTTACTAAATGTCTGCCATGAGCAAGCAACAGAGAAGATAAATAATTTCTTGGTCCTCAAATCAGCCATGTGAAAGTTATGCACACCTTTTACTGCAGTTGCAGGCTCTTCATTCAAGTACAATTCAAATAATTTTTAATGAGTACTTACTTGTAAGGTGCTATGCCAGAAACCAGGGATATAGAGATAAATAAATGAATATGTTCCCGACTCTAGAGGTTCTCACGGTCTAGTAAGCAAAACAGACAGGACCTAGAACACCACAATGTCAGGCCAATTGTGAACAGTGCTGTAGAATAGTACAAGCAGTAAAATGTCAGAAGAAACAGAAAGGAAAGACTATATTAAACTGAGGTCATCAGTGAGGCTTCTCAGAAGAAGTGGTGTTAAGAGTAGGGGCTTAGGAGAATGCCCTGGTGATCCAGTGGTTAGGACTCCACACTTCCACTGCAGGGGGCATGGGTTCCATCCCCGGTCGGGAAACTAAGATCCCACATGCTGCGCAGTGCAGCCAAAAAAAAAAAAAGAGCAGGGGCTTAAAGAATAAATAGGTCAGACTAGTGGTCTTTGACTCTGGACTATTAGAATTCCCGAGGAGCTTTTGAAAACACCAGATGAAGTACTTAAGAGAGGAAGTATACTAATATCTGCAATTTACTTTGAAATGCATTTTTAAAAAGTAAGATACATTAGTGGATGAACATAGGGATGTGATATAATATACATGTCAATATAGAATGGATGTGATACAGCAAGTTAACATGAAAATGTTAATGGTAGAAGAATCTACATGGCGATTACACAGGTATTCACTATAAAATTCTTTCAACTTTGCTGTATGTTTCAGATTTTCCTAATTAAAAAGCGGGGGCGGCAGGGGTGCGGGGGGAATACCACTGCTTTAACTCTGATTTTAATTGGTCTGGGATAGGCCCAGGCATTGGTATATTACCTTGACCAAGGAAAACAGACAATAAAATGAATGATTTTGACAGAGAACAACGAAGGCAAATATATCCCAGATCATAGGAATAACATGTGTGAGAGTACAGTGTGGTAGAACGCAACATGAAGGTGAAAAAGTAGGACACAGCAATCACAGAGGACCTTTCATTTTCTGCAATACATACAGCGCTAGTCAGAAAAATGGTCCTTTCTAAGCAGTTCTAGATCTGTACAATGAATGTCCCATGTTAAAAATAAAAGATGACGCTGTTGATTAAAAAAGGCTGAGGGATGACAATGAGAAAAGAAGTGTTCCCTGGAGGAGGGGACCAGCTGCTATCCATCTGCACTGACGACTCTGTGGTGCCTTGAGCTCACACAATGGGACTTGGAATTTAGGAGAGTTCTCTAAATTGACTAACAAAGTTGCTAAAATTCTTTTAAGAGTATCCCCATTGAACCTTCTGGACTAACTGTCTTTACAAATAGGGTTTCAGCCATCACCTGGGGCTGATATTTCAATAACCACTAACATTAATGGAGTGTACAAGAAAACCTGGAAATCTATTTGGTTGGTATTATTTTTCTCATTCATTCATGTAAATATTTATTCATCACCTACTGTTTGCCAGACTGTGTTAGGCGCTGGGGATAAAAGAGTGAACAAATCAGAAGAAGCAAAATCTCAGAGATGCTGCCAGCCACCCAGGGTCACACAGCTAGTGGAGAGCAGAGGCAGGAACCTGAAATGAAGTCTGTGTGACTGCAGAATCACCTCTCTTTCCACCACACCATACCTCACTGTTCACTCTAGAGGCAAAGGAATGGACTAGATAACCTTTAATATTACCTCAGACCATTATTTAAATGAAGATGCGGAAGGAAAAAAGAAATAAAACCTATCTCATGTATTAATCACATTTCTCAGTTCCAACAACTCAGAGCTGCTAAGACTGGCATGCTCAACACTCCACCCAAGACTGGGGAGTACTGCATGCCCTTGACACCTGGTTATGAGAATCTGATCTTTAATTAAATTGTGCCAGGAGGTTTTCTTTGGCAGAAGCCTGGAATGCTACAGTCTTGAATTTGCTGAGGGATGTCCTTCTGACAAGTCAAAGACATTCCCGCTGTGCAGCCTCCAGCCACTCGCAGTGGTTTAGCAACAAGAAAGCAACTGCTAAGGTAGCAGGGAGGAAAACTGGAAGCTCTTTCTGAGCTGTTAGGAAAGCTACTTTAATTTTTGACCCTCAGTTTCCTCTTTTTTAAAATACAAATAGGATTGTCTATTTTACAGAGCTATCATGAGAATTGAAAAGCATATATAAAAGCTCCTGGCATGCTGCCTGACACAAAATAGATGTTCAAAAAATACCTGTTCTCATCCCCCACTCATCTATCCAGTTTCATCTCTTCTATCTCTAAACTTGTCATTCCAACCCAATCTGCTTTCAGGCTACTGCCTTTGCCCACACTGTTCTCTCTGCCTAAAATGTCCCAACTTGTCTGCCAAGAAAACTCCTACTCATTCTTCAAGACCCCGCTTGATTCACTTCCTCTACAAAACCTTCACACAGCCCTCCTATTTCTACCTTGCCCCAAATTTAATAGCATTTTATACATAATTCTATGCAGCAGGTTCCATATTTCATGATATCAACCTCACCAGACCATGAACAAGTCAAGGGACAAAACTAAGTCTGATTAATGTCTATGTCCCCGAGTCCCACCCAGCACAGACCTGGCACAACTAGGTAATTAGTAACGGTTCACTGACTAAAAGGCAGCCTGGTTTAGAGAAGAAAAACACAGGAGTTGGAAGGATCTTGAAAAATCAGCTAGTTCCAAATCTTTATTTCATAGTTCTAACATGAAACCCATAAGGGTATGCAACTTAGCTAAGATCACTCAATGAAACAGAATACCTGGAAAACTTCCTACAATTGGAGAGGTATGAGAGGCAGCAAAGTGAAATGGAAAAGGCAGAGAGATTTGGAGTCAGAGACTTAAATTAACTTATGTTGACCCTATACCTTCACCCTCTCCTCCCCCTACCAATAATACTACACATCTTCCTCACCCCTATCACCCATGCAGATAGTCACTAGAGTCACTCACAGAAACCAGCACCAAATGTCTTATAATCCTCCTCCTACCATCTTGGGAAATTCCTGACCTGTATCCCCCGTTGAGCTATTCCCAATAGTTAAGGGAAAAATTCAAATTTAAGCTTCAAACCTCCAGCCCTCCCCACGGATGGCCTGAAATGAGAAAATAATCACTAAAACCTGAGGCTCATACAATCTGAGAGCTGAAGGAACCAATAAGGTGATCTAGTTTAACCTCCCAAGAAACACTGGAATCTATTCTGCTGTCTCCTAGATAGATGATCTTCCAGTCAATCTGCCTGAACATATCCTATGATTTCCCACACTGCCACACGCTGCCTCAAAGGAACATATTCTCTTGGAAGTATTAGGAACAAAAGAATGAAACTAGACTGCCCTCTCTCCTTTAAAAGAGAATCACAACTAATTTAATCAAGCTTCCAGTGTCCATTTACTTCAGACAGCCTTGACCACCCAAACTCTCAAACCCAACCTTTCCTGTATGTCCTCTAATCTGACCAAATTCCTCAACCCTTTCCTGACTCTGGATCCCTCCCACTATTTCCTCTGGAACTTCCCATTTGTCATGGGCTCATTCCCCTTGCCTCTTTGCCTTAAAAGAAATTTGGTTATCTCCTGAGAAAGAGACTTCTCTAGCAGCTCTCTCAACTGAAGGCTGCTTTCTCTCTTACATCCAACCTATCAGTGTGGTCCTTAATTTTCAGTGCCATTTCCAAACCACTCCTTTTTCTTCCTCTTGTAAAACTTCTGTTCCTTTGAGTAGCCTCCACTGGCTGCTATCACACTCCCTTGCCGCCTAATACCTACTTCCTGGACACTCCACTCAAAGGTCCCTAGATCAGTGTTCTTCTGTACCCTTCCAGTTAACATTCTAGGTGATTCAACAGCCACAATGATGACCCCTCCAATACTCTGGCTATTTCATTTGCTGACCTATAGTCCAAGTTAGCCAATACTCCCATGATCACACCCTGGACCTTATCCTCAAAATGTTCATTGACTCCAATATCTAGAGAGAATCATATATACTCCAAACACAACTTCCTATCCATGTAGCTCACTTGTTCAAGAACTTCCACTACAATTCCCAGACTTTCTTTTGAGCTCCAATCCACTATCGGTTAGTCCCCACTACAATCACTTTCTTTTTTCCCTAAACATAGTCCAACAAAATCACTTAAACATCAAAAACCATCAACCTGGGCTTCCCTGGTGGTGCAGTGGTTGAGAGTCTGCCTGCCAATGCAGGGGACACGAGTTCGTGCCCCGGTCCAGGAAGATCCCACATGCCGCGCAGCGGCTGGGCCCGTGAGCTTTGGCCGCTGAGCCTGCACGTCTGGAGCCTGTGCTCCGCAACAGGAGAGGCCACAACAGTGAGAGGCCCGCGTACCGAAAAAAAAAAAAAAAATGAACCCTCTAAAATTCAACAACAAAAAAAACAAACAACCCAATTCAAATATGGGCTAAGGATTTGGATAGACATTTCTCCAAAGAAGATACATGAATGGCCAACAAGCACAAAAAAAGATTCTCAACATCACTAATATTTAGGGAAATGCAAGCCAAAACTACGAGACACCACCTTATACCCTTAGGATGGTTACTATCAAAAAACCCCAGAAAACAACAAGTGTTGGTGAGGATGTGGAGAAACTGGAACCCTTATGAATTACTGGTAGAAATATAAGATGGTACAGCCACTATGGAAAACAGTAGAGCAAACAGTTCCTCAAAAAATTAAAAATATTACAGAATTGCCATATGATCCAGCAGTTCTACTTCTGGGGTATATACCCCAAAATATTGAAAGCAGGGTCTGTAAGAGCTATCTGTACACCCATGCTCATAACAGTACGAACAATAAACTATTGGCTCATTGGCTAAGGGAGGGGGTGAATGAGAGGCCCAGTTGATGCTCATTTGAGGCAAGGTAAATCTGATAAAAAACAAAAACAAGAACAATCAACCCCCTTGCCTTCTCTCCCTTTCCAAAATTCAATTGACAAAATCCCAGCTTTGGGATGGTTGAGCTCAACTCTCTCCAAACTGTCTCTAGACTGAAACAGCTGAGTATCCTAGAGAACATTACCTGGTTGACTGTTTTAGCTTGAAAATTATGAGGCTCTCCCTACTTATGATTACCTTGCCTCAAATGAGCATCAACTGGGCTTCTCATTCACCCCTTCCCTTAGCCAATGAGCCAAATTTCAATGAGAAAACAGAAATCTTTGCAGAAGAACTCTATCTTCCCACTCCTAAATCTGTATGCTTCCCTGCACTGTACCACCCAGTTACAGTGAAGGAGGTGACCCTTCTCCCATCAAAAGCCATCCTCTCATTCTCTCTTCTCCCTCTACTCCTTGGCTTGTACTCCCTCCTCTCACCTGGAATGATCTCCTCCTTCAGCAGCTACATTAATCAATCTCTCTCTCTCTCTCTCTCTCACACACACACACACACACACACACACACACACACATATTCAGTTATTCCACAAACACTTATTTAGCATCTACAGTGTACCAGTACTAATCTAGCTGAACAGGACAAAGTCCCTGTGTTCATGAACTTTATGGATTAGTAAGAGAAGCAAAGAAATAAGCAAATAAATATACAATGTCAAGTCCATAATAAAAATTAAAGAGTAGTTCGTGTGAATATGAAGGGACAGGGATGGGGATGGTACATAAGATAGTGATCAGGAAAAATCTGCTATGGAGGGGAAAGGATTAGAAAGGCGAAGCATGAGAGGAAAGGGATTAGAAAGGGGAGCAGTAAGAATGGAGAAAGTGGGGATGGGAGAAAAGGTGGGTAGAGCGCAGGACAGGAAAAATGTTCAGGAGTAGGAAGCAGAAAGAAAAGTGGGGAGAAGATGATAAGGAGGTAGAGTCACAGAACAACTGGGGGGAGGAAGGCAGTCCAAAATAATCAAGGTAGGTTAGTATCAGGCCTGACATGTGTTTCTTAGTTTCAGATGATCAAAAAGGAAAGAATTATAGCGATTAAGACATTACACAGCCTCAAGGTCTGTCATTAGCTTGACGGAGTACGGAGGAAGCTCCAGAGAAGACAGCCAAGTTTAAAGCAGCTTTATGCCCAAGTATCGAACAATTGGCCAGTTTGGAGAAAAACCATTAATATACCTTGATCTGCTTCTTCCCAACCCCATCTCCCTACACCCAATATACCTACACTCAACACTAAAATAATCAGCATTCTCAACCTCTGCCTCGTCTGTGAAGCCACGGGGTCCTGAGCAGCCCAGTAAGATGCCATTCAAAAGACTGGCTGGAAGACAGGGTACCAAGGTCTTCTTCCCAAGTTTGCCTCCAAGGTCTGTGTCCCAAGTTTGCCTATCTCCTACAGTGTTGAGGGGGACATTTCTGCAGTCCATTCTGGGGCTTTTACCAACTCACCTGTCCAAAAGGCAGTTTGACAGCCTGAAAATGCCAGAGTCACAAACAAAATGTCAAGCCCTTCATTGCACAGATAAGGAAACTGAGGCCCCACAGAGGCTGCCTGAACAGGACCAGCGCCCCCACCCCACCCCAGGTCTCACAGCTCTCAGTTTACTCCACCTCTTAACAAGTCACTTATAATGCAATGCCCCCCCCAGCACCCAAGAGAAAAGCCCCCATGGTCCCAGCACGCCAGCCGCTAATCCAAGGCTGAGGGAAGCATCACCCTAGCCGCCAAGCAGAAGGGTGCTTGCAAAGGGGCAAGGCTCCTGAGGCAGAGCAAGTTCCCCCAAAACCAGCTTCCCCTTCACACTCTTCCCTAGCCAGAGCTCTGATTCCAGGGATGGCCTAGGCCTGGGTGGGCTCATCTGGGGGTTCCACCCTAAACCCCTTCTCTCACTTAGGGTCTCTTAAAGGAAGAGACCCTAAATCTACCGGACTCGCGTCACCACTCCCCGGAAGCTAGCAGAGACGTCCCCCCCCCCACCCCCCGCCCCAGCACCGCGCAGCTGAGCGCGCCCCAGGGTGGGCCAGCATTACCTGGCGGCGGGATATGGCCCCGGCATCTCTGCTTACGGTTTTTGTAGCAAAGCCGCACCTCCCTCACGCCTGGCCGGCCGCGCAACACCCTGGGCTCCACCCAGGTGGCTCTACTTAGCTGGGGCCGGGCTCCCAGCAGCTCGGCCGCCCCAGCTCTGGCTCCAGGGCGCAACACGCCCCCGCCCTCGCAGGGCGCAGCGAAAGCTCTGCTCCAGGGTTGGCGAAGCAGAAGGGGCGGGGAAATAAGGGAGGGAAGGAGGCGGGAGAAAACCGCGCTTCTCCTTTCTGCAAAGAGGCTCTGAGGGAAGGCGGGGAGACTACTACCTTGCCACCCTCTCAGCTATTCTCCCCAACCTAGTCTTCAGCAGGGGGTAATTTCTCAGTGAATCCAGTCTTTCCAGGGACTGTCAGAGCTTCCTGGGTGGGCCCCAGAGTCAAGGAAGAGAACCAGAACTCCTCTGTGCCTTAGTTTCTCCAGCTGGGTCTGGACTCCAGGACAACTCAAATCAAACCTAGCATTCTATCAGATTAGGCTTCAAGGAAAGAAATGCGCCTACCCACCGCCTCGAACAAAGGTGTCAGGTGCTAATTCTAATGCCCTAGGGAAAACACTGGGCAGATGCTTATAGCTGCTTCTAAGCAAAGAAAGCTCAGCAGCAGCTACCATTTATTAGTGCTGTTGTGTACCAGGTACTTTACAAAATCTTATGTCTGTCTCCCCACAACCTTATGAATTAGACACACTACCAATTCACATGTGTCAAAACTGAGTCCCAGGAAGCATATGGTTTTGTACAATAAGGATTTCTTAAACACATATTGTGAATCAGGCATTGTAAAGGGCCCTGAGCAGAACAATACAGAATATTTACCAACACTGGCCCAGACCCCCTAAATGCTAGTAGTGCCTCTCAATAATTGAAACAATAATAAACATCTTCACACATTTCCAAATGCTCCGTAGGACGTCAAATTCCCTCGTCAACTACCCATCTATGTCTTGCTCTTGAGAGACATGTCAGGAGTCAGATTAGGCAGGGTCTCTTGTGGGTCATAACTAGGAGTCTGGGATTTGTTCTAGGCTTTAGCAATGGGAAAGCTTTGGAAGGTTTTAAGCAGAATGACAAGGTCTAATCTATATTTTTTAAAAATCACTGACTGCTGAATGGAGAACAGAGGGGAGAGTTATGGAAATAAGAAGACAAATCAGTAGATTCTTTCAGAACTCCAGGCAGAAGAAGACGGTAATGATTTAGAATAACATATTGGAAGAAGAGATGAGAAGAAACAAGAATATTCTAAGCATACAGCTTGGAAGAAGCAGCAGCCGAACTCGGTAAAAGACAGGATGTGATGAGTGAGAGAGGGCAGTGACTTCCCCAGGACCACACAGCTGGTAAATGGCTGAGTCATTCCAACTTTGGTCTGACTCTTAAGCCTATGCTTTATTTCTCTCTGCCATGTCAGTCATCTTTGTATTGACTACCATATCCCTCTCCCTACAGCCTGGCAAAGAGCAGGTAACCAGCATTATGTCTGATCAATAATTTAAGTGTGCTAGAGAGAAATTTTCCCTGACAGATGTCTACACCTCCATTTGATATGCCCAAAGTAATCTAATTGCAGAAGGATGTAGAGGAAGAACTCCAGGAGGACAGAAAGAGCTCTTCTGTTAAGTATTTTTCACCTTTCCCAGACCCTGAGTACTTGTGTTATTCCAACTATCAAAGTCTCAAATTTGATAGAGGAGACAGGAAATTTCTTGAAGATCCCCTTGCCCACACAGAGAATCGGTCAGTAATACAGACTGGAGGGATCTGCTGCACTATGAGGACTCAGCTTCAAAGTAGTTTTAGGATGTTCTTTTGGGCCCACACCCTTGTCCTTCAACTTATGAATGAGAGGAGAATCAAAAAGAGTCCACAGTCTTGGACATAGTTTTTCAAAGTAATCATCAATAATCATAACATGACCTTACCCAACTTCCCATCCCATGCAGCATTTGCTCTTACAGATAGGCTCTGCTGGAATATGCAGGAACAGAAAGCTCATCTGCAACGAGCACTATGAGACAGTGCTTCCTAATATTCAGCCAGGTGCCTCTCTGTAAACTTCCAATTCTGGCTACTAGAGCACTCAGAAAACATCCTTCAATGCCAAATCATATTAAAGGCTTTCAGATATGTGTATATGGTGATCTATCAAGGCCATGCACATTTTCTCTTCTCCAGAATAAACACACTCAGTTCTTTTAATCATTTGTTCATTCAATAACTATTTAAGCATCTTGTACAAGCCACCAGAGACATACACACCATCGAACAGGACTACACCTTCAAGAAGTTTATGGTTTGAGTATGGCAGTTTTTAACTCGCCCTGTGTATCAGTATTACCAGGGAAGCTTTAAAAATATATAGTGAAGTCCTAGCAGAGATTCTGACTCAACTGGTCTGGGATGTAGCCTAGGCAACGCATCTGATCAATATAACTATAACTACATATAGATATCTATCAGAGGACTAATACTACCTGATTTCAAGACTTACTATAAAGCTACAGTGATAAAGGTGGTGTGTTATTGGTGAAAGGACAGACAAATATATCAGTGGAACAGAATAGAGACCCTAAATAGACATACACAAATATAGTCAACTGATACTTGACAAATGAGCAAAGGAAATTCAATGGAGAAAGAACAGTCTTTTCAATGAATGGTGCGAGAACAACTTGACATCCACCTGCAAAACAATTTAGACACGGACTTCACACTTTTCACAAAATTAGCTCAAAATGTATCTACAGACCTTAATGTAAAATGCAAAACTATAAAATGACGAGAAGATAACAAAAGAGAAAACCTAGATGACCTTAGATTGGGTGATGGCTTTTTAGATACAACAACAAAACCACAATCCATAAAAGAAAAGGTTGATAACTTGGACTTATTTAAAAATTATAACTTCTGTTCTGCCAAAGACAGTATTAAGAAAATGAAAAGACAAGTCATAGACTTGGGAAAATATTACCAAAACACACGTTTGATAAAGGACTTATATTCCAAATATACAAAGAACTCTTAAAACTCAACAATAAGAAAACAAACAACCCAATCAAAAAATGGACCAAAAAAATCTGGACAGACACCACACCAAAGAAGATATAGAGATGGCAAATAAGCACATGAAAAGATAATCAACATCATATGTCATTAGGGACTTGCAAATTAAAACACAACAAAATACCACTACTTACCTATCAGAATGGCTAAAACCCAAAAGAGTGATAACAGCAAATGTTGGTGAGGATGTGCAGCAACAAGAATTCTCACTCACTACTGGGGGAATGCAAAATAGTACAGCCACTCTGAGACAGTTCGGCAGTTTCTTATAAAGCTAAATATAGGCTTACCATACAATCTAGCAATTGCACTCCTAGGTATTTATCCAAATGAGTTGAAAAACCTGTCCACAAATATTTATTGCAGCCATACTCATAATTGCCAAAATTCAGAAGTAACCAAGATATTCTTCAATAGATGAATGGATAGACAAGCATCCATAAAATGCGTATTATTCAGCAATAAAAGAAATGAACTATTGGGCTTCCCTGGTGGCGCAGTGGTTGAGAGTCCGCCTGCCGATGCAGGGGACACAGGTTCGTGCCCCGGTCCGGGAAGATCCCACATGCCGCGGAGCGGCTGGGCCCGTGAGCCATGGCCGCTGAGCCTGCACATCCGGAGCCTGTGCTCTGCAACGGGAGAGGCCACAACAGTGAGAGGCCCGCGTACCGCAAAAAAAAAAAAAAAAAGAAAAGAAATGAACTATCAAGCCATGAAGACCTAGAAAAACCCCAAATGTATACTGCTAAGTGAAAAAACTAGTCTGAAAAGGCTGACTCCAATTATATAATATTCAGGAAAAGCAAAAACTATAGAAGCAGCAAAAAGATCAGTGGTTGCCAGGGGCTAAGAAAGTGGGGGCAGGGATGAACAGGTGAAACAGGGCTTTTTTTTTTTTTTTTGACTGCGCAGCGCAGCGTGCGGGATCTTAGTTCCCCAACCAGGGATGGAACCCATGCCCCCTGCAGTGGAAGCTCGGAGTTGTAACCACTGGACTGCCAGGGAAGTCCCCACGGGGCATTTTTAAGGTGGTAAAACTATTCTGTATGATACTATAATGGTGGCTACCTGATACGATGCATTTGTCAAAACCCACAGAAATATACAACACAAAGAGCTTTAGTTAATAATAATGTATCAATACTGATTCATCAATTGTACCCACTGATAACAAGATGTTAATAGAGGAAGTGCTGGGAGGAGTGGGAGAGATGGAGTACACAGGAGGTCTGTGTACTTCCTGGTCAATTTTTCTATAAGCCTAAAACTGCTTGAAAAATAAAGTCTATTAAAATAAAATAAAAAATAAAGGGCAAATATCAAACAAAAAAAGACATATAAGATAAACCTCATTTTCTTTTTCATTAGATTCATTAGACCTAAAATTACTCTGTCAAATTATTGTAAAAGTTTCTAAACTCTCTCAATTTCTATGCTTACCTCATTGCAGACTGGGAACAGTTCAAACTCTACTTTGAGTGATCTGGGCACCTTTTACTAAACACGGTCCTGTTTGCAATGATCCTGGTGCAACTAGGGCACCTTCCACTAAACACAGTCCTGTTTGCAATGACCCTCTTACTGCCTGGTACCCTATGGGAAAGGTGATAGTCTAAGGGCAGTGTATCCCCTATAGAACGTAGTTGGACTATCACCTCCATTAACTATACTTTGTACTTCTAATAATTCAGTCTGAAGCTGCACTAGCTTTTTAGCCACTGCAGTGCCTTTGGCTGACACTGGCCTTAGGCAGCCCAAACCACAATTTTCATAAGAATAGCATCAGGCTAGGTCACCTCTAGGCTCCCCATATTTTGCCATTTCTTTCAGACTTAAAATATAGAACTTCACTGCCATCCACCTTAAATTTCATCTTTTTTGGCTTCAACCCACCTTTTCAAGCTCACTCGCTCTCACTCGCTCATTCTCTCTCTCTCTGTGCCATCTAGCACAGTAGTTTTTCCTTCCAGTCTTTATCACCTGCAAATCTAGTAAGTATTCTATCTCTTCAAACATTTATCAAACATCTGCCATGTGCCCTTGCCTGTACTTGGTTACAGGGATTAAAGATGACCTAGAAATGGCCTATGACTCCAGGAATCACCACTAATAAGGGAGAGTGGCATACATAAAACTGTAAAAAGTACTGCACTAGAAAACTGAATAAATAAAATAAACAGGATAAGATGGAAGAAACTACAAAACATGTATCATATAGTATAAGGCAGGACCACTAATGTCTTTAGCAAGGAAGATCAAATTCAGGCATCTTCTATTCTAGATTTCAGTTCTCAAAAACCAGATGCTGGTTTGGTTATAGAATGCAGACCAACCAGCTCACATGCTGTCTCTTTCAATGGTGGGTACTGCTATAGGAAGCTTGGCTAACCATGGCTTCCTCTGATGAAATACAAGACTCATGAAATTGAGGTATATTAATAAGAAGCCAGCATTTTATTTATTACTGAGGGCTAGTAAATTATAATCAAGGAAGAAACTATTAACTAAAGAAATGAAAAAGCAGAATCAAATGAGGTAGAAGGGACTTTAAAAGACTAAACTACATAGTCAGTGAAAGAAATAAAATCCTACATATATCAAATAACTGGCCCAAGTTTACACAAGTTAGCAGTTAACTTGTTTTAAGTGCAATTACTCCTTGCATTTATATAGTCCTTTGGTTTTCCAAAGTAAATAATTCACAAACTATTCATTCAACCCATGGATCTTGACCAGTGATGTTTTGTCTATGTAGTCATCTTAGCCTAATCAGGCCCTTTAGGTTATTCAGCTGACTTCTACAAGCATATGAGTTTGCAACCACTGTTAACACTATATAAAGGCTAATGATCAGTAATAATCAGCAAAATTTGTTTAGACATTACAGGTTTCAACTGATAGTGGCTGTAGGATTTGAAAATGATTGTTTTTATTTGATTCTTGTGCAACCACAAATAATTTAAGACCAATACATTTACTGATTGAGAATTACAACTTCTGATATTACCAGTTAAATGTAGGAGGAAGTGGGGACTTCCCTGGTGGCACAGCGGTTAAGAATCTGTCTACCAATGCAGGGGCCACGGGTTCGAGCCCTGGTCCGGGCAGATCCCACATGCCACAGAGTAACTAAGCCCGTGTGCCACAGCTGCTGAGTGTGAGCTCTAGAGCCTGCAAGCCACAACTACTGAGTCCATGCACCACAACTACTGAAGCCCGTGCGCCTAGAGCCTGTGCTCCGCAACAAAAGAAGCCACTGCAACGAGAAGCCCACGTGCCCCAACGAAGAGTAGCCCCTGCTCACCGCAACTAGAGAAAGCCTGCACGCAGCAAAAAAGACCCAACACAGCCAAAATAAAAAATAATAATTTTAAAAAATAAAGTCTTTAAAAAATATGTAGGAGGAAGTCAGTCAACAATGATGATTTGGGTTCTATTAAAATAGTCACCTAATATACCATTCTTTCTTGTAATTACATGGCAGAGCCTGTTGTCTATTAAGGACTATGGAATGAGGTGGAGAATAAAATAAATAGATAACAATAATGGCTTACCAAAATACTTCAAGAAAAGAAATAAGCAATGGAAGGATGGAAAAGGGGGGAAAAAGGCAAAAATCTATTCAGTGCCAGTCAGATATAAAGCAACTAACTAAATCAAAATGTACACGAAGTTCAAACAAGGCAAAAAGTACAGAGAAGGGAGACACCAACTATATCTGTAGAGCTGGGGGAAGTTTTGTGAAGGAGACAGTATTTGGGTTGGGTATTAAAAAGGAGTAGAATTTTCATAAATAGAGGTACTGAGAATGGGGGTGAGGGTTGAGAATCCCCTTGAGGGAACCACAAAAGCAAAGGCCCAAAGGAGGAAAAAGCATGAGCTCTGTTTAGGAAATAATAAACAATCTAGACATTCAAGGAAATAGTAAATAATCTCATCATTCATTCACCATTTACTGAATTTGTTCTACATGCCAGATACAGTGCAGTCACAAAGGATGAAAATATGAGGAGACCTACTTCTTACTTTCAAGAAACAGAGCATTTTTAAAGACAACAGAAGACAAACCTGTGTCACTGGCACTCAGACTTAACAGATCCAAAAATCTGTTCCTTCTTCACCTGTCCCCATCTCAATGCAATTCTACTCTTCCAATTACCCAAGCCAAAAATCTGATTCATCTTTTTTTAATATATATAAATTTATTTATTTATTTTTGGCCGTGTTGGGTCTTTGTTGCTATGCACGGGCTTTCTCTAGTTGCAGCGAGCAGGGGCTACTCTTTGTTGCAGTGCGTGGGCTTCTCATTGCAGTGGTTTCTCTTGTTGTGGAGCACAGGCTGTAGGTGCATGGGCTTCAGTAGTTGTGGCACGTGGGCTCAGTAGTTGTGCCTCAAGGACTCAGTTGCTCCGCAGCATGTGGGATCTTCCTAGACCAGGGCTCAAACCTGTGTCCCCTGCATTGATAGGCGGATTCTTAACCACTGTGCCACCAGGGAAATCCCAATCTGATTCATCTTTGACTCCATTTTTTCTATCACCTTTACCTCAAAGTCACCAGCAAATCCTAACAACTGTACCTTCAATATATATCTACAATCCAATCACTTCTCATTACCTTTACTGCTACTGCCTTGGTCCAAACCATCAGCAACTTTTACCTAGAATAGTGGTTCTCAATATTTGGAGGCTAGGGGGGAGAGATTTTTCTCCAAAGGAGAAATTTGGCAATGTCTAGAGAAATTTTTGTTGAAACAACTGAGGAGGTACTACTGGCATCTAATGCACAGAGGTCAGGAATGCTACTAATAATACTATGATGCACAGGACAGCCCCTCGCAACAAAGAATTATCTGGCCCAAAATGTTAATAGTGGAGAAACTGTGACTTAGAGTATTGCAGTAGACTCTTAACAGATCCACTCCTGCCTCCCAGAATGATCCTTTTATAATGTAAGTCTCAGATCACATCACTCTCTTCTGCTCAAAATCTTCCAGTGGCTTCCCAAGTCCCTCAATGTAAAAGCTAAAGTTCTTATGAAGACCTACAAGGCCATACATGATCTTACCTCTATCCTCCTCCTCCACCCCCCATCTTACCCTGCTACATCTCTGACCTGGTATCCTACTTCTCTCTCCTTCATTCACACTGCTCCAGGCACAATGGCTTCCACCAACAGGCTATGTACACTCCCACCTCTGGGCTTTGGTACCTATGGTCACTCCGCCTAAAAACACATATTCCCCCAGATATCCGTATGACTATTTTCCTCACTTCCTTCAGGTCTCTACTCAAATATCACTTCATCAGAGGTCTTCCCTGACCACTCTTCATAAAACGACAGGAACCTCTCTTCACCCCATCTCAGCACTCTTTATTCCCTCCTACTCTGCTTTATTTGTATCCATAGCACTTACCATCAACTGACATATTTGTTTGCTTTTTGGTTGACTCCCACCAATAGAACATATGCCCCACAAGCAAAAACTTTTCCTTTATCCCCCGACCTAAGAACTATTCCTTGCACACAGTAGGAGATTGGTAAGTAATGGCTGAATGGATGAATAAGTGAATGAACAAGTGGAGCTGGAAAGACCAGTCAGGAAGAAACTAGAAAGACCAATGAAGGCCAGAAATGTGGATATAATCTTAGAATTGGCCTAAAGAAGAGACTGCCCAAGAGTGATTATCTTGTCATATGCCATACAAATCACCTTGTCTTCTCCATCAAATAGAGACAGAGAGAGTAACGGGGAATTCTATTTTATATCAATATAAGAACATTATAATAATCAGAAGTATACAATAATGAAATGGATAATCTTTAAAGTATTAACACCCTCAATCAACCTCTCAGCACGTAGGATGCAGTAACAAACTACTCTCCCATAATTTTCCCCTCTGCTTATCCTTTTGGATTCAGTTCAAATGTCACCACCTCTACCAAGGTTTTTCCAAACTCCCTCAAACAGAGTTAGCCACTGCTACTTATGGTCCTCAGAGCAATCTGTCCACTTATCCCAATTTACTAAAAGTGTTTGTTAATATATTATTATGACTGAATTGTGCCCTCCTTACCTCCAAAATTCATATGTTGAAGCCCTAACCCCACCTGTGGCTGTATTGGAGACAGGGCCTGTAAGGAGGTGATTAAAGTTAAATGAGGTCAAGAAAGTAACTTCAGAGGAGGATCTGATAGATATGGAAGTGGTCGTGGATTGGGGGATGGCTATAATGGGTGTGGAGGAGGACCTGGAGGTGGTAATTTTGGAGGTAGCCCTGGTTATGGAAGAGGAAGAGAAGGATACGGTGGTGGAGGACCTGGATATGGCAACCAGGGTGGGGGCTACGGAGATGGCTATGAAAACTATGGAGGAGGAAATTATGGAAGTGGAAATTTTAATAATTTTGGAAATTATAATCAGCAGCCTACTAACTATGGCTCAATGAAGAGTGGAAACTTTGGTGGTAGCAGGAACAAGGGGGGACCATATGGTGGAGGAAACTATGGTCCAGGAGGCAGTGGAGGAAGTGGAGGTTATGGAGGGAGAAGCCAATATTGAGCTTCTTTCTACTTACCATGGGCTTCTCTGTATAAATAGGAGAGGATGAGAGCCCAGAGGTAACAGAACATCTTCAGGTTATCGAAATAACAATGTTAAGGAAACTCTCATCTCAGTCATGCATAAATATGCAGACTACACCAGAGTAAGATGCAGAGAGCCATTTTGTGAATGGATTGGATTATTTAATAACATTACCTACTGGGGAGGAAGGATTGTAAAAAAAAAAAAAAAAGCCTTTGAGACAGTTTCTTAGCTTTTTAATTGTTGTTTCTTTCTAGTGGTCTTTGTAAGAATATAGAAGCAGTCCTTTGATAATGTTAAATTTGTAAGTTTCAGGTGACATGTGAAACCTTTTTTAAGATTTTTCTCAAAGTTTTGAAAAGCTATTAGCCAGGATCATGGTGTAATAAGACATAACGTTTTTCCTTTAAAAAAAATTTAAGTGCATGGGTAGAGTTTAAAAGCTGTTATACGTTTATAATTTAATAAAATAATTCTAAAGGAAAAAATGTTAAATGCGGTCATAAGGGAGGAATCTTGATCAAATAGAACTGCTGTCCTTATAAAAGAGGAAGAGACACTAGAATCTCTCTCTCTCTCTCTCTCTCTGCCTCGAGGACAGAGTGAGAAGGCAGCAGTCTGTAAGCCAAGAAGAGAGCTCTTACAAGAAGCCAAATCCTGCCAGAACCTTGATCTTGGACTTCTCAGTCTCCAGAACTGCGAGAAAATAAATTTCTTTTGTTTAAGCCACCCAGCCTAGCAGATTAAAACATATACCTTTTCACCTCTAGACTGAAAAATTACTTTATGTCCCCATTTACTGTTATATCCCCAGACCACAATATGGCAACTTTAATAAAATGTAGGCACCACGACATATTTTTATGGAATGATACAGAGTACAAATACGTTTTTAAAAACCATATTAAAAAGTCATCAAAGTCAAATGACTTTCAAATGCTTAACCAATGACTATTCTTCCCTTCATTCTCGCTAAATAAACCCTAATTTTGTTCAGGAAGGCAATGAGACAACTAAATATTCGTTTTCCCAGCCTTCCTCAAAGTTTAGTGTGCCCATGTGACACAGTTTTAGCCAGTAAAGTCATGAAAAGCTTCTAAGAATTCTGGGGAAATGGTTCCTTTAAATACAAAATAGGACATAGAAGAAGTGCTAGTTCTGCCTTTCCCCCTTTCTTCTTCCTCAAACATTCCTGCTGGAGCTACAGTAGCCATCTTGTAACTATGAGATCATAAGCACAAAGGCTGAAAGCAAACACTCTAAGGATGCAGACTGGAAAAACAGAAATAGCCTGGAATCCAAATGGTATTGTGAGTATCTGAACCCATGCCAGAACCACCCTTTCTCCTCCAGACTTCTTGTCAAGAAAGCTAATCCCTACATTTTAAGTCATTGTTAGGTTTTTCTACTACTTACAGCTGGAGACATTCCTAATTAACACAAACAAGAAGCATACTAGAGAATCAAGAGGAAGAGGATTCTTACTAGTCTGAATCCTCTATTCCTTATCAGCCACTGGCCCCTAACCATAAATGAATTTCTCTTATTAGCATGAGATTGGAGATCATCTAGCAAATTTAAAAAATACAGAGTAGATATAAAAGGAGGACTGCACAGTAACAGACACCAGACAATCACTCTTCCTAATAAGTCCTTATTTTTATAAGAATAACATTATAACTCTGTCTTCTTCAAAAATGGCTTTCAAGTTGCTTGCACATATAAAAGATAGATAAGATAGACAGACAGACAGACATTCTAGGACAATAGTAATCATCAATGGGGTATAGGTCATAAAGTTGAAGAAAATCACAGCAAGTACCAAAAAACCCACACTGAAGGTAGCTATTGCAATTCATGACTGAATTTTGCTCTGTGTATCCTGGAAGCCAAATCAAAATCAAAAGGAGGGCTTCCCTGGTGGCGCAGTGGTTGAGAGTCCGCCTGCCGATGCAGGGGACACGGGTTCGTGCCCCGGTCCGGGAGGATCCCACGTGCCGCGGAGCGGCTGGGCCCATGAGCCATGGCCGCTGGGCCTGCGCGTCCAGAGCCTGTGCTCCACAATGGGAGAGGCCACAACAGTAAGAGGCCCGTGTACCGCAAAAGAAAAAAAAAAAAAAAAAAAAATCAAAAGGAAGGGAGTGAAATTCAAACTATTAACTCTCATTGTCTAATGGAAGAAGTATATCAGTTTTGTTACGAGACAACCATTATCAGTTGAAGCAAGGATTGGAAAACTTTTTTCTGCAAAAGGCCAGACTAAATATTTTAGGCTTTGCAGGTCGTATCATTGCTGTGTCAACTACTCAACTCTGCCTGTGTAGCACAAAAAGAGCCGTAAACAAATGAGTATGGCTGTATTCCAATAAAACTTTATTTACAAAGACAGTCAACTGGCCAAATATGTCCTACAGGCTATAGTTTGCTGACCCCTAAGTCAGAAGATTCTTGGATGTAAGCACCAGACCTCTTCTGGCAGTGCAGGAATTTGGCTTGAGTGCAACAGCCACTAGCATCAATGCTACTTCAGTGACAGAAACTCAACCTTGCAGGTGATGCTACCTGCCTCTACAGCCAAAGAGAGAAAGTTAGCTCCCCATTACCTTTTCTCTCATGTCATTAAGTCCTAAACCAAGTGTGGTGTGGGCATACGGTATTGGTGAAAGCTAGGTCACTGCCAGTGCCCTAGAAGCAAGGAAGTTTGAGAAGCAACTATCTAAATTTTTATCTCCTTTAGGGGACAGCATCTTTGCCACCAAGAAGACTCATAAAACGGGGGACACGCGGCTTCCCTGGTGGCACAGCAGTTAAGAATCTGCCTGCCAATGCAGGGGACACAGGTTCGAGCCCTGGTCTGGGAAGATCCCACATGAGCACGTGTGCCACCACTACTGAAGCCCGCATGCCTAGAGCCCGTGTTCCGCAACAAGAGAAGCCACCGCAATGAGAAGCCCGCGCACCGCAACAAAGAGTAGCCCCCACTCGCCGCAACTAGAGAAAGCCTGCATGCAGCAATGGAGACCCAACTCAGCCATAAAAAAACAAATAAATAATTTTTTTTTTTAAAACGGGGGACACAAAGTGCTATGCAGTAAAAAACAAATGACAACTATCCATTTCAGTTAACTCTTACTTATACCTTCCTTCCATATATAAATTGTTTTTTTTTTAAATACTCCAGCCTATCATCATCACTAATCAACAGGGAAATGCACATCAAAACCACAATGAGGGCTTCCCTGGTGGCACAGTGGTTAAGAATCTGCCTGCCAATGCAGGGGACACGGGTTCGAGCCCTGGTCTGGGAAGATCCCACATGCCGTGGAGCAACTAAGCCCGTGCGCCACAACTACTGAGCCTGCACGTCTGGAGCCCGTGCTCCACAACGGGAGAGGCCACGACAGTGAGAGGCCCGTGCACCGCGATGAAGAGTGGCCTCCGCTTGCCGCAACTGGAGAAAGCCCACGCACAGAAATGAAGACCCAACACAGCCAAAAATAAATTAATTAATTAATTAATTTTAAAAAACACCACAATGAGATATCACTTCACATCTGTCAGAATGGCCATCACCAAAAAGACCAGAAATAACAAGTGGTAGAGAGGATGTGGAGAAAACCATTCTCATGCACACACTATTGGTAGGAATGTAAATTGGTGCAGCCTGTGAAAAACAGTATGGAGGTTTCTCCAAAACCTAAAAATAGAACTACCATATGATCCAACAATTCCACTCCTAGGCATATATCTGAAGAACATGAAAATGCACCCCAATGTTCAAAGCAGCATTATTTACAATAGCCAAGATATGGAAGCAAACTAAGTGTCCATCAACAGATGAATGGATAAAAATGTGATACACACACACACACACACACACACACAATGGAATACTACTCATCCATAAAAAAGAATGAAATTTTTGCCATTTGCAGCAACAGAGATGGAGGGTATTATGCTAAGTGAAATAAATCAGACAGAGAAAAACAAATACTCATATGTAGAATCTAAAAATACAACAAACTAGTGAATATAACAACAACAAAAAAAGCAGATTCACAGATATTGAGAACAAACTAGTGGTTACCAGTGGGGAGAGGGGAATGGGGAGGGGAAAGATGGGGCAGGAGATTAAGAGGTACAAATTGCTATGTATAAAATTCATAAGCTATAAGGATATATTGTACAACACAGGGAATATAGCCAATATTTTATAATAACTATAAATGAAATATAACCTTTAAAATTTGTGAATCACTATGTTGTACACTTGAAACATAGACTATTTACCTCAACTATACCTCAATAAAAAAAAAACAGTAGAGAAAAAAATACACTCCAGCCTAACATATTGTCACTAACCCTAACAAACTAAAAATGCTCTCACCTTCTCCCCAAAAAAGGGACAACACACAGTCTCATTAGTTGCAACATCCCAGCATTAAATTCTAAGGAATTTATCTCTATTTGTTGAGTGCTTTAAGTACCAGGTACTATTCTAAGCCTTAATGCCTTTCTTTGTTCATGCTGCTATTTCTGACTGGAATAGCCTTATCTCTCCTTATCTCCCTTTGTTTCCAGGAAAACTCTTAATCTTCAGGTGTCCTCTAACTGGCCATCTCTGATGCAGTCCTGCCCAAAAGTTTGAATCGGTCTTCCTCCCTTAGGATATTAGAGCACCTCATGAAAACTCTTCTCACCTTATTTACCACAGGTGTCTTAAATTTCCAGCCAGACTATAAGTCCCTTTGGTAAGGGAATGTTTCATTCATTCATTTCCACTCCCTCAGTACCTAATCAAAGCCTCATACATAGAAGGTTCTCAACAATTATACCTACTGAATCCAAACAAATCTAAACAATAAGAACATCACATACCTTTTGGCCCAGCCGCCTAATTTCCTTTTGTCTTGCTCTGATTCCTCTTATATCCCAGGATATATTCAAGGCAGTTTTCAAGGCTGCCTTAAATATCTCTCCTAAATATTTAAAATCCTGCAGCAACACAAGTGCTTCTTTAAAAAGATGATTATAAATAAGTTCTTTATAAACCCAAAAGCAGTTTGAAGGTCCACTGTGTCGTCAAAGCATAAGACCATTTTAAAAGGTATATCCCATTTTAAGGACTCCTAGACTCAAAACACTTTTAGACACAGATTTCTCTTTAATGAGCTCCCATCTTTCTTGCCACTGAAATCTTTCTTCTCAATTAAGCTTAGACTCCAACTATAGTGTTCCACTGTGTCAGCCAAGGCTTCAGAAAAGAAGTACCTTCTATAATATATGACAATCCCTAACATTTATGCAGTTCTTTTTTTTTTTTTTTTTTTTTTTTTGCGGTACGTGGGCCTCTCACTGCTGTGGCCTCTCCCGTTGCGGAGCAAAGGCTCCGGATGCGCAGGCTCAGCGGCCACGGCTCACGGGCCCAGCCGCTCCGCGGCATGTGGGATCCTCCCAGACCGGGGCACGAACCTGTGTCCCCTGCATCGGCAGGCGGACTCTCAACCACTGCGCCACCAGGGAAGCCCTATGCAGTTCTTTACAATCAACAAAGCACAGTAGTATCCATCACCCAATTTAATTTTTGCATACAATCCTGTGAGATTTCTCCTCACAAGCAAAGCCCAGTCCCAAAGCCGTCTCTTGTGGACTACGACCACTACCAGGGCCACCCCCTAACCCCATCAAACAGACACAGACACACACACAGACACACACACAGACACACACACACACACACACACACACACACATTTGCTATAGCTCTTCTCACTCATACAGATAATCTATTATCCATAGTGAAGTGTGAGTAGCCTAAGGGAAGGAACCAGGCCTACCAGTGTATAGCACAGTAAATGTTTGATAATTGTCTGCTGAATAAACAAACCAAAGTGAGTTAGGCAAAACAGTCAGCATTTTTATTTCAATAAAGTAGACACTGAGATGACTTTCCCAAATTTTCCTAGCTAAGACTATAATCAGGGTATTCTTGATTTTCAATTCAGGACTCTTTTTACCATGCTGCCCTCTCCACGGATTGGTCAGCGTACAAAAGAAGGAGTCCTGAACTGGGACTCATAAGTCCCGGTCCTCAGACAAGCCACTTAACTTCTCTGAGCATCAGCTTCCTCATTTTTTACAAGCAGGAACAATCACACAGTCTTTTCCTCTCAACACACTGTGAAGACTAATATAAGATAATGTGAGTAGAAGTGACTTGAAGAGTGAAATGATATACTAGGCTACAGACAATGCTTAGGTTGATGACTCCCACTGTCACTGACAAAGTCAAAATCAGTCTGCCCTAGAAGAAACAAATTTATCCTAATAGCTAAAAGATCAGCTTTATTATCCTCATTTTACAGATGAGAAAACTGAGGCACAGAGAGCATAACACTTGCCAAAGACTGCAAACCTAGTAAGTATTAGACCTGGAATTAGATAGAATTCTAGTCCATCACATCCTAAAGATCTTCCCATACTGCTTCGCCAACATTACAGAATAAAACCTTTCAATTGCTTCTAGACTGATGGAACAGTGCTAATCTTGAGTTGAGAACATTTCATTGTCTCTCAGACCAAATCAAACTAAGTTAGCCTTGTAGGTAAGTGCAGCTTGACTGCCATCCCTGTTGTGCCACACCTCAGTAGGATGAGCTAAAAATTGAATATGTATATTAGACAATGTTCTGACATGAATTTTGAAATTATTTTAACTAGACTGAAAATCTGACAGGAAAAGCAAAAGTGAACAATCTATTTTTTTTTTTTTTACCATTCATTACAGTGATTATGAAACATGGAAAGAGCCTAGGCTTTGAAATCAGACAGTTCAAACTTAAGAGTAGAAAAGAAAAACCTAGACAAAGGCCAGGAGAAGGGAATTAGCAGAGAGGATCAAGATATGACAATGGCTGGAGCAAGTAGGACTGGTAGTGAGACCTAAGAAAACACAGTCCCCTATCCTCTTCTTCCTCCCCAAACACCCCCACAACCTGCAAGAAACCTAACCTGTGATGCTTCTTTTCTCCCTACAGCACCTGAACAATGCAGATTAGTAAGTCACTGAGAAAGTCTAAAACCCTCCTTTGCTAACACTTCCTCCTAAATGCCTCTCCGGAGACAGACAGGCTGTCAGAAGACACATGTTGTCATCATACTGTCCTTCATACAGTTTGGGATAGCGTTTTTTTTTTGGTAGTGATGTAGCTGCTATTACTTGCAGCTTTAAATACCCACATACGTGTAGCCAGCAATTATTTTATTTGGGAAGAGAGTGTAAACAAATTTGTTTTAAAGAACATATTTGGAATTTACAAAAGAGGAAAGCCATGTAAATACGTAATTTTCTCAGCAAGAGCTCTGGCATAGGGCAGGTATCTGACCCAGCAGTGCCACGGTCCAAACCCCTTCCTGTAGTAAGAGCCTCTTAGACCTCACCAAGGCCTATAAACATATTTTAAATAAAAACAACAGACTCACAGTTGCTGTATGATCCAGCAATCCCACTCCTGGGCATATACCCAGACAAAACAATAATTTGAAAAGATACATGCACCCCTATATTCAGAGCAGCACTATTTACAATAGCCAAGACATGGAAACAACCTAAATGTCCATCGACAGATGAATGGATAAAGAAGATGTGGTATATATATTCATTGGAATATTACATAGCCATTAAAAAGAATGAAATAATGTCATTTGTAGCAACGTGGATGGACCTAGAGATTATCATACTAAGCAAAGTAAGTCAGAAAGATAAATACCACAGGATATCACTTATATGTGGAAACTAAAGTACAACACAAATGAGCATATCTACAATACAAAAATGGACTCACAAATATAGAGAACAGACTCGTGGTTGCAGCGGGTGGGGGGGAAGGATTGGGAGATTGGAATTAGCAGATGCAAACTATTCAATATTATATATGGGATGGATAAACAACAAGGTCCTACTGTATAGCACAGGGAACTATATTCAATAACCTGTGATAAACCATAATGGAAAAGAATATATATATATATATATATATATATATATATGTGTGTGTGTGTGTGTGTGTGTATAACTGAGTCACTTTGCTGTACAGCAGAAAATAAACACAACATTGTAAATCAACTATACTTCAATAAAAGTAAAAAAAAAAAAAAAGACTCACAACCCAGAATTCATTTTCTCGATAACTTCCATCAGGCACTTTCGAGGACCAGCCAATGAATCAGAGAGAACAGATAAAAATTAATCATGAAAACAGGAAGAATGAGCTAAGTACTCCATCAGAAGAAAAAAAGGGATTAATTTTTACTGTGAAGGTCAGAGAGGCTTCACCAGGTAACCCCCTCCCCTTAAAAGTCCCCTCCACACTGTTCTCAGATTCTGACATCTCACACCAGACATCTGAAATAGGACTCCAAGGGATTCTGTCAAATTGTGAAGAAAGGAGTTGGCTAAGCCAGGTAGAGGAGAAGGAAAAGGCAAAATGGAAGAGTATATGTACTGGGCTACGTCTAAGGAATGGCCAGTGACCATGACTGGAGTGCAGGGTACACAGAAGAATAAATAAGAAATGAGGCAGGAAAGGCACATTTGGGTCAGATCTTAGAAGGCCTTGAATGCCAGCCTAAGGAACTTGAAGTTTATTCTACAAACAAGGGGAACTATTATTAAGCAGAGCTATGGTGTTTGACATATTTTAGAAAGATCACTCTAGAAGTATGTAAGGTAAGGGAAGATTAGAAGTGGTAAGACTGTTAGGAATCTACTGTGTTATAATAGTCTAGTTAAGAGATGATAAGAGCAGCCCAACATTGTCTACACTGTCTATACCCCAGGTCTACACTGGGGAGGGGAGAAGGGAGAGGAAGCCTGGTAAGAAGAATCAGAGCCCAAGGTGGTGAGAAGGGCATCCACACATGGGGCAGGGCAGAGGACTGAGTACAGTGAGGAGGGCATCCATATTGGGTGTGGGGAGGGTTGCCTGATACAGTATGTCAGAGCCCAAGGTGAAGAAGTGAAGGAGTCCCAATGGTAGAGCAGCCTGGGTTAGGGTGTTGGAACCCACGCAGAATGAGGAAGGCATCCACACAGTGGGAAGAGCCTATAATAGGGAGCTGGAACTTCGTTTCCTCACTCTGTCTACTGAGAGGGCCTGGGAGCAGCACCAACCCAATAGCAATAAGCATACCCAGCAGCCAGACCTTGGTTTCTAAATACTACTAAACAATAAAAGGAACTATGGCTCCTTGGTGAAATGGATTATTCCAGGCCTGGGGCACAGAACGCACGAATGAATCTAGAATATCTTGTTTGGTCAGAAAGAAAGGGAGTGGTCAAAGAGTAATAGGGACATAAAAGTAGACAGAAGCCAACCTGAATGGGGCTCCTAGTAGCCAAATCAGGGAGAATTTGAACATCAATAAAAAATGATATAGCAATAGATTGCTACCCATTGAATAAAGTAGGAAGCCAAGAGTCCAAACAGATACAAATAACTAACTATATTGAAAGTCTGGCAAAGAGAAAGATATTTACATAGTTTCATAGTACCTTCCTATAAAATACTTATTAATTATAGCTTCACAGTGGAGAAGCCTGGCAGACACCGTCCTGAGCAAGTTAGCAAACTGAACATCAACAGTAATGAGACAATGGCAGCAAAATATAATAGAATATGGACTCTAGAGTTAGGTCTAGTTTTGATTCCATACTCTGCCACCTTGGGCTGGTTATTTAACCTTTCTGAACTGGAATTTCCTCACCTACCAAATGAGATAAAGTTGTTCTTGTGAAGTGTTGGAGAAATAATGCTTAAAGCACCTATCAAAAGTGCCGAGAACAGTAGCGGCTTAAAATGTATCAATTACTTAGCTCTTTTTTGCTACATTTTATAACATTTTGCTATTATTTACAACATTGACAATCATTTGCATTATGTTTACATTATTTGATACATTATTTGCAACTCTAATTTCTGAAAATAACTCATGTTTATACCCAGTTCTATATGCATCTAGGATATCATTTACAACTAATATCAAGCCTATGAGATTATGCAATAGAAGTGGTCTTCTCTTTTCAATTTGACAGGTGAGGCAACTGAAACATGAAGAGAATGCATTGATGTGCCCAATGTTTAACAGTTAGCTAAATGTACATCTCAGCCCTGAAAGATACCCCCATCTCCCTCTGCAGTGACCTTTCCTCCTCATAAAATTTATGTGTTACTTAGGGACATGGCCTTTTTCAAGGGAATTTGGAATAATATGAAAGAAAATAATCTCTCCGAGATGGGAGTGTGATTAAGGTGAACTAAGAAGGAGTAAAGGATCTTTTTACCACTCAGAACACAAGTAGGCACCTAACTACCTAGCCACTTGAAACTTACCAAAAAAAAAACCCCAAACTCTTCAGAAGGACCTAAGTGAAAGAAGCCCCACAAAAGGCAAGTAATTTCACAATATGTTAAAACTAGAAGGGATCTTAAATACCACGAAGTCCAACCTTCCCTTCCCATGTACAGATGGTGAAGCTGAGACTTGGAGAAGGGAAAGGACATACCTCACAAAGAGTTACAATATGCCAACCCTAGGGAATTCCATGGCAGTCCAGTGGTTAGAACTCCACGCTTCCACCTCTGGGGCCCCAAGTTCGATCCCTGGTAGGGGAACTAAGATCCTGCAAGCCTTGTGGAGCAGCCAAAAAAAAATGCCAACACTATAATCACTGAATGGCCTGAAAATAAGGTCACTGTAGAGTTCATTTGGTAACTATTTACCACACATCAACACAAGATACTGTCTTTATCACACTCTTGTGTTCTCAACTTTAAGCCTGTGTTTTTTTCTGTCTCCTCAATTACAGTGAATGGCGCCAACATCTTAGTAATTCATGTACTCCTACAGGCTTGGTAAGTAGCTGGTGCCCAATAAGTACCTGTCATAAAATACAGTATGATCCCAGGTAGCTAGGTTGTTTTAACATCCAATAACATCAGTCAATACACCATATTAATAGAACAAATGAAAAAAAGCCATAAGATCGGGCTTCCCTGGTGGCGCAGTGGTTGAGAATCTGCCTGCCGATGCAGGGGACATGGGTTCGAGCCCTGGTCTGGGAAGATTCCACATGCCACGGAGCAACTAGGCCCGTGAGCCACAACTACTGAGCCTGCGCGTCTGGAGCCTGTGCTCCGCAACAAGAGAGGCCGCGATAGTGAGAGGCCCGTGCACCTCGATGAAGAGTGGCCCCCACTTGCCACAAATGGAGAAAGCCCTCGCACAGAAACGAGGACCCAACACAGCCAGAAATAAATAAATAAATAATAATTTAAAAAATTAATATCTGCTTATAAAAAAAAGCCATAAGATTACTTTATTGATAAAGAAAAGGCATTTGACAAAATCCAACACCTTTTCACGTTAAAAGCACTCAAGAAAACAAGAATAGATGGAAACTTCCTTATACCTGATAAAAGGCATGTATGAAAAACTCACAGCTAATATCATACTTAATTGGTAAATAATTGAACGCTTTCTCCCTAAAATCAGGAACAAAACAAGGATACCTGCTCTTGCCACTTTTATTTAGCATTGTATTAAAGGTTCTAGCCAGAGCAATTAGTCAAGAAAAAGAAATAAAAGCATCCAGATTGGAAAGGAAGAAGTAAAACTTTTTCTGTTTGAGATGACATGATCTTATATACAGAAAATCCTGAGGAACCCACACAGGCGCACACATATACACATACACACAAACACACACACACACAAAAACTATTAGAATTATAAAGTTCAACCAGGTTGCGGGATACAAGATCAATACAAAAATCAATTTTATATCTATACACAAGCAATGAACGATCCAAAAATTGAAATTTTAAAAAATTCCATTTATAATAGCATCAAAATATGCTACTATATGTGCCTATTGACCATATATAAATGGTCAATAGGCACATAAAAAGTTGCTCCACATCATTAGTAATTAAGGAAATTCAAATCAAAATCACAATGAGGTAGATGCCATTTCATATCCACCAGAATGGCTGTAACAAAAAAAGAGAATAATAAGTGTTTATGAACACATGGAGAAATTAGAACCCTCATACACTGCTGTGGGAATGTAAAATGCTGCAGTTCCTTTGGGAAAAAGTCTGGCTGTTCCTCAAAGGGTTAAACATAGGGCTACCATCTGAGCCAGCAATTCCATTGCTAAGTATATACCTAAGATCAATAAAAATATACATCCACACACACAAAATGTTCATAGTCCCATTATTCATAGTACTAAAAAAGTGGAAACAATCCAAATGTCCATCAACTGATAAACTGATAAATAAAATGTGGTATATCCATACAATGAAATATTATTCAGCAAAAAATATCATCAAATATTACTCAGCAATAAAAAGAAATTATACAAGTTACAACATGGATGAACCTTGAAAACACACTAAATGAAAGAAACAGGATACAAAAGGCCACATACTGTATGATTCCATTTATATGAAATGTCCAAAATAGACAAATCAAATCTAAAGAGACAAAAAGTAGATTAGTAGGTGTCTAGGGCCAGGGTGATGAGAATGGGGGAGAATGGTAAGTGCCTACTAATGGGCACAGGGTTTCTTTTAGGAGGCCTAATGTTCTACAACTATTCAACAGAACGTGTGATGATGGTTGTACAACCCTGTGAATATACTAAAAAACATTGGATTGTACACTTTAAGTAAGTGAATTTTATGGTATGTGAACTATGTCTCAATAAAGCTGTTAAATACACACACTATGGTAGAGTGACAAGAGCATCCCCTGGTCTTAAGAGTAAGACCTAGGTTCAAATCCTGGTTCTTACTACTCACTACCTGCACCACGATGACTTGTCCCTGAACCTTATTTGCTTTATTTGTAAAATTAGGATAATAATAGTAATCACTACCTTTGCATAGTGGCTGGAAAATAAGGTAAGAAAACAGACATGAAAAGTGCCTTGCATACAGCTAATTTCCTAAGACAGTTACTTTCTCTTGATAGACATTTCTTGTCATTAGTTTAACTGACAAAAATATCTGAAACGAAGAGAGGACATTTTTCTCACCTGATTTAAGTAGCTTTGTGGTATTTTCCTACAAGCTATTGATAAAAAGAAAATGAGCAGACCCCCAAATTTACAATGAAGAGTAAGAAAGCTCTGAAGTTATGAACATAGGCACTCAGCATGCAGTACTGAAGAAAGAAGGGGTATAAGTAGATACCCGATTGCCTTCTTTCCCTAGAACCTAAAACTACTTTGTTTCAATTCCTATACCCTGACCACCACATTACCACTGAAATATGAAGTCATTGTTCAGGAGAGATAACAGGATTCCTAGTTCTGGGTTGGCAAGGAGAATGAGGCTTTCCTGGTTCACAGTAGACACTTATCCTGTGGTTGGAGGCCACACCAGGACACCACTGGTGGGCAACCAAAGATGGAAAGGAGAAACAAGCAGCTGTTTAATACTTTTGTTTATAGAAGGGAACACCGAGGGATTTGCCTAAGGCCACACAGCAAAATCATATAATCTCAACTGTATGATAGGTATATGGCAAGCAAAACAATGTTTTACAAAGAATTCTGCGCCTGAAGATAGGGAAAATCAGATCTAGTCTCAAAATTGCTAGCAAATTGCTGCCTAATCTTGAATAAATCATTCTCTCTGACTCTGTTCCCTTCCCATGTGCCTACTAATTCAGAAATTTCACAAATAAAAGAAACTACTGCACACACGGCACTGTGCTGAGATAGTGTGTTGAACAGAGTCTGTTTACATGTAAGTCTGTATTTATGGAGTTTACAGAACAGAACGCTACAGAAGTCAGATATTAAAAAATAAATAAGCAAGCCCACTGTAACAGAATTACAACTTGTGACACACAGCCAGTGTCAATCAGGAAGTAAGAAGTGGGTAGGAGAGCACATATGCAGAAGAAAACGTCATCAACAAACTTTAGATTACAAATCAGAAGGAGTTCCTCTCACCTCTCCCTCCATCACAAATAGGGGCTCAGTATTTCTTTGCCATACACCTTGTCACCTGACTGCCTGCTGCTTTGTGTGGCTAGAGCATCACAGTCAACCACAAAAAAAACATGAAACATATACACAATAAATGCCACCTCCACCAGTTTCTTCTCCTCTCTCTGAGTCTCAGTGTCTTCAACTATAAAATGGCGATAATTCTATCTACTTCACAACACTATTCTGAAGATAAAATAGGAAAAAGTGCTTTGGAAACTAATCCACTCCAGAGTGCCCCCAGTGCTCAGTACAGGGTTAGACACAGTACAGCTTCCCCATCTGTAAAACTGCAGTTAACATCTGTACCCACCTCACAGAGTGACTGTGAGGATTAAATGAGATAACATATACATAAGGTACTTAGCAGAGTCCCTGACACATAGCAATTCATAAAAACATTAGCTGCTATCAATTCACTGAACCTTAGTCCCTCAGTTTAACCGTTTGTAAAACAGGGACAAGAAGAGTACCTAACTCATAGGATTATTATGGAGATTAAATGGGCTAATATATTTAAAGCCTTAGAACAGTGTCTGGCACACAGTAGGTGCTGTTTGAGATTTTATTATTATTATTATCATCATCATTAAATTTATCTTTTAACTGTCCCTACAATCTGCATGTATGTAGACCACCGGTTCTCAATCAGGGCTGATTTTATTCCCTAGGGGACATTTGGCAATGTCTAGAGACATTTTTGACTGTCACAACTGGAGTGGGGGTAGATGCTACTGGCTAGAGGACAGGATGCTGCTAAACATCCTAGAATATACAGGACAGCCCCTAGCCCCTAACATAAAATGATATGATCCAAAATATCAACAGTCTCAAGATTGAGAAACTCCAATACAGACTAAACAAATCAAACAGAAGTTCTCTCTTCCTCATCC
This sequence comes from Tursiops truncatus, assembly GCF_011762595.2. Taxonomy (NCBI): domain Eukaryota; kingdom Metazoa; phylum Chordata; class Mammalia; order Artiodactyla; family Delphinidae; genus Tursiops; species Tursiops truncatus. The sequence continues at coordinate 54,001,435 of NC_047041.1, read as the reverse complement.
TCTAAACTCCTAGAGTATTTTATTTGGATCTTTCTTCTGGACTTTATTAAACAGGTATAAAAGTTTTAGATCTAAAACAGATTTTAGAGAGCTCCTTACTTTACCAAGAGCTAAAATGGGCAAGTGGTTTATGAAAGAACAGAGATTCAGTGGGAAAGCCAGAACTGGAACCCAGACTGGTGCTCCTTCCACGAGCTAATTCACATATCTAGCAAGCACTTCCTCTTTCTCTTCCCCACTCCCTCCAACCCTCTCCCTCTTCATCTCTGCCTCCCTCATCCCCAGGTTTGGAAACAAAATCTGTTTCTTTTCTAGCATCATCAGAAGTCAGAGAAGGGCTGACCTTTCTCCCTACCCTTCCGTTGCCTGCCTTCTCAAGGACCTGCCCTTTAGAGCTCCAGCCTATGCTTTGGATAAGAAGCCAAGATTTCTTCCAGTTTACCTGCCCTGGGTCCTTTCTTGCAGGAGCCAAGCTGAAACTGCTTTGGTCACTGCTCTCTCCCGAGGTTAGGCAGGCATTCTGACTGAAAGTATAACTTGGGTCAGACAACTTGGATTAATCTCCTTTTCCTTGTCTATGGGAATGAACTGGTCTCCGGAAGGGGCCAAAGGCAAGCTGTAAAAACTTACATTGGACTTTCTCCCCAAGAAGGGGTTTTGAAGAGAAAAACGACTGTGGTATCTTGGTGAGGAAAACATGGAGAAAGGATACATAAGAGAAAAACAGTGAGAGCTTTAACAGAGTACTCCGCCACACACAGGACTTCTCGAACATTTCCCACATCTAATTCTTACCAGTACTTCAAGGACAAATGCCTGACTCCTCAAAAAAGCCTCCGATAACCACTTCAATCCATGAAAATATTAAGCAAGAGTTCATTATGAGCCAGCCACTATAGTAACTTTATCTCATTTAATCTTCACAACTTGAGGTAATTATTTATCCCCATTTTATTTTTTTTAATAAATTTTTTTATTTTATTTTTATTTATTTTTGGCTGCATTGGGTCTCCGTTGCTGCACGTGGGTTTTCTCTAGTTGCAGCGTGCGGGGGCTACTCTTTGTTGCGGTTCGCGGGCTTCTCACTGTGGTGTCTTGTTGCGGAGCACGGGCTCTAAGTGCGCGGGCTTCAGTAGTTGTGGCACGCGGGCTCAGTAGCTGTGGCTCACGAGCTCTAGAGCGCAAGCTCAGTAGTTGTGGCGCATGGGCTTAGTTGCTCCACAGCGGCACGTGGTATCGTCCCGGATCAGGGCTCGAACCTGTGTAGCCTGCATTGGCAGGCGGATTCTTAACAACTGCGCCACCAGGGAAGTGCTATCCCCATTTCAGAGATGAAGAAAATGAAGATAGCAGAGATTAGTAACTTACTTGCCTATTGCCTTAGCCGATAAGTAGCACAGCTGCAATCTACCCCTACATCTTTCAAACACCAAAAACCTAAGCTCTCAACTACTTTACTAAATTGTTTCTCAAGACAGTTTCCCCTTTCTTTGAACCGGTATCACATTTCCTGTCTGTATCATATATTAAGCAACTAATTTCAGGGTGCCTTTTCTTAGTTACATGTGAATCAGATTTGTTCCAGACCCTGTGCTAGATCCTGTGAATAAAAGATATAAATAGCAGTCTCTTCCCTAAAGCAGGGTTTATCAAACTGTTCTGACTACAATCTACAATAAGAATACAATTCAGATGGAATCCCAGTACATACACACACATGCACATGTGTGCACACACACCGTACATATAAAACTGAGACAAAAGTTTCAAAAGACAATCCTTGTTCTTCGTATATACAGTATATTCTGATATTTTCACTGGTATATTTGACTTCTTTTTTTTTTTTTTTTTACTTTTTTAAAATGCTGGTCCAGCGTACTATGTTAAATCCATGAACCATAGGTTATGAGGTACAGCTTAAAAAAAAAAACCAAACACTTCCCTTGAGAGCTCCCAGGTTAAAGGGAGAAATAAGACATGAGTAACAATAAAAATAATTACAATAACAGTAGGCAACATTTCAGGAACTCTTATTACATGTGTAGCACTTTGATAAGCACTCTACATGAATTACTGGAGCCAAGATCCAACCCAGGTCTGCCTGTTTGAATCCAATATTCTTTTCACCATACTATACTGCCCACACAGCATGAAAAGTTCTATAATAAGAAACATTTCCATGAGGCATGGAGGTCAGGGGGAGGGAATGGTTTGGAAACTTCACAAAATGAAGATTTCTGAATTGTGACCTGAAGTGGACACTTTCAAGAATGTGGCAAATGAGCTCCTATAGGTGGTCTATAAATATTTGTTGATGGAGTCCTTCTACATTGTCTTGTGATGGGGAAAAACAGCATGATATTTTTAGATGGAAATCTATGTAATTTTTAACTGATTCTGTCTCTCCTAATAGAAATCTCAAGGTACCCAGCCACATGGCACTAAAAAAAAAAAAGTTTTAGAGTTTGGTATAGCTTCTCTGTAAGAGCTGTCTATGAAAAGGCATCCAGGACTGGCTGCCAGGAGACCAGGGTGCTAATCCCACTGCTGTCACAGAATTTCTGTGTATAACTTTGGGCAGATGTCTCTACCCTCTGGAACGCAGTTACTAATTCATAAAATGATAATGAAAACAGGACATATGATTAGCAAGTTTCTTTCTAGTATTCATATATTCTAATAGTAATAAATTCTAATGATTCTAGTACTAATAAACTCAGCACGTCCACAAAAAAGAATAAATAGTTTTAATAAAAATCACTAAGACACAAGGTTGAATCTGAGGCTCCAGAACTGAGCTCATGGGTCTCTGTCTTGCTTGATCCCCTTAGCTGGAGGTAGAATGGAAGATGCACACACAATGGCCTGATATACACCATTTCATCTGCCTGAGCCTAAACGCCCTTATGTGAGAGGCCAGTGATTAGAAGGCACACAGCAGCAGATTTTAGTTTTTTTTTTTTTTTTTTTTTTTTTTTGGTACACGGGCCTCTCACTGTTGTGGCCTCTCCCGTTGCGGAGCACAGGCTCCGGACGCACAGGCTCAGCGGCCATGGCTCACGGGCCCAGCCGCTCCGCGGCATGTGGGATCTTCCCGGACCGGGGCACGAACCCATGTCCCCTACATTGGCAGGCGGACTCTCAACCACTGCGCCACCAGGGAAGCCCTAGATTTTAGTTTTAAGAGCCAAAATGTCAAGCCATGAAAATGACTGCCTCTAGCAATAGAGAGCTCTCCATCATGAAATTATGCAGACACTGGAGAAATACTTGACAGGAACTTTGCAGAAGAAAGTTAAACATGGGGTAAAGGCTGTGTTAGATGCCCCTAAAGGGAACTTTCAGTCCTAAAATTCTACAATTCTCTCCTCACACAACAGAAAGATTAGCAGATTCTGGAGGGAAAAAAAACACCCAAGGAGTTTTCTTTTCCATTCCCCTTCCCTCCTTCCTTCTGTGTTTCCATCACAGCACACTAGGTCATTCACTTCCAGAGACATCATGGCTATACTACCCTCCTCTTTTCAGGATTTGTCTTCAACTCATGAAGAGGAAATGAGGGGTTAAGTTGTCAAGGAAAAACCCACCATGTATATCTGCAGGGGCCCAGGTCCACACCAGGGAATACTTCTCTCCTAGGACAGTACGAAATTACGACATTGGCTCCACCCAGCCGTATGCAAACTCAAGGGGAGCCACCAGTTTCTCATGGCACACAGACTGCTGGCCCTCAAAGCATAAAGTTAGGAACCTAGTGTGAATATCTAACCTAGCCCCAGGCACCCAGATTGGCCTAAGATACGCCTGTCATTGGAGAATCAGTTGTTGTAAACTGAGTCCCTGATGCCATCACTGGGTAACCTTGGGCCATTTACTGCTTCACTGAGTCCGAACAATTCCAATTATAAAATGTACTAACTGTAAAACAAATATGTAAGATGATCTATACAACTTTTCTACTATTAGTTTTGTTATTCTAACAAATTATAAGAAACTAGTATTCTTATAATTAGCATCTATTCTAAATTCTCAAAGAGGTAGTACAAAAATAACAATAATTAAAAACTTACATACTAAGTTCACAGACACCCCAAAACACACCAATGGATGTGGTGCTGCCCACCAGAAAGACAACATCCTGCCTCATCCACCAGAATACAGGCACCACTCCCCTCCGCCAAGAATCCTACACAACCCACTGACCCAACCTTACCCACTGGAGGCAGACACCAAAAACAACAGGAACTACAAACCTGCAGCCTACAAAAAGGAGACCCCAAACACAATAAGTTAAGGAAAATGAGAAGACTGAGAAACACACAGCAGATGAAGGAGCAAGGTAAAAACCCACCAAACCAAACTAATGAAGAAGAAATAGGCAGTCTACCTGAAAAAGAATTCAGAGTAATTATAGTAAAGATGATCCAAAATCTTGGAAATAGAATGAAGAAAATATAAGAAACGTTTAACAAGGACCTAGAAGAACTAAAGAGCAAACAAACAATGATGAATAACACAATAAATGAAATTAAAAATTCTCTAGAAGGAATCAATAGCACAATAACTGAGGCAGAAGAACAGATAAGTGACCTGGAAGATAAAATAGTGGAAATAACTACTGCAGAGCAGAATAAAAAAAAAAGAATGAAAAGAATTGAGGACAGTCTCAGAGACCTCTGGGACAACATTAAATAAACTAACATTTGAATTACAGGGGTCCCAGAAGAAGAAGAGAAAAAGAAAGGGACTGAGAAAATATTTGAAGAGATTAGAGTTGAAAACTTCCCTAATATGGGGAAGAAAATAGTCAATCAAGTCCAGGAAGTGCAGAGAGTCCCATACAGGATAAATCCAAGGAGAAACACACCAAGACACATATTAATCAAACTATCAAAAATTAAATACAAAGAAAAAATAGTAAAAGCAGCAAGGGAAAAACAACAAATAATATACAAGGGCTTCCCCATAAGGCTAACAGTTGATCTTTCAGCAGGAACTCTGCAAGCCAGAAGGGAGTAGCAGGACATATTTAAAGTGATGAAAGGGAAAAACCTGCAACCAAGATTACTCTACCCAGCAAGGATCTCATTCAGATTCAACAGAGAAATTAAAACCTTTACAGAGAAGCAAAAGCTAAGAGAATTCAGCACAACCAAACCAACTTTACAACAAATGCTAAAGAAACTCCTCTAGGCAGAAAACACAAGAGAAGGAAAAGATCTACAATAACAAACCCAAAACAATTAAAAAAATGGTAATAGAACATAAATATTGATAACTACCTTAAACATAAATGGATTAAATGCTCCAACCAAAAGACATAGACCGGTTGAATGGCTACAGAAACAAGACCCATATATATGCTGACCTAGGGACACATACAGACTGAAAGTGAGGGTATGGAAAAAGTTATTCCATGCAAATGGAAATCAAAAGAAAGCTGGAGTAGCAGTTCTCATATCAGACAAAATAGACTTTAAAATAGAGATTATTACAAGACACAATGAAGGACACTACCTAATGATCAAGGGATCAAGCCAAGTAGAAGATATAACAACTGTAAATATTTATGCACCCAGCATAGGAGCACCTCAACACATAAGGCAAATGGTAACAGCCATAAAAGGGGAAATCAACAGTAACACAATAATAGTAGAGGATTTTAACACCTCACTTTCACCAATGGACAGATCATCAAAATGAAAATAAATAAGGAAACACAGCTTTAAATGATATATTAAACAAGATGGACTTAATTGATATTTATAGGACATTCCATCCAAAAAGAACAGAATACACTTTCTTCTCAAGTGCCCATGGAACATTCTCCAGGATACATCATATCTTGGGTCACAGATCAAGCCTTGGTAAATTTAAGAAAACTGAAATCATATCAAGTATCTTTTCCGACCACAACGCTATGAAACTGCATATCAATTACAGGAAAAGATCTGTAAAAAATACAAACACATGGAGGCTAAACAATACACTGCTAAATAACCAAGAGATCACTGAAGAAATCAAAGAGGAAATCAAAAAAGAACTATAAAAAACTGACAATGAAAACACGACCACCCAAATCTAAGGGATGCAGCAAAAGCAGTTCTAAGAGGGAAGTTTATAGCAATACAATCCTACCTCAAGAAACAAGAAACACCTCAAATAAACAACCTAAACTTATACTTAAAGCAATTAGAGAAAGAAGAACAAAAAAAAACCCAAAGTTAGCAGAAGGAAAGAAATGATAAAGATGAGATGAGAAATAAATGAAAAAGAAATGAAGGAAACAATAGCAAAGATCAATAAAACTAAAAGCTGGTTCTTCCAGAAGATAAAGAAAATTGATGAACCACTAGCCAGGTTCAACAAGAAAAAAAGGGAAAAGACTCAAATCAACAGAATTTCAAATGAAAAAGAAGTAACAACTGACACTGCAGAAATACAAAAGATCATGAGAAATTACTACAAGAAACTATATGCCAATAAAATGGACAACCTGGAAGAAATGGACAAATTCTTAGAAAAGCACAACCTTCCAAGACTGAACCAGGAAGAAACAGAAAATATAAACAGACTAATCACAAGCACTGAAATTGAAACTGTGATTAAAAATCTTCCAACAAACAAAAGCCCAGGACCAGACGGTTTCACAGGTGAATTCTATCAAACATTTAGAGAAGAGCTAACACCTATCCTTCTCAAACTCTTCCAAAATATAGCAGAGGGAGGAACACTCCCAAACTCATTCTACGAGGCCACTATTGTCCTGATACCAAAACCAGACAAAAAGGTCACAAAGAAAGAAAACTACAGGCCATTATCACTGATGAACATAGATGCAAAAATCCTCAACAAAATACGAGCAAACAGAATCCAAGAGCACATCAAAAGGATCATAAACCATGATCAAGCAGGGTTTATCCCAGGAATGCAAGGATTCTTCAATATATGCAAATCAATCAATGTGATACACCACATTAACAAACTGAAGGATAAAAACCATATGATCATCTCAATAGATGCAAAGAAAGCTTTCGACAAAATTCAACACCCATTAATGAAAAAAACCCTCCAGAAAGTAGGCATAGAGGGAACTTTACCTCAACATAATAAAGCCCATATATGACAAACCCACAGCCAACATCGTTCTCAATGGTAAAAAAATGAAACCATTTCCTCTAAGATCAGGAACAAGACAAGTTTGTCCACTCTCGCCACTATTATTCAACATAGTTTTGGAAGTTTTAGCCACAGCAATCAGAGAAGAAAAAGAAATAAAAGGAATCCAAATCGGAAAAGAAGAAGTAAATCTGTCACTGTTTGCAGATGACATGATACTATACATAGAGAATCCTAAAGATGCTACCAGAAAACTACTACAGCTAAACAATGAATTTAGTAAAATTGCAGGATACAAAATTAATACACAGAAATCTCTGGCATTCCTATACACTAATGATGAAGAATCTGAAAGAGAAATTAAGGAAACACTCCCATTTACCACTGCAACAAAAAGAATAAAATACCTAGGAATAAACCTACCTAAGGAGACAAACGACCTGTATCCAGAAAACTATAAGACACTGATGAAAGAAATTAAAGATGATACAAACAGATGGAGAGATATACCATGTTCTTGGATTGGAAGAATCAACATTGTGAAAATGACTCTACTACCCAAAGCAGTCTACAGATTCAATGCAATCCCTATCAAACTACCACTGGCATTTTTCACAGAACTAGAACAAAAAATTGCACAATTTGTATGGAAACACAAAAGACCTCGAATAGACAAAGCTATCTTGAGAAAGAAAGACGGATCGAGAGGAATCAGGCTCCCGGACTTCAGACTATACTACAAGACTCCAGTAATCAAGACAGTATGGTACTGGCACAAAAACAGAAAGATAAATCAATGGAACAGGATAGAAAGCCCAGAGACAAACCCACACACATATGGTTACCTTATTTTTGATAAAGGAGGCAAGAATATACAATGGAGAAAAGACAGTCTCTTCAATAAGTGGTGCTGGGTAAACTGGACAGCTACATGTAAAAGAATGAAATTAGAACACTCCCTAACACCATACACAAAAATAAACTCCAAATGGATTAAAGACTTAAATGTAAGGTCAGACACTATAAAACTCTGAGAGGAAAACATAGGCAGAACACTCTATGACATAAATCACAGCAAGATCCTTTTTGACCCACCTCCTAGAAAAAGGGAAATAAAAACAAATATAAACAAATGGGACCTAATGAAACTTCAAAGCTTTTGCACAGCAAAGGAAACCATAAACAAGTTGAAAAGACAACCTCAGAATGGGAGAAAATATTTGCAAATGAAGCAACTGACAAAGGATTAACCTCTAAAATATAAAAGCAGCTCATGCAGCTTAATAACAAAAAAACCATCAACCCAATCCAAAAATGGGCAGAAGACCTAAATAGACATTTCTCCAAAGAAGATATACACATTGCCAACAAACACATGAAAGGATGCTCAACATCACTAATCATTAGAGAAATGCAAGTCAAAACTACAATGAGGTATCACCTCACACTGGTCAGAATAGCCATCATCAAAAAGTCTACAAACAATAAATTATGGAGAGGGTGTGGAGAAAAGGGAACCCTCTTGCACTGCTGGTGGGAATGTAAATTGATACAGCCACTATGGAGAACAGTATGGAGGTTCGTTACAAAACTAAGAATAGAACTACCATATGACCCAGCAATCCCACTACTGGGCATATACCCTGAGAAAACCATAATTCAAAAAGAGTCATGTACCCCATGTTCACTGCAGCACTATTTACAATAGCCAGGACATGGAAGCAACCTAAGTACCCATCAGCAGATGAATGGATAAAGAAGATGTGGCACATATATACAATGGAATATTACTCACCCATAAAAAGAAACAAAATTGAGTTATTTGTAGTGAGGTGGATGGACCTAGAGCCTGTCATACAGAGTGAAGTAAGTCAGAAAGAGAAAAACAAATACTGTTTTGTTTGCTAACACATATATATGGAATCTAAAAAAAAAATGGTTTTGGAGAACCTAGGGCAGGACAGGAATAAAACACAGACATACAGAATGGACTTGAGGACACGAGGAGGGGGAAGGGTAAGCTGGGACGAAGTGAGAGAGTGGCATGGACATATATACACTACCAAATGTAAAATAGATGGCTAGTGGTCAGCAGCCCCAGAGCACAGGGAGATCAGCTGGGTGCTTTGTGACCACGTAGAGGGGTGGGATAGGGAGGGTGGGAGAGAGACGCAAGAAGGAGGAGATATGGGGATATATGTATATGTATAGCTGATTCACTTTGTTATAAAGCAGAAAGTAACACACCATTGTAAAGCAATTATACTCCAATAAAGATGTTAAAAAAAAAAAAGACTTAGCAACTAGTAAGCACATATTATGGGGCAGGTACAGTACTTTACCTGCTTGTCTCCTTTAATCTTCACAGCAATGCTAGTTTACATATAAGGAGACAAACTGAGAAAGGTTAAGAAACTTGCCCAAGGTCACACGGGTAAGTGGGAGAGCTGGAGTTTCACCCAAAGCTACTGATTCTTAAATCTAGGCCTTGTTCCAGTAAACCATTCATTTCCAGGCTTCTATTCCAAAAAGAATATTTATCTGGAAAGTAAGAGACCAAAGAATAGGGAAAAGATTGCTAGAGATTAGCTTCAATCAGCTGGAAAGATCTGCTTTCTACAGCAAACAGGAAAATAACAAAAAGTACTGGAGTCTCCAAAAGACAAGAGGCCTTCTCAATGATGGAAGCAAAATTCATCTCAATACCTCCCACCCCTACCCACTCCATTAGTTTAGTCTACAAAAGATAGACGGGCTTGGGGACAAATTATAGGCCAGGGAAAGTATTTTTACATCTAAATAATTCAAAGGAGGCAGAGGTCAACTTAGAAAACCAGCCCTCTCACTTGCTGCTGACTCATCTAGCCCCCTCCTCTTCCAGGAAGTCTGTTCCATGACCTCTACCTCTCCAAAGAAGGCCTTCACTCTCCTAGATCTGGATGCTGATTCCTGAAGAAGCTACATCACCTTAGAAATGGAAGATGCAGGCATCAGCAACGAATGTCCACCTCTCACAACACTGGCTTAAAACAAAAAACTAAAGAGGAAAGGGTGAGAAAAAAGTCTAAGTTTCTTAGGAACTGCACTGCTAAGGACCAGTGTCTTAGGGAACAAATGTCTTCGGAGACATCCAGGCCCACTGTTCTGTTGTAGAAATGCAGAAAGGAGGGTACTCCAGCACCCCTGAGGCAACTGCTTACCCAATGGCAGCAGAAAAGCCAACCCCTTTCTTTACACAGAGAAGTCTTTTGAGATCACTCAATCCAGGGATTTCCAAGCTTTTTTAAAAGCCTCTCAACCTCTTCTTCCAATCAAATCTTATGGAAACACCAATACTTAAACAGATAAAAAGTAGAACTGCTCTGGCTGAAAAGGAGATGGGGAAGTTCTACTTCCTCAGCCTCTTTCCTCTTCCTAATCTCACCCCCATATTCTGTGAGGTTGCATTTCAAAACCCTGAGACTCCAGTTTAACACTACCATGTTAAACTTAAGGAAACTAGGGTCCAGAGAAAACATGATCACACAGTCAGTTAGTGCCAAAGCTGGAACTCAAATTCAGATGTGCTGACTTATAGGGCAGTCGATTTCCCATATCATCACACTACTCCTTTGGGATATTCACATGAAAATGAATATGAAAGCATTTTTAAAAGCACTAAGTGCACAGGCCTGTACAGTTCCCTCAGCGAAATTTCTCTAAGGATAAAATAATTGTAATGCTCAGACTTCTAAGGACAATTTCACCACATACAACAGCACCTAACAGCAAAGAAATCCTCTCGTGTTCCCAATCCCTCAGTAAAGTGTCTGACTATCTATAAAAACAGGCATGATTATGTCACCAACTTAGACTGATAGTAGACAACTGAGACTCAGGAGGCTTCTGAAGGATTCCCTGCTCCCTGCGTCCTGAGAAACCATCCCTTAAAGACATACGGGAATTCTCCTGGCATCCACCATGCATGAAACATGGAACAGAATCTGCACCTGTACATTACGGTTAACTCCTTAATAAATGATGTGTATAGGCTAGGCCTCATAGATTTTCTACAACTGTGGTAGCTAGCCTCCAAGAAAAATACCCTGCCTCCTGGTATTTGCACCCTGTGTAACCTTTCCTACTTGGTAGAAGGGTCAGTGTGTGTGATCAAAAGAATACAGTAGAAGTGACAGCATGTCACTTCTGAAATCAGATTATAAAAGACATTGCACCTTCTGTTTTGGTTGCTCTCTCCTCTCTCTGATCACTTGCTGCGGGGAAGCCAGGTGACATGCTGTAAGCTGCCCTATGGAGAGGCCACATGGCAAGGAACTGAAGATGTCAGCATGTTAACAGCCAGCAAGAAACTGAGGCTGACCAACAACCAGATGAGTGAGTGTGGAAGGGGACCCACTAGGCCCAGTTGAGCCTCCAGATACCTGCAACCTTGGGTAACAGCTTGACTGTAACCTCATTAGAGACACTGAGCCAGAACCACTCAGCCTAGCCACTCTCAGATTCCTCACGCTTAGAGACTGTGTGAGATGATAAATGTTTATTTTTTAAGCTGCTAAGTTTCAGAGGCAATTTATTTACACAGCAATAGATAACTAATAGGACCACAAAACTAAGGTTTCCTGGGTTTACATCAGAAAGCCCGTTACGAAACCAAAAGTCCCTCTGAAACAAAACCCAAAGCCTCAAGGGTTGGGGCTTCATCTTAAATAATAACTGTCTCCATTGCTTATTCATAAGGTGACCAGTTGCAAGTCACTTCATCTCTCTTACCTGTGATTTCCTCGTTGAATATATAGGGACATTTTCCTTGCAGAGTATTGTGAGGATTAAATGGGAATAGTCTGTAAAAGTATCTTTAAAACAGTTGGAACTATACAAATTAAAGTTGTTACAAAGACCCTGGAAGGTAACCCACCAAGCCCACGCCCAACAGCAACTAAAAGGACATGACTCTGCTCAGTGAAGTCAAATGGAAAGGCATCTTCTAGGCCACTTATCCAACTGTATTAAAAGTATCCCCTCTATCACTGCCTCTCATAATAACAATAGGAAAAAATTACCAGTGCTTGATATTACATATCAAGCATAGTGCTAAATGTTATCGCACTATTTTCTCATTTAATGCTACATTTAACCCATAGAGAAACTGAAAGAGGTTAAAATCATTTGGTTAGTAATGGAGCCAGGATTGAACTTCATATCCATGCAACTCCAAAGACCATGTTCTTTCCACTAAACCCATATGCTGTTCACTACACCAAGGAGCCTGAAAGTATCCAATACAGAAGGCATACAGGCACAACTTAACAAAAGAGCTGAAAAAATGAAAGAGACAGGAAGAAAAATCACCTTTCAAGTTAATGGGGAAAGTAAAAGATTCAGGAGATGTAGAGTCTGGTCCTGTCTAGGGCACCAAACAATTGTTAACACCTTGGACAAGTTATCTGTCATTGAAAATTTTTAAAACCCTCAGATTTACATAGTACTTTGGAATCTACAAAGCATTCTGAAGTACCCACAAATATTTGATTGTCACAGCAACCCTGGAAGGTAGTTTTAATAATCTCCATTCTATAAATGAAAAAACTGAGACTAAGAAAGAATCCCAGTAATTTGCCCGTGGTTATTAGACAGCTGGTACATGCCAGAGATAATATACCTAGATTTCTTTATTCTCAGAAGTACCTGAGACTCAAAAGGTTTAGGGAATGCTCAAAGGTCACAACAAAGACAAGAATCCAATTTACTTCTTATTCCCCTAATCCAGTGAGCTACAAACTGGATATGCAAACCAGATATGCAAACCTGGAGAACTTTTAAAAAACACTAATGCCTGGGCCCCATAACTACCCCTGCCCCCTCCTCCCCCTGCAAAAAAATTTTTTTGGTCCTGGGGGGAGAAGGGGGGCAGGGATCTGAGTATCAACGTATTTTTAAGCCTTCGAGGACTAGCCACACTTGAAAACTACTGCCCTAACCCCAAGAGCCACAGGTTAAGAAATGTCATGATCCACCCTCATTTCCTAATGTTAAATTCTCTCAGTGAAGTCATCTACTTTTCTGTAAATTCATTACATTTACAAAGCAAAAAACTTCTATTATTATAAACAACTATCTAAGTTAAAATAATTTAATTTCTGTTACCTAGAATAAATTTTTATGCACCATGCAATCAATATCTTAATGGTCAAGACTGGTTATGTGATATGCAGCAATAAAATTGCTTATAGAAAGAGAAAAGCTGCCCAGAAGAGTATACTGTGAACAAAACAACTAAGAAAAAAATTGAAGTAATCTTTTATCTCTAAATGTCCCTTCTTGGGGATCTTAGAACTCCTTGGTTCCACTAACATGAATTTCCTGGAGCATCCTCTAATGAGGGTTTGGATACTGCAAAGACTTGTCTCATAATATCTCCACTTCTCTCTGCTAATTCAAGTCTTACCTGACCAAGTTCTTTCCTTAACCATCAAGCCCATTGTTATGGGTTTAAATTGTGTCTCCCAAAAAAAGATTTGTCGAAGTCCTAACCGCTACTACATCAGAATGTGACTTTATTTGGAAATAGGGTCTTTACAGAGGTAATCAAATTAAAATGAGGTCATGAGGGCCAGCCCTAACCCAATACAGCTGCTATCCTTATAAGAAGGGGAAATTTTGACACAAGAGACAGATATACACAGAGAGAAGACTGTGAAGGGACACAGGGAGAAGATGTTCATCTACAAGCCAAGGAATGCCTGAGACTTCCAGAAGCTAAGGAGAGGACTGGAACAGATCCTTCCCTTGTACCTTCATGGGGAGCATGGCCCTGCCAACACCTTGATTTCAGACTTTCGGTTTCCAAAATTGTAAGGTTATAACTTTCTGTTGTTCTAAGCCAACCGGTTTGTGGTACTTTGTTACAGCAGCCCTAGGAAACTAATCATCTACCTTTCACTAAATTCTGAAAGTTTGTACCCAGTTTATTTGGTGGAACTGTTTAATTTTTTTTAATCATATGCATCCTACCTTCCTAATGAAAGCAAAGCCTCTCAAGGAGAGGAACACCATTTTATACATCTTTTGTATCATCTACCACTCTTAGGGAAAGACTGACCTCGGAAAAAGTATTCAGGAAACATTTGTTCACTTGATTACTTTCTGGAAAATGTTCAACAACCACTGCTGGTTGTTTCAGAATCTGATAACCAGAAAATCACTTTTCCTACTTCTATAATTCTGTCACATTGGAATTAGCTATTCTAAAATCAACATTCTTTTTCATGAGCTTTTTATATATCTATTATATAGATAATACCGCATACTCTCTAGTACCCATAAATAAAAATTTCACAAAATCGTAGAATCATGTACTGTGTGGGACTGGAAGAGAGCTTACAGACCATCTAGTGCAGTCCTGAGCTAATATCTTCTTAAATGTATACAATATCATTTCTCTCTCTTTTATGGTAAATGCCACATTCTCCCTTGGCCATTGTATTAGTTATTGGTCTACAGGGCTCCTTCTCACTACCCACCCACCCACCACTAGGCTATAAGTACATTGAAGGTTGAGGAAAAAAAAGTAGCAACATCAAAACAGTACCAATTTTTAGTCCAAAAAGAAAAATATACTGGTGAGATACTTTAACAGAATTAAACATTGAGGTACCTTAAATAGGTTAGGTCCTGAAGACCCCACAGCTGCCTGGGATGATAGGAAGTAGAGATTCCAAACAGTTCTCAGAAATTCACTCCAGTAGCTCTCAAAACGGCAGACACTGCTTTCTGCTTGACTGACATAAATGTATTAATAGTACCCAAACCTCAGACTAAGAACAACAGTCTGGCCAAGTATCTTGTTGTTCCACATCGCCACTAGTATAAACAGAAGTCCAAGCCAGCATCAGAAAAACACTAACTCAGACTTCCAAAGAACTTCTCAGCTCCCAATAGGCTCCAATGACTTCCTAAAGGAGTCCTCTAGGTTTGTGCTGAAGTCCAGAGAAAGGGCTGAGCAACACTGAAAGACATCAACACATTTTCAAACTGGTGTACTCCTGTTCATTTCACACTCAAGTGTCACCTCCTCTATGGAGTCTTTACTGCCTCTCCTCCTCCCTTCCCCCTTCTTGCTTAGATAATACTTTGTACATCCCTCTATTATATATTCATCACTGAATGTTACAGTAATTCTAGTGTCTCTCTCTGTCTTGCTAGAGCAGACACACAATAATCATGGCTGCAAAAAGCAAAAAGTTGCTTCTTCTCATGCTAAGACCTCAGTTACCCTGGCTTATCTTAATACCAGGAGGAAAAGAAAAAAAAGGTGAAATATTTTCAAATAGCTGCCTGTTTACTGTGTACTGTCTAAGAGCCATGGATTTCCACACTGTGATTCCTCTTTTTTTTTCAAGTATCGTGCTCTGGTCGATATGGCAGGTCGGTTCAGACAGACTTTAAAATACCCAGTCCTGTCTGTCTGAGTCCTAAGGCCTTAATCATCCTGAACAAGGGGCTGGAAGTTAGCATTAAAGGATCAGTGCTCTTCAGGAATCAGGAAAATCTCAGACTCCTTAGGACAGTAAGGGTAGAAAGAACTCAGAGGGCACCCAGCCAACTTCCTCATTTTACAGAGAGGGAAACTGAGGTCCAAAAAGGGGAAAGGATTTGGTCAAGGTCCCATAATCTGCTACAAGCAAACTCATGTTTTGATTCCCAGTTCAGTGCAACTTCTGATATATCTTTTCTCTTTTTAAAAAAACTTTCAATCTCAAAAATGAGTCACAGGAAGGTAACTTGTCCAAGGCCATATACCTAGTAGATGATGAAGCCAAGATTTGAACCCAGGACATCTCCTGGGAAGACCTATTCTCTCATTTACTCTCATGGTGAAGTTTTTGCAACTCCATATATAAATGGAACTTTACGTTCTGTTCCTTTAACTTCCTTTGAAGTTTGCTTCTAGTTAAATTTGGCAAATTAAAAACACATTTACCTATGTTCTCCCCAAAAATCACACTAAAATGCTACTAAAGATATATATATTTTTTAAAAGGTATAAACCTAAACAAGGAAGAGAATGGGTGAGGGGACATCAGAAGACGAGACATTTCAACAAAATTTTAGACTATCCATAATGAATGGGGTATTTGTAACAAAAAAAGAATGGCAAAAAAAAAGCTTTAACCCAGAGCCTTGCATGGTCCCTAGGCAGCAGAGATGTGTGGTACCTGGACAGCAGGATCACATCCCCTGGAAAGAATCACTGGATTAGAACATATAAAGGAACAGGCCTAGGAAGTATAAATCACTTGCTCAAACTCACATAGGGCTAACAAGAGCTTGAACCTTGGTCTTCATATTTTTGTTACCCTTCTGTAACTCATGTGCTATTAGTCAGACTTCAGAGAATAAAAGGATGACTCAATAGCCCATGTCACAAAACAAGGAGACAGAGGTGTTTCCCAAGGTCTACCTTTTGTCCTCCTTTACCAACTCCAAAAGTATTTTGTGTTTAGGCTCTCCCTGATGAGAGCTTAGGCTGTTCAAACAGTTGGGGTAAGAACCCCATATTCCAATTCATGTTCCAACTGTCTGATTCTACAGCTCTGAAGATGTAGGTTACCAACACCTAACAAAAATATGACAAAGTTTGGAAACGAAAGATTTCAAAAGCACTAACAATGTTTCAGGTCAAATCTGAGCTCATCCCCCTTGCCTATGATAGTGTGAAAGAGGCAGCTTTTCATCCCTTTTTAGAACAGAACATGCCCAAAGGTAGGTGTTGTTATATCTGCCAACCAGCTAAAACAGTTTAATTTTAAATGCCAAATTACAGGATTGCCTACAGAACCAATTAAGGCATTAATGACTCTAAGGCCATTTCTTAATACAGCAATAATGTGAGTGCCACAGCTATTTGAACCCTACTCCCATTTGAACTCATGTCCATCACTGCATTAAACACATCTACATACTCAATTTGTGTTTTTCTGATGTGCACAGAAAGAATACTGAATTAGGAGTCAGAAGAATAGCTCTAAACACAGCTCAAGCTTTGGAGTCAGCAAACAAGTTTGAATTCCAGTCCTCTGAGTCCAATCTCTCTGGGCCTCAGTTACTTCATATGTAATACCTACATGAGAGAACTAGTGTAAGGATTGAGAGTATCTATACAAGGCAACTGGCACAGCAATAAGGCACTCAGTAAACGTTAGTTTCTTCTGTTATTGATCAACTGGTAAATACCAGGTACTTCCAACCTTTGAAGGGCTGATTGTTTTGAGTAAATGTTTAGGGTGAGACAGGATAGATGAACAAATAATTCCAATATAATATAGTACAAATAAGTATAATACAACAAAATAAATGCTGTTACAGCCATTGGAACAAAGTATCACATTAACACTGGGGAAAAAAAAGCATACTAATTCTGTCCGAAACAGGAGGAGAGTATCAGGTAAGGTATGAGAGACAGAGACATCTGAACTGGGCCTTGAAGGTTGTTGAGGAGAAGCACAGCAAGCAAAGGAAAACATCTTAAACAAAAGAAACCATGATGGGCTTCCCTGGTGGCGCAGTGGTTGAGAGTCCGCCTGCCGATGCAGGGGACGCGGGTTCATGCCCCAGTCCCACATGCCGCGGAGCGGCTGGGCCCGTGAGCCATGGCCACTGAGCCTGCGCGTCCGGAGCCTGTGCCCTGCAACGGGAGAGGCCACAACAGTGAGAGGCCCGTGTACCACACACACAAAAAAAAAGAAACCATGAAAAACAAGTTAGGGAGATATGAAAGAGAACATATGGCTTATTTAAGCAACAGTGACAAAACTTAGGAGAGTAGAAGTGGATGGGTTACACAGGAGCAGAAGATTAGCATAAGGAAGGGCCTACCCACAGGAGTATTTTACTGAGAGAAAAGTGGTATGAGGGGCAAGGAGAGGTAGTCATCTGAGAAGCACTTGAAGAAAATATTTACCAGAGAAGAACAGAAATAAAATCACCATTATGATTATAAAGGATTGTAATATGGAGGAAGCTTGAATTTATTTTGTATGACCCAAAGGTCAGACCTAGGAAGGTGGATGAAAATTAAAGAGTGACACAAAATTGGCCTAGGAATATTAATCACGTACAAAGTGAGCCATTTGGAAGTGAAAAGGAAATGTCCATTCTTTAAGTGGTGAAATTAGCTCAGGGAGCTCAAGGAAGAAACTCTTATCTACTGGCTAAGGAACCCAGGCTTTCTCTTCCTCTTTGGGGACACGACTAGACTTGATGGGCATTTGGTGCAACCAGGTTTGAGGAAGGTGCTTCTGCCACTTCCTGATGCCTTACACAATTCAGTTCAACCTCAAAAGGGAATGCTAGCCCTCACAGAAACAGCCTAAAAAGAAGACTAAAGCACGCAATAGACTTTAAGGGAAACTAGCTTAAAGAAAGAGGGGCAATGAGAATGCAGAACATCAGAGGCATCAATTCTCTGTTACCACGTTAATGGAGGAAGTAAGCAATGCAACAGCTGCAGACCATTATTTACAAGTCTGAGTTGTGGGAGCCATAGAGGTCATCCAGTCCAACACCTCATTGTACAGAGTTAACTGAAGCCCAGAGAAGGGCAGGGAGAGCTACGCCTAAAAACAATTTAACATACACTTTACACGTCACACAGGCTCTTTGACTTGTATTATCTCAATTTTCCTCAAGGCAAAACAGTGAAGGAGGTGTTATTTTCCCAAGGAGACATTAAGCTCTTCAGAGCATTATAAACTTTGCGTTAGTTACTCTTATGGATTACTGCAGTATATAATGCTTTCCTTTTTGATCCTATGGGTTATAAAAAAAATTCACCTTGAGGACTGGGGTTCTCCCCAGGCAAATAATGCAGACTAGGAAACAGTTTCTTAATACCTCATCCCTATTGCCCTACTCTCTGAGTCTACAACTTTCCAGTGTATAAACTGTTCAATAAAAATTATTCTTTTTCAGTTCCTGTACTGAGAATAGGAAACAGATTTGAATCAGATAACACCCCTGCCTTCAAGAAGCTCCCATCTGGTAAGGAAGAAAGACACGGCAATCAGTGATTATCTTTGAGTCATAAAGACATGGGTTCACCCAAAGTTAGCAGAAGGAAAGAAATCATAAAAATGAGATCAGAAATAAATGAAAAAGAAAAGAAGGAGGGGCTTCCCTGGTGGCGCAGTGGTTAAGAGTCCACCTGCCGATGCAGGGGATACAGGTTCGTGCCCCGGTCCGGGAAGATCCCACATGCCGCAGAGCAGCTGGGCCCGTGAGCCATGGCCGCTGAGCCTGCGCGTCAGGAGCCTGTGCTCCGCAGCGGGACAGCCCACAACAGTGAGAGGCCCGCGTACTGAAAAAAAAAAGAAAAGAAATGAAGGAAACAATAGCAAAGATCAATAAAACTAAAAGCTGGTTCTTTGAGAAGATAAACAAAATTGATAAACCATTAGCCAGACTCATCAAGAAAAAAAGGGAGAAGACTTAAATCAATAGAATTGGAAATGAAAAAGGAGAAGTAACAACTGACACTGCAGAAATACAAAAGATCATGAGAGATTACTACAAGTAACTCTATGCCAATAAAATGGACAACCTGGAAGAAATGGACAAATTCTTAGAAATGCACAACCTGCCAAGACTGAATCAGGAAGAAATAGAAAATATGAACAGACCAATCACAAGCACTGAAATTGAAACTGTGATTAAAAATCTTCCAACAAACAAAAGCCCAGGACCAGATGGCTTCACAGGTGAATTCTATCAAACATTTAGAGAAGACCTAACACCTATCCTTCTCAAACTCTTCCAAAATATAGCAGAGGGAGGAACACTCCCAAATTCATTCTACGAGGCCACCATCACCTTGATACCAAAACCAGACAAGGATGTCACAAAGAAAGAAAACCACAGGTTTTCTGAAAGAAAACTACAGCCACTATGTCACAAAGAAAGAAAAACTACAGGTTTTCTGAAAGAAAACTACAGCCACTATGGAGAACAGTACGGAGATTCAATATCACTGATGAACATAGATGCAAAAATCCTCAACAAAATACTAGCAAACAGAATCCAACACCACATTAAAAGGATCATACACCATGATCAAGTGGGGTTTATTCCAGGAATGCAAGGATTCTTCAATATATGCAAATCAATCAATGTGAAAAACCATATTAATAAATTGAAGGATAAAAACCATATGATCATCTCAATAGATGCAGAGAATGCATTTGACAAAATTCAACACCCATTTATGATAAAAACCCTGCAGAAAGTAGGCATAGAGGGAACTTTCCTCAACATAATAAAGGCCATATATGACAAACCCAAAGCCAATATCATCCTCAATGGTGAAAAACTGAAAGCATTTCCACTAAGATCAGGAACAAGACAAGGTTGCCAACTCTCACCACTCTTATTCAACATAGTTTTGGAAGTTTTAGCCACAGCAATCAGAGAAGAAAAGGAAATAGAAGGACTCCAAATCGGAAAAGAAGAAGTAAAGCTGTCACTGTTTGCAGATGACATGATACTATACATAAAAAATCCTAAAGACACTACCAGAAAACTACTACAGCTAAACAATGAATTTAGTAAAATTGCAGGATACAAAATTAATGCACAGAAATCTCTTGCATTCCTATACACTAATAATGAAGAATCTGAAAGAGAAATTAAGGAAACACTCCATTTACCACTGCAAAAAAAAGAATAAAATACCTAGGAATAAACCTACCTAAGGAGACAAACAACCTGTATCCAGAAAACTATAAGACACTGATGAAAGAAATTAAAGGTGATACAAACAGATGGAGAGATATACCATGTTCTTGGATTGGAAGAATCAACATTGTGAAAATGACTATACTATCGAAAGCAATCTACAGATTCAATGCAATCCCTATCAAACTACCACTAGCATTTTTCACAGAACTAGAACAAAAAATTTCACAATTTGTATGGAAACACGAAAGACCCCGAAGAGCCAAAGCAATCTTGAGAACAAAAAACGGAGCTGGAGGAATCAGGCTTCTGGACTTCAGACTATACTATGAAGCTACAGTAGTCAAGACAGTATGGTACTGGCACAAAAACAGAAAGATAGATCAATGGAACAGGATAGAAAGCCCAGAGATAAACCCACGCACATATGGTCACCTTATCTTTGAAAAAGGAGGCAGGAATGTACAGTGGAGAAAGGACAGCCTCTTCAATAAGTGGTGCTGGGAAAACTGGGCAGGTACATGTAAAAGTATGAGATTAGATCACTCCCTAACACTATACACAAAAATAAGCTCAAAATGGATTAAAGACCTAAATGTAAGGCCAGAAACTATCAAACTCTTAGAGGAAAACATAGGCAGAACACTCTATGACATAAATCACAGCAAGATCCTTTTTGACCCACCTCCTAGAGAAATGGAAATAAAAATAAAAATAAACAAAGGGGACCTAATGAAACGTCAAAGCTTTTGCACAGCAAAGGAACCATAAACAAGACCAAAACACAACCCTTAGAATGGGAGAAAATATTTGCAAATGAAGCAACTGACAAAGGATTAATCTCCAAAATTTATAAGCAGCTCAGGCAGCTCAATAACAAATAAACAAACAACCCAATCCAAAAATGGGCAGAAGACCTAAAGAGACATTTCTCCGAAGAAGATATACAGACTGCCAACAAACACATGAAAGAATGCTCAACATCATTAATCATTAGAGAAATGCAAATCAAAACTACAATGAGATATCATCTCACACCAGTCAGAATGGCCATCATCAAAAAAATCTAGAAACAATAAATGCAGGAGAGGGTGTGAAGAAAAGGGAACCCTCTTGCACTGCTGGTGGGAATGTGAATTGGTACAGCCACTATGGAGAACAGTATGGAGGTTCCTAAAAAACTACAAATAGAACTACCATATGACCCAGCAATCCCACTACTGGGCATATACCCTGAGAAAACCATAATTCAAAAAGAGTCATGTACCAAAATGTTCGTTGCAGCTCTATTTACAATAGCCTGGAGATGCAAACAACCTAAGTGTCCATCATTGGATGAATGGATAAAGAAGACGTGGCACATATATACAATGGAATATTAGCCATAAAAAGAAACAAAATTGAGTTATTTGTAGTGAGGTGGATGGACCTAGAGCCTGTCATACAGAGTGAAGTAAGTCAGAAAGAGAAAGACAAATACTGTATGCTAACACATATGGAATTTAAGAAAAAAAAAATGTCTGAAGAACCTAGGGGTAAGACAGGAATAAAGACATAGACCTACTAGAGAATGGACTTGAGGATATGGGGAGGGGGAAGGGTAAGCTGTGACAAAGGGAGAGAGTGGCATGGACATATATACACTACCAAACGTAAGATAGATAGCTAGTGGGAAGCAGCCATATAGAACAGGGAGATCAGCTCGGTGCTTTGTGACCACCTGGAGGGGTGGGATAGGGAGGGTGGGAGGGAGGGAGACGCAAGAGGGAAGAGATATGGGAACATATGTATATGTATAACTGATTCAGTTTGTTATAACGCAGAAACTAACACACCATTGTAAAGCAATTATACTCCAATAAAGATGTAAAAAAAAAAAAAGACATGGGTTCAAATTCTGGATCTACCCTTTGCTAGCTAAGGCAAGTCATTTCCTTTATCTAAACTCCATATTCTGTATCTGTGTAACTGAGGGCAATATCATCAGCTTAATTCAAAAAGCTACTTGTTAGCATTTGGTAAGATAATGTATTTACAGCACACAGAAGAATGTCTGATGGTGGAGCTGGTAAGAGATTAGGGGCCACCAAGGGTTTATGGACCCCTATGGGTCACAGCAGTTCTCCACTTCAGATATTCATTCTTTCAATAAAAAATACATTGTATATGTACTGTAAGTCGGGTGTTCGGAACAACAGCGGACTTAGAGATAGTCCCATGACTTTGAGGCACTATAGTGTCAGAGACTGAGATCATAATGAAAAAAGTTTTCACCGTTAAGGTCCTGACATACTGATATTCTGTGGGCTGCAGGCAGTGGTGACCAAAAATAGTACCACTTATCTCATTTCCATTTTTCCTCCCAAGTTTCGCAGCCACCAAGTTTCCTCCACCTCACCTCGTCTTCAATCAATTCACCATATTCAATGCCTGCCATCTCCAGAGGCCCTTCCCTGGATTGAAGAGCCTGAGCATAGGCCACTACAGTTCAGAATAGAAACCTGACTAACAGCACACCCCACACCCTACCCCACCTACAGCCTCTGAATCAGACTCCACAAAATAGTTTTAAAGCCCCAGAATAAGTGCTGCTATATCTATGTTAAGCCTTTAGAGGAACAGTTCTGAGAAGACAGAACTAAGTCATCTGAGAATATCTCAAACACTCTCTGAACACCTCTTATGTGCCAGGCACCATTTTGAATGCTTTACATACATTAATGCCCTCAAAACAACTCTGCAAGGGAGCTATTATTGTCCCAATTTTACAAAGGAAAAACTGTGTTCACAGAAATTAAATGACTTGCCCTAAAATCACAGCTTATAGGTGATGGAGCTGAAATCCATAAGCAAATTTGCCTTCCTTTTATCCACTGCATCTCACATGGTATTCTAATAATAACCCTGTGAGGCAGGTAAGAAAGTATCAGCATTATCCTATTTTACAAAGGAAGAAACTGGTGCTTAAGGAAGTGATATTACTTTCTCAGGCACAAGTCAGTAAGTGGCAGAGCCATGGCTTTTACTCAGATCTTTGCCCCCAAACCTGTGCTCTTCTCACTACCCGACATTTCCTCTTTCACTGCCTTGCAGAACGGTATAGTAGAAATATACTTAACACAGTCAGAAGGGCTGAGATATGGTCCTGACTCTGGAACTAACTTATTGTATATATTTTTTTAATTTTATAATATTAAGTGAGTAATTTTTTCTTCTCTTGGCCTCAGTTTTCTCATTCATAAAATAAGGGTATTAGATTGGATAACCCTTAGGTTCCCCTTCATCTGGAAATCTAGGTTTTAATTAGTACCAACAAGACTAGAATCAGTTTCTCTGGTTTCCTTGCCACCCAACAGTAACTCTCTAAAAGAAAAAAAAAAAATTAACTGTTATTTGTAGTGATAAGGTAAGAAGTGCTCAGCATCACAGAGTAGAAATTACCCATTCAATTTCATTCTTTCCTTCTTCGAACACACTACATGTAAACATAGAAAAGGCCACAAGCTACCTAATAACACAACACTGGCACCTCCTCTAAGTGGCACATTTAATAACATGCCAAGTATGACTAGGAGTGAAGAGTGTGTTCATGGCAGGGCCCTTCTTCCCACTGTTGGAGTCACAACACTTCTATTCACTAGGTAATCTTCCTAGGTTGGGACATCAGCTCTGCTTCACTTACAGCAGACCAGGCTTATGACTTTAAATCCCATCAGATATAAACAATTTACAAGTGACTCTTGACTATTTAATATTATAGAACAAAATATGAAATTTAACCCCAGATGTAATTCTTCCATGCCAAGAAAACAGAAGAGGGCAAGAAGCAGGACCCAAGACTGGATAAATTACTTCCCTGTCTTAGTTTCTTTATATATAAAGTAAGGGAGAGAGTCCAAACCAATCCTAAACACCTTTCCCACTGTAACCTAATATGAATTTATAAATATTCTATATTTAGAAAATGTGAAATGTGTAAAAAACAAAAAGTAGGAGGAAGAGGGCATAGTGTTACACATTAAAATGACCTCAGATAAGAAAATTCTAAAAAATGCCAAGGCAGAACATAAAATACGTATGGTCACATCACCCCCCAATACATATTAGTTATAAAAGCAAAAATAAAAATCTATAGCCCTGTGACAGCTGAAGTAAATAATTCACATAATTCCCTCAGGAAAAGACTGCTGAGGCAGAAAACCATTGCTCATGCAGTTAAACCAGAGCTGATCTGAATATGATCAGATCTGAAACAACTGGAAATTGTTTCCTGAAACCAGGAAATTGTCTTAAGAGGAAAGACAAGCCTAAGGGAGCAAGCCTCCCCTTGACCTCGGAATAAAGTTCATACTGCTTTAGCCAAGCATCATAATTTTCAGTAAATATTTACTTATTAATATGCTAAACAATGAACTAAGTGCTTCCACATACTTTTGTTCATTTAATTCTCCCAACATTCCAGTAGTTATAGTCCCTATTTTACAGAAGAGGAGTTTGAAGCTCAAAGAGGTAAAAAGACCAGGATGAGAACCCAATCTCTGACTCCAAGTTCAATGTACTTTCTACTTCATCCCTATTATATTCTATCTCCTTCACTGTACAGGTCCCTCACACATCCCTTGTCTAGTCTGAAATCTCACAACAAGCTTGTGAGGCAGACATTCAAGATTCTCATGAACTGATCCCTACTCACCTTTATAGTTCTGAAATGGATGCTACTGGCTAGCCAGCATCCATTCCCCTCTTCCTCCCTCCCAATAGAGCCCTGATTTTCATCCAGTATTCATTCCTCAGCAGCCAATGTAACTAAGGCAGTTCTCAAATTTTAGCATATTATCAGAGTCAAAAATCACCTGAAGAGCTTGTTAAAACACAGGTTCCTGGGCCCCACACCCAGAGTTTTCGATTCAGTAGGTCTGATACCTGGCCCGAGAATTTGCATTTTTAACAAGTTCCCAATTGACCACTTTTTGAAAACCACTGTCCTAAGGGAAAGCTGACCCCAAACCTAGCTCTAAGGGTAGGTCTTCATTCTACACCCAAACCAAATATAGTAATCCCATTCTCCTTGCAGTGATTAGTCCAAGAACTCAGGCTTAACCAATTGGCATCTGGCACATCCCTTGAAACTCTTGTAGTTCAGGGATGGGTAAGTGGCCTAAGGTGGTCCAATTGCACTAAAGGGGAAATTTTGTCCATTTTGGGAGATGAAGTCAGTGTCTGCCTCTGTCTCTCTCTCTGCCTCTTTCTGCCTCTCTCCCTGTCTCCCTCCCTTTCCCCCACCCCTCTGTCTATGTATCTATATCTCTCTCATCCACTGGTTAACAAAGAAACTTAGCCCCTCCAACGGTTACTATCAATTTACCACCATGATGGAAGGCAGCTTCGGGATATAAGTAACACAATCTTTTACTTTTGTGTTGTTATAATTTTCAATTTATATAAATTTCAATATGATATAAACCAAATTTGAGTCAGAATTGCTGCTTAAAGAATTCCAAATGACATAGAATTCAGTAATAGAAGATGGTACAAGCCACGTGAAAACTCTCTACAGTGGAATCTGTAAATTGCTTTGCTCAATACCTATTCTAACCCCTTTCTAGCTTTGAGTACTTCAGAGATTGGAAAGCAAAAAAAACCTGTATTTCCCAGACTCCCTCCTAAAAGTCATTTAGGTTCTGCTAATCAGATGCTCTCACGCTAGATACTGATTTGTAACTATGTATTAGATGAGTGGAGAGACTGGGCACAGGACACCCCTTTTGCTGGAACAAACTGCAACAGAGGCAGCATAGTTCTAGATCTAGCAGTTATAGCAACAGCTGCCTGATTCTGCAGCTTCTAGATTATGGCAAAGACAGCAGCATCCTTGAGAGCTTTATTCTTTGGTGCAGTTTGGAAAGTTTATTCCTGGAAGCTCAGCCTGGGTCCATTTCTTCTATTCTCCCAAAGACTCTTTCATCTCTCTGGTATCCTTTAATAAATCAATTTTCCTTGAACTTGCTAGAGTGGATTCTGTTACTTGCCCCACTAATAAGAACCCTGACCAGTAAACTACCCTACACTAAAGATAACATATAATATTTGCCATCATGTTCGCATAACAACTGACCCTTTCCTTCCTTGTCTTTGCATCAACTCTTCCCTCAGTGTGGAATGTCCTCCTTCACAATCATCCCATTTGCAAAAGTTGCCCACTTCCTCCATGAAGAGATTTACATAATGAGGAATTAATCACAGAAGAAAGGAAGAAAACCAACTTGACAGAGGAAGACTGAGCCCTGAAGAATGAGCAGTTGACATTTGGCAGAGAAGGGGCAAGGAGGATGGAGGCAGCGTTTCAAGTATAAAGAATAACATTCACAAAGGCAATAAAGTACCTCTTGCCACCAAGGACTGACCCTACAAATTTACAACTTCTTAGAGCTGGGAATGATGCTATAGCATATACTGAGTTTTGCTAAAAAATAATGTTGAATACAAGTGATTTTTATAGTCAGTTGTCAGTAATTAATAAGCACTAATAACTGTGTACAAAAAAACTACTACATTAGGAGTTATAGGGAAATTCCCAAAGCAGAGATCACAGTCTTCCACTCTTAAAGATTTACAGTATAGAGAGAAACAAAGACATCTGAAAAGATCAAGGATACAACACAAATACTACAAAGACAAGTGCAAATTCATATAAACAACTGTAAAGAAAAAAGTTTCAAGTCACTAGAGTATCTAATAATAGGTGTTATTCAGAGAAAATTTTTTCTAAAAGAATTCATTAATACACCAAATATTTACTAAACATCTACTGTATGCTAAAAATTATTTTAGTTGCTGAGGAAACAGAGAAGCAAGCACAAAGTCCTTGCTTTTACAAGGCTTAAACTCTAACTGAAGGAGAATTAGGAACAAAGGTTTCAAGGACAGGGCTGTAAATTAAAGCACTGGTCATTAGGCTCATTTTCACTTCCCTATCCTGTAATATGGATAATTATGAGAGCCAACATTTATTGAGCACTTGTTTTGTGCCAGAATCTGCTAAGTGCTTTACAATTATTACCTCATGTAATCCTGGTAACAAACCTATGAAGTAGGTGCTACTGTTAATACCACTTTAAGGATAAGGAATCTAAAACTACAGAGGTTAAGTAACTGCCCCCAGATCAGAGAGTCAGGAATTGGCAGAGCCATAGGATTCCAAGTTAGGTCAGTAGCAGAGGTTTTTAACTACTACACAATATAGAGGACAAAATGAGGGGTTAGATTCCCTAAGCAATGGTCACTTTCAGCTTCTGTTTCTACGGTTTCAAAAACAATGTCAAAAATTTTTCAGGTGCCTAGTCCAGTTGTTGTTAGTGAAAAGGTACTTTGAAAGCTGACACTATACTGTTCTTATCCACCGGCTGAGACCCTGTGTTACCATGCTTTCATTAAAGGGCATATTAGCATTATATTAATTGGCATAAACAGCTGTAGCATAAACCTCCTGCAGAATAGAAGGCTGGCAGCACAGAGAACAAAGGGAGAGGCAAGAAAGCAATGATTGGCTGACCTGGATTCATCTAGGTCAGGCATGGCATTTGGTCCCTCTGCATTTCTAAGTTCTCGTGAATGTGGATGCCCAGGCAGCAGCCCAAAGCCTTCCTCATTTCCATCTCAATCTCTAGGAAGAATTACAATGAGAACAAGAGCTATTGCGGCAGAGACCAGACTCTGAATATTAAAGTACACACTAGGCAGGAGCTAGCAAAAGGAAGAATAAGAGATGTTCTCTATTTGGACATAACAAAGTATAACAGTCAAACCCTACTCACTCACCTGCCACGCAAACTGTACCAAATGGTACCTTTTTTTTTTAGCCACGCAGCGCAGTTTGTGGGATCTTAGCTCCCCTCCCCAAACAGTACCTTTTCAAGACACTTTTCCAAATCTCTTCAATTACTGTTCACTTCTTCCTAACCCTTTGCTTTATTAGGTATCTCCTATGTGCCAGACTCTGAGCTAGGCCCCATAGGAATATAATGAATAATGCAAAATCCCCAACGTCAGGGAAATAAATCTAATGGGGGGCAAGTGCATACAAAGGGATTCTTATTATCTGGGTATAACTAATACCCAAAAATGCCACTTAAGTTAACTGATGAAGGACAAAACTACAATAAAATAAAATAAATAAAAAGTAGATGGGGCCTTTAATTTTTCAAAATAAGTATAAAACAAAATTTTGTAATTTAACAAAATTTAAGCTATAATTGCCACTAAGGTAATTCTTAAACCAAAGAACATCGGTCATTTCACATTTGGCTTTTAGAACACGTTGATGAAGAGGATCAGTTTTGTAAAAATATTCAGGAGCTTCACCAGTTTTTGCCAAGGGTCTCTCTTAATCCTTTGTTACTCAAATCATTGTCCTCTGAATCTCCTATTATGACATTACTCACGTTAATTTTTCCTTCAATTTTAAACTGGTCTAATTTTACCTAATCCTCATTTGTCAATGACTTTTGTGTGTGTGGTTCAAGCCATTCTCCAATATCACTTTATTTCAAATTCATAAAATTCTTTATGTTTTGCAGAAATTTCAGTTTTCCTTTTAGAATCTACTTGCATCATATTGTTAGATGCTAATTATCCTACCATTTGAAATGCCCTTACTGACAAGGAGAGTGGGGAGGACAGAGCCCAGTGGTGAGCAGAGAGGGATGTCTGAGTGGGGAGTAATTTTATAAGTGATCAGTTCCTATGGATAACAAATGAACATCTATATATCTAATTATAGTGCACAGGACCAAAAGAGTGCTATGGAAATTCAAAAAAGCTTAATACATATTTGTTGAATGAGTGGATAAATTATTTTATTCAATAATTCAACAAGCATTTATTGAGAGCCTAGTACATGCCAGACACTGTTCAAGATACTGAGTATACAGCAAGGAACAAAACAAAGTACTACCTGTCTTAGTCCATTTGGGCTGCTATAACAGAATACCATAGACTAGGTGGCTTACAAACAAAAAAAATTTACTTCTCACAGTTCTGGAGGCTAAGAAGTTCAAAATCAAAGCACCAGAAGATTCAGTGTCTGGTGAGAACCCTTTTCCTGGTTCATAGATAGCCATTTTCTCTCTCACACAGCAGAAGGGGAGAGGGAGCTCTCTGGGTCTACTTTATAAGGACACTAATCCTATTCATGAGGGCTCCACCCTCATGACCTAATCACCTCTCAAAGGCCCCACCACCAAATATTACCACTTTGGGCATTTGGATTTAACATATGAATTTGGGGGAGGGCTTCCCTGGTGGCGCAGTGGTTGACAGTCCGCCTGCCGATGCAGGGGACACGGGTTTGTGCCCCGGTCCAGGGAGATCCCACATGCCACGGAGCAGCTAGGCCCGTGAGCCATGGCTGCTGAGCCTGAACGTCCAGAGCCTGTGCTCCGCAACGGGAGAGGACACAACAGTGAGAGGGCCGCGTACCGCAAAAAGAAAAAAAAAAAAGAATTTGGGGGAGACATAAACATTTAGTCTATAGCATACCATCAAGGAATTTATAGTCATGAATGGGTGGATGAGGGCTGCAAGCCTACATGGAAGAAATGGCAGCCCAGTTGGATCTTGAAGAATGAAGAGCTTTAATAGCATAGAGGAAAAAGGAATTCCAGGCTGAGGGAACAAAGTGATATAACATATGAAAGTGTAGTAAACTCAGTCTTTTTAGGGATGGATTAGGGTCAAGAGAGATGAGGCTGAAGAAGTAGGTGGGGTCAAAGTGTAATGTTCCCTGAATAACAAACCAATTTACATGTTATCCTACCAGCAATGGGGATACACTGATGGCTTTTGAGAAAAACAGTAACAGGATCAGAAAAATTACTCCAGGCAGAATAATGGATGAATAAGAGGGCAGAAAGACTGGTGGCCAGCACTATGGAGAACAGTATGGAGGTTCCTCAAAAAACTAAAAATAGGGCTTTCCTAGTGGCACAGTGGTTGGGAGTCCGCCTGCTGATGCAGGGGACGCCGGTTTGTGCCCCGGTCTGGGAGGATCCCACATGCTGTGGAGCGGCTGGGCCCGTGGGCCATGGCCGCCGGGCCTGCGCGTCCGGAGCCTGTGCTCCGCGGCGGGGGAGGCCACAGCAGTGAGAGGCCTGCGTACCGCAAAAAAAGAAAACAAACTAAAAATAGAGTTGCCATATGATCCAGCAATCCCACACCTGGGCATATACCCAGACAAAACTATAATCGAAAAGATACATGTACCCCTATGTTCACAGCAGCACTATATCCAAGAGCCAAGACATGGAAACAACCTAAATGTCCATCGACAGATGAATGGATAAAGAAGATGTGGACTATATATACACAATGAAATATTACTCAGCCGTAAAAAGAATGAAATAATGCCAGTTGCAGCAACATGGATGGACCTAGAGATTATCATACTAAGTGAAGTAAGTCAGAAAGAGAAAGACACATACCATATGATACCACTTTATGTGGAATCTAAAATATAACACAAATGAACTTATCTATGAAACAGAAACAGACTCATAGATATAGAGAACAGACTTGTGGTTGCCAAGGGAGAGAAGGGGTTGGGGGACGGATGGATTGGGAGTTTGGGATTAGCAGATGCAAACTGATATACAGGATGGATAAACAACAATGTCCTACTATATAGCACAGGGAACTATATTCAGTATCCTGTGATAAACCATAATGGAAAAGAATATGAAAATGATTATGTATATATATGTGTATAACTGAGTCACTTTGCTGTACAGCAGAAATTAATACCACATTGTAAATCAACTATAAAATTTTTTAAAATGAAAAAACAAAACAAAACAAAAAGACTGGTGGCCAGGACACTAGTTAAGAGGTAATTTAAAAACCTAGAGACAAGATAATTATGGTCTAAACCAGAGCACAGAGGATAGAAAGATAAAAACAAACTTGGAAATAACTACAGAGATAAAACTGACAAGGCTTGATAATTCTTGATAATGTGAGCTCGTTCATTCAGCAAATATTTACAACACTCACTGTGGTCCTGGCACTGTACTAGGTGATGGGGTACAAAGGTGAACAAAAGAGATGATCTTTGACTCCATGGAGCTGAAAGGCTAGACGTATAACAAACAGACAGGTACAGAATTACAGGTCATTATAAAAGCCATTACAGAAAATAACAAATACTGTAAGATGAAAATAGAGGGGATCTTCTTTAGATCAGATGGGTCCTGGCTTCCAGTAGATACCCAATATTTAGAAAGAAGAATATACTCAATTTTCTTAAAGAAGAAAAAGAGGGAGGCAGAGAAAAGCTAGACTTGTGAAGAAGCCAGAAATGGAGAAAAGCATACCAGGGGAGTAGAACAGGTGTGAAGGCCCTGAGGCAAGAAAGACTTTCTCAAACTTTGTGGGGGGGGGAGAGGAAAAACAGTGCCAATCACTCTGAAACACAGCCACTGAGGTGGAGAGTGGCACAAGATGAAGTTAGAGAAACAAAAAACAAGGTCAGGTCACTCAAAAACTTAAAATCATGTTTAAGATTTTATATTTGGGAATTCCCTGGCAGTCCAGTGGTTAAGACTCATCACTTTCACTGCCATGGGTCCGGGTTCGATCTCTGGTTGTGGAACTGAGATGATACAAGCCACGTGGCACAGCCAAAAAAAAAAAAAAAAGATTTTATATTTTCTCCTAAATAAAACAAAAAACTTTTACAGGTTTCAAGCAAAGAACTCAGTTAAAAGATAGTCCAAGGTAGGGACTTCCCTGTTCCCTGGTGGTACAGTGGTTAAGAATCCACCTGTCGGGCTTCCCTGGTGGCGCAGTGGTTGAGAGTCCGCCTGCCGATGCAGGGGACACGGGCTCGTGCCCCGATCCGGGAAGATCCCACATGCCGCAGAGCGGCTGGGCCCGTGAGCCATGGCCGCTGAGCCTGCGCGCCCGGAGCCTGTGCTCCGCAACAGGAAAGGCCACAACAGTGAGAGGCCCGCGTACTGGGGAAAAAAAAAAAAAAAAGAATCCACCTGTCGATGCAGGGGACACAGGTTCAATCCCTGGTCCAGGAAGATACCACATGCCTCAGAGCAACTAAGCCCGTGCGCCACAGCTACTGAGCCTGCGCTCTAGAGCCCTTGAGCCACAACTAGTGAGCCCGCCTGCCGCAACTACTGAGGCCCACGGGCCTAGAGCCTGTGCTCCTCAACAAGAGAAGCCACCACAATGAGAAGTCCATGCACCGCAACCAAGAGCAGCCCCGGCTCGCCGCAACTAAAGAAAGCCCGCACGCAGCAACAAAGACCCAGGGCAGCCCAAAATAAGTTAATTAATTAATAAATCTTTTTAAAAAGATAGTCCAAGGTAGAGATGATGGTAGTTTGGATTAGAGAAGTCACAACAGAAATGGAGAGAGGTAGATAGATTCAAGCAATACAAAGGAAGTAAAATTAACAAGATAGGGAGTGGAGTTATCCATATGAAGGACAGGAGAGAAGGGTGTCAGGAGAGAAGGAGATGTCAGGGATGAACCTTAAATTTCTGGTTTGAGCAACTAGAGAAACAAAGATGCCACTTACTAAGACAGTGATAACTGGGAGAGAACCAGGTTTGTGGAAAAAGACCAAGAACGCAGTTTAGAGTATATAAAGAAGGAGATGTTGTAAGACCTCAGAGTGGAAATATCAAGTGGGTAATTGAATATTATGAGTCTAGGGTTAAGGAGAGAGGTTTAGACTAGAGATATCTGGGGAAATACAGAAGTTGAGAGCATATATATAGTATTCAAAGGTAGGACAATGAATGAAATCAAGTAGAAAGAGAGTACAGTGTAAGAGAAGAGGATCTCTCCCTTGAGGAATTCCAACATTTAAAATCAACATTGTAGAAAAGGCAACAAATTAAACTGAGGAATGGTCAGAGGTAGGAGGCAAACAAGGAAAGTGATATCACAGAAGGCAAAGCATATTTTAAAGAGGGAGTAATCAATAAAGGCAAATATACTGAGAGGTCCAGAAAGATAAGAATGAAATGGAAATTCTGTGGCTGCTAACAACACAAAAAGAGAGCCATCCAAGCACTGTGAGCCTCTCAATGAAAGAACACACCAACACCTACAAAGTGGCCATGCAAAAAAGAAAACCTGGATTTGATCAAGCCTCTAGATACTAACTTACAAATAATGTATAACCAAGGAATCTGTTAAATTATAACAGGGAGATGCAAAATCCAGACAGTGAGAAACTTTATAGGACAACTGGTTTCTTCAACAAATAATCTGAAAGGGAGAAAAAAGAGACTGAGAGGAAATTTAGAGATTAAAGGAAACATAAAAGACATGTCAACCAATCTCTCTTTGTAGCCCTTATCTGTTTCAAACTGTTAAAGAAAAAAAAAAACAAAGAAAGAAAGAAAAGTATGACATTTGCACCACAACTGAACATTTTGATGATATTAAGGGATTACGGGAAGGGGAGTGGTGTATGTGTGGCTGCGGTTTTGGGGTTGTTTGCTTTTTTTCTTTTTCTTTTTTTTTAAGTAGATTTGGCACCATAGGGGTCATTATGGGCCTTAGCACAAGCAGTTATGATAAGGTGGGGGGATGGGGGTAGAAGCAGAGTGGAGTAGGCTGCCAAGTAAATGGAAGGTAAGGAATTAGAAGCAGAAGTTGTAAACAGCTATTTAAAGAAGACTAGTTTTGAAGGAAAGCAAAAATAGCGCTTAGCTGAAGGCTGACATGGGATCTCAGGAGCGCTTTTGTTTGGTGGAGAAGGGGAAAACTGTTTTCCTTTAAATAAAACATTTCAATGCTGCTTATGATAACCCAGTAGAAAGCAAAATGTCATGACGTAGTGAAGTGAGGTTTCTAAGACAGGACCACAGGAAAGAATCTAAAAGTATATGACGGATCAGGCCTTTCCTTGAAAGAGAATCATTTCCTTCATTGTAAAAAAGGAGCGAAGGCAAAAATGGGTACAATCCAAGTAGATTCTCAGATTCAGAAGTAGGAATATAAAGCTTCTGTTTTATTTGTGATAAATGAGACAAAGTGAGGGGTAGTAGAGAAGAGAAAGCACAAAAGAGAAAGTGGGGCTTCCCTGGTGGCACAGTGGTTGAGAGTCCGCCTGCCAATACAGGGGACACAGGTTCGTGCCCCGGTCCGGGAAGATCCCACATGCCGCAGAGCGGCTGGGCCCGTGAGCCATGGCCACTGAGCCTGCGCGTCCGGAGCCTGTGCTCTGCAACGGGAGAGGCCACAACAGTGAGAAGCCCGCGTACCGCAAAAAAAAAAAAAAAAAAAAAAGAGAGAAAGTGACAGGTGGAGACTGAGGGGAGAATTGAAGATAACCCTGAAGGAAAGCAGCTATTTCCAGAGCTAGAAAATACAGGGGGGAAAAAATAGGCTTTTGGAAATGGGAAATAAGTCAGTTGAACAGACCAACTCCTGAAGAAATCATTAAAAGAAAGGCTGTGGTGGTATTCTCAGTTTGCAAATATTAAATCCTGTCAAGAGCCTATTAGGTCTTCATATCACTTGATCCAGTAATTCCACCTATGGGAATTTATTCTAAAGAAATAAACTCTGAAAGTAAAAAGCTATATGTAGTGTTACAGATAAAATTACAGTGTAATTTATTACAGGGAAAA
Source organism: Tursiops truncatus (assembly GCF_011762595.2). Lineage (NCBI taxonomy): Eukaryota > Metazoa > Chordata > Mammalia > Artiodactyla > Delphinidae > Tursiops > Tursiops truncatus. Next base: position 53,965,933 of record NC_047041.1, on the reverse strand, counting down.
AAACCTAAATGATTGTGATGGTTAGTTTTATGTCAACTTGGCTAAGCTATAGTACCCAGTAGTTCAATTAAACACTAAACTAGGTGCTGCTGTGAAGGTATTTTATAGAAACAGTAAACATCTACATTCAGTTGACTTTAAACAAGGGAGATTATCCTTCATAATCTGCATAGGCTTCACCCAATCAGTTGAAAGACCTCAAGAGCAAAACTGAGGTTTCCCTGCTAAAGAATTCTACTGGTTCTGTTTCTCTGGTAGGACACTGACTGATACAATGGTATTAGGCAAATTATGGAATAACATCTTAAATTTTATAATGAACACTACACAGTAACATGAGGGAAATGTTTATAAGTCAAGAAAAACAAGGCAAACAAATGTAGGTCTACATTGTGATTATAATTATGTAAATAGGTATGTTTACATACAAGAAAAAAGGAAACAAGAGTTTATTCATTTGACTGAAGGAATTGTGCCTGAATTTTAAATTTATTAACAGTATTACAAAATAGTTTGTTAAATAGAGCTCTGTTATTTTTAATGGAATAAAGTTAGTAACATTGTACGTGTTAAGCCTTATTAGAATTGTGGCCCTATAAAGAAATTGGTACTAACCTAAAAGAACTCTGCCAATTTTGAAATGTTGCCTGGGAGAGTACTAAAAAAAAATTTTTTAAGGAAACTTCTGGAAAGCAAATATGCCTAAAAGGGCTTTAATCCAATGCCATTTTTCAGTAACATTTAATTCTTCAACTCAAATAAAATGAAGAAAGACCCAGAATGGCAAAGTAGCTGGCGATCAGCTTAAGAATTTTCCACATCCTTAGCTAGCACCAGGGCATGCATTCAACTTTGACTCAGGTCAGAGATATTTGTACTGGGCACCTAAATATTTAACACAGTGAAGTTTCTTCTCTCCTGGCCTCTCCCAACACCAGACAATGGAAAGGATTCTTGTATGTTTGCTAAACTTGAGTGAAGAAGTCATATGGACCTCAGTTTGAATGCTGGCTCCACTTTCAAATTCATTCAATCAAAAAACATTTATGGCGCTTCCCTGGTGGTGCAGTGGTTGAGAATCCACCTGCCAATGCAGGGGACACAGGTTCAAGCCCTGGCCCAGGAGAATCCCACATGCCGTGGAGTGGCTGGCCTGTGCGCCACAACTACTGAGCCCGCGCGCCTAGAGCCCGTGCTTCTCAACGAGAAGCCACCGCAATGAGAAGCCCACGCACCACCACGAGAGTGGCCCCCACCCGCTGCAGCTAGAGAAAGCCCACACGCAGCAACGAAGACCCAACACAGCCAAAAATAAAAATCAATAAAATAAATAAATTTATTTCTAAAAATGTAAAAAAGGTCTTCCCTGGTGGCGCAGTGGTTGAGAGTCCGCCGGCCGACGCAGGGGACGCGGGTTTGTGCCCTGGTCCGGGAAGATCCCACATGCCGCAGAGCGGCTGGGCCCGTGAGCCATGGCCGCTGAGCCTGCGCGTCCGGAGCCTGTGCTCCGCAACGGGAGAGGCCACAACAGTGAGAGGCCCGCGTACCGCAAAAAAAAAAAAAAAAACATTTCTGGAGTAGCTACTATATGCTAGGAACTGTAACTACAACAGGGAGCAAAAAAAAAAAGATACTTTTTATTTTAAGGAAAGGGGTACTATGTTAAAATTCTTTCTCTTTAAGGTGTCATGCCTTAAAGAAAAATGATTCTCCGGAGCATAGGGTCTAGTAGGGCAGACAGACATTAATCAAATAATGCCATAGAGTAGTGGGTAAGAGTATGAATGCTAAAGTGTTTAAGGGTGAAGTGTACTGATGTCTGCAACTTTTTTTGAAATGCTTCAAAATAAGATGGATTGATGAATAGATTAAGGGATGGATATTCAGTAAAGCAAATATAGTAAAATATTATAGAACCTAAATGAGTATATGAGTGCTCACTAAACATACTCCCATCGTAATATTGTATTATAAAGAATTTTTAAACATACAAAATAGTTGAAAGAAGTGTATTGCTTCAAGAGGAGTCAGCCTAAAGAAGGGATTTTTCTTTTTTAATAAAAAAGTCAGACTTCCCTGGTGGTCCAGTGGTTAAGACTCTGCATTTCCAATGCAGGGGGTGTGGGTTTGATCCCTGGTTGGGGAACTAAGATCCCATGTGCCAAAAAAATTTAAAAAAAAGAAAAAAGTTGAATAAAAAATTCAATCTTTGACAAAGAGTTCTACTTAGATACTACGGATATCCAGAGGCAATCTCAAAACCACTTAAAAACTTTGATTAGTCAATTTAATCAATTTACTCCTCAATATTTATTTGTTTGTTTGTTTTAGCTGACAATGATAGAGAACATTCTACACTCAAGACACTATGCTAAAAGTGCTGGTTCATCTCCTCATTCTAGCACCAAGGGGTGGGGGGTGGTTTGGGCAGTCACTATTTGTCTCTGTCTGTAAAATCTGATTTATTCATCCCTTCTCAGTCTCTCAGGATTAACTAGGATACTGCACAGGGTAGCATCTCGAAAGGTCTCTTCCTACCACACCAGCTTCATCTCATACCATTCACTCTTGCTCCCTACGGCACATCAACCATAATGTCCTGTGTTTAGTTCCTCCATGTTGAGCTAAACCAGTGTTATCCAATAGAAATATAATGCAAGCCACTAACACAAGCTACATAGGTAATCTTAAATTTTCTGGTAGCTATATTTTAAAAGTTAAAAAAGAAAAGTTAAATTAATTTGAAAAAATATTTAACCCAATTTATCGAAATATTAACATTTCAACATATAATCAATATAAAAAGTTAATTACTTTAAATTCTTTTTTTCAGTACTAAGCCTGAAATCTGGTATGTATTTTACACTTACAGCACATCTGTATATGAACCAGCAACATTTCAAATGCTCAGTAACCCCACTGGCTAGTAGCTACCACACTGAACATCAGAGTTCTAAACTGTTACCTACTTTCAGGGCCTTTGTGCACTTAAAATGTTCCCTCTGCCTGCAATGCTCTATACTCCATTCTCTGCATGACTAGTATCTACTTATCTTGCATATCTTATTTTAAAAGTATCATTTCCTCAATGAGGCCTTCCTCTTAGCACTCCAAAATTCTCTGCCCTACTCCTTTATCTTCTGTAGGATTTATCAAAACCTGCAACTACTTATTTGCACATTTAATGCTTTTCTCTTTATTCCCCTCTGGAGTATAAGCTTTATAAGAGCAAGGACAAGGACCATTTCTGTGTTGCTTATGACTGTACTCCTAGTACTAAGCACATGCCTGGCACATAGGAAGCGATCAACAAATATCTGTAGACTAATTAAGGAATAGATAAATAGAAGCACTGTAGAGATGCATTTGGTTTGTATGCATGTGGAGGTGTATATGTTTTGTCCCTACTCTACCAACCCACACATAAGGATATTCTCAGCAGCCATTCCCAAGTGGCCTGGGGCCTTAACAAAGTAGTCAGCTTCAGACAACTCTCTGGCAACTGGCAATGGATAGAAACAACATGATTTTTGGAAAATGAATGAACTGCAAATAGCTTTTAACATTCTCCAAGGAACCAGGATTTTTTTTTTAAGTCAAGGGAAAATGAAGGAAGTGCCACTGGTCAAGGCAGCACCCAAATGTTCAGGAGCCAACACCAGATTTGGAGACAGATGATATAGATTAAAGATTCCAATTTGCAAACTCCCAGCTCTGCTATCATGGACAAGCCACTTAACTTCTTTCCATCTGTAAAAATATGATGCATTAAGGACAGAATTAAATGAGATTGTATACGAAAGTGTTTCGAAAACAGTAAAGCCTAAATATATATTGTCTCTAGCCTGCTTAGGAAACGTGGACTTACAAAAGTGGATCATAATGAATTTTTCCCCTTTGCTCATCTAGTTTCTTGTTTTAAGTTACTTTGCAGATTACATATAGATAACTTCTTGAACTGACCAAGCAAAATGTACCCGGACACCAAACAAAAATATCAGACTCTGGACCAGCCAGGTAATTCCAGATGGGAAAATAATCTTAAATAGAAGAAAATGTTATAAAATAGTAATTCTTTAACAGGTGATTGGGGAACTAAGAGTCCTTCCAACTATACCAAGTCCCTCTCTATCCATGCCCCAACCTGGAAATTTAAATTTTACTCCTCTAGCCCACTGAGAATTGTTTCCATAGTGAAATACTGTTACTGATAGACTATGGGGATCATGGACTATTTTACTATGGAGTAAGGGTGAGGGCAGGGGAGAGAAGAAGATAAAAATATTTTTTAAATAAATAAAAAAACTTAAAAACACTGTCATAAAATATCTGAACTAAGAAGCTGGCATCAAATTTAATACATCTAACAGGAGAAGCCACCACAATGAGAGGCCCGCGCACCACAACGAAGAATGGCCCCCGCTCGCCACAACTAGAGAAAGCCCATGCACAGCAACAAAGACCCAACACAGCCAAAAATAAATAAATAAGTAAATAAATTTATTTTTAAAAATAAATTTAAAAAAATTTAAAACATCTATTTGACAGCTAAGGAAAACGGAGGCTCAGGGTGGTTAAGTGACTTGCCGTAGTTACACAGTAATAATCATAAAAATGTCTTCAAATCCCAACTTGATCTCTCTGCTTCTAAATTTTCTAATCTGTAAAATGAGTATAAAACAGTATCTCTCTTATAGGATTATTCTGAGGAATAAATGAAAAACCAAATGTAAAGTACTTGGCACTGTGAAAGTCCCCAGTAAAAGGTCAGTTGTAATGAGGCTGAGGATGCTGATTTGCTCCTGATGTCATTTATCCCCAACATACAATGAGGCTGGGGGGAGAAGGTGGCTGGGAAACAGGGACATCACTATCCCAAACTCATTTTTTAAGAAGATTAAAAGGGTATAGATGAAATGCTATAATACTTACTGTTGGCTATCTTTCTACAATAAAACTCTGATAGATTTGTTGTTGTCCTTGTTTTACCTTTTATTCTTCTGTATTCTCCATATTTTCTACAAGAATCACATATTACTTTCATAATAAAAGAAACATAAATGTATTTTAAAAACAAACAAGGGGGGTTTCCCTGGTGGCACAGTGGTTGAGAGTCTGCCTGCTGATGCAGGGGACACGGGTTCGTGCCCCAGTCCGGGAAGCTCCCACATGCCGCAGAGCGGCTGAGCCCATGAACCATGGCCGCTGAGCCTGCGTGCCCGGAGCCTGTGCTCCGCAACGGGAGAGGACACAACAGTGAGAGGCCCACGTACCGCAAAAACAAACAAGGGGGTTTGAGTAAAGACATTCAAATTGGAAGAGTAACTATCTGATGCTATTTTAGCTTGCTGGACCCTGGTTACCAACTCCTGGGAAAAAAAATCTATTTAAATGATTAAGGAAAATCCAAGAAAATGCCCACAGAATCTTAGAGCTAAAAGCACTTTTATAGATCACTTAGTCCAAACTCCCAACTAATAGCCAAAATGAGTCAAGCACTTTAAAGCTTATGAATTGCTATGCATTTATCTATGGAGCTCACCTGATCCTCACAACACCAGAAAAGCATAAGAGAGCTACAGTGTATTGGAAGAAGCACAAGCTCAAGAGTCAGAAGGACTTGTCCTCAAACCATAGCTGTGCTGTACAGCCTCAGGCAATTCAATTAACCTCTGTTTTCACTTCTGTAAAATGGACATAAAATAATTCCTGTCTTAGCTAACCCAGGGAGTTGCTGAAAGAATAAAGTGAGATGACATTAGTGGAAGTACTTTGTACACTATCCAAAAGGCCATTCATCGTCTGAGCCTTGCTTTCCTGTCTGCTCTTACCACTCCCCACCTTGCACCCCATCCTCTAAGTGTACTAAACTACTCAGAGTTCCCCAAACATGCTCTCAAGCCTTCTAGCCCTTGTATCTCTCTCTTTCAGAAAGGTCCTCCTTCTCCCTTCTCTTTCTACCTCTCCCCCACTGTCTTGGTTAATCCCTGCTTATCTCTCAAAATCCAACTTAGGTGTCACTTCCATTGAGAAGGCTTGCCAAACCACCCCTATTTCAGGTGAAGTAGATGCCTTTCCTCTGTCTTCACATAGCACCAGTATATATATCCATGTGTCATTTTTTTTCTCAATATAGTACAGTTGTCTACAGACATGTTTGTTTCTCAAATATAAACTTAAAGGTAGGGACAAGGTATCATCTATCTGTTTCTTCACAGCCCATGACAATGCCTGAGGCTTAATATGTGTTTAGCAAATTAAGCGACTTTAGATGACAATTAAAACAGTTTTCATATAATAAGTACCAAAGACATTTATGCAAAATATTATAAGGCAGTACTTTTCAAACTTGGCTGCATAACAGAATCATCTATAACCTTTCAAGAACAGAGATTCCAAGAGATTTTGATTAAGTACACCTGAGATAGAGCCCAGGCAACTGTATTTTTTTTCACATCTTCACAAGTAGTTCAAACGCATAGCCAAAATTAAAAACCACTGCTATACAGAATTGCAGTCATAAAATTACAACAATTGTACCTAACATCTATATAACTTAACATCTTACAATTCATTTTCACATGTTATTCATTTAATCTTCACAACAACCCTGTGAGTTAGGTATTATTTTTATTTTCCAAATGAAGAAACAGAGATTTAAATAAGTTAAGTGTCCAAGTAGGTCTTTGCCTAACTTCAAATTTACTGCTCTTCCTTCTACATCTCTCTCCTTCCCAAGAAAAATGATAAATAATATTGCCATAATATACAAAGTACTATGAGGCAAGGATTCAAATGAGAAAGCCATCAATCCCTTTGTGCAAATCAGGGAAAGAGAGAATAAGGAAAGCTAGGCCTTCAAGATATAGGCAGGCAGATGAGGGTGGAGGCCACACATATACTGTCACTGTCATTTATCACCCCAAAAGATTCAAAAGGCAGATTCTATAAAGGAATGTCCTTGCAGCCTCAGTTAGTACTTACACAGTCTGAAAGGGAAAGGGACACTGGAGAGAACTGGAAGTAGAAAAGTGGAAGAAGAAAGCCCTATAAACAAGAATGAATTTCCCAAGGCTGCATGCAAATTACCACACCCCGACTCCATGAATAAGAGCCAAAACATAATGGACTTTTTATAATTAAGACTTAGATAAATTTTAGAGAATTAATCAATACCAAACAAAATCATATTTATGAGGGATCAATGAACCTCTGGTTCTTCCTTGACTTGTTACTACACTATTCCTAAAGAGGGGATAATCTGGAGGATCCTGGCACATAGAAGATTTCTCCCATCTCAAAGACTAGATGGGAGAGTGGAGGAAGTTATTTATGAGAGATAAAGCTTAACACTAAAGCAGAAAAATGTATTACATTATGTTAATAAATCTACATTGGCAAAGGAAAAATGAATATTCAGGCACAGGTGACTCAGAACATGGATAAAGTCTGATCTCCCAACTTCAGTAAAGAAGTGTTATCCTATAAGTCTGCAATATCATGACCATCTGGCAGAGTTTTATCAGCAGTTATTTTTGGGGGGCTCAAACTGTGGACTTCAGTTGGGATTTCTTAGTGAGAAGAGGTTAGAGAGATTAGAAAGCAATCTAAAAGGACATTTCTAGTGCCCCAAAGTTTAGCCTGATAGGGTTTAAAAGGCAATATGATATAGTGGCAAAAATAAAGTACATTTAGATTCAAAAAAATGTAGTTTTAAACCAATATTTAGTCATTTGCTAATGATGCACCTTTGCGCAAGCCAATGGAAATTTCTATTTCACATGGCTGTTGTGAAGACTGAACAAAACGCACCAAGGAGGGGCTTCCCTGGTGGCGCAGTGGTTCAGAGGCCGCCTGCCAATGCGGGGGACACGGGTTCGTGCCCCGATCCAGAAAGATCCCACATGCTGCGAGCGGCTGGGCCCGTGAGCCATGGCCGCTGAGCCTGCGCGTCCGGAGCCTGTGCCCCGCAACGGGACAGGCCACAACAGTGAGAGGCACGCGTACCACACACAAAAAAAATGCACCAGGGAAAGGTGCTATTCTTTTTCCTAATGAATGATAAATGTAAATCCATGTAAGTCTCTCTTCACCAGTCTTTCTATGCACAAAAAAAGAGAGGAGGCTAAATGAAGAAAGATTTTAACTCTCACAGCAGTACACTTACAAAACATTCCTACACCCGCCATACAGAAAAGTTAAAGCAGCTGGGGTGATGAACATGCCACATAACTGCTGGTATCAGACGGATACAGACTGGAACTGAGGTTTGCCACTTACTTAACAAAAGCTTATACAAGTTCCCTTTGCCAGTCTGAGTTTCAACCTCCTTATCCATGATATAGAGATACTAGCAATCTTCTTACGTGCTTATTTTGAAGATTGGAAAAAATATCTCCCATAGTATCTGGTACATAACAGTTGTTCAATAATGTAAGCGGCTGTTAATAAGTTTACCACCACCTAACAACCAGCTAACAAATTATACTTTTCAAAAGTTTCTTTACATTCAATGTTTTTTCAGTTGCTTCATAGCTGTAAGCTAGTCATAGCAACTGTTACTAACCCTATTTTACAGTTAGGACAAAAGGCACAAAGATAAAATTACTTCCATAAGGTCATGAAGTAATATAGAGACTAAATTAAGGTCTCCTGACTTTCTCTGGGTTTTATTACCCACCCCACCCCAAATTATAACATTAGTCCTTAGGAATTAAAATGAAACAGCATATTCTTTTTGATAAACTTAAACTTCTCTCTTTACTATTTAAAAAAAAAAAGTTTTTTCCCTACTTTCTAGTCATGATTTAGAAAGATAAAAAGGGGGGAAAGGAAAATGCATTAACAACAGAATTGAGAATTATCTCAAATTAGCAACTGCTGATTCTACCTTGATTTTTGTTTTAGTTTTCCCCAATAAAGCCAACAACCTCTTAATTAAAAGATTTTAAAGTCTGCTTATCAAAATGATGCTTGTTTGATAAACGATTCCAAAACTGAGAAAAAAAATCAGAAAGCTTTGTCCCATCTTTATGAGTATGCATCACTTTATCCCTCTATTTAATTTCTTCATTTCCACACTTATCACATCATGTTTTAGTATTTTTAACTCCTTAAGGACTTGAACCACATCCTATGGATATCTGAACATCCTGTCCAAGCATGGGACCTGGCATATGGTAGAGAAGGACTCAACAAGTGTTTACAAATAAATGAATCAACAAATGAAGCCAATCTCCCAGAGGGAAGTTAGGAAAGGAGAAAACTGGATATGGTATCTTAGGGCTAATAAGAAAGTGAAAGAAACAAAACATTTTAAGAGCTTCACAAGGAAGAGAAACCTTTGTGTGGAGTCAAACAGGCCCTTGTATGGCTTTAAGCATCACTAGAGAAAGACAAAAACCACAGGAGATCAGGAAGAGATAGTTTCAAGTTAAAAGGATCAAAATTAGGGTGCTTATTTAAACTTGCAAAACCACTTGCAAGTTCCCAAGAAACAATCCTGGCCTAGGATATTTTAAGTGCAATTTTAAGGTCCTGGCTGAAAGAAAAAAAAAAAAAAATCCTCCAGGCTTCAGTGGAGAAAGACATATGTAAAAGGGAAGAAAAGCTCAATCTAAAATAAATCCCCCAAAATGTTAGAATCCACTTGGCTTTGCATATTGGAGTGTGGTTCCTCTTCCTACTGAGAACTATTCTTGAATAAACCCCCAACGTAGCAGCTGGCAATAAATGGGATTAAATCATTTTTATATTATTCATTCAACAAATATTTGAGTGCCTGCTATATACAGTCACTATTCTAGGCCTTGGGATTAAAGCAGTAAATAAAACAAAATTCTCTGCTTTCAGGAAGCTTTCAATCAAGTGGCAAAAATAGATGATATGGAATGGAATGGAGTATAATAGGATAGGATGGAATGGAATGGAACAGAATGGAATAGATGGAATGGAATGTCAGGCAGTTTGTACCCTGGAAGAAAAAGGAGGGAGCGGGGAGGAGGGGAGGTGGCAAGAAGCTGGTCTTACCAAAAGCAGATCTTTTAACCCAGTGATTCTCAAACTTTAGCAAGTGTCAGAATCACATGGAGGATGTGTTAAAGCAAATATTTGGAGTCCCCAACCCTAGAGTTTTTCATCTGTAGGTCTGGAATGGGACAAACAACTTGCAATTCTAACAAATTTCCAGATTGTATTGATGCTGCTGGTGCAGAGACCACACTTGGAGCTAATTATTCTAATCCAAAGAATTAGGTAACCTCTAACTCATGGGTCTTGACTTGCGTCTTTATTCATACATTCATTTCAAACACTTATTCACTGCCAGAAGCTTTGCTAGGCACTAGGACTAAACAGATCCTGCCCTCAAGAAATTCACAGGTTCATGGAAAAGACAGGCACAAACTCAAATATTTGCAATAGAGAGCTATAGAGACCTCTAAGAGTGGTCTGTACATGAGCCAGAGGGTGGAAGAGCAACTCATTCTATGGAGGTAATAGGAGGAGAAACTAAGGGACTACTTCCCAGAGGTCCAACAAGCACTTCTCCACAGGCAGGTACAGGGTGGCATTCCAGGCAGAAAGAACAGCACATGCAAAAGCAGAGATGAGAAGAGAGTGGCAAGGGAGTTATAGAAAGTGAGGCTGCAAAGGCTGGCAGTATTCTAATCTCTGAGAGCTTCTTACTCATGTCAAAGTGTATAAAATTTTATCTTTAGGCAATGACTAGTCGGGGTGGGGATAAATCACTGGGTTTTGTTTTACAAAGATCTCTCTGGATACACAGTGCCCTCCTTTTAGAAAGCACTCCTTCCTCCAAACCTAGCACAGGGCCTCATAACATGTGCTTAGTAAATGTATACTGAATTGAACTGAACAAGCTCTTTGTCAAGTGCTATTTTATAGATGAGAAGCAGGTCACCACCTTCCCTGAAGGACTCACTTTGGCCAGGACAAGACCTGAAAAACAGGTCCAGCAGCCTCAATTATTGCACACTACTCCCTGTACAACTGGAGTAGAGACTAGGGAAAGCCTTCATTGTTTACGTGTCTACCTCACCCACTAGACTTTGAGCTCTTTGAAGATAGGGAGTGTCTTAATAGATTCTAAATCCCCATAGCCCTAGCAGGAGACCTGAAACACAGCTCTCCAGACTCCAGTAATGTTGGGTAAATGAATGACTGAATAAGCAAATTTACCAGATAGACCCATGAGCTAATGTAGGTAAGCTTCAGTGAATGTTTCAGGGTCCATCATTCCAAAACCCTTTCTGAGAAGCAGAGTTTCTAGTTGAGGTGAGGTGGATTTCATATGCACCTGATTTAGGATTTCCCAAATAGGAACAAAAAAATGTTACAAGTGCTGTGGTAGAAATCCTACCAGGCCTCTGAGGGACCCAGTGAGAAAGTTTGGCCTGAGAGGAGTATGGGGGCGGATGCCAGCAAAGACTTCACACTAGGGGTAGTGGGGTGGGGGGATGCTTCAGTAGAGTCTTGAAAACTAAGTCGGTGGTAGACATCTGCCTGTTTCTAGGGCACAAGAGCAAACTCCTGGAACTTTAAGACTGGAAGTCACCTGCTCAAGGTCACACAGGAAGTAGATGAAGTCATAAGGTAAGACCAAGGAGGAGGCATCTGTGTACTGTTGACTCCTGTTTTCTCCTGATAAAGTTGAGAGAACCCAAAGACACAGTAGGCAAAATTAAAGATTTTTCTCAGGAACAGCTCTTAAAATAAAGGCTAGACTAGTGGATTCGAATTTTTATTGGTAACCATAGTACTAATCCTTCCCTTCACCTTTCACAGTTCGGGGGGGCAGGGAGGGGAGCATAAGACAGTTACCCAAAGGGCTTAACAAACAACAAGCTCTTTGCTCCCAACACCCACAAACACCCAAAACTTCCCAAGCATTCTTCCAAAACACTCCCGGTAATGTTTGCTGTGAAAATATTCAATACAGTAAAGACTATAATAATCATGTCTTTTGAAATGGAATAATGAACATAAAGTAACTCCAATTCTCCTTTCCCCGTTTAGTTTTTAACTCCACATGTTACAGAGTATTCCCGGGGTGGGGGAGGGGCAGCACAAGTCAAGCACTATCCACTCGTATTTTTCAAGGAGTTCAACTCTATAGGTGATTCCCCCCCACGGCCTGGACGGGGTGATTTTTTCGTGCACAATGAATCTGACGCCGCCTTGCTAGGCTTTCCCGTCGCGGGCCAGGGTTAGGATCGGAGGACCACAAAGTTCGGGAGGGAGTCGCTCCCGGGGCCGGACCTGTCGGATCTCCCGTCCCCTCCCCTGCCCCTGTCCTCCCCCGGGCCGCTCAGGGCCCCAGGCGTCCGAGACCGGCGGCTGCGCCGGTTAGTACACAGGGGGCCTTTGTTGGTCCGACAGAAGCGGCCAGCCTCGCAGGGGCCGCCCCCGCCTCGCCTCACCTGGCGCCCCCGTCCAACCGGCCCCACCGCGGAGAATGAATGGGCCCCAGCGCCCCACCCCGCGCCGCCCCGGCCCCACAGCCAGGGGTACCGGGCGGGAGGCCGGCTCTCACCTTCCGCGCACGTTCGGCTCGACTCGGCTCCTCCTCCTTCTCCTGCTCGGAGGCGGCGGCCGAGCCCGGGAGTGAGCGCGCGAGTGCACTAGGGGACGCTTCACTTTCTCCCTCCCGCCGCCGCCGCCGCCGCCGCTGCTCTCTCGGCGCCTCCCCACCCCGCTCGCGCCGGGGAATCCCTCAGGACCGGGCGGGGGTGGGAGGGTGGTCAGCGACCGTGGGGGGGAGTCGGATAGGGGGGAGGCGGAGGGAGCTAGGCGACTCGGCTGAGGGGGGTGCGTGCTCCCAGGGTCAGAGATGTGAGGAGCTCGGGTGGCCTCTGGGGGAGGAGGTGGGGAGACAGAGAGTTCTTTGAGGGGCTCTCGCGAGCGCGGGGCTCCTTGAAAGAGGGAATAAGAGTCTGAGGGAAAGCTTCTGTGGAGTAGGACAGCAGAGCCGGGGAGGGAGGGGGCGGGTAGGCGCGACAGACGAGCAGAGGGGGAGGGGGGAACCGTGAGGGGGCGTCTACGGTGCTGCCGACACCTTGGACTCTAGCTGCAGCTGCAGCCGCTGCAGGGCCGCCTCCCCAACCTAAGCCGAGCTATTGTACGCCGGCCCCCGGGCCGACCGCCTCGCCCACCGGCCCCCGCCCTTTCCCCCGCGAGGCTTAGGCGCCGGCGTTGCCCGGCTCGGCCCGCCTCCCGCAGGTGGGAGGGGGCGGGGAGGGCTGGACAGACCTACGTGAGCGAGGCCAACCGGGGTGGGGGGGGCGGGAGCAAGCTCCTCGAATGACGTCATCGGTGCATGACGCAAGAGGCTGGGGAATCACCCGGCCGCCGCGTGACGTCATTGCGCCCGCGTCTCACCTCGAGCCCCGCACAGTATACAGGGGCAGGCTCCTTGGACGCGGGAAGGCTTTGGGACGGTTTCTTGGGGCGTTAGTGGTGTGTCGAAGAAGATGTCTCACCCCCCAGTCTTATTGTCCTCTTCAGGTTATAAAGCACCACGGCATCTGCTTGCTCTTTGCCAAGCGCTGAATTTGGAAACTACCCCATCTCCTGGGACCTCAGAGCCAGACATTTATACTGTTTCTTTTTTTTTGGAGGGGGTAAGGGGGTAAAGAAATGATAATGGAGGTTTAAACTGCTGTTACAGACAGAAAAGAATGGGCTTCTTTTCCCGCTTTTCTCCTACCTGAAGGCTACATTCAACGCAAACCTTTTTCCTGAGCTCGGGTTCTGTATTTCCCAGTGCCTCTTCTATTTTCCAATGCAGTGCTTCCATACCCCACTGTACCTCAAATTCCACATGACCCAAACTGAAACAACATTAGTGACGAAGGGTTTGGAATCAGATTGCTTTGCTTCAAATTCCAGCTATACAAATGTTAGTGACAGGACCTTAACATTTCTAAGCCACAATTTCTCTATATGAGTGTATCCTTAACTTGATCTCTTTAAGCCTCAGTTTTACCATAATAATAGCAAGTGCAATTTAGCATGTATTAAGCCCTTTGAAATGTTGGCTATTCCTACTACGTTTTTCCCCCAAGCTTGCAACTCACGTTACTTTCTGGTCTTAGAGAACGGACTGCCATCCAGCAGTCCACTGACCCAGAAACCTGAACATAGCCCCCCATTCTTCCTCTCTCAACACTCTTATCAAATTGGTCACCAAGTCCTAGCCCTTCTCTTCACTCACTACCATCACCTAGACAAATGGAGCAGCTTTCAGTCTCTCCAGATTCAACCCATTCCTACTGGTGACCAGAATGCCCTTTTAAAACCACAGATCTGATGTCTTCCCCTGTTTAAATACTCTGAAAGGGTTTTGTTGCTTTCAGGATAAAATCTAAACTCCTTAACTTGGCACTGTACAACCTTGGTGCTTACACCAGCCTTTCTAGCTTCATCTCACATGGTATATCTTTTGTTCCAGCCACACTGAAATGATACTTAATGTTCTTTGAACACACATTTCTTCATGTATCTAGCCCTTCTCTCTTTATCTCACTGGCCAACACCTATTCATTCTACAAAGCCCAGCTCAAATGTCCTTTTCATTTGTTCATTAAACTAATATTTCTTAAGTTTCCCTGAGCCTTCACAATGCTGTAATCTTATAATACTTCCATGCCTTTAATGGCATGTAGCAGACAGCATAGTAACTTTCTTTGTGTATCTGATGCCCTGAGCTCCTTGAGAGCAAGTCATATTCCTATCCGTACTATCCATATCCCCAGTATCTAGAATAGTGCCTGACATATAGTAAGAATCAGTGTTATTAAAATGTATTTAATAAATGCTCACAAAGTACTTACCTTGTGCCAGATACTGTTCTAAGCACCCTCTCTTTTAAACCTCTAACAACCCTTTGAGATAGACTACTGTTATCCCCCCATTTTATTGGTGAGGAAACTGAGGTACAGAGGGGTTAAGTAACTTAACCCAAGATCATAACCCAGTAAATTAATTCTAATCTAAACTGTATTTGCATGGTCTCGGTGGTGGGCAGAATAATGGCTCCCTAAAAATGTTCACATCCTAATCCCCAGAGCCTATGAATATATTACCTTCAACGACAAAAGGGATTTTGCAGGTGTGATTAAATTAAAGATCTTGAGATGAGGAGGTTATTCTGGATTGTCCAGGTGGATTCAGTGTAATCACAAGGATCCTTAAACGTGGGAAAAGTAGGCAGAAGAGTGAGGAAGAGGTAGATGAGACTACGTAAGAGGTCAGATGTGAGATGTGATTCAATGTGAGGAGCACTCCATCCACCTTTTGAAGACAGAGGAAGAGAGCTACCAACGAAGGAATAAAAACAACTCCAAAAGCTGGAAGAGGCAAGAAAACAGATTGTTCCTTGGAACCTCCAGCAAGGAACAGAGCCCTGCCAACACTGTGATGTTAGCCCAGTGATACTAATTTCAGACTTCCGGACCACAGAACTGTAAAATAATGAATGTTTGCTGTATTAAGCCACTACAGTTGTGATAGTTTGTTACAGCAGCAATAGGAACCTGACACAGTCTCAAGTCAAGGGTGACTGCTTATGCTAACACGTGGGAAGGGCTCCTTGTTAGAGGTGCCAGATTCTCAGTTGCATCCACCCAAATGTCTCCATCCCAGGCCTCATCCCACTCCCCACAGGAACGCTGACTTTAGCATAAGAGAACAGTCAAGCGGTCTCTGAAACCGCAACTATTACATTCTGGGCCTGATTTTCAGCACAATCTGCTCTCTAGCTGCTGGAAAAGAGGGTTTTAAAAAAACCTTCCATGTAGGTCTTCTGGATCTCATACATGTCCTGAATTGATAGGTGGATGACCTGAGCCTGAATTTCTCTTTCTTCAGGGCTTTTAAGATAGTTCCAGTCAATTCCATGAATTATAATTAACATTACTCCCATCCCATTCAAGTGCTAGAGCATGCATTCTCAATAATGACAATATCAACCTCCAAGGAAGTGAAAACTTGTTCTTAGTTGGGCAAAACGCATCTTAGATTTTATAATGGTTTGTGTCCTCCAAAGCTCAACCCTCTTTGACAAAATCTTATTCCTTAGCATTTCATTTCCCTGGCTAGGGATAATTTATTGAGTTATAATTGATATACAACATATTATTCATTTTAGGTGTACAACATAATGATTTAATACATGTATATATTATGAAATGATTGCCACCATAAGTTGTTAACATCCATCACCATATACAGTTACAATTTTTGTTTCTTGTGATGAGAATTTTTAAGACATACTCTCTTAGCAACTTTCAAATATGCAAAACAGTATGTTTAACTATAGTCACCATACTGTACATTACATTTCCCAGACTTATTTATAACTGGAAGGCTGTACCTTTTGATCACCTTCACCTCTTTTGCCCACCTCCCACCCAGAATACTTTAACTTAATTTAATTTTTCTCCCTAGGGGGACAATATTTTTTTAAATGGCTGAGAATCCCTGTGCTAGAGCTACTACATAATCTGGTGTATTCCTTCCACTTGTACTTCCAGTCTTCCACAGGTGAAGAGTTTAGTCGTTGTGACTGCACAGCCTATCAGGGGTTATCACTGCTCAACTTATCATCAACAGCAGAGTCCTTGTTGCCATCTGGTCAGTGAGTGATTCAGTTCCAGAATCCATCCTGAGGGTGTTCACTCTGAGGTCACTCCTGGTATCAGCTAACTAAGTTTAGATTTCCCAAAAAGCACAGCCTAAGATAAATACTTGGGTTCAGGTAGTTTATTTGGGAGGTGATCCTAGAAAACAGAAATGAGACAGGGGGAAGGGAAAACCAATGTAGAGTCTGTTATTGAGGGTCTCACTTCTGCCATAACCTCAGAGAAACATATAGAATGTCTCCCAGATTAGAACCATCTGAGAGGACTTCCCTGGTGGCTCAGTGGTTAGGAACCTGCCTGCCAATGCAGGCGACAGGGGTTCGAGCCCTGGTCCAGGAAGATCCCACATGCCGCAGAGCAACTAAGCCCGTGAGCCACAACTATTGAGCCTGTGCTCTAGAGCCCACGAGCCACAACTACTGAGCCCACGTGCCACAACTACTGAGCCCACGTGCCACAACTACTGAAGCCCGCGCACCTAGAGCCTGTGCTCCGCAACAAGAGAAGCCACGGCAATGAGAAGCCCACGCACCGCAACCAAGAGTAGACCCTGCTCGCCGCAACTAGAGAAAGCCCATGCGTAGCAACAGAGACCCAACGCAGCCAAAAATAAATTAATTAGTTAATTAATTTTTTTTAAAAAAAAGAGGGCTTCCCTGGTGGCGCAGTGGTTGAGAGTCCGCCTGCCGATGCAGGGGACACGGGTTCGTGCCCCGGTCCCGGAAGATCCCACATGCCGCAGAGCGGCTGGGCCCGTGAGCCATGGCCGCTGAGCCTGCACGTCCGGAGCCTGTGCTCCACAACGGGAAAGGCCACAACAGTGAGAGGCCCGCGTACCGCAAAAAAAAAAAAAAAAAAAAAAAAGAACCATCTGAGAGATGAGAGCTTTTATCCACAGGCTTCCATCCCTATTTGAATGATGATTGCCCCCAGGGCTGTTGACTCCCAAGGACCTTGTGACTTTGCTTGCAGGGCTACAGGTATCAGAGAAGGTCCTAAGGCAGAATAAGGAAAGATGTAAAGTGTATACTTGAGGTGACACACTAGCACCATGAGGAGAGTTGGAACTGTTTTCCAAAATTTCAGCTGAAATTAGATGTGGGTTAAAGGAATGTGACAAGTACCAGAGAGATCTGCCACAGACTAAGTGGGTTTCTTTTATAGTTTCACATTATAAAACCAACTTTAGTAGATAACACCAAACCTATGTTCCAAAATAATTGAACCAATTTACACTTCCACCAGCAATGAGAGTTCCAGCTGTTCCACATGCTCACCAGTACTTGGCATTATCAATCTTTATTATTTTAATCATTTGGTGGGTAGGTAGTGATATCATATTATGTTTATCTGCATTCCTTTGATTACTAATCAGGTTGAAAACCTGTTCATAAGTTTGTTGGTCATTTGGATATCCTATTTTGTGAAGTGTCTGTTCAGATCTTTTGCTCAAGTTTTTAATATCAACTTTATTGGAGTATAAATTACATGTGATAAAAATACACCTATTTTAAATGTTTAGCTTGATGATTTATGACAAATGTTTATTCCTTGTAACCACTACCATACCCTTTCTGACCCAGAAAGTTCCCTTGTGCCCCTTTACTGTCAATCCCCTACCCCCTGCCCCACCCTGGCAACCAATGATCTGCTACCACTGTAACTTAATTTTGCCTATTCTAGAATTTCATGTAAATGGAACCGTATGTACTTCTTTGTGTCTAGTTTCTTTCACTCAGCATAATGTTTTTGAGATCATCCATGTTGTTCATGTGTCAGTCGGTACTTCCTTTTTATTGCTGAGTAGTATTCCATTGTATGGATACACTACCACTAGTTTATCCATTTAACTGTTGATGGGCATTTCAAGTTTTTGGCTATTATGAATAAAGCTACTATGATCATTCATGTACAAGTCTTTATGTGGATATATATTTTCATTTCTTTTGGATATGAAATGAATGGGTTGTAGAATGAATGCATATTTAACTCTATAAGAATTGCTAAATTGTCTTCCAAAATAGTTATACCACTCAGTGTCCTTTTCACATGTCCCCATCTTTCTTTGAGCACTTCCTTGCTTTTTGGCCCAAGATGTTCCAGGCTCTTCTTGCACTTTCTTTGACCCAGTCCTCAAATAAGTCATGTCTCCAAAGAGTTCTTATTCCTTTCATTGAAGAACAGTATTTACAAGCCAAGATCTATGCACTAGCTGAGTTCATTACTGGGGAGAGTCACTGTTCCCAGGTGCTCTCGGTATATATAAGACTCCAAGCAGACTCACTCTCACTCTCCTTCTGGCCTTTGAAAAGCATGGCACCAGGAATTCTATAGCCACAAGGAAATGAATTCTGCCAACAACTTGAGGGAGCTTGGAAGCCTCTGATGATAATGCAAACTGTCAACACCATGTTTGTAGCCTTCTGAGACCCCGAGGAAAGGACCTGCCTAAGTCGTCCACAGACTTCTGACCCACAGAAACTAAGATGATAAATATGCGTTGTTTTAAGCCACAAAGTTTGTGGTAATTTACTGAGCAATAGAAAACTAATACAGGAGGGGTAGGAAAGAAAGCTCCACCAGTTAAAGGCACTCATGAAAGTTTGGGAAGGCAGAAGTGAGGCAGAGGTCATCTTCTTGCTGCCTTGGCTACTGCTGCTGGAAAGAACAGTTATGGAGACTTTGGGTTTTTCTGTAACAGTATCTCAGTGGCTACTCACTAACTTTGTGCTTATCTCGAGGTAGTTGTTGTCGCAGCAGCAGCAGCATCCTGACCCCTCAGTTGTATATTCTTGAAAATCAGTAGTTCCATTGGTGGGCTTCTGATCCCCTTGCTCCCTAATTGTACAAAAGGTGGCAGTTCCACTGGCAAGTCAGTTTGGCAGTGTTGTTCTGAGAGTTATTCCTGAAGGTCCAGCCTGTAACTTACTCCTCCTAAATTTGCAACAACTTTAAAAGTACCTCATTTTTCTTTAAACCGTTTTCTACTAACAGTAGCTTGGGCGCTTTTTGTTTCCTGAATCTAAAGCTTACTGATATACCCATCTTTGCTTGAGCTAGTTTAAAAGGCTTCCTGTTGCCTGTAGCCAAGTGATCCCAATCTAAGATACCAATGAGGCCACTAAAATTGATGGTTGCAACAAGCAGGTGAGGGGAACTGAGGAGTTCAGTGAGGCAAGGCTAGGGCTAATTCATTCAACCAACACATCTCATCCCCTGCTCTTTGTTGGGGCCTGGAAATAAAGAGATGGATCATGAATACCCTTGCCCTCAAAGAGCACAAAATCTAGTGGGGAGACAAACACATATATGAATAAGTCATAGTACAACATGTTATGACTTGTAAAGGAATTAGTTAAATGTAGTGAGAGCCCAGAGAAGACAACAATAATTCTGCCTCCCCAGGGGTATTGAGATGGCCTTTGAGCTGGGTCTCATAGGATGAGTGAGTCTAAAAAGAAGGAAGAGAAAAAAGACCCACTACCCACAAGCCTTGCTGAACCCAGAGTAAGTCAGTCACTTTCAATTCATCATTCCATTTAACCTTCACAACATCCCCATATATAGGTATTATCTCTTTTTAATAAATAAGCTGGGCCCCAAAGGTTAATAATTTGACAGTGTCACACAACTGAATATAACAGGAAACAGTCCATAGGATCTACTGTAGAAAATGGATAAAAATATAGCATAAAATATTTATTTCAGGGTATGAAATCATTTGAAGAATCATTGGGAATGCTAAAGATAAAGACTCCAGGCTGAGCTTTCAGGAGTGACTCCCAAGTCCTACTGGTGGGAGCCACCAACGGAGCTGTTGCCCTCCCACAGAAGCCTCTCTTAAGGCTGCTGGCTCCAGAACCGTGCCATCTCCTGCAGTTCATACCAGCACAAATGGTTACCTTGTGTCCTGCCTCTCTCCCCACTTAACTCAGTTCCAAACCCAAGTCTTGCTAGGATACATCTTATTTGTGAATCCTAGTTGGAAACAAGTCTAGGAAATGTGATTTGGTTTTCCAGCCTCCAGTACAGGAAGACATACCAGAAGGCAGCTGCATGGGATGTTGAATAAATCAATCCATAATTTCTGCCACATTTAGTTTGATAGGCTCAAGAATATTGATTCAAAAAAACAGTAAAATGGGGACTTCCCTGGTGGTCCAGTGGTTAAGACTTCGCACTCCCAGTGCAGGGGGCCTGGGTTCGATCCCTGGTCAGGGAACTAGATCCCACATGCCGCAACTAAGAGCCCACATGCCGCAACTAAAGATCCCGTGTGCCACAACTAAGACCCAGTGCAACCAAATAAATAAATATATATATATATTTTTAAAACACTAAAATGATTAATAATGCCAATCATGTGGACATTCTTATATACTACCGGTGGAAGTGTAAACTGACATACACTTATTGGAAGTTACTTTGAAAGCATCTAATAATATTTAAAGCATGTATCTACTATGGCCCAGCAACAGCACTTTTAAGATTCTATCCTACCAAGGGAAAAAAAAATAGGAGAAATACATGAAGTTGAAGAATGTTTACTGCAGTACTGTGACTACATAAATCTGGAAACAACCTAATATCCATCAATAGGTGACTAATTAATCGAATGATACATCCATACAGCAGAATACTATACAGGCATTAAACAGAATTAAATGGATCTGTATGTACTGCCCTAAAAAGATGTCCTTTATTGTTGTTGAGTGCATAAAAACAAGCTGTAAGAAATTTGTATAATATAATCTCATTTTTTGTTTTTTAAAATGAAGGTAAATGATATATCAGTATAAGTATAGGAAAAATTGCTAGTAGTGCTTACTCTTGGGAATTGGAAAGGGGACGGTAGGGGGACTGGACTTTTACACACTTTATATAATTTTTTAAAGCTGAGGATTATAGGTAAGATTTGCTTTTCTTGGTTTAATTTTCAGTATTTTTCTTATATATATATGTGGGGTGTGTGTTGTGTGTCTTTGAAACTTTTTTCAAAGGATAATCTAATACATTTTAAAATTTTTTAATTGAAGTATAGTTGACATAATATTATGTTAGTTTCAGGTATACTACATAGTGATCTGACAATCAAATACATTACAAAATGATCACCATGACAAGGCCAGTAACCACCTGTCACCATACAAATTATTACAGTATTATTCACTATATTCCCTATGCTGTATATTACATCCCAATGAGCTATTTATTTAATAACTGGAAGTTTGTATCTCTTAATCCCCTATCACTTATTTCGCCCCACTTCCCCACTTCTGACAACCACCAGTTTGCTCTCTGTATCTGTAAGTCTGTTCCTGTTTTGTTTTTTTGTTTGTTTTGTGTTTTGAGATTCCACATATAAGTGCAATTATACAGTATTTGTCTTCCTCTGTCTGACTTATTTTGCTTAATTTAATACCCTCTAGGTCCATTCATGTTGTTGCAAATGGCAAGATTCCATTCTTTTTTATGGTTGAGTAATATTTCATTGTGTATATATACCACATCTTCTTTATCCATTCAGCTATCAATGGACATTTAGGCTACTTCCTAGAAATAAAAATAAAATCTGAAAGGTGTGGTTCTCCAGATGGTTCTCCTGATTCTCCAGGTAGGTAGAAAGATCCATGCTGAGACCCAAATCTGCAGGGTCAGTAAGAGTTAATCTAGCTTGACTCTGCCCTGCTGGGTAGAGGAACAAGTCGGGGATGATATGCATTTGAGAATTGAGTGAACATCTGCAAGTCCGTGGAGGGGAAGGTGTGCCCAGGTCCTTATGTCTCCATAGAGATGAGTCTGCCTTAAGGCCTAGGCATGGTAATAGGCCCTAGGGTTATGAAGATAAGTAATATAATCCTTGTTCTCAAAATGTTTACTGCCCAAAGAACAATAATACCAATGAAAATTTATATCTGAAATCATAATTTTTACATAGATCTGTATAGCCCTTAACAATTTACAAAACACTTTTCTTCTCCCTTGATTCTCTCAACAGCCCTGTGAAGGAGCCATGGCAAGAGTCATGTCCGCATTTCACAGATGAGGAAACCGAGGCCCAGAAGAGAAAGTGACTCATTCAAAGTGCATATACCAACTGCATTTTACCAACTGCTTTTATAACCATTAATTAGTTCACTAGGGACAAAGCCAGGCCTAAGAGAAGGGCATGGGGAGAGTGGTACTGGGCTCCAGTACTGTGTGTAGTGTGTTCCGGTGATGCAGCCCATTCAGCTGCTTGATCCAAGAATTCCATCCAACTCAACAACATGTACGGGGCCCGTTATGCTCTGTTCCAAAGGACAAGGCTGTTCAGCCATCAGTATGAGAACAAAAGGATCTCTACCTTGCTCTGTCCTCTGACTGTTAGTCCTACAGTCCTGTGTTATTTTGCATTTTCTGACTTTGCACTAGTGTTCACATTGTTGTATTCAAGTGTTTTGTTTTGCTTCTCACTAGAGTATTAATCCCCATAATGGTAAGCATGCTTAATTATTTGGTGTCTTCTAAGACTGTGTCTCTCTCTTTTGTTACTTTTTTCAGCTGCCACCTTCAGTAAAACTACAATTTATACATGTAATGGAAACAAGTTTTATAAAACAGTACTTATCCTTAATCTGAGCAATGTACCCTGATATTTTGTATTGTATTCTATAGAATTTCACTTTTTACTAGTCTCTTAAATATAATCCAGGGTTGGATTCCGGAACAGAAAAAACATTAGTGAAAAACAGGTGCAAGCCAAGTAAAATCTATAGTTTAGTTAATAATATTGTACCAATGTTAATCTCTCAGTTTTGGTAAATGTGCCATGGTTATGTAAGATGTCAACATTTTAGGGGAAGCTGGGTGAAAATATGTAGAAACTTTCTGAAGTATCTTTGCAACTTATCTGTAGATCTGAAGTTACTCCAAAAGAAAAAGTTTATTAAAAAAA
Source organism: Tursiops truncatus (assembly GCF_011762595.2). Taxonomy (NCBI): domain Eukaryota; kingdom Metazoa; phylum Chordata; class Mammalia; order Artiodactyla; family Delphinidae; genus Tursiops; species Tursiops truncatus. Next base: position 53,942,335 of record NC_047041.1, on the reverse strand, counting down.
AATACCAAATGTGTGGGGTAGGAGGTGGTGAAACAGGTGAAGCGGGTCAAAAGGTACAAACTTCCAATTATAGAATAAATTAAGTCGTGAGGTATAATATACAGCCTGATGACTGTGGTTAATAACACTGTATTGTATATTTGAAAGTTGATGAGAGAGTAAATCTTAGAAGTCCTCAATACAAGAAAAAAAATGTATAACTACATATGGGGATGGATGTTAACTAGACTTATTGTGGTGATCATTTCACAACATATACAAATACTACAACATATACAAACACATTTCACACCATATACAAATATCATTATACATGTATCATTTCACAACATATACAAATACATTGTGTTGTATACCTGAAACTAATATGTTATATGTCAATTATACCATAATAATAAATGAATAAATAACTTACATAACATGAAAAATAAAAAGTTCTAGCTTGACAATTTAAACTGATTTCGTGACCCACTAATGGGTTGCAATCCACACTTTGAATGTTGTAGGTGTTTGCTATCATTTTATTTATTTATTTACTCTCTTTTTTTTAAGATAGATTTTATTCATTTTATTTATTTATTTTTGGCTGCGTTGGGTCTTCGTTGCTGCACGTGGGCTTTCTCTAGTTGCAGCAAGTGGGGGCTACTCTTCATTGTGGTGTGTGGGCTTATTGCAGTGGCTTCTCTTGTTGTGGAGCACGGGTTCCAGGCTGGCGGGCTCAGTAGTTGTGGCTCACGGGCTCTAGAGCACAGGCTCAGTAGTTGTGGGGCCTGGGCTTAGTTGCTCTGTGGCATGTGGGATCTTACAGGACCAGGGCTCGAACCTGTGTCCCCTGCATTGGCAGGCAGATTCTTAACAACTGCACCACCAGGGAAGCCCTTGCTATCATTTTAAATAATGCTAGTGGGAATAGTTGTGGTGATCTATGAAAGCCCATGATCGTTCTTTCTCTGACTCTCATCTCTCCCACAGCTGACCTCTCTCCCAGTCCTTGGCCTTGTCTATCTTGTCTTATGCTCATTTTTGTCTATATGGCCTATCTTTGAAGGGGTCTCCTTGCCTGACTCATCTGTGGGCCTTCAAAGGGATACATGATATATATTTGTTAAATAAATGTCTGAAGGAATAGCTGTGTTTCAACACCCTTGCTTGGGAATTTTTCTGCCTCTTCAAATTGTAGGAAATTTTTGTGTATACATAGAAATCTAGTATAAAATCTTTTCTGAAAGCTTTATGTGAAACAAAGATTTCCAAACCTGGCAGAAAGCCTTTTCTGACAAACAACTTCATGACCATCTTTGGGACTTCCTTTTTTTTTTTTTTTTTTTAAATTGGGGCATAGTTGTTTTGCAGTGGTGTGTTACTTTCTGCTGTACAGTGAAGTGAATCAGTTATATGTATATATATATCCACTCTTTTTTGGATTTCCTTCCCATTTAGGTCACCACAGAGCATTGAGTAGAGTTCCCTGTGTTATACAGCAGGTTCTCATTAGTTATCTATTTTATACATATTAGTGTATGTATGTCAATCCTAATCTCTCAATTCATCTCACCTCCTCATTCCTCCCTTGGTGTCCATATGTTTGTTCTCTACGTCTGTGTCTCTGATTCTACCTTGCAAACAGGTTCATCTGTACCACTTTTCTATGTTCCACATATGGAACTTTCAATAACAAAGGAAGAACAGCTCCTCTGAAAAAGGTTTTAAAGTTTTTTAAACTTTTATTATTATTTTATTTCACAAGTGACACGCATTCACTACTGGAAAAAAAAATAATAAAAATGGATGAAGGGCTTCCATGGTGGCACAGTGGTTGAGAGCCCGCCTGCCAATGCAGGGGACGTGGGTTTCAGCCCTGGTCTGGGAAGATCCCACATGCCACAGAGCAGCTGGGCCCGTGCACCACAGCTGCTGAGCCTGCGCTCTGGAGCCTGCGAGCTACAACTACTAAGCCCACGTGCCACAACTACGGAAGCCCGTGTGCCTAGAGCCCGTGCTCTGCAACAAGAGAAGCCACCACAATGAGAAGCCCGCGCACCACAACGAAGAGTAGCCCCCACTTGCTGCAACTAGAGAAAGCCCGCGAGCAGCAATGAAGACCCAGTGCAGCCAAAAATAAATAAATAAAATAAATTTATTTTTTTAAAAAATGAATGAAAATTAAAAATGAAATTCTATAAGGTCACCTATAATCCCACCATAAATAGCTATTATTAACATTTTAGTGTATAACCCCTTTTCTATCATATACATGTAAACACATATACCTTTTTTTTTTTTTTTTTTGCGGTAAGTGGGCCTCTCACTGTTGTGGCCTCTCCCGTTGCGGAGCATAGGCTCCGGACGCACAGGCTCAGCAGCCATGGCTCACGGGCCTAGCCGCTCCGCGGCATGTGGGATCTTCCCGGACCAGGGCACAAACCCGTGTCCCCTGCATCGGCAGGCGGACTCTCAACCACTGCGCCACCAGGGAAGCCCAAACACACATACTTTTAAAATAAATGGTGATATTATTCATACAATTTTAGAGGTATCTTTGCTCAGGCTGTTCCCTCATCCCGGAATGCATTTCCTCCTTTCTGTTCTTCATCTGAATATTTCCTGCTCATCTTTCTAGACTCAACACATGCTAACACCTCTGGGAAGACTTTTCTCGCCCTCTCTTCTTTCTTCTACCCTAGATGGATTAGGTACTACCTCTTAGGTTTTCCAATGAATCTTTAGTTCTTTCTTTTTCTTTTCTTTTTAATTAATTTATTTATTTTTGTCTGTGTTGGGTCTTCATTGTGCACAGGCCTTCTCTAGTTACAGTGAGCGGGGGCTACTCTTGGTTGCCATGCGCAGGCTTCTCATTGCGGTGGCTTCTCTTGTTGCGGAGCACGGGCTCTAGTCTCATGAGCTTCAGTAGTTGTGGCACGCGGGCTCAGTAGTTGTGGCTTGTGGGCTCTAGAACGCAGGCTCAATAGCTGTGGCGCACGGGCTTAGTTGCTCCATTGCATGTGGGATCTTCCCGGACCAGGGCTCGAACTCATGTCCCCTGCATTGGCAAGCGGATTCTTAACCACTGCGCCACCAGGGAAGTTCCTTTAGTTATTTCTTTATTACATTTTGTATCTTAATTCATTGTTTACATGTCTGCCTGTCCCAAGAGTCAGGGAGCTCCTCGATGGCAAGGATAATGGCCAGAGTAGGTTTTGTTGAATGGTGAGTGGATGGATGAAGGGATGGAAAAATGGGCGGCCAAATGAATGATGCACAGAAAGAGACACATGCATGACTTTTCATCTGCTAAGGAGAGCATCCTCACCTTTTTGGCCCTTTAGCCTCAGTCTCAGCTACGTTGCCATGGAAGAGTCATTGGTAGAGGGAACATGGATGATGCCATCATCTTATTACTGGGGCTATAAAGACAACTCGAGTGCTTGTCACCTCCACAAGGAAATCTTCCAAATCCCATCAAAGTTTTGTGCGAAGTCCCGGACTCTGGCCCTTCATTCACTGGAGAGGCAGCAGACCTGCTCAGCCATCCTGAAAACTAAGCATCAGGAGACCCAACTTTCAGTCTCAATTATGTGATAAACTTGCTATGCATGGCCTTGGACATGCTGCTCCCCTGCCACAGGCCTCAGTTTTCTCACTTTACAATAAGAGGAGTAGACTGAGTGGTCTCTAATTCTCCTTTCAGCACTCACTTTCTATGGTCTTATAATTTACTCACTGTTGATCTCACTCAGAGAAGAGACAGGATAGAGAGCATTGCCCACCTTACCTAAACTGTGCTCACTGCCACTATCTCACCAGATTCCCTTGAGCAAATCTCTACTTCCCAGGGCCCCAGTTTCCTCATCTGGAATGGGAAGATTGAGCCAGATTTTACACACTGAATTTATGCCCAGGGTGACTATAAATGCAACTTATGCAAGTCCCCTAATACAAAGAGAATATTCCATTTAAAGATGAACATTCAGAGTCTCTGAAAATATAGTAAGATTGCATTAGTTGATGTTCTCTGCTAAATGTATTCTCAGAGGCCACCATGTTGAGCTGAAATAAATGTTTTAGCTTTTACAAAAATCACTCTGATTTTGGGCAAAGCAGTTCCCAAACTCATTGCAGAGTCAGATCACACTGATTTTCAGAGCTTCCAAAAAATAAGAAAATGGCTAACATCAATACTGCAACTGCTGCTAAATTCTCAGTTGCTTCAGAACTTTTCACCTTTTATTCATAAAATGACAAAATTTAGAGTCATCTAAAGGTTGGAGTTCACTATCAATATTATTATAATATCAAGCTTAGACCTACTTTTCCATTAGAAAATACCATAGTTATTACATTAATTATAATAGAAATTATTAGCCATCAATATGAAATTTCAGTAATGAGCAAAAATTTGGAGAAGCATTTTTCCCCATATAGTAAAGGGTTAATATATACATATAAAGAACAGGAAAAAGAAAGGAAGAAAATGCATAAAACTCTTAACAACATATGAAAAGTTGCTCAATATCATTAGCCATTATGGAAATGCAAGTTAAAACCATGATAAAATACAACAATATACTTTTTAGAATGTAAAATATTAAAAAGACTTACCAAACCATGTGTTGGCGAGAATTTAGAAGAGTGGTGATGTATATACTAGGTTAGAAAACAGTTTCTTAAAAAACAGTTTGGAAGTGTCTTAAAAAGTTAAAGGTATACCTACCAAATGATGTAATAATTCTAATCTTAGATACTTACTAAAGAGAAAACATATGAAAGCTATATCCATAGAAGTTCTCTTACATGAATATTCATAGTAGTTTTATTTGTAATAGCCAAACACTGGAGATAAACTTTTGGTGGTGATGGGTATCTTGGTTGGAGCAATGGCTCCACGTGTGTATATGTATATCAAAACTTATGAAATTGTACCAATGTTCATCAACAAGTGAATGGATAAACAAATTGAGGTATATTCATACAATGGAATACTATCCAGCAATAAAAAAGAATGAACAAGTTATGAATCTCAACAAATTATGCTGAGTGAAAGAAGCCACATAAAAAAAGAATATATAGCATATGATTCCATTGCTAAAATATTCTAGAAAATGTGAACAAATCTATAGTGACCGAAAGGAGATCAGTTGTTGTCTGGGTTTGGGAGAAAGAGTGGGAGGGAGATCACAAAGGGCACCAAAAACTCTGGGGGTGACGGATATGTTTATGATCCTGATTGTGACAATGGCTTATTAAAACTAAACTAGGGCTTCCCTGGGGGTACAATGGTTCAGAATCTGCCTGCCGATGCAGGGGACACGGGTTCGAGCCCTGGTCTGGGAAGATCCCACATGCCACGGAGCAACTAAGCCTGTGCACAGCTACTGTGCTCTAGAACCCGCGAGCCACAACTACTGAAGCCCACGCACCTAGAGCCCGTGCTCCACAAGAGAAGCCACCGCAATGAGAAGTCCACACACCGCAGTGAAGAGTAGTCCCACTCACCACAACTAGAGAAAGCCTGTGTGCAGCAAGGAAGGTCCAACGCAGCCAAAAATAAAATAAATTAGAAAAAACAAAAAAAACCTAAAGTTTATTTTATTATTAACCCTAGTTTAAAAACAAAAGACAAAGGGAATAAGACTCAACCATTCTCAGTGATTATTTGTGAGGAAAATACAATAAGGTATTTTACATGTTTTTGTGGAGGGCCTGCTCTATGGGGAAACTCACACATTGACTTATGAACCAGGAGTATTCATCAAACCAGCCAGAAGTGGGAATGTTAATTTATGTGAGCTGATATGGTCCTGAGTTCATACTGCTCCCTAAAACATTGAGTTGATATGTGCTGCCACCACACACACACACACACACACACACACACACACACACACACCACTGAACCTTCTGGCATTTGGGGCTTTTACAGACAGAACAGACACATCCTCGTTGATGTATCTTGCCCTCTTGACTTTTTCTTGCACTCGCCTTGCAAATCCACTATCCTGCATCAGCCAGCACTTCCATTCTCTGCTTCTACACCTGGCTCTGAGAGTGACTGGAAGGTCTTTGAATGCACATGTGTAAGATAAGTGAGTCTGACCATGAGTGAGTGAAAGAACTTTGTTCACTTGGAAAAGTTGTAATCACTTCATAAAAGTGAACACAGATTCTTATAGCAAAGATGAATGTATGTAACTCAGTTCAGTTGGGGACCCTCCTCTGCTGAAAGGTTGAGATAAAATTGGCTTAAACTCCTCTTCTCTCCAGCTCCCTATCCTGTGAAAATCCAAAGCCCTCTTCAAGATTTCAGTTTCTTCCCAGTGATCTTCTGTTATCATAACCACCTGGCCTCTAGGCTCCTGGCTCCACACCTCTTCCACTGTTCTGCAGTGCATGGATCCAGACTCAATCCTATTCTGTTTCAACCCCAACTATTCTGACGTCATCTGTTGTGCTGCAATTTCAATTCTGACACTAAGCAACCAGAGTTATTGTCAGACTCCACAGCTGTAAGGGCACAGTCTCCAACAAGACTGCCCCCACTCCAGACACCAGGAGCAAGTAGGGGCCCAGGCCACCCATACTCCCAACCAACTGGCTACAAATCCAGAGGGTTCCTCCAACCCCGCTCAGGTTCTATAATGCAGCAGAATGACACAAAACTGAGGATAGCACTATACTTACAATTAGAGTTTTAAAGGATACAAATCAGACCAGCCAAATGAAGAGACACATAGGGCAAGGTCTGGAAGGTCCTGAACACAGAGCTTCTGTGCCCTCTCCCCATGGGACGAGGGCCCCTCATCTTCCCAACATGAGTTCACCAACAAGGAACCTCCACTGAGCTTTGCTGTCCAAAGGTTTATTGGAGTTTCACTGATTAAATCATGGACCATGCACTTGAACTCAATCCTTCTTCCCTCCCTGGAGGTTGGGCTGGCTCAAAGTCCCAACCTTCTAATCAGTGGTTGGTCTTTCTGGTGACCAGTCTCAATCTTGAAGCTATGCAGGGTCCCACCATGAGCGCCCTCATTAGCATAAACTCAGGAGTGATCCAAGGGACTCATGAATAATAAAGACACTTTAGTCACTCAGGAAATTCCAAGGGTTCTAGAAGCTCCATGCCAGGAACTCTGCAAATTACTTTTGGAACTTCTACATGACTTGAGCAGGGCTGACCCCAGCCTATTCCAGTGATCCAAACAAGTGACGAAACCCACATAATCCGTACATTCCATCTCCCCGGCCAGACTGCTACTCAGGGATAGACTTGAGAGAACTCTTGGTGAGTGAAGGACTCTTACCCCTGGGGTCACTGAGCTGGTAGAAAGGTCAGCCTAGCATTGCTAGTGCCCATCTTTGCCAGCACAAGTGAAGAGTCTGCTTGAGAGTGAATCAAGACAAAGGAAAACAAAATCAAGAGATGGAGAGAAAACGCAGATATGGATGACAAAGTTTGACTTCCTGAATCCAACCATGTCTAACTAGATATCTGGGTTTTCCCTTAAGCCACATTGAGTTAAATTTCTGTCATTTGCAATCGCAAGAGTGTTGACCAATACCTTCTTTCTTCCCCCTCCTTTTCACAAGCAATAAACCATGTTCCTCTCTTTGTTTCATGCAAAACAGCTTCCCCTTGTCTGAGCTGGGCATCTGCTGACATCTGTGTCTGCAGGGCATTTCAAAGAGTTTTCATAAAGACAGTTTCCTCCATGTGAGATACATTGGTGTCATCCATTTTTTTCACTCTGTCACAAAAATATTTATACAATCAAAACCGTACTGTTTGTATAGTTTCTTATCTGCTTTTTTCAATTTTCAGTCAACAAATATTTACATAAAAACTATATACTAGTCATATATTAAGCAACTAACACTCTATGTTGAGAATTTTCCCACATCATTAAAAAGATTTTGTAAATGTAATTTATTATTAACCAGCACAGAATATACAAGCACATAGACAGGTTTCTTTTTTAAGATTTTCATTTTTTTAGAGCAGTTTTAGGTTCACAGCAAAATTGAGGGAAAAGTACAGAGATTTCCCATATAACCCCTATTCCCTTATAGATAGTTTTTAAACTGAACATTTATTGTAGAATATTTAGCTTGTTTCCAAGTTTTATGAATAATGATAGACACATAACACCATTTAAATCTCTCACTATTTCCTTAGAATAGATTCCCAGAAGTAGAATTTCCATAAGAACTTCATTTTTTACCTCCCAAAAATGCAGAAAAAATTTACTAATCTCTGTTGTAGTAAAGCGTCTATCCCCTCTGACCCCACCTTGCCTGGAGAGATCTGGCCTAAAATACCTTCAGGTAGTACAAGAATCACGTTCCTTGAGAGCTTCCTGTTTCCTCTGAGTGCCCCTCCTCAGCTGTCCTTAAAGGGCTGGGGACTGAGCAGGCAGCAGGCAGTCTGTCAACCTGGCAGACCTCTGGAGGCATAGTACATATAACTGCTTTAGGAATTGCTGAAAAAAATGGCATTCAGGGCAAGCCTGAAAGGGAGCTAGATGCCAAGACAAGAAAGTCAGCACTAACCATGACCCCATTTCCATTCTTAAGTCTCTTTTTCCCTACTTTATTTTCCTTAAGAAACATATGTGATTTATAATGGAAAATTTTAATTTATTGGTAAAAACAACAACAAAATGAGTTTCTCAAATTCAGTGTGGGACTGGAGATAATCTTCTGGTTCCTGGAAAAGCAGTTGTGAGCTATCTAGCTTGGCAATGCTTCCTACAAATCACTGGCTGACTCAGAAAAATACATGTGCACTTTAGTCACACGAAGGACAGGGTGATTCCCTCTGGGACCACCACAAAGGGGAATTGATGACTGTCTTCCAGACCTGAAAGAGGATTCCAAATTGCAATGTGTGAAAATAAGGGGTGGGTCTAAGAACTGTCAGTGGGAGCCTCCAAAACAAAGATTTTTGACTCATTGCAAGAACCTTCTAAGAGGCGGAGTAGCCCAAAGATAAAACCAGCTGCTCCAGGAGGTGATGACCTCCCCATCCTGTGAAGTGCTAAAGCACAGACTGGAGGCCAGTTGTCCTGGGTGGTGTGGCAGGGATCCAACTGCAAGGCAGGACAGTGGTTTTCAATATTTTTGATCTCTGGACTCCTTTACACTCTTAAGAATTACTGAGGATCCAAGGAACATTGTTTATATAGGTTCTATCTATCAACATTTACCATATTAGAAATTAAAACTGAGAAAAATTTAAATACTTACTAATTTATTTTAAAATAACATTAGTAATTCCTTTCTACATTAACATAAAGAAAAGGTTTTACAGAAAATAACTATATTTACTCAAACAAAAAAAATCTAGCCAGAAGAGTAGCATTGGGGCTTCCCTGGTGGCGCAGTGGTTGAGAGTCTGCCTGCCGATGCAGGGGACACGGGTTCGTGCCCCGGTCCGGGAAGATCCCACATGCCGCGGAGCGGCTGGGCCTGTGAGCCATGGATGCTGAGCCTGCGCGTCCGGAGCCTGTGCTCCGCAACGGAAAAAAAAAAAAAAAAAAAAAAAGAAGAGTAGCATTTTTTTAAAAATCTTTTTACTATCTAGATCAATGGAACACAACTGGATGATTATATCTGCTTCTACATTTAATCTGTTGCAATATGTTCTTCAAGGTTGGTTGCAATGTGGAATCTGAAACCATATCAAGGAACTGTGACAGAGATCATAGAGCCTTGTGCCCAAAGAGATCACAACTGAACAATAATAAGGGAAAACACTTATTGAGCGCTTACCATTATCCAGGTTATATGTCAAGTATTCTACACACATTACTTCAAACAACTTTATAAAGGAAATTTACCTATTTTTACAGACGAAGAAACGAAAACATAGAGAAGCTGTATACCTTACACCAGGTCACACAGCCTGGTGAAGCCAGGATTTAGAGCAATTTAGCCTAACTGTTCTAATCTCGGCTCTAAATCCTGGCTTATTTTACCTAGCACAGTGTTTTCGAGGTTCATCCATGATGTACTTCATTCCTTCTTAAGGTGGAATAACATCCCATTGTATGTATATACCACATTTTGCTTAGCCATTCATCTGTTGTTGGATGCTTCTTAGTATGTTTTAAATAAACAATTACTACGTTCTGTAATAGAGGCAAGCACAGGTTCTAAGATGGAGAGACAGAGGAGGAGCCACCAATCCAGCTTGGGCTGAGGCAGCCAGGGGCTGGTGCCTGAGCAGAGACTTGAAGGATCGGTGGGAGACATCCAGGAAAAAGACAGGAAAGGGAGGAACCAAGGGACGTGTAAGAAAGAGAACCATAGCCAGCCCCATAGGGCTGAGTCAGGTTTGTGTGGAAGAAGGGCAAGAAGTAAGGCTAGAGAGGCAACAACATTGACATTACAGAGTATTTAAGACAGGCTGGGTGCTGTGCAAAGCCTCTTAGATGTTTTAACTTATTTAAACATTACAGCACCGTCTAAAAGAAAACCAGCCTTCTTGAGTATATACTGAGGACCAGGTACTGTTCTTAGTGCCTTGTGTGCAATAATAAATTTAATCCCCATAACAACTCGACGTCAGTACTATTATCATTCCCATTTTATAGATGGGGAAGTAAGGCATGGGAAGGATAAAACAATTTTGCCCAAGTTTATGCTGGTAAGCAGGGATGTGAACCCAGGTTTCAGCAGCTATCCTTATATCCTGATAGTTGAGAATATGAGAACAAGGGAAGGAATTTAGACTTTTACTGGACAGGTTTAGGCAGAAAGCAACTTGTCCTGATTTGCATTTTATAATCATTCTAGTGGCTGTATGGAGAGTGATAGGCAGGAAGAAGACTGGAGGCAGAGAGACCAGTTAGTAAGTCAAATGGGAAAGAATGAGAATGGGGCAGGGCAGTGCAAATACAGACAAGTGGAGGGTTCTGAGAGATATTCAGGACATGTAATAGTCAGCCGATGGTGATTTGTTGAAGCGGGGTCAGGGATGATTCCGAGTTTCTGAGAGGATGACAGTGCAATCACAGAGACGGAAGATGCATGGGAAAAACAAGTTTGAGGTTAGGGAGAATCAAGGGGTGAAGATAATGAGATCATTTGGGACATCTGAGTCTTGGTAGGCCCAGGGAGAGCGACCTGGGCACATAAGCTCCATGAAGGCAAAGATCTCTGTTTCGTTGACTGACATGGCCTAGTGCCAAGAACAGTACTTGGCATAAGACACCCAGTAAAGACAACCCAGTATGTAGTTGTTCAATGAATGAGTATGGGTACAGAGGAGAAAAGAGTGTGACCTGGAGGTTAGGAAATTGTGTCAGGAGTTGGAGCTACAGAGATTGTCAATAGTACATAAAGTGAGGAGAGTTATAAGGACAGAACTCTGGGGACACAATGCTTACAAAACAGGCAGAGAAAAGCCAACCGAACCTTAGAGAGACTGGCCACAGAGAGGGAGAAACTAGGAGAAGGGAGGTTGTCAAAGGCATCTCAAATTTTTAAGGTAAAAGAGACTTTGAAGTGCTTCCCAGTTTATAAAACATACTTTCTCAGATTCTTCTTTTTCTTCTTAGTGTAACATACCTTTTACTAAATTTTTTATTGAAGTAAAAATTACTTTTATGATAAAGTGCAATCATCTTAAGTGTATATTGCGATGAATCTTTGCGTCTTTATGCATCTGTGTAACCCCTATCTGGATCACAATAGAGAAACACTCCAGCACTCAAATGTTTCCTTCACACCCCTTCTCAGTCACCACTCTCCTCCCCACTGGAGATAAGCATTCTTCTGGCTTCTATAATCTTCCATCAGTTCTTGAACTTGTATCAGTTCTTAAATTTCATATAGATGAAATAATACAGTATGTATTATTTCATATAGATGAAATAATACAGCATGTATTATTTTGTGTCCGGCTTCTTCCACTCAATATAATAGCTGCGAAATTCACGTAATGTTTTGAGCATCAGTAGTTTGTTCTCAGGTATTTTCAAAAATGTAATTCTCATTGAGGATAATAACATCTACCTGTAAAGGAATTAAATGGGATCATGCCTAGTAGCCACCCTACAAAATGAATATTTATTGATTACCTAGCTTTCGTTCAATATCAAAACAATTTAATGCTCATAGAGGAATCATTATTTCCTCTTTGCAGAATTTGGTGATATTTTGGAGGGAAGGGAAGAATGAAACAATGGTGTGCTGGTAAGCCAGTTTTCTGGGGGGTTTGGGGGGAGTCCTTGACTTGGAGAATCTATAATAAATAGACATTCTTCCAAAGAAAACAGACAGATGGCCAACAGGCACATGAAAAGATGTACAACATCACTAATTATCAGGGAAATTCAAATCAAAACCACAGCTGTTATAATGGCTATTATCAAAAAGACAAGAAATAACAAGTGGTAGAAAGGATATGGAGAAAAGAGAACACTTGTGCACTGTTGGTGGGAATGTAAATTGGTGCAGCCACTATGGAGATTCCTCAAAATATTAAAAATACAACTACCAGGAGTTCCCTGGTGCTGAAGTGGTTAAGAATCTGCCTGCCAATGCAGGGGACATGAGTTCGATCCCTGGTCCAGGAAGATCCCACATGCCACAGAGCAACTAAGCCTGTGCGCCACAGCTACTGAAGCCTGTGTGCCCTAGAGCATGTGCGCTGCAACTACTGAGCCACATGCCACAACTACTGAAGCCCACCTGCTGCAACTACTGAAGCCTCTGCACCTAGAGCCCATGCTCTGCAACAAAAGAAGCCACCGCAATGAAAAGCCCACGGACTGCAGCAAAGAGTAGCCCCCGCTCACCACAACTAGAGAAAGCCTACACGCAGCAATGAAGACCCAGAGCACCCCCCCCAAAAAAAATAGAACTACCGTATGATCCAGCAATTCCAGTTTTCCCAAGAAAACGAAATCACTAATTTGAAAAGATATATGTGCCCCCATGTTCACTGCAGCTTTATTTACAATAGCCAAGATATGGAAATAACTATGTCCAATGATGAATGAAGTGATAAAGAAATTGTTTTATATATATTCCATATATATGGAATACTACTCAGCCATAAAAAAGAATAAAAAAGAATGACATCTTGCCATTTTTGACAAATGGATGGACCTTGAGGGTATTATGCTAAGTGAAATAAGTCAGACAGAGAAAGACAAATACTGTATGATTCCACTTATATGTGGAATCTAAAGACCAAAATGCATGAACAAATAAAACAAAACAAAACTCACTGATACAGAGAACAGACTGATGGTTAACAGAGGTGTTGGGAGTTGAGGGATGGGTAAAATGGGTGAAAGGGATAAGCAATATGGTGACAGGTGGTAACTAGACTTATAGTGGAGATCATTTTTTAGTGTATATAAATATTAAATTATAATGTGCACCTCAAACTTATATAATGTAATATACCAATTTTACCACAATAAAAAAATTTTTAAACCATCTAAAAAAAAATCCCTGATTTGTAGTGTTTGCTGATTTTTGTAGTGTAATACTCCCATTGTTGCTGATATCAAGCTACCAATGGCTTAACAACTGGCCTGCAGAATTCTTGGAAATTTAACCATGAGCTCTCCAACACCGATATGAGCCAGTTCCAGCACACAACTGAGTGATTCGCAGACTCTCAAGCTCAGTCCAGCTAAGATTCTTGCTCAAGGTCTCAGACCTGGAAAGACCAGCCTTTTAAGACCAGCCTTTTCTGACCCTAATCCTCTCTGCTTTTCCCCCTATGTAAAGGATTCTTTAAAAATGAGCTGGCATCTACTGATGGACGTGAGTCTTACTGATGGGCCTCAAAATGACTCCAAAATTCAAAATTTTATAAACTTTCATTTTCATTAGTCACCTACTAAGTGAATTATCCATTAATAAAATGTGATATTCATAAACTAAAATTGGGCGGCTACTAGAATTTATTAAAGAGTCTAAATTCAGTATTCCACTAAGAAGTCTGTCTGCCAGGCCAATCTTAACCCCGATTTGCCTCCTGCTGCACAGTACCTCACCCAGATAGCTGGAATGCTCTTAATTTGGGGAATGGACTCTCTGTTATCAGAGTATTAAATCCTCATTGTAGTATTGTCTTCAGTTTGTTGTGATTTTCAATTGCTAATATTCTTCCTCTTTAATTAAAATTACTGTTAGTTTAGCTCCCTCCTTTTTGTTTGTTAAGGTTGTTAAGTGTTAGAGAACACGCAGTGACACATATTTGCACCAGCAGCATTTTTGTCCTATAATTTGCTAATAACTAGACTTTAAGATACGTATACATCATGGTTCAATCATGACTCATCCATACCCTCATTGCTGAAGCTGATGTAAATATCATCTCTCTAAATTTCATTTTTGCACTCACAGTTCTGTGGTGATGTGTGCGGCTGCCTCTGAAGTGGTGCTGTTTAAACAACTTGCAATACACTCTCAATATAAATGCAATTAAATTACTGGGTTATTATTAATTTACAAGGTGTTGTTTATAATACAAAATTATATGAAAATACATGTTCCCCCATGTGGAAATAATAAATGTAAATGCAACTATACCTATGCCTATATTCTTATATGTGGGAACAAGAGAAACAGGGAAGTTTACTGAGGTTTAGGAACAATTTCCACATGCCGTACCAGGCAGTAAGGTGATATAGTTGAAGACAGAGGCTTTGGAATCAAAATGACTTGAATACATTTTAGCCATGTGACCTAGGGCAAAACATTTCTCTTTGTCTCAGTTTCCTTGAGTTTAAATGAAGCAAACGCCAACTACCACAGAAAGATATCTTAAAGATTAAATGCATAAAAACAGGCACATAGACCAATGGAACAGAACCAAGAGCACGGAAATAAACCCAGGCACGTTTGGTCAACTAACATTTGACGAGGGAGCCAAGAATACTCAACAGGGAAAGGATAGTCTTTTCAAATAAACGGTGCTAGGAAAACTGGATAGTCACATGTAAAAGAATGAAATTGGACCCCTATCTTTACACCATTCACAAAAATTAACTAGACATGGATTAAAAACTTAAATGTAAGACCTTAAACCATAAAACTCCTAGAAAAAGAAAAACACACGAGGACAAAGCTAGTTGGCATTGGTCTTGGCGACAATTTTTTGGATATGACACCAAAACACACAACTGACAAAAGCAAAAACAAAGTGGGACATCAGACTAAAAAGCTTCTTCAGCAAAAGAAATGATCAACAAAATGAAAAGGCAAACAGTGGAATGGGAGAAAATATTTGCAAACCATATATCAGATAAGGGGTTAAAATCCAAAATATATAAGGAACTCATACAGCTCAACAGCAAAAAGACTAATAATTTGATTTTAAAATGGGCAGAGATCTGAACATTTTTCCAAAGAAGACACACAGATGGCCAACAGGTATATGAAATGATGCTCAACACTCTAATCATCAGGGAAATGCAAATCAAACCCACAATGAGATATCACCTCACACGTGTTAGAACAGCTATCATCAAAAAGACAGGAAATAACAAGTGATAGAGAGGATGTAGAGAAAAGGGAACCTTTGTGCACTGATGGTGGAAATGTAAATTGTACAGCCACTTTGGAAAACAGTATGAAGGCTCTTCAAGAAACTAAAAATAAAACTATTACATGATTCAGCACTTCTACTTCTGGTGATATGTCTGAAGGAAATGAAATCACTATCTTGAAGAGAGATCTGCACCCTAATGTTTATCGCAGCATTGTTTACAATAGCCAAGACATGGAAACAACCTAAGTGTCTGTCAGTGGATGAATGGATAAAGAAAATGTGACACACACACACACACAAACACACACATTTTTTTTTTAATTCAACCATAAACAGATGGAAATCCTGCCATTTGCAACATGGAGGGACTTGAAGGTATTACACTAAATGAAATAAGTCAGACAGAAGGACAAATACTGCAATATCTCATTTATATGTGGAAAAGTATATGTTTGGCTTAAAGTATATGTTTTAAGCCAAACATATATATATATGTTTGGCTTAAAAAAAAAAGCCAAACTCATAGAAACGGAGAGTAGAATGGTGGTTGCCAGGGACTAGGTTGGGAAGAATGAGGTTGGTCAAAGGGTTAAAAATAAATAAATTTTTTTAAAAAATTAAATGAGATAATCATAGGCCCCCAAAAAGTAAATGATGTTTATTATTATTTTTCTCTGTGTGGCCTCCTATCAAGTAAAATCATAGACTTCCCTTCCCTATTGCTTCTCCAAGATTTCACCAGATACATAAATATTATATTGGCAGGTTGACAATACAATCAGTCATGCAGCCGAGATATATCTTTTCTAGAAAATTTGAGTAGAATTCATTCTATTTTTAAAAACTGGTCACTCTTGTGGACTTGTTTTCTTATCCCACGTTAAGAACTTAAAGGTCCTACTCTTTTCAGCCGGAAGATGCACTATATGCTAGATATAATTGGCAGAGAGTTAACTCTCCAAAGGATCATTTTTTAAAGAGAAAGCTGTAGCTTCAGGAAAGAAAAAAAGATGGGTGGGTACTGGTTGTAAGAAGTGATGTTGCATAAGAAGAGAGTAACTCTGTTGAGCACCATAATATGGCAATTCAGACTGAGGGTCATGGAGAGTAGAGTGGTGGTTACCAGGACTTGGGGGATGGAAGTTAGGGGGAGATATTGCTCAAAGGGTATAAACTTCCAGTGATAAGATGAACAAGTGTGGGGATCTAATGCACAGCATGGTGATTACAGCTAATAATACTCTATCATATACTTGATACAGAGTGTATCTCAAATGTTCTCACCACAAAAAGAAAATGGTAACTATGTTACCGGATGAAGGTGGTAACTAATACTATGGTGGTAATCATTTTGCAATTTATAAATGTATCAAATCAACATATTTTAAACCTTAAAATTATAGAATGTTATGTGCCAATTATATCTCAAAAAAGCTGGGGGGAAAGTTGTTTTTCTTTTTTAAAGAGTGAGGGTCAAGCGAGGCCTGCACTTTTCACACGTTGCCTCAGGGAACACTCGCCCAACGAAGAAGCTGAGGGTAAAGGCATCACCGCCAAAGCAGGAATGAGAGTGACCTGACACCAGGAGGGAGACCCCAAAGACGCCGCAGCCACAGGAGGCCGGAGTCCTGGCTGCTGTCGCCTTCCCCGAGGGCTTTGACCAGCCCCCTCAGGTCGCGCAACAGATGAGTGCCACCCGCCTCATGGACCCTGTCCTGCCTTGTGTCATCGACACAGTTGCCCTGTTGCCAGAATGAGCTGAAGTCTGAAAATTGCTCAGCGGGACCAGGCATAGCACGGGCCTCTTCTCTTGTGGTTTCACTTGCCAATGACCACTATCTTGATAACTCCATGTGACTGACAGGGTCTTGGTTCTCCGGCCTCATGTCAGGCCTGAGCCTCTGAGGTGGAAGAGCCGAGTTCAGGACATTGGACCACTAGAGACCTCCCGGCCCCTCGTAATATCAATCGGCGACAGATCTCCCAGATAATTCCGTCTCAACACTAAGACACTGCTCCACTGAACGACCAGCTAGCTCCAATGCTGGACATCCCAGGCCAAACAACTAGCAAGACAGGAACACAACCCCACCCATTAGCAGAGAGGCTGCCTAAAATCATAATAAATTCACAGACACCCAAAAACACATCACCAGACACGGTCCTGCCCACCATAAAGAAAAGATCCAACCTCATCCACCAGAACACAGGCACCAGTCCCCTCCACCAGGAAGCCTACACAACCCACTGAACCAACCTTACCCACAGGGGGCAGACACCAAAAACAACAGGAACTATGAACCTGCAGCCTGTGAAAAGCAGACCCCAGACACAGTAAGTTAAGCAAAATGAGAAGACAGAGAAACACACAGCAGATGAAGGAGCAAGGTGAAAACCCACCAGACCAAACAAATGAAGAGTAAATAGGCAGTCTACCTAAAAAAGAATTCAGGCAATTGAATAATTATAATGATAATAATAACAGTAATGATAGTAAAGATGATCCAAAATCTTGGAAATAGAATGGAAAAAATACAAAAAATGTTTAACAAGGACCTAGAAGAACTAAAGAGCAAACAATGATGAACAACACAATAAATGAAATTAAAAATTCTCTAGAAGGAATCAATAGCAGAATAACTGAGGCAGAAGAACGGCTAAGTGACCTGGAAGATAAAATAGTAGAAATAACTACAGCAGAGCAGAATAAAGAAAAAAGAATGAAAAGAATTGAGGACAGTCTCAGAGACCTCTGGGACATTAAATGCACCAAAATTCAAATTATAGGGGTTCCAGAAGAAGAAGAGAAAATGAAAGGGACTGAGAAAATATTTGAAGAGATTATAGCTGAAAACTTCCCTAATATGGGAAAGGAAATAGTTAATCAAGCCCAGGAAGTGCAAAGAACCCACACAGGATAAATCCAAGGCACATATTAATCAAACTATCAAACATTAAATACAAAGAAAAAATATTAAAAGCAGCAAGGGAAAAGCAACAAATAACATACAAGAGAATCCCCATAAGGTTAACAGGTGAATTTTCAGCAGAAAATCTGCAAGCCAGAAGGGTGTGGCAGGACATATATGAAGTGATGAAAGAGAAAAATTTACAACCAAGATTACTCTACCCAGCAAAGATGTCATTCAGATTCAACAGAGAAATTAAAACCTTTACAGACAAGCAAAAGCTAAGGGAATTCAGCACCACCAAACCAGCTTTACAACAAATGCTAAAGGAACTTCTCTAGGCAGGAAACACAAGAGAAGGAAAAGACCTACAATAACAAACCCAAAACAATTAAGAAAATGGTAATAGGAACATACATATCGATAATTACCTTAAGTGTAAATGGATTAAATGCTCCAACCAAAAGACGGGCTGAATGGATACAAAAACAAGACCCATATATATGCTGTCTATAACAGACCCACTTCAGACCTAGGGACACATACAGACTGAAAGTGAGAGGATGGAAAAAGATATTCCCTGCAAATGGAAATCAAAAGAAAGCTCAAGTAGCAATTCTCATATGAGACAAAATAGACTGTAAAATAAAGACTATTGGACTTCCCTGCTGGTGCAGTGGTTACGAATCCACCTGCCAATGCAGGGTACATGGGTACAAGCCCTGGTCCAGGAAGATCACACATGCCGCAGAGCAACTAAGCCCATGTGCCACAACTACTGAGCCTGCATTCTAGAGCCCATGAGGACAATTACTGAGCCCTTGTGCCTAGAGTCTGTGCTCCACAGCAAGAGAAGCAACTGCAATGAGAAGCCCATGCACCGCAACGAAGAGTAGCCCCAGCTCACGGAAACTAGAGAAAGCCCGCACACAGCAACGAACACCTAGCAGAGCCAAAAATAATAAATAAATAAAATAAATAAATTTATAAATAAATAAAAACAAAATAAAGACTATTCCAAGAGATAAAGAAGGACACTACATAATGATCAAGGGATCGATCCAAGAAGAAGATATAACAATTATAAATATTTATGCACGCAACATAGGAGCACCTCAATACCTAAGGCAAACGTTACCAGCCATAAAAGGGGAAATCGACAGTAACACAAAAATAGTAGGGTACTTTAACACCCCACTTTCACCCATGGACAGATCATCCAAGATGAAAATAAATAAGGAAACACAAGCTTTAAATGACACATTAAACAACATGGGCTTAATTCATATTTATAAGACATTGTATCCAAAAACAACAGAATACACTTTCTTCTTAAGTGCTCATGGAACATTCTCCAGGATAGATCTTATCTTGGGTCACAAATCAAGCTTTGGTAAATTTAAGAAAACTGAAATCATATCAAGTATCTTTTCTACCAATACACTATGAGACTATTATCAATTATAGGAAAAAAAACTGCAAAAATTACAAACACATGGAGGCTAAAGAATACACTATGAAACAACCAAAAGATCACAGAGGAAATCAAAAAAACCTAGAAAAAAATGACAGTGAAAACATGATGACCCAAAACCTATGGGATGCAGCAAAAGCAGTTCTAAGAGGGAAGTTTATAGCAATACAATCCTACCTCAAGAAACAAGAAACATCTCACATAAACAACATAAACTTACACCCAAAGCAATTAGAGGAAGAAGAACAAAATAAAACCTAAAGTTAGCAGAAGGAAAGAAATCATAAAGACGAGATCAGAAATAAATGAAAAAGAAATGAAGGAAACAATAGCAAAGATCAATAAAACTAAAAGCTGGTTCTTTCAGAAGACAAAAAAATTGATGAACAATTAGCCAGGCTCAACAAGAAAAAAAGGGAAAAGACTCAAATCAACAGAATTCCAAATGAAAAAAGAGAAGTAACAACTGATACTGCAGAAATACAAACGGTCATGAGAGATTACTAAAAGTAACTGTATGCCAATAAAATGGACGACCTGCAAGAAATGGAAAAATTCTTAGAAAAGCATAACCTTCTGACTAAACCAAGAGAAATAGAAAATATAAACAGACCAATCACAAGCACTGAAATTGAGACTGTCATTAAAAATCTTCCAACAGGGGCTTCCCTGGTGGCGCAGTGGTTGAGAGTCCGCCTGCCGATGCAGGGGACACGGGTTCGTGCCCCGGTCCGGGAAGATCCCACATGCTGCGGAGCGGCTGGGCCCATGAGCCATGGCCGCTGGGCCTGCGTGTCCGGAGCCTGTGTTCCGCAATGGGAGAGGCCACAACAGTGAGAGGCCCGCATACCGCAAAAAAAAAAAAAAAAAAAAAAAAAAAATTCCAACAAACAAAAGCCTAGGACAGATGGCTTCACAGGCCAATTCTATCAAACATTTAGAGAAGAGCTAACACCCATCCTTCTCAAACTCTTCCAAAATACAGCAGAGGGATGAACACTCCCAAACTCATTCTACGAGGCCACCATCGTCCTGATACCAAAACCAGACAAAGATGTCACAAAGAAAGAAAACTACAGGTCAATATCACTGATGAATATAGATGCAAAAATCCTCAACAAAATAGTAGCAAACAGAATCCAACAGCACATCAAAAGGATCATACACCATGATCAAGTGGCATTTATCTCAGGAATGCAAGGATTCTTCAATATACACAAATCAATCAATGTGATAAACCATATTAACAAATTGAAGAATAAAAACCATATGATCTTCTCAATAGATGCAGAAAAAACTTTCGACAAAATTCAACACCCATTTCTGATAAAAACTCTCCAGAAAGTAGGAACAGAGGGAACCTACCTCAACATAATAAAGGCCATATATGACAAACCCACAGCCAACATCATTCTCAATGCTGAAAAACTGAAACCATTTCCAATAAGATCAGGAACAAGACAAGGTTGCCCACTCTCACCACTATTATTCAACATAGTTTTGGAAGTGTTAGCCACAGCAATCAGAAAAGAAAAAGAAATAAAAGAATCCAAATCTGAAAAGATGAAGTAAAACTGTCACTGTTTGCAGATGACATGATACTATACACAGGGAATCCTAATTAAGATACCAGAAAACTACTAGAGCTAATCAATGAATTTGGTAAGATAGCAGGATACAAAATTAATGCACAGAAATCTCTTGCATTCGTATACACGAATGATGAAAAATCTGAAAGAGAAATTAATGAAACACTCCCATTTACCACTGCAACAAGAAGAATAAAATACCTAGGAATAAACCTACCTAAGGAGACAAAAGACCTTATGCCGAAAACTGTAAGACACTGATGAAAGAAATTAAAGATGATACAAACAGATGGAGAGATATATCATGTTCTTGGATTGGAAGAATCAAGATTGTGAAAATGACTATACTACCCAAAACAAACTACAGATTCAATGTAATCCTTATCAAACTACCAATGGCATTTTTCATAGAACTAGAACAAAAAATTGCACAATTTGTATGGAAACACAAAAGACCCTGAATAGCCAAAGCAATCTTAAGAAAAATGGAGTTGGAGGAGGCAGACACCCTGACTTCAGACTATACTACAAAGCTACAGTAATCAAGACAGTATGGCGCTTGCACAAAAATAGAAATATAGATCAATGGAACAGAATAGAAAGCCCAGAGGTAAACCCACATACATATGGTCACCTTATCTTTGATAAAGGAGGCAAGAATATAAAATGGAGAAAAGTCAGCCTCTTCAACAAGTGGTGCTGGGAAAACTGGACAGCTACATGTAAATGAAATTAGAGTACTCCCTAACACCATACACAATAATAAACTCAAAATGGATTATAGAACTAAATGTAAGACCAGACACTATAAAACTCTTAGAGGAAAACATAGGCAAAGCACTCTATGACATAAATCACAGCAAGATCCTTTTTGACCCACCTCCTAGAGAAAGGGAAATAAAAACAAATATAAACAAATGGGACCTAATGTAACTTAAAAGCTTTTGCACAGCAAAGGAAACCATAAACAAGACCAAATGACAACCCTCAGAATGGGAGAAAATATTTGCAAATGAAGCAACTGACAAAGGATTAATCTCCAAAATATAAAAGCTGCTCATGCAGCTTAATATCAAAAAAACAAACAACCCAAACCAAAAATGGGCAGAAGAGGTAAACAGACATTTCTCCAAAGAAGACATACAGGCTGCCCACAAACACATGAAAGGATGCTCAACATCACTAATCATTAGAGAAATGCAAATCAAAACTACAATGAGGTATCACCTCACACTGGTCAGAATGGCCATCATCAAAAAATCTACAAACAATAAATGCTGGAGAGGGTGAGGAGAAGAGGGAACCCTCTTGCACTGCTGGTGGGAATGTAAATTGATACAGCCACTATGGAGAACAGTAAGGAGCTTCCTCAAAAAACTAAAAATAGAACTACCATATGACCCAGCAATCCCACTACTAGGCATATACCCTGAGAAAACCATAATTCAAAAAGACACATGCACCTCAATGTTCATTGCAGCACTATTTACAATAGCCAGGACATGGAAGCAACCTAAGTGTCCATTGACAGATGAATGGATAAAGAAGATGTGGCACATATATACAATGGAATATTACTCAGCCATAAAAAGAAATGGAATTGAGTTATTTGTAGTGAGGTGGATGGACCTAGAGCCTGTCATACAGAGTGAAGTCAGCAAGAGAAAAACAAACACCATATGCTAACACGTATATATGGAATGTAAAAAACAAAACAAAACAATTGGTTCTGAAGAACCTAGGGGCAGGACAGGAATATAGACACGGACGTAGAGAATGGACTTGAGGACACGAGGAGGGGGAAGGGTAAGCTGGGACGAAGTGAGAAAGTAGCGTGGACATATATACACTACCAAATGTAAAATAGCTAGTGGGAAGCAGCTGCATAGCACAGGGGGAATAACTCGGTGCTTCGTGACCACCTAGAGGGGTGGGATAGGGAGGGTGGGAGGGAGACACAAGAGGGAGGGGATATGGGGATATATGTATACGTATAGCTGATTCACTTTGTTATACAGCAGAAACTAACAACAATTGTAAAGCAATTATACTCTAATAAAGATGTTAAAAAAAGGGGGGGGGAAGAAAAAACAAAACCAAAAAAAATCATATTAATGCCTTTTATTTTATTACACGTTAAAGTGAAAATATTTAGGTTATATTGGGTTAAATCAAGTATATTATTAAATTAAAAAAAAAAAAGTAGTGACGGTCACAGAGTCAAGTGTCCTGGGTTGGAGTACAAATATGTAAAATCTAGCCTTCTGTGTGCCTCAGTTTTATCACCTAGAAAATGGTGATAATAATACCTAATAGAAATAACTAATACAGTTGACATGAAAACTAAGTAATTTAATATAGGCGTTCCCTCGTGGCGCAGTGGTTAAGAATCCGCCTGCTAATGCAGGGGACACAGGTTGAGCCCTGGTCTGGGAAGATCCCACATGCCACAGAGCAACTAAGCCCATGCACCACAACTACTGAGCCTGCGCTCTAGAGCCCACGAGCCACAGTAACTGAAGTCCACATGCCTAGAGCCCATGCTCCGCAACAAGAGAAGCCACTACAATGAGAAGCCCGAGCACCGCAACGAAGAGTAGTCCCTGCTCGCCACAACTAAATAAAGTGCACCAGCGGCAATGAAGACCCAACGCAGCCAAAAATAAAATAAATAAATAAATTTATAAAAGAAAAAGAAAATCATCCCCTACTTGTGATTTGGTAGGTTTTGTTTTAAAAAAAATAATAATAATAATTTAATACATGTAAAGTCCAATAGATGTACTCAGGATATAGTAAACACCCAGTGAATGTTAGCTGTTATTGCTATGCATCAGGTCTGTTCTAGGCACTAGGGCATAATGAAGTATAAGATAGACGAGGTTATTGCATTAAAGAGCATAACTTCTAGGCAAGGGATGTGTCAGATTTCTTGTTTGTTCTCCAGATCCACTTTCCACACTTCTCCACTCTGCTCAGTGCCTCCAGAGCTGACTGTAAGACCACATGAATGAGTTCCCCTGTCTTCTGGCTTCTAATTGTGTGCCCATGCTACCCACATTTTTTCCCAGAAGATTACAAATTCAGGGGTTACCACGATCCCCTGCTCAGGTTTGATAATTCACTAGAATATACATAGAACTCAGAAAAGTGCTACACTTTCTTTTACAGTTTATTATAAAGGATACAAATGAATAGCCAGATGAGGATACAAATGAATAGTACATAGATCGAGGTCTGGTACATAGGAACCTCTGTGCCCAGGGAGTCAGGCTTTGCCACCCTCCAGAAACATGATGTGTTCACCAATTCAGAAGCTCTCTCAATCTTGTAGTTTAAGAGTTTTTATAACCCAACTCCAGTCCCCATCACTATCCAGGAAGTCAGAGAGTGGGGATGAAAGTGGAAATGAAATTGCTGTTGCTGGTTGCTGTTTCAGCTGACCAGCCTCTATTCTAAAGCCATTTAGGAACCTCATTCTGAGTCATCTCATTAGTATAAACTGAAGTGTGGTTGAAAGGGGCTCCTAATGAACAACAAAAGATAATCCTATCACTCAGGAAACTCCCATGGTTTTAGGAGCTCTGTGCCAGGAACTGGTGACAAAGACCAAGTATATATTATACCATAGTCTATATGAAGTTGTATACACATTCAAATCAGGACTCATTTCTCATTTATTTTACTGAAACTTTTAAAAACATCTTTCCAAATTTCAGTTAAAAATGATATATTAGGAAAAAATGATACATTAGAGTTTCATCAACTTTTTGAATAAACTCTCTTCATTTTGTTTGTGCCAGGTTTCTCGTCCAAGTTTTGAAAATATATTTTAGAATCCTTAAATGTTTCTGTATCTATATTGCAAGATTTGAACAATTTTATAACAGGTAAACTCTCACTACCCTTTAACTCTTTAAAGAAAAATCCACATTAGTATGTGTGTTTAAATTATCCCAACTGCAAAACAACACAAAAAAGAAACTGTTATAATTCAAACCATTTAATTAGTATCCTCATAGAAAACAGAGCATTTACAAAATAAAAACAGGATGTTATGAAAAGGAAAAAATATTGGCAATTAAAAATATAAATGCCAAAATTTTTAACAAAAGAGTTGTAAGATGGAAAAGAAATCTCCCATAAAGATGGGGGGCGGGGAGGCTTCCCTGGTGGCACAGTGGTTGAGAGTCCGCCTGCCGATGTAGGGGACACGAGTTCGTGCCCCGGTCCGGGAAGATCCCACATGCTGCGGAGTGGCTGGGCCCGTGAGCCATGGCCGCTGAGCCTGCGCGTCCGGAGCCTGTGCTCCTCAATGGGAGAGGCCACAACAGTGAGAGGCCCGCGTACCGCAAAAAAAAAAAAAAAAAAAAAAAAAAGATGGGGGTAAAAACCTGTACAAAATGTGAGACAAAAATACGAAGTCTAACATTTGACTAACAAGAGATCCAGAAAGAGAACAGAAATGGCAAGGACAAAACTGACAGAGAACTAATAGAAAAGAAATACTTGGAGCTGAAGGACATGAGTCCTCAAGTTGGAAAGTTCACAAAAGTTTAGCACAATGAGGGACTCAAAGTCCATACTTAAACAGATTGTTGTGAAATAGTAGGACCACAAGGAAAAAGAAGGGAAAATCAGGTCAACTGCAAAGGACGACCTGGATACCAGAAGACTATTGACAATGCCTTCCAAATTCTGAGGGAATCTGACTACAATTTAAAATGAAAAGAGAAAATCACCGAGAATAAAATAACATCCACATATCCACCATTCAAAATAAATACATGTTAACACTTTTTCATTTTTGCTTCAGAAAATAAGTGAAAACAGAGCACCCCATACTCCAAAGCAACCATTCTCATAACTTAGATGTGTACCTCCTAGTCTATGTTTTCACACTTTTACTACCTGCATGTGTAGCTATAATCAATAGATAGTGAGAGTTGGGTATTTGAAAGGTATTTGAATTGAAATCTTATGGTGTATATCATTCTGCAGTTTGTTTGCCATCTTCTCTGTTCTATCTGCAAGCAATGCACTGCCAGGGGCACATCCAGGCTTCGTGGGGCCTGAAAGTTAGAAAATTGGTGGCGGTGTGTGGAGGTGGGAAGAGGGAGGTCTCTTTAAGAAAAGAATATTAAATTATGAATACAAAATTATATCTGACAGTAAATTTTTATGTAGAGTGAGAAAAGAAATTACAACAAATTACAAGTTTTAAAAAGCTGACACACCTCCATACACTTTTTCCCCTACAGCTTTTAACTGTTTACTTTTTTGATAACCTCTTCATAGGACAATGATCTTATAATTTTCAATAGGGAGAATAGAAAGATAACTCAGTCTTGTCTCTATGGTTGATCAAAATTCATTCTCTGTAGCTGATAGTTTAGAAAAGTTTCTTTCTGCCTCACACATAATTATCGGTTAGGTCATATAAATTGTTAGGATTATTGTCAACTTTGGGAAAGCCCTGATTTTGCACTCTGACATTTTCCTTTTTAATACCAAACTGTTCTTATTTTGTGGCTGCACCATCTTCTATGAGGATACTAATTAGATGATTCTTTTAAATGTTTATTTCATGTTTTGGTCTGTTCCCCTGAGTTATCTCTGCTTCCTTCAGTATTATTATTTTATCTGTTAGTTTATCTTGTCCTTTATGCCTAGTCATCATTGATTGTTTATACATGCTTGAGAATGAGGAGAGAGGAGAGCTTCCTGTGACTTCTGCGTGGGAGGGTGGTTGGGAGGCTGAAAGTTTTGTTTTATAATGAGCAGGCAGAGAACCAGCCATTATACTTGGAAAGTCTAAAAGCCAGACACAGGGACTTTCCTGGTGGGCCAGTGGTAAAGAATCCACCTTACAATGCAGGGGACGCGGGTTCGATCCCTGGTCAGGGAACTAAGATCCCACATGCCGTGGGGCAACTAAGCCCGTGTGCCACAACTACTGAGCTCACGCGCCTCAACTAGAGAGCCCGCCTGCTGCAAACTACAGAGCCCACGTGCCCTGGAGCCTGTGCGCCACAACTAGAGAAGAGAAAACCCACACGCCACAACTAGAGAGAAGGCAGCGTGCTGCAACAAATGATCCCTCATGCCTCAACGAATATCCCATGAGCCACAACTAAGATCCGATGCAGCCAAAAATAAAAATAAAATAAATAAATAAAACCCAGACACAGAGGATAGTCCTAATTCATTCTGTTTCTTTAGAATAAACCACCAACGTTCCTGCAAGCTTTGGGGAATATCCTGGCAACCAGACCCTCTGTACCCAGAGATGGGATGGGAGGATTGATGATTAAGGTTTCAGCTCTATAGCTCACTTCTACATTAGGCCAGTGGTCGCAAAAACATTGAGAACACAGCATAAACAACATCCCCTCTTATTTACCTCTAAAACTCATCTATTTGTAGAGCTCTACTTTGCCATCTTCCTTTCAACATGTGAAGGTAAATCTCAGGAAGAGCTATGCCTCTGGAATTTTGCTTGAGAGCTGGTCAATGCCCTCAGCCACAATGCCCTTCCTCCTCCATATGCTCACAGCTCAGAAAACACTTCTCAATGCTCATCCTATAGGAGTGTGAGCAAGGTGCAAAGATGTGACAAATAAATGGCACATTTTTAATTTTTAAAAACTAGGTCAGTCACAGATGTGAATAGCACCAAAACACAGCTGCTTTCAAGTTTCTTTTTTCTTTTTTTCTTCTGACAAGGTCTAATTATAAGTTGCAAGAACTAAATCAGAAGTGTGCATTTGATTATAATATGAGCATCACCTGTGGCAGGTGGATTTTGCCTTGACTATATGGCTCCCAGTTCAGAGTGGGAGTAGCCTCCAATTTGACTTAGAAACACAGAACCCTAAACCCACAGAGTTTGCAATTTGTAATATGCATAAAAATGTGGGGTGTTCCACCATCATCCCAACACAGAGGTCAGCTTAAACTGGTTCTGTCTATTCCCACTTTGACAGCAGGGTTAGGATTTCCTTTCAGGACATCATAACCCCTCCAGGAGGCCATATCCCCTCTCCCTATGTTCTGAGGCTGACAAGAGTCAACGTTGCTAACATGTGAAAGGTCAGATGGGGAAGGAAAGCTTGCCAAGCCCTCCAGGGCAAAAGAACTCTTTCCAAATGAGATACTCGGGGGCAGCCCAATTCTGTAGGCCGAGCATGGTCCACTCCAGACAGCAGCATGAGGGACAGCTGGTCACTGAAGCAGTTCCTACTTCATGGTTCCTCCTCCCTTCAAACCTCCCGAACCACCTCCCCCCATTTCAGATCTCTCCACATCTTCCTCTTCTGTGGTCCATGGTAAATGCCACTCCCACCCTTTTCTCATCCTGCTCTGGCCTGTGGTCATTTATCTGGTCTCTGAGCAGGAAAATCTGCAAGGTTGCAAACCAAACTTTATGCCTGGAGCAGAATTTCTAGCCTTTGTAGGTAGATGACTCATGTCTGTCATACGAGCCAGGAATGGGGATGGGAGCCACCATTAGGGATGAAGTTAACAGGTTTGATGATCTCAGTGGTACTAGGAGGACATGGTGAGGGAAGGAAAGATTGTATCTTTTTTTTTATGATTCCCTGCTTTTTTTTATTAATTAATTAATTTATTGGCTGTGTTGGGTCTTTGTTGCTGCACTCAGGCTTTCTCTAGTTGCGGCGAGCAGGAGCTACTCTTCGTTGTGGTGCACGGGCTTCTCGTTGCAGTGGCTTCTCTTGTTGTGGAGCACGGGCTCTAGGTGCATGGGCTTCAGTAGTTGTGGCATGTGGGCTCAGTAGTTGTGGCTCGTGGGGTCCAGAGCACAGGCTCAGTAGTTGTGGCACACAGGCTTAGTTGCTCCTCAGCATGTAGCATCTTCCCGGACCAGGGCTCAAACCTTTGTCTCCTGCATTGGCAGGTGGATTCTTAACCACTGCGCCACCAGGGAAGTCCTAAGATTCCCTGCTTTAATCAACTTTTTTGATCAATTGACCAACTTCTAGTTAGATAAAGGCGTCCCACTGTACTATAACTAGCCACA
This sequence comes from Tursiops truncatus, assembly GCF_011762595.2. Lineage (NCBI taxonomy): Eukaryota > Metazoa > Chordata > Mammalia > Artiodactyla > Delphinidae > Tursiops > Tursiops truncatus. The sequence continues at coordinate 53,912,811 of NC_047041.1, read as the reverse complement.
GTTCATTGAGTACCTGTGTCAGCACTCTTACATGCTTTTCATTATTTCTATTCCTTTCATAATTCTTGCAAGGTAGGCACTTGTATCTGCATGTTATAAACAAACTGAGGCTCCCAGAGGCTGATTGCCTCACTCAAGACAACTCTGCAAGTTAAATAATGGAATAAGAATTTGAGTATTAGTCATTTCCACTGGAAGACTAAGAGGAGACCGTGTGCAGGGTCAGACCAATGGGCTATCCAGACTAGAGTCTTTGTGATGATAGCACAAAGGAAGTGTTGAACAAAGGCCTACTTGCAATTCCTCAGCTCATAGGTTAGCTGTGTGCCCACAACATTCCTACCTACTCATATTCACTTGTTAGAAACTAACATTTATTAGGTATTGACTATATGCCAAGTACTGTGCTGAACACTTGACACTTTATCTCATCTGTTTCTTGTTACCACCTATGAAATGAGAATCATTACCCCCATTTTTCTGATGAAGAAATTGATACTCAGAGTTATTGTGTAAGTTTCCTGAGGTCAAAGAGCCATGATTTGAACCCAACTTGAAGAAATCCCAGAGCCTCCTCCATGTGGCCTCCGTGATTTGGAACCTGTTCCTCTTGAAGGCATTCCAACGGCCCCTTTAGGCTTCAGGACAAATCATTTAGTGACTAAATATAAGATGATCTCTGTGCTGATGCATTCCAGGCCTTCAGGATGAGTTACTCAAATGCTAACTAAGAACTTGGATGACATAATGGTGTCAGTGTCTAAAAACATCTAGAAAAGTTTCCATTTACATTTGTGAAAATCTGCTTCAGCTCACTAAAGGGCAAGTGGAGCCAAAAGCAGGCAGAGTCCTGTGCTCATCTTCAGCTTCTGGAGCCAGGGACTATCTCATTCATCTGTTTCCATAGCCCCCAGAAAAACAACAAGCATACCATAATTTTTGCCATTTGTTGAGTACTTACTATGGCCCAGATAACCCCACTTAATTTCTACAACAATCCTGCAAGGTAGATATTATTATCTCTGTCTCACAGATACAGACTCTAAGGGTCAGAGAGATTGAGCAACTTGCTGCTGAGTCACAGAAATGGTACAACTCAGGCTACCTCAGACGGCTTCTCAGAGGAGATCGATCTGGAGGAAGCATTTGAGGGAGGAAAACATAGAAAAGAACTTCTAATTAGCAGCAGCAGGCCCAGTCATAGAGACAGGAAAGAGCAGTGGTCTTGCTCATACCTAATTCAACAGCAACCTTTTTTTGTTAATACATCTTTATTGGAGTATAATTGCTTCACAATGCTGCGTTAGTTTCTGTTGTACACCAAAGTGAATCAGACATTATCAAGCCTTTCCAAAACATTCAATTTAGTTTTCATAGAAATAATAGCTCAATCTCTCTTTACACTCATATTTCACAGATTTACACTTTATTTAATTAAATTATACCATGTGTGCCTGGCAAAAATTGGTTTGCTAGCAAACATCACTGACTCCTGGTAAGCATCTAATTGGTGCTGAGTTATTTAACTTCCTCAGGCTATATTTTTCTCACCTGTAAAATGGTGGCATTGTAAGGATTTAATGAGTTAATCTATATAAAAATCTTGCTAAGCACTCAGTAAATGTTTGGGCACAGAAGCACACAGGATGCCTTTGTTGATAAGTTTTCCAGGAGGAATGGAGAGCATGAGTTAATCCTGTGAGTTGGTTACATGGGGGTACCTTAAGAGCTTCTCCTGTATTGGGTGTGATTTTATTAGATAAAAATGCCTGTTGGGGATTACAGAAATCTCCCCCACTCCAAATACTGCCTTTTATACCCTGATTTTCTAATTAAATGTGCACTTTGTCCTCAGTATACTTGACACATACCTTATCCAAGAGCCTTCTTATTCACAGATCTGGTCTGAAGGCAAAAAACAGAACAAAAGCAAGTTACTCCTTCAACACTTGAATGGCAGCCACAAAAATAAACAAATAACATCCTTTTTATTCTCCCGAAGAGATACTTCCGATGAATTTCTTAATCTCCCTCCACTACAGCAGATATATTCTCAGGACTATCAGGTTGCAAGGTATACACAAATTCCAAGAGCACTTCTGCGAACAAAATATGCCACACTCTCTGGCATTAAAGGACTCCCACTGTTGGCTCCATTTCCCAGTCACTGGCAGCCAGGCATAAGCATCCTAGACATGCCACACCTCTAGGGGAAAAGCTAGAAGGTATGGTCCTTAGAGAAACATGACAGAAAGACGAAAGCCTTTGGAAGCAGACATGTCTGGATCCAAATTTATGCTTTGCCATTTGTTAGCTGTGTGATCTGGGCAAGCCACTTAACCTCTCTGAGCCTCAGTTCCCTCAACTATACAATCAATAATCGTTGCATTAAATTCTTGAAAATATTTAATGTGTTAAGGCAGGAATGCACCTAGCACAGGGCTGGGCACATAAGAAGCATTCAGTGAATGGTGGCCATTATTATTGATTATTCTCCAGGATAACTCCAACATTGACCTTTAGGTATAATGAAGCTCTAGAATGTTGTGGTTAAACGCCAAGCTAGTTGGGTTTGAATTGCAGCTCTTCTATTTCTGAAGTGGGTAAACTTTGGCAATTTCCTTAACCTCTCTGGGCCTGATTTTCCCTATCTCTAAAATGGAACAAGTAACAGAACCTATATCAAAGGGTTGCTGTAAGAATTAAATAAGTTAGTATATATAAAATGTTTAGAATAGTGCTCGGAACATATTAAGCACTATGTAAGTGTCATCTATTATATTAGTACTGTATCATAACTGTCTCTTTAACTGTAGACACCTTGAAATAATGATTGTCTTTTTTTTTTTTTTCCTGTATCTCCAGGGTGTCAAAGTGACTGCAACACCTTAATAAATGTTAATGGAATGAATGAAGCATCTCACATGCCATGCCAATTAAGACTTTCCCTGGAAATGACACTAACCCAATTCAAACTAAGGGAGAAAAAAAAGACAATTTGCTCATATTTAAATTATCCAGGAGTTAATCTTGCTTCTAGCACAGTTAGAACCAAAGGGTCAAATGGTTTAAGGACGACTTTCTTTTCAACTGTTTCCAGCATTTCGGTTTTGTTGGCTCTCTCCATGTGAAGGGCATTGTAGCCAGCAGCAACCCAAGCTTCACAGCCAGCCACTTTATCAACTTAATGCTTTTTCTCCAAAAGATCTGGCTGAAAAATGGCTAGAATTTAATGGGCCCAGCTAGAGTTATGTGCCCATCCATGTATTAACTTCTGTGTTCAAGGAAATGGGGTAATCTGACTGGCTAAGCCTGCTCACCCCATGTAGAAGAGAAGGGGCAGACCTATGCAAACAGACAGATTTCCTCAAAGTAAAGAGTATTCTATTATAAGGAGGAGGGAAAAGGGATGCTGGGCAGGCAAAAATGCCAGATGTCCTGACATAGGCCAAAAGATGGTGCTCAACCTCATTAGTCCTAGACCACTCCAGACAATAAGAATCTGCCCAGAATTTTTTTAAAAATATGGAATTCCCTGGTGGTCCAGTGGTTAGGACTCTGCACTTTCACTGCCGAGGGTACACACCTTATCCCTGGTCAGGGATCCCACAAGCAATGTCATGTGGCCAAATTAAAAAAAAAAAAAAGAAAAAAAAGAATCTGCCCAGCTTTAATAGGTCTTTTAAGAAAAATATCTAAATATTTCTAAGTAATTATTCACAGATTTCAACCTCCTCACATGAGGCTCTTCCTCAAATCCAATCTAATCTAAATTCCTTGAGTTTCTAGTCAAAGTATTTTTCTTCTTGTTTGTAAAAGGTAAAAAATACAGCTAAGCAAATGCTTTATAATCTAGTCTGAAGATGTTTTTGAGTAGGAGTTATTTTGTAGCCAAGCAGGACCCTACGTGGCCTTCCCAGAACAGGACCACCCCATCCCCCCAGACATCCTCTCCCTGCCTCTTATCCATAGAAAAACTTTAGCCTCCTTCCCTAAGTTTCAAAGAAGAAATTTAATCAGAGTGACAAAATGCAGAAAGAAAGGAAAACAGTCAAGTAAGAAAAAATAATAATATTTTAGCCATTAAACAAAGTCAAGGACTTTTAATTCCTTTTAGTTCCTCCTAAAGGGCTATAGATAATATTCTGAGCCACATCCTTTGAGCTGTTTTGCAGATACTGAAATCCCCACCAGGTGGAAGAAGTTAACTGGATGCTGACACACAAGCATGTACACCCCAGACCAGTTGGAACCAAAACGTTGATGATGTTGATTCCCAATTACCTTACCACCAACCAATCAGAAGAATGTCCACGAGCTGATCATACACCCCACAGCTCTCTTCCCTCACCCTGTCTTTAAAAATCTTTCCCTCAACACAAGAGGGAGGAGATATGGGGATATATGTATATGTATAGCTGATTCACTTTGTTATACAGCAGAAACTAACACAACATTGTAAAGCAATTATACTCCAATAGAGATGTTAAAAAAAACAATCTTTCCCTGAAAGCCATTGGGGAGTTTGGGTCTTTTAAGCACTAGTTGCCTGGACTCCTTGCTTGGCCTCTGCAATAAATGCTGCCCTTTCCTTCACTACAACCTGGTGTCAGTAGATTGGCTTTACTGCGTGCAGACGAGTGGACCCAAGTTTGGTTTGGTAACAATTTCATCAATATGGTGCTACCTGGAGTAGTATGGCAAGCAGAGCCCAGAGAAAAAGAAATCTGTGATCAATTTGTGATGTCTGCCTGTCCCAGGTTCTGGAATGGAGAGGGGCCATACACTTGGCTGAATTTGCATCCCTGAGTTTTGTAATCCTTCATCAAAAAAAAAAAAAAAAATTTCTTCTTCCTTCACCCAGCACCCTTACTCAAACAGGGCAGGCATGGAGGAAATGTCAGGAAAAGTGGGATATCGGCAACATGCTTGCTAAACTCTTCCAAGTTCCGATTTCAATCTTGAGATCTACTTACAGGACTAAAAGTTATTCCTCAGTGAATCAGCAAAGGCACTGAGTGTGATTAGCAGTTTTTGGATGCAAAAGAACATTGCAAACTGCTCTGTACTCTGCTTGGCTGTGCTGAGGTGCCACTTCAGGTGTTAGCAAAAAAAGAGACGTGAGAGAGAAAGAACTGTTACATCCACCAACAGCCCTTCCTTTGGCCATGATCACATCATCCAAGGTGTGATCACTGACATCAGGTTGTTTTCCCACATAGTGTGAGCTGACAACTAAAGAACAGCAAGTTAGTCTGTATGACAAAAACTTTTCCCATTTATTTTCTCCATTGACTTTCGGGGTTAGGCTGAATTATCATCCAGAAGATTTGTATTTTGCCTGTTCCCACTACCTTTTCTTAATACAAAAAATTTCAAACAAATAAAATTGGAAAGAATATTATAAAAAATACCCATCATTCAGATTCAACAATTGTTAGGATTTTGCCACACTTGCTTTATCTATCTTTCTCCTTTTTCTGTGGAAGTATTTTAAAGCAAATCCCAGCCCTCGGGACTTCCCTGGTGGTCCAGTGGTTAAGAATCTGCCTTCCAATGCAGGCGGTGTGAGTTTGATCCCTGGTTGGGGAACTAAGATCCCACATGCCGTAGGGCAAATAAGCCTGTGCGCTCTAGAGTCCATGCACAACAACTAGAGAGCCTGCGTGCTGCAACAACTGAGCCCACGTGCTCTGGAGCCCATGTGCCACAACTAGAGAGTCTGTGTGCCACAACTAGAGAGTCTGTGTGCCACAACTAGAGAGCCCGCATGTCTCAACTAGAGAGCTTGCACACTGCAACGAAGAGCCTGTGTGCCACAGCTAAGACCCGACGCAGCCAAATTAATTAATTAATTACTTTAAAAAAAAATCCTAGTCCTCACATTATTTCTTCTCTAGATACGTCATTTCACATCTCTAAAATATATGAAAGGATTGGTTTAAGATGGCAGAGTAGAAGGACATGTGCTCACTTCCTCTTGTGAGAGCACAGAATCACAACTAACTGCTGAACAATCATTGACAGGAAGACACTGGAACTCACTAAAATAGACACCACACATTCAAAGACAAAGGAGAAGCCACAGGGAGAAGGTAGGAGGGGCACAATCACAATAAAATCAAATCCCATAACCGCTGGGTGGGTGACTCACAAACTGGAGAACAATTATGCCACAGAAGTCCACCCACTGGAGTGAGGGTTCTGAGCCCCACATCAGGCTTCACAACCTGGGAGTCCGGCAATGGGAGGAGGAATTCCCAGAGAATCAGACGTTGAAGGTTAGCAGGATTTGACTGAAGGACTTCGACAGGACAGGGGCAAACAGAGACTCCACTCGGGGAGGGCACACACAAAGTAATGTGCACATGAGGACCCAGGGGGAAGGAGCAGTGATCCCAGAGGAGACTGAACCAGACCTACCTCCTAGTGTTGGAGGGACTACTGAAGAGGCGGGGGGTGGCTGTGGCTCACCAGGGAAGGACACTGTCAACAGAAGTGCTGGGAGGTACTCCTTGGTGTGAGCCCTCCAGGAGTCTGCCATTAGTGCCACCAAAGAGCCTGTGGGCTCCAGTGCTAGGTCACCTCAGGCTAAACAACCAACAGGGAGGAAATTCAGCCCCACCCATCAGTAGACAAGTGGATTAAAGTTTTACTGAGCTCTGCCCACCAGAGTAACACCCAGCTCTACCCACCACAAGTCTCTCCCATCAGGAAGCTTGCACAAACTTCTTAGATAGCCTCATCCACCAGAGGGCAGAGAGTGGAAGAAAGAAGAACTACAATCCTGTAGACTGTGAAATGAAAACCACATTCACAGAAAGACAGACAAAATGAAAAGGCAGAGGACTATGTACCAGATGAAGGAACAAGATAAAACCCTAGAAAAACAACTAAATGAAGTGGAGATAGGCAACCTTCCAGAAAAAGAATTCAGAATAATGATAGTGAAAATGATCCAGGACCTCAGAAAAAGAATGGAGGCAAAGATTGAGAAGATGAAAGAAATGTTTAACAAAGACCTAGAAGAATTAAAGAAAAAACACCTAGAAGAATTAAAGAACAAACAGAGATGAACAATACAATAACTAAAAAGAAAAATGCACTAAAAGGAACCAATAGCAGAATAACTGAGGCATAGAATGGATAAGTGACCTGGAAGACAGAATGGTGGAATTCACTGCCACAGAACAGAATAAAGAAAAAAGAATGAAAAGAAATGAAGACAGCCTAAGAGAGAGCTGGGACAACATTAAACACACCAACATTCACATTATAGGGGTCCCAGAAGGAGAAGAGAGAGAGAAAGGACCAGAGAAAATATTTGAAGAGATTATAGTCGAAAACGTCCCTAACATGGGAGAGGAAATAGCCACTGAAGTCCAGGAAGCGTAGAGAGTCCCAGGCAGGATAAACCCAAGGAGAAACATGCCAAGACACATAGTAATAAAATTGACAAAAATTAAAGACGAAGAAAAATTATTAAAAGCAACAAGCGAGGACTTCCCTGGTGGCCCAATGGTTAAGAGTCCACCTGCCAATGCGGGGGACACGGGTTAGAGCCCTGGTCTGGGAAGATCCCACATGCCATGGAGCAACTAAGCCTGTGCACCACAACTACTGAGCCTGCACTCTAGAGCCCATGAGCCACAACCACCGAGCCTGTGTGCTACAACTACTGAAGCCCGCATGCCTAGAGCCCATGCTCCACAACAAGAGAAGCCACCACAATGAGAAGCCCATGCACCACAACGAAGAGTAGCCCCCACTCACCACAACAAGAGAAAGCCCACGCATAGCAGTGAAGACCCAATACAGCCAAAATTAAATTAAAAAAAAAAAAAGCAACAAGGGAAAAACAACAAATAACATACAAGGGAACTCCCATAAGGTTAACAGCTGATTTCTCAGCAGAAACTCTACAAGCCAGAAGGGAGTGGCAGGACACACTTAAGGTGATGAAAGGGAAGAACCTACAGCCAAGACTACTCTACCCGGCAAGGATCTCATTCAGATTCGATGGAGAAAGCAAAAGCTTTACAGACAAGCAAAAGCTAAGAGAATTCAGCACCACCAAACCAGCTCTGCAACAAATGCTAAAGGACCTTCTCTAAGTGGGAAACACAAGAAAAGAAAAGGACCTACAAAAACAAACCCACAACAATTAAGAAAATGGTAATAGGAACATACATGTCGATAATTACCTTAAACATGAATGGATTAAAAGTTCCAACCAAAAGACACAGGCTCACTCAATGGCTACAAAAACAAGACCCATATATATGCTGCCTACAAGAGACCCACTTCAGACCTAAGGACACATACAGACTGAAAGTGAGGGGATGAAAAAAGATATTCCATGCAAATGGAAATCAAAAGGAATTTGAAGTAGCAATAGTCATATCAGATAAAATAGACTGTAAAAAAAGAATGTTACAAGAGACAAGAAGGGACACTATATAATAATCAAGGGATCAATCCAAGAAGAAGATATAACAATTACAAATATATATGCACCCTCGATATATAAGGCAAATGCTAACAGCCATAAAAGAGGAAATCGACAGTAACACAATAATAGTGGGGGACTTTAACACCTCACTTACACCAATGAATCGATCATCCAGACAGAAAATTAATAAGGAAACACAAGCTTTAAATGACACAATAGACCAGATAGATTTAATTGATATTTATAGGACATTCCATCCGAAAACAGCAGATTACACTTTCTTCTCATGTGCACACAGAACATTCTCCATGATAGATCACATCTTGGGTCACAAATCAAGCCTCAGTAAATTTAAGAAAACTGAAATCATATCAAGCATCTTTTCTGACCACAACATTATGAGATTAGAAATCAATTACAGGGGAAAAAAAACCGTAAAAAACACAAGCATGTGGAGGCTAAACAATACGTTACTAAATAACCAAGAGATCACTGAAGGAATCAAAGAGGAAATTAAAAAATACGTAGAAATAAAAGACAATGAAAACACAATGATCCAAAACCTATGGGATGCAGCAAAAGCAATTCTAAGAGGGAAGTTTATAGCAATACAATCCTACCTCAAGAAACAAGGAAAATCTCAAATAAACAATCTAACCTTACACCTAATGGAATTAGAGAAAGAAGAACAAACAAAACCCAAACTTAGTAGAAGGAAAGAAATCATAACAATCAGAGCAGAAATAAATGAAATAGAAACAAAACAATATCAAAAATCAATAAAACTAAGAGCTGGTTCTTTGAGAAGATAAACAAAATTGATAAACCTTTAGCCAGACTCATCAAGGAGAAGAGGGAGAGGACTGAAATCAATAAAATCAGGAATGAAAAAGGAGAAGTTAAAATGGACACCACAGAAATACAAAGCATCGTAAGAGACTACTACAAGCAAGTCTATGCCAAAAAAATGGACAACTTGGAGGGAATGGACAAATCCTTAGAAAGGTATAACCTTACAAGACTGAACCAGGAAGAAATAGAAATATGAACAGACCAATCACAAGCACTGAAATTGAAACTGATTAAAAATCTTCCAACAAACGAAAGTCCAGGACCAGATGGCTTCACAGGTGAATTCTATCAAACATTTAGAGAAGAGCTAACACCCATCCTTCTCAAACTCTTCCAAAAAATTGCAGAAGAAGGAACACTCCCAAATTCAGTCTATAAGGCCAGCATCACTCTGGTACCCAAACCAGACAAAGATACTACAAAAAAAGAAAATTACAGACCAATATCACTGATGAATATAGATGCAAAACTCCTCAACAAAATGCTAGCAAACAGAATCCATCAACACATTAAAAGGATCATACACCATAACCAAGTGCAATTTGTCCCAGGGATGCAAGGATTCTTCAGTATATGCAAATCAATCAATGTGATATACCATATTAACACATTGAAGAATAAAAACCATATGATCATCTCAATAGATGCAGAAAAAGCTTTTGACAAAATTCAACACCCATTTATGATAAAAACTCTCCAGAAAGTGGGCATAGAGGGAACATACCTCAACATAACAAAGGCCATATATGACAAACCCACAGCAAACATCATTCTCCATAGTGAAAAACTGAACGCATTTCCTCTAAGATCAGCAACCAGACAAGGATGTCCACTCTCACCACTATTATTCAACAAAGTTTTGGAAGTCCTAGCCATGGCAATCAGAGAAGAAAAAGAAATAAAAGGAATCCAAATTGGAAAAGAAGAAATAAAACTATCACTGTTTGCAGATGACATGATACTACACATAGAGAATCCTAAAGATGCCACCAGAAAACTACTAGAGCTAATCAATGAATTTGGTAAAGTTGCAGAATACAAAATTAATGCAGAGAAATCTCTTCCATTCCTATCCACTAACAATGAAAGATCAGAAAGAGAAATTAAGGAAACAATCCCATTCACCATTGCAACAAAAAGAATAAAATATCTAGGAATAAACCTACCTAAGGAGGTAAAAGATCTGTACTCAGAAGACTGTAAGACACTGATGAAAGAAATCAAAGATGACACACCAATGAAGAGATATACCATGTTCTTGGATTGGAAGAATCAATATTGTGAAAATGACTATACTACCCAAAGCAGTCTACAGATTCAAGCAATCCCTATGAAATTACCAATGGCATTTTTTACAGAACTAGAACAAAAAATCTTAAAATTTTTATAGAAACACAAAAGACCCCAAATAGCCAAAGCAATCCTGAGGGAAAAAAACGGAGCTGGCAGAATCAGACTCCCTGACTTCAGACTATACTACAAAACTACAGTGATCAAGACAATATGGTACTGGCACAAAAACAGAAATATAGATCAATGGAACAGGATAGAAAGCCCAGAGATAAACCCACACACATATGTTCAACTAATCTATGACAAGGGAGGCAAGGATATATAATAGAGAAAAGACAGTCTCTTCAATAAGTGGTGCTGGGAAAACTGGACAGCTACATGTAAAAGAATGAAATTAGAACACTCCCTAACACCATACACAATAATAAACTCAAAATGGATTAAAGACCTAAATGTAAGACTGGACACTATAAAACTCTTAGAGGAAAACATAGGAAGAACACTGTCATAAATCACAGCAAGCTCTTTCTTGATCCACCTCCAAGAGTAATGGAAACAAAAACAAAAATAAACAAATGAGACCTAATGAAACTTAAAAGCTTTTACACAGCAAAGGAAACTATAAACAAGACGAAAAGAAAACCCTCAGAATGGGAGAAAATATTTGCAAACGAATCAATGGATAAAGGATTAATCTCCAAAATATATAAACAGTTCATGCAGCTCAATATTAAAAAAACAAACAACCCAATCAAAAAATGAGCAGAAGACCTAAACTTTCTCCAAAGAAGACATACAGATTGCCAACAAACACATGAAAGGTGCTCAACATCACTAATTATTAGAGAAATGCAAATCAAAACTACAATGAGGTATCACCTCACACTGGTTAGAATGGGCATCATCAGAAAATCTACAAACAAATGCTGGAGAGACTGTGGAGAAAAGGGAACTCTCTTGCACTGCTAGTGGGAATGTAAATTGATATAGCCACTATGGAGAACAGTATGGAGGTTCCTTAAAAAACTAAAAATAGAATTACCTTATGACCCAGCAATCCCACTATTGGGCATATAACCAGCCCCCTGGTTCCTTTAAATGCAGAATGTCATTTAGGGACCACAGTCTGGGCACTAGAGGTTGCCCATTGCCCATGGGGTTTTAATGCTTCTAGGCCTTTCTGAAAAGTATACAAATAGAAGAAAAAAATCATAAGCATATACTGATATTTCTAATTCAAATTTAATATTAAAATCTATTAGGGACTTCCCTGGTGGCACAGTGGTTAAGATCCTCCTGCCAATACAGGGGACACAGGTTTGAGCCCTGGTCCGGGAAGATCCCATATGCTGCAGAGCAACTAAGCCCGTGCGCCACATCTACTGAAGCCTGTGCGCCACATCTACTGAAGCCCGTGTGCCTACAGCCCCTGCTCCACAGCAAGAGAAACCACTGCAATGAGAAGCCCACGCACCGCAATGAAGAGTAGCCCCCGCTTGCCACAACTAGAGAAAAGCCTGCGCACAGCAACGAAGACCTAACGCAGCCAAAAATAAATAAATAAATTTATTTAAAAAAAAAAAAAAGATCTGAACTCCTCAGTCTGGCATTCAAAGTCCTCCCAACCCTGTTCAAAATAAATAAATAAATAAAATCTATTTATATGAATGCCTTTGATTTTATATTTCTCTTCTCTTACACTAAAAATCTTGGTTCCTAATAGCATTAACATTATTACTTTGTGCTACACTACATAAAAAATAGTTTCAAAATACTAATGTAGGGCTTCCCTGGTGGCACAGTGGTTGAGAGTCCGCCTGCTGATGCAAGGGACACGGGTTCGTGCCCCGGTTTGGGAGGATCCCACATGCCGCGGAGCGGCTGGGCCCGTGAGCCATGGCCGCTGAGCCTGCGCGTCTGGAGCCTGTGCTCCGCACCGGGAGAGGCCACAACAGTGAGAGGCCCGCGTACCACAAAAAAAAACCCAAAAAAAACCAAAAAAAAACTAATGTAAAGACCTACTAGTGACATAACTATTGAGTGCAGTGTTAGATTTCTTTGCAGCTCTATTCTCCCTTAAAATATATTCCACTACGTATGTACAGCAAATATACCACATTGTAGAGTCACTTGAAATAATTGTCCTCTCTGTGCAGCTACATAATTAACTTCATATACAGTTAAGTTCATTGTTTTTGGTTTGTTTTAAAATCTTAGGAATTGTCCGTTTAAATTAAATTTAATTTTGAATGCGTAAAACACATTTATATGATTCCAAAGTCAAAAATGCATAATAAATATACTCAGAAAAGTCTCTTTTCCATCCTTGTCTCCTCTGCCCTGTATTATGTTGAATTGTATGAAATTGCTAAAGATTAACCATTTTATCAGCAAAAATGGCAATTTCTGTGGTTGAACCATAAATATATCCCCACCTTTCTTACAGAATAGACAGGTGCTACACATACTATTCTCTATTTTGCTTTTTTCACTTATATATTCTAGAGATCATTCTTTCCCCTTCATTCAGGTGCATTGTCTTCCATGTGTGTACTGATTTACCACGATTTTTATTCAATCAAACCTCTATTACTGAACATTTGGATAGTTTCCAATATTTTGCTATTAAAAATAATGCCTCCACAAATAACCTTGTATGTCGTTCCATATTATAACTCAGTCCATATTTTAATTAGTAGGTATAAGGCCACCCTATCTGTAAGTGACCACCCCATGCCATACCCAGCCTAAGTCATTCATTCTGCTAAACATTTGTCCTGGTCTTTCGGTATCCACTGCCTTTTGAACACCCTTCTGATGTTAGGAGAATTTTCCCTTTCTGAGTACCACTAAGTTAGAACGCAAAATGCTCATTCCCATCCCTCTCCTTTGCAGTTAGGACACAGGCATGTGACTTATGCTCCTCTAATCAGATGCATTTGTGTGAGATTCTGGTGAAGAAAGTGGCAGTGAGAGGGGAAAGGCTGCAGAGTGCACTCCTTTTGCTGGTGAGGGGGTAGCAGAGCTATGTGGTTTGGGGAAACTGGAACGGTCTGTAAGGTGAGTTCCTGGTACAGAAGTAACACTGATGCCTTTGGCAGCGGTGGTTGCAGTCAAATTGAGTTCCTGGCAGCATATGGTTACTGAGCGGTGACAGGGCATTGGCTTCAGTGTGCTTATTAGGCCAGCTGTGCTACTAATTTGGGGGGATTTTCCTGGAAACTTAGCCTCAAAATTGTTTCCTCCAGTCTTCCCAACAATTCTATGAGTTACCCAATATCCTTTAAATAAATCCCTTTTCTGCCTAATCTGCCAGCATCAGCTTCTGTCACTTGTGGCCAGGAAATAATTTATGTAGCAGATGCTGAGAGTCAGAGAGGGTAAAGTTTTAGCTACCACAGGGGCCTGATCATCCTCTGACTTGCACTTTCACCCTTCTTCCTTCCTCCTAAGAGTGCTTGTGAGTTCAGGGACAGAAGGTCTGTGGTCTAACAAAATTAACTGGGTCATTAGGGGCCCAGAAGCTCTTTTGCAGGAAGCTCCTTTGACAGTAGTCAGTCATAAGGAGTAGAAAGTGTTTTCCTGATTGCTAGAGGAGAAGAAGAAAGACAGATGTCAGTGATGGGAAGGAGGTCAGCAGTGGCCCAGCAGAGCTCCTGGGGTCAACAGAGCAGAAGGATGGTGAAACCAACAGACAGAACAGAGGGACTAAATGTTAGGAATCTTACCCTCACTCTTAACATTTCTCAAGTGAATAACTGGGGCAGGAGATCTAGAGAAAAAAATACAACTTCCAGATCATATGATATTGCTTATATGTGGAATCTAAAAAAATGGTACAAATGAACTTATTTACAAAACAGAAATAGTCACAACCAAAACAAACTTATGGTTACCAAAGAGGAGGGCGAGGGAGGGATAAATTGGGAGTTTGGGATTAGCAGATACAAACTACTATATATAAAATAGATAACAAATAAGGACCTACTGTATAGCACAGGGAACTCAGTACTTTGTAATGACCTATATGGGAAAAGAATCTAAAAAAGAGTGGATATATGTATATGTATAACTGATTCACTTTGCTGTATACCTGAAACTAACACAGCATTGTAAATCAACTATACTCCAATAAAAATTTTTTAAAAAAGAAGATAGAGTCTAAAGAATCTCAACTTGGTGTCATCTTGTGAGTGGACCCATCCGGACCCAGTGACAATCTAGACAAGACCATGTGTATTAAAGCTACTAAACTGTTGTCTCTCATAGATGGTAACTATATCCCCCACCCAGTGTATCATTTGTCCTTTCATTTTGTGTTTGTTGACCAAAAAGTTTTAACAGCATATACTTGATTTTATTGATACTTTTCTTTGTGACATTTTCCATTGCTTTTATGTTTAGGTAACATATTCCTTTTCCAAAAATATGTTCAATATTATATTTTATTTTAGTTTTTTATGGTTTTATTTATTCATATGTAACCCTTTATTCCATCTAGAACTCATTTTGGTATATGGTGTGATCACCATGTGTCTCAGTGGTTGGATAAAGCTGACAGGATAAAAAAAGGCAACTTTAGGGCTTCCCCAGTGGCGCAGTGGTTGAGGGTCCGCCTGCCAATGCAGGGGACACAGGTTTGTGCCCCGGTCCGGGAAGATCCCACATGCCGCGGAGCGGCTGGGCCCGTGAGCCATGGCCGCTGAGCCTGCGCGTCCGGAGCCTGTACTCCGCAACGGGAGAGGCCACAACAGTGAGAGGCCCGCGTACCGCAAAAAAAAAAAAAAAAAAGGCAACATTAGACATGATTTTCAAATTAAAATAATGTTGTGCAATAATGAGATACAGTTTTGTACCTTAAAAATTATCAGGTGTTAAAAAAAAAAAACCTAGTGAAGGTGAGCATGAAGGAAAATGGCACACTTAAAGTGCTGTTTTCAACTTAACCATTCTGTTAAGAGTCTTTAGTTAAACAAATAACAAGCAAGGTAAGAAAAAAAAAAGAAAAAGAGGGAAGCTATTAATTAAAGAAAACGTATACAACCCAATACAAATGTGGACTTTAACTCATGATTCAAATAAGCCAACTTTAAGAAAAAGAGAGACAGTTGGAATTTGAGCACTGACTGTATGTTTAATGACATAAAGAATAACTCCTTATTTTGTTAGTTGTAATAATTATGGATATGTTTTTAAACAAGTTCTTATCTTTTAGAGATACATACAAAAAGATCTGATGTCTTGGATTTACTTCAAAATAATGCAGTGGTCGGGAAGAGGAAAGGATATAAATGAGACAAGATTGGCTGTAAGTTGTTAATTGTTGACATTGGGTGGTGGCTATATGAGGGTTTCTTATACTACCCTTTCTATTTTTACATACATTAATATTTGGATTTTTGCATAATAAAAAGTGACAAAAATGGAGATAAAAAAACATAGTGGCAATGACGCAGCAGGGGGAATTGTTAAATATTCCTAGTTAGGTAATGAAACTCCAGTTTCTTGGAGTGGCACAATTGGGCCAGATCATGGCCTCACCTAAGCTGACTGCAACTTACCAGTGTCCATGGAATTTCAAAAACAGCAAATCTTTACTGAGAGACTTCTGTATGTCAGGTCCAATGTCCTTCCACTGTGAAGCAGAAAGAGATATGCAAAGTACCATTTACAAAAATAGTATAATGAAATCATTGCTCCCACAAAAAGTCCATAAGAGTCATCTAAAATAAACATATGTCATTTGTGGAATTTTTTAAATACATTTTTATTAAGAAAAGAATAAACCAATCAGACCATGTCATATTGCCATTTAAATTGATCCACAAATTTTCTAATTGTCATCAGGACAAACCTCCTTAGCCAGACCTACCTCAAGCCCCGACCCTGCCTCCTTCCCCAGCCCCGTCTCCTGCTTCTCATCCCCACACACCTTAAACTTCAGCCATTGGAAGGAACTTGCAGTTCCCAGAACATATCTCATGGAGTTTATGCTCTCCTGGGGAAGTTTCATTCATTCATTCAACAGCATTCATTGGTCTCCTCATCTGGCCCAGGCCCTATGCCATGCTCCGTCTCATCACCACCAGGTCTGCCTTTCTCCCCCATCAGTTCATTCTTCCAGCCTCAACTTACTTGCTTGTTTACATGTTTCTCTGAGAAACATTCTTTGAACCACTCAACCTGAACGAGGTGCCCCTCTTCTGTACTTTCTATATATGAGGGTATACGGCGGGCAGCAGGGGAGGACAGGGGACATGTCTTATTTCTCCCACTAGACTCTGAGGGCAGGGATAAAATCCTATTTAGGCACAGTATGTAGTTTAAGGCCTGAGTTGTATTAGAAGATCAATAAATGCTTGTGGAATAAATGAGTGAATGAATGAATGAAGCTTCCCAACTAGCATGTAAACCCACAAAGGCAAGAATTTTTGTTGTTTTCTTCTGCTTTATCCTTAGCACCTAGGACAATACCTGGCACATTAAATATTTGTCAAAATAATTAAAGTTACCTGTCAAGGAAAAACGAACAAGGAGTTGTACATTAAGTCTCATGTGCAAACTGCCCATTTGTTGTGGTCGACCCATCTGTCGTTGGCAAAAGACTGATTCAGGACTAAAAAAGGAATTAGAGACACAAAGTGTTCTGGAGGTCAAATGCAATGAATTGAGTTAGTACCTTGTATTTAAAACCTAACTCTAAGTGCAAGAAAGAACAGTACATTTATTTTTTTTACATGCATTGTTTTAAAAGTCACTAAGCAAAATGTTGATTGCACTTCACCTAAAAGAAAAGTCAGCATTTTGGGGGCTTAAGTAGATTCTCATCTGACACAGGTCATCTTCTATGTGCCCATATTGCCTACGGATCTGGAGAAATATATCCAGCAATGGGGTAGCACATGATCTCCTACATCTGGAACAGCTGGGACCCAAGGAAAGCCATACGTCATGAATGATATCACCCTTATTGATCTAACTTTTAAAAGACAATGGAATAATTTCTTCTTGCCCAAACCTTACTACAGTGGTTTGGACCAGCAACTCCATAGCGGGATGATGGGAGGGCTGCATGGACAAAGGACAATTGTTGGACTCCCACAGCAGAAGGATGGTTTACAAAGTGATCTTTCTTAGGAGTTCTGCCTGGGACTATTGTACACCACATGGCAGGTGCTCTGACATAAGTAAGGCCAAATTGGATTCCATTTGGATTTCTTTTCTTTTTGAAACCATCCTTCTCCAGAATTGTCCTCTCTAAAAGTCACTAGAACAACAGGGGGGGGAAAGTGAGATCTTGAACTCCCCAGGGAATCAAGGCAGACTTTCCTTCCCCTTTCTTTACTCATCCACTTTTCCACGGCTGCCATTCACTGGGACCTCATTTGAGAGGAGGTTTTATTTCCCTGCTTTCTCTCAGGATTCTGCCTCAAATAATGTTCACTGGTTTTTCACAAAGAAAACTAGGACTCCCATTTATTTTATCCAATACACCGCTACATTCAACCTTGAAAACAGTATGCATTGCATTATTCTCTAACAGGAACAAATAGCAGAATGGAGCCTGACTATTTTCCATGAGGCTGATTTTTGCTAATCAAACACATTTATTCTCTGAACACTTTCAGTGCCTGTTGAGAAATAAGTGGTACCAGAAAGGGCATATCTTCCAGAATGCAACTTAGAAATGTATAGAAAATAGATAATATTGAGGTCTTCATGTGAAAGTAACTCAGTAACTTGTAGAAGGGCAGTAGGGCCATTCTGTAGTACCATAAAGATACGCACTACACACACTCTTCCACCTAACAATTCTGTAGGATTCTATCTCACAGAAATGCTCATACCTGGGAATAAAGGCATATGAATGGCACACTGATTGAATCACACGTAGGAGCCACATGAACTGACAAAAAGAGACACACTGTATATTGTAACGTGATAGAAGTAAATTGCCAAGTAATATGTAATATAAGATTCCATTTTTGTTTTAAAAAAACCCACACTGTATGTATGTAGATGCATATTCCTATATAGATTGATAGATATAAAGAAAAAGCCCAGAAAGATACCAACACCAAACTGTTAACAGTGGTTCCTTCCTCTGGAGAGTAAAATTGGGGGAGTATTACTTAAATTTATTTTAAAAAAACAATAAAGGAAATAATTGGATTAGTGTAAGGTAGTTAACATTCACAGAGTATTTATTCTGTGAGGGGCACGTGATGGACACTCTGTATATCATCTCACTTATTCTGCAAATCTTCTGAAGTAGGTAATATTACCCCTGTTTGCGGATGAGAAAACAGATTCTGAGAAGTGAGTAACTTGCCTACCTAACAGGGTTAGTAAGTAGCAGAGCTGGAATTCAAACCCAGGACTTTCTGACTCCAAGGCCTAAGATCTTCCCATTGGTCCAACAATGCCATCTCCCGTGACATAGTCTTGGCTAAGTAGATGGGCTTATAAACATTGCCACATGGCTGTTGAATGTTAGGTTTATTCTTTAAAACTTTTTCTTATGGAAAATTTCAAACATACATGAGAGGGGAAGGAATAGTATAATGAATCCATGTGCCCGTTATCATCCAGAGTCAACAATTATTAATATTCTGCATTATTGTTTCATCTACCCCAACACACACTTTTTAGGAAGCACTTTAATGCAAATTCAAGACCTCATATCATTTCACCATTAACATTTCAATCTCTGAATATAAGAACTTAAAAAAAAACATAATGGTGTTTTGTAAATCAACTATACCTCAATAAAATAAAGAATAAACTTTAGAAAAAAGAACAATGGTGTGACAATCACTGTTATCAGACATAATAGTTCACAATAATTCCTTAATAATATCAACACCCAATCCATGTAAATTTTCCTAGGTTGTCTCAAAATTATCTTTTTGTTTATTCAAAATTTATGTCTCAAATCTTTGTTTCCTTGAATTCTGATTTTCCCCTCCCTTTTTCTTCATACAACTTATTTGTTGAAGAAATTGTCATTTGTCTTATAGAATTTCCCATCTTTTTTTTTTTTTTTTTGGCCCCACCATTGCAGCATGGAGGGTCTTAGTTCCCTGACCAGGATTCGAACCTATGTCCCCTGGATTGGAAGCACACAGTCTTAACCACTGGACCGCTAGGGAAGTCCCAAATTCCCAGCTTCTTGATTTGATTTCTCATACCTCAATGGGGTCATTTAACATCCTCCTATTTCCTTTATATTTCTCACAACATGATGATTAGAGATGTTAAATTCAGGTTCAATTCTTTTGGCAAGACTGTTTCTTAAGCAGTGTACTTCCTACTGCATTTTATCAGGAGGTAATTAATGTCTGACTGTCCCGCTTTTAGTAAATGCTAAGATTGAACAGTGGATTCAGCGGCTGCCAGTCTGATACATATGTTCCTCATCAACATTTTACCTAATAGTTTTAGCAGCCATTGATGATTTTTTTGCCTAGATCCATGATTTCATTAGGAACTTAGGTTCATTTAAAATCCTATAAGGGGGGGGCTTCCCTCGTGGCGCAGTGGTTGAGAGTCCACCTGCCGATGCAGGGGACACGGATTTGTGCCCCGGTCCGGGAAGATCCCACATGCCCCGGAGCGGCTGGGCCCGTGAGCCATGGCCGCTGAGCCTGCGCGCCCGGAGCCTGTGCTCTGCAACGGAAGAGGCCACAACAGTGAGAGGCCCGCGTACCGCAAAAAAAAAAAAAAAAAAAAAATCCTATAAGACTTAGGTATTTTTAAAAATCATCCTAAGATAGCAATACTATATCTTAGTTTTGAGTCAAGGTATCAAAAAAAAAATCTCTTTTTATCTATTACCTATCATGGTTCTTTTGTTTTTGGATTTTTTTTTTTTTTTGCAAGAGTAATTGAGTTTTTAGGCATTTTCCTAAAACCATCAGTATTCTGCAACCCTCTATCCCCCATGTGGGACCATTTTGCTAATTAGATTGACATTTTTTTTTTTTTTTTTTTTTTGCGGTACGCGGGCCTCTCACTGCCGTGGCCTCTCCCGTCGCGGAGCACAGGCCCCGGACGCGCAGCCCCAGCAGCCATGGCTCACGGGCCCAGCCGCTCCGCGGCATGTGGGATCCTCCCAGACCGGGGCACGAACCCGTGTCTCCTACATCGGCAGGCAGACTCTCAACCACTGTGCCACAAGGGAAGCCCTAGATTGACATTTTTATTAACCTATCATTCAGAATTTTTATCATACTTCAATTCCTAAATAATTCATAAAAAGGAAAAAGAAAAGATATCCTCTTCCTCTATGATAAATACCATAATAGGCCAGTTAAACATCTCTGAATCATTTTCAATTCCATGCCCAGGGTAGCCACCTGTTTACATTAGAAAAGGTTGTTATTTTCAGTGATTTTAAGTCTGTTCTTATTCATTCTACATTCTTGTGGCTTCTGTCCTGGGCCAACTTTTGAAGCTAAAGAGAGGAAAGGCCCAGGCTCCATCCTCCAAAGATTCACAATCACCTACACTGATAAAATAAAGAGATGTCCAGAAGGTTCTTGGGGTGTAAGGGAAGAGGCACCCAAGACTATGAAATCAGGGAAAGCTTCTCAAAGGAGGAGATGTTTAGCTGAGTTTTGAAGGTTGAGCGGAAACTAACTAGGGGAAGGGCATTCCAAGAAAAGCAAAGCCATACAAAGGCACAAAGGCAGGAAAGAATAGGTCCTTTCAGAGCACTGCACATGGTTTTGTATGGCTGGAGAATAAGGTGTATAGGAAGGGGTAGCTGTGGTGGAGCAGCAGCGGGGCCAGGACGTGAAGAGCCTTGTTTGCCATGCTAAAGAGTTAGGAAGTCCCTGAAGGATTTTAAGCAGAAGAGTGACGGAGTCTGATCTCTGTTGTATGTTTTTCTCCTCAGTAGATTTTTTTCATTTTTCTTTTTTGTCTGTTGAGGTGAAATTCATATAACATAAAATTAATCATTTAAAGTGAACAACTCAGTGGCATTTAGTACATTCACAATGTTGTACAACCACTACCTCTGTCTAGTTCTAAAACATTTTCATCTCCCCAAAAGGAAACCCACACCCATTAAGCAGTCACTTCCCATTCCTCCCTTCCTGCAGCCCCTGGCAACCACTAGTCAGCTTTCTGGTAGATCTACGTATTCCCTCAGTATACATTTATTTCTAAAAATTATATAAGTAATATGGATTCATTATAGAAGAATCAAAATACGGGTGAGCAAAAGAGGAAAATAAATAATGCTCATAATTTTAGCATCTTAAGTAACTTTTGCATACTGTGTATCCTTCTAAAGAATTTTCTCTTGAGTTTCTTCATCGCATGTACTTTATGGGTCTCCCCAACCTTTGAGATGGAAAAGAATTCTGCTCAAACCTCTGTCCTATGAAAGGGTGTGAAGCCCAAGTCCCTACCAATATCTCTGAGGGTTCTTGGGGGGTTTTGTGGAGGTGACGGTGGGGATATGTTTCTTCTGATTACCTCTAGCTCTGATTTTCTGCCTTGATCTCCACCGCTCATTTCACTTTCTGGGCATGAAATGTCCCTTCTTCATTTCCCCAACCCCTTCTCTCCCCAAAATATGGCCTAAACAAGGTGGTGTGTTGGCAAACTTTTAGGGAAAATTTGGGAGCAAGAAAGGATGGCTTATATTGAAGCTCAGCTTAGAGAATAACTTGAAACTGCATGTTAAGAGAGCAGTTCTTTTAAGAGTCCATTAGTCATTCATATCACTGGAAAATTCTCATTGACCATCCCTCCAGAGGCAGTACAGCAGCAACAGCTGCCCAGCTTCTCTCCCTGAGAAGGTAATGAATATCTTTTTCATTTTCCAAATTCAACCCCCTCTAGCTATAAACTCCAAAGCAATCATTTCCAGTTCCCATCCTCTTTTGCACAAGGCAATTCAATGCTTTTTCTGCTTTATTCTAAACTACAAAGAGATAAGTTATTCTGCTAAATCAAAATAGTCCCTCCCTATCAGAACTCTGGTGTCAGGTTGTCAAAGTTACAACTTCTTTCCCCCTACTGGCTGCATTTTCATGATTGCTTTGTTATTTTAAATATCTTTCCTGAAATATTTTTTGTTCCTAAATATTCTTCTACATCTTTTGAAATGGCTGCATACATCCCTTGTTTTTGGACACTTAGGTTGCTTCCAATTCTTTATTATTATAGAGAGTGCCATGTTATATATTAAGGATATATATATATATATTTTTTTTTTTTTGCAGTACATTCCTAGTAGTAACATTATTTTTTTGCTGTACATTCCTAGTAGTAGCATTCCTAAACTAAAGAGTAAATCCTGTCTTATGGCTTTTATACCCTCTAGAAGAACTGTATAAGTTTATATATCCAGTAATGTTTGAAAGGGCCTGAATCTCCAAACTCCTCTTAATTATGGATATATTTATCCTTATTTTTTTCTTTATGGTTTAAATTTGCACTTCTTGACTGATAGTGAAGTTGAACTTTTTATGTTTATTGAGCATTTGAGGATTTTTCTTATGTCAAATACCTTTCCTGGTCAGTTGTGTATCTTCATTTTTCTTTTATTGATTTGAAGAAGGTCTTTGAACACTAAGGATACAAACCTTTGGTTAAGGATACTTTCCTCCAATGTCATTTGTCTTTTAATTTGGTTTGTGGTAAATCTTGCTATATGAAAGTTTTATACCTTATATAATCATTTCTATCATCCTTTATACTTTCTGCTTTTAGTTTCATGTGTAGAAAATCATTCCTTACTCCAAATTTTGTAAATATTCCTATGTATTTTCTTCTACTAACGTTAAAATTTTTAATCCTTCTGGAATTTATCTTAGTGTACTGTGTGAGTTTGGGTTTATTTTAACAGTTAGACAGCTTTTTTTTTTTTTTTAACTTTTGGCTGCACCGTGGCATGTGGGATCATGGTTCCCTGACCAGGGATCGAACCCCTGCCCCCTGCACTGGAAGATGGAGTCTTAATCACTGGACTGCCAGGGAAGTCCCCTAGACTGTCATCTTAACAATCCCCCCACTGAATGAGGCACTAGCTTTATTATATACTAAATTCTAATATGTACTTGGATATATTTCTGAGCTGTCTATTTTATTTACGTAGAACAGTAATATTTTAATTACTCTATCTTGCTGACTTATTTTAATATCTGATAGGAAAAGGCCTTTTCACTACTATTTTTCCTAAAGATGTGCTTGCTTTCTTCATTTGTTGATTTTTCTAAATAAACTAAAAAATAGATTTATTTCACATTCTAAAAAACTTCCAGGTGTTTTTGTTGGGGTTTTGTTAAATTTATAGGCTTTGCTTGAGGAAAATTAATATCTTTATAATATTAAATCTTCCAGTACAGTAATGTAGAATGTCTCTCCCTTTATTCAAATCTCCTTTTAGATTCCATGGCAAAGTTTTGAGATTGGCACATTTATCTTTAAGTTTATTACTGGGTACTTTGATTTTACTTTTTTACTTTTATTTATTTTTTTTTTTTCGGTACGCGGGCCTCTCACTGCCGTGGCCTCTCCCGTTGCGGAGCACAGGCTCCGGACGCACAGGCTCAGCGGCCATGGCTCACGGGCCCAGCCGCTCCGCAGTATGTGGGATCCTCCCGGACTGGGGCACGAACCCACATCCCCTGAATCGGCAGGTGGACTCTCAACCACTGCGCCACCAGGGAAGCCCTGATTTTATTTTTGATTGTCATGATATGGACTCTTTTTTTTCATTATCTTAACTAACTGTTGTTGATACATAAGGAAACTATTAATTTTTAAATATTTCTGTCATAATTGCCAATCTTTCTGAACTCTCCCACTAGTTCTAATAGTTTTTTAAGCAACCTTATAATCTTTAAATAATGATAATTTTGTCTCTTCCTGTCAGATATTTATACCTCCTTCACTTCTTTTTCTCATTATTGCATTGATTAGCACTTCTAGGAAAATTTTAAATAATAGTAATGACACTCAAATTATTAACTTTAATGAAAATGATTCTAATGTTTAACTGCTAAATAGAATACTGGCTGTTGGTTTGAGATCAATATTCATTAACATATTAATTAAGATTTGCTTAAATCAAAAATATATGGTGATATTTATCAAAATATTTTGGCATTCTGTTAAAATGATCATATGATTTTTTCTCCCACACGCTGCAGAACAACTAAGCCCATGTGCCGCCGCAACTACTGAGCCTGCACTCTAGAGCCTACGAGCCACAACTACTGAGCCCATGTGCCACAACTACTGAAGTCCACGTGCCTAGAGCCCTTGCTCTGCAACATGAGAAGTCACCTCAATAAGAAGCCCGCACACCGCAATGAAGAAAAGCCCACACTCAACACAACGAGAGAAAGCCTGTGCACAGCAACAAAGACCCAATGCAGCCAAAAATAAATAAACTTATTTAAAAAAAATATTAAAGTGCTGATTATTTCTGAGGGGGGGTAGATACAAATTTAGGAAGGTAAAAGTGAAGAAGAAGCTAGTCAACCAATGCAGCCAAAAATAAATAAATTTATTTTTTATAAAAAGATTAAAGTGCTGATTATTTCTTGGGGGGGGGGATAGATACAAATTTAGGAAGGTAAAAGTGAAGAAGAGGCTAGTCAACCAATGCATGTCCTAAGTGTCCATTGACAGATGAATGGATAAAGAACATGTGGCACATATATACAATGGAATATTACTCAGCCATTAAAAGAAACGAAATTGAGTTATCTGTAGTGACGTGGATGGACCTAGAGTCTGTCATACGGAGTGAAGTAAGTCAGAAGGACAAACACAAATACTGTATGCTAACACATATATATAGAATCTAAAAAAAAAAAAAATGGTTCTGACAAACGTAGGGGCAGGACAGGAATAAAGATGCAGATGGACACTTAGGTTGCTTCCATATCCTGGATATTGTAAATAGTGCTGCAATGAACATTGTGGTACATGACTCTTTTTGAATTATGGTTTTCTCACGGTATATGTCCAGTAGTGGGATTGCTGGGTCCTATGGTAGTTCTATTTTTAGTTTTTTGAGGAAGCTCCATACTGTTCTCCATAGTGGCTGTATCAATTTACATTCCCACCAACAGTGCAAGAGGGTTCCCTTCTCTCCACACCCTCTCCAGCATTTATTGTTTGTAGATTTTTCAATGATGGCCATTCTGACCGGTGTGAGGTGATATCTCATTGTAGTTTTGATTTGCATTTCTCTAATGATTAGTGATGTTGAGCATCCTTTCATGTATTTGTTGGCAATCTGTACATCTTCTTTGGAGAAATGTCTATTTAGGTCTTCTGCCCATTTTTGGATTGGGTTGTGTTTCCTTAATTTCTCTTTCAGATTGTTCATCATTAGTATAGGAATGAAAGAGATTTCTGTGCATTAATTTTGTACACTGCTACTTTACCAAATTCACTGATTAGCTCTAGTAGTTTTCTGGTAGCATCTTTAGGATTCTCTATGTATAGTATAATGTCATCTGCAAACAGTGACAGTTTTACTTCTCTTCTGATTTGGATTCCTTTTATTTCTTTTTCTTCTCTGATTGCTGTGGCTAAAACGTCCAAAACTATGTTGAATAATAGTGGTGAGAGTGGGCACCATGTCTTGTTCCTGATCTTAGAGGAAATGGTTTCAGTTTTTCACCATTGAGAACGTTGTTGGCTGTGGGTTTGTCATATATGGCCCTTATTATGTTGAGGTAGGTTCCCTCTGTGCCTACTTTCTGGAGAGTTTTTATCATAAATGGGTGTTGAATTTCATCAAAAGTTTTTCTGCATCTATTGAGATGATCATATGGTTTTTATCCTTTAATTTGTTAATATGGTGTATCACATTGATTGATTTGCATATGTTGAAGAATCCTTGCATTCCTGGGATAAACACCACTTGATCATCGTTTATGATCCTTTTCATGCGCTGTTGGATTCTGTTTGCTCGTATTTTGTTGAGGATTTTTGCATCTGTGTTCATCAGTGATATTGGCCTGTAGTTTTCTTTCTTTGTGACATCTTTGTCTGGTTTTGGTATCAGAGTGATGGTGGCTTCGTAGAATGAGTTTGGGAGTGTTCCTCCTTCTGCTATATTTTGGAAGAGTTTGAGAAGGATGGTTGTTAGCTCTTCTCTAAATGTTTGATGGAATTCGCCTGTGAGGCCATCTGGTCCTGGGCTTTTGTTTGTTGG
Organism: Tursiops truncatus; assembly: GCF_011762595.2. Lineage (NCBI taxonomy): Eukaryota > Metazoa > Chordata > Mammalia > Artiodactyla > Delphinidae > Tursiops > Tursiops truncatus. The sequence goes on along the minus strand of NC_047041.1, from coordinate 53,886,019 downwards.
AAGATTTTCAATCACATTTTCAAGTTCAGTGCTTGTAATTGGTCTGTTTATATATTCTATTTCTTCCTGGTTCAGTCTTGGAAGGTTGTGTTTTTCTAAGAATTTATCCATTTCTTCCAGGTTGTCCACTTTATTGGCATATAGCTGCTTGTAGTAATCTCTCATGATCCTTTGTATTTCTGCAGTGCCAGCTGCTACTTCTCCTTTTTCATTTCTAATTTGGTTGATTTGAGTCTTCTCCCTGTTTTTTTGGATGAGTCTGGCTAATGGTTTATCAATTTTGTTTGTCTTCTCAAAGAACCAGCTTTTAGGCCTTGCCTGGTGGCGCAGTGGTTGAGAGTCTGCCTGTCGATGCAGGGGACACGGGTTCATGCCCCGGTCCAGGAAAATCCCACATGCCGCGGAGCGGCTAGGCCTGTGAGCCATGGCCGCTGGGCCTGCGCGTCTGGAGCCTGTGCTCCACAACAGGAGATGCCACAACAGTGAGAGGCCCGCGTACTGCAAAAAAAAGAACAAGCTTTTTGTTTTATTGATCTTTGCTATTGTTTCCTTCATTTCTTTTTCATTTATTTCTGATCTGATCTTTATGATTTCTTTCCTTCTGCTAACGTTGGGGGTTTTTTGTTCTTCTTTCTCTAAATGCTTTAGGTGTAAGGTTAGGTTGTTTATTTGAGATGTTTCTTCTTTCTTGAGGTAGGACTGTATTGCTATAAACTTCCCTCTTAGAACTGCTTTTGCTGCATCCCATAGGTTTTGGGTCATCGTGTTTTCATTGTCATTTGTTTCTAGGGTTTTTTTTTTGGTTTTTTTTTTTTGCGGTACGCGGACCTCTCACTGCTACGGCTCCAACCGTTGCGGAGCAGAGGCTCTGGACGTGCAGGGCCAGCGGCCATGGCTCACGGGCCCAGCCGCTCTGCAACACATGGGATTCTCCCGGACCGGGGCACGAACCCATGTCCCCTGCATCGGCAAGCGGACTCTCAACCACTGTGCCACCAGGGAAGCCCTGTTTCTAGGTATTTTTTGAATTCCTCTTTGATTTCTCCAGTGATCACTTGGTTATTTAGTAGTGTATTCTTTAGCCTCCATGTGTTTCTATTTTTTACAGTTTTTTCTCCTGGAATTGATATCTAGTCTCACAGTGTTGTGGTCGGAAAAGATACTTGATACCATTTCAATTTTCTTAAATTTACCAAGGCTTGATTTGTGACCCAAGATATGATCTATCCTGGAGAATGTTCCATGAGCACTTGAGAAGAAAGTGTATTCTGTTCTTTTGGGATGGAATGCCCATTAATATCAATTAAGTCCATCTTGTTTAACATGTCATTTAAAGCTTGTGTTTCCTTATTTCATTTTGGTTGATCTGTCCATTGGTGAACGTGGGGTGTTAAAGTCCCCTAGTATGATTGTGTTATTGTCGATTTCCCCTTTTATGGCTGTTAGCATTTGCCTTATGTATTGAGGTACTCCTATGTTGGATGCATAAATATTTACAACTGTTATATCTTGTTCTTGGATTGCTCCCTTGATCATTATGTAGTGTCCTTCTTTGTCTCTTGTAATAGTCTCTATTTTAAAGTCTATTTCGTCTGATATGAGTATTGCTACTCCAGCTTTCTTTTGATTTCCATTTGCATGGAATATCTTTTTCCATCCCCTCACTTTCAGTCTGTATGTGTCCCTAGGTCTGAAGTAGGTCTCTTGTAGACAGCATATATACGGGTCTTGTTTTTGTATCCATTCAGCCAGTCTATGTCTTTTGGTTGGAGCATTTAATCCATTTATATTTAAGGTAATTATCAATAATGTATGTTCCTATTACCATTTTCTTAATTGTTTTGGGCTTGTTATTGTAGGTCTTTTCCTTCTCTTGTGTTTCCTGCCTAAAGAAGTTCCTTTAGCATTTGTTTTAAAGCTGGTTTGGTGGTGCTGAATTCTCTTAGCTTTTGCTTCTCTGTAAAGGTTTTAATTTCTGTGTCGAATCTGAATGAGATCCTTGCTGAGTAGAGTAATCTTGGTTGTAGGTTTTTCCCTTCCATCACTTTAAATATATCATGCCACTCCCTTCTGGCTTGCAGATTTTCTGCTGAAAGATCCACTGTTAACCTTACAGGGATTCCCTTGTATGTTATTTTTTGCTTTTCCCTTGCTGCTTTTAATATTTTTTCTTCGTATTTAATTTTTGATATCTTGATTAATATGTCTCTTGGCATGTTTCTCCTTGGATTTATCCTGTATGGGACTCTCTGTGCTTCCTGGACTTGATTGACTATTTCCTTTCCCACATTAGGGAAGTTTTCAACTATAATCTTTTCAAATTTTTTCTCAGACCCTTTCTTTTTCTCTTCTTCTTCTGGGACCCCTATAATTCGAACATTGGTGTGTTTAATATTGCCCCAGAAGTCTCTGAGACTGTCCTCAATTCTTTTCATTCTTTTTTCTTTATTCTGCTCTGCGGTAGTTATTTCCACTATCTTATCTTCCAGGTCAGTTATCCGTTCTTCTGCCTCAGTTATTCTATTGATTCCTTACAGCAAATTTTTAATTTCATTTATTGTGTTGTTCATCATTGTTTGTTTGCTCTTTAGTTCTTCTAGGTCCTTGTTAAATATTTCTTGTATTTTCTCCATTTATTTCCAAGATTTTGTATCATCTTTACTATCATTACTCTGAGTTCTTTTTCGGGTAGACTGCCTATTTCCTCTTCATTTGTTTGGTTTGGTGGGTTTTTGCCTTGCTCCTTCATCTGCTGTGTGTTTCTCTGTCTTCTCATTTTGCTTAACTTACTGTGTTTGGTTTTCGTTTTCACAGGCTGCAAGTTCATCGTTCCCGTTGTTTTTGTGTCTGCCCCCAGTGGGTGAGGTTTGTTCAGTGACTTGTGTAGGCTTCTGTTGGAGGGGACTGGTGCCTGTGTTCTGGTGGGTGTGGCTGGATATTGTCTTTCTGGTGGGCAGAGCCATGTCTGGTGGTGTGTTTTAGGGTGTCTGTGAACTTATTATGATTTTAGGCAGCTTCTCTGCTAATGGGTGGGGTGTGTTCCTGTCTTGCTAGTTGTTTGGCATGGGGTGTCCAGCACTGGAGCTTGCTGACCATTGGGTGGAGCTGGGTCTTAGCATTGAGACAGAGATCTCTGGGAGAGCTCTTGCCAATTGATATTACGTGGGGCTGGGAGGTCTCTGGTGGACCAGTGTCCTGAACTTGGCTCTCCCACCTCAGAGGCTCAGGCCTGACACCAAGCCGGAGCACCAAACCCTTTCAGCCATACAGCTCAGAAGAAAATTGAGAAAAAAGAAAGAAAAAAAATGTTTTTAATAATAAGCAAAAAAATATATAAAAATAATAATAAAAAAAGAAAGAGCAACGAAACCAATAAACAAATCCACCAATGATAACAAGTGCTAAAAACTATACTAAGATAAACATAAAAATCAGAAACATGTCAGTTGCAGACAGCAAACCCCAAGTCTACAGTTGCTCCCAAAGTCCACCACCTCAATTTTGGGATGATTTGTTTTCTATTCAGGTATTCCACAGATTCAGGGTACATCAAGTTGATTGTGGGAATTTAATCTGCTGCTCCCGAGGCTGCTGGGAGAAATTTCCCTTTCTCTTCTATGTTCGCACAGCTCCTGGGGTTCAGCTTTGGTTTAGGCCCCACCTCTGTGTGTAGGTTGCTCTCAGGCATCTGTTCCCACCCAGACAGGACCTGGTTAAGGCAGTAGCTGATTAGGGGGCTCTTGCTCATTCAGGCCTGGGGGGAGGGAGGGGTACGGAAGTTATAATTGGAATGCAGGGTGAGCCTGCAGCAGCAGAGGCCAGCGTGGCATTGCAACAGCCTGAGGCGCACCGTGTGTTCTCCCAAGGAACTTGTCTCTGGATCATGGAACCCTGGCAGTGGCGGGCTGCACAGGCTCCCAGGGTGGGTGTGGATAGTGACCTGTGTTTGCACACAGGATTCTTGGTGGCTGCAGCAGCAGCGTTAGATTTCATGCCCATCTCTGTGGTCGAAGCCAATAGCCGCACTTGTGCCCATCTCTGGAGCTCGTTTAGGCGGTGCTCTACCTTCTTTTGCAAAGTCTGAGGTCTTCTGCAAGCGTTCAGTAGGTGTTCTGTAGGAGTTGTTCCACACGTAGATGTATTTTTGACGTATTTGTGGAGAGGAAGGTGATCTCCACGTCTTACTCCTCCGCTATATTGAAGGTCCCCCCTACTTTATTTTCTTGAAAATTGTCTTTGATATTATCATAGCAATTTATCAATTAAAGTAAATATAGTACAGAACTAATTCTAGAGGAAAAACAAACTGATGACTACCCAAATTACTGCTATTGACTTTCATATGCTTTGTCATGTGTCCAAATTTATGATGGAAAAGCACTGACAGGAAATTTGACTTCTATAGAAAATAACAACAAAGAAATCACCCTATGAACTTAAAATTTAGAATACAACAGAGGGAATTCCCTGGCAGTCCAGTGTTTAGGACTCCATGTTTTCACTGCCAAGGGTGTGAATTCAATCCCTGGCCAGGGAACTAAGATCCCGCAAGCCATGCAGCGCAGCCAAAAATAAAATAAAATGAAAGTAAAAATACAACAGAGAAAATGAGGGGTTTTGGTTAGAAAGCTTGAAAAAAAGCGTAATTTAAAGCAGTATTCATTCCAGACACAGTACATGAAGAGACCATGACGTTCCTTCAGCTGTCCTAGGGATTTTCATGTGATGACCACAGCATGATGGGGAGGTCTGTAACCAGAGTCCAGCTCCGCTGCTTACTGGTTATGTGTCCTTGGTCAACTTATTTAGGCTAAGTCTTAGCTTCTTTCTTTTCAAAATGGAGATGTAGATAACACACATCATGAGATGGTGGTAAGACTTAAACGATATATGGCAAGTAAAGCAAGCAACTAACACCTTGCCTGGTAGGCAGTCCATGTTCAGTATGTACTCATTCCCTTATCTCTCCATTCCCTTACCAGAAATCTGCCATATAAAAGTGGATCTAACAAATAGAACTACCATATGACCCAGCAATCCCACTACTGGGCATATACCCTGAGAAAACCATAATTCAAAAAGAGTCATGTACCAAAATGTTCATTGCAGCTCTATTTACAATAGCCCAGAGATGGAAACAACCTAAGTGTCCATCATCAGATGAATGGATAAAGAAGATGTGGCACATATATACAATGGAATATACTCAGCCATAAAAAGAAACGAAATTGAGCTATTTGTAATGAGGTGGATAGACCTGGAGTCTGTCATACAGAGTGAAGTAAGTCAGAAAGAGAAAGACAAATACCGTATGCTAACACATATATATGGAATTTAAGAAAAAAAAATGTCATGAAGAACCTAGGGGTAAGACAGGAATAAAGACACAGACTTACTGGAGAATAGACTTGAGGATATGGGGAGGGGGAAGGGTAAGCTGTGACAAAGAGAGAGAGAGGCATGGACATATATACACTACCAAACGTAAGGTAGATAGCTAGTGGGAAGCAGCCGCATAGCACAGGGAGATCAGCTCGATCAGCTCAGTGCTTTGTGACCGCCTGGAGGGGTGGGATAGGGAGGGTGGGAGGGAGGGAGACGCAAGAGGGAAGAGATATGGGAACATATGTATAACTGATTCACTTTGTTATAAAGCAGAAACTACCACACCATTGTAAAGCAATTATACTCCAATAATGATGTAAAAAAAAAATTAAAATATATTAACAATGCAAAAAAAAAAAGTGGATCTACCTTTGACTAAGTTAATCATCAGGTCATTAATACAGTAATACCATTTACCACTTATTGTCTGCTTACTAGGAAACTCAGTGCCTGGCACATGGTAGGCTCCCAGTAAAGATATGCTTAGTGGTTGGATAGTTGGATAAATGGATGGATGGAGGGATGGATGGCTTAATTTCCATCTTGAGATTCCTAGAGAAAGAGATACTGTGTTTGTTCTATATATTACTAAAGAATACAATTGGGACCAGAAAACACAGTGGCAACCCCTATTAATTTTTTGAGCAGAAAAATTGGGCTTGGCTAAGCAACAATCTGGCTATTGGACAGGAGCCCTTGGGAAGAACAGAAGTGAAAAGGAGGCTTCTCTGAGCAAGACACATACTCTCCAGGTCTTTGGACTCTGCTGTAAAGGGTCACCCTCTTCATCCCTGGGTCTGAGAGGACAGCAGTCTGCCAGAGGTGTGTTGCTTCCTTCCTTCCTTCCCTGGTGTTCTGAGGGTCAACAATGCTTAGGTCATAAGGGAGGTGCTGATGGGCAGGATAGCCCAGAGTAGTGGGGCTCCCACTGATGCCACCAACATCCTTGAGTAATCAATCTTGTGTAGAAGGCCTGACTCGGCCACACCAGGCCTCTCACATGCCCAGGCCCAGATGCAGTGCCTGTGTTGTTTTCACTTAGTTGCCTTGTAGTGAAAGCTAGAAGGAGGCAGAGTTTCACAAAATCAAGAAAAGCATTCTAACAAAGCTGTCCAAACATTGAAGAGGCTGCCTCAGAAACAGTGGGTTCCTCATCACCAGATCGTGGTCTGGAAGGAATGTTGCTATGGTTGTTGTTATGTTGGAGAGGGAATTCTAGCTTTAGGTTGATGACTGAGATGAGAAAAAGTCCTTCTAGCCTGAGATTTTGATTTCATTTGAGACACGCTATCAAAACTAGGCTTTCTACTGACACCTAGAGGCTTACTTATAAATATTATTACAAATCTGAGCCCGAGGAAAGCTTCTTAGTTCAAATTTTCAACTTCATTTGGGCCTATAGGCTCTCCCCATCTCCAGATATTCCCAGGGGAGAAGTCTGAGAAAAAACTAAGTATTATGATCTTGCAATAGCACCATATCTTCACACACCAACAGGACCAGGACAGAAACATAGTCAGAGGAAGGTCCTTGTCCTTCCCAGCCTCAAGGAGAAGGAAACAGGTCATACACATGACAAAATAAGTTACCACGTGAGGTGGACTCACCCAAACAGCTAATGTGGGTGATCAGTGCCATGAAAATTGAGTAAATAAAAAGATGGGGTGGAAGGGCTTTCAGGGAGGGTTTGAAACTAGAGCTGGTTCTAATGGAGAAATAATTCAGGAAGGTAAGGCAGGGTAGGAACAGATGGCAGTGAGTGTAGTTCAAGAGCCTGGGCTTTGGAGTCCAACCGAACTTTGTTAAATTCTTGCTTCTCCAGGACTTGCCTGGTGGTCCAGTGGTTACGACTTCGCCTTCTAATGTAGGAGGTGCAGGTTCGACCCCTGGTCGGGGAGCTAAGATCCCACATACCTCACAGCCAAAAAACCAAACATAAAACAGAAGCAATTATGTAACAAATTCCATAAAGACTTTAAAAATGGTCCACATCAAAAAATCTTAAAAAAAAAATTCTTGCTTCTCCTCATTAGCCAGTATTGCAACTAGTCTCTTAGAGTCTCTGACATCAGGTTCCTCCTCTAACAATGGGGATACTCATGCTTTCCCTGAAAGCTTGATGTATAGATTAGAGGTAACACATGTAATTTGGTTTGCTCAGTTTGGGCACATAATAAGCACTCCAATGGCAGCTTGTACTGCTGTGGATTTGACACAGGGATGGACCTGGTATGTTCAGGGAATATAACATGAGACAATTTGACTGGGACAGAGTGTTTGTGTAGAAGCATAAGAAGTGAGCCTGAGGCACGTTATGTGCTAGACAGAACCCAGGACTAGGAGTCAGGGGACCTCAGTTTGAGTTCTTGATCTCATTTCACCAGACAAGTCACTCTCACTTTCTCTGAGCCTCTCTTTCCCATCTGTAAAGTGAGATATTAGTCTAGAGAAGTATTTATCTCCCTAGCTACATATTAGAATCATCTAGAATGCTTATAAAAATTCCAATGACCATGCTATACCCCAGACCAGCTAAGTCAGAACTTCTGGGGCTGGGACTCCAGACAGCAGACTTTAAAAAAAGAAAAAACAACAGCTTTATTGAAGTATAATTGATATACCAAAAAAAGTACATATTTAATGTATTCCATTTGATGAGTTTGGACATATGCACACACCATGATATCACCACCAGAATAAAGGTAATAAACATGTCCATGACCTCCAAAAGTTTCCTTGTGTCCCATTATTTTGTGTGTGTGTGGTAAGAATGCTTAACATGAGATCTACCCTCTTAACATTTTAAAATGCGCAACACTGTGCTGTTAACTGTGGGTACTATGTTGTACAATAGGTCACTAGAAGTTATTGATCTAGCATAACTGAAACTTTTACTCATTGAACAACTCCTCATTTTCCCCTTCTCCCAGCCCCTGGCAACCACCATTCTATTCACTGCTTCTATGAGTTTGACTATTCTAGCTACCTCATATAAGGGGAATCATACAGTATTTGTCCTTATAACGCTGGTTTATTTCACTTAGAATAATGTCCTCCAGGTTCATCCATGTTGTCATAAATGGTAGGCTTTCCATCTTTTTTAATGCTGAATAATACTCCATTCTATGTATACACCACATTTTCATTGTCCATTCACCTGTTGATGAACATATAGGTTGTTTTCATATCTTGGCTACTGTGAATAATGCTTCAACGAATATGAGAGTGCTAACATCTCCTCGACATCTTGATTTTAATTCTTCTGGATATATACCCAGAAGTGGAATTGCTGGATAATATGGTAGTTTTATTTTTAATTTTTTGAGGAATCTCCAAACTATTTTCCATAGTAGCTGAATCATTTAAATTCCCAGCAACAGTGTACAAGGGTTTCGGTTTCTCCACATCCTCACAAACACTAATCTTTTGGGTTTTTGTTTTCTTTTTTTAAGTTTTTGGCCATACTATGTGGCATGTGGAACCTTAGTTCCCCAACCAGGGATCAAACCCGCATCCCCTGCATTGGAAGTGCAGAGTCTCAACCACTGGACGGCCAGGGAAGTCCCATAATCTTTTGTTTGTTTTTCAATAGCCATCTTAACAAGTGTGAGGTGGTATCTTATTGTGGTTTTGATTTGCATTTCCCTGATGGTTAGTGATGCTGAGCAGCTTTTCATATACCTGGTGGCCATATATATATCTTCTTTGGACAAATATATTTTTTAAGTCTTGTCCCATTTTTTAATCAGGTTATTTGTTTTTCTGCTACCAAGTTGTAGGAGTTTCTTGTGCATTTGGGATATAACCCCTTATCAGATAAATGGCTTGCAAATATTTTCACATTCCATAGATTGCCTTTTCACTCTTGTGATTGTTCCCTTTACCTTAAAGAAGTTTTTAAATTTGATGCAGTCCCTACTTTCTCACCCCATGCACAAAAATAATTCAAAACGGATTAAAGACATAAATGTAAGACCCGAAACCATAAAACTTCTAGAAGAAAACATAGGAGGTATGCTCTGTGACATCAGTCTTAGTAATATCTTTTTGGATATGTCTCTTCAGGTAAGGGAAACAAAAAATAAACAAATGTGAATACATCAAACTGAAAAGCTTTTGCGCAACAAAGGAAACTATAAACAAAACAAAAAGCAGCCTGCTGAATGGGAGAAGATATTTGCAAATGATTTATCTGATAAGAGGTTAATATCCAAAATATGCAAAAAAGTCATACAACTCAATATCTAAAAAACAAACAACCTGCTTAAAAAATGGGCAGAGAACTTGAATAGGAATTTTTCCAAAGAAGACATAAAGATGGCCAACAGGCACATTAAAACATCACAAATCATCAGGGAATTGCAAATCAAAACCACAATAAAATATCACCTCACACCTGTCAGAATGGCAATATCTGTTATCAAAAAGACAACAAATAACAAGTGTTGGTGAGGATGTAGAGAAAAGGGAACACTTGTGCACTGTTGATGGGAATGTAAATTGGTACAGCCTCTACGGGAAACATTATGGAGTTCCTCAAAATATTAAAAATAGAAGTACCATATAATCCAGCAATTCCACTTCTGGGTGTATATCTGAAGAAAATGAAAACACTAATCTGAAAAGATATATGCTCCCATATGTTCATTGCAGCATTATTTACAATAGCCAAGATATGGAAGCAAACCTAAGTGCCCATCAGTAGATGAATGGATAAAGATACAATGGAATATTACTCAGCCATAAAAAAGAATGAAATCTTACCATCTGTGACAACATGGATGGACCTAGAGGCTAAGTGAAATAAGTCAGAGAAAGACAAATATTGGACTTCCCTTGTGGCGCAGTGGTTAAGAATCCGCCTGCCAATGCAGTGGACATGGGTTCAATCCCTGGTCCAGGAAGATCTGACATGCCGCAGAGCAACTAAGCCCGTGTGCCACAACTACTAAGCCTGCACTCTAGAGCCCACAAGCCACAGCTACTGAGACTGCGTGCTGCAACTACTGAAGCCCGCGTGCCTAGAGCCCATGTTCCGCAACAAGAAGTGACCACATGAGAAGCCCACGCACCGCAACAAAGAGTAGCTCCCGCTCGCTGCAACTAGAGAAAGCCCACGTGCAGCAACAAAGACCCAATGCAGCCAAAAATAATTTTTTTTAATTAAAAAAAAAGAAAGACAAACACTCTATGATTTCACTTATATGTGGAATCTAAAAAACAAAACAAATAAACAAACAGAACAAAACAGAAACATACTAATTGATACAGAGGACGAACAGGTGGTTGCCAGAGGGAAGAGGGGAGGGAGAGGACAGAAATAGGTGAGGGAGATTAAGAGGTACAGCTTCCAGTTACAAAATAAATTAGTCAGAGGTATGAAATGTAAAGCCTGGGGAGTATAGTCAATAATTATGTAATATCCTTGAATGGTGACAGATCATAACTAGACTCCTTGGTGATAGTTTTAAAATGGAGAGAGGGAGTTCCCTGGTGGTGCAGTGGTTAAGAATCTGCCTGCCAATGTAGGGGACAAGGGTTCAATCCCTGGTCCAGGAAGATCCCACATGTCACAGGGCAACTAAGCCTGTGCACCTCAACTACTGAGTCTGTGCTCTAGAGCCTGCGAGCCACGACTACTGAAGCCTGCATGCCCTAGAGCCCATGTGCTGCAACTACTGAAGCCCACGTGCCTAGAACCCCTGCTCCACAACAAGAGAAGCCACCGCAATAATAAGGTCGCACACTGCAACGAAGAGTAGCCCCTGCTCGCTGCATCTAAAGAAAGCCTGCACGTAGCAACGAAGACCCAATGCAGGCAATAAGTAAGTAAGTAAATAAATTAATTAATTAAGTAATTAATTAAATTGATAGAAATATTGAATCACTATATTGTATGCCAGGAACTAACATAGTGTTGTAGTTCAATTATACTTCAAAAAAAAACCAAATAAACTTATAGAAAAAGAGATCAGATTTGTGGTAACCAGAAGTGGGGGTTGGGGAGAGGGGACTTGGATGAAGGTAGTCAAAAGGACCAAACTTCCAGTTATAAGATAAATACGTACTAGGGATGTAATGTACAACATGATAAATATAATTAACACTGCTGTATGTTATGTATGAAAGTTGCTAAGAGAGTAAATCCTAAGAGTTCTCATCACAAAGAAAAAATATTTTTCTCTTTTTCTTTTATTTTGTATCTATATGAGATGATGGATGTTCACTAAACTCACTGTGGTAATCATTTCATGATGTATGTAAATCATATCATTATGCTGTACACCTTAAACTTATACAGTGCTGTAAGTCCATTATATCTCAATAAAACAGGAAGAAAATAAAAAGAAATTGAAGATGACAAACAAATGGAAAGATATATTGTGCTCACAGATTGGCAGAATTAATATTGTTAAAATTGCCATACTCCCCCAAACAATCCACAGAATCAATGCAATCCATAACAAAATACCAATAACATTTTTCACAGAACTAGAACAAATAGTTCTAAAATTTGTATGGAAACAAAAAAGACTATAAATAGCTAAAACAATCTTGAGAAAGAAGAACAAAGCTGGAGGTATCACACATCCTGATTTCAAACTATACTACAAAGCTACAGTAATCAAAACAGTATGGTACTGGCACAAAAACACCTAGACAATAGAACAGAAGAGAGAGCCCAGAAGTAAACCCACACTTATATGGGCAATTGATCTACAACAAAGGAGGCAAGAATATACAATGGGGAAAAGACAGCCTCTTCAATAAATGGTATTCAGAAAACAGCTATCTGCAAAAGAATTAAATTGTGCTACTTTCTCACACCATATACGAAAATAAACTCAAAATGGATTAGAAACTGAAAATGTTAAGAGCTGAAGCCATAAAACTCCTAGAAGAAAACAGGCAGTATGATCTTTGATATCGATCTTAGAAATATATTTTTAGATATGCCTCCTCATGGAAGGGAAATAAGAGAAAAAATTAATAAATAGGACTACATTAAAATCTTTTCACAGCAAAGGAAACTATCAGTAAAACCAAAGGCAGACTACTGAATAGAAGAAGATATTTGCAAATGATACACCTGATAAGTGGTTAATATCCAAAATATACAAATAACTCATATAACTCAACATCAAAAACAAAAAACAAAAAAGCCTGGGCTTCCCTGGTGGCGCAGTGGTTGAGAGTCCGCCTGCCAATGCAGGGTACAGGGGTTCGTGCCTCAGTCCGGGAAGATCCCACATGCCGTGGAGCGGCTGGGCCCATGAGCCATGGCTGCTGAGCCTGCGCATCCAGAGCCTGTGCTCCGCAACGGGAGAGGCCACAACAGTGAGAGGACCGCGTACCAAAAACAAAAAAACCAAAAAAACCTGATTTTAAAAATGGGTAGAGGACCTGAACAGACATATTGCCAAAGAAGACATACAAATGGCCAACAGGTAAAACGATACTCAACATCACAAATCATCAGGGAAATGCAAACCAAAACCACAGTGAGAGACTTCCCTGGTGGTCCAGTGGTAAAGAATCCGCCTTACAATGTAGGGGACGCAGGTTCGATCCCTGGTCAGGGTCCCACATGCTGCAGGGCAACTAAGCCCAAGCGCCACAACTACTGAGCTCGCAAGCCTCAACTAGAGAGCCTGCATGCCACAAACTACAGAGCCCATGCATCCAGGAGCCTGTGCTCCACAACTAGAGAGAAGCCTGCATGCTGCAAAGAAGAGCCTGCGCACCGCAGTGAAAAGATCCCTCATGCCTCAACAAAGATCCTAACTGCTATAACTAAGACCCAACGCAGTCAAAAATAATTAAAAAGAAAGAAAACACACACAATGAAATATCACCTCACACCTGTCAGAATGGCAATATCTGTTATCAAAGAGACAACAAATAAGTGTTAGTGAGGATGTGAAGAAAAGGGAACCCTGTGCACTGTTGGTGGGAATGTAAACTGGTGTACCCACTACGTAAAACAGTATGGAGGTTCCTCAAAAAATTGAAAATAGAACTATGATGCCATCCAGCAATCCCATTTCTGGGTATTTATCCAAAGAATATGAAAACACTAATTTGAAAAGATATATGTACTCGTATGTTCATTGCTGCACTATTTACAAAAGCCAAGTATGAAAGCAAACTGAGTGCCTGATGATGGATGAATGAATAAAGAAGATGTGGAATATATATACAATGGGATACTACTCAGCCATTAAAAAGAGAAATCTTACCATATGGGACAACTTGGATGGATCTAGAGGGTATTATGCTAAGTGAAATAAGTCAGAAAAAGATAAATACTGTATGATTTTATTTGTATGTGGAATCTAAAAACCGAAACATAACAAAACAGAAACAGACTCATAGATACAAAGAAACAGGCAGTTGCCAGAGGGGAGGGAGGTAGGGAGATGTGTGAAAGACGTGAAGGAGATTAAGAGGTACAAACTTCCAGTTACAAAAAGAATGAGTCACAATGAAATGTACAGTGCAGGGGGCGGGGGGGGGGGGGGGGGCGGATATGATTGATAATTATGTGATATCTTTGTATGGTGAGAGATTGTAACTACACTTATTGTGGTGATCATTTTGTAATGTATAGAAATAGCAAATCACTACATGTGTGCCAGGAACTAACATAGTGGTATAGGTCAATTATACTTCAAAAGCAAACAAACAAACTCTTAGAAAAAGAGATCAGATTTGTGGTTACCAGAGGTGGGGATGTGAGGAGGGGGAACTAGATGAAAGTGGTCAAAAGGTACAAGCTTCCAGTTATAAGATAATTACTAGATATGTAATGTACAACACGATTAATATAATGAACACTGCTGTATATTATGTATGAAAGTTGTTAAGAGAGTAAATCCTAAGACTTGTTGTAACCAAGCAGGACCCTATGGAGCCTTGCTGGGGGCAGAGCCCTCCCCCATATCCTCTGCTTTAGCTCCTCTCAGAAGTACCTAGATAACAGTATCTGATGCATGTTTCCTGAGTTGTTTCACAGATGTGAAAACCCCCCACCAAATGGAAGGTGTCAACTACTTGATGACCATGAGCACATAGCCCTCAGGCCTAAGGATTGGTAATGTTAACCCCTGTGCCACCACCCTGTTACCTCACCATCACCCAATCAGAATTGTGCAGGAGCTGATCACATACTCTAGGACACCCTTCCCTCACCTTGCCCTTCAAAATGCTTTGCTGAAACGCTTCAGGGCGTTTGGGGTTTTTTGAACTCAAGCTACCTGTCCTCCTTGTATTGGCACCTTTACAATAAAGCTGCACTTTCCTTCACCACAACCCGGTGTCAATAGATTGGAGATTGGCTTTACTGCACATGGGTGAGCAGACCTGAGTTTGGCTCCGTAACATTCTCATCATAAGGGAAAAAACCTTTTTTTTCTTTTATTTTGTATTCCTATGAGATGATGGATGCTCACTAAATTTATTGCGGCAATCATTTCATGAGGTATGGAAGTCAAATCATTGTGCTGTACACCTTAAACTTATACAGTGCTATATGTCAATTATATCCCAATAAAACTAGAAGAAAAAATATTTTTAAAAATTATGTGCAATCATAGATAAATGTATTATAGCCATTAGCTATGACTGTATTAGGGTAATGCTAGTTCTGCAATAGGTAGGTAGATAGCTAGCTAGCTAGCTAGCTAGCTAGATATTATATAATGCCTACTATTTATTGAGTGGTAAGTGTCAGGCATTTTACCAAGAGCTCTTTATGTGCTATTTAATATTCACAATGAACTTAAGAGGTAGGGAATTTACCGATGAAGAAATTGCACAATACCATGTAGCTAAAGGTGGGAGATAACATTTCAACACAGATCTCTCTGACGTCCCAGTGGAAACTTGACCACTACATTCTACCATGTCGCATAACCCCACACATCATTGGAAATGGTTTCTTTTATCCTGCTCACTTGGAGGCAAATGTCAAGATCCCAATGCCTATCAATGGATGTATTTCTGGGAACTTAGGAACTTTTAGACTATTTCTCAACAAGTATTTCTGGTTAAGATAGGTCAGTTTCTAAATATCATCTATAAGTGATATATTACTTTTTATTCAATATTTTTATACTGAAACAGTTGGCCACAGGAGCAGGAGAGGCCCCCAAACCAACGAGTAAGACGCTGACACCTTGTGGCCTTTTTTATAAGGCCAGGTGTGCAGTCCAACACTGAGGATTGATTGCCCAGGACAAAATTCTAACCATGCCGGCCACTTTGCCATCCTTCTGTTGTCTTCCTACCTGTAACATCATTTTGTTTCTCCAAATATAATATTAGGAATGAATCAACACAGCAACATAAGAAAATAATAAGAACTGAAGACAAAATAATCAAGTTATCCTCTCCTACTATTTACTAGTAGCATATCACCTTTATCAAGTTACTCAACTTTTCTGGGCTTGAAATTTTCTTATCTGCAAGATGGGGACAATAACACTCATCTTGTAGTACTGCTTTAAAACAAAATTAAAACATAAATGTAAAGATCCTGGCAAATTGTGGCCATGTGACAAATATTAGTTCCTTACTCCCTCCCCCTCTTTCCTAATCCTTCTTCCTTTCCTTGATTTCTAAGCTCTTCCCACTTAAGATATCCTAGTCTTCTGTTTTCTATTCACTTTCCTAAGTATTTTCTCCATTGTTCTTTCTGTTTCTGACTCCACCCTATCCCCTCCCCCATCACACACATAGAACAGTGTCCGTTAGTTAACCCTTACTTGGGTAAGGTCCGGCTCGGTAAGCCTCTCTATATTATCCAGCTAATCATCCCAAAACATCCCCCACTGGATTTCACTGAGCAGTTTTCCCATTACTAACAGCATTTTATGATCCTGAGTCTGGTACCCTCAGATTCTGCTTGTCCCTTACCTCTGACTCTTTCAATCCAACCCTGAGAGACCTGACACACACACCTCAACTTCCTCCTGACCTCACTCAGGCCACGCTCCCTCTCTCATTACTCACCCTGCTCTGCTCACTGGCCTCCTTCCATTTGCTGCTCCATTTGGCTGAAAGGCTGTCCTGGACATTCACACATGGTTTAATCCCCCACTTCTATAAATTCCTGCTCAAATATCACCTTATCAGAGACAACTTCCTTGACATTCTGTATAACTATATAAAATAGCACAAACACACAAAACCCCAGTTTCCATCCCCTTTACCCTACTTAGTTTTATAGTACCTCTTACCACCCATAATATGGGTGCTGCACTAGAGCAAAGGTAAATGAGTTGGTAGCTCCTTAAAGCGTTCTTCTGTGGGAGGCCAAGGTTCACTTTGTGGGGCATTGGGTCCTCAGTAGTGGATTATTCCTGGAAACATTAATTATTACATATGTTAGCTGATGATAACACATGTAAGATAAAGCTATAGAAACTCACTTTTCATTCTTGCTGCTGCCACTCCTAAGCACTTAGTCTACCTTCCCCTCCATATATCTTGGAATGTCTGCTTCTTCAGACATTCCAAGATATGAATTTATCTTGGCATTTATCATTTAGGGTGGGAATTCTAAACCCAGAGTTCATGAAAGGGCTTCAAAGGATCCATGAACAACTTGAAATTATTGGTTAAGTTTTGGGGATATATTTGTTTTCTGGGGCAAGATTGACAAGATTCAAGGGGTCTATGACTCCCTCAAAATAAAGATTAAAAATCATAGTCTTAGGAATGACAGCACAATATTCCCCTAACTTAATATGCATAATATTTAATCATTCTGTAGTATTATCCTCTCTTTCTCAATAGCCAAACACCAAGAGTAATGGGATAGTATCTACTCATTGCTAGCAGACTGGCTGGCACCTAACTGATTCTCAATAAATACTTATTGAATGAATGAAGACTCCATGGTGGTAAGAGCCTATTAATTAGTCATTCTGTCCATAATCTTCATTGAGCAAGACTTGTTCTGGGGTAGAGGGTGTCTTGATAGATCCAGTTAGATTATTCACCATCTACAGATAAGGGAAGAATTAATCCTACTGAAAAACACAAATCTCACTTTTAACAGGGAAGAGCCAGTCACAGTGCACACTGTAAGAGAAGTTGATTGAAGATGAAATAGCTAGTTGAACCTCAGAAAGGGAACAGTGAATGGGAAGTTAGGTGGAGTGAAATTCAGAAGAGGTAGCTCCCATAACCAGAACTCAAAGAGTTTATAATCCTGGCAAGAATCAGGCTTGTCCAGTTAAATCCAATACTAGAAATTTAGGCATATGTTCAAACCACCTGTCCCATCATTAGAGACAAAAGGAAGTTGAAAAACCAGTTGGTTGAGGTTTATATTTCTAATAGATTAAGTATAATAAAAGGGATTTCTGGTATCTGTGTATTATGTTAGTTTTTAAGCTTTATATAAAAAAATACACTCTTTGACTCAGGTCATTAAGTTGCATTTACTGTGTGTGTGTGTATTTTATAGATTTTTGCATTTTATATTGAACAGATTTTAAAGAGATTTATAGATAGCAATAAGTACCCTTATTTTGTAGACCCCCTGTTTTTCAGGCAACAGCATCCTTCACAGTAAATAAAGGGCTGCAACAACAGCTACAAAACAGTGGTTCTTTGGCTCTGCTTCCATTCATTCTGCAGGAAAGCCAAACTTCCTTATTTTCTCTCAAATTGTTCTGTGAAGCCCCAAGTTCACCTGCAGAGCTCCTGTCTTCACCATTTTTTTTCCAGCTTGCTCTAGCTCTTGCTCTCTGCAGAAACCCCACTGTTTCTATTGAGGCTCAAAGGGCGGATGGACCTCTGGTACCTGCCCACTTGTGCCTGCCCCAAGGCTATTAAGGTCCTACTTGAGGCCTTTTCTTTCTAAACCGTTGCTGAGGACTTCACCTTCTCTTAACATTGCCAAAACCACCAGCGCCAACTCCAAGCTCTGCTGAAACTTCCTGGTGTTCCAATACCACTTAAAAAAATTAAGAGCAACTTCTATTTTGTGTGTATGATATATTATTTATTATTTTTAATAAACTTTTTACTTAAAACACAGACTTTAAAAAACAAAAAAAGTTACAGAAAAATTACAAATACAGTACAGAGAGTTCCTGTATATCCTATACCCAATTTTCTCTATTATTAACATCTTACATTAATATGGAACATTTGTCATAATTAATGAACCAATATTAATGTTATTATTAGCTAAATCCATATTTTACTCATATTTCATTAATTTTTACCTGATGTCCTTTAGCTGTCCCAGGATCCCTTCCAAGATACATTACATTTAGTCATCATATCTCCTTAGGCTCCTCTTGGCTATGACAGTTTCTCAGACTCCCCTTCTTTTTTATGACCTTGACAGTTTTGAGGAATACTGGTCAAGTATTTTGCAGAATATCCCCCAACTGGAATTTGCCTTATGTTTTTCTCATGATTAGATTGGGGTTACATGTTTTGGGAAGGAAGCCACAGAAGTAAAGTACCATTCTCATTACCTCATATCAACGGTACATACTATCAACATGACATCACTGTTGAGGTTAACCTTGATCATCTGGCTGAGGTAGTGTTTGTCAGGTTTCTCCATTGCAAAGTTACTCTTTTTTTTTTTTTTTGCAAAGTTACTCTTTTCAGTCTTCCCCTCTCCCCCTCTTCCAGACTAGTCTCTTTGAAAGGAAGTCAATATGCACAACCCACACTTAACCAGTGAGGAGCTATGCCCAACCTCCTTGAAGGCAGAGTATCTGCATAAATTATTTGGAATTCTTCTACACTGGAGATGTTTATATTCCCTCCCATTTATTTATTTATTCAATTTTTTATGTATAACAGTATGGCTTTGTGGATAATTAATGTATACTTTGGGTATAATCCAATACTACTTTATTTATTGTATTGCTTAAATGGTCACTTTGGTCAGCTCTTTCAGTTGGCTACCATGTCCCTTTGACATAGCTCCATCTTTTTTATTTTGTTTTAGAACTTTTACTTTCTGGCACTAAAAGATGTTCTGGCATTACAGATGCTCCTGTATATTCCCTGCCCCAGTCCTTGAATTTGCCGTTTCTCCAAGGAGCCCTGGTTCCTTTTATGGGAGAATGGTATTAGAAACCAAGATCTGGGCAGTAGGTGCACTCATTGCTATTGGGGTATTCTTCCTTCTAGGCCCTCCCAGCTGACAACGTAAGGAAATGTATGTGTGTATGCTGACCCATATATATACACACATAACTATAAATATTTCTGTATGTAACATCTGTATCTATATTAAGCTACACAAGTTCATACTGATATCTCCAACTGTAATTCATTACCATATGGAGCCTTCTAGCCTCTTCGTAAACTCCCACTCCAACAGTGAGAAACCTGGCTCCCACAATCTGCCATCCATTTACTTAATTATTCAGTTCCAGTATATATATATATTGAATTCAGATTTGTTAACTTATACCCCATGGGTACACAACTTTTTCAGCTAGAGTACAGTGCTGATGTACAGTCCCTTTGGCATTTAATTTTACAGACTCCACTCATTTCCAAAGTTACTTGGGTCAGTACCTTTTCTCCCACCCCCGTCAGTGAGACTGTTTCATAGATTGATTGAATGATTTATTTTAAATAAATTTATTGATTTATTTTTGGCTGCATTGGGTCTTTGTTGCTGTGTGCGAGCTTTCTCTAGTTGTGGCGAGCGGGGGCTACTCTTCGTTGTGGTGCGTGAGCTTCTTATTGCAGTGGCTTCTCTTGTTGCGGAGCACGGGCTCTAGGCACACGGGCTTCACTAGTTGTGGTGCATGGGCTCAGCAGTTGTGGCTCATGAGCTCTAGAGCTCAGGCTCAGTAGTTGTGGCGCGTGGGCTTAGCTGCTCTGCAGCTTGTGGGATCTTCCTGGACCAAGGCTCAAACCCATGTCCCCTGCATTGGCAGGCGGATTCTTAACCACTGTGCCACCAGGGAAGTCTCATGTTTCATAGATTTATAATATAGTTAGATTATTTTGTCCCATCCTTTATTCCATCTTGGGATCCTCCAATCTCCTTAATTATTTAAAAATTTTGCATATATTAAGGTTCTATGGGTATATGCATGGTATCATATATCCATCATTACGGTATTATACAAAATGGTTTCACCGCTGTAAAATATCCTCTGTACTTTACCTATTCAATCCTCCTCCCCAATGAATCCCTACTGATCTCTGCTAATGTATTTTATGGCTCTATAGTTTTGCCTTATCTAGAATGTTCTATTAATAGAATCATATAGTTTGTAGCCTTTCAGACCTGATTCTTTCATTTAGCAATATACATTCAAGATTCATCCATGTTTTTGCTTAGCTTGATAGTTTATTTCTTTAAAAAAAATTTTTTTGTTTTAATTGTAGTAAAATACACATAACATAAAATTTACCATCTTAACTATTTTTAAGTACACTTAGTGGTATTAAATATATTCATATCATTGTGCAATTCATCATCCATCTCCAGAACTCTTATTATCTTGCAAAACTAAAACTCTATGCCCATTAAATAATAACTCCCCATTCCTCCTTCCCCAGTCCCTGGCAACCACCATTCTGCTTTCTGTCTCTATGAATTTGACTACTCTAGGTCCCTCATATAAGTGGAATCTTACAGTGTTTGTCTTTTTGTGACTAACGTATTCCACTTAACATAATGTCCTCAAGGTTCATCCAACTTGTAGTATATGTCAGAAGTCCCTCCCTTTTTAAGGCTGAATAATATTCCATTGTATGTTTATACCACATTTTGCTTATCCATTCATCTGTCAATGGACATTTGGGTTGCTTCCACCTTTTGGCTATTGTGAATACCTCATCCCTTTTTCTCAGTGAATAGTATTCCACTGAATGGCTGTTTCCCTTTAGTTTGATTTTTTTTTTTCAATTGCAGCCCTTTTACCTTATGACAGAAGCATGAATCCATGGAGGCTGATCTAAATGACAGAGACCATGATGCTTTCACCATTTCTTCTCCTTTCTGACAGTGGCTCACGTCTTTGAACCAGGCTTGGGGACTCAGCTCTCTCTTAGCATGGCTTCTTTCCTAAGATACTCTAGGAGCTATATATAAATAGAGTCCTGAAGTCCTGCTCCACCAGTCCTCCAGCAATGCTTGAATCCTAAGGAGATATAGAATAGGCTCCAGCTGGGACCCCTGATGGAGAAAATGGAAGCACAAAGCAGTAGTCATTCCTTAGTGGCTGTTATAGACCAAATTGTGTTCCCTCCCCACAAATTCATATGTTGAAGCCCTAACCCACAGTGTGACTATATTTGGAGATAGGACCTTTAGGGAGGTAGTGAAGGTTAAATGAGGTCAAAAGGCTGGACCTCTAATCTGATAGGACTGCTGTCCTTTTAGGAAGAGCAGAAGACACCAAAGATCTCTCTCTTTCTGTGAGAACACAGAGGAAAGCCACATGAGGACAGAGTGAGAAGGCCACCGTCTACAAGCCAGGAAGAGAGATCTCACCAGAAACGAACTCTGGCACCACAGTCTTGGACTTTCAGTTTCCAGAATTGTAAGAAAATAGACATCAGTTGTTTACGCCACCCTGTCTATGGTATTTTGTAATGTCAGTCTTAGCGGATTTATACAGTGGCAGAACTGCACCTAGTACTCAACCTGATTCCAATTTCAGAGTTCTTTCCATTCAGAAACATTGTGGGGGTTTTTTCTTTTCTTTTTTGATTTCTATCATTTATTTATTTTTTTAAAAAAGGCATATATGCAGAACCAGTGTTTCTCAGACAGACTGCAGTGACTGTGCTTGTGCTATCTCCTAATCACTTTCATATCCTCTAGGATGATCAGAGAATCAGTCCATAGGTGTCCTGAGACCATAGATGTCAGTTCCCAACATTGAAGATAGGTTGTACAACATCAACATTAACAAGCCCTGATTTTCTGCTGCCATGATGGACTGAGATGAAAAGATTTCCCTGCTCCCAGTCTCTATTTTACTGAAAATAGGGAAGCTAATTTTATTTTTTAAATCTGAGGCTGTCTCATTTTTTCCTCAGATATCTGTTTTATTTTCACTGAAATTCACAAAAACAAAGTTCTAAAATAATTCCACATCAACAACAAAATTCGTATTTATTAATTATTGGAGATTGTCGTATTGAATTCTAAGAAGTTACAGAAACATTGCTTTTCTTTTCTTCTATTAGAGAAATATGAAAATAGAGATACTCACCTCTCCCACCCCCATGATACCAGCTCACAGGACCTGAGCACTTCAGCTGTTTATAAGTTATCAATACTTTTTTTGTTCAAATAAATGTAAAGTTTGATGAACCTTCCCTCCACACAATGGGAAAAGAGCAACTTTACAGTATAGAAACCTGGCAGACAATACCTTCATCAGGAGCTCAAAAGTAATTAACATCAGTAATAGGACAAACTGAAATCATGTCATCTGATAGGATACAATGTGAAGAGCATCCCATCATTTCTGTGGTATTCCTGTCAAAGATACATAACCTGAAACTAACATCTAGGCAACATCAGACCAACCCAAATTCAGAGAGGTGCTACAAAATAACTGACCTGTAATCCTCAAAACTGTCAAGGTCTGCAAGTCAAGGAGGGACTGAGGAACTTTTCCAGACTGAAGGAGATTAATGAGACATAATGAGTAAATGCAATGCATGATTCTGAACTGAATCCTTTTACTATAAAGGACAGTGCTGGGACTATTGGCCAAACTTGAATGGAGTCTGAGGGATAGATGGTAGAAATGTAAACAATGTTAATTTTCTGATTTAGTTGATCTTATTGCGGTTACATAGGAGTATGTTGTTTGAGGAAATAAACATTAAAATATTTAGGTTAATGGGACATCATAATAACATCAGCAACTTGCTTTCAAATGGTTCAGGAAAAAACAGTTCTTTGTATACACTTGCAACTTTTCTGTAAGCTTGATATAGTTACAAAATAGTTTTTTTAATGTAATGACTCAGATCTCTTCCCTAACATTCAGAGTTTTAAAGTTTCTGTCCCTGATAACGTCAAGCTGAAGGAATTGCCTTTACAATCTCTTAAACATCCCATCTCCCTCTCTGTTTACAGATGCCACTGTAACGTAATTCTAAATTTTGGTGAGGTTTTCTTCCACCTTCATTTCTCTTTATCTTATGTGAGGCCTCAGTGCAAAATTCATCATTATATAACTTTCATCTGCTTGAACTCCATTTTTATATATTAGCCTTTATTAAGCACTAACTATGTGCTGGCCATGTACTAAGTACTTTTTAGTACTTAACCAGTATAGCATTATCTCATTTAACCTTGATGTCTTGCTACTTCCCTTTTCACACCCCAGCCTAGAGTACCCTGACCACCCTGGGCTTTCTCTCTGGGATTTTACAAACTGCACTGGCTCTGTCTCTCTTTCCTTTCTCTTGACCTTCTAGCTCCTACTTATCCTAAAGGGATCAGCTAGAATGACTCTTTTTCCAAGGAGCCTTCCCTTAAGTCTGAGTAGGAGGCCCTTCCCTGTGCTCCTACAGAGTAATGTCCTCTTTTAACCACAGTAGTTTTGCACTATATTTTAGTTTTTCTTCTCTCTTTTGTTCCCTCTTGTAAGGTAGGTAAAATCAAGGACTACATCTTCACTGTTATTTCACCAAAGCTAACAGGGTATGTTACACTGAGTAGGTCCTCAAAAAAAAAACATTTATTGAGTGATTAACTGTAAGCAAGGGAGGCTAGATGACTGGTCTCTATTGAGGGTCACCTTGATGAATCCACCATAGTCTAGGGTTATTTCTCAGTGTTGCAGGTCTGAAAACACAAGTGGATCAGTATCCAGAGGTGAGCTCTCTCTTCTCGTAAAGTTAAACTTTATCACACTAACAAAATCCAATAAAGGCTTAAAGGAATCAATGAAAAGGGGCTCTCACTGACCTAACATAGAAATAATAAATAGCATATCAGAAATAATAATGATTAAATGTATTGAAACATATCAAATATATAAAAATCCATGAGTTCATCATGGTAACAAGGTAATTAGTCATAATTACAGGCTGCTGGGGCACTAACTCATTCTGAATACTAATAAAGGATATCGATTAAATCCTGGATTTCCTTTACAAACTGAATTTTAGAGTGACCAAATTGTTACTAAGGGAAAATTCTTCTTTATAGAAGAAATTCAGCTGATAAAGGAAAAGGAATGAGGGATTCAGAAAATCACCAATTTTCAACCCCTAATAAGTTAATAGAGCTATGAAAATAATGGATACTAAAAAGTGGAAGACTGATGGTATATATATATATATATATATATATATATATATATATAAAATATTTTTCTTCCTTTTTTTTTTTTTTGCGGTACACAGACCTCTCACTGTTGTGGCCTCTCCCATTGTGGAGCACAGGCTCCGGATGCGCAGGCTCAGCGGCCATGGCTCACGGGCCCAGCCGCTCCGCAGCATATGGGATCTTCCCGGACCGGGGCACGAACCCGCGTCCCCTGCATCGGCAGGCGGACTCTCAACCACTGCACCACCAGGGAAGCCCTGATGGTATATTTATAAACCACTTGATCAATCTTAGTATTACCAAAAGTAGAACTGTACATTATATGCCTTAAGTACACAGTGACACTTATGAAGTATTTTGCCTTAAAAAAAAATAGAAAAGAAAGAAACTAAACTTAATTAAACATTTAAATGTAGCTACCAGTTTGAAGGAAATGCAAGGGATAGAGGAAAAAGTTAAATGACACCATGTAGAAGCAGTCAGCCAAATCCAGAATGTGGGACATTTTACAGAACAAATGACTTGGTTTCTCCAATAAATCAACAACATAGACTAAAGAAAACTAAGAGGTGCAATAATTTTTAAAGAATGGGTTTTGTTTGGATCTTAAACCAAAAGACATGTTTTTAGTCAACTGGAGAAAAGTGAATTTGGACTGGGTATTAAATGATATTTAGAAAGTATCATTAATTTGTTACATGGGACAGTAACATAGTGTTTACATTTTTAAAAAAATATCTTTATCAATTAGGGACGCAGCCTAAAGTATTTATGTGTAAAATGACATTTCAGTCAGGTTTCTAGCAGAAAACAGTAGCAATCAAATCAGGTAATTTAAAGAGAATTTAATAAAAAGGATCCTTTTCAAAGATGCAGGAAGACTGTAGGGAAACTAGAAGGGATAACCCAGTACCCCTGGACTAGTAATAACAACTGTTAACACCCCTAGGCCTAGGGGTGAGGAAAGGGTGTGGTTATCAGAACCCAGAGACAGAGAAGTCTTGTGACAAGAAGTTGTGACATTTGGTTGAAGGATACACCTGGCTGCCACAAACCCTCAGAAAGGCAGCCAGAAGAATAGTACCTCAAGGTATTAAGCTCCTGGTGATACTATCCATTAGCAGAACCCAACTAGATGATACTGGGTAAGGAAGTCCTCATGCTATTGGGTAATGCAGTCCTTATCTGCATTCTATACAGATAAGCCTCAAGGGAATCAGAGCAGGGAAGAGAGGCAGAGAAAGAGTGGACTGGGAGGGGGACAAAAGAGACATCTAGGAAAAATGACAAGATGTATAGAATTTGCTTTAAAATACTCCAGCCTCCTCTCCACCAAAACTGAATAAATGAAACAAAATTGGCAAAGTATCGATAATCATTGAATAGTATACATAGTGAAAACTATATAGGAATTTACTATATATTCCCTCTGCTTTTGTATGTTAGAAAATTCTCATAATTAAAAGTTAGAAAAATGATTTAGTCCCTTAAGCATGAACTGAAATATCATTTAATTATTTAACGTAAATCATATTCTTTCCTGATAGTTGAAATTCTTGTATCCTCTCTCCAAGGCTTCTTTTTTGTGGTATTAAGAAGCATGGACCAATGTTCACTGCAGCACTATTTACAATAGCCAGGTCATGGAAGCAACCTAAATGCACATCAACAGATGAATGGATAAAGAAGATGTGGTACATATATACAATGGAATATTACTCAGCCATAAAAAGGAACGAAATTGGGTCATTTGTAGAGACATGGATGGACCTAGAAACTGTCATACAGAGTGACATAAGTCAGAAAGAGAAAAACAAATACCATATAGTAACGTATATATGTGGAATCTAGAAAAAATGGTACAGATGAACCAGTTTGCAAGGCAGAAATAGAGACACAGATGTAGAGAACAAACGTATGGACACCAAGGGGGAAGTGGGGCGGTGGTGGTGGTGGTGTGATGAATTGGAAGATTGGGATTGACATGTCTACACTGATATGTATAAAATAGATAACTAATAAGAACCTGCTGTATAAAAAAATTAATTAAATAAAATTCAGAAAAACAGAAGCATGGGAAGTCAAATTAGTACATAACATGAAATCAGAGCAAAAGGAAAAAGACAATCTAGAGGGCTTTTTCAAACAAGCCAACTTCTGTAAAAATCTGATCTTATCTATTATATGTTGATTCAATTAGTCCAAATTTAAAGCATTGGTGATGCCTTAAAATAATTTTAATTTATCTGCACTCTTCTTCTTCCACCATATTAAATGATATCTTCTCTATTTTTTTTTAATCCTCTCTTGACCTATGTAAAGCAAGGCTAATAATATCCAATGTTTGGCACAAAGTAGTGCTCAATAAATATCACATATTATTATAAGATTGTGTTATTGAGGCAGACTGTGTCTTATTAATGTCTGTGGCTCAACAAATTTTTTTTTTAACTGAAATTAGAATTAACAGGAAGATAGGGAATTCCTTGGCAGTCCAGTGGTTAGGACACAGTGCTTTCACTGATGGGCTCAGATTCAATCCTTGGTTGGGGAACTAAGATCCCAAGCAAGCAGCATGGCACAGCCAAAAAGATAAGGAAGGAAGGGAGGGAGGGAGGGAGGAACGAAAGAAAGGAAGGAAGGAAGGGAGGAAGGAAGGAAGGAAGGAAGGAAGGAAACATATTACTGAGATAGAAGCAAAAAGTTCTCACAAAAATTTAACTGATTATATGTGACAGAGCACTAGATAAGTATCTTCCATTTTAGGATCCACTGATTGCTATGGACCTCTTTAAAGTTATAGTTTGGGTTTCCTCTCCACATAGGAAGCAGTGTCTATAATAATAAGACATAACTGTTTCATATTCTATTTAAATAATTCACGGCAAAGATTATAGAGACAGTCGCATTATAAATTTAGGACTTCATTTCTAAGAATCACCACTCAAAATAACTGATAATTTGTGATGGTTACACAACTCTGTGAATATAATAAAACCACTAAATTGTACACTTTAAAAGGGTGAATTTTATGGTATGTGAATTACATCTCAATAAACATTTGTAATAACTCTTTACAAAGCACTTCATCTGTATTCTCATTCGATCTTCACAACAAAACCCTAAATTAGTTATTTACCATAATATTATGATGAGGAAACTGAAGCTCAGAGAAGTTTAATGATTTAGCAATTTCCTCAAGATCTCACAGTAAGCATGGCGTAAGATGCAAACCCTCATTTTCAAATGCTAAATCCAGTGCTTTCACCAAACCTAGTATTATGTACTTCCTGCCTCACAGAAACAGGATATCTCTGAAATGCACAGAAGCAAAGTGGTTAAAATGGGGCCAACATTGCTGAGGAAGCCAGACTCTTCTAATCTTCCAACCTATGGAAGAGTCGTTCTTCCTCATGAAGACACTGGTCTTAGAACTGGAATTTTGAGATCTGGGTTTGCAAGATGCAGCTCTGTCACCCATACCAACAAACATTTATGTTGAAGGAAATGGGGTGGATTAATTAGTGATTTCTTGTTTCTGAAAACAGAGATTCATGGGATGTGAAATAATCACAAGTAATTAATTGGGTTTATTTTGCCCTTGTTCTTTAATTGAAAGAATTACCAAAATCCTTTTAATGACAATGTATATTATAATGTTATTAAAATTTCTAATCGAAGTCCAAAAGGCTAGTTTTCTACATGGCTTGTGCTAGTAAAAGTGAATTATCAAAAAAAAAAAAAAGTGAATTATCAGGAAAGCAGTAAACAAAATATATTCACATTAATGAAAACTCAAGTGACTTCTAGTAAAGGGGAGCGACAAAAGCGTTACACTCACAGGATTGATTTAAAAGCAACCTCTTTCAACAGCAGTGAGCAAACAATAGTTTTAATTTACTCTAAATTCTTTCCTGATCAGGCACCAACACAGGAAAGAGGAAAGGCCTTCATCTTTCTACATAGTTTGTGTGTTTTCTGAAAAAATTTATATTTTTTAATTCAGAGAATACCTACTGGCACCACAGAAAACTTGGGAGTTACGAAGAGAACTTTCATTAGTTATTAGACGGCTTCCCTGGTGGCGCAGTGGTTGAGAGTCCGCCTGCCGATGCAGGGAACACGGGTTCATGCCCCGGAAGATCCCACATGCCGCGGAGCGGTTGGGCCCATGAGCCATGGCCGCTGAGCCTGCGCGTCCGGAGCCTGTGCTCTGCAACGGGAGAGGCCACAACAGTGAGAAGCCCGCGTAACCAAAAAAAAAAAAAAAAAAAAAAACTCTTTCATTAGTTATTAGAGGACAAATTGAGACTGGGAAGGAAAACTGAGGAGAATCAGCAAGAATGACAGGGACGGAGTAAAGGGACAAAGTAGGTAATTAAATAGTTAATCCCACTAAGGGGACTGTAATGATCACTCAAGAAAGCAGGTCTGCTTAACCACGAAACCAAGCAGGCTTGCATAGCAACCGAAGCAGGAGACATGACCCAAAACAATAAAACAATGGTGGCATGAGACTCACATCCTGCCCAATGAACTCAGTCAGTTAATGACCCCTAGGACATACTCTCTGCACACATAAAAAACAATACTTTATGGAAAAGTGACATTTCAAAGTGAAAGACCCTCACTGTACTGAGACCTGAAATAATTTTTCCATAGTGCCATGACAGTCCTGGCTTGACCATGTAGGGACAAGAAAACCCCCCTGCCCCACCTGCAGGAGGAGCTGATGATGGAAGCTTGACGTCTACTGAAGAATGAGGAAGAAGGCTGTTTCCCCCCCCCCTCCCCACTTTTCCTTTGATTATAAAACTGTAGCCCACTAAGTTCTCAGGGCACAGCATCCTCTCGCCTGCCCACTTGTAAGCCTCACAAGCATCCTATTCTAATAAATCACTTCTTATCTACCACTTCGCCTCTGGCTGAATTCTTTCCGTGCCGAGACATAAAGGACCCGAGCTCCTTGGAGCCCCCCCAGAGATGCCACCTAGTGGTGTCAAGAACACCTTCCAAGCGCTCTATCACTTGAAGCTCGGGCTAATTATTCCTCTCATTTTAGCTCTTCTCTCACTTCTCTCCAGCCCTCAGAAATGTGGACTTGTGTTTCAGCAGAGCCCAGGGGAGGCAGAACTGAGGCTGGAGAGTGCTAAGGAATTTGCACCCCTCTCCCCCAACTAAACCATGACACCCATTCCATTGGCAGAAAACCACGACAGGTGCAAGGTCTGAGGAATCTCAGACATTCCCTCCCAGCTGCACCCACAAAGGGCCGCCCAAGGTGGGCGAGCTGTTGGGAGTGGGGGGCGGTGGCAAGACGTGCTCTTTCAACTTCAGCCTAGCACTTCTTGAACACTTCCTGTCTGCCAGGCTCTGTGCTACTTGCCTTCCATGCTTTTTTAAAACAAATCGATGAGGTGGGTCGTCTGACCCACAACTCTACGAGGTAAACGTCACAGGCAGGTGAAAAAAACTAAGGCTCAAGGAGACCCAGTTGGCTGCCCTTCTTCACACAGGTCAAGCCCTGGTTCGCTCTGAAATCTACTCCCCGCAAACCACCACCCAGCCCCACCCCCGACCTCCGCGTTGCACCTCCGTCACTTCCCGTCTTCTCAGTCGCCCCATAAATTAAAAACGAGGTGGTTGGCCGAGATGAGCTTTAGCGGTCTTTCCAGCTTGCCGGCTTTACAGTTTTAGGAGCGGGGAAGGAAAACCCCTCAAGGTTCCCACGTCAAAGCACCTGTCCAAGCGCAAGGGGCGCGCGCCCTCCCGCTTAGCACTGGGAGAAGCGCGCCCGGCGTCGCCAGGGGTCCCGCGGTCCCAAGTCTAGCCTCTCGCAAAGGCGCGCGGGCCGCCGCGCGCATGCGTAATGGCCTCCGGACGCGCGCCTTCCCTCCACTCCCTGCCCCACCCGCGCCTGCTTCCAGTCCCTGAGGGAAGCGGCGAGGGCTTGTGCTTGTCCGGCTCCTGCTGACCTTTGGCCCCTCAGCCAGTGCCCTCGCAGAGCTGTCCTCGTCGCCCCTCCTCCCCGGCTCTGGTAACAACACCCTAGCTCAGAGCCGGGGAGGGGAGGAGCCTTTCGCGTAGCGTCCCCGGTGCCTCCAGTAAGCCTAGAGTCGGCCCGCCCCGAGGGGCGTGAGGGGGCGGGGCTGAGGACTTAGGACTCCGGCCCATAGACCGCCTCCTGCCGAGCCAGAGCAGGCTTCCCAGTCTGGTGTTGAGAGAGCCATGACGGCGCTGCGGGGGCTCTGGCCCGAGATGCAGGACACCTGTATCTCGCTGGGGCTGATGCTGTCGATCGTGCTGTTCATGGGGCTGGCCCGCGTGGTCACCCGGCAGCAGCTGAACAGGCCCACTGCCCACGCCTTCGTCTTGGAGTTTCTGGCCACGTTCCAGCTCTGCTTCTGCACCCATGAGCTGCAACTGCTGAGCGAGCAGGAACCCCTGCACCCCACCTGGCCGCTGACGCTAACCTACTTCTTCTCGTTGGTGCATGGCCTGACTCTGGTGGGCACCTCAAGCAACCCGTGCGGCGTGATGATGCAGATGATGCTGGGGGGAATGTCCGCTGAGACGGGTGCGATGAGGCTGTTAGCTCAGCTGATTGGTGCCCTGTGCAGCAGGTACTGCATGGGCGCCCTGTGGAGCCTGGGACTGACCAAGTATCACGTCAGCGAGAGGAGCCTCGCTTGCAGGAATCCCATCCAAGTGGACTTGCCCAAAGCGGTCATCATAGAGGCCGTCTCCTCCTTTATCTTCCACAGCGCTTTGCTGCACTTCCAGGAGGTCCGAACCAAGCTTCGTATCCACCTGCTGTCAGCACTCATCACCTTTTTGGTCTATGCAGGTTTGTTATTCCCACAAAACACTTGGCATGTCCGGAGCTTCTCTGACTTGAGGCTCTAAGTTCTTTGCCAAGATACATTTTAAACCATTATGCCTCTGTGAAGTCAATATTGGTATCTCCGTAATTCTAATCATTTTGCAGCTCATTCTTTACCGATAGGGTCGAAATATTGATCCTCCATTCAGTGCTTTTTTTTTTTTTTTAACACCCAGAGAAAGCCACTTCTGTGCTGAAACTGAGATCATGTGAGATATTGCCAAGGGTTCAAATATCCTACAAAGGGATTGTTGTAATGGTAGAAAGGAAAGATAACATCAGCTACCTCTTGCCAACTTGGTATAGATCCTTTCTGAGACTCTCACTGAAACATGATCCTGGGTGTCAAAAGTTCCTTCCAATTTAAAGCACAAGCTACCTGATTGGTTAGTAGTAAGAGTGGGAAGTAGAAATTCTGTAGTTCTATTTCTTAGTTCTTTTTCTACAAAATTACTTAAAATCATTTATCTCCTTAATAATTCATCTTGAGTTATAAGTGAATTTTTAATGGCCTATCAAGAAAGATGTGTTTTAAAATCAAAACGTGCTTGAAATCAAAGACGCTTTTTAAAAACTAATAATTCTTGAGAATCTGTTGATTTATTGTAAACCATTTGTTCACCTTGACAGATCTCAGATTTAGTGTATAATCTGAATATTCCAAATGGGACAAGAAAATCCAAAAAACAAAAGTGTGATGATGAAGTGTGTTATTTTAAATGATCACGACAAAACATTTCATTAGGACTATATCTGAATTCTAAGATGTTTTGGAGGCAGGAATCTAATAAAAGGAATTAGTAGTAAGAATCAGTCTTCTGCCCACTGAAAGGGAAACTATGAGTAGACGCAAACCTCAAGATAAGGAATTTTAAACATATGCTCGACTTCCTAGGTAGAAATGAAAGAATTTCCAATCCATTTCAACTTCTTTAGATCTAGTACCATTTTTTTTTGTAGAGGCAGATGGAAGTAAATGGTATAGGAGAGAAGGAAGGATTTATGCATATCTGAGGGGTTGGTGAGTAGTTGCTTATTAAAGTTTTAGGTTTGGGCCAAAGCAGAAACATCCCTTGAAAAAAGTTATGCCACAATTTAGCTCTGTACTTATATAATTAGAAGTGGTAAACATTTAAAAGATGTTTTAAGTTAATAAAATGTTATACACAGTTCCTCCTCCCTCTCTTGATTATCTTTAAATTGGTATTCTTCCTATTTTTGTACTTTTAATACATAGTTATGATTTCATAATAATACTGTATATATTAGCCAATACCTATTTTATAAGTGACAAAGATTTTGAGAGAAGAGAAACAAGATAATAATTGAAGTTATACATAAATATAAGGAGAGTTATTAGAAAGAACCCATAAAATAACAATTTAAGGTGTCCAAAAACACTGCTCTTTTTCTTCCCCTCACACTATTGACATCGACATTGCTGAAATGAGGATACTAATTGGTAGGGGAGGAGGAGAGAGTGAAGGGATCACTACAGCAGTGGTTCTCAACATTCTCTCTGCATTACAGTCACCTAGGGAGTGTTTTAAACATACCCATATCTGGGTGCCAAGATTAAGATTTAATTGCTGTGGGAAGGGGCCTAGGCAATAGTAGATTTTAAATTTTCCCAGGTGATCCCAATATGAACCACTGCTCCAGTCTAGACTTTGCTGGCCATTTCAGTAGCCACTAGTCACATATGGTTATTTAGGTATAAATCAACTAAAATTAAATATTTACTTCTTCAGTTGCTATAGCCACATTTCAAGTACTCAATAGCCATATGTGGCTAGTGGGTACAATATTGGGCAGTGCTGGAGGCTGTTTGCAGGGACAGAACCTAACAATTATTTAGCACTGTTACAAAAATTGATACCCTATTATGATCTTCCTTTTCTGCCAATATAAGGGAGATAAGAATATTCATTGGGCAACATGCCAAGCATGTAGGAAATTTATATGAGTTATCCTAGTTAATCCTTACAGCAACCCACTGATGAATACATTATTCCCATTTTTATGTAAGTGAGGCTCAGAAGAGTGAAATGACCTGTCCAAGGTCACACAGCTAGAATGTGCTGGAACCATGGTTTAAACTGACACTAAAGCTTATACTCATTTCATTATCAGCATTTCTACAGCATATTCCTCAAAAGTAACAAAAATATATACATACAATTGAATATTGTTCAGCCATGAAAAGGAATGAAGTTCTGATACATACTACGATAGGAATGAACCTTGAAAACATTATGCTAAGCAAAATAAGCCAGACACAAAGGGACAAATGTTATATGACTCCACTTACATGAAATATTCAGAATAGGCAAATTCATAGAGTCAGAAAGTAGAATAGAGGTTACCATGGGCTGGGTAGCAGGGAGGAATAGGGACTTTTTGTTTAATGGGTACAGAGTTTCTGTTTGGGGTGATGGAAAAGTTTTGGAAATAGTGGTGATGATTGAACATTGTGGCTGTAATTAATGCCATGAATATACACTTTTAAATGGTTAAAATGGCATATTTTATGTTATGTATATTTTAGCATAACTTGAAAAAATTTAAGTCACAAAAGGATTCTGTTGCCAAGTAAATTTGGCAAACACTGGATTAAACAGATTTTCTAATTTAAGACTTCACAGAGCCTTTACTATGCGACTGTTTATTGTGAAACTCCAACAAGAGAAGCATGTGGAACACAGTTTTTCAAACTTATGGAATCCTTTTGTCTAGGAGTGTGTAGCAGAAGAGAACATACTTTGGGAAGTGCTGCACGAAGCCATGTCACTCCCCATTTTTTCTATGGATATAAGTCATAACTTTAGATCAGTTATTCTAAATAGAGTGAACTGTTTGGGGACTAGCTGAGTGTGTGTCTTACCAGGCAGAGGTGAGGCTTTTGTAGGAAGGAGTTAAGAATGGATAGGGAAGGAAAGTCAGGGGAAGCATCTGCTAAATCAGGCATCGTTACAAGTTACTTTGATATGTCTTTTTTTTTTTTTTTTTAACCTCTAAGATACTATTAGTACTGGTTTGGCTAAGTTGCATGCTGGGATATTTCTTTAATCACTTGCATTTGGAGGACACTAATACAGGTCACATCAAAAGAACTGGTAATTTAAGATTACAGAACATAACTGTCCAGCAGCATAGCCACAGGCTCCTTGGATAGCCAATGATCAAGCATCTGATTGTGTAGTTATTGATTTAGCACCCTGCACTTTGATGTGCAGATGGAGGCCACTGATGTCATTACCACTTATCATGTATTTATTGACTTCCCAAATAAAGTAAAAAACCCTGTGATTTATTAACATATTAAAGCTATAAAACTATTAATGCAAATTTCAAGCAAATTTTCCTTAATTTAGGTTTTGGGAGAATTTGGTTCAATGGCCAGGGTGAGAGAGAACTGCATTCATTTTTAAATTAATTACATATTGGGGAAAAAATCTGTTATTTTACATATTCAAATAGGCTGTCTTTATTACTGTACCCTGTTCATTTCCTTTGTAGAATTTTTTAATTATATACTTGTTTTCTGATGTAATGCCTGTCTTCCTCCACCAGACAGTAAGCTTTATGAGTACAGAGACTAAAATTGTTTTATTCATTGTTATAACTAGGACTTAGCATGGTGTCACCTGTTACAAATAAATACTCATTATTTTTAGAATGAGTGAATGAATTAGCAAATACTCTATTCATTTAAAAATAGAAAGAAGTAATACATATCTGGGTATTCCATATTTTGTCTAAGAGCTTTCAAAATAAGCCTAATATATTGTTTGAAGTAACTGCATTTTTACTTCATTTCATTACTCCATTCAGGAGGTTTTTGTATCCTTCTAAGTCACGAAGAATTTGGGTAAGATTATTTGTCAAAGGAGAAGGGAACTAAGTCCTTTACATAAGTTTATTTTTAATACAATAACCATATGAAATAGGTGTCAATTTACAAATGAAAAACAGCTTCAAACAAAGGTCCAAAACTTTTTTTTTTTATCATGCCAGTATAATATAGTGGTTAAGCACACAGCCTTGGAGTTGGACTGTGTCCATAGGAGAGATAACGTAATTTAGGTCTCAGTTTCCTCATCTTTAAAATGGAGAATAATACTACCTATCTCTTCAGACTATGATGAAGAATAATGTATTCCAAGTTCTTCCCAAAGTAACTGGCACAAATGTTCTGGTCACTGGAAAGGCCTAGCTTCCATTATGAATTAGTTAATTGACATTCTAGCTTTTACACAAGTCTTACATGATTTTAACTAGTGTCATTCTGTCACAGAGGATTTGATTCCCTTTAGGAGTACTGAGAAACATTAGGGCCTATAATTATCAGATTTGGGACTCAGTCTTTGTGGTAATTTCACCAAGGTCATACTGTCTTCTAAAACTCTTGGCAGTCAGCCAGCTGGATCTCCCTGTTGATACCTCTTCTTCAACATGTTATGGCTTCTCCCCTCCAGACATCAATAAATAGTAACTCATTTTTCAAAGCCATTTTCTGTAAGTTCTGTGCCTGATGGATGATTCTTACTTTTTAAATAATTCACATTTAATTACACAATACATGAATGTGTTATTTTTGTAAAAAATGGAAATATTACCAATGAGACTTTTGATTGCCATCCTTCATGCCTGTCCCCTCTCCTTCCCTGCCTACTCTTCTCACCAGTGTAGTCCTCTGTGCATGCATATGTGTCCTTCCAAATTCTTACGTGCATTTATTATACGTATAGATAGGACCCTATAGAAACTATTATGTGGTCATGTTAACATGAAAGGTATCATACTTTACTTTCTGCAGTTTGCTTTGTTTAGTGGTGTGGTTCAGTGATATTATCTTGGAGAGATCTATATTAGTAAAGAGATTTCACTTATTTCAGTACTGAATGGTATTCCAAATTAATAACTAAGTTGTATATTTAGCTACCTTCTTCTGAATGGACATTTAGGTTTTTCCCAGTTCATTGCTACTATAAATAAACAATCTGATGTGTGTCTACTAGTATACAAGTACCAGTAGTTCTCTAGGACAGTGGTTTTCAATGCGACAGTTTTGCCCCCCGCCCCCCCAGGGGACTTTTGGCAATGTCTGGAGACATTTGTGGTTGTTACAAGGTGGGAGATGGATGTGCAATGGCACCTAGTGGGTGAAGGCTAGGAATGCTGCTAAAAATCCTACAATGCAAAGGACAACTCCCAACAAAGAATTACCCAGTCTAAATCATCAAAGCCAATGCCACATTTTGGGCCTTTTGTTGACACAATGGATTTCTGAATCAGTTAACTTATCCTTAAAATAACAGTAATTTATTATTTTTCATGACTTTGTGGATTAGATAGGAAATTCCTGAGATCATATAGCTGGACAGTTAGTATGTCTGGAAGAGCCAAGGTGCTTCACTCATCCAGCAGTTGGTACCAACAGCCATCTAAGATGCCTCAGTTTTCTTCCCTGTGGCCTCTCATCCTCCAGCTCACTTACATGGTCAGGACATTGTTCCAAGAGAGTAAAAAGTGGAAACCGACGATGGCTTTATTGAGACCTGAACCTAGAATTCACTCAGCGTTGCTTCTCACATTCAGAATTCACATAGCATCACTTCTGCTGCATTCTATTTGTCATTGCAAGTTGCAAAGCCAATCCATATCCACGACAGGGAAATAGACTGTACCTCTGGGTAGGAGGGGCAGCTTCTACCAAGTCACACTGAGCAGAATTGGTGATGTAAGGGTTAGAAGATAAGTGTGAAGTAGTTGGAGTTTTAGAATGGTATAAAACTGACTGACAGTGTTCTTAGACCTAATGGAGATACCAAAGACCTAATGGGAAAACTGAAGCAAACTAATTAGGAGGGCAATGATTCAGTCTATTTTTATTGATAAATGCCGAAAAAAAATCACAGGTCACTTATATTATCACCGCACATATTATATTATAAAGATCTGTGTGAATCCTTATATTTTTATCCATGGTGTCCAGAACAAAAGAACTCAATAATTTTTTGTGGAATTAAGCTGAAATGACCACATGCCAACCAACCAATTTTGTTGGCCCTCGGCAGTTGCAGGTTTAACATTCCAAGATTTGACTATTCAAGAGTGGTCCTGAAGGTCCATGATGTGATGTCATTTATAATTGCTGAGGCATAAATATGAATCATGCTGTGAGGCTGGTATGCTAAAATGGACTCTTAGCCATGGAGTGAACTCAGTTCAGTGTCAACATCTTTACCTCCACACAGCTTCAATGTTTTCAGCCTATCAGGAGTGAAATCTCATTAGTGAAATCTTATGAAAGGGTCTCTTAATTTCCAAATTTACTTCACTGCATTTTATAAAGACAATTAACATGCTATACTGGCATATGTCCACGTAAAATTTGTGAAGATCTCCGGATCTGTAGCTGTGGCTGAGTCAGAGGCAGACAAGTGTGCCAAAGCTTCCACTTGGAACAACCACCAGAAATGTCTCTATCTCAGGGATACAATTAGAACATGTTTTGAAAAGCTGAGCCACAGTTCAGGTGAGAACCACTGGACAGGCAGTCCAACCTCTTTTGCCTTTCCTTACTTGCTATGTAGCCAGAACTATAAGCTCCTGGGCCCCATCTCAGAGAGAGACCCTGTGCAGAGCTGGACCATGAATCCTGAAAAGTAGTCAACAGTTAGAATTTGTGCTTATCTTTCACGACTACTCAGTCACTTTTTTTTATTTTTAAAAATTTTGTAACCACTTTATTGAGATATAATTCACATACCACTCACAGTCACTTCTTCAGGGCTCTGCTGCCAAGTAAAAATGGAGTCAATGATAATGCTGTGGTCCATTTTTTGTTTTCAAAGCAAAGGTACTTCTGCTCAAGAGGATCTTGGGGTATTGTACCCATTTTAAATGTACTTTTGTCTTATTTTTATTATTATTCACTCATTTAAGTTGATGAATGTTAAGAAGGGCAGCCAAATCTCCTGTTTTATAAAACTGTAAGAACAATAACAGAGCAGGTTAACTTTCAATGTGCATTTTATAATATACTATAGGAAAAGCATTGGATTAAAATTCTTAATGTCCTTTGTCCCCCCCACCCCCGCTTTTTTGCACCTGGCATATTATAATCTATAATCTATTTTTATCCTCTATGCCAGGTGATTCTGCAAAGGAAGATTACAGAATAAGAATACTTAAATACCTAAAATGAAATAGTTACATTTAGTAATCCCTGTATTTCTAGTTGTAAGAAAATGTAAGATATATGGTTTGCTATCATTCTGTTTAAAATGTATTACAGGAGGAAGTCTAACAGGAGCTGTATTTAATCCAGCTTTGGCACTTTCACTACATTTCAAGTGTTTTGATGAAGCGTTCCTTCAATTTTTTATAGTATATTGGCTGGCTCCTTCTTTAGGTAAGCATATTTTTATTTAATATAATTAAAAGATTAGAATATTTTAAATATGATATGGAATGTCACTGTAACATGTCAATTTCCAAAGCCAGAGTAGGGACAGAAAAGAAAAAAGGTAGGAAATGTTATGCCTGAAGTAACATTTTATTTTG
The DNA here is from genome assembly GCF_011762595.2 of Tursiops truncatus. Classification (NCBI taxonomy): domain Eukaryota; kingdom Metazoa; phylum Chordata; class Mammalia; order Artiodactyla; family Delphinidae; genus Tursiops; species Tursiops truncatus. The sequence continues at coordinate 53,846,876 of NC_047041.1, read as the reverse complement.
TGCAGTATCCTTTAAAACTGTTTTTATCTTCAAAGAAACAAATTACCTAGTTAAGGATAGTCAGTTTGAGGTCTGATACCACTTTAAGAAGCCCTCAGATATGAGGGCAAAAAAGTGAGGAGTAATTACTTCCTTTAAAAAATAATCTTTTTTTTTGCTAAAGGAATTTGTTTTTTTCAAGTTTGTGAGCGCCAAATAAAATACTATTTAGTTCATTTGACTCATTTTACAGAAGGGCATCTCATGAAACAATGCAGAACTATAATAAATGTAGTTTTAAAATTTTCCACAAGTTGCATTCCTGTTATCTCTATCTGGATCAGATATGTAAAACTCCTATTTTCAGGTAGGTCAAATAACATAAAGAAGTTATAAAATAACTGTAATCATGATATGCATTTCCTTATGTAAGTTATCAGCATTTCTTGATTTTGTTTAGTCATCTGTTTTAAGCCTGACTATAATTCATAACTATAAATGAATATGAGGATAGCTGGCCTTCTGTTAGTTCATCCTTCTTTTTATCCGGTTTGCATTTTGTTTCTTGTTGCTCATTTCTTTAAAAAAAAAAAAGGGGGTGGGGAGGAGGGTACTTATAGGAGAGAACACAGGCATAACAGGTTTGAATAGCCATCATACTTCACTCCTTCCATTCCTTCCATTCGTTTCATTTAGGAATTTTCCTCACATTTAGTATCTATTATGCTCAGCAATATCTATAGGCCTAAACATGAAGAATATCAGAGAAAACCTGTATTTTAAAATGCTAATAATGGTAGCTTTTTCTCATCTATTGATTACTAGTATTTTCCAATAAGTTCTTTAAATTTTCTCTGCTCTTAATTTTTAAGAAGTAAAAAAGGTCACTGAAGTTCATGAAGGAGTTAAAAACATCACTAATTGGACTGGTCTACTGAAGTTTTTATATGGAAAAATTCTCTTAATATGTCTTATTTGAAATGAACATATATTATTAACATTATATATTTGTTAATGTGCTCCAACTACAATTTTAACAGTAGGCCCATGATACTAAGGAATTATGTCATTCACTACTTGAAAAAAAACTAAAAAGTAGGCCTTTCCAAAAGAATTTTAAAAGAAAAAAGAAACAGAAGTCATTGCCATTCTCTGTAAAAAGACCATGACTTTTTAAAACACATTTTCTAGCCTAAATCACTTGATAACTTCTTCCTGGAAGAACATACTGGAAAAAAGTCTCATGACAGATTAAAAAAAAGGAGCAATCACTTCTGCCCCTTTAGCAAATATACAGACCAGAGAGTAGTAGGGTAGGAAAACAGAGTATATTCTCTTCCTGACAGTGTGGTGCAAACAGGAAGAGAACATTACTTGTTGCCATTACCAAAACATTTTAAAGAACCACTTATCCAAAAAACAATCCAAATACGTAAATGAAAAACAAATACACTTTTATTTCTTTACTTCCTATCCAAGGGATCTTTTAAAAATGGGATTGGGATCAAACTTTTCTGCAATTATGTATGGCCCTAATTAGCCTGTTGAAAATATACATTCAAAGATTCTTCCTTTGTTAACCTAAGGATCTCCTAGCTTTTTGTAAACAGACCCAAACAAAATTTCTGTTCTAGTTTTTCATTTAAAGAGCCATGTTCCTATACTGCTTTCACAGGTTTGTGAATGAGAAACAATATAGAAATAATTCGATAGGTGTGGATAAAAGACATGTGACTAAATGGCAGTTTTTAGAATACTGAATTCTGGCTTGCCACTGACTTTTGTCATACACTGAAATTACATTCCCATTGGGAAAAGGAATGGCCTCAAATGAAATAAGGTCACTATTAAACTCAAAGAAGGATAAGAAAAATAAATTTTATTTTTACAAGAGTCATTCAAAGAGCTAAGTAAGAGATGAGGAGTCAAAGCAAACACACACTAGGCAGTGCCACAGAGTGCAACAGAGGAGAGTAATTGCAAGATACCTATCTTCTTTCCCTTCTTGACCAAACAGGGAGCACACTATTCTTGGAAGACATGGTCCTTGTTCTTTCTTGTTTCTCTTCATAGCGGAGATAATTATAATTCCTTTAATGGGCCCTGCCATCTTCCCCAATTAATAAAATGTTAGAAATGTGACTATAAGAATGTATATAGAATTAATTCTCTAGCTTACACATTTCATATAATAAAAATTTGCAAATTCTATTTGCTTCTATGAAACTGCAACTCCATTTCTAGAAAGTTTTAAATGTAATGTCTTATTTTCTAGCTCTGACTTTATAAAGAAAATGTCAAATTTTGTGGATTTAGTAACAGACTGTTTCTGACTTTTAAAAAAATCTAAAGCCTTTGTTTGCAAATCAGATTCATCTTTCAAAAATATGTTAAGCTATCCAAATGCTAGTCAAACCTTAAGGTTTCCTCTTGTTAGCAAACAGGAGTAAACTATCAAATCTGCATGTGACAAAAACACATTCTTAATCTAAGTTTAAACTGATTTAGAGCTTTAAGCCTACATACCTTCAGATAAAAACATTAACCACTGCAGACTTCTCTGTTAGACAGTGATTTGAGTCCTGTGCCTAAATCTCCTCTGTCCCTATTTCCCACTGAAAAATTTTAAATCTTAAAAAATGGTTTTAAAAAAAATCACACTGTTTACATATATATACATATATATATATGCTAGTTTAGATTTATCTGGCATGACCTCAAAAATGAAGATTTGCTAATATGATTTTTTTAAAAACATATTTATATTTAAGATGTAAAACGTCAACTGAAGTTTTCTTTCAGATACTCTGCTTATTAATACAGCTCTAAAAGCTATTAATCGTTGAGACTAAAATGGAGACACAAGTCCAGAGTTTCTCACTCAGCAAGTCAGTAATGAAGCCAGAACTAGAACTCCAGAGCTATTTTATTTATCCTTTGAATTCACTGTTTAGATCCTATTGGTTTTTCCAAGTACATACTGTTTTTAAGGATTCATCGTTGAAGAAAAATAATGTGAGAATATTATATTTTAAAATACCTACATGTTTCATGTAGAACTGATGTAGCTAATTCTCTTAAACATAGCTCTACAAATCTCTAGGTATGTAACTGTATATAATCTTAAATTATAACCACTGAATGATTATGAACTTCCTTAGGGATTGTTTTGTTTTTACTGTATTTTTCTTTCAGGTATATTGCTGATGATTTTGATGTTCAGTTTTTTCCTTCCATGGCTATATAACAACCACACAATTAATAAAAAGGAGTAACTATTCTAAAAGACTCAGACTAAGTTTCAGGACAGTCAAGATGGATGTGATAAAGATTTTATCACCTAATATTCACACACTGGCTGCACTGGATTCGTCAATGTTATCTTCCTTTGAAGAAACTGCCTTAGAGTTTTCATCACTGGGACTTAAAAAAAATTACTGTGAAAATGAGGTATCCTGTGTTTTTCAGTTAAGACTTGTTCTTTTAAGCGTGTATTAAATGCTGCTAGAAAAGACTCTTTAAATATAAATCTCAAGTGATAATTGTTAATTTTGATGAAAAAGAAATTGAGTACAGGGTGAGAAGGGAAGGGAAGGGAAGGGAAAGTGATGGTAGGACCAAGAAAGAGTATGTGTATCATGTGTCACCTGAATGAACAAGATTTTTAACCAAAGTTCAAACAGTCATGCTTACAAAACTGGAGAGAGGATACTTTTCAGCCACTACCTCACACAGTGATACCATCAGCAGTGTCATCTTTCAATAGGAAAGTTGCTTTTGGAAGTAGATTATATACCTACTCATACTCAAGGGGGTTCCTGAATTTTAAATATATTCTAATCTAAAATATTTTCTCTAAATAGACAATCTCACTAGCTTTAGGCAAACTGTCATTCTTTAGTAGAATAAAGCACTCATACAAGGTGTACGCTTTTCACATTCTCATCGGACTAAACAGCTACCTTATGAAGTAGGCAGGGCATGTATTTTTAATCTCCAGTTTACAGATAAGGAAAGGAAGTCTAGAAGGGGGTTTACTGCTTTGCCCAAGGTCAAATACAGCCAAATACCATCTTTAAACTTCTACTTCAATACAAAAAAATATTCTCCGTCATCATTAAGACTAAAGGAAAATTGAAGATTTTAAAGAAACATTAAATACTTTATAATGTTACAATCTGTTCAGGAATTAACAGCGGGTTTTTTTAGGCTTAAAGAACCTTCAAGTTTTCCTCTATTAGAAGCTTTCTTTTATTGTATGTCTACTTTTTATTAAAAGTTCAGATGATAAAAGGTTAAGTATGTTTCTCTTCAAAGGAATTCCATTATCAGAGTTAAAACTGAAAGCAAAAAAAAAAGCGGGGTGGGGGGCGAAATAAGATCTGTTTGAGTAATAATCAATTAAGCAACTGATAAACTGCCAGGTGATCTAAGTGCTGCTTGGTGATCAGCCTGTGATAGTCACTCCCTTTACACCTGCAGACTGAACCAGACTGCTGCAGGCTACCCAACACGGCAGCCAGTTTGACAGTCATGGACTTTGACTCTTGAACTTAGGAATACATACCGTAGTATTTTCTATTTTAAAAAGCAGAGTTCATAAAATTGCAACAATGGCTAAATGCTGTCTCTGACTTGTTTTATTTGGCCTGCACAGTAGTTAAAACAAAATAACAAGCTAGTTATTTTAAGCTTTTAAACCACACAAAAATCCATAGTTCTAGCTTCTCTTGAAAAAAAATCAAAAGATCAGTCAATATTAGGCCTGACTTCTGCTATTACAAGCACACAAAATGACTGGTCCCTTTAAAATAGTCCCTTTGCCACTCCCTATGTCTCTTCCAAACATGAAGCTGAATTTCACTTATTATTTCATGGCTGTTTTTCTTATAGGAATTTTTTTTATTCATGTCTCTTTATCATGAGACTGTGGTTTAAGAAAATTGAGTATTCATTTGTGAAAATGCCCAGCCCTCTAAACTGCACTTGTCAGAATTAGAGGTTGTGACTTCTGATGACACGGCTTCCCCTGCAGCCCTCTCAAATGGTAGCTTAGCTGTTTTCTCTATCACACCTCTTGATACCACTGGGCCTGGAGATGGAACAGGTCCCTTTCTCCTCATCTATTCTCTGCTCCCCCCATTAAAAACATGTCATCAGACCATGCCACCTTCTACCTGGGTACTTCTTATTGCAGTTATCTACTGTACAGTCCCCTCAATTCCCTCTTGATCCTTTAGGAATTTAGTTCCTGTCTCACTCTCACTCTCCACAACACAACTCCAGCTGTATTTGTTGGTGATTTCAATACTTACAAAGACGATCCTTCCAATATCTTGGCCTCCCAGTTCATTGGCTGAACTTGAAAGGCCCTTCAATAATTTTTCCCTTCTCTTCTGCCTCAACTACAACTTTGGTCATAACCTTGAGCTTGTCATTACCAATAACTCAAACTCTTCTCTGATCTCAAATACCTCATTCCCCAACCACTAACCCCTCTCTCCAGCTCACTCGCCCTACTATCTCATCTCCAATGATCCTCTGAACCCCCATGGGGAACTTCTGTCCACCGATACCACCACGTTTTCACATCTTTCTCCCCTCTCAATTACCCTCGTCTCCTTCAGCAGCTTAAATTACACTCTTGCATAGAATCTTAACTCCCTTGTTCCTTTATCTCATCATACTCACATGGCTTAACCACAATTTGATTAAATCCAACTGTCTGCTTATTCCATGCCTGCACCCAAACATGAAATAGAAGAAAAACTGGAGATAGCAGCAGGACAGTTCTTTCAAAGACTTTTGCTGTAAGCAAAGAAAACGTGGGGGAAATTGGGTCAAGAAAGAATTTCCTTTTTTAAGGTGGGAAAGACATCAGCATGTTTACATGCTGAGGGGAATGATGCAGTAGAGAAAATAATGATGTAGGAAAGGGAGGGGAGATTTCCCAGGTCCATAGTTTTTAATTGGCTAGCAAAGATGGAAGCAAGTGCACAACTGAAGGGGCTGGCCTTAGCTAGAAGCACAGACAGATCATTCATAGTAACAGGAGAAAAGGTAAGAATATATGGGCACAAGAAGAGTTGGTTAAGCAGATGTGATGGTGGGAGTCTGAAAAAGTTCTTCAGTTTTCTTCTTCCCATTTTTTCTTGAAGCATTCTAGTCAGCCCTTCAACTCTACCATTCCACTGAAATTCCTGCCAAGGCCATCAATGACTTCCATGCTGTTAAATCAAGTTCTCATACTTCTTACCTATCAGCAGCATTTGATACAATTTATTGCTTTCTCCTCCTGAATCACTTCACTTCCAGAAAATTATTGCCTTCTCAGTTTATTCTTCCTCCTTTCCCCAAACTAAATGATAAGAGTTTCCCAGGGCTCAGTCCTCTGAGCTCTTTTCTATTTATACTTACTCCCTTGGTAATTTTATCCAGTCTTGTGGCTTTATGGCAACTATATCCTAATAACTGCCAAATTTCTGTCTCCAGCTTGTACAACTGTCCTGAACTCCAGACTCATATCCATCTGTAAATGTAACTCTATACTTGGTTGTCTAACATATAACTCAAGTTAATACATGCAGCTCTAGTTAATTCAAACTGCATAGTTTACCCATTTTATTGATGGTATTTGTTCTTACTCACTATTAAATCAATGCATGCGATAAAACATTCTTGTGCATGTCTTCTTGTGTACGTGTGTTTTTCTAGGGTAGTAGGCTTTCATACTTTTCATTATGGCCTACTAGCATAGTTTGGTCAAGCCTCCATCTACTTACTCCTGTCCAGATTATTGCAATAACTTCCTGTTTCTATTACCAGAGTGATCCTATTAAAACAATCAAATCATGCAACAGCTCTCTATTTCAGACTTAAAGGCATATATTCTTCGATTTAACTATTACAAAACTGTACACAACTGTTGGTGCAAAATATTAATGTGTTGGGAAAAACTGCACATGAACCAATGTGATTTCTGGGTTATACGGACATCACTGCCTTACTCAGCAATCATTTGTGAGCTAGTTCACATTATTTAAAAACACACTGTAGCAAAACTGTATTAGAATGCTAGGGCTAGAATAACCACACTTTAAAGCATCCTACATAAGGAATAATTCCTAGCTTCTAAAAGCACACAGGATTCCACAACTTCTTGCTTTTAAAAGACACTGTAAACAAAATGAAAAGACAAGTCACAGACTAGGAGACTGGAATCTAGAATATATAAAGGACAGATCAGTAAGAAAAAAATAACTTAAAACTGGGCAAAAAATATGGAAAAGTCAAATGTACAAAGCAGGAAGGTGTTCAATCTCACTAATAATCAGGAACATGGAAATTACAATCCTGATGAAATTCTACTTCCATATTCATCAGGTTGGCAGAAATTCAGGAGTCTGGAAATATCAAAAATTGATAAGGATATAGAGAAGCATTATTCCCTAATGGTGGAACTGTAAATAGCTACAATCGTTTTGGAGAAGAGTTTAGCAAAATCTAGCAAACTTCAAGATTTACATAAGTGGGGCTTCCCTGGTGCCACAGTGGGTTAAGAATCCGCCTGCCAATGCAGGGGACATGGGTTAGAGCCCTGGTCCAGAAGGATCCCACATGCCGCGGAGCAACTAAGCCCATGCACCACAACTACTGAGCCTGCGCTCTAGAGCCTGCGAGCCACAACTACTGAGTTCATGTGCCACAACTACTGAAGCCCGCGTGCCTAGAGCCCGTGCTCCACAACAAGAGAAGCCACTGCAAAGAGAAGCCTGTGCACCGCAACAAAGAATAGCCTCTGCTTGCCACAAGCAAAGAAAGCCTGCACGCAGCAAGAAAGTACCTAATACGGCCAAAATAAATAAATAATTAAAATTTTAAATCTTAAAAAAAGTAAATAAAGTGCTTAAGTAGGAAAAGCAGCAGAAAGATTCAATTAATAAAAGTTAACAAAAAACATGTAACCCAATACTATATAGTGTTTATAGCATACATATACATTTAGCAAAAATACAAACACATACATAGTTATGATCAATACCAAATCTGGGATGGTGGTTACTTCTGAAGAGGAGGAAGGGGACTGGGATCTGGGGAATACAAAGGGAGCTTCAACTGTATTTGTACAATTTTATTTCTTAGCTGCATGTGAGTATATGGGTATGTGTTACATTAGTTTTTTTTTTTTTAACTGAAGTATAGTTGAGTTACAATATTACATTATTTTCAGGTGTATAGCATAGTGACTCAGTATTTTTGCAGATTTTACTCCATTATAAGTTATTACAAGATAATGACTATAATTTCCTGTGCTACACAATATATCCTTGTTGCCCGTTTACTTTTTACATGATAGTTTGCATCTGTTAATCTCATACCCCTAATTTGTCCCTCCCTTACTTCTCTCTCCCCTTTGGTAACCACAAGTTTGTTTTCTATTATCTGTGAGTCTGTTTCTGTTTCGCATATACATTCATTTGTATTATTTTTAGATTCCACATATAAGCGGTATCATATAGTATGTCTTTTTCTGACTTATTCCACTAAGCATAATATTCTCTAGGTTAATCTTTTTAATATGCCCAAAATATTTCAGAACACAAATTTATAAAGTTAGGTAACGATAACCAACTTTTCCTTTACCTGCAGAGTTTTGCATTTAAACAATGAATAATTGTAAATTTTTTAATTCTTTGAAACTCTAAACTACAATATATAGCCCAGATCTCTATTCCTCAGATAAAAATTACAACCATGCAGGAGATGTGTTAGTTTTCTAGTACCACCATAACAAAGTACCATAAACTAGGTCGTTTAGAATTACAGAAATTTATTCTCAGTTCTGGAGGTCAGAAGTCCAAGCAAGGTGTCAGCAGAGCCATGATCCCTCTTAAAGGCACTAGGGAAGCATCTGTTCCAGACCTCCCTCCTAGCTTCTGGTAGCCTCAGGCATTCCTCTGCTTGTACATGCATCACTACAATCCCCCATCTTCACATGGCTTTCCCTCTGCCATGTCTGTCTCTGTGTCCAAATTCTCCCTTCTGATAAGGACACCAGTAAATATTATATTAGGGCCCATCCTAGTGACTTCATTTTAACTTGGTCACCTCTGTAAAAACCCTATGTCCAAATAAAGTCACATTCTGAGATGCTGGAGGTCACGACTTCAACATATCGTTTTGAGGGGATACAATTCAAACCATGAACACGGAAAAAAAACTCGTCTCCCTCCTACCCCAGTCCCCTACTTCTCCCCCAAACAACTTTCTTATGCACATGATATGTATAATCCCCATTGTAACCTCCAGCCCCTTTTCTTCTATACAAATATCTCTGTGTCTTGTTTTTTAATCTAATGTTATCTTGGAGCTTATTCATTATTGGTACATAGTATCTAAACTTTTTTTTTTTAACATCTTTATTGGAGTATAATTTCTTTACAATGGTATGAGTTTCTGCTTTATAACAAAGTGAATCAGTTATACATATACATATGTTCCCATATCTCTTCCCTCTAACCAATTCTTTTTAAGGGATACAGTTTTCCACTGTACAGAGGTACTGTAAATAATTGACCCAGGCTTAACTATAGACATTGAGGTTGTTTTCAGTCTTTTACAAATAAAGTTGCAATTAATATCCTTGCGCTTATGACTTTTCCTAATGTGCAAATTTATCTTTTAGATAAATTCCTTTAAGCGAAGTCTCTGGGTCTCTCACGTGCATTTTAAGCTTTGACAAATATCAATAGTACGTCTCTCAGTTTCTATAAAAACCTTTCTTTAATTATATACAACCCCAATTTATAGTTTTTGTTGTTGTTGTTTCTGTTTGTTTGTTTTTTAAGGTTTGGGGATGCAGTAGACAGCTGTAAATTTTGCAAGCCAGCATCCAAGCCTCCTTTCTATTTGGGATAATCCACTACTGTGAGAATCTGGGCAGGGGCAGTGCCCTTCCACTACAGAAGCTGAAAGGGCCAGACAGTCCTGTCTTCTGGCAACACACACAGTGCCAACCAGGACCCTGTGGTGACTCAAAGACACAGAAGCAATTCAATCAGTCTAACACCCAGAGGAATCACAACATCTTATGTAAACCAATCCTAGTTCCTAACCTTTTTCGGAGCCTGGTTTATTTCAGCTTTCATGTCCATTTTGTGAGCTACCAGATAGCCTTTTTTTTTTTTTTTTTTCTGCTTAAATTAGCCAGATTTGGATATTTACAACCAGAATTTAGGCTGATAATTTTGGTCATACTTTTATGAACATAAATTGCTACAGTACTCTCATATCTGCATTACACGCTATGAAGGCTTAGACTGCTATATTTTGGGGTAATACATATTTGCTTTTCTTCATAATTCTGTCAGCTGTTTACTGCTGCTATTAATATGCCTGAGGCAACCACCCCTTTTCTCCTTTTCTAACCTGTTACATGCCTAGAAACTAGATGAGCAAGTCCATTGGACCTGTTTGTAGAGCAAGGGTAGAGACCTGCAGTGAAGGCCTGAAGGTCCTTCGAGAAAAATGCATAATTTTATCACATCTGTTTTAATTGCTCAGTGGAATTTTAAATATCAGGCATCTCAGATGTATTCTAAGAGCTGAGTTAACATTACATTTGTAGCTGCTTCTTTCTGTTATAGAAAGAATTAACTACTATTGGTAATAATTAACATTTATTGCATCATCTTCTAGACACTGTTGTTAGTGATTCATACAATCTTCAAAATAATCCAAAAATAAAATCCTAAGAAGAATTCGCCTGTATACACTTTTATTTATTAGCCTTCTCATCCAAGTTATGTATTTCTATTTTATCTTCTTAAAATGGTACTAAAAACAACAATTCTAAGTTCACTGCTCTCTCCCCAAAGTTGTCCTGATTTCTCATCTGAAGTTATTAAGTCCCTGACATTAGATATTGATTTTATTTACATAGATATGAGCAGACAAAGCGAGACACTAGTGAAAGTATTTTTCAATTTCAGCTTCTTTGTCAAGGGATGGCAATAATTCTATCAGAATCCTCATAAGAGATTTTCTCAGATTTTAATTACTATCTACTAGCCACAGAAGATGGGTACCAGATGAAGATTCACCCATTCTAGAAATACTTCAAAAATATGATTTGTACGACAATTAACTATATAGTGATTCTATCTGAAATCCTGCAGATAAATAAAATTTTATCTAAAATTTCTCTGAACAATGAGTAATCACACTTGTCTTCTAAAAATAAAGGGCTATATACTATGATCATCTGTGCATAATCCCTCATCTTTAACAATACCGGCAAGATCCCAACAAGATCTCAAAATACACAATCAACATTTAAAAAAGCCTATCTGAAAAGTATCAATATCTGACAAAGTGACCTGAGGGAGGCAGAAATCCACTGGGCTATTTTAATGAATACATTTTTAAACTATAGAACCTAGATCAGACGACCACTAACCCTAGCTATGGGGTGAGAATGTCTATGTCTTTTCTTAAAATTTCCTCTACACCAAGAAGCAGTAAACAAAACAATTCCAGCAACCCTAAAATTAAGCTCAAATAGAATCAAGAAATGTTGGCTTGCTGATCATTATGAATTTTATTTTTAAAAAGTGTGACCTGATCTTTTCTTCTTTCTCTTATTTTCTCAAAGCTATGGGTACACCTGCCTACTATTACAGAATGTTACAGTTGACTCTTTTAAAGTCATTTAGACTTTGAAAGTCTAGTCCTCTTATTTTACAAAGATGAGGAAGTAGGTCCAGAGAGGTTAAATATCTTGTCTGCCAAGTCAGAACTAGATGCTTGGTCTCCTGCATCTTAGCTGACTGCATTATCCACAATACCAGGCTGACCGCAGCAGTGCCTACAGGAAACACAGTGCACAGAATCTCAACATTTTGTTGATATGTTATCAAAGAGCACTTTATGTTTCACTAAAAGTCATGATTACAAGTATGTAAACATGACTTTAAAAAGGAATTCAAATAGAATTGCTAAGATTAGCCCATAAGAATACCCAGACTGCTTACTGAAGAATGGATAAACGTCTAGCATAGAATTATGAGTGCTGCTGAGATTGGCAGCAGAGAAATTTGGGAACTTCCTGTGCTGTCTATTGAAATTTTAACACTGAAAACCCTGCAGTAAAAAGAAAATGTGCTTCCTTTCAGCTGCTGGTAGATGGTAAGGCTGAATGGTATTTGGGAGCACAGGCTTAAAAATCACAGCTCCCTATTTATGTGACCTCAAGTGTTACTTTACCTCTCCCTGTATAACTCAGTTTCCTCATCTCTAAAGTGGGATCATAAAAGCACCTATAACTCATAAGGTGGTTAAGAATATTATATGCATAATGCATGTAAAGAACCCAGAACAGTACAGAGAAGGTCTCAGTAAATTTCAGTTCCCATTTCCAAGCGGCCTTTATCTTTGCTTGTTGTAACAAATTCAGTATTTATAAGAGTCTGGTCAGGAAAAAGAATATTCGTTTTTTTCAGTCTACCATGCAAGATGAGGGAAACCAAGTAAAAGTGCTGAAAAGAACACTGGGCTTAGTGGTGACACACTAGTCACTAATTAGGCAAGTAACTGTGAATAGCTTTCCTAACCTATTTTTAAGGTCATAAAGTCCGAGTATAGGGGCTTCCCTGGTGGCGCAGTGGTTGAGAGTCCACCTGCCGATGCAGGGGACACAGGTTCGTGCCCCAGTCCGGGAAGATCCCACATGCCGCAGAGCGGCTGGGCCCGTGAGCCATGGCCGCTGAGCTTGCGCGTCCGGAGTCTGTGCTCCGCAACGGGAGAGGCCACAACAGTGAGAGGCCTGCGTACCGCAAAAAAAAAAAAAAAAAAGTCCAAGTATAAACCTGTAATTACAAATCAGCCTGATAACTACCCAGGTGTCTGTGAAAACAGAAAACTGAGAGTTGAAAAGTATGCCCTGAGAAATTACTCCTGATTCAAGTGGAAGCAGAAATCCCTTTGAAATGTGTTATGACCTTGTCCTACTAAACATCTGCCTGAAGCTCTAACTATACATTTTCTTACTTATTTCATGTTCATGTTCTCAACAAAAGTCAAACAAAAATAAGACCAACAAGATTCTCAGTTTTTGCCAACACTAATTTTTTAAGAAATGTTTCTCATTAATGGTTTTAGGCAAGAATGAAAATGGGAGGGAAGTCCAAAAGGGAGGGGATATCTGTATGTGTATGGCCGATTCATTCTGTTATGCAGTGGAGGCTAACACAACATTGTAAAGCAACCATACTCCAATAAAAATGAATTAAAAAAAGAGGATAAGAGCACAATAATATAGAAAACCTAGATTTATTTGTTAAGCTATTACAAAGACAAAACAATTATCTGAAGTACTTTGAGAACTTCACCCCAATTTCACTTGTTCTTTTACAGAAACTGACCTAAGAGGTTGGGAATGGAAGGATATAACCTAAGAGGTTATAAGAGAACAGACTGGTGAAACACGGTGAAAGGAGCAAAGGCTAGGCAAAAGCACTTGTGTTAGTGGTAGTATGTGTGGCTGGGCTGTTTCTGAAGAGGCTCCCTAGAGTTAATTAATCTGGGTTCCCAATTAGTAAAAAGAAAAAGACCTTTAACCCTGTGGAGACTGTGCATAGGCCAGGATTTATCTGAGATATCTGTTTTTCTTTTTTAAAGGAGCAAGGGTATTCTTAGGCCCTAAGGTGTATATCTTGTATACAGCCCCTCTCTTTCCCATGCAGTCTACCTACACCTTCAAGTGCCAGTGCATTTCCACCATGTAGTCCTGCTAGGTTATGAGGATGCATATAGTGAAGGCAGGAATTATAAGCCTATGGAGGGTACACCTAGACACAAAGTTTTGGAGTAAATGATAAACTACCAATACCCTCTTGGTTAAGTTAATTCACCTTTGTTAATAAAGGTCATAGTTTCTTGTGCTGGCGACAACTTGTTGTCTCAGTATAATCTGTCTCAAGAAAGAACTGGTTCAGGTAAGTTTTGGAGAAGGAAAAAGACTTGCATCAATACCCACTCCACAGTGGAAGAGGCACCAAGCTCTCTCCTAAGGTTATGAGCAGAATCTGAAAAACAAAAGGTTTACAGTGTTTATAATAATAATAGCTAATTTATTAAATGCCTAGTCAAGAGTGCCAGGGACTTAGATATATTATATCTCAGTCTTAGCAACAATCCTGCCAGGTATTTACTATCATCCTCATTTTTCGGAAGAGGTAACTGAGAATTAGAGAAGTTATACGCCTGTCCAAAGGCACACAGCTGGTACGTGGTAGAGTTGTGATTCCACTATTCATGTGCCTTCCCCTCTACCCTATCTCATGCATTGATAAGTCCTAGCTCCATTATCTTGAAATTTTTAATAGTTGCATACACACTCTAATTATTCCTTGTTCACTCCTCAAAAGCAAATGTAATTTTAAATGATTAAAAATTTACAGACATTGTTTGGAATTGAGGTCAATTATCCAGATGAAGAATTTATATAAACTTTATGAATAAAGTATCTCTCTGCTCCAGCTGTAGCACAAAATGAAAGGAAAACAAATCATCAGCTCATTAGAAAGTTTGGGCTATTTTACAGTTATTTCACCATAAAATTGCATTACAAAGAATGCTAAGAATTCTTGCCAGGAAAATGCTGTAACATCCCATTTGTGTAACCATTTGTGACATACCGAATAAGTTTCTCAATCTTATTAGTAGAGTAGTTGGTGTTCTCTCAATAGTCTGTTTTCAAGAAGAAATATGTTAAAGCCAGATCAAAAAATCTGTTTCCCAGTTTCAATAAAAGTTACTGAAAAAATCCACATGCTATAAAGAATGTAATAAATAAGAATCTGAGAAATAAGGGAAGAAGGCTTATATTGGTACTGAAAGATTTCCCATGAAGTAGAATAGTGAAATACTGACATCTGGAACTGTGAGATCTGAAAATTAACGTTAACAGAGCTCCAGCTAAGTGCAGAGGAGACATTGCTGATTTTAGACTATATGGCTACCAATGACAGAAATAAATGTTGTGGAAATAAATATTTAAAGAAAGAGATATTAAATCACAGAACTCTTAAGATTATTTTCTAATAGTTCCACTGGCATCTAAGAGGAAGGCAGAGTTCCATTATCACAATTCATGGTTACTATAAGAAGCGATGTTATTTTCACAGTGGCAATAATCTGGAAGGTAAATGGAACTTGAAAAACAAGGGATCTTACAACCTAATTGGATGACTGACAATGGTATAAAACTCAAGCCAAAAATACATAAATCTTGCCACGTTATTACTATATGCTTTAATAAAACAAAGGACCTGGGTATAAGTACTCAAAGAATGGAAAACAGCTAGTATTCAAGAAAATGCTATAAGGTCAGCAGTAGAAGGACGTTGTAAAGGGGACAGTGGAACAACAATTTAACAATGTAAAAATCTTAACAGTTTTTTTTTTTGGGCCACGCTGTACAGCTTGTGGGATCTTAGTTCCCGGACCAGGGATCAAACCCAGGCCCGCGGCAGTGAAAACACGGAGTCCCAACTGCTGGACTGCCAGGGTATTCCTGATCTTAGTTTTTAAAGGAAGGACTGCTAATTACTAATCCTAGCTCAGTATGATATAAACTAGCTACATGACCTTCAGCTAGTATTTAACATACAGTTGAGATACTCAAACTGACAAAGGACAATTTATTTCTCAGAGTAGCATGTAACAAGTAAACAGTCAGGAACAAACTTCAGGCAAAGCTCATGAGAATGTGTCAGAGGAGAGAAAATTGGCAGTGAACCCATGTCCGTCAAGAAAAGCAGGAATGAAGCAACTTGGGAAGTGACAGCTTTTGGGCAACTGTACGTGGACTTGATATGGTTTGGCAAATCAGCCTTTAACACTGAAGTGCCCAGGACCTTGGTCCTCCATTATATTCAAAACGAGGCAAACTGATACAAGATTATGATTCAAGGCTTAAACTCAGATTGGAATGACTTCTACTTCCTCCCTCAACTGAAAAGTAGTGAGTTGCAGCAAATCTCTGCTTTGTGTTTTTTGATGAGTATGTTAAGGTTTCAAACATCACAAGTGGGAAAAGGTGACTGAGCAGAGCAGGACATGACCTCAGGCTCTGTTGTTCCCACCTGAGCCAACCAGGGAGATCTCTGTTTCTGAACAAAGGGTAATGTCCTTCTCCTGATTCACTGAAGATGGGTATGTCTTATTCTTCCATGTACTCTCAATGCCTAGCATAGTGCTTAGCACGTAATAAGTGCTCAATAAATGTTAACCTGAACATCACCATGTTGGCAGATCTTGATTTCTTAGGGAAAAAACCTACACGATTTTAAATAATTCCATAAATGAATAACTAACATTTTTCCACAACTGCTAATTTTATGGAGTTCTCCTCAATTATGAAAATAAAAATCAATTATTTCACATGATTTTCATGTTCAGTGACAAGGGAGAAAATAAACTACTCACCCTAAAGCAGCATCAATCATTTTCAGTGATCAACATCTGCATCCTCAAACTGTCCAGCAACTGTTGGTGTAGCATCTACCTCCATCCCATCTGAAGAAAAAATTAACCACTGAGCAACAGTCTACTAAGCACTTCAGATAGGTAAAGATTCAGCTCAAAGTTAGACCAGAAGGAAGCTAGTGCCCCCTGCTTGTAGGAGTTGCAGTTTCTTTCTCTTTTGAAAATTAAAAGTACCAGGGAACAAACTGAGAAAGAAAAATGCCACCTGTGGATTTAGGCCAAGTTAAAATTAGTCTATATATTTAACATTTACTTCGCAATTCTCAACCTGAACACTGAAAGAACACCAGGTAGGGACTTTCAAATGCAGTAAGCATCCATTGTTCTCTCTTCACAGAACAGTGCTAGGTGTTTACTGTGTGACTTTTTTTTATGATATGAAGTCCTATCTTCATCAGCTTACGACATAATTCAGGAGAGAAGACTAAATAAGTAGAGCGAGGTTCTTACATATCTTTTTCTTATCTCATTGAAAAAAAAGGAGAGGGGAGGACAAGAAAAAAAAAAGGCCCTCTGGAAAGAGTTGCCTAAAGCTGCTTTCTCCACTTCTTCACTTCCCACTCACCCCTCAACTCTTTAGCCCACCACAAACTGGCTTCTGCCTGCAGCCCACTGGCACACCACCACCTTGATATCCAGCAGGGCATGCAAAAACAACACTTATCTAAAATTAACTCATCATCTTTCCACGTAGAAAATGCTTCTCTCTCCAAAGAGTTTTGCAAAAGGATACCTTTTACCTGCCCAACCCAGAAACCCCTACCATGTCTCTAACTTCTGTTGCTTCTCTCTCTTAAATATCTCTCAAATCTGTTGTCTTTTGACACGCACTGCCACTCCGTAATTTAGGCCTCTATCTCTTATCTAATTTAAATCATAAAGTACTTAACAGGGTTTCTCTTCTTTCCTCTAGTATTTCCCTCTGCAATTAATTTTTTGTTATCATAGCCAGAGTCATCTTCTGAAACATTAATCAAACTAAAATTCTTCACTGGTTTCCCAATGACCTACGCAAAAGTTGAAATTCATTAACACAGCTTTCAAGTTCCTTTAATATACAGCCCAGTTCACTACTCCACCTTTATCTGTTGCTATAATAACTACCCTTCACACTCAGAGTTCCAGACATATGAACTTTCAGTTCCCCAAAGCTACATGGTCTCTTGGACCTTTGCACATGACTGATCCTTTTACCTGCCTCTCTCCCCAAACTGTATGCAATCCCTCTTCACTTGGTTCATTTTTATTCATCTTTAGATTCTGGCTTAAATGTCACTTACTCCATGAAGTTTGACTCTCTCCCTGACTATCCAAGCTGAGTGACAGGCCCAGTCTCTGATTCCACACTTCCTCAAGTCTCCCCTATATCTCAATGCTGTATCACAATGTACTATAACTACCTAATTAGTTAATTTATTTTTCTCGCCACTAGATTGTCATTGACAGATATAACCGCATCTCTCTTGAGCACTCCTGTATTCTCTGTACCTGGCACTGTAGCTCAACAAACACCTCTTACATAAACAAACACACAAAGCACTGAAATGCCAGCAGTAGAAATTTCACCATGTATATATCTAAACATTATGTTGTATACCTTGAATATATACAATTTTTATTTTAAAAATAAATTAAAAAAAAGAAAATGCACAGGTCAAATAAACAAATAAATGGCAATAGAGTGATATGGGTACCCAGGACTTTAGAAGATAGAGAATGGTACAGGCTGAAGAAGTTTTATATATAGGCAAGTCTCCATACGCTAATGAGGCTTAGGAATACAAGTCCAAAAATCTCACTTTAGCAACAAGTGTTTGTGACCTTAAAACCACTTGCTACAAAGCATCAAATAAGGAATTTTACAATTAAAAACAACAAAGAAACTTCAGTGATGAAAGATTTTTCAATGTCCAAGGGTACTCTTCAGTTAATCATTATAATAAAAAAATATCTTGAATTCTTTCAGCTAAGAGTTTGGCAGAGCACTAGAAATCACCTGAGCCATCTCACCCTAAAGCCTGTGTTAGAGGCTCACCACCTAGGGCTTAAAATGGAGAGGAGACATAAGGAAAAAGTGTGACCCAAAGCCTAAGTTTTTCCAAATTAAATATCCCAGAACTTCAGGACCCCCAGGTCAGAATGCTATGCGCATGGAGATACTGATCACAACATTATGAGAGAAACTTAAATGTACCAATAAAAGAAAAACTATGGTAACCCTCTTTAAGAACATTCTCCATCACTAAAAATTAGAAGTATTAAGATTCTGCAGCAACATAAAATACTGAAATGAATACATATAAGATGTAAGAAATGCTCACAACAGTGCCTGGCATATTGTTTTTGCATATTAGTTCATTTAATCCTCTTACCACTTACTAGCTATTTGCCCTCAATCAAGTTATGTGACCTTTCTGTGCCTCAGTTTCTTCATCTGTAAAATGGGGATCATAACAGCATCTACCAGAGGGTTCTTGGAAAGATTCAATGAGCAAATACATATAATGTGCTTAAATCAGGACCTGGCAAATAAGAGCACTATCTAAATGTTTTATTGAGGGTAGCAGGAACAAGACTGGAGACAAGTAGGGCAGAGACACAGCTGTCTCTTCAGAGTCAGAGAGAAGAGTTTGAACTTCATATGGTGAGTATCAGACAATCACTGAGGGGACATCCTTATACAGGGAGGACACAGAGTGTTCTCGGAAGATTCATATGGCACAGTGAGCTGGAGGAAGGAATGACTGAGGCAAAAAATTTACTATTGTAAATCCAGTGTGAGAAGAAAAGGGGCTAGGTTTGAAGGATAGCAGTAATTATAGCAAAGAGATCTGAAAAGTCATTTAAAGGAAAAATCCATAGAATTCAGTATTGGACTGGATAAGGGAAAAAATGGTAAAGGCTGAGTCAAAAGAAATACGTTAAGATTCTAACTGAAATAGGACACTTAGAAAAGGGAACCAGTCTAATAGGTAAAATATTTACAAAGCGGCTTACAAATATGAGACAAATGAAACAGTTAAAGCCACTTGTGTAAGGTTCAAATGTCTGTCACTAAAAGAAATCCCAAGTTTCTTGAATGCTGTCTAGCCCTCTTAATCAACTGACTAGTTTTGCCCATAATCATGCAGGAATTCATTTAAAAAATTAAAATGGCAGCATCAATGTGTGCCTGCACATACACTTACATAGCAAGCAAACAAAAAGACTGGAAAGATATGCAGCAGGAAAGTAACAGATGTCTCTCAATTAGAATTCTACTTGATTTTTCATTTCTTCTTTGCCTGTGCCCATTAAAATGTTTTTGACTATGAACATAGACTGTCTTTGTAGTTAGGGAAAAAAGTTAAAAAAAAATTTTACATAGAATTCCCATTCTATGTAATTCTACGTTTGTTTCCTACGCTATAAAGAGTTAATTCTGTGTACTCACCTTCATAATCTCTTACTGAATCTTCTGTCCGGACTCCAGCCATGTTATACTGGCTGCTCACAGACTGAGAAAGCATTCCTTCTAATCTCTCCAGTGTGGCTTGGCCTTCTGCTGTTAAATGGGATAATCCTTCTTCATAGGTATAAAATGTAGGGATGTCTCCCTGCCCTTGTTCTAAATAAATAAAAAGCTTTTAAGCTACTAAAAAACAATTAGAAAAAAAAAAGATAATCAATAATGCACTTACTGAAGGTAAGCTAAAATGAAAAAAGGCTTCCAGGAAAACACTCAACATTCATTTAACATACATATATCAGCCATCTGTTGAAGACAGAGATACAAAGAAAATGTCTCTACTCTCTAGGATGAGAAGGGATTCCAAGACATAATAAGCCAGTAAACAGCAATTCCCAAAGAATCAAATGTCCAGAGACTAGAAGGAAAAGAGGGTGTTCCTAAAGTTAGGGAGTCTTGTATTATCCCAAGGTGGGAATTTTACATGTGAGTGTTTTTTACTGATTAAAATACATGCTCCTTTTAAAAAATCAGAAATTCTGAGGACTTCCCTGGTGGTCCAGTGGTTAAGAATCCATCTTGCAATGCAGAGGACGCTGGTTCGATCCCTGGTCAGGGAACTAAGATCCCATATACCGCGGGGTAACTAAGTCCATGCACTGCAACTAATGAGCCTGCACCCCACAACTAGAGAGCCCGCATGCCTCAACTAGAGAGCTCGTGCACTGCAACTAATGAGCCAGTGCACTCTGGAGCCCGTGTGCCACAACAAGAGAGAAGCCCATGCGCCACAACTAGAGAAAAGCCCACACACCACAATGAAGAGCCCGCACACCACAACTAAGACCCAACGCAGCCAAAAATTTATTAATTAATTTTTAAAAAATCAGAAATTCTGGAAAGTACAGGATTAAAAAAATTAAATTGGGACTTCCCTGGTGGCGCAGTGGTTAAGAATCCGCCTGCTAACGCAGGGGACACGGGTTTGAGCCCTGGTCCGGGAAGATCCCACATGCCGCCGAGCAACTAAGCCTGTGTGCCACAACTACTGAGCCTGTGCTCTAGAGCCCACGAGCCACAACTACCGAGCCCGCATGCCTAGAGCCGGTGCTCCGCAACAGGAGAAGCCACTGCAATGAGAAGCCCGCGCACCCCAACGAAGAGTAGCCCCCATTCGCCACAACTAGAGAAAGCCCACGTGCAGCAACGAAGACCCGATGCAGCCAAAATAAATAAATTTATTTAAAAAAAATTTTTAATTACCCCAAAATCTCAGCAAAGATGAGAATGTATTTAGATATATAAAGGGAAATCCCAGAAATGAGTGTTCTCAGGCCAGGAAGTGGTATATATGGAGGAAAAGGCTTCAGAGAGCCAAACTTGTATACATGAGACCAGTGGGAAAAAGAAAAGAGAACAGCAGGCACCTCAAGTAACAAGACTCTACACCAAGCTAGTGACTGCACTATGCTCTGGGGAGGTAAAGGGAGATATTCTTAGATCAATCAAGTATGGTTGTGGGAAAAAGAAATTACTTTGGCAATGAGGTGTTAGATGGAATATGTTAAAGATGTAGATGATACAGGTTCCAAGCAATGGAGAGAGAAGGTTTGTTTTCTGAGAGCAACTTCATCAACTTAAAAGACTCTCCTGACTCCCCACTATCCTATCATTTTCCTTCCTTCCATTTATCTCTATCCACTTTCTCCCCTGAGTAATCTCTATTTTTTGCTCTCAAGCCTCGGAAGCCCACGAAGTTTTCTAATTTGGCTGAGACATGAATTGTGCCATTCGCTTTTATTAAAAACCAAGCTATATGGATACTTAGAGATATAAAGAACTATAATCCCATATCCTATACAAATAGATGCTTAAAATGAAACACATACACAAACACTTAAAAAAATCCACTTCACTAACCATGTGCTTCCACATCATATTCTTCTCCATCGTAATCATCTGAATCTTCATCCTCAGGATCTGGATGCAAAGCCTGGCATTCACACATTGCAGTGAACATGGCCTCCACTGAACAAGTAAATTAAAAATTCCTAATTAATTTTTTTCTGACCAATGTACAATAAAAATTTAATAAAATAACCATCAGGGCAAATAAATTTAATGAGTAGACAAGAGGTATACTAGGGTCACAACATTTACAAAACCTGCCAAATTCCGAGGAGAATCAATCTTGAAAAGTGCTTGATAGCAATGGACACGCCACAAAATAATAAGAGTTCATTTTGAAACATTATTGACATCCCTTCATGCCTGGCTGGATTTTTCTAAAAAAAAGTGTCAGTGTCCTGGTCAGACCACTGGCCTCAGGGTGAAGCCCCTCAGCTGGCAGGGCTCTTTCCAGCTATCCTGGCATCTTCCACTTTGGAAATGCCATGAGTCCTCTGTCCTCTATCCAGTGAGATTCACAGTCAACAGCATCAAGTCCATAAAAATAACATATTCCTCCACTCACAAAACATACCAGGCAACACGGCATCTACTGTACTATCACTTCATTCACAATCTTTATATTAATAGTTATCTGGTCCTCAATGATATTACAGATGCTAAAATGAAGAAAAAGCAACAGAAGAGAGGTAATGAGGGTGAAGGTAAGTGTGTGGGGGGAGGGATGAGGGAATGCTTCGTACTTAAAGGGAAAAGAACTCCACAGAGTACTCACAGGCTGATCTGTCACTAGGCACAAATCTAAATTCAGCAATAGGTTCAATATCATCATCACTGTCTTCCTCTTCTTCATCAGCAACAGATTCTTTTGATTCTTCTAGAAAGGGAATAAAAAAATAGCTTTTTAATGATGTTGTTTATTTGTTTTCAAAAATAGAAGCCTAAATTAAAGGATGCTTACTGATATATCTAAATACTGCAATTTTTTACTTCAAATTATAAGAACATTGTTATTTTAGAGCTAAAAAAGACTCTGGATAGTCTCTCTGGTCTAGTCACACTGTACTTTGAGTCCTAGGGATTCCAAGCCCCAACGTCATGGTGGGGGTGAGGAAACCTGTACAGTCAGGCCTCTATCAAGTAGAGTTCCATTGTCATGTCTGTTTCTTTCACCTTGAAACAAGGGGTTCCAGCAGCAGTTTGTAAACCACTGATGTGATTCATCACCAACAATTTACAGATGAGAAAACTAAGGCCCATGAAAGTTAGCTGACCCAAAAGATAAATTAACAAAGTCTGTTGGCAAGAAAAAAATACAAATGTTCAATAAAGAGAACTAGCACATGCTGCCGGTGGAAGTAGAAATTGCTAAAACCATTCCAGACATGTGTTTATCCTACTACCCAGAAATTCCTCATTTAAGTACATATTATGTACACAAGGAGTTTGTATGTGAATGTTTACTGAACTACTATATGTACTATAGAAAACATAAAAAATAAATGTTAATTAAAAAAAGGAAATAGATGTATTGTAACCTGGTCATACTATGTTTGAGAGATAGCAGCTGAAAATGACTAAATGTGATTTATATGTACCAAAATGAAGAGATTTTAAAATATAAGTGAGTGCAAGAGCTTGTTGCAGAATATATATAATACCACTTACATTAAAATTTTAAACACAAAAGAGAACCATTATAGTGCTTATGGGTATATACATATTCAGTAAAAATCTAAAAGCATAGACAAGAAGGACACACACCATCTTTAAGATGAACTCTGGAGACAGAGTTAGGAACGAAATGGGGAGGGATACAAAAAAGATTTCAGTAGTATTAATATAGTTTATTTCTTTTAGACTAGAATAATTATGAAAAATGTTAGAATTTACACTGGACATTAAATAATGGAATTTTTTTATTATTCTGTACTTTTCAATGTTTGAATTAGTTCATAATAATAATTTTTAAAAAAATGGTCAATAAAACACTTAAAAAGACCGCCAAACCACCAAAACATGTTCAACCAATCATCTTAAAAATGTAACTTTCGGGGCTTCCCTGGTGGCGCAGTGGTTAGGAGTCTGCCTAACGATGCAGGGGACACGGGTTTGTGCCCTGGTCTGGGAAGATCCCACATGCCACGGAGTGGCTGGGCCCGTGAGCCATGGCCGCTAAGCCTGCACGTCCGGAGCCTGTGCTCCGCAACGGGAGAGGCCACAACAGTAAGAGGCCTGCGTACCGCAAAAAAAAAAAAAAAAAAAAAAAAAATATATATATATATATATATATATATATACACACACATATATACGTATATATATATATAACTTTTGTTTAGCATATTACAGTTACCATTTTGAAAAAATGTTAATTCTCCATATAGATGAAGATAAGGTAGAGAGGTACTGAAAGTATAAACTTTCTGGAAAGCAACTTGACAATATATGTTAAGAGCTTTAAAAATATTTACTTTTAATGCAGCAATTCTACTCATAGAAATCAATAATAAGGGGGTATCCACTAAATTTTTTTTACCTTTTATAAGTCATACAAGTTCACTGCAGAATAATGAAAAAATACAGATAAGCAAAAAAGGAAAAAAATTTCAGTGGCCACTGTTAGCAGTTTTAAATAGCAGATTTAATAGGACGTTTTCTGTCCTGTTTCTAATGTCATTAAATTGTCAAATATAATAGAGATGTCTTCTGTAAAAAGTAAAATACAAAAATATTGGAGAGTTCCAAACAATTCTAAGGAGTTGAATACATTATGGTACTACCAAACTTTTTCAATGCATTTAAAAAAACAGAATAGTATCATACTGTAATTATTATTCTATAACTGAATGGATACCACTTTTCAAATTATAAAAGTAACTCAGACCCAGCAATCCCACTCTTGGGCATATACCCAGAGAAAGCCGTAACACAAAGAGATACATGCACCCCAGTGTTCACTGCAGCACTATTTACAATAGCCAGGACACAGAAGCAACCTAAATGTCCATCAACAGACGAATGGATAAAGAAGATGTGGTACATATATACAATGGAATATTACTCAGCCATAAAAAGGAACAAAATAGTGCCATTTGCAGAGACATGGATAGACCTAGAGACTGTCATACAGAGTGAAATAAGTCAGAAAGAGAAAAACAAATATCGTATAATATCGCTTGTATGTGGAATCTAGAAAAATGGTACAGATGAACTTACTTGCAAAGCAGAAATAGAGACAGATGTAAAGAACAACCTTACAGATACCAAGGGCGGAGGGGGAGTAGGATGAACTGGGAGATTGGGATTGACATATATACACTACTATATATAAAATAGATAACTAATGAGAACCTACTGTATAGCACAGGGAACTGTACCCAGTGCTCTGTGGTGACCTAAATGGGAAGGAAATCTAAAAAAGAGGGGATATATGTATACATATAACTGATTCACTTTGCTGTTACAGCAGAAACTACACAACATTTTAAAGCAACTATACTCCAATAAAAATTTAAAAAAAAAAAGTAATTCATGCTGGTATAAATATAAGTAAAAGAGTCAAGACGGATTCAAAGGAAAAAGTCCCTGCCCTCTAGTCCTCTCCCTAGAAATAACTACTATTAATTAATACCTTCTTTTATATCTTCAGGAATCTATCTTAAGGCAGTAAACAGAAATGTAATATAGCATTTTTACAATTAGGAAAAGAAAATATTACCATGACAAACACTCATCATCTCATGCTAGATCATAGTAGTGTGTGCCATACTCTGTCTCCTTAAAACTTTCTAAATTTTCAGAAATGGGAATGTATTTTTAGTCATTTTAAAAATAATCTAATGTTCTCAACAATAAGCCGATGGTCCACTTTAGAGGTTAATGGAGGTAAGCCAAAGAGGAAAAAAAAGTCTGAATCAGGACCAGAGGAACAAAGGCTGGGAAAATAGGATCCACACCTGTATAACAATATAAATGTTCATCTTATATCTGAAACCCTATTAAAATCTCAAATTGAAGGAGCAATAGCTCAATAGGCAAATTCATGGGATTGTCTCTTATGTGCTATTTCAAAGAAAAGCAACCCACTATTTTAAAAGAAAAAGTTTACTAAAGATGTGACAATTGTCTTTGCAACCCCTAAGTTCATTTCTACAAAAGATGAACATATTAAACTAACACAATATACTATATAAACTTCTTATTTAGTTATACTTACAAAAGTCAAGCACAAGATTCTATTTCGTGCCTAACCTGTTTCTCATTCAGAATTCTTACAACTTATTGTGGACAGCCTAAAAAAATGGATTTTTAAAATCTTTCTTGCTTCTTCTTTCATCAACTACACTAGATTTTTATGAATCTTTGTATTTTATCCAAGACTTGGGAATCCTGTACCCTAGGGTTTCTCAACCTTGGCACTACTGACATTAGGACTGGTTAATTTTTTGTTGTGGGAGCCTGTCCTATGTGCACTGTAGGATGCTTAATACCATTCCTGGCCTCTAACTAGATGCCAGTAGCACTCCTCTCCACCTCTAGTCATGACAATCAAAATGTCATTGCCAAATATGGGGGGAGGGCAACATGTCCACCACTGAGAACCATTTCTGTAACAAAACAAAATATGTTCTACCCTAAACTCTTAGAAGCAAAGTACACTGATCCAAGCCTCTAAGGGTGCCAAATATAAATGTCTTTACAAAGAGAAAGAATAAACAGTTAAACTCAAGAGGAAAAACTAGAAATACAAACGCACAATAGCTAAATAATTCTAAGTGCAAGTATATGGAAAATACAAGGCAGTGCCCATGGGCTTTCCTGGTGGCACAGTGGATAAGAATCTGCCTGCCAACGCAGGGGACATGGGTACGATCCCTGGTCCGGGAAGATCCACATGCCGCGGAACAACTAAGCCCGTGTGCCACAACTACTGGGCCTACGCACCTAGAGCCCGTGCTCCGCAACAAGAGAAGCCACTGCAATGAGAAGCCCGTGCACCACAGCAAAGAGTAGGCCCCGCTAGCCACAACTAGAGGAAGCCCATGTGCAGCAACAAAGGCCCAACACAGTCAAAAATAAATAAATATTTTTTTAAAAAGGCCAAACTATTTTACTGTGCTGAAATTTTGCTTAAGAAAGTATTATCCAAAATAAGTCAATTGATTATTACATTGATTATGATCAGAGACTGCTTTTTGAAATATAATATACTACCAAAGGAAGCTCAAGGTTAAATAGTACCATACATACCTCCAAATTTGGCATTCACCATAACATACAAATGCTCTCGTGGATAGGCATTTAGGTCCCTGGACACCGCATGCAAACTAATGGTGGGGTATTCCAGTGAGAATCCTAATCCAGAGCCATCTAACCAAGACAGGCGGCTGAAAAACATGTTTTAAGTAGATTATTTTCAGAACTTAAATGCTAATTTAACGTCCTAACGTTTATAAAAGTTCATCTTGGACACTTTTATACATGTGAATAAATTCAAGCATACTGTTTAGAAATATTCGTAAAATAAGAAAATTCAACAGCAGGAATTGAATTTCTTTAAGACCAATTCTGTTATTTTCCTCTATTCAAACAGATTTGAAATGCAGTTTTTCTTAAGTCACAGAAAAGTGACTGTGTGTTTCTATGCCTTTTTATGCTTGTCCGTATTTGGAATGTCTTCAGGCACCTTTTTTGCTTTTGCAAATCCTCTTCATCTGAATAAGTGTCAGCCTCTCCAAGAGCCCTCCCTACAATTATTCCAGTCCATAATGATCTCTTCTTTTTCTAAACTGTACTTATGCTCAGTAATATACTATTGAGCACCTAACTCTGTGGTAAAGAATCTTATATGTACCCTGACAGAACGTGAGCTACTCGACAAAACTTGTCATATTCCTTTATTTAACATTCTTCAAAACCACTACCATAGTGCTTAGCATGTAAGTATGCAATAAATACCTAGGAATCACTAATTTCTTCACTAATCCTACATTAAATGATATACACATGAAATGGCTGTAATCATACCACAAGCTGGAAAATAGTCATCACATTGAAAGGCAGACTTTATGAAGCCTTTCATTTATTCTGCAGCTTTAACAGAAAGCCACAAATAAGCAACATCTAGTTTTCCCTCAAAAGTGGTCTAATGCAAATATTTTATTGGTATAACAAAGGAAATATATCAAGAAAATCTGTATGTTGAGTTTTGAGCAAGGACTGGCTAATTTTTTGGTAATACTTCACCACTTAGCAGGAAAAAAAGTAGGAAAAAGATGCTTAAGAAACCACAAAAAAAATGTTAATGCAATATAGTGGTTGCACAGGGCTGGAGGAAAATAGAAAGTGACTGCTAATGGGTGTCAGTTTTTGCAGGGGGAATGAAAATATTCTAAAACTGATTGTATTGGAAATTCCCTGGTGGTCCAGTGGTTAGGACCCGTCACTTTCACTGCCAGGGCCCGGTTCAATCCCTGGTCGGGGAACTAAGATCCCACAAGCTGCGTGGCGTTGCCAAAAAAAATAAATTAATTAAAAATTAAAAATAAATAAAATTGTGTTGATGGCTGCACAACTCTATAAATAGATTAAAAAAACATTTAATTGTATACTTCAAATACATGGATTGCATGCTATGTAAATTATCTCAATGCAGCTTTTCTTTTAAAAAGAGGTTAACGCAATAAAACCCCCATATCGTTCTATTTTCTATACAACTCTAACAAGCCTGGTGGTCTTATTTCTAATGAAGCAAAAACAAATACAATAGTAGAACCTAGGACTCCCTTGTGCAGGAACAATGACAGTACAGCAGTTTGAGAGCATTCATATCCGATGTAAGGCAAGGTTGAACTTTATACCTTAGTCCCTAAAGGAAATCAACATCTAATAGCACAAGTGTGTAACACTTGACCCTCACTTATCAAAAGCAAAGGCAGAATTAGATTGTGGTAAAATTGTACAACTCTGTAAATACACTAAAACATAAGGAACTGTACACTAAAAAAAGGAAAAGTGAAAAAATATGCACTGTCATTTAGAAAGATTTCCATTCAACATGCTTATTAAAAAAGAAAAAGAAAACCTGGGAAGCTTAAAGTGATAAATCTTAAGATGCTTAAAGTGGTAAAAGCTCTACAAATGATTTTCCAGAATGACTCATCCCATTGGGTCCAAAGAAATAGATTTTATTATTGTAATTGGATTGTGTGTGTTCTATGGGCCTTTCCTCCACTGCTTTCCTCTTAATGTGGAGAAGAAATAGTGCTCATGTATCACAGAAATATTGCCAGTCCCTTACTAAAACTGTATTACTTTAAGCAAATAAACTCCTTTTTTTCTCAGCTCAATAACCCCCTGGCATTATCACAAGTCAGAAAGGAGTATTCCAAATTTCAGTGTCCAAAATGATTTGAAATACCAAAGCCACAAAACTTTCTTTAGTGACTCAATTAGGAGATGGAAAAACTGAAATATACGCAAAGATTCAGTGCCTATAAATTATGGCTTTCACTTTAAAAAGCACATAATAATTACTCTGTAGTTCCTTACTGCTGGCAGAACACAAATGCTACCTCACCACAGCATTTCCTATGGAGCTCTCATAACCTTATACAGGAACATGGATTATGTACTCTACAGAAGAAAGTTTCAGTTAAAAGCAACATTCACTCTGATTACTAAGTTTTCATTTTTATTTATTCTCTTTTCATATATTCTAGAAGAAAAGCCCTCCAAACCAAAATATCTAACTATATCCAGTCCCAAAGAAACCATGAGTCACATAAGGGAAAATCAAGAATTAGGAAGCCAGTACTGGTGGCGCAGTGGTTGGGAGTCCGCCTGCCGATACACAGGACACAGGTTCGTGCCCTGGTCCAGGAAGATCCCACATGCCGCAGAGCGGCTGGGCCCGTGAGCCATGGCCACTGAGCCTGCGCGTCCGGAGCCTGTGCTCCGCAACGGGAGAGGCCACAACAGTGAGAGGCCTGCGTACCGCCAAAACAAACAAACAAAAGAATTAGGAAGCCAGTAAAGGTGCAGAGGAATGTTTTGCTAACCTCCAATGCTTTGCAGAAGAATATCACTGTACTTTATTCCTGGCATGGGGAGAAAAACAGGACAGAAAGGTAAGAGAGGTCTTGAATTTGGACTGGCTTAATTATTTGGTTTTAAATTAATTTTGGAATAAGATATAAAAAGAGCATAATTTATAAGTTTAAGATACCTATTTTTAATTTAATTAAATATTTTATTTCACTTGTTTCAAATGATCTATTTTGAATGATTCATGCCTCTGTTCCCTTATTTGGAAAAAAGTCAACTTTCTATGAAAACTAAGCTTTGAAAATAAGCCCAAGAGTTCTAAATCTCTCAATACACATCTGAAAAACTACCTAAAACCAAATCAGACCCTGTTCCTCTTTGCCTAAAATCCTAAAACAGTTTCCCCAAAACCTTTGGGCTATAAGCTAAGCTCATAAACATGACTCCCTCCTTCTCCAGCTTTATTATGTTTCCACTCTTTCTCCCTCGGTCCCTCAGATGAAGAACTGCTGAACTGTGTGTGTGCATGTGTGCACACAGATATATACCCTGGCACACACAATACTGTTTCTCACCATTGCCTCTGAACATCCTGTTTCTTCTAATTAGAATGTTTCCTCTTAGCCCCACCTCATTCCCCTGACTGTTAATCCTCATTTGTCACATCCTCTAGGAAGCCTTCCCAGTTTGTTGAGATCTTGAGTCTATCAAGATTTGGAAATGCTAGGTGGGAAAGAACAAAAAGGGAACGAGACCAAGGAGGTAACGCTAACAATCAGTAGAGGGATGAACAACAGTGTCCAAGGTACTGGTAATATTCTATTCTTAACCTGGAGGTGTTATGCAGGTGTTAGTTTAATTATAATTCCTTAAACCATATATTTATAATTTATATTCTTTTTGTATGTATATTTTATGTACATTTTATGTATATGTATATTTTATAAAAATAGTTTCTTAAAGAAAAAGATTTGTTAGTGAAAGGTTGAAATAAGTAAATTTTTTAAACAGATAAGAGCTAAAAAGGAGTTTGTACTCCCTCAGTGATAACTGTACAGTGATAACTGTATTGTGGTTATACAAGAGAACGTCCTTATACTTAGATTTTTGCTCAAGTATTTACATGTGAAGTGATGACGTGTGTGCAACTCTCAAAAAGCTCAGAAAAAAAAGAGAAAGAGGTAAATGTGGCAAAATGTTAACAACTGATGGATCTTTGCAAAGAGCCATGGGTATTAATTAACAACGCTTGCAACTTTTCTTTAGGTTTGCAAATTTTCCAAATGGGAAGACAAGTATAGGACCTTCCCAAAACAGGATTTATATTATAGAAGAGCAAATACACAGAGAAGCCATGGAGAAAAAGGGGATTGAGTAGGGGCTAGGAACATATCTGTGTTCCACTTTCCACCCCTTAAAAGAAATTGCTCTTCCAAGATCACTGAAAGTCTCCTTGTCAATACCCAACAGGTGCTTTCCAGATATGATTTTATTTGACTGCTCCTCTCACTTTTCTCAAGTCTATTCTTCTATAACCTACCTCTTAGTGTAGATGTGTCCCCAGGGTTCTACCCTTGGTCCTCTTCTCTTCTTGGGCATGTAATCTATCCATCTTTAACATCACTCTCCCAAGAAACATGCTCATATGTGCAACTAATCCACACATATACAGACCAAACTCATTCCCCAAACTTGCTTTTCCTCCCATCCATATTTCCTATCTCAGTGACTGGCCAAAAGCGTAAGCTTTGCTCAGTGACTAGATTTCCTTCTAAACCAAGGGTTCTTTACATCTTTTTGTGCCCTCTGTGGTAGTCAGAATTTTGGCCCCCATGACTCCAATTTCCCCTGGTGTCAAACCTGTGAATGTGTTATGTTACAAAGCAAAAGGGACTTTGTGTATGTAATTCAGGTTACTAATCAGTTGACAATAAAATAGAGAGATTATCCTGGATTATCTGTGTGGGTCCAATATAATCATGTGACCTCTTAGAAGCAGAGAATTTTCTCTGGATGTAGACAAAACTGATGCAGAAGTCAGAGAGATGTGAAGGACAGAAGGATTCCATGTGTCACTGTTGGCCTGAAGATGAATGGAACCGTGTATCATGGAAATGGGAACCTCTATTCTACAATCTCAACATTTAAGACAAGTCTATCTGACTGTGAAAGTACAAAGTGCCCCAGGTACCCAAATAAAAGGGCAATTCCTTCTAGGAATGAAAATGAGAGTCAGGTCCCTCTGGATATAACCCCAACCTGCGTGGCGTTGAAGGTGTTCCTCTCCCCACCCATACCTACAGAAGAAAACCTACACTCCTTAACCAAATTTTAAAAATACTGCACAATCTGCTCTAAACCTACATATCCTGCTCAGGGTAACACCTCCCGCTCCTGTTCATCGAGAAGGCAGGCACACTGATGACTCTAACTCAGGGCCTGGAAACTCAAAACCTTAAAATGAGACCTTGAATAAAGAGCAACACCCCACCAGACCTCCGGTAAACAGGCGGGTAAAAAGCATAATGAATGAGAAAAAAAGGCTCCGAACAAACGACACTGGAACAGTCAAATCTTACCCCCAGCAGAGGCACCCCCAAGGGAACGCGGAGCACGCGCTCCCCCGCCCCGCAGCCCCAGAGGTCTTGGTGTCGCCCCGCTCCTCCGCATCGCCCGCGCCCTGGGGGAAGGAGGTGCGCAGGAAGCCAGCACTGGGGACCAGAGAACCTACCTCTCAGCGATATAAAGGGTGCCGGTGCCGAAGCTTTTCCCGTTTAGCACGGCCTCGGTATCTGGCTGCTGCTGCCGGAGCCCCTCAGCCGACCCAGGCGGCGGGAAACTTTTGAGAAAGCTCATTGCAACAAGGAGCACAGAGAAACCAGTCAGCAGCGAGCTAAAGAACAGCACTCTAGCCTCGCCGCGTCCCGCCCCGGAAGCGGTAGCAATTACTCAGGAAGAGCAAAGTCTTTGCCCCGGAAATTCCAGCGCCATCTACCATAGAAATGAGACGTTCTAGGACAAACTCTCGGAGGCCTGAGAGGCCCGAGTTTGTCACGTGACTCCTTATCCTCTCTCCCTCCCATTTCTGAGGCTTCAGGCTTGTAATAACGGACTGTTGTCTCTCCGATCTCCTACCTCGGTGTCTTCACAGCAACCCTGTGAGAGAGGAAGCACCACAAATAATAAATTACTTTTTCTACAGAAGGGGAAACGGAACCGTGAGACAGGGAGTCCTTGCCTGAGGTTGCCTAGGAAGTAGAGAGACCACACTGATTTACAGGTCGGAGGTCTCCTAACTGGGTTCTACCCTTCTCACCTGCGCCCGCCTCATCTAGGCCTGTTCACGTCTCAACAGCCACGCCCCAGACATCAGTCTAGGTCCCAAGGCCGTCCTAGTGCACGAGCCACATATCCCCTGGTCTCAGACGGGCAAACGAGCGCAAAGAGGTAATTAATTCTAGGTGAAGAGCTAGTTATGTCAGTAAGCAGATGGGGCGCTGAAGGGAAAAGAATTAATCCACTAGATTTGGAATTTTTTGCTTTATTTCTTCGTTAGGCGCCGAAGAGCAAAGTAATAAGAGCAATAAAAACTTCTAAAATAATCTTAATAGTAGCTAATGGTAACTGGGTGTTATGTGTCAGGCACTGTTCTAAGCACTTTACCCGTATTATTTCTTCATTTCCTCTTAGTGACAACGATGTGGCAAAGATGGAGTTGAAAGAAGGCGAACTAGTGGAAAGTATGTACCAGGAATAGATAGATCCTGAGATCCTGAGGCTTCCTTACTGACATGCGGACACATGGTGGCTGTCAGCTAGGCCCTCTGTGAGAACTATCAGCTGGAACACATTTACATAGCCTCTCCCTGTGGCCTGAGCTTCCTCACAGCACAGCAGCTGGGTTTCGAAGTTGAGTATCCCAAGAAATAGACTGATAGAAGCTGCATGGCCTCTTCTCACTTAGCCTTGGAAGTTACAGAGTGTAACCACAGGTAGGATATGCTGGATTTTTCATCTTTTTTTTTTTTTTAATGAGCTTTGTAGTACTATATATGCCTTGAACTGCTTGCATCCCTGTCTAAACATCTTGACTGCAGGTTTGGGACAGACTTTGAGGCAGAGGCACCCAACCAAACTGTGCCCAGATTAATGACCAACAGGAACTGTGAGATAATAGCTGCTGGGTTTTTGTTCGGTTTTGTTTTGTTTTTTATTGACCGCACCACGTGGCATTCGGAATCTTAGTTCCCTGACCAGGGATCTAACACGAGCCACCTGCAGTGGAAGTGCAGATTCTTAACCACTGGGCCATCAGGGAAGTCCCAAATAGCTGTTGTTTTAAGTCACTGAGTTTTGGGGTAAACACAGCAACAGATAATTAATACACTAACTAAAGAGAAGAGACAGAGAAAGAACCTTGAACAGTATTAGCCACTGTGCTGCTCCTTAAACACTTGACTTGGCAAGCTTATCCATGCCCATTATTTGAATTACCCTGTGTGAATGATTCCCAAATCTATATCTCCATCCCAGAATTGTCTCATGAACTACAGACATTTACACCCTACAGCCTACTAGACGTCTCCACTTGGAAGTTCCACAGGCACCTGTCATTCAACTTGTCAAAAATTGAACTTATAAAGTATGGACTTTGGGTGATAATGTGTCAATGTAGGTTCATCAGTGGTAACAAATGTACCACTCTGGTGGAGGATGTAGATAATGGGGGAGGCTATCATGAGTGGGAGGGAGGTATATGGGGATCTCTGTACCATCCCCTCAAACTTGTCGTGAACCTACAACTGCTCTAAAAGAATAAAGTCTTAATGAAAAATGTTGCATTTACGGGAGTTCCCTGGTAGCCTAGTGGTTAGGATTCCGGGCTTTCACTGCCGTGGCCCGGGTTCAATCCCTGGTTGGGTTACTAAGATTCTGCAACCAAAAAAAGCAAAAAAAAAAAGTTGAATTTACAATCTTCTCAATTCTGTTATTTCTTCAATGTCCTGTTTTATGAAAAAATACCACCTTCCATTTAGTTGCTCAGGTTAGAAACCTCGGACTTAGCCTTATTTCCTTCCTCTCTTTCACTCTTCATATCCAGTAATAATAACAATTATTATTATTATTATTATTTTAACAAGAAAATAGCAACTAACACTTACGGAGGGCTATGTGCTAGGTACTAACTGTTTTAGGCACTTTGTATGTATCAACTCATTTAATCTTCACAGCAACCCTAGGAAATAAATGCTGTCATTATTTCTATTTTACAAATAAGAAAACAAGTAAGAAGGTTGAACTTGTCCAAGGTCCATAGCCACCAAGTGGCAGAGTATGATTTAGAACCTAAGCTGCTGGGCAGCACAGCGTTCACCCTTCAACCACTACATTCTAATGCCTCCGATCAACCAAGTCCTGTCATTTCTTAACTCCTATCTCATGACCTGACCCCTCACTCTTCCTCCAGCCCACTTCAAGCCATGTCACCTCTTAAGTAAACTGTTGTAAGAGCCTCCAAATTGGTCTTCATTCAGTGAACCCAGAGGCCCCATAGTCTTTGGGATAAGAGATACAGGAAGGATTATAATCTTGTGTGGTAAGTGTGGTATTGAAGTCTGCACAGACCCAAGTGCCATGGGATTGCTCTGAATGAGAATCCAGAGAGAACTTCATGGAGACCTGGGACTTGAGAGTGAGGAGTTCAAAGACAGAGAAAGAAAAGAAGGAGTGGAGGTGATTCCACTCAATGGTACAAAAGAGGCATGTGATGCTTGAGAACTGCAAGAATTTGTGTGTGGCACATGATGGCATGGTGGGGCTACAAAGTAGGCAGGGACAATCTGGGAAGGGCTATGTACAGCAGGCCCTTGGCATTCATAGATAGCCTGCCACAAATTATCCCTCAAATCTGTAACAAGTTCTAAGACAGATGGGGAGGTGCTAAATGAGCCCAGGTGACATATCTTAGTGTATAGTATTAACATTTTAACTGTATTAAGTCTTCCAGTCCATGACATGGGATGTCTTACCATTTATCTGTGTCTTCTTTAATTACTTTCAGCAACATTTTGTAGTTTTCAGTGTACAAGTCTTTCACTTCTTTGGTTAAGTTTATTCCTAAGTAAAAGATTATTTGTATTTCTATACATTAGCAATGAACGACCTAAAAATAAAATTAAGAAAAACAATTCTATTTATAATACCATCAAAATGAATAAAATACATAGGAATATATTTAACAAAAGAAAACTACAAAACTTTCTTGAAAATTAAGGAAGACCTAAAATAAAAGGAAAGACATCTCATGTTCATTTATTAAAAGACTTACTATTGTTAAGAAACCAATATTCCCTCAAATGATCTGCAGATTAAAGGTAAGCCCTATCAAAATTCCAATTGCCTTTTTGACAGAAATTGATACACTGAACCTAAAATTCATATGAAAATTCAAGGTACCTAGAACAGTCAAAATAATCTTAAAAAAAAAAAGCCAAGTTGGAGGACTCACTTCTTGATTTCAAAACTTATTGCAAAGCTACAGTAATCAAAACTGTGTAGTAGTGTCATAAGTGGAATCAAATTGAGAGTCCAGAAGTAAACTCATACATTTTTGGTCAATTAAGTTTTGACAAGGATTCCAACATAATTCAATGGGGGAAAGGACAGTCTTTTCAATAAATGGTGCTGGTACAACTGGATAGCCACATGCAAATAAATGAATTTTGATCTTTACCTCACACCATATACAAAAATATCTCAGAATGAATCAAAGATCTAAACATAAACTTATAAAACTCTTACAAATATATAACATAAATCTTTGTAACATTGCATTAGGCAATGGTTTGAGGTAAAACATCTAAAGCACAAGCAAAGAAAACACCCAGAAAAAAATTGGATGTCATCAAAATGAAAAACCTTTGTGCATCAAAGGACAACATCAAGAAAGTAAAAATCTAACCTTCAGGGGCTTCTCTGGTGGCGCAGTGGTTGGGAGTCCACCTGCCGATGCAGGGGACGCGGGTTCGTGCCCCGGTCCGGGAGGATCCCACATGCCACGGAGCGGCTGGGCCCGTGAGCCATGGCCGCTAAGCCTGCGCGTCCAGAGCCTGTGCTCCGTGGTGGGAGAGGCCACAGCGGTGAGAGGCCCACGTACCGCAAGAAAAAAAGGGGGGAAAAAAAAAAACTAACCTGCAGAATCGGAGAAAATATTTGCAAACCATATATTTGGTAGGGGTGTGGTATCCAGAATATATAAAGGACAGTCAACAATTTAAAAGACAGGTAACCCAATTTAAAAATGGACAAAGGATTTAAATAGATGTTTCTGAAAAGAAGATTTACAACTGGCCAGTAAGCACACGAAAAGATGTTCAACATCGTTAATCATCAGGGAAATGCACATCGAAACCACACTGAGAAACCACTTGATATCCACTAGGAGAGCTATAACAAAAAAAGACTGACAATAAGTGTTACTGATGTGGAGAAATAGGAACCTTCGTGCATTGCTAGTGGGAATGTAAAAAGATGCAGATGCTGTGTAAAAGAGTTTAGCAGTTCCTTAGAACTTGAAACAAAGAGTTACCATATAATCTAGTAATTCCATTCCTAGCTATGTACTTAACAGAATTGAAAACATATGTCCACACAAAAACTTGTACACAAACGTTTATTATTCCTAATAGCCCAAGAGTAGAAACAATCCAGTATCTCTCCACTGATGAATGGATATACATGATTTGGTATATCCATAGAATAGAATATTATTCATCCATGAAAAGGAATGAAGTGCTGATTCATGCTAAAATATAGGTGAAATCATGAAAACATGCTAAATAAAAGAAGTTAGACACAAAAGGCCACATATTGTATAATTCCATTTATATCAAATGTCCAGAATAGGCAAATCCTTACAGACAGAAAGTAGATTACTGGTTGCCAGGGACTCGGGGGGAGGGATGGTGAGTGACTGCTAATGATATGGGGTTATTTTGGGGGGTGACAACAACCTTGTGAATATAGTAAAAACCACTGAATTGTACACTTTAAAATGGTGAACTTTATGGCTTGTGAATTATATCTCAATTTTAAAAACTAAGAAGAAAGATTTAAAAATAAAATTGACAAGAACATTTATTTTGGAAACCATTGCATAAGCACATCCAGACTATTAAAAGTGGCTGTGTCATGGAGAGGACAGTCATCCTGAAGGCTGCTTCCTAGCCTTCTCTTCCCTTCCAAAGTGCCTTCTCTGGTTGTGGGTCCCTGCCTTTCATCCTTGCCTCTTTGGCACTGTCCTGACTCTGCGTGTAGTACCTCCCAGTAAAATTTCAGCCTTGCCTTCTCAATCAGTCTGAATCTGAAGCCAACTTTCTGATTTTCTAGAACTGAGTCAGCTTGCTTCTCCTTGATGTTGGTAAGCCCTACTTAACCTCAAAATTCATCCTTAAAAAAAAAAAAGATGCAATTACTGGCATCCCACTAGCAAGCAATAATGCCAAAGAGGAAAGAAAATGGACATTTCAAAAGAAAAACATGAAACAAGTGCAGGGAAAAGGGAGGACCCTCTCCCATATTGTAAATTTCAGCTTTCTAGAACAATTGTTCCTCATGATGGAGTTCAGGTATGTTCTTGAGAAGCCTGCTAGGGTCCTAGAGTTTCTCTTCGGAATTTCTGACATTTCAGTGAGAGTTTTCAAATATAGTTTAACATTTCTATAACCTATTTATTTTAAAGACTGGTTGTCAAGTAGGAAACAGATTGGATGGGAGACAGGATGACACTTGTTTTCCATGATAAGGGAGAGTTTTGTGTCGAGAAAGTGAATATAGAGGGCTGGAGGTCAGAGAGAAATCAATGAGATGGGAAGACCCAGAGCAGGCAAGAGGGAAGGGGCCAGATCAAGGACACAGGCAGAGGGGATGTGGCAAAAAAAGAGGTGACATCTGTTCCTTGGAGACTGGAGAGAAGGACGGGTGCTCGAGTGTGGATAAAGTGGCTCTGAAATGGGCAAAGAGGAACAATAAGGAAGCTATACGTGACCTATATATACCATGAACTAGTAAGTTCCTAGTTGACTTTGCTTTGGGGATAACTTTATGTGTAAAACTAATGTTGCAAATATGAATTCACATTTCCTTAGAGTGGTTTTTTTTCCATTTTAGACTTTTAGGACCTTAAAGAACTTATGTGAAGTGATTGAAGAATCAAAACGACACACAAGCATTCATCTCACCCAACATTTAATTGTTTCACTAGAAAGTTTTCACTACTTTTTATAATTCTACCGCTACTAAATGATCACAGTATAGTAGACCGATTCTCAGTTTTTAAAAGAAAAGAACTATTTTACATTCTCTGGTCTCATAACCTGAAAGGGATGTGGGTCGACAGTCATGTTCTGGACCCCACTGTCAGCTCCAGAAAAGAGCTCTCTCAAGGCTGCCACAGCGCTGTCACCCTTAGCCTCCAACACAGCATCTCACTCGTATTTGACCAATTCAGTTTAAGTGAACATTTCAAATAAATCACTAAGAAGCACTGTAGCTGGTCATTTCTTGCCAGCATAGATCAGCTTTCACTCCACTAAGTGAAATTCTGATCCAAAAGTTCTTTACCTAAATAGTTTATCAATATTTTAAATCAGAATTGCAAATAATGAACTCCACTAGTTTGTTGGGGAAAAAAAATGAGTTCGTTGTGCATCTTACTGTATTCCAAGAGTAAGGAAAATCTATCAAATCAACATTTGTAGATGAGAATTATACTCAGGATTGGAAGGGCCCCTTAAATGTCTAACCCCTTTTTATTTATTTTTATTTTTTTAACCCCTTTTAAAATGTGTTGATCTATTACAGTCCTGCAAATGGCAGTTCAACCTAAACCCAAACATCCCCTATTGGTGACAGTTCACATCCAAGTTATTAGAGAACTCTGTAAAAAAGAATTTCCATAGAATAAATAGAAAGCTTTTGCCTATGGCTTCTGCCCTCTGGCCTAGTTCTGTGGCTCCCACAGGGCCACACAGAACAAGTCCAAGGCCTCTTTAATGTGTCCGTTCTCCAGAGGCTAAAGATAGAAATCAAGAAAGCTTTCTAATATCTATAATTCACATCCTTGGCAAATAGCCTTAAACATTATTTTGGGGAAATTGATGCACTTGCAAATTTACTTTCTAGATAGTAAGGGAACAATTCATCTATTCCTGAGGTGATAAAAATTTTCAACCTTCATCAACTGTTATTGAAAATTCTTAACTTTCTATGTGCTACAAAGTTTAAAATAAACTAAGTTTGCAAACACATCATGCTAAATACATCAAATTATTTAATTTTTTTATTATCACAATTGACATATATTAAGTGAAAGAAGAAATGACAGAAGTATTATAATAAAACATTTTGAAAGAAAATTTACACAATTAGGCCAATAGCCATCAAATAGCTTTGGGCCTATCTTAAAACACCAAGAGTTTTGATCAGACTATAGTGAGACACTGAACATTTCATTAACAAAAATATTGGCATGAGCCACAATGTATTCTGGTCGTCACTAACAAGGAATATTGTATTTAAACAACTATGCACTGCAATTCTAACACACTAGGTGTTCATACACTGCAGTTAACCCCTGAAGCTTTAAGCTACCAGGAATTCCTATATTTTCTATGCACAAAATTTACTTTGTGCATTATTGGAATCACATTTCCAGTTTTCAAATCTCTCCCCCCCCCCCGATACATGCAGTATGTCATACGTGGCAGAGAGCATGCCAGCTTCTCCTGTTTAACTACTAGCACATTCCTTATTACCTCAAGAGTTTTATGCTAATCTTGGAGTTTCTGCTTTAGCTCTCATCTCCTAGAAACAAAATAAAGCATTCTGAGAACCTATTCCAGGAATAATTTTTTATGCATAGGAAAATAAAGCAATCCAAGAGGCATTCTGATTAAACACTCCCTGGATCCTAGCTACTACTTTAAAATTAAAATGAAAATCTAACATAAGCCATCTACAAATTCTTATCTGGAATTTGTATTCTTTGCCTGGAAATAAATGATTCCCAGGCTTCATTTCTGAATGGATGAGGAGAGCAAAGAAACTGACATCCTACATTAACTGACAATAGATACAGGTAACTTAGGTAGAAGTTTATGGATTTAATTCTTTACAAGAATACACTTGCGCTACAAAGGTGAGAAATTAGAATGGTAAATTATCAGATGGCAAAAAGTAATGGCACTTAAACAAAGGTGTCAATATAACTTATGGTAAAATGTGCCATATAAGGCTGCTAGAATCAGCAGATTTACAAGATTTCAAAATACTTTTTATCAAGTAAGAAGGGAATTGGAATTTGAACCTGATATCCCTTCCTGCCATGCCTCCAGCAGACAAATATTCCTGTGGAATTAAGTCTACTGAATTGAGTCTACAAGAACCAAATCAAACAATTCTAGTTTCTCCTTCTTTTACAGATTGAAAAGAAACCAAGCTCTGTTCCACTCCCAACCCCCCCATCCCAGCACAGGACACATCCTTTCAAGGTGTATACAAAACCTCCTGGCATGTTTGGGCAAGCTATAATTCAGATACCATTATCAAGACTCTACTTTGATACGAGAACAAAACATCAGACCAACGTTGAGAATACCCTAGTTAGGCATCACGAAAATCACGCACTTAAAGAATATGCTGCTAACTGCCAAATTTGGGCCATTATAGCTGTTCTTCAATTGAAAATTTACACTAATATAAACTAGATCTGTGTATATATGTCTACATGTGTGTATATGTGCGTATGTGTGTGTGTGTAATTTTCATGCAATGATCTTAAAGCTTTGGAGACAGGGTTATTAGCCTAATTTCAAGGCTTGTCCATATAGCAGTACTGATGTGCACCAACTCTGCTAAAGGGCAGGATAATGAAAAAGACCATGGCACAAATTTTTAAACAATTTTAGGTTTAATTACATAATGCACCTGTAGATGTTCTAGCATAAACACAATTGTAAAAATCTACATCCTATTTTAGGGTATTTTTCCACCTCCCCTCCCTTAAAAGCTGTACATTTATAAAAAAATGTGACTCTCAAGCAAAATAAACTTTTTTTTTTTTTTGCAACATACAAAATAAGTTAAATGATTCAGAAGGTCTTGAGCCATTAAGTTTCCCAATGATTGTGTTCTGGGCCATTCATAAGCACGACATGCAGCTAGCTCCTGGTCTAAGAACAGAACTCATAAATACATGTCAAACAAAATCCCAAACACTTGAATTAGATTTCTTTAGAAACTGATGGAAGTCAAGAAAATATATAGTTAGGGTTAACAACTCCATTCTTAACTTACATCATCCAGTGGCAAAATGAACAAGGCAGGTCACTCAGTCCCTAGTGCATTTTCTAGCTTGTACCGGTTTGGCAAAAAACACAAATGTAGTTCCTTTAAAAATGTTTTTTCTCATTCAAAATGTCTAAGGAGCTTAATGAATAAATTTCTACTTGTCCAATAATTTGTTATGCCCTCTCATATAACTTATGCATAGGATAGACATCTTAGTTATTAAAATAAAAATCTTTAACTGAAATCACTACAATGTGTCAGAATTGGGTTTGCAGCATTTCCCAGAGCAAAATGGTATAAACATAAAATGAAAAAAAATTGAGCTTACGTGACAAAAATGAAAAAATTCACTAATGGAATCATATCCTAATCAATTTCCGAGAGGGTTTATATGAATTTTTAAAAAGTGTCAAGTGTACCATCTAGAGTAGCTATATACCAAGAGCACTACATTTTTGCTTATTAATGACTGCTTGCTTGCTGGAGAATGACAATCTTCAATATACGTTACATAGTTACTTAGCAATTCTTGGCACTCAAAATGTTAATGATAATTTAAGAGTGAAATATTTTGAAAACAAATTATTAAGTATACACATAACAAAATAACTCAGTTTAAATACATTG
This sequence comes from Tursiops truncatus, assembly GCF_011762595.2. Classification (NCBI taxonomy): domain Eukaryota; kingdom Metazoa; phylum Chordata; class Mammalia; order Artiodactyla; family Delphinidae; genus Tursiops; species Tursiops truncatus. The sequence goes on along the minus strand of NC_047041.1, from coordinate 53,803,969 downwards.
ATAGCAAAGGGTCTTGTCTTTCAGGATTGGTATAAAAACAATGAAGTAAATCAGCAGTTAGCTTGCCACTTCCAAGGTAGGTTTACAGGTACAAACTGGGAATGGTGGATAAAATAGGAATGGAATTTATTCTAAGAAAGTTTAATAACAGATATTAAGCAGAGGACTAGGTAGATACAGAAGGTATGCAGTCTTGGCATTCTTGCTTCTTGGGAGAACCAGGATGTTAAACCAAGAAGAGGAACTTCACTATTTTTCTCTAGGCTTTGTGTAATTAAATGATGTTCATAATTTCACATCAGTTACAATTATGTCTTATTTTTTATAGTGTCAAATAATTTCAAAGGGTTCATTTTTATTTCTTCTAACATCTAAGATATGTATATACATATTAATTTATATATATATATACACACATACATATATATGTTTATTCCATTTAAAAAAAGATCTGGGTCTTTGAATACTTGTCCTATCACTGTGAGGCAATGCCATGAATCAGGGACCTGTTTGTTCCACTGTGTTGGTGAAGGGCAGTTCACAACTTTTTCTGAATATTAAACTTGTAAATTCATTAGGTTCCTTTCAATTGTATGGTAGAACTAGCGAACGGTTAACATCTCTTATCCCCACAAACATAAGCTAAAAAGGCATTCCTTGTGACAGAGGAAATTCCATCAGTCCCACTTAAAAATAGCTAACATTTCCCCACCTTTTAAACTCTAAATAACAGTAAACACCTACATTTTTCTTAATATATGTTCTTTGCCCAAATGCATATTATGGGATGCGTTCTATCAACCAAAAAGTAAAAACTGGAGTTTGTAATGTCCTGTTAATTTATTTAAAAATCTTTTTTTCAACAACTTCTTTAGCATTTGAAGTCCTTGATTCTTTGGTAGATCATTAAAAAAAAATTATCAGTAGACATGAATTTATTCTAAATGAAACTCCTTTTAATTCTCGGAATCTGCAACCTTGACCAACTGGAAAAAGATGTGTCAAGGAAACCTGACCTCAATAAATCAGGTATATTCTTGAGAATGTCGCTGCCGTCATTCTCTAGTAATGTGCCAACAACAGAAAACGTTTACACGAAACACTATTTCATCAGCACAAGTCTACAAAACCAAAACATGTTATTTTCAGTCTCAGTTCTTTTCACGTATTTTAATTCAAAGTTTCTGCTTTGTGAAAATTTGTCTAGTTTTCAAACCTTTACAGAAACTGCAAACTAAATATTCTGAGTACTAAACTACATCTCCCCTTAATATATTTGCTATAGACTGTGGAGTTTGATACTGGGAGTCCAATTTGTATTTCCAAAAAGGGGGTTTAAAGTATTAAAGGACTCTATTACATGGCAGCTATTGGGAGCCTAAATCCATGGTTAGTACTCTAATTACAAGGATCCAAAATGTTCTAAACTCTAGATGAACTGCTGCTTTCCTATACTCTGTCCAGTTCCTAATGACTGAATTATGTCTTTGGAAATAGAAAATTCACTTTTTCCTACATTTTGTTCTTTTTAAACTTCTTCAAAGCATGTTCAGAGTTAGTATTTCAGCAACCACAGACTCTTTGAGGGACTGAATCTAAACACCAAGCAGCAGAATTGTTTTTGAACTGTTCAACATTTAATCAGCCATAATTAACCTACCTGCATGATAGCAATTTGTAACTATCAGGTGCTTAGATTGCACTCTTTGTAGATGAAGCATAGTTAACTGGTTTAATCAGAATGTGAAGGGAATTCAAAGGGAAACACTATCAAGTTCACAAACACTGAATTCAAGTTTGGTAAATAACAGGCAGCAAAAATGGTATCAATGTCAGTGGGACATTTGCTAAATAGAATACTCAGTCCTTACTAAGATAAAAATTACCTTTTGCTCTCTATAGCAGAAGAGTAAAAAGAACTCCTTATTTCACATTAGGCATCCTGTAAAATAAATAATCTACCCATTTAATACTACTTCTTGTCATTTGCTTAACTGAAGAAAACTAATAGGCTGAAGCAGAAGCTGGTGTGTCCAGAGGTAGAGAGAGGGTACATGGGAGTTTCTGCACCTTAGTGGCTTTACCCAGCGGGACTAAAATGGTAGCGGGAGACTGGGGGCAGGATAGGCCACCTGCTCATTCTAACCACTTACCTTGCATTAATAGGAATCCTTCTATTGCCTGCCTGTTTTAGATAGTTAAAAAGGCGAACATTCTTAACTGACTTTCAAATAAATGAAACAAACCTAGCCAGAAAGCAGGCTTGGTAAGTGAATGTGGCTCCTTACATAGCCCTACTTACTGTCTGTGAATGTAAGCCCTTCCCTCCCTTCTGGTGGAACACTGTCTCAAAATAAAAATCACAACTTGCTTGGAACCACATGCTATTGGTGCATCCTATTTTTAGGCTGCTTTCATTCTTTTATTTTTTATACAGATACATATACACTGCTAGAATCAAAGCAAAAATATCAATGGGTAGGTACTACAGAACTAAAGTGAAACAAAACAAAGAAAACCAAGAACCAACAAGTGAAAAACAACAGCTATAAACTTTCAAGGCCAAAAGATAAGATTTAAGGGCAACACCTGTGGAGAGAGGAAAAGGAGTATAAAGTTTCTAGAGAGGTATTTATAATGCAAGTCTAATGCCAGCTTTTTAATAATAAAAAAGAGAAGTGCTTTACTACACACTGACTAGCACATATAATGCTTAATTTGGAAAGAAAAATTAATGAAGTTCCTTGGGCCAGCAGCAGATATGGTGTGTCCATTGCCGGCAACAGACACAGCACTGGAACAGAAAACCCAATCCCAGGGCAAAAGTATTCACAGAAATAATGGCTGAAGGTTTCAGAATTTGACAGGCAAGGTTTAATCACAAGTGCTACACTTTGTACAATGTTATTTATGGCTCTGCCTGAAATTTTATAGCTGTAACAGAAACTAAGACAAGTTCATATTTTAGTGTCAATTACATGTGTTAGATATTTAGTTAGTTACAAACCCCTTTTTTCTTGAAACAAAGGGCTTTATCTTTCTTTAAAGTGTTGAGATGTTTGAAAAGGATGTCATACCTATTAAGTACATTGGCGGTTTTCAATCAATTCTATATTGGTCGTGTGACTATTAATGAATTTTAATAGAAGTCTAATGGCCAAAGGCCAAAACTACATTCAAACCCTGCTAATATATCCAGGCAGATAGGAAATTTCAACACACACACACACACACACACACACACACACACAAACTCAAACTAAAAACCTCCCAAAGGAACTGCTTTGTTTGTAGACTTCAATTTGAAGTAGATACTAAGGGCAAGAATAGACCAGTTAAAATTCACCTGAAAATCCTTTCCCCTTCTACAAATGTGCTAAAATACTGCGGTCAGCTTAGCATCCATCTCTTCATGTATGTTATGTATAGATGTACTTGTTTTAAAATGATATTTCAGATATTTAAATATTAAGTGGCCAGAAGACAAGAGTTACACTATCTGCAAAGTTTACAGTCCACCCGGTCCTTATGAAAGACCACACTCATTTCACTAATAATTCTCCATGACAGCATATTAAAGGCCACCTCATCACCACTGCATAAAGCTGGTTTAAAAAATTTTTTACTAGCACAATCTGGTTGTCAAAGCTTCATTATACATTTTACTGTACAAATGCTTTTCAGATGATTTTTTTTTTTAAACAACAAACTCCGCTATAAGAGAAACTTAGGTTAGAGTTTTTTACGATGGTACTTTTTCAGTCTCTTTATTAAGTGTGGTTATCTCCAATAGTAAACAAGCTGATTTCATGAATGCTGTTACTAAATGACTTATGTATGATGTTATCTACAACTCTCAAACTGCAATAATACAGACTTGAACTTTTAAGCAGTTTGTTAATCATCATCTATGCCATGAATGTTTAAATATAATATATATTTAATATGAAAAAGCTAAAGCACAAGTGCTTTCTCCCACCCCTAATTCTGTTTTTGGGCCCTCACAGATTCGGAATGCATTCTTATCCACCCTTTTCACAAAGTCAGGAGAGCTCAGGAAATATAAAGTCAAAAATATACAAATCTTTGTTGTTACAATAAGATTTTTTTCCCACGACTGAAATTACCAAGGACCATGAACTTGGAAAAAGAAAATCAAAAGGAATTTACAGCAATTTATCTTCAAAGTTCAAAACTGGTCACTTCACAGAAAGACTTCAAGGTCTGTTGAAATTTTTCTTCTAAAAAGTCATTCTGTAGTGGAGTTTTCTAGGAAAAATAAAACAGCTTTTAATAACTGGCCCGCTGGTGTGAGAGCTACCGTGGAATAAATTAGCACAAAAATGGAAAAAAGTCTTATAACTGTTCACTGTTACAGACATAATCAACAAGGTCAGTCACTCTCAAAAGCTCATCTTCCTCCTCTTCTGGTGCCCCTGCCTCCTGCCCACCACTTGTCCCATTGGGGGCCAGGCTTGCACTGGTTGTGCTGTTGTCCTTGGGGGTCTGAGGCTTCTCAGTTGGCTTGCCAATCAAGTTCTCAATGGCTTTGCCAGGACTCTGTCCATTGGTGGAAGGTAAGTCCACTAAGCTATAGTCCAAAGGGCTCCCCACCTTGCCTACATTTTCAAAGTCCTCTTCCTCATCACTGTCTATCCGATAGGGCTTTTTGGTGCTCTCTTGTTCTGAGGGCAGAACCCTGGGCTGGCTGTCATGGGCAGGCTGATCTGCATCTCCATGAGCATTGTCACAACTCTCCTCTTCGTCTGTCTCGATCCGGTGTAGCCGTTTTCGGGATGGTTTACCTTCCTCTTCCTCCTCATCTGCTTCTGAATACTCATCTGTGCTTCGACCCCGCTTTCGAACTGACCGCTTTGATTCTTTAGCTAGCTCATCATCTTCAGAATTCTTGGATATATAGCTCTCTAGAATAAACAGCACATTTAAGCCATTGGCACAGTTAACCATTAACAGAGCTAAGTAATTCTCCTTTAACAGATTTAAGTAATTCTCCTTTTCCTCCCCATATTCATCCCATGTCCTGCTTTCAGACTTGCTTGTACATAACTATTTCCCTTCAATAACTGGCCTTATTTCTCTCTCCTCTCAGTCCCACAACAATGCCCAATGTGATTCACAGTATACTTTGCCCATGATTTTAGGAAAGAGCAGAATCCTTAAATTAAATGAAGATAGGCTGGTCACCAACTAAGCAACTCCTTCCCACTAGCCCTCAAATTAGGGAGTCATGTAAACATACTGATAAGGAAAGAAACTAAGCACCCAATTCAGGACATCTGAAGTACTGCGCTAACTCTTATTCCATGTTATTCAATGTCCTTGGTGGTCCTTAAACGTCTTCTCTTGTTTATACTTGACTCACCTGGTCTCATCGCTTTGCATACCATCCATATGCCAATGACTCTCACATTTGTTTTAGGCAACCAATCCATAGGTTCCAGACTCATGTGTCAAACTGCCTGCTCAACATCTATGCCTGGATTTCTAAACAGGCAGAACCAAGCTCCTAAACTTCTTCCTCAAACCTGCGCCATTCTGGTCTCCACCATCTTAGTTATTGGCAACTCTATTCTTCCAATCGCTCAGTCATCCGTGATTCCTTTCTTTCTCCCATCTAAGCCAGTAGTAAATCCTATGGGTCTACTTTCAAAGTATATCCATAATTTGACTGCTTGTCACCCCTTTACTGCTACTGCTCTAGTCTCACCCACCATTATCATCGCCTGGCCTATTTCAATGGCCTCCCAACTAGATTCCTAGATTTCCTCCCTGTCCCCTTCAATGTACTCATAAGACAGATACCATAGCAAATTAAAATGTAAGTCAGATCATATCACTCCTCTGCTCAAAATCCTCCAATTATTTCTCATCTCACACAGAATAAATTCCAAAGTCTATACAATGGTTTACTGTACTATCTAATATGGTACCCACTAATCACATGTGGGTATCAACATTTTTTTCAGGTCTTTACTAAAATGTTGTCTTCTGAGTGAGGCATTCCTTTGGTACCCTATCTGAAATTTCACCTATGCTCCTTTTCTCCTTTACTTTTCTCCGTAGCATTTATCTCCACCTAATACATCATATATTCTGCTTATTTATCATGTTTATTGTCTCTCTTCCCCCAACTAAAGTAAGAGTTACATGACAGAGTTATATGTTTTTGGTTATTCTTTTCACTCTTCTATTCCCAGGGCCATGGACAGTGACTAGTTCAGTAAGTATTTATTTTTAATAGTTGAATTAATGAAGTTATATCTGTCTTTAATGACACATGAAGATAAATATACATTCACCCAGATGTTTACCTCCCTCCTTTAATCTCCCATATCCAAACATTTTTTTCCCATGCTCTCCTGGCTTGGGCTCAAACTTAAATGACAAGGATCTATGAAAGCAAATAATCTTCAAAACAGACCATAAACAATGGAGAATTAAATATATAAAAAAGAAATGGGGGAAGGTAAGGGTTAGACTCATTTAAAATGAACTTGGGAAGAACTCTGGAATAACTACAAAGACTAAACGGATATCACAAGTTCATATTTTAGATCTTTTTCTGTACTTCTGGTATGGGACACAGCTAAAGCTATTAAGAAATAAAAGTTTACCAACTAAAGCTCACTGTTATGGTGGAGAGAGACAGTAGGCACCCTTGGTTTGGAACTGTTCAGGTATTCAGGACATAGGAGGTTATTTCAAAATGAGGGCCGTAAATAATAAGGGAGCAGAAGAAATCTTGTTCAGATCATAATTTTCTGATACTCTTCTAGTTTCAATGAAGAATTTAATTATTACAATGAAGACCTTAAAAGTTAGTATCTTATCAAGTATCAGTTATTTAAACTATAAGTTGACCAGGCATAAAGTAAAGGGTTTTGTCTCAAAGATATTACGGGTTATATTAAATTTCTAAGAAATGGTACAGAATCATCATCCTGAGTTCACTTTATAATTTGTACTGCTGCCTTGTCCAAACTTCTGTAAACTGGAGAGCTATTCCTTACCTTCACTCTCTGAGCTGGAAAGCCTACGCTTGTGAACTCGTCTGATTTCTTTACCACGTCGTAAACTCTTCTGGGAACCATCACTTTCTGAATCTTCTTTGTAGTTAATTTGTCTTTTCTGGTTCCTCCTTGACCGCCTTCGACGAGTTTCTACAAAATCATCACTAAAACCATCACTAAAATCACTTTCTGTTAAAAAAAAAAAAAAAAAAAAAGAGAGAAAGGAAAAAGAAATCAAGCACATTTTTTAAAAAAAAATTTATTTCTGGCCGTGCCATGCAGCACATGGGATCTTAATTCCCTGCCCAGGGATTGAACCTGGGACTCCTGCATTGGAAGTGCAGAGTCTTAACCACTGGGCCAGCAGGGAAGTCCCATCAAGTACAAATTTTAATTCCACTAAATAGAAAAGTAGTTAGCTTAGGTTATAAAAATATAAAGCTATTAGGCAGAGTTCAGTCATAACTTTTAAATGAACAGTAACTTTCATGTCTCTCATTTTCTTCTTAATAATATGAGTACATCTGGGGGGGCTTTAATGCCAAACCTCACAGATGTATCCTATTAGCAGTCAATCCTCAAGATTAAAAAATGTTTTACAGGGAATTCCCTGGCGGTTCAGTGGTTAGAACTCTGCACTCTCACTGCCAAGGGCCTGGGTTCAACGCCTGGTGGGGGAACTGAGATCCTGCGGTGCGGCCAAAACAAACAAACAAAAAAAACAAACCCTTTTTACATAATCCTTATCTCATATAACCTAAAGCTACCCAGTGAGCTGCATGGCTGCCACAACTGCTCTTCTTGGTGGATAGTTACTATTTTGCCTCATGATAATCTGCTGTTTCTATATATATGTAGCTGTATGGCTACAGTCATAGCTTCACAATGTACTGCAGAGGTTAAACTTTCTAACCACAAAAAACTGATGAGCCTGTTTCAAATTAAGTACAGAACTGGAGTTATATTTTTGCCTTTTTTCCACACGGAATTAAAATCTGCTAAATACAGCTCATGGGACTACTTTAACTTTCAAAGCACTGCTAAATAGCACTATTCTTGTCATGTCACCTCTGATCAATAAACCAAAGTCACACTATGGCATTGTGTCAGAGCAGTTTTTCAGGAATGCTAGCAAATTCCACTGAATCATCATATCTAGCTTTGTTTTCTAATGGATTTCAAATATTTCAAAACAGCTAGCCAGTAGTTTAAAGGGGTCCCCACTGGCCAAATCTAGGGCAAAGTGTATCAAAATAGTGATGGTAACATATCATATCCACCGACTGAAATAAGAATCTGTAAGTCCACACTGATACAAAGAAATAAATATATAGGGGAGAAGAGAAAGCTCTTCCTTACAGAACACCAAGTATTAAATATAAAAGGAAGGAAGGAGTTAGAAAACTCATGAATAAATGCTAAAGCTAGTGGGTGAAACATCTGATAAGGAACAGGATATTTACAGTCTCAAAATATCTTCCTATGAATTATTTATTAATTACAAAGGGAAAATAATAGAGAGACCTGGAGGACATACATTAACTCTGTGATATTCTTGCCAAAAATGTGTAACTAGAATCTAATCACAAGGATACAAAAACACAAATTAGGTATGTTTTACAAAATAACTAGTGTGTATTTTTCAAAAATGCTACAGTCAACAAAGTTTGAGGAATATTACAGATTAAAGGAGACTAAAGAGACATGAATAAATGCAATATGTAATCCTGAACTATATACTTGACCAGGAAAAGATGTTTATATAAAGGACAATATTGGGACACCTGATAAAATTTGAATGTGTACTGTTGATTAGATAATAGTATTTTATCAATAAAATTCCTGATTCTGATATTGTTCTGTAGTTACGTAGAACTCCACAAGCCTGGCCCAAGTTGGGGATATAATACTCCTGTCTGTGGCACTTCCTCAGTAAGACGACAGCTACCTATCTGCTAATCCCATAAAGCATTCCTATCTGTTCTTTTACCTGCTGTGCCTCTCACTATTTATTTAGATAATAGAGATAAGCATAAGCTATAATAACGTCAACCACTGATAATTTATAAAAACTAACAATCATAATCACTGATCATGATGTAAATGTTAGAGATAATTGGTGATCTTTCTCTAATAGCTAGACACCTGAGAAAAATGTTCTCAGATTAAGAATGATTCCCAAGAAACACTATGAAGGTAAAGTCTAGGCATGGAAACACTTGGCACCAAAAGGATTCATCACAATCCTAAATGAGTCTGGCATGAAGTTAACATATCCATCTGCATCTACCTTCTCAGATGTGCTTTATGTGAAAGATTTAATTAGTGGTGAATCATAAGAATAGAACTCAAAGTTTCATCAGAAAGCTTATATTACAATTGAATGGAATTTTATTTTAAGAAATCTTAATTCCAGAAGTCATAAGAATTTACTGACTTGGTGAGATGTGGATACAAATTATTTTTACCAGAGTCTCTACTATTCTCCTCAGATTCCTCCTCTTCATCATCATCGGAGTACTTTTTCTTTGGAGTCTTTCTCCGCAAACGCCTGCTTTGCCTCATTGGCCGGGAGGGATGTCGCCTTAGTCTTCGGCTACAGAAATCAGTGTCGCTGTCATCATTAGATGGTGGGTCTTCTTCACTTTCATCTGGGTTCTCATCAGATACTACAAACTCATCTTGAGATCTGTCCAAGAGAAACCAAATGAATTATGATGGTACACTTAAAACCGTGAACCCGTTTTTGAGTTCTGAGTTCAGATTCTAACAAGTCCAGTGAATTATTAAGTAACGTTTAATGTAAAATATCCAGTTAACTGTATCAGTTTCCCTGTTTATAAAATGAAGAGATGTTTTGCCCCCTCTCCTTTTTTTTGAAGGAGTTATGAACATGAATGGATGCTGATTTTTGTACGTAAATTGCTTTGGCCTCTTGGGAAGTCCTCCACATACCTCAAATTCAACATGCCCAAAAGTGACCTCATTACTTCCTAACCTACTCCTCTCTTCGGTTCCCTAGCCTGGTATTTGGTACTGTCACCCATCCAGTAATTCAAAGCAGAAACATGGTATTTATCCTAATTTCTTTCTCCCTTTTCATTTCTCACATCTAATCAAGGACTAATTCCTCCCGAGTCTATCGCATAAAGATAATATCTCAAACCTGATACCTCTTCTCAGTTCAGGCTCTCATATCCCATCTAAACTACTACAGCAATTCCCCAAAGTCTCTTTAATCTCTACACTCATTTCCCCTCAGTAAATCCTCCGAACGAATGCCAGGATGAATCTTTCTAAAACATAAACCTCATATTAGTCTGGTATTTAAAACCATTCAGTGGGTTTTCATCATCTTCAGGAAAGAGTCCAAATTCTTATGCATGACAAACAAAATACTCCATCATCTGGTTCCTTTTTATGTCTTGGCCACATTTCCAGCAGGGCACTTTCCGCTGCTTCCTCAATTCTTCTTATCCTGACACACCAGGAGTTTCCTAAATATTCTATGACGTTTTATGCCTGGCTGCCCTGGACAGGATTTCTCTGCTTAGAATACTTTCTTTCCTTCACTGCTTCTAATCTCAAATTCATCAATCTGCCCAATTCATTCTTCACATTTCAGATAAAGCTTTATTTCTACTCTGAGGCTTTCCTTGACCTCCCTGGATTGATCTGGCCCTTCTCTGTACCCTGACTTATGTTTTAGTAGCAATCATGCAGCATGACTTTTTTGTGGTTTATATGTTTGTTTCCTCCACTAAACAATGAGAGGAGAAACTCTGTGGTATTCTTTCCATACCTGTTCTGCAGGGAAGCCTTTCCTGATCTTCCATACTGAATTACTTGCCCCAACCCAAACCCCTATGGGTCACAAGAGAATAGTTTCTAAATACTCATACCTGTCCACTTCTCACATTTGACTGGGAACCTCTCATGGTCATGGTGGCAGAAGGTGACACAGAGGTACACCACAAATGAACGCTAACTGCTGTTCATGAAATTTAAATACAATGTTGAATATTAAACCAACAAGCATAGGGACTTCCCTTCCCTGGTCCAGTGGTTAAGACTCGGCACACCCAATGCAGGGGGCACGGGTTCGATCCCTAGTTGGGGAACTAAGATCCCACATGCTGCATCGTGTGGGCCACCCCCAAAAAACAAACAACCCATAAAACTTCGTTTTAATCTAGAAAGAACCAAAATCAGCATCGCTGAATTTGTTTAAAGTATACTGAAAACAGATTGTCTATGTGCATGAAGAACAAAAGCTCCATCAGAGCAGGGCCGAGCTTATCTGGTAGGCCTGTTCAAGCCTGGACGTAGAGAATGGGATCTACTGACAGACCACGCACCCATCACTGATCTTGAATTCATCCTCACTCTCTTCTTCATCCAGGTTGCTGTCACTGTCCAGATCATTTAGTCGCCGGCGTTTCTTCCGGCGAGCAGCAGCTGCCCTCTGGGGTCGTTTATTTTCTTTTCTTTCTTCATCCAAAATAGTAGAGATATCTTTTCCACGGTGGCCAGTGATAGTGGAGATATCTTTTCCTCGGCCAACTCCTGAGTCCAGGGGGCAGGGTGTAGGGCAGGTGAGGGGAAGAGAGGGAGGGAGAGAGAGAGACAAGTATATGTTTATTAAAAGCTTCCCTTTAATATCTACAGATTGTCCTTAGCAGATTTTCATTCGATTTCTTTATTTTCTTCCTACAGATATGCAATTTTCTCACATCTTTAGCTGACAGAACTCTCTTTTGTTTATCCTACTAAATAGAAGTTTACTATGTAGAGAACTTGCTTCTTCAAAAATTTTGGTATGATTCATGTACCATAATATTCACCCTTTTAAAGTGTATAATTCATAGGTTTTTAGTATAGTCACAAAGTTGTGCAACCATCACCACTAATTCCAGAGCATTTTTATCACCCCAAAAAGAAACCTCATACCTATCAGCAGTCACTCAAGAATCTCTTCTTGGGGCTTACCTGGTGGTGCAGTGGTTGAGAATCTATCTGCTAATGCAGGGGACGCGGGTTCGAGCCCTGGTCTGGGAAGATCCCACATGCCACAGAGCAACTAGGTCCGTGAGCCACAACTACTGAGCCTGTGTGTCTGGAGCCTGTGCTCCGCAACAAGAGAGGCCGCAATAGTGAGAGGCCTGGGCACCGCAATGAAGAGTGGCCCCCCTTGCCACAACTAGAGAAAGCCCTCGCACAGAAATGAAGACCCAACACAGCAAAAAGTAAAAAATAAATTAAAAAAAAAAAAAAAAAAAGAATCTCTTCTTGAAAGCTGTCTTTTGGATGTGGCTTTAGAAAGAGGCCAATCCATTTTTAAATTTTTTTTTAAACTGTGTTTGCAGGGCAGAGGAAGTGAGAATTTAGCAGCAAAGATATACATAAGGCACACATGTCTGGAAAAGCTAGTGACTTCTTCAGTTTTACTACAAACAGCCTACTTATTATTAATCCTTTCTAGAGCTTTCATAAAAACACTGGAGCACTGGTGATTTCCTACATAGCTCTTTAATTAAATTATCTTCAAATTCTTCTATTTTAATGTCACCCATTAAGGACTATGAAATTAATAAATTGATTTTTAATTTAAAGCAATCATTTAGATTCTGATTATCCATAATTTTTGTGACTTTGTAGCAGCAGTGATCTAAAAATGGAAAGACAACAGCAAAGTTTTCTGTTTGGAAGCAGAAGAAAATTTTTTAATCTAGGGAAGAACATTTAACCTAGGGAGGAACATTTATGTTTCATATCAGATTACAAAATAATACTACTTTTAACATAATTAGAAGCTCTGAGTCTATACATTGACACCGTGTCCAGAGATTATTTTCAGTCTCAGACAGTTAACATCAGTAGTGATCGTGATACATACTGAGGAGAATAAGAAAAGATGCTTGCTCACTGCTTCTAATCAGGGCATTTTAGTTAACATATTGGCCGAGTTAGATGAAAAAGAGAGAATGATAAACACATACCTCCTCCATCAGCCTCTTTAATATCATCTTCTATAGCTTCATCAATTGCTTCGTCAAACTCATCAAATCTAAAATACATACAACAATCACATTACAGCCTGTCCTGGCATATGGGTTAGGAAAATTGCCTCTGAAGTGAAAAAGGGCTGAATGTGAAACTGCTCTCTGCTACTTTGGGGCTGTGAGACTTGGATTAGACCACCTCAGTCCTGTTAACCTCAATTTCTTTGGTAAAACAGAGTTTTGTAAATCAGTATCTAATTCTAAGTTGTTTTTCATTTTCAAAGATCACCTATACCAGGCAGCAACAAATATTTTTGTAATGGGCTTTGTAGACTATACAATCTCTGTCGTAACTACTCAACTCTGCCATTGTAGTGCAAAATCAGCCACAGACAATGTAAGTGAATGAAAAGTAGCTGTGTTCCAATATAACTTTATTTATAGACACTGTGATTTGAATTTCATGTAATTTTCAAATAATTTTATCCTTCTGGTTCTTTTTTCAACCATTTATAAATGTAAAAACCACTCCTAGGTCACGTGCTATACACAAACTGGCAGTGAGCTGGATTGGCCCACAGGCCAACCCGATTATACAAATCATATGACAAGGTAAACTGAACAAAATTCGTGTTCCAGAAATAATACTAAGTGTGAGAAGTATACTACTGTTGTTATTAAAGATTATATTATTATTATTATTACTGAAATTCATATACAGATGGTCAGAATTTTAAAACTAGGTAAACATACTTTATCTCACAAGGGCTATTTCCTCCAACTTAAAGCAAAAAACCAAGACTAGATGATTCCTAAGATTTATTCACATACAAAACTCCTTTCACTTTAGAACTGAGGTGACCAAAAGATAAAGTGACTTGAAGATCATGCTAAATATGGTAATTACTAGCCACATGTGGCTATTTATATTTAAAATAATTAAACTAAAAAATGCTGTTCCTCACTAGCCATATTTCAAGTGCTCAACAGTGACATATGGCTACTGATTGCCATACTGGACAGCAAAGTAACAGAACATTTCCATAACCACGGTAAATTGGACAGCATTGGATTAAAGTTACACAGTGATTAACAACAGAGTTAAGACCAATAGCCAGCACTTCCCTGGTGGCGCAGTGGTTAAGAATCTGCCTGCCAACGCAGGGGACACGGGTTTGATCCCTGGTCCAGGAAGATCCCATGTGCTGCAAAGCAACTAAGCCCGTGTGCCACAACTACTGAGCCTGTGCTCTAGAGCTCGCGAGCCACAACTACTGAGCCCGTGTGCCACAACTCCTGAAGCCCGCGAGCCTAGAGCTCATGCTTCGCAACAAGAGAAGCCACCGCAATGAGAAGCCCGCACACTGCAACGAAGACCCAACGCAGCCAAAAAGAAAAAAGGATAAAATCAAAAATCCTTAAAAAAAAAACAATGACTAATAGCCAAATATTTTGCCTTTTGAGTTGAGAAACTCATTACAGCTATAGATTTCCTCTCTAGGAAAATATATACCTACACAAACATAACATTTTACATATAATTTCAGAGGATTCACAAGTTTCAGGTTAAGAACTCTTCTTCTACATATTTTTACATGCAACAGTTTACTTCCAATTTTTCATGATTATAAACAATGCTATGAAAAACATCCTTATAGATATAGCTTAGCTTTTCCTTAAGATAAATTCTGAGAAAGTAAAAATCGGTGTATCTATTCATCAGGCTAGAATAACAGATTCAGATACAGCCAGATATAAAGTTAATGGAAAACAGGATTTCTCCGAAGGACAAGATGCAGCTGTAAAGTGCCATAACAATCTATTTCTTTGAGCCACTACTACTTTCTTACTGAGACACTCTGTTTTCTAAATTCAGAGACCATCAGAACCCTTGGACAAAGGAAATTATAGCAGTAAGAATGAAACACCCACCCCTGCCTAGAGGATCTAAGTCACTTTTAACACAAATAAGCAGCCTTGATTTACATTCCAGATTCAGAGTTTGGATAAGGGGTTGGACACAACACTCCACACTCTATCTTCATTGTTTTCAAGTAAATAGGACCCTGTGTCTACCATGCCGTACACATATGATACTGACCCTTTCACAGTCCTGCTTTGCTTTGAGCCTTACTCTTCATTTAAATTTCATCTAAACTCTACCATTCCTCAGTATCTTTTCATAACTCTATCTTTTCTTTTGTTTGGTGAGATGCCCCTTGGTTCCACTATGAGATTTTGTTGGATTATAGGTTTGTTCCTGGTATTCTTGCTACAAATAAAATTGTTGGCTTAAAGGCATACAAATTGTTCTTCAAGGGTTGTAGCAATTTAAAATACAACCATGAAGTGAATTTTACCATTAAGATTTTTTTGCTAATACGGAAAAACAAAATTATTTTGTTCCTTAATTTTAATTTGAATACCCAGTAAAGCCAATATTATTTTCATGTCTACTGGTCATTTTTCCTTTTTCATTCGCAAGTACTGGTTTGTGTCCTTTCCCCATTTTATTAGCCAGTATATTCATCTTTCCTTACAGATCTGTAAGAGCTTTTTATGTATTAAAGATTTTAACATCTTTGTCATATGTTGCAGTTATTTCTATCCAAAGTGTATTCCTCGCCCCCCCTTTTTTTTGGGCCATACCATGGCATGCGGGATCTTAGTTCCCCAACCAGGGATCAAACCAATGCTCCCTGCAGTGGAAGTGCTGAGTCTAAACTACTGGACCACCAGGGAAGTCCCCAAAGTGTATTTCCCCTTTAACCTTTGCTTATTTTTTCAAGTTTTGAGACAGGAAGACTGACATTTTGTCCTGCTATCATTACAAATATGTGCCCATCCCATCCCCAGTCAGCATCCCTCTCAAATAAACAAACAAACACAAATCATGCTGTCTAGTTCTAGTCTTCAAAATACATGGAAACTTAATTTTTCTTAAGGAACTGATTTCCTAACAAAAATGGCTTTTTATCCTTGACTTCAGAAATGTTAATGTCTGAAGTATGCAACAGTCTTTGCAGACACCATGTGGAAAAACTATTTCCACTATGAAAAAAACTATATACTCACTGTTATTTTAAAAACGCATAAGCCATTCCTTTTGAATTTTAACTCCTTTACAAAATTTCTTTGCAAGCAAACATTTTCTTTTGTAAGTGCTTTTTGTCTGAGTCTTTCTTAATTTTATATAATCAAATTTCCTTTTCACTATTTTTTCTGTGTTTGGTGTTATACTTAAAAAGTTGCTCCTTACATAAGAATGTGCATCTTCCTTACCTCCTTTTGGGAACTAGGCAGGGTATAAATAAATGAATCACACAATACATATTATGATAAAAAACATAGTTTATATTACTGTTATATAATTTTAAGCTGAAGGGATCATCTGGGTTAGTTCACCATCATAGGTATGTCAACCAAGACCCAGGGAAATGGACCAACCACTCAAAGATATATGGCTAATTAGTGGCGTGGTGAGGGCTATAATCTGAAGTCTTCTGGCCCTCAATTCAATGCTCTCCTTCCAGTCAACTTTGACATCATCCTCTATTAGGAGCTATAAGAATCCGATAAACAATTATTAAATGATAGTAGTGATGAAATTTTTTTTTGGGGGGGGAGGGTTTCTTTTCTGTGTTGATATATTAAGTGCTTTAGATTTTATCCTCACAACAGTCCCATTGCAGCCCATGTACAAAGTAAATTCTAGGTGTATTTATTAGAGCTTGAATATGACGAATAAAACTTAAAAAAAATATATTAGGGGCTTCCCTGGGTGGCGCAGGGGTTGAGAGTCCACCTGCCGATGCAGGGGACACGGGTTTGTGCCCCGGTCCAGGAAGATCCCACATGCCGCGGAGTGGCTGGGCCCGTGAGCCATGGCCCCTGAGCCTGAGCGTTGGGAGCCTGTGCTCCGCAATGGGAGAGGCCACAGCAGTGAGAGGCCCGCGTACCGCAAAAAAAAAAAAAAAAGAAAAAGAAAAAATTACTAAGAAGCAGAAGGAAAAAAGAAAAACTGAGAAGAGACATACAAATGCCCAACAAGCACATGAAAAGATGCTCAACATCACCAACCATCAAGGAAATGCAAATCAAAATCATGAGACATCACCTCACATCTGCTAGGATGGCCGCCATGAAAAAAACAAAAGCAGACAAGTGTTGGCAAGGACGTGGAGGACCCAGAAACCCTGTACACTGCTGGTGGGAATGGAAAATGGTGCAGCTGCCATGGAAAACAGCATGGCAGTTCCTCAAAAAAAACAAAAACAGAACTACCATATGATCCAGCAATCCCACTTCTGGGTATATACCCAAGATGAAATGCTAATAAAACAAATTTCTTCTCCCACTGAAAACCACAATTACATCAGGATTGAAAGACAATACAGTTCCCCTATGATGCTTGTTCTGATAATGTAAATTTGTTCCAACATAACTGATATATCAGGAAATAATTCAAGCATAACATGTATTTCATACTTGCTTATATATAATTTTCCTTGTGAGAAACACTAGGTAAATGTAGAAAACTGCACCAGCTGTGTAGGAATACACAAAACAAACACGTGCACACATCTTACAAATATTTACCAGCTACCCAAGCTCATCATGTGTGTTATAAGCTAGAGCCATCTGCATCTGGTATTACAAGTTTCTGGCTGATTTCAAGTAACTCTCCTTCTACCACTACACAATAATTTACAAACTGCAACTCTCCTCACAATCACTTCCACAGACAAGCTTCAGGTCTTTTTTCAACATAAAATGTCATATTTATTGTAGTACTTGTTATTTCTTAACCACTTAAGATGTGTCAAATGGTACTCCCATTGTTATCTTCTTTTTTAATGTGTCACTAATGAAGTTTTTGAGTGTGTGACCCTAACTCCATATTTCCCATAATCCCTATAGTTTTTGTGCAATTTTGCACACAATGGCAATTTTTAGGAATGCATTTGTTGTGTTTTAGTAGAATTGACTTTAACACTTGCACTTTCCATTAGTAGGTTTTGACTTCACTAGTTTTAATGATTTTATTAAAAAACGGTACTTTTAAAAAGTTTTTTTTTTTTTTAAGGAATAAGATGGACACCATTCCCCTAAATATTAAGGATTTTACTCTTACTGATCCTACTGCATTTTATTTTATTTATAACAGTTTATGGAAAAACCCAAACAAACTTTTCGGCCAACCCAAAATAAAGTTTTAACAATAACAACAGAAACTACACAAGGGGAACTCTTTCATGATCACTGACAAAAGTTTATAAACAGGAAACAAGCTTAAAGTTCTATAAAATCAACTCTGTTTTCCATCTCCAGTTACTCAAGTTAAAAGACTGTTTTGGTGTTGTCTAACAATGGTCTAAAATAATTAAAATATCATTTATTTATTATTTGAGTGAGACAGGGTGGTGTCGTGGAAAGAACACTAGACGAACAAACAATTAGAAGATAAGGTTTTAGTCTAGGTTTAGCTACTAACAGAGTGACTATGGAAAAATCTCTCTCTGATATTTCTGGTGGCAGATGGTAAACCAGACTATATTTATTGAGTCTCTCAATAGGTACTGATGGAGCACCATGCTAGCTGTAAAGAACAGAGGGATGCATAACACGGACATGGTACTTACCTTCATGTTAACAGTATAGTGCAGGAGAGCAATATTAATCAAAAAATTAAAATCACGATTGTTACAAATATAGAAGTACTTTCAAGAAAAAAAACTGGTTGCTATGAGGGCATATAATAGAGGGGTTTGATTAAGAGAGGATTGTTAACAAGGTAAAAAACAGGAGGGAAATTCAAGTAAACAGTCTACACAAAGGGACCGAAAGAAGACAGTGTGGCTGACCTGAGAGAGTAAGGGAAAATGTGGATGAGGTGGAGCTGAAAGGCTAAGTGCAGGGCAGGCTATGTAGTGCCTGTGGGCCTTGTTAAAGGCATCGGTTCTTATCCCCAGAGCTACAGAAATTGGACAAAGTATGTTAAACAGAAGAGGATAACACGAGCAAATTACATTTGGAAAAGATGATGTTGGCTGCTCTAAAATTCTATGATTCTAAAGACGGTAAGTAAGAAATATATATACAATTTCTAATCATCACTGTCATCGTAATGGGAAAAGCATATACTTTGGGGTCAGGTTGTTTCAAAAACATTTTCCACTCCTTCATTCTCACAGATTTCATACCTATAACTTATACATTTCCGTGTTCTTGTTGACCTCCTTTCAAGCAAGTTTGCTTTGGATTTTTTGGAATCTTTTTTCTTTTCTTCATGATCTTCAGAAAAATCTGGCTCCTGGTTTAAAAATATGATAATAAGTATATAGGTTATTAATCACAACAGAACAAAGTTCCTTGGAATTAACAGCTTTCTAATGTCCATCTAGGCAGCACATGTGAAAGGTTTAAAAAAAGTGAAATGATTCCCATAAAACTGAATAAACATGGCAACACTAAGTACAGAGATCAAAAAGAATATTGGTGATCAAAGGATGAAAACACTTCTGTATTAAACTTATGCTTTTGTGAGTTTATAATTACCTCTTTTAAAACAATCATGATGAAGTCTATCCACCGATAATGTAACTTAACACACATAAATCAAAAGATATGCTGAATAAATGAAATAATGGGTTTAGAAGAAGAAAGGGGCAAGGTGCTCCAGAAAAATAACTAACCAAGACAGGTTATTTCAGTGTGTGATTTAATTAAGCCTGAATGAAACTGCATATGAAACTAAGAAAATTTCTTCATTTCAAATGAATATCACGTTACATATACTTTCACTCATGAGATAGCTTTCTCAATTATAAATTAGATTAATAACTGCAAAACAATGGTATCCCTTCAAAGAAACTGAACTGTAAGAACACAAACTGAAGTTTCTGATAACCCCCAAAGGAGGGAATTAAAAACCAAATCTCCCTGAACTATTTTTTAGTCACTTCACATAAATAGCACATAAAGAAGCTAAAAACGAATTACCCAATTTAGGGTACAAAAAAAAAAAAAAAAAAGAACATAAACTCCGTGGGGTGAGCTTTAACTTGGTTTGGATGTGATATTACATTTTGGGGCTATCTGCATACACATAATTTAAATCATGAGGGAAATGGGTGATTTCTTTTTTTTTTTTTTTTTTTGTGGTACGCGGGCCTCTCACTGTTGTGGCCTCTCCCGTTGCGGAGCTCCGGACGCGCAGGCTCAGCGGTCATGGCTCACGGGCCCAGCCGCCCCGCGGCATGTGGGATCTTCCCGGACCGGGGCACGAACCCGTGTCCCCTGCATCGGCAGGCGGACTCTCAACCACTGCGCCACCAGGGAAGCCCTGGGTGATGTCTTTAAGGTGCTAAATTTTCATTTTTAATAAAATAGGTATACTATATATTTAAAACCACTCATATTACATAAAGTGAGTTAAATTTGAGAACAATTTTGGCAGTCTCCTCTTTAAAAATGCTATAAACCAGAAACTTACTTGTGGAGGAATGATGTTTTCAATACTGATACCCACATACACCAAGCGTTCTTTCCTTTAAGTAAAAAACAAAAAAGCACACAAAGTGAGATTTGCTAAAAATAAAATTGTTATGAAAACATTACTAACACAGATAATACTAAAATTATGATTCATGGTAACAGCAGAAGCTAGGTCACAGACATGTTAGTTATTATCCATGAAACTTATAATATTGGTATCTGTGGCAGGCACAACACTTCCTAAAGGTATGAAAACTTAGCTTTAGAAGTGACTTATGCCAGGTAAAATAAAACCTGTAAGTGAAACAGACAAGGAAATCTGATGAAAAGAGTCATGCTTGTGACTCACTGATGAAGTGATTAGATGGAACACCAACTCTGGACAAACTGGATCTTTGTTATGCTGGAAGTTCTCAGTAATATCGTATGTGAATGATTCTAAGACCATCCACTTCTTGTTTGCAGAGAAGAAAACCAGCAATACAGCCATATGTCTCTGCACTCTAGGATGCTTACAACAAAGATATCTTCAGAGCCAGTGAAGACTTCTCCAGAAAATGTGGATTTATGGACACTAATGACATAGAGTTTCATTTCAAAGAAATCTTTGTTGATTTTAATTCAACAAATTTTACACAACAAATTGCTATACAGAACAGAAGCTTTCTCTGGTTCTCCCAAAGTTAATTCAAATACACCAAGAACAGCTGAGCTTTTACATACATGCCAGTGTATGTTCAACTAAACAGAAATAGTAACCACTCTTCCTCCCTTTATTTGTGATGTCCCATATAGGACATTAATGATCCAGTTGTGTGGGTCCTTTAGAACACAGCCTTTACTGCCCCATAAACCCTGGGCTAACAAGAATTTTATAGTCATTTTAAGAGATGGGTTATGAAGCTATTAAATAAAACTGGCATGTAAGAAAATAAAGTTATTTTAATCAAAACATTTAAAAAAATTAGTATAGTTAATGAACTAAAAACTAGGAAAGGAAGAACAGTACTAGCTGAAATTAATAGGAAAGGCTACGTGGATAATTCAAAACTTCAGCTCTCTGTTATTAAATATGTTTGACATGTCCCTCTTTACATTAACCAAGTTTATTGTGGTATCAGTTTCCTCAAAAGCTCTATTTTCACTTGACCATTATTTCTCTTCTCAACTCAATGGAAAAAACACTTAGTCATGTTCCATGTTAGGTCTTGACTTGTGTCAGGCTTGGAAATCGAAAGGTAAATGAGACATAGTTCTTGCCCTCACAATTATTTAACAGCTAACTGTAGTCCATTACGAACAGGTATAATGGAAATGAGAAAAAGGAATGGATTTTCTCTGAAGAGCTGAGAAACTCGGGAAGGCTTTAAATAGGTGGTAATATCTGAGTAAGATCTTGACGGTAGGTATGATTTCTCATCAAGGCATTCTCTTGCTCAGTAATCTTACGGAAAGTCACATCTTCCATTCTATCTCACCACCTAGCTCAATGATCATATTGGGCCCAGACCTTATTACCAATAACCACACCCTTTCTAAAATTTCAATTTCAAGGAACCTGTTCTCTGACTTCTACTGACTCACTTTCCAGCTCACTCCCTCTGTTACACTGATTTCAACCATTCCCTGACTCCAGTGGGAGCTCTATCCATTGACCCTACCCTTTTTTCACTGTCCGGCACTCCCTTTGTGTCCTTACTTTCCCCCTTACCTGGCTTAGACTCCATGGTCCATCATTACAAATACTCCTTTGCATACACTCTCAAATTCCTTGTCTCTTTCTCTCCTTCCCTCTGTTATATTACCTGGAAAATTCCAACCCTGATTAAATCCAACTCTCTGCTAGCAAAGCACTAGTAATAGTACTTTGGAAGTACATAGCTATTTGAATTCCCAATAATTTCTGGCACCAAGTCCAGGAAGGGACATTTACATATCAGCTGAATGGACTGAAACATGAGATTTCACAGAGCATCACAGCTCCAGCTCTATAGACAGTTGCTGGCTAGTACTAATTACTCACTGACACATCCTTCTTTTCCACCATACCGTAGAGCCACATGTCATACACCTCATGTTGATTACATTGCCCAGCATAAAGCAGGTGCTCAATAAATGTTCATTAAATGTTGACTAAAAGAACAAACAAGGGGAAAGATGCTCTAGCACTATGACATAGACAGTAAGCAAGGCTCTAAGTTGTTAGGATGAATGCTAGAGAAATTATTTCACAGATTTGAAACAGCATGAATAAAAATGCTCACTTTTAAAAAGAGATGAAGTCACCTGTATTTACAGTTAATATATTATTTACTTTAGAAACATACATATTTTGCTATTTAGAGCTCCTAATATATACATATATTAGGAGTTATAAATAATGAAAGCTTTGTTAACCAGATTTTTGGGGGAATTCACAAACAACAGTAACAGTTAACTTGCCTTGTTAGAATGGTCTCGTATAGGATTTAGTGTGATGTAAAGGCACAATAACAGATGTCCTCTTAAAGGATGACATTTAAGTAAAGAGGATTACCAAGGATAGAAGAGAAAGTAGATGAACTAGTAAATGGGAGGCCAATAATATAAACAAATGTGGCACATTTTAACATAAATTTCTAAAACTGAAAGTATTTAACTGCAGCAGCATATTCTGAAGTGTGTGAGGCAAGAGTAAAATATACGTTCACCAATCTTTCCACATAGAAAATGTACAAGCATCACAGGCCTCCGAAGAATAAACGGATATAATGTGAGTATGAGACAAACTCTTAGTGGTTTACATTCTTGGCTTTTAGAGAGAATCTACTTTCTTCCAAGTCCTTGAAGGGTGAGAGCCTATTAGCTATCTACACTGCTAAGTCAGATCAGCTTCAGAACATGAACTCATTTCTCAGAAGGGCAGGCAGATTGCAGGAAGACTGAGTCTAATTTTTAATTATGATTTAATTTGAAGCATCCTTAGTTAGATCTTTTCCAGTGTCAAAAATTATGACAGGAGCAGTTCGTACATCAAAATAGTCCTAATAACTGTATACAGGACTGTTAGTTCCTAAATATAAAGGTATTTAGACAACCAATTAAAAAAAAAAGTACTACTTTTATCTCCTAGTGAACTTCAGAGATAAACTTTGCCTTTAAACTAAGCAGCATACATCATGAGCCAGAGAGAGCTCAAGGTGAGCAGTAAAGAGGAAAAAGGATCTAGAAGTTGAACTCATTTTTAAGGTTCAACTTGGCACAAAGTGTGTGGACTATGGAATGAGCAGACTGTCTCAACGCAAACTAAAGTTTTGAGGGGAATACTATGTGACAGGAGGTAAGAGTTAAAGTAGCGGCAAATGAAGGAGCAATCAGGAGACACTGCTTAGATTTTTCTCAGATGGGCATCAAGTCCTACTGATTAATCCTCTGAAAATTCTCTTCAACCTCTCTACTGTATTATCATGATGACTGCTCTAGTTCAGGCCTCACTGGCTCTCACAGACTTTATTCCAACAGCCTCAACTCTAATTCCTTCTTCTTACTGTTACCAGGGCATTTTTTCTGAAATAAAAGTCTGATTATGCACATTCCTCCTTTGATGGCTCCCCCATGCCTCTAGAGAATAATTCAAATTTCCTAGCCAGTTATGCAAAGCTGTTCACAATTTGGCCTCAGTTTCCTTTATAGCTTCATCCCCCACCACTCTTTTACACTCTCTCTGCTTGTACTGTGCTCTTTGCCAGAAATATCCTTTCTCTGCATGTCCTCCTATATAACCCCTAGTTATCTTCCAAGGACTTCCCTGATAACCCCAACTCCTAGGAGAACTAAAGTGCTCCTCCACAATGTTCTAGTATTGCTCTAAATATACCTCGATTTGTCTACTTTATTGAATCACTGGTTCATACATCTGCATCCTCTCGTAGAAGGTGAGCTCCAGGTAAGCAAGAGCTTTGTCTTACTCATCTTTTCTCTTCAGTTTGGAACACAGTAGGAATGAATGAATGTTTAGCAGTAGACTAATCAACAAAGGTACATATAAATATAAATAAATACAAACTTACTGTCTTGATTTTGAGCCCCCTTTAAAGATTAAGCTCAACTCCAATCTTACCTCCTCCAAGAAGCCTTCTTCAACTGCTTTAGACCACACTGCAGTGGCATATTGAAAAGGGAGGCATTGCTTACAGTCAATAGGACACAGTTCAGCATTTAAATGCTCTTTATTTCACCAGCGTTAATTCTGCCCACCCAAAGAGATGACATGGGTAACTAAACTGTAGACCAGTTCTTACAGTTTTCTTGTACTCCCTACATACTTAGCTACATATACTCCACAATACTTGGGTCAATACTTATTCAGAGTAGGTTCTGATATACATTTTAGATCAGGGATTGGCAAACTTTTCCTGTAAAAGGACAGATAATAAATTAGGTTTGGGTAATAAGGTCCCTGTTGCAACTACTCAACTCCACTGCTGTAGTGCAAAAGTAGTCACAGGCAACATATAAACATGAGCATGGCTATGTTCCAATAAAACTTTACTTATGGACAATGAAATCAGAATATACAATTTTCATGTGCCATGACATATGGTTTTTGGTTTTTTTCTAATCATTTAAAAAAGAAAAAACCATTCTTAGCCAGGCCATATTTGGCCCACAGGTCAGAGTGTGCCAAACCCTGCTTTAGACAGACACATTAGTCTATACAGGAAGACAATTCTGAGGTCAAATTCCCAAGTAAAACATTAACACACATATCACAATACCTGCGTTCAGCACGCTCCTTCTTCTTTAAGGCAACATCCAAATCCTGCAATTGTTCCTCTAATTTTTCACACAGTAGTTTCTGAAAAAATAAAACAGATGAGTGTCATTTTACACACCTTTCCACAATCATTTATCTCTTGCCTATTAGCTACAGATACCATGCTATTGAGAGCTGATAAGGGGCCACGTAGTGAACACTGAAATGTTCCTTATATTTAATTAAATAAAGACATGCTGCTTCAGTTCATCCACTGAACTGAAGATGAGCAGGGTATCTTTAAAGTAACACACATGTTAAAGAAACTTATAGCTTTGCCGAGAAACATGTTCAATGCCTATCTTGCTGGCAGTAATCAATGTTTAAAATAGCATTTGGTTCACTGTATATACATGACAGTGATTAAAATTTTTTTTTAAATCCTAAGACATTTTTAAGGAAGAAGGTTTATGTACAATAAAATACAATGGTGCCAATCACTATTTTTTAAAAAAGAGAATGGAAAAGAATTTACAAAACCTTGCCACATGGTTACTGGGTCAAAACAGAGCTGAAGAATATAACTGCAAAAGTGATGCTAAGCCAAAAACATTCCACTTCACTAAGAAATGCAACAAAGGCCATCTTTTTTGGTTTTGGCTGCACTGTGCGGCTTGCGGCATCTTAGTTCCCCAACCAGGGATCGAACCCATGCTCCCTGCAGGGGAAGTGTGGAGTCCTAACCACTGGACTGCCAGGGAAGTCCCAACGCCATCATTTTTAAAGTAAAATGAGACTGGGCTTGTGAGAGAAAGGACCTCTTGGATGCAAAAAAATATCCTGCTCTTCAGTTTTAAAAGAAATCCACCTGAATCGAGATACGAGAGAAACAGAATCCATGTTTCTATTCATAGTAACATTATAATGGTGCATAATTCATAATACCATCTATAAAACTGACAAAAAGAAGGTAGGCAGAAATGAAAAAGAGAATGAAACAAAGGGATAAACAAAAGGAAGAAACTTATTTCTTCCCTTGTATATTATCTTAATTTGGGGGGTTTTTGTGCCTTTAATGAATGTGAGAAAAAATAAACCAGAGATTATAATTCTACAAAACCCAGAGGTCTTCTAAGAATTGCTTTGGAAAAAAAATAAAGGGAAGACCTAAAAGATACTAATAAAAGGTAGTTGTTTTTTTGGGTTTTTTTTTGTGGTACGCGGGCCTCTCACTGTTGTGGCATCTCCCGTGGCGGAGCACAGGCTCTGGATGCACATGCTCAGCGGCCATGGCTCACGGGCCTAGTTGCTCCGCGGCATGTGGGATCTTCCTGGACTGGGGCACGAACCCGTGTCCCCTGCATCGGCAGGCGGACTCTCAACCACTATGCCACCAGGGAACCCCTAAAAGGTAGTTTTTATCAATAGTCTCTAATTTCACAGAAATTTAAACAAGAGATGAACAATATCTACAAATTGAAGATTAAAATGTTTAGTGGCTGTCAAGAAATATTATTAATTTAAACATAAAATCAAAGACTGGAAAAACAAAACTGTGCTGGGTCATCATACATGTTGGCAAGGGGGGCAGAACCATTCTCCATCTGGGATGATCATGAGAGGAGGGCGAAGGCAGGCAGTGTGATATCCACTATCACAAGAGTCGCACAGGAGAATCTGAAATAAACCACAGATTGTCAACCTAACTCTATGACTAATATTCAATGACTCAAGTTAAAATAAAGACATTCTATATTTCTTAGCATAAAACTAAGTAATATACTATACTATACTCTTTATCTGCATATAGCATAATAATAAAAAAGCTCTGCTAATTAGGATCCTAACATGTCTTTTTTTTGGGGGGGGGGGCCTCACTGCACAGCTTGTGGGATGTTAGTTCCCTGACCAGGGATTGAACCCGAGCCCTTGGCAGTGAGAGTGCGGAGTCCTAACCACTGGACCGCCAGGAAACTCCCCTCTAAGATATGATTTTTTTTAAAATTTAGAACCAAGAAAAATAATATGTTAAGCTAATAAATTTAGTGAAAAATAACAAGTCTTTTCTGAACTAGAGTTACAATCCTTTTTTGGTACGCCATGAGGAATATAACACATTCTTTATAACAAAGTTTTATAGCTTAAGTACCATAAACTTCCCTACCACACACAGGATTTTTAAAATACAAATAATTTCCACTGTAAATAGCATTTCAATTACATATCTGTAAGAAACATTCATGGCTCCTTTTATCATGTAAATTCAAACATGAGAGGAATGGAACTACACTAAGGACAATTATGTTCAAATAAAAAAGTTACGAATAATTAATCTTAAGCTGATTATTTTTTGCTATTCGAGTTTCAGATGACCAGTTCTCTAAAACTTAAAATGGTACACACTCATGAACTTAAAAAAATCATTTATTTTAAAATAATTTTAGATTTATGGAAGAGTTGCCAAGATAGGACACTAACGTTAATATCTTACATAACCATGGTACATTTACCAAAAGTTAAGAAATTAACATCAGTATAAAACTATTAACTAAACAACAGACATTATTCGGACTTCACCAGTTTTTCCACTATTGTCCTTTTTTTGATTCTAGGATCCAACCCAGGATATTACACTGCATTTCATCATCTCTTCTTAATTTCCTCTGATCTGTAACAGTTTCTTGGTCTTTCTTTGCTTTCCATGACTTTGACAGTTTTGCAGAGTACTACTCAGATATTATGCAGACTGCCCTCAGTTTGGGTTTGTCTGATGTCTTCTCATGATTAGACTGAAGTTACGGGTTTTTGAGAATACCATAGAGGTGAAATGCCCTGCTCACTACATCATATCTGGGGGTACATGATAGTGTAACAATTTGATAACTTACTGTTCAAATTGTACAATATGACTTATTACTGGTGATATTAACTTTGATCACTTGGTTATAGTAGTGTCTGTTGTTTTTTATCACTGTAAAGTTACTTTTCACTTTCTATACTCTATTCTCGTTAAAAGTGATAACTCCAGCCCATACTCACGGGGAAGGGAATTAAGCTCCACTTTCTGAAGAGAGGAGTATCAAAGAATTTGTAGAGATAAGTTAAAATCACCACAGTAATTAATAAATATTTTGGGGGAAGATATGTTGAAGTTATGCTATACCCCGGTTTTCCTTACAGCTTCACCCACTAGTTTTAGGACTCATCAGTGGATCTTGCTGCAATAATTATTACTGGGAATTCCCTGGTGGTCCTGTGGTTAGGACTCTGCGCTTCCACTGCTTGGGACCTGGGTTCGATCCCTGGTCTGGGAACTAAGCAAAACAAAACAAAACAATTATTACTGTGGTGTTCTAATGGTGATTTTCTGTTTTCCTCATGCCCTCAACATTTGCTATTTGGAATTCTTCTGTAAAAAAAAAAAAATGTCCCTCCCCCATTACCCCATTTTTTTGTTTATTCAATTATTTATTTTTATCAGAATGAACTAATGAATATTATTTTATTCGTTGGGTTATAATCTAAAACAAATATTTAATTTATTGTTCAAATTGTTCTAGCCATTGATATACTAGGAGTTCTCAGGTTGGCCCCTGTGTCCTTAGGACTCATTTGCATGCTTTTATTTTTTTTTAAAGCACTTCCTTACTTTCTGGTAATACAGGATACTCTAGGCACATCTTATATTTTCCTTGCCCAAGCCTTAGAATCAGCCATTTTCCCCAGAAACACTGGTTCCTTTATTGGAGAATGGTATTTAGAAATCGAGATCTGGGTGCTGAGTGCTCACAGCTCCTGGGTATCCCTGATTCTAAGTTCTCACAGAGGACAGAGCTAGGAAATACAGGTATGTATAGTACCCCATGTATGTACATATATCTATATTAAAATAAGTATGAGTTCATACTAATAACTCACCATCTAATCCAGCACCACAGGGTTCATTCTAGCCTTCAGCCTTATTTGTAACTCCTTTACCAGTGAGAAAGCTGGCTCCCATTATCTACACTTTATTTATTTGTATATAGTTTTATTTGTATATAGTTATATATAGTTTCTGAATTGCTAACATGTACCATGGGGAGGGTTTAGAGTGGGGGATGGAATGTGCACACATTTTAAAAGTGGAAAACTCCCTTCTCCGTTTGCTACCAATAGCCAGAATTCAATTTAAGTTATAGTAACATTATACTTCAGTTATGTGATTGATTGCTTACATAGGCATATGTGGACTAACCTGGGCACCTGATTCTATTTATCACATCATTTCTATGTTAAAACATAATCTAAATTTCAAATAACAAAGTTAAAAATAAACTTTTAGAATTCAGTTTATTTCTAAAATGATGATTGTCTCTATTCTTCAAGAAAGGTAAAAACCCATTAAAATAAATACTACTACGTGAGATTTCCAAGCTTCAGGCAATGATCCACTTATTTTCACTAAAACATCTGAAAAACCCGATAGAGTTCTATACTCATCTATGAATTTATTGCTTTTCTGCTGTAAGCTCAAAGAGAACAAGGACCACATCTAATTCACCATCATTTCCCTACCACTTAACACACAACAGCTGCCTAATATTTTTATTTGAGGATTATCCTTAAATATCTAGCATAAGAAATCCACCATATTTGGGATCTTCAGTTTCCAATGTCTTTCTCTTTGGCACAATAACCAGCAATGGGATTTTCAGAGCAGTTATTAAGATAACCAAATAAAAATCCTATGTGTGTTCCAAGAAGGGTACAACTTTCTCCATCTCCTGGGTGTCATTTCTGCTCACCTCATTTTACTTTTCATTTCTTCACACCCCTTTGTCATTGACGTCTATTGCTGCCCCAGTCAAAATGCATTCTCTCAGTATAAAAAAATATTAGGAAATGGTAGGGAAAGAACACAAATATTGATTTTTACTTGATTTAGGGGCAGAAAAGACCACTATCTCAATCTTCTCTTTGCCCTTCTCCACACGAAAGTCTTTACCTAACTTTTATAGTTTGATGATCATAAAAATGCTTAGAAGGGTCTTCTCAGTGTACTTTTGACAACTGTTCTTCTCGGAGCTAAAGTTATTCTCTGGGTCTAAGTTACATCTTTTACTTGAACCCTCTGCAACTACTGGAATTTGATGAACTTCACTGATTTGGTTTCCAGATACGATTTTCACATGTAGGAAGAAAACAGCTTTACCCCAGCACACAACAGATTATCAGGAACTGTGCTTGGCAACTTTACATAACTTATTTCTGCTCCCATACAACTCAACCTATGTGGAAGTTTCTTTCTTTATGTCTCTTTCTGCTTAATAGGTGGACCTTGCTTTTAAAGTCAAATCTATTCAAAAGAACAGAACGGTTGCATAGAATTGAGCATAACAAGAGTGTTTCCTCAATAGGTTCTTTAGAAAGCACTTATGAACTGCAAAACTACATATATAGGTTAGGAACTGGTTTTCCTGATTTAGGCAATCTTTGAAGAACTTACTTCCTAAATAAGGAAGTCCCATGTAAATCTGTCACTATTTTTCTGAATATATCTAGTCTATAATTATCCTCTTAAAATTTTTTTTACAACTGTCCACTTTCTAAAGTTTAAAGCCCTACTAGGTTACTACTTGACTTACATGTTTTTACAGAAACGCAACAGGCCCTTCAGGTCTTACTTATTTAAAGCTGCCACTTCAGAAATATCATTATAAAGTAACTTAAAGGAAAAGAAGAAAACTTTAAAGGAAAAAAACAGAATAGAAATATTTGAATAAACTAATTGATCTGTGAGAAGAGATTAGAAGTGCATGCTTAAGTAGAGGAAATATCAATATAAAGCCAGGTAAGAATGAAAGCAAGATCCTAATCCTCCCTAGAGTTGGGTTATTATCTGAGAAACAGAAATAAAGGCTATTTTGCACACATAAAACTGAAATCATGATCAAACCCAGAAGTTAGGCTGCTTCACACCACAGCATGCCAATAATTTGAATACTGTCCATTTAGATCAGGTACATACTAGTTCAGGATGGTTTGGAAGGCCACATTTTTTGCATGGTTCATCATCATCTGCTAGGATGGCGTCTTCACTTTCCTTTTCTTCCTCCTCTTCCGAAGCTGCAGATGATTTTTCACTGTCAGACCCTTCACTTTCATCATTGCTGGAATATTTCCACCTGCCACGTGTTCGAGACCCAGTCCATCGAACTTTGCCTTTGGGTTTTACCTTGTATAAAATAAAACATTAGGATAATCTGATGTAATAAGAATGTTAAAAAAAAACACTTCTGATTACATGTGCATTGTAGAATATTTAGTGAATACACAAAGAAGAAAAGAAAAATTATTGTGGCTTCATCCACAGATATACCTACTATTAAATTTTGGTATATATTTCCATTAATTTTTTCTACTTTTTGGAAGGGAGAATTATAATGAACATTCTGTCTTACAACTATTTTCCCTAGTTATAAAATAGTCTCCTAACATCATGTGTGTGTGTATATATATGTATAAGCCATCACATAGCTATATTTATCTAATCCACTACTAGACAGACATTTAGGTAGTTTTCCATTTTTCACTTTCATAAACAGTGTATCCTTGCAAATACAAACTTTTACACACACTTCTGTGGTTAGGATAAATTCCTCGAAGAGGATTCTGGGTCAAAGATCATGCACTTTTCAAAGGCTCTATAATAGAGCGATGACTATATTGTTACATAAAAAATTTAATTCCCGTATTAGTGATGAATTTAAAAAATTTAATGGGTCAAAAATGCATACAAAAATCCTGATAAACTTAAAAAATATTATTCAGAGAATAACTTTATAATGTTGGGAACTGCTTTTTATTGGCTGGCTTCACAATATTTTAAGTCATATTTCTGTTCACTCCTACAGTGTAAGTCCCCACCAAAGACCAAAATAATTCTAACAACAGAAGGGGAAATTTTTTTTAAGTAAAAATTTAGTATTTCAGGGGACAAAGGATCACTTGCAATTAAGAACAATCTGACCACTTAAATATATCAAAAACAAAAGTAGCACTTTTAATTACAACAAACTCCCATAGGCTAGCCAAAGACTTGTACTAGATTTTGCTTAAAATAAGAGGGTCATAGAAAAAAAAAATTCTGGCTCTATGACTAATGATTAAAATGGGGACACAGAGGCACTCTCAAACACTGGCAATGAGAAGGTACATTAACTGGGCCTTTTTTGGAGGGCAATATAGAGAAAGCCATCAGAACTTAAAACACATATGCCCCTTGACCCAGCAATTCCAATTCTAGGGGTCTATTCTAAAGAAATACTCACTCATGTCCAAAAGGATCTTCAATGCAGCACTGCCTGTAATAGTGAAAAATTGGAAACGACCTAAATGTCAATCAAGCAGGGAGTGGTTAAATAAACTGAGGTACACCCACACTATGGAATACTACGTGGCTGCCAATAACCAAAAAGTAGACTATATCTACTGATATGTAGAGTTCAGACACACACTGTTAAGTGAAAAGCTCATAGAAAAATAATTTGATTCGATCTATTTTTTAAAAGAATGGGAAGTATTTACGAACATGGACATGAATATATGGAAAAAGGACTGCAAAGAGATGAAGCCCAAACTGTTAATAGTGTTTCTAAGGAATTTTCATTTTTCAATCATACAGGTTAGGTATTACTTGGATAGTTTACAATACAGAGAATATATTTCTATGTTGCCTATAATAGAGAAAAAGTTTAAAAGATGACAAGATTATACAGTCTGAAATTTAATGTCTGGAGATAACTACTAAGAAAAAACATCTCAGATATAGGAAGAGAGGCTTTTTTGTGGTGGTTGTTCTTTTAGTTATCTTTGAACGAGCTAATTTAGCCAAAAGCAAACAGCTACAAACACTCAGAGCCAAGTATTTCTAAGAAAAATTAAAACTCAGAGTAGAAGAAATTTTACCTTGGTTACTTTAGAATTTGTATCCTTCTCTGTTTTTTTCAAATTTTCTTTTTTCTCAGTTTTTTGCAAAGCTGCTGACTCTTCTTCCACTTCATCTTCTCCTTCCCCTCTTTTTTTATCAGCTTTCTGATCTCTGATTTCAGCTACTTTTGCTGTGGGTCTAGATATTCTTGGAGACCTCCTTAAAGTACGACCCACATTTGTTTTCTCTTCTTCCTTTTCTGTCTTCTCTTGCTTGGTTTCTGGCTCTAGAATTTTGGGAGGAGAATCTGGCTTCTTCTTCCGACTGGATATCCTAATTGTTAATTTGATACCCTCTTTCTGCCTTTCAGAGGTTATTTCTGTGTTCTCTGAGGCAGTGGTTTCTTCTTCAGGAATCAACTTATATTTAAATTTGCTTTTTTGCATAGAACCCTTTGTCTCAGAAGGATCACCTGTGCCAGAGGTCTGGGCATTGTCCAGATCATCCACTTCTACCTTTGTGGATTCAGCATCCACTTTTAAAATTTCTGGGTCTATTTTCTCCAAAGACTGACCTTCAGTGGAACTGCTATTCTGACACTCTACCACTTCTTTTTCTGAGGCTAGTTTCTCACAGTGGACAGTCACGTTAGATGATGGAGAAGTTTCAGCTGTCTCGGGAAACCCTGCGTTTACTGATTCTACAGTACTCTTTGGAACCTCCTCTGGTATCGGACTCAATCTTTGTGTGTCTTTATCAAGAAAAGTCTTTTTGGACTTCTCTAACTTTTCAAGACATTCTAGGACTGGTGGGCGCTTATCCTTCTTACTTTTGGGAGACCTCTCTTCAACTCTCATGCTACAGGATTCAGCGGTAGATAAAGCAGTTTTTAAAGAGAGATCCTTTGCTATTTCAGAAGTCTCAAGAGGAGTTTCCATTTCTGGAGGACCAGTTTCCTCTATGTGCCCTTTGTGACTCTGTGTCTCTAAGGCTGATATTGAACTATCTGCATCTTTCCCTAAAGTGACCACTTCTTTCTCAAGATCACCTATTTTCATACTCGTTATGAAAGAATTTAAAGACTCTGCTCCATTTCCCTCCATGATGACACTTCTGTCCTTAGAGGGGCTACAGCTATCTTCCTTTGTATCATAAAACTTCATCTCCATCTGTTCTGTCTTAAAATTTGGAGTTACCCTTTCATCACTAACTTCTCCATTTACCAGCTGTTTCCCTTCATGACCAAAAGTAGTGATTGTAGAGATCCTTTTACAAGTCTCTTCCTCTTGTTTTATTTCATCTTTCAAAAACTCTTTTGTTGGAGTAACTGATTTACACAAAGGTCCTTTGATTGGACTGTCAAAATCATCACTCAGTTTAATTTCTCGTTTTTTTAGTGGTATCTTGGCCTGCTGGTCATTTTTAAGCTTCTCGGTTTCTTCAGTAGACTTCTCAGTGATTTCTTGAGAAGATTTAACATTGCCAGCAAAATCTAGCCTCTCAGGCTCTGGCTTCTCCATGCTACCTTTGATATCTCTAGGATCTGCTCTACATTCCTTCACTTCGACTTTTACGGGTTTGACATTTTCCTTGAAGGAATCACTTTCTTCTTTGATACTCTTTTTTTCTTCACTTTCTGGCAAAGGTTTTTCTAGCTTCACTATGACAGGCAGTTTTACAAGTTCCTTTTCATCTTCTTTTTCTATTTTCACAGTAGTCTCTTCTAGAGCATTGGGTGTAGAACAGTTTTCTGAATCTACTCGCTGCTCAACACTTTTCATCTTTTCACTTTCCTTCCGTTGCTCTAAAAATCAGAAAACGTTCACATGAATCTAAGCATTCAAGATTATAAAATATATAAGGCAAAACATAAAATATATATCCATTCAAAGTTTCTCTCTTAAAAGAGGTGGCTTCTGTCACTGGACATCTGACAATAAAAAATAAAATCACACAGTAAAGAAAATTACCAAACTCTGAAGTACAACTTTTAGATATTAAAAAAACTATTATTTAGAAAAACTCAGGTTTCTGCTTTAAACTTTTAGCTTCAATGTTCTCAATGAAATGTAAATATTTATGCATCTCAAATAATTTATTCAAGCTCCAGTGATGGCTCAAAAATATGAAACTAAGAATATATCATAAAACATTTCCAAAAGACCATATTTGTTTTAAAACCTGACAACTGTTCTTTGCAAGTCACTGAGCACTTCATTTAACTGAGGTAACATGAGCAAGGCAGTGGGAAAATGTTTTATGTTTTATCAGGTTATAAAAGTAACAATTCTGTACAGAAAATGAAAAACAGAGAAACAAAAAACATGCCCATAATCCAAATACCCAGAGGCAATCACTATTAATATTTTATTTTAGGTTACTTCCTTCTAGTCTTATATATTTTTGAGAACACTGGGATCATGCTGCCCCATTTTTCTCACTGAAACATTAGCATTTTCTTATGATATTAAATGCCTTTACAGAAATTTGACTTAATTAGGTAACATCCCTCAATATGGTTATATTACAGTTTACTTTATCAAATGCCATTACTGAACATTTCAGAAGTTAGTATTTTATAAGGAAACTGTGTTTATCTGTCAACTCCTCTTTTTACCTTATCGGCTATATATTTCCAACTTTCATGGAGTATCTAATAGTGCAAATTTAAATATAACAAAAGTATGGGGCTTCCCTGGTGACACAGTGGTTAAGAATCTGCCTGCCAATTCAGGGGACACAGGTTCGAGCCCTGGTCCGGGAAGATCCTACATGCCGTGGAGCAACTAAGCCCGTGCACCACAACTACTGAGCCTGCGCTCTAGAGCCCGCGTGCCACAACTACTGAAGCCAGCGCACCTAGAGCCCAAGCTCCACAACAAGAGAAGCCACTGCAATGAGAAGCCCACACACTGCAACGAAGAGTAGCTCCCGCGCACCGCAACTAAAAGAAAGCCCGCGCTCAGCAACGAGGACCCAACACAGCCAATAATAAAATAAATAAATTTATTAAAAATAAATAAATAAATATAACAAGAGTCATATTTAATAAATATCATAAATCTTTGAATGGAATTACAGAGAATGCATATACGCTTTAAACTTGTGCTCAGGGAATCTGAGCAGTGTTTTCAGAATTCTTTAACTACTAATTTTACCTAAATTTTCCTCACCCTATCCTTGCAACTGAAAAACCTCACTTCTTAATGAAGTTTTACCAAGATAGGAATTAAAAACTTTTTTATGAACAGATTCTTGCCAAGTTGATACACCAGTTTCAACGTTTTCGTGGGAATAAAATGTAATAGACAGAAGTGAGATGAAGTAGGACATATTCTTTAAACTGAGAATTCAACATTTCTTTTAAAAAGTTAAGTACTTTTATTACAAACCATCATTTCTTTTATGTTCAATCATACTGCAAATAAAAAATTCAAGAACCACTGATAACTGCTGAGAACCTGAGATTAGAGTATTGTGCCTCCCTCTTTAACTGTCATATACTTATTTAACATATGCATGTCACTAAGAAAATTAAAGACATGGCAGAAATTATCTAGTTTGAATGTCTTCCCTTTCCCATTGATTAAGTAGGTTTAGTAAATTCTTTCATTGAAATTGGTTAATGTATCAGGAAGTCTAATTAAATAAATATCTTGGTTAACAATTAAAATACAGATTACCATCTTTATAAATAACTTTAGCCTAATACAAAGAGTATACTAAACACAATTTCATATTTTTTCTATATATTTTGGTTCAAAAGCAACTCAGGGGCTTCCCTGGGGGTGCAGTGGTTGAGAGTCCGCCTGCCGATGCAGGGGACACAGGTTCGTGCCCCGGTCCGGGAAGATCCCACATGCCGCGGAGCAGCTAGGCCCGTGAGCCATGGCCGCTAAGCCTGCGCATCCGGAGTCTGTGCTCCGCAACGGGAGAGGCCCGCGTACCGCCAAAAAAAAAAGCAACCCAGGATTCTCACTGTGACTCCCACCCAAGCTAAAATGACACTTTGCTTTTGGGGTGGTGAATGAATAAGTCCTTTAAACTGATTTTGATTTGAGTAACAACGTGACAAAATAAAATGAAGAGTAACATTAGTTTCAAGACTCCTAGGTTCAGTAATCCTAATTCAGCTAGTGGTGTATCTTTAGATATGTCACAAACTCTCTGATCCTCATTTCTTCATGTATAAATAAAGCAGCTGGACTAAGTGACCTCAACAATTATTCTTCACTGGCTTATATTTCTCTTAACCCTGAAATATTCAATATATTTTTTTGACTTAGCTCTTATAAGAGAAAAACATAACAACAATTATATCTCTAGCTCCTGTAGATCACATGGATGTATCCCTAAAACCGAAGACACAAAAACCATGACATGAAATGAAATTTTAAGCACAATCATAATTGGTAAAAAGGTCATTCAGTTATACAAGCATTTCTAACAAGTTCTGTCAAAAGGAAACTAACTGTAAAGGAAGATGCAAATAAGTTTAAGAGACATGAAATTTGAAGTAACAAGACTCAAGGAAAAATTCACCTCTAAAATCACAATGCAACAGCAACATTGCTTGACAAACTTAAGGTGATTCAAGACAAGTGTTACTTACTGTGGGTTTTTAAAGCACATTTACTCAACAATTATCTATTAACCACCTATTATGGGCTTTCCCACCCATCCCAATCACTATGTAATGAAACACTGAATGTCTATGTAAGTTAACACTGAAGGACATTGCTAGTTACCTATCCAGTATCAATCTCCTCTTCTTTCTTACTACTACAACTCTAATTTTGTTCAAGAAAGTACTTGCCTCTTCAGATACCTTATAGCTAAGGGTCATGTGAACCAATTCTGGCCAATGAGATGCATGAGGAAATCTGGGTGAGACTTACAAAGTTCAGTTGACCTATGCCTTCTGCCCCTTCCCCTGCTTTTTTTTTTTTTTTTTTTTTTTTTGTGGTACACGGGCCTCTCACTGTTGTGGCCTCTCCCATTGTGGAGCACAGGCTCCGGACGTGCAGGCTCAGCGGCCATGGCTCACGGGCCTAGCCGCTCCACGGCATGTGGGATCTTCCCGGACCGGGGCACGAACCTGTGTCCCCTGCATCGGCAGGTGGACTCTCAACCACTGCGCCACCAGGGAAGCCCTCCCCTGCTTTTTGTCCAGAGCCTGCACACAATACCTGGAGAGGGAACAATCAAAGCCACATGCTAAGGATGGCAGATTAGGAAGGGTACTTGACGGCTTCATGGAGCTGCTGAACCAGACCTGAACTGCTTACCACATGACTTTTTATTACAAGAAAAAAATTTAACTCACACTTGTCAGAATGGCCATCATCAAAAAGAACACAAACAAATGCTGGTGAGGATGTGAAGAAAAGGGAACCCTCATACACTGCTGGTGGGAAAGTAAACTGGTGCAACCACTGTGGAAAACAGGATGGAGGTTTCTCAAAAAACTAAAAGTAGAAATACCATATGACTCAGCAGTTCCACTCCTGGGTATATATATCTAAAAGAAACAACAACACTAATCTGAAAAGGTACATGCACCCAATGTTCACAGCAGCATTATTTACAATTGCCAAGGTATGGAAGTAACGTACGTGTCCATGAACAGATGAATGGATAAAGAAGATGTGGTAGATATATGCAATGGAATACTACTCAGCCATAAAAAAGAATGAAAGTTTGCCATTTGCAGCAACACAGATGGACTTGGAGGGCATTATGCTAAGTGAAATAAGTCAGACAGAGAAAGACAAATACTGTATGATATCACATATATGTGGAATCTAAAAAATATAACATATAGCATTATTGATATATATTAATAAATTAAAAAATCTTTTATTTTATGTTGGAATACAGCTGATTTACAATGTTGTGTTAGATTCAGTGTACAGCAAAGTGATTCAGTAATACATACACATATATCTATTCTTTTCCAGATTTTTTTCCCCATTTAGGTTATTTTAGAATATTGAGATCTGTGTGCTATACAGTAGATCTCTATTGATTATCTATTTTATATATAGTAGTGTGTATATGTTAATCCCAAACTCCTTATTCCCCTCCCCCACCTTTCCCCTCTGGTAACCAGAAGTTTGTTTGTGAGTCTGTTTCTGTTTTTTAAATAAGTTCATTTGTATCACTTTTTTTTTTTTTTTTTTTGCGTTACGCGGGCCTCTCACTGTTGTGGCCTCTCCCATTGTGGAGCACAGGCTCCGGACGTGCAGGTTCAGTGGCCATGGCTCATGGGCCCAGCTGCTCCGTAGCATGTGGAATCTTCCCGGACCGGGGCACGAACCCGTGTCCCCTGCATCGGCAGGCAGACTCTCAACCACTGCGCCACCAGGGAAGCCCTCACTTTTTTTTAGATTCCACATATCAGTGATATCATATGATATTCGATCTTTCACTGTCCAACTTACTTCACTTAGTATGATAATCTTTAGGTCCATCCATATTGCTGCAAATGGCATTATTTCATTCTTTTTGTGGCTGAGTAATATTCCATTATATATATATACATACCACATCTTCTTTATCCATTCATCTGTTGACGGACATTTAGGTTGCTTCCATGTCCTGGCTATTGTAAATAATGCTGCTATGAACATTGGGGGGCATGTATCTTTTTGAATTACGGTTTTCTCCTAATTTATGCCCAGGAGTGGGACTGCTAGATCATATGGTAGCCCTATTTTTACTTTTTTAAAGGAAACTCCATACTGTTCTCCCTAGTGGCTGTACCAATTCACATTCCCATCAACAGTGCAGAAGGGTTCCCTTTTCTCCACACCCTCTCCAGTATTTACTGTTTGTAGACTTTTTGATGATGGCCATTCTGTGTGCGGTGATACCTCATTGTAGTTTTGATTTGTGTTTCTCTAATACTTAGCAGTGTTAAGCATCTTTTCATGTGCTTTTTGGCCATCTGTATGTCTTCTTTAGAGAAATGTCCCTTTAGATTTTCTGCCCATTTTCTGATTGGGTTGTTTGTTGTTTGTTTTTTTTTGATATTGAGCTGCATGAGCTACTTGTATATTTGGAGATTAATCCCTTGTTGGCTGCATCATTTGCAAATATTTTTTCCCATTCTGTGGGTTGTCTTTTCTTATTGTTTATGGTTTCCTTTGCTGTGCAAAATCTTTTAAGTTTAATTAGGTCCCATTTGTCTATTTTTCTTTTTGTTTTGGCCACACCCACGGCATGTGGGACCTTAATTCCCCGACCAGGGATCGAATCCATGCCCCCTGCAGTGGAAGCAGAGTCTTAAGCACTGGACTGCCAGGGAAGTCCCTGTTTTTATTTTTGTTACTCTAGGAGGTGGATCCAAAAATATACTGCTGGATTTATGTCAAAGAGTGCTCTGCCTATGTTTTCCTCCAACAGTTATATAGTTTCCAGTCTTACATTTAGGTCTTCAATCCATTTTGAGTTTATTTTTGTGTACGGTGTTAGAGAATGTTCTAACTTCATTCTTTTACATGTAGCTGTCCAGCTTTCCTAGCACCACTTGTTGAAGAGATGTCTTTCTCCATGGTATATTCTTGCCTTCTTTGTGGTAGATTAATTGGCCATAGGTGCGTGGGCTTATTTCTGGGCTTTCTATCCTGTTCCATTGATCCGTATTTCTGTTTTTGTGCCAGTACTATACTGTTTTGCTGACTGCAGCTTTATAGTATAGTCTGAAGTCAGGGAGCCTGATTCCTCCAGCTCCATTTTTCTTTCTCAAGGTTGCTTTGGCTATTCGGGTCTTTTGTGTTTCCATACAAATTTAAAAACTTTTTTGTTCTAGTTCTGTTAAAAATGCCATTGGTAATTTGATAGAGATTACACTGAATCTGTAGATTGCCTTGGGTAGTACAGTCATTTTGAGAATATTGAGTCTTTCAATCCAGGAATGTGGCATATCTTTCCATCTGTTTTGCATCATCTTCGATTTCTTTCATCAGTGTCTTACCATTTTCAGAGTACAGGTCTTTTGCCTCCTTAGGTAGGTTTATTCCTGTGTAGTTTATTCTTTTTGATGTGATGGTAAACGGGATTGTTTCCTTAAATTCTCTTTCTGATCTTTCATTGTTAGTGTACAGAAATGCAACTGTTTTATGTGTATTCATTAATGAGCTCTAGTAGTTTTCTGGGCTCAAAATATTGAAATCATCATTTGATATTACCAACATGCATTTAATGGACAAATAATAGGAGCTGCCTTCACTAAAACATTAGTAATATCATTTTATTGCATGTTAAAGGGATACAAACTGGTGCCAATCCTTTTGTAACTTATTTAAAAATTGATGATATCAACATGGTTGATATCTGCCAAAAAGGTATCAAGAAGTTGTTTATAATTAAGTATAACAAAATAAAGCCACAGGGCACTTCCCTGGTACTCCAGTGGTTAAGACTCCAAATTCCCAATGCAGGGGGCCTGGGTTCAATCCCTGGTCAGGGAATTAGATCCCACATGCCACAACTAAAGATCCCACATGCCACAACAAAGATCCCACGTGCCTCAACTAAAAGATTCTGCATGCCGCAACTAAAAAAAAAAGATTCCACATGCTGCAATGAAGACCCCACGTGCCACAACTAAGACCCAGCGCAGCCAAATAAATAAATAAATAAAAATTTAAAAAGTAAAGCCACCCACAGAAAACAAATGAACCACTTAATAAATTATTAGAAGGCAAACAGGAAATAGAACCCTGTCAGCACCCGAAAAGCCACACACAAGCCTTTTCCCAATAGTAATTCCCTCTTTAACAAGTATAACTATTACCTTGACTTTTATATTAATCACTTCCTTATTTTGCTTTATAGTTTAGTTTTACCTTTTACTTTCTTTTTTAGGTCTCTTTAACCTACTATTGTTCCTCCATCCTTTATTTTTTTTGCAATTTATTTGAGTCACCAAATCAAGTAATTTGATGGTGACTCAATTCTATAATTTCTGGATTTTGCTGACTGCATTCCCATATTCCTCTGTCCTTTCTTCCCCTGTAAGTCATCACTTTAATCTATAGTCTGCATCAGATTCAGGTTCAATTTCTGTGGCAAAACTACTTCAGTGGTGGTATGTTCTTTATCAAGAGGCATTAATGTGTGATCATCTCTTTTCGTGATGTTAAGAGATGTTAATGCTGAGTATCTAAAACCTTTTCTTATTAGGGATTACAAAATGATATTCCCATTCTGTCAATCTTCCATCTGTGATTATAAACCCTATAAAAATAAACTTTACTAATTTATTATTTTGTTATACAGTGGTACAGTTAATACTGAAAAGTCAGGATTAAAGTTCAATTCTTTTTGTTTATTTAACAATTTTCAAAATAATAATTTGGTCTCTACTGGCATCCTCCAAAGGTAACCAGTTTTTCTATTAGTATTATGATGAAGTCATGGATTTAAGACATATTCAATGTGTTTTAATCCACTACAGTTATTATCCTTGTGATGCTTAAATTGTCCCATCTTAGACAATGGAAACCTTTTTAAGTTGGCTCTTGAGTCTTTCTGAAATGACTTTGATACAGTCCACACTACTTGGAATGACAGGATGTTTCTTGGCTCATTATGCCCCAGAACTGGAATCAGCCACTTTTCCAAGACGCCTTGGTTTACTTTAATGGGAAACTGTATTTCAAGACCACGATCTGGGTGCTAAAGGATGCTCACTGCTACTGGGTTGGCCATTGTTTTTAAGTCTTTTCAGTGGACAGAGCTAGAAAATAATAAAATTAACCCATGAGTTCATAATGATAGTTGTTTTCCTTAACTTTTCTGTCTTACATCTTATTTCTTTTTCCCACGCTGAGAATCTTGGTTTTCAAGGACACCACAGATGATATAATTAGAATATCAGTTACTTTTTCCTCATATTATGCACGTTTTCAGAATAACAATGACACCACCATCACCAAAGTGATTTAATGAAAGGTTCACAAGTTTTTGCATGTACTCTTCCC
Source organism: Tursiops truncatus (assembly GCF_011762595.2). NCBI lineage: Eukaryota > Metazoa > Chordata > Mammalia > Artiodactyla > Delphinidae > Tursiops > Tursiops truncatus. Next base: position 53,760,803 of record NC_047041.1, on the reverse strand, counting down.
ATTCTTTCTCCATTTGTTTTGTCTTACTATAGCTCCACTGTGAAAACACACAGCCATTAAAGACTACATGTTCTCTATATCTGTCATTTAGATTTAGTTACATGTAACTACCAAGTTAATGCTCACCCAACATTCTTTTTTAAACCTTTATTTTGAAATAATTTTAGACATATAGATGTGTTACAAAAATAGTTCAAGTACATCATCACCCTGTTTCCTCTAAGTTAACAACTTACATACTCACAGCACAATTATCAAAACCAGGAAATTAACATTAGTAAAATACTATTAAACATAAACAGATTTTATTTATATTTTGCCTTTTCCCCCAACTCCCACCCGATCCTTTCTGTTTGAGGATCCATGTCTCATTTTGTTCTTGTGTTTCCTTAGTCTCCTCCAATCTGTGACCATTCCTCATTCTTTCTTTGTCTTTTCTGACCTTGACAGTTATTTTGGAGAGTACCTCTCAATTTGGTCTTGTTTGATGTTTTCTCAAGATTAGATTAAGATATACATTTTTGATGAAAATTTCACAAAAGAAATGTTGTGCATTATATCAGAGGCTACATGATGATGTACATACCTTGATCATTCAGTTACGGTGGTGTTGGCTGCTCATTCCACTGGAAAGTTAACCATTTCCCCCTTTGTAACAGGTAAATGTCTTGGAGAGATACTTTGAGATTGTGCTAATATCCTGTTTCTCCACAAATTTGCACCCACTAATTTTAGTGTCTGTCAGAGATCTTGCTGCAACAATTACTACTGCAGCATTTCCCTAATGGTAAATTTGTATTATTCTCATTCCTTCTACACTGCAGGGAAATGTAGTCCCTGCAGTGCAAAAGGAATTAATTGACATTCACCTGCAGGGAAGACCTGTCCCTTCACCTCCATTTATTTATTTATTCAATTAGGTACTTATATAAGTAGGAACTTATAGATATTTTATTCTAAGATTTAAAATCTATCATCATATAAAGTTGTTGCTAAAACAGTTCTGCTCTCACCACTGAGAGCTCCTTCCAGTTGGCACTGTGTACTACTGAGATGCCTAAATTATTTTTTGAATATGTCCTTAATTTCTGTCATTCTAAGATACTCTAGGCTTATCCTGTATTTTCCCTGCCCATCTCCTGAATCAATCTTGTCTTTAAGGGGCACTAGTTCCTTTTAATGGAAAACAATATTTTGAAATAAAAATCTAGAAGCTAACGGTGCTTATTGCTACTGGGGTATCATTGTTCTTAGATTCCTCTCATGAACAGAGGTAAGAAATACATGTATGTATATTAAACCGTACACATGAATACATTTATATTTATTTCTATATCACCCACCATTGAGGTTTTGTTAGTCTTTTTGGCTATCTGAAGCTCATTCACTAGAAGATCCCTATAAAAAGACTCATGGGAAATTAGGTCTTCGGTAGCACTTTACCTGCAGCCTCTATGTAAAAGTCAGTTTGGCTAGACATAAAATCTCTGGTTCACATTTTTCCCCCTTAAATATGTTATGGCATTTTCTTCTGGCATAAGTCATTGCTTTCAAATATAGTGATGGCAGTCTTATATTCTTTCCCCTATAAGTTACCTGGTCTTTTTGTCAGGATTGCCAAAGTACTTTCTTCAAAGCCCAATAATTTTACTAGAATATGTCTTGATGTTGGTTGTTCTGGGTTGATTTTCCAAGGTACACAGTGTCTTTTAAATATGTAGTCTCATATCCTTTTTTTATTTCAAGAAGTTTTGTTAAGCATAGTCTTTAGCATTTTTGCCTGTTCCCTTGCTTTGGTTTTCTTTTTTATGGGCCTCTGTTGGATTTTCATTGCGTATCTTCAAATCCTTATCTCTTTCTCTCAAATCTTTATCTCTTTATTCATTTGTTTTTGTTTTTAACTTTTTTAAAAAACACACACCTTTCCATCTGCTATTTATTAAGGGCACTAATTCTTGTGTTTGTTGACTGAGATGTTATTCATAGATTTTTGAAAAATCATAACTCTACCACCTATTAAGTTTTCATATGTTTAGTAAGAATGTGTTTTGGGTAAGCTTTCATTCTCTGCAGTGATGTTATTCTACTTCTTATTCTATTTTGTTATTATAATTCTGTGGGATTTGACCTGGATCTTTTTTAATTTTTTAGTTGCTCATTTTTATGGCAAGTAGACAGTTTTTCTAATTTCACAGCTATAGAGCTCTGCATTTTTTATATTAAAAATTAAAGTGACTTATTTTACGAGGTCACCTACCTCTAGCCTTCTCTCATACTTTTATTTGCACCTTCTTTTTTGCTTGTCTCCATTGTCTTTATTGTACTTAATTTAGATCCTATTCCCAGCAGATTGCACAAAGCTCTGTGTGGAGTTTAGTCCTGGAAGGGAGCTTTGGTTGGAGAAGTTTGAGAAGTCATAAGGCCTAGAGTACCCGAGTCCCTTTAAGATCTTAATTTCACATACTGTTTATAGTTTTTCATTTTTGCCATCAATATGTTCCTTTTATAGGGGAATCTGTAGAGAGTCAAAAACCATGCCACTGACATTTTCCAAAAATTATGAATGATAACTTAAATTATCACCTTCTGATTCTAGGCACAACAAACTCAATCAGAAAAGAAAACTTCAACAGTTTCTCTAATCATGAAACGTTTCTTTTTCTTTTCTTCTTCTTCCCTTCTCTCCCTTCCTTCCTTCATAGAGTAGAATGAAGAGCTAGTATAATACTAAAAACTAAATAATGATGGTATTCAATTACAAAAATTGTATGAATATCCTGAACATAGAAGCCCTGTACACAAAACTATTCTTTAAAATTCTATTAGGCGGGGCTTCGCTGGTGGCGCAGTGGTTGAGAATCTGCCTGCTAATGCAGGGGACACGGGTTTGAGCCCTGGTCTGGGAGGATCCCACATGCCGCGGAGCAACTGGGCCCGTGAGCCACAACTACTGAGCCTGAGCTCTAGAGCCTGTGCTCCGCAACAAGAGAGGCCGCGATAGTGAGAGGCCTGCGCACCGTGATGAAGGGTGGCCCCTGCTTGCCACAACTAGAGAAAGCCCTCGCACAGAAACAAAGACCCAACACAGCAAAAATAAATAAATTAATTAATAAACTCCTACCCCCAACATCTTGAAAAAAAGAAAGTGTTGTGAATATCATAAACAAATTTATTAAAAAAATAAAATTCTATCAGGCATTTTCAAATTGATAGAATTTTAAAGAATGGTTTTGTATATATAGGGCATCTACATGCAGGATATTCACATAATTTTTGTAACTGAAGGTCATCATTAAGTTTTCAGTACTGTACTAGTAAACTTTGGTTTACTAGTTTGGTTTACAGTAATTTATCCTGTAGCTATTCTCTCCACTCTGTCAATATTACTTCAGGAAGGCAAAGTAAACAACATTAATTATTCTCCTTAAGACTGAATTCAGGGCTTCCCTGGTGGCGCAGTGGTTAAGGATCTGCCTGCCAATGCAGGGGACACAGGTTCGAGCCCTGGTCCGGGAAGATCCCACATGCTGCGGAGCAACTGAGGCCACGCGCCTAGAGCCCGTGCTCCGCAACAAGACAAGCCACCACAATGAGAAGCCCGTGCACTGCAACAAAGAGTAGCCCCAGCTTGCCACAACTAAAGCAAGCTCACGCACAACAAGGAAGACCCAATGCAGCCAAAAGTAAATAAATAAATTAAAAAAAAAAAAGACTGAATTCAGAAAACCTATTTTGGAATGCAGGCCATAACATCCATTTCTAGATACCAAATGCAGTATAGGAAAGTGCACCAGATTATCCCTTAACTGCTACATTTCCTATTGAACCAATTTCACAAAAAATGAATAAATCAACTCATAAATTGCAATATCAAAAATGTTTCCATTATATCACCAACCCAATAAATTGGAGTCTTTGGGAAATATTAATTGATAAGGTAAAGATCCTTCCCTGAATATTAAAAGTTTTAATCCCTCCCCCCACCAAAGCTTCTTAGCATCACACCATGACTAGGCCATCTATGTTCCATGGGCTAAGAAAAGCTTTTTTCCTTCTCCTGAGAACTTGACTGTTGGTTAAGTTCTGCTCCTCTTATAAACCAAAAACTGGATGTCAACTCAATCACTAGGCCACAGAGCTCATGTTATCAATAACATCTTACTGACGAACTAAATCTGGATTGAGAAAAAAAAAAAAAGGCACTGAGAACAGTGTTGTCACATTGTGATGATATACGTGTCAGCTATTTTACCCACTACAACGTAAGCTTCACAAAAGCAAGGATTTTAGTCTGCCTTGTTTACTAAATTCCCATGCCTAAAATCATGTCTGGCACATAGTAGGTGCACAATAAGTATCTGTCGAATGAATAAGAATTATTTTGCTGTTAGAATAAGAGAAACAGAAGAGACACTATCTAAGAGAAAGAAAAAAACCAGAGAACTAAATGTCTTGCTCCTCCCCTCCTTTGCTTTTCCAAGAGATGTCCTGCCCTACAGACTTTCTTTTAATTGTACTGAGAGTCAGAACATCAGCATTCACTGAGAAATATTTTCAGAAACAGCTGTATGAAAGCCTTTGTTGTCCAGTTGGCCCTCTGCATCCTCAGATAGAAAATATTCAGAAAAAAAAATCCAGAAAGTCCCAAAAAGCGAAATTTGAATTTGCCATACACAGGCAACTATTCACATAGTATTTACATTGTATTAGGTATTATAAGTAATCTATGGATGATTTAAATGAAGTACACGGGAGGATGTGCATAGGTGGTATGCAAATACTATTCTATTTTATATAAGGGACTTGAGCCTTCTTGGATTTTGGTATCGGCAGAGGTTCTGGGAGCAATCCCCAGAGAGACCAAGGGATGACCATATTTGTTTTCAAGGTTAGGAGAAGACTGCCTGTTTATAACCTTGATACTCAAACTGTGGTCCTCTGACCAGCAGCATCAACTTGGCCTCTGTAAAAATGGTGAATCAGATAAATCACTAGGTAAACATCATGCATATTAAAATTTGAGAAGTACAGTTCTAGATCACTCTAGTTAAGGGCATAGGCTTTACAAGAATCAGAGTTCAAATCTAGACTCTGACACATTATTATCTATATGACTTGGGCAAGCTTATAACCTTCCAAATTCCTTCATCTGTAAAACTGAAATAATAATAGTAGTACCTCAAAGAGCTGCTAATCCTTTTATTAAGAGGATTAAATAAAAATGCACATGAAGCATTTGGTAGGCTGCAAAAAAGCAGGACAGGCCCAATAAATGTTAGTTGCTGTTATTGTTGAAATTCCCCCCAACATAAGGCCCCCAACAGTGAAATTTTAGAATTAAATACAAGAAAGAGCTTTACTTTATTGAGGAAATAGTTTGTTTTTCTTTCTAATTTAAACTATACAATGACACCCCCCCCTTCAAAATCAGTGTAAAATTTAAGTTCACTTAATAGGAATAATTGCCTCTTAAATTTCTATTGCCTTGACCTCTTTGGTCTTGATTTAAATACATTGGAGAAGAAGCAAACACAGGAATGAATGACCAAATGAATATTAAGTCTAAACTCAGAACTAATCCTTAGGGATGCTACTAAAAAAATCTGGAAAATTCAATAACATTATATAGTAAACTTGAAATTTGCTAAGAAAGTAAATCTTAATGGTTCTCATCACAAGAAAAAGTTTTTTGTAACTTTGTATGGAGACAGATAATTACTAAATTTATTGTGGTGATCATTTCACAAGGCATACAATGTCAAATCATTATGTTGTACCCCTGAAATGAATAATAATGTTATATGTCAATTATACTTCAATTTAAAAACATCTTAAAATTCAATAGTGGGTTTAGAGTACTTTAAAATTAACTTTTACTGATGTAGGCTACAAACTGAATTTTAAGATATAGAAAAGAATTTTTCAAATCAGAAATATGGCTTATGAGTAAGACCACCAAAGATATCTGAAATCATATAAACACTGGTCAAAGGAGGACAGTAAACAGGATTTTTGCTAAAAGCAATGCTTAATATGTACGAACATTATAGCCTACATTAAAAGGCATAATTACTTGTTTTTATACAATGCTTGCAGCTAGGGGATGACTTTATGGTTAATTCCCTCAAAGCAGCGAATAAGGTAAAAATATATTGCTTTCAGATTCTAATCAAAACAGTAAAGGAAAACTAACAGTAGAGGAAGAAAGCATAATAAGGAGAGCAAATTCTCTCCCCTGTCATTAAAAGGTATGTTATCAACAAAAAGTATTAACTAAAATGATGTTAGACAAAATTTCAGTTGGTTTCTCTGCTTCTAGAAAAGTTAGGACTTGGTTCTGTCCTTCTGAAGAGGTTACAATTTGATCTGGTCAGTTAAGCATATTAGGAAGCTCAATCAGGAAATCAAGTTTAATAATTATAATTCTTGGAGACTTAAGGATTTGCTAAGGGCAACCCAAAACAAAACAAAGAAAACCAATCCACACCACACACACACAAGCAACTGAAGAATTGGCAAAGAACTTGAATAGATATTTTTCCAGAGAAGATATACAAATGACTAAGTACATGAAAAGGTGTTCAACATCATTATAGTCATTATGAAACGGAAATCAAAACCACAGATAGGGCTTCCCTGGTGATGCAGTGGTTGAGAGTCCGCCTGCCGATGCAGGGGATACGGGTTTGTGCCCCGGTCCAGGAAGATCCCACATGCCGCGGAGCGGCTGGGCCCGTGAGCTATGGCCGCTGACCCTGCATGTCCGGAGCCTGTGCTCCGCAACGAGAGAGGCCACAGCAGTGAGAGGCCCATGTACTGCAAAAAAACCACCACAGATACCACCTCACATCCATTAGAATGGCTATTATTTTAAAACAAAGAAAAGAAAAGGAAGTGACAAGTGATGTGTACCTTGTGAAAAAACTGGAACCCTTATGCATTATTGGTAGGAATGTAAAATGGTGCAGTGGCTGTAGAAAATGGTATGGCAGAGGCTCAAAAAATTAAAAACAGAACTATCATCAGATCCAGTAATTCTACTTCAGGTATATACCCAAAAGAAGTGAAAGCAGGTATCTATACACCCACTTTCATAGCAGCACTATTCTCAATAGAAAAACGGTAGAAGAAACCCAAGCATCCAGTGACAGATGAATACATAAAATGTGGTAGATACACACAATGGAATATTAGCCTTAAAAAGGAAAAATTCTGATACTTGGACAATATGGATGAACACTGAAGACATTAAGCTCAATGAAAATGAGACGGTCACAAATGGACAAATACTACCATGATTTCTCTGAAGTAAGGTTCCTAGAGTTAATCAAATTCATAGAGAAAGAAAGTAGAATGATGGATGCCTGGGGCTGAGGGGAGGAGGAAAGGGGAATTAGTGTTTAATGAGTACACAGTTTCAGTTGGGGAAGGTAAGTCTGGAGATGAATGGTGGTGACAATTGCACAACACAAATGAACTTAATGCCATAGAACTGTACACTTAAAAATGGTTAAAATGATAAAATTTTGTTATGTATATTTTACCACAATAATTTTTAAAAAGTTCACTAATATTTTGTACTCTTAAATTAGTAACAGATATTATGTTTTGATGATATGAACATTTTTTATTTAAATTTTTTAAATGTTCAATATAAAAGACCAAAGTCCTCAATGGTTTTTTGCCGCTGTTTCTTTTTTTTTTTTTCATTAAATAAAAGGAAAATGTACCTCCTTTTACAGGAAGGGTTAAAAATTTTCAAATTGAGGGAATTTCAATTTATATAGCTGGGAAGAGGAGTAGAAAAGAGAAGAAATTACAAAACAAAGCAAAACAAAACACACAAAAAAAACCTTGTTTAGGTGTTTCTTCCTCCTTTTTAGTCTCCTCATCCTCTAAGCTGGGACTTTCCCGGGAAGAGTTGTCCTGTTGGCTAGAGTTTTTCAATAGTACAGGATCAATTTGTGCTTTCAGGAGCGCAAGAGTCTCAGCCAACTCGTTTCGATTTCTAAAAAAGTGGAAAAAAAAAAAAAGACAGCATAAAAATCTTTCTTGTTTTCTAAGACCTGTGTTGCCAGGGGTTGGGGGGGAGGGTCAGAGAATTGGGAGCCTGGGGTTAGCAGATGCAAACTAGTATATATAAGATGGATAAACAACAAGGTCCTATTGTATAGCACACGGGACTATATTTAATATCCTGTGATAAACCATAATGGAAAAGAATATGAAAAAGAATATGTATAACGGAGTCACCTTGCTGTACAGCAGAAATTAACACAACACTGCAAATCAACTATACTTCAATAAAATTTAAAAAATCTTTCTTCTGTTCTAAAGAGATTTCAGAATATATCTATTAGAAATTAAAATTGAAAAAAGAAAAACATATTAAGAACATCAAAAAACACTAGTACAGGACTTCCCTGGTGGCACAGTGGTTCAGAGTCCACCTGCCGATGCAGGGGACACGGGTTTGTGCCCCGGTCCGGGAAGATCCCACATGCCGCGGAGCGGCTGGGCCCGTGAGCCATGGCCTCTGAGCCTGCGCTCCGCAACGGGAGAGGCCACAACAGTGAGAGGGCCGCATACCACACACACACACAAAAAAAACACACAAAAAAACACACTAGTACAGCTAACCCTAATTAACCTTAAATTTTAAAATTAAGTATTAGGAATGAATACATATTAAAATAAACTCTTCCCCAAAGAGGGGAATAGTCTTAAGACTATTCTATTGATTTGAATGGCAATGCAAATCTCTTTGGTTAAAAAGAACAATAGGAACAAAAATTAAACAAAAAGCTAAGTTGGATAATTTTTTTTAAATACTATGCAATGTCTAGGGAGTACAAAATCAATGGAAAACTTCCTTGAAGAAGAATTTTTTTTAAACTAAATGATTCAAGTTTTTGATTCATATGGGAGTAAGAACTCTTTTCCACCTACAGAGAGAATAATATTTGAAACTGCTAAGGAAGTCTACTAACACAGTTCAAAAACCCAAAATTTTAAGTTATGGATGCTGCTTTGTCAATTAGAGTTTACAACTACAGGAAGGGAATTCATTTTGAATAAAAATTACAAGAAAATCCCAAATAAATAAGATACCAATCTACCAATTATCTGTTTTTTCTACCAAATCCGCAGGTGTAGTATGGTCAATTTTAATGCCACTTACAAACAAGAAAACTAATTTAAATATTTTCCTGCTCAGATAAACAGGGTGTAACAGTGAAAACAAAAAGGAAACCCTGGACTAAGAGTTGAGAAACTTAGTTCTAGATCTGCTACTAAGTTAATTAAACAGCACCATGATCTTCCCATCTGTGTCATCAAAGCACCGTGCATGCACCTCTAATTCTATGTAGTTAGTATTAAGATGAAACTACTTGTTTTCTTATCTGTCATGCCACATATGTCCTCTATCCTGTTTCCACCTCTGTGCTAGCTGCCTTATGAAGTAGGCTCTAAAAAAATGTTTAATGAATGAATAGAATCCCTGTTCCTAAACTAAATGGCGATGTACCCCTGGACAGGTCATCTATCTTCACTAGCCCTGAGTTTCCTTACCTATAAAAGACTAGATTCTCTCAAGTATTATTAAATTGGCTTCCAAAGAAAGTAATAAAATTGCCAGTGATTGACATCTTTCAGAAATTAAAATGACAACCATTTTGTCATTGTGTATGACAATGAACACAGGTTTATACATATTAAAAATATTGTGCATGGAAATGAATACGTTTATATATAACTATCACATTAGCATATACAATAAAATGAATAGTTTTAGGATTTTAATTACCTAATAGTAGAAGGTCAGATTAGATGCACTTTCAAGATCATGTCTGGTACTACATCCACTTTACAAAAAAGGAAAATTAAAACCTAGATATGTTAAATAAATTAATTTTTGGCTAAGTTTCTATCTCTGAATTTCAGTAGACCAACCTGATTCTAACCTAAGCTTCTATCCACTTAATGTTATTACTATGATATTTCACTGAAAATTCTATTTGTTATTTTTTGAGGTCATGCTGGGAACTGCATGACCTCAACCCATTTGTTATTTTTTGAGGTCATGCTGGGAACTGAAAAAAATATTGAAGTATTTCACTATACCTATTTTTAAAAGCTGCTGAACATTACAAGAGTGCCAATATTGCTAGAAAATCCATGTCAATTACTTCCACTACTCTAAGCAACAAAAAAATTTAGCAGAAAAATTAATTAAGAACTCCCCTAAAGGCTTTTAACCTGACTACAGTATTAAAATGCAAACCTAAAATAGCCATTATATGAAAACAGAAAACTACCCATCTGGATTTCTCCTGTTTCAATCTTACAATTAGATTTAGTATGCTAAGTAATTTTTAAAAAACCCTAAATTAGAACTAGAGGGTATTTTAATAAATATACATATATTAAAATTATATCCAAATTTCTTACAGGACCTTTTATTTTTAGTACGATTTTTAAAGGTTACTTTCCATTTACAGTTATTACAAAATATTGGCTATACTCCCCATTGTTGTACAATACATTCTTGAGTCTATCTTACACCCAACAGTCTGTACCTCCCCCTCCCACTGGTAAACACTAGTTTGTTCTCTATATCTGTGAGTCTGCCTATATTTTGTTTTATTCACTAGTTTGTTGTATTTTTTAGATTCCACATGTTAGTGATATCATAAAGTATTTGCATTTCTCTGTCTGACTTATTTCACTTAGCATAATGCCCTCCAAGTTCATCCATGCAAATGGCAAAATTTCTTTCAAGACTGAGTAGTATTCCATTGTGCGTATATGTGTATGTGTGTTTGTGTATATAAATATATGTAAACCACAACAGATTCATGTATGTTAATTTTGTTTCCTGCAACTTTTCCAAATTCACTGCTGAACTCCAGTAGTTTTCTGGTAGCGTCTTTAGGATTTTCTATGTACAGCACCATGTCATCTGCAAACAGTGGCAGTTTAAGGCAGTTTCCTCCTTTCCAATTTGTATTTTTTAATTTCTTTTTCTTCTCTGATGGCCGTGGCTAAAACTTCCAAAACTATGTTGAATAATAGTGGTGAGAGTGGGCAACCTTGTCTTTTTTCTGATCTTAGAGGAAATGGTTTCAGTTTTTCACCATTGAGGACAATGTTGGCTTTGGGTTTGTCATATATGGCCTTTATGATGTTGAGGTACGTTCCTTCTATGCCCACTTTCTGGAGTGTTTTTATCATAAGTGGACGTTGAATTTTATCAAAAGCTTTCTGCATCTATTGAGATGATTATATGGTTTTCATTCTTCAATTTGTTAATGTGGTATATCACGCTGATTTGCAGATATTGAGAAATCCTTGCATCCCTGAGATCAATCCCATTTGATCACAGTGTATGATCCTTTCAACGTTCTGAGATTTTTTTTTTGGCTGCGCCACATTGCATATGAAATCTTATTAGTTCCCTGACCAGAGATCGAACCTGCACCCCCAGCAGTGTAAGTGTGGAGTCTTAACCACTGGGCCAGAGAAGTCCCCTTTTAATGTATTACTGGATTCGGTTTGCTAGTATTTGGTTGAGGATTTTTGCATCTTTGTTCATCAGTGATATTGGCCTGTAATTTTCTTTTTTTATGATATCTTTGTCTGGTTTTCATATCAGGGTGATGTTGGCCTCATAGAATGAGTGTGGAAGTGTTCCTTCCTCTGCAATGTTTTGGAATAGTTTCAGAAGGATAGGTGTTAACACTTCTCTAAAGGGTTGGTAAAATTCATAACTGACCCACTTTGCTGTACAGCAGAAATTAACACAACACTGTAAATCAACTATACTCCAATAAAAAAAATTAATTAAAACCAAAAAAAAAAAAAAAAGGGGGGGGGGTTTGTAGAATTCTCCTGTGAAGCCATCTGGTCCTCTACAGGACCTTTTATTTTTTTAAATAAATTTGTGGGGTTAAAAAAAAAATATTTATTTATTTGGTTGTGTCGGGTCTTAGTTGTGGCAGTCAGGCTCCTTAGTTGTGGCATGTGCACTCTTAGTTGCGGCATGCATGTGGGATCTAATTCCCAGACCAGGGATTGAACCCAGGCCCCCTGCATTGGGAGCATGGAGTCTTAACCACTGTGCCACCAGGGAGGTCCCTACAGGACCTTTTAAAATAGACTGTGGATTCTAACAACAGTTCAGTTGCTTTGCCCTCCCTCTCTCCATTGTTTTCTTTTCTTTAAAACATTTCTTCACTGAAGCATATTAAATCAGATATATTCCTCCAAAATGCCATGTTCTCTTATGATCTCAGGTGTTTACATTTCTGTTCTCTTCAGTCCAAAGTGCATTTCAGACTAACTCCAATCATTATTTCAAAGACAAACACAGAATGGATAAACGTGGTATATCCATATAAGGGGGAATATTATTTAGCCATAAAAAGGAATGGAGTACCGATTCTTACTACATAGATGAACCTTGAAAATATTATGCTATCTGAAAGAAGCCAGACACGAAGGCCACATATTGTATGATTTTATGTATATACAGTGTCTAGAAAGGCAACTTAGGGAAACATAAAGTAGACTGGCAGCTGCCATGGGCTGGGGAAAGGGAAAATGGTGAGTAAATGCTAATGCACAGGGTATGGGGTTTCTTTGTGGGGTGAGGAAAATGCCCTGGAGTTAGATAGTGGTGATAGCTTCACAACTTTGAGAATATACTAAAAATCACTAAATTGTATTTTTTAAAAGTGATGGTGACTTGGACAAGAATGTAGTTATGAAAGGAATGAGGAACATTTAAACACTGGATCCATTTTGCATAGAGAGCTGACTGGATTTGCTGCAAGAATGGATGGGAAGTGAGAGAAAAAGAAAAGTTAATGATGTGCCTCCCAAGTTTTGGATCCAAGTAAACATGGATGTTCTTAACTGTGATGGGAGAAACATATTGAAGTGGAAAGGCTGGAAGCTCAAGTTATGGGCAGACTGACTGATGTTGACTTAATGGATTCTTAACTATCTGTACCTAAAGTTAATCTAGACTTGAGTGAAGTAGAACATATCATCCTAATTGTATAATATATATATAATATATATATGATTGGAATACATAATTATATATTCCTATCATATAATGTGGAATATGATTTTTCTTAGTCTAAGGGATGTTCAGAGTTAGAGTTAGTGGTAGGGATAAACCGTTCAGAAGCAATTGACCTGATAGCCCAATTCAATTAAAAAAAAAAAAAAAAAAAAAAAAGGGCTTCCCTGGTGGCGCAGTGGTTGAGAGTCCGCCTGCCGATGCAGGGGATGCGGGTTCGTGCCCCGGTCTGGGAGGATCCCACATGCCGCGGAGCGGCTGGGCCCGTGAGCCATGGCCGCTGAGGCTGTGCTTCCGGAGCCTGTGCTCCACAACAGGAGAGGCCACAACAGTGAGAGGCCGTGTACCGCAAAAAAAAAAGACAAAACAAAAACACAGCCAAGCATAGGTATCATCTGCCAAGTGTGGGTTAGGTATCTGGTTCCTCCATAGCACACTGGAGTGATCTCCATCACAGATCACATTTATGACACTATATTACCATTTACTATTTCCCTGTATCTTTCTACCACAATATGGAGAGCTTAGGAATGGCATCATGTCTTTGTACCTCCAGAGCACAGGACAGTTAGTTATACAGCAAGTCTTTAGCAAACACCTGTAATATATGATTCCAAGGTTTACCAATAATTTTCCATCTTTTTCATGCAAGTCCAAATTACTGAGTAGACAAAAAGGAGGATAACTGAGTATGACAGTATTCCTTAAGGGGGCCAAGAAACTGAAGGAAGGTATTAATGAGTGATATCAAAGAAGTTAACATTAGTGAGTGATCACTATGCTCCAGGAATTACTCCAGAAGCATTACATGAATTAATTCATATAATTCCAATATAATCTGATTAAATAGGTACTATTATTACCCCCATTTTATAAGACTAGGAAAGTGAGAACATGCAGAAAGGTACAGTAATTTGCTTATGGTCACAGTTAGTACATATTAAAGGCAGAACTGAATTATAGACAGTCTGACTTCAGAGACCATCTTTTCAATCACTGTGCTATATTAGCAGCATGTCTTGACAGATTTTCTAATTATGGGTTCATGAAAACTCGGTATACTATTTAGAAATCAGCTCTTTGAAAATGATTGTCAAACCACTATCAATACTTAAAATATTTTTATTGAGGTATAATTGACATCCATTGAAATGAACAGACCTTAGGTGTTCAGTTAATCAGTTTTGACACATGCATACATCTGTGTAATCCACACATCTATCAAGATAAGGAATATTACACATCAACCCAGAAAACTCCCCCCTGCCCTGTCCTCCTACTCAATCCCTCTCCTCCACCAAAAGCAAAAATGAATTACAGTTTTGAACACTGTAACCATAGATCAGTTTAGTTAATTCCAGAACTTAAAGGGAATAAAACAGTATGTACTTTTTGGCTTCTCACACATGATAATGCCTTTGAGACAAATCCACAGAGTTGCATGCATTATAGGTCATTTCTTTTTATTGCCTAGTAATAATCCATATATGGGGACCATTATGAACAAAGATGCTATGAACATTATTATACAAGGTTTTTTGTAAACATTTGGTTTCATTTCTCTAAGATAAATACCTAAGAGTGAAATCACTGGGTTATAGGGTAACAGTTTGTTTAACATTCGAACAAATGGCCGAAGTGTAAGTGGTTATACCATTTTACATTCCCACCAGCAAGGTGTTTAAGAGCTCCAGTTGGTCCACATACTTGCTAACATTTGGTACTGTAAGTCATTTTCATTTTAGTCATTCCAGTGGACGTAAAGTAGTATCTCATTATGGTTTAAATTGGGAATTCTCTGATGAATAATGGTATCAAACCAAATGGTATCATTTTTTCATGCGAATATGGGCCATATGTATATATCTTTACAAAGAAACTGTTCAACAGTCTGCATAAAACTTTATCTTTCTTAGCAGACCTAGTATAAAAGCACTTTCAGCAGTCGCTTTCTGATTTTGAAGAATCGCCTAATGAAGTCTGGTCTAAGATGTGCTAAAATTCTCTGATCATTAATAACCAATAACTACCACTTCATGGTATTCATATATTTTGCTCATCTTTTACATTCCTAAAGAAAATTGCTTGATGTATCCCCTAGCATAATATCACTTATAGCATGTTATTTCGTCAGACATAGAAAATATTTTTCTGTACTTTATCCTCTTTCATTGAGGACTAAAGTAGTGATGAAATAACTATAACAAATACTATTTTTTTCACAGCAATTATGTTTTGAACATTAGTTGAAATGAGTGGGACACTGGCTAGAGCTCAAACATTTTTGTTTGTTTTTTACATTTTTGTTTTTGAAACATAATACTTGGTTACGCCATACATAACTGCCGGTTTGATAGGTTAAAATGTTCAAATGTTGGCAATTTCATTGCCAATGTTGGCAATGTTGGTTAAATGAAACTTAATGATTTTTACTATTTTGTAAGTAACTTACTAAATCTAAGTGTTCAAACTTAAAATACAATTATATTTCAGTTAACCACTTCCTATCTCTCCATCTCATATACATTTATATTATAAATTTTACACACACAGGAATGGAAATTGCAGAAGTTTTAAAACTATGATGTTATAGCATTAAATTTAAAAAAAACTTAAGAACTTAATTTTTTTTCCTTTTTTTTTTGCAGTACGCGGGCCTCTCACTGTTGTGGCCTCTCCCGTTGCGGAGCACAGGCTCCGGACATGCAGTCTCAGCAGCCATTGGCTCACGGGCCCAACCTCTCCGAGGCATGTGGGATCTTCCCGGACCGGGGCACGAACCCGTGTCCCCTGCATCAGCAGGCGGACTCTCAACCACTGTGCCACCAGGGAAGCCCAAGAACTTAATTTTTTAAGAGCAGTTTTAGGGTCTAAGCAAAATTGAGAAGGTACAGAGATTTCACATGTATTCCATGGCCATGCACAGCTTCCTCCATTCTTAAGATTATGTTTGTTACAACTGATGAATCTATCCTGACACACAACTACCACCCAGAGTCCATAGTTCACGTTACGGTTACCCTTAGTGTGGTACATTCTACGGGTCTGGACATATATATACCAACACTCATCCATCATTACAATAGTATCAGACAGAGTAGTTTTACTGCTCTGAAAATTCTCTGTGCTTCACCGATTCATCCCTCATTCCTCTCTAAACCCTGACAACCACTGTTCTTTTTACTTTCTCCATAGTTTTATGTCTTCCAGAACGTCATATAGTTGAAATCATACAGTTAATTTCAGACTGCCTTCTTTCTTTTATTAATATGATTTAACCTCCGCGTCTGTTCATGGCTTGAAAGCTCATTTGTTTTGTTTTAGACAATATACCATCGTCTGGATGCACCTCAGTTTATCCATTTACCTACTGAAGGATATTCTTAGCTGCTCTCAAGTTTTGCCAAGTTAGGAGTAAAGCTGCTACAAACATTCATGTGCAGGTTTTTGTATAGACGTAAGTCTTCAACTTCTTTGGGCAAATACCGAGGAAGATGATTGCTGGATCATATGGTAATGTTTAATTTTGTAAGAAGCCAGCAAACTGTCTTCCAAAGTGGCTGTGCCATTTTGCATTCCCATCAGCGATGAATCAAAGTTCCTATTGCTCCATATTCTCACCAGCATTTGGTGTTATCAGTGTTCTTGATTCTGGCCACTGTAATAGGTGTCTAGTAATACCTCACTGTTGTCTTAATTTACATTTCCCTGATGAAATAGGACATGGTGCATCTTTTCCTGTGATGATCTGCCATCTGTCTGATAAGGTCTTTGGCCCATTATAAATCAGGTTGTTTGTTTTCTTACTGTTGGACTTGAAGAGTTTTTTGTATATTTTGAATAACAGTCCTCTATCAGATATGTCTTTTGTAAATATTTTCTGCCATTCTGTGGCTTATATTTGCATTATGCTGACACTGTCTTTCACAGAGCAGAAATTTTTTAATTTTAATGAAGTTCAGAATATCAATTCTTTCTTTCATGGATTGCACCTTTGGTATTGCATCAAAAAAGTTATCATCAAACCTGAGGTAATCTAGAATTTCTTCTATGTTACCTTCTTGGAGTTTCATAGTTTTGCATTTTACATGTTGGTCTGTGATTCATTTTGAGTTAATTTTTGTAAACGTTGTAAAGCTCTGTGTCTAGATTCAATTTTTTGCAAGTGAATGTCCAGTTGTGCCAGCACCATTTGTAAAGACTATCTTTTCTCCACTGTATTGCCTTTGCTCCTTTGTCAAATGTAAGTTAACTATATTTATGCGTGTCTATTTCAGTGCTCTTTATTCTGTCCCACTGATCTACTTGTCTATTCTCTTGCCAATACCACACTCTTCATTATGATAGTTTTATAGTAAGTCATGGACTCAGGTACTGTCAGTACTTCAACTTTGTTCTTCTACAACACTGTGTATTCTAGGTCTTTTGTCTATAAGTTTTAGAGTCAGTTTGTTGATATCCACAAATAAATTGCTGGGATTTTGATTGGGATTGCGGTGAAATCTACAGATTAAGTTGGGAAGAAGTAACATCTTGACAATATTGTGTTCTTGTCCCTGAACATGGAATAGCTCTCCATTTATTGATTCTTCTTTGATTTCTTTGATTAGAATTTTGTTTTCCTCGTATACACTTTTTCATATTTCGTTAGATTTATACCTAGGTATTTCAGTTTTAGGGGAGCTAATGTAAAGGTACTATGTTTTTAAATTCAGATTCTACACATTCACTGATGGTATATAGGAAAGGGATTGACATTTGTGTATTAACATTTTATCCTGCAACACTGCTATAATCACGAATTAGTTCCAGGAGATTTTTTGGTTGATTCTTTCAGATTTTCTACATAGAAAATGACGTCATTGGCAAGAAAAGACAGTTTTATTTCTCCCTTCTCAATCTGTGTATCTCTTATTTCCTTTTCTTAACTTACTGCATTAATTAGAACTTCCAGTATGATGTTGCAAAGGAATGAAGCGAGCAGATACCCTTGCCTTGTTCCTGATCTTAGTGGGAAAAACTTCAAGTTTCTCCTCATTAAATAGATGTTACATGTAGGTTTTTGTAGCTTTTTTTAAAAATAATTTTAAATTAAATATTCAGCTAACAAATCTATTAGATGCCCCTTAACTTTTGTTGAAAGCCAAGTACTGGAAATCCTCCAATTCTGATTAGGATTTATTCTCTGCCTCCATAGCAAATCAGGTTGTTTGTTTTTTGGGTTTTTTTTGGCCGCGTCACATGGCTCGCGGGATCTTAGTTCCCCATCCAGGGATGGAACCCGGGGCCCCAGCAGTGGAACTGCAGAGTCCTAACCACTGGAACGCCAGGGAATTCCCAATATATATATTTTTTAATCAAGGAAGTTTCCATCTCTTCCTACTTTACTAAGAGTTTTAATCATGAAAGGGTGTTGAATCTTATCAAATGATTTTTATGTATGTATTGACATGATCATGTAATATTTTCTTCTTTAACCTGGTGATGTGTGAAAACTGGTTTTCAAATATTGAACCAGCCTTGTATACGTGGGATAAATCCCACTTGGTCATGGTGTATTATACTTTTTATGCATTGTTGGTTTTAATTTGCTAATATTTTTTGAAAATTTTTGTCTTTATGTTCATGAGAGATACTAGTCTATAATTTTCTTTCTTTATAATATCTTTGTCTGGTTTGCATATTAAGGTACTACTGGCCTCACATAATTAGTTAGGAATTATTCTGTCTCCTTCTATCTTCTGAAAAAGACTGAAGAAAATCGGTATAATTTCTTCCATAAATGTTTGGTAGAATTCACTACTGAACCCATCTGAGCCTGGTGTTCCATTTTAGAAGGTTAATTACTGATCCAATTTCTTTAATAGAGACTTGTGCATTTTACCTATTCTTCTGTTGTGAGATTTAGCACATTGTCCTTTTCAATTAATTGGTCCATTTCATCTAGGTTATCAAATCTTTGCGAATCCAGTTATTCACAGCATCAGCATTCCTTTATTACCCTTTTAATGTCCATGGGATATACAGTGATGTCCTCTTTTTCATTTCTTTTTTTTTTTGCAGTACGCGGGCCCCCCACTGCCGCGGCCTCTCCCGTTGCGGAGCACAGGCCCCGGACGCACAGGCCCAGAGGCCCTGGCCCACGGGCCCAGCCGCTCCATGGCACGCGGGATCCTCCCGGACCGGGGCACGAACCCACGTCCCCTGCATCGGCAGGTGGACTCCCAACCACTGCGCCACCAGGGAAGCCCTCTCTTCACAAAGCCTTCCCCAAAATGAGAGACCTATATGGATAAAACGGTTCACTACATTTGTCCAAAATAGTACTAGTATGTCAAGTTAAAGCTAACTGAAATACCGTCGTGTCACAGGACACATTGAGAATCTATCGAAACAATGGTACTTCCCCGGAAAATACACACATTAATTACAACTAAGAGCTACTACTTAAAATATAAAGGATTCCAAAGGTGCATGAAGCTCATCTAGAGATGTCAGAGCTGTACTATTCACTACCATATTCCCCATTGCTCAACACAGAGCCAGTTACACAAGTAGGCATGTGATAGAAATCTATTAGTTTAATAAAATAAAGGAACATTAGTGTGACAATCAGGTGTTTAGAATTTGGCTTTAATTACCTGAAATCAGAGTCAAAAACCCAATGTTTCATTAATGATCCCAAATATTACTGCATATTTGGGAAAAGTTGCCTGGCAAATTTGCCCTTTTTTCTTCCTGCTGATAAATATTTCTTTTATAAAGAAACTAAGTTTCAATCTTTGGGGATAGAAGTTGTAAGAAAAGACAATAGTTTAACTGGGAGAAAAGGAACAAATTTTTATCAAGCATGTACTATGGCCCTAGTATGATTTCTCTTATAGTTCTCAGAACAACTTAACAGGGAAGTATTATCATCTTCATTTTAGGAAAGAGTATCAGAGAAATTAAGTAAGCTGCCTACAGATAAGCAAAGGAACCCAGATTCAAACAGTTATTAACTATAAAATCAATGCTCTTTCTCTCACATCATGCACCGGGGTATAAGCTACTTAAAACAGTGTAAACTAGAAGTTGTTTTAAGCGTGTATGACTGATTAATAATAACCATAATTTTTTTCTGCCATATGTTCTTCATCTACAAAGCAGAAGACAGGATGTCTTTAACAACTATGCAAGTTTGATATAGGAATTAGCAGTGGTGGTAAAACATAACGAACAGAACCCCATTTAATGTATGTTTTCATAGGGAAAGATGGAGAGTATATTTTATTTCAGGAACATTTTGTTGATCTTAATTTAGTAAATTAACTACATGGAAAACCATATTATAATATGAGGAAAGGATGCTTATAAAACAATCCCCCAACAGCTCATTTAATGTTTATCCTTAGGGCATGAAAGTTGAGCCTCCCTGACCCAAACAATTATTAGGAATTTCTACGAATTATCTCTTCGAAACATTAATAAATGACCACTGACAAAAAATTGCTAAATATGAGCAGAAACAAAGACGAGTTACAGTTAAAGGAGTTTTTCATAAGCCAGTGGATATATATCTATTACTTATCCCTACTGTAGTTATAAATCCCGATATTTTCAAACTTAATATAAATTGTGAGAATTAAAAGAATAAATTCTAAATAATTCATTACCAAAAACAGAAAATTGGACACACAAAGATTCTGAATAACAGTCCCAGTCACTTATCAATTTAAAAGAAAGTTTTATTTTAAGGTTTTACATTAAATGTTTCCATTCAAATATATTTGTCAGTACAAATATAAGAAATCAAGGTTTTTCGAAAAAGATTAGGGGAAAGGGTCCAAGATGTTGGACCACCAGAGACCTCCTGGTCCCATGTAATATTAATCAGTGAGAGCTCTCCCAGAGATCTCCATCTCAACACTAAGACTGAGCTCCACCCAACGGCCAGCAGGCTCCAGTGCTGGATGCCCCATGCCGAACAACTAACAAGACAGAAATACAACCCCACACATTAACAGAGAGGCTGCCTAAAGTCATGCTAAGTTCACAGACACCCCAAAATACACCAGCAGATAAGCTCTTCCCACCAGAGGAACAAGATCCAGCCTCATCTACCAGAACACAGGCACCAGTCCCTGTGCAAGAAAGCCTACACAAGCCACTGAACCAATCTAACCCACTGGGGGCAGACACCAGAAATAAGAGGAACTATGAACCTGCAGCCTGTGATAAGCAGACCCCAAACACAGTAAGTTTAAAAAAAATGAGAGGGCAGAGAAAACATATGCAGCAGATGAAGGAGCAAGGTAAAAACCCACCAGACCAAAGAAATGAAGAGAAAATAGGCAGTCGACCTGAAAAAGGATTCAGAGTAATGAGAGTAAAGATGATCCAAAACCTCAGGAAGAGAATGGAGAAAATGCAAGAAACATTTAACAAGGATCTAGAAGAACTAAAGAGAAAACAAACAGTGATAAACAATACAATAAATGAAATTACAAATACTCTAAAGAAATCAACAGCAGAATAAATGAAGCAGAAGAACAGATAAATGACCTGGAAGACAGAATAGTGGAAATAACTACCGCAGAGCAGAATAAAGAAAAAAGAATGAAAAGAATTGAGGACAGTCTCAGAGACTTCTGGGACAATATTAAATGTACTTACATTCAAATGATAGGGGTCCCAGAAGAAGAAGAGAAAAAGAAAGGGTAAGAGAAAATATTTGAAGAGATTATAGTCAAAAACTAGTCAATCAAGTCCAGGAAGGTCCAGGAAGTGCAGAGTCCCATTCAGGATAAACCCTAGGATAAACATGCCAAGAAACACATTAATCAAACTATCAAAAATTAAAAAAAAGAAAAAAATATTTAAAGTAGCAAGGGAAAAGCAACAAAAACCTACAAGGGAATTCCCATAAGGTTAACAGCTGATCTTTCAGCAGAAACTCTGCAAGCCAGAAGGGAGTGGCAGGATATATTTAAAGTGATGAAAGGGAAAAACCTACAACCAAGATTAGTCTACACAGCAAGGATCTCATTCCGATTCAACAGAGAAATTAAAACCTTTAAAGACAAGCAAAACTTAAGAGAATTCAGCACCACCAAACTTTACAACAAATGCTAAAGG
Source organism: Tursiops truncatus (assembly GCF_011762595.2). Classification (NCBI taxonomy): domain Eukaryota; kingdom Metazoa; phylum Chordata; class Mammalia; order Artiodactyla; family Delphinidae; genus Tursiops; species Tursiops truncatus. The sequence goes on along the minus strand of NC_047041.1, from coordinate 53,738,596 downwards.
AACTTTTCTAGACAGGAAACACAGAGAAGGAAAAGACCTACAAAAACAAACCCAAAACAATTAAAATGGTAATAGAAACATACATATTGATAACTACCTTAAATGTAAATGGATTAAATGCTCCAACCAAAAGACATACAATGGCTGGATGGATACAAAAACAAGACCCGTATATATGCTATCTACAAGAGACCCATTTCAGACCTAGGGACACATACAGACTGAAAGTGAGGGGATAGATAAAGATATTCCATGCAAACGGAAATCAAAAGAAAGGTGGAGTAGCTATTCTCATATCAGACAAAATAGACTTTAAAATAAAGACTATTAGAAGAGACAAAGAAGGACACTACATAATGATCAAGGGATCAATCCAAGAAGATAAAACAACTGTAAATATTTATGCACCCAACACAGGAGCACCTCAATACATAAGGCAAATGCTAACTGCCATAAAAGGGGAAATCGACAGTAACACAATCATAGTAGGGGACTTTAACACCCTACTTTCACCAATGGACAGATCATCCAAAATGAAAATAAATAAGGAAACACAAGCTTTAATATCAGTTAAGTCCATCTTTATCAGTTAAAGACGGACTTAACTGATATTTATAGGACATTCCATCCAAATACAACAGAATACACTACCTTCTCAAGTGCACACAGATCATTCTCCAAGATCATAGCTTGGGTCACAAATTAAGCCACAGTAAATTTAAGAAAATTGAAATCATATCAAGCATCTTTTTCAACAAATATGCTGTGAGACTAGATATCAAATACAGAAAAAAAAACTGTAAAAAATACAAACACATGGAGGCTAAAGAATACACTAAGAAATAACCAAGAGATCACAGAAGAAATACAAGAGGAAATCAAAAACTACATAGAAATAAATGACAATGAAAATACGACAACCCAAAACCTATGGGATGCGGCAAAAGCAGTTCTAAGAGGGAAGTTTATAGCAATACAATGCTACCTCAAGAAACAAGAAACATCTCAAATAAACAACCTAAATTTACACCTAAAGCAATTAGAGAAAGAAGAACAAAAAACTCCCAAAGTTAGCAGAAGAAATCATAAAGATCAGATCAGAAATAAATAAAAAAGAAATGAAGTAAACAATAGCAAAGATCAATAAAACTAAAAGCTACTTCTTTGAGAAGATAAACAAAATTGATAAACCATTAGCCAGACTCATCAAGACAAAAAGGGAGAAGACTCAAATCAACAGAATTAGAAATGAAAATGGAGAAATAACAACTGACACTGCAGAAATACAAAGCATCATGAGAGACTACTGCAAGCAACACAATGCCAATAAAATGGACAACCTCAAAAAAATGGACAAAGGCTTAGAAAAGTACAACCTACCAAGAATGAACCAGGAAGAAATAGACAATATGAACAGACCAATCACAAGCACTGAAGTTGAAACTGTGACTAAAAATCTTCCAACAAACAAAAGCCCAGAACCAGATGGCTTCACAGGCGAATTCTATCAAACATTTAGAGAAGAGCTAATACCTATCCTTCTCAAATACTTCCAAAATACAGCAGAGAGAGGAACACTCCCAAACTCATTCTACAAGGCCACCATCACCCTGATACCAAAACCAGACAAAGATGTCACAAGAAAAGGAAACTACAGGCCAATATCACTGATGAACACAGACGCAGAAATCCTCAACAAAATATCAGCAAACAGAATCCAACAGCACATTAAAAGGATGGTACATGAAGATCAAGTGGGGTTTATCCCAGGAATGCAAGGATTCTTCAGTATATGCAAATCAATCAATGGGATACACCTTATTAACAAATTGAAGGAGAAAAACCATATAATAATCTCAATAGATGCAGAAAAAGCTTTTGACAAAATTCAACACCCATTTATGATAAAAACTCTCCAGAAAGTAGGCATAGAGGGAACCTACCTCAACATAATAAAGACCATATATGACAAACCCACAGCCAACATCGTACTCAATGGTGAAAAACTGAAACCATTTCCTCTAAGATCAGGAACAAGACAAGGCTGTCCACTCGCACCACTATTATTCAACATAGTTTTGGAAGTTTTAGCAACGGCAATCAGAGAAGAAAAAGAAATAAAAGGAATCCAAATCGGAAAAGAAGAAGTAAAGCTGTCACTCTTTGCAGATGACATGATATTAAACATAGAGAATCTTAAAGACTCTACCAGAAAACTACTAGAGCTAATCAATGAATTTGGTAAAGTAGCAGGGTACAAAACTAATGCACAGAAATCTCTTGCATTCCTATACACTAACAATGAAAAATCTGAAAGAGAAATTAAGGCAACGCTCCCATTTACCACTGCAACAAAAAGAATAAAATACCTAGGAATAAATCTACCCAAGAAGACAAAAGACCTGTATGCAGAAAACTTTAAGGCACTGATGAAAGAAACTGAAGACAATACAAACAGACGGAGAGATATACCATGTTCTTGGATTGGAAGAATCAACACTGTGAAAATGACTATACTACCCAAAGCAATGTACAGAATCAATGCAATCCCTATCAAATTACCAATGGCATTTTTCACAGAAGTAGAACCAAAACTCTTAAAATTTGTACAGAGACACAAAAGACCCTGAATAGCCAAAGCAATCTTGAGAAAGAAAAATGGAGCTGGAGGAATCAGACACCCTGACTTCAGACTATACTACAAAGCTACGGTAATCAAGACAGTATGGCACTGGCACAAAAACAGAAATATAGATCAATGGAACAGGATAGAAAGCCCAGAGATAAACCCACACATATATGGTCACCTTATCTTTGACAAAGCAGGCAAGAATATCCAATGGAGAAGAGACAGCCTCTTCAATAAGTGGTGCTGGGAAAACTGGACAGCTACATGTAAAAGAATGAAATTAGAACTCTTCCTAACACCATACACAAAAATAAACTCAAAATGGATTAAAGACTTAAATGTAAGGCCAGATAGTATAAAACTCTTAGATGAAAACATAGGCAGACCACTCTATAACATAAATCACAGCAAGATCCTTTTTGACCCACGTCCTAAAGTATCGGAAATAAAAACAAAAATAAACAAATGGGACCTAATGAAACTTAAAAGCTTTTGCACAGCAAAGGAAACCATAAACAAGACGAAAAGACAGTCCTCAGAATGGGAGAAAATATTTGCAAACGAAGCAAGTGATAAAGGATTAATCTCCAAAATACACAAGCAGTTCATGCAGCTCAATATCAAAATCAAACAACCTGGGCTTCCCTGGTGGCGCAGTGGTTGAGAGTCCACCTGCCGATGCAGGGGACATGGGTTCGTGCCCCGGTGAGGGAAGATCCCACATGCTGCAGAGCCGCTGGGCCCGTGAGCCATGGCTGCTGAGCCTGCGCTCCACAACGGGAGATGTCACAACAGTGAGAGCCCCGCGTACCCAAAAATAAATAAATAAATAAATAACTCAAACAACCCAATCCAAAAACGGGCAGAAGACCAAAATAGACATTTGTCCAAAGAAGATATATAGACTGCCCACAAACAAATGAAAGTATGCGCAACATCAGGAATGATTAAAGAAATAGAAATCAAAACCACAATGAGGTATCACCTCACACTGGTCAGAATGGCCATCATGAAAGAATGTACAAACAATAAATGCTGGAGAGGGTGTGGAGAAAAGAGAACCCTCCTGTGCTGTTGGTGGGAATGTAAATTGATACAGCCACTATGGAGAACTGTATGGAGAGTCCTTAAAAAACTAAAAATAGAACTACCATATGACCCAGCAATCCCCCTACTGGGCATATACCCTGAGAAAACCGTAATTCAAAAAGAGTCATGTACCACAATGTTCATTTCAGCACTATTTACAATAACAGGACATGGAAGCAACCTAAGTGTCCATCAACAGATGAATGGATAAAGAAGACGTGGCATATATATATACGCTGGAATATTACTCAGCCATAAGAAGACACGAAACTGAGTTACTTTTAGTGAGGTGGATGGACCTAGAACCTGTCATACAGAGTGAAGTAAGTCAGAAAGAGGAAAACAAATACTGTATGCTAACACATATATATGGAATCTTAAAAAAAAGGTTTCTGAAGAACCTAGGGGCAGGACAGGAATAAAGACGCAGACATAGAGAATGGACTTCAGGACATGGGGCAGGAGGGGAAGCTGGGATAAGGTGAGAGAGTAGCACTGACATATATATACTACCAAATGTAAAACAGATAGCTAGTGGGAAGCAGCTGTATAGCACAGGGAGATCAGGTCGGTGCTTTGTGACTACCTAGAAGGGTGGGATTGGGAGGATAGGAGGGAGACGCAAGAGGGAGGGGATATATGTGTACATATAGCTGATTCACTTTGTTATACAGCAGAAACTAACACAACATTGTAAAGCAATTATACTCCAACAAAGATGTAAAAGAAAAAAAATTAATTTAGAGGGACTTCCCTGGTGGCACAGTGGTTAAGAATCCACCTGCCGGGCTTTCCTGGTGGCGCAGTGGTTGCGAGTCCGCCTGTCGATGCAGGGGACGTGGGTTCGTACCCCGGTCCGGGAAGATCCCACATTCTGCAGGGCGGCTGGGCCCGTGAGCCATGGCCGCTGAGCCTGCGTGTCCGGAGCCTGTGCTCCGCAACGGGAGAGGCCACAGCAGTGAAAGCCCCGCGTACCGAAAAAAACAACAACAACAACAAAAAAAAACAGAATCCACCTGCCAATGCAGGGGACATGGGTTCGATCCCTGGTCTGGGAAGATCCCACATGCCACAGAGCAACTAAGGCTTTGCGCCACAACTACTGAGCCTGTGCTCTAGAGCCCGCGAGCCACAACTACAGAAGCCTGCACGCCCAGAGCCTGTGCTCTGCAGCAAGAGAAGCCACCGCAATGAGAAGCCCACGTACTACAACAAAGAGTAGCCCCTGCTAGCCACAACTAGAGAAAGCCTGCGTGCAGCAATTAAGACCCAACACAGCCAAAAATAAATAAGTAAAATAAATAAATAAACGAAAGAAATTAAGAATAGAAAAAAAAAAAAAAAGAAAAAAAAAGAATAGAAAAAAAAGATCAGGGCAAAAAAAGTAGAATGTTCCTCAGATTTCTTCAGACCTCAGTAAAGAAATGTATGCACAGGAAAAACTGAAAATATAGTTAAGTGTCAGATGAATTAGCCACATTAATGAGTAATAAACAAATAATGCCTAATAGAAAACTATATAGCTAAATAAAAATCAAATAATGTTTTCCTGGGAATTTCCTGGCAGTCCAATGGTTAGGACGCTGGGCTTTCATTGCCGAGGGCATGGGCTTGATCCCTGGTCCGAGAATTAAGATCCCGAAGCTGTGCACCACAGCCAAAAAATATATATATAAAGTTTTTCTTACATTTCTTTCCAACGATGAGTTTCTGTGTGCATATTACCTATGCATCATTATTTTTCAGATTCCAGCTTTCCAAAGTACAAGGTATTTGTCCTGATATGGACCACACTGCTAAATATATTTATTTGACAAATAATTGAGCACCTGCTTTGGGTATTATGGTGGGCACTAGGCTAGGTCCTGGAAATTCCCAATCCCATAAAAAGAAAAGGATCACCCAGCTTTAGAGATTATATTGCAATAGAGAAGAGATCAAAGTAAGAAACATGCAAATAAACATTAAAAAAATTCCAATAAAAGATACCTGACGATGCACTTCCATGAAGAGCCATCTTGATCATCTTGTTCTTCTATATACATTCTGACATTGTGATCTTGATCCAACTGGTACCAGTACATGAGGCCATCTTTGTCACGGCCAATTGGCTGGAGACGCATGGTATCAGCATCCTCCTCATTGATAATATTCTTGAATTTGAGATTGTCATCAAACTGACACTCACAGAGGTACTGGAAAATAGTCATGACATGGTTTAAAATACCCCATAAATGTTTCTCCATGAAAATAAATGTGATATGTTCAACCAAGGAACAGATTTGGGGATAGGAGAAAGAATACTTTTAGTTTTATCCATCTTTCACTTTCCTCTCTCCCCTTTTGTACACTTATTTTACAGTAACCAACTTTAAAACATAAATTTCTAAGTTAACATTTAATTTTTGTATTACAGAAATTTATAGGTTTAACCCAACCAATGACACAAAAGTGAAGTTATATTTTAAAGCAATGAGTCTGTTTGTACTAAAGTTTCCCAAATTTGTTCATGGTATAAAATTTTCAATCACTCCTTCTCTCTTAAAGCTTTTAGATGAACTTCATTCTTGAAATGGCTATCTACTTTTGAAAGCTTGAGACATATACAGTTTTTAAGGAAGGCAGTCTTATTGATAACTTACTCAGCGGAATTCTCTTTAAAAAAAAAAAAAGACATCACCAAATTGGAAGAACTGATTTTTAATTAAAATTTTTGTGTATGATTAGTGTATAAAGTCAGATTTCTTCCCTGAACCTATCTGCCCAGGCAAATAATACATGACGTTCCTATCATAGCCTCTTTGCCTTTGCCTGTGGTGTCTAGGCCCGTAGACTCTCTTCTATAAAGGTAGTTTTCCCCTTCATTGTGCTGACCACATTGCTAATAATTAGGGCCAACACTCTGAAGCAAGCAAGGAGAAAAAGGGGAACTCAAACTTGAAAATAAATCTATACTTTGAGAAGACCTATTTTAATTAAGTAGGTTTGGTTATGTGAGACTTTTATTAAGTACACACTGGCATGCCCCATGTCATCTGGAAAACTAATGATCAAATTACTAATTTATAAATCAGTAAAAGATTAACCACAGTTTACCATATTTGTTAACAATGACTGTGAAGGCTGCAAATAATGCATAAAATTAATGTGGGGTTTACCCATTCTACTATTGTCCCTACAAGCAGAGATCATTAAACCCAGATATACTTGTATATTGAAAAATAACCCAAAACAGTAATTTAAAGAACAGTTTTATCACCAAACAATAAACAAGAAAAAGAAAAATCTATTGTCCTTTTCCGCTAACAGTGAAAATGTCTACTTGGGGACTTCCCTGGTGGTCCAGTGGTTAAGACTCGGTGCTTCCACTGCAGGGGGTGCAGGTTCGATCCCTGGTCGGGGAACTAAGATCTCACATGCTGCAGGCGTAAGCCCCCCACCAAAAGTCTACTTTCTAGTTATTTCCCAATTCAACCAGAAGGAGTCAAAAGTGAATTTTTTAATTAAAATAACTGTAACAAATAATAAATTTATTACCTTTAAGAGTGCTAACTTGCATTCAACACTCATTTCAAGATAGCCTTTCTTCTCCATCTCCCATGCCCAGGTGCTGTTAAACTCTTGACATATCTGTCAGAGAAAGTTAAAGTCTTAATACATAAAAGCAATTTAAATCTACATTGCTAGTTCTGTTGTACAATTATGTTAACAGTTTTGTTAATATATAAAGGAAAAAGTTTATACCAAACACAACTGAATCCAATCCCACCCTGAAATGCCTATTACTTAAATATACCAGAAATGTTTACTACTGTCTGATGATTGAATTTAAGGTAAGCAGTGATCCCTGCAGCTTTCTCCTCTGCTCTCAAGAATTTTATATACACTTTTGTGGCACATTTTCCCAAATGCAAGTAATTATCTGATTCCACCTCTCCAAACAGCCTAGAAGTTCCCTGACGGCAAGGACAATAGTTTATTCATCTCTATGCCTACAACAGAAGCAAGCTAAAAAAACCATGCCAAACTGTAGGCACATTTTTATTCAAGTAACTCTCCAACTCAAATCCTCCTAATTATGGGTAAAGATTCCACTGCTTGGCATTTGAGACCTTCTATAATGTGGCATTAACTTAAATTTCTAGGCTTCTCTTCTCATACAAACAGTGCAAGCAAACCAGAGACACGTTAAAAGGATGAGGAAAGAAGATCTGGATAACCATTCCACTTATCAGGTGATGCACCGTGGGCTTTATGACCTCTGTGAGCCAGTTTCCTCAGCAATAAAAGGGGAGCAGTAATAATACTGACCTTAAAGGTTGTGAAATAGGTATAAAAAATGATAAAAAGTACCTAGAAACTTCATGCTCTTTTTCCAATCCAAGGAACAAAGAGTATAATGAAGGCCAAGAGAGAAGAACCAATACAAGGCACAAAATTATCTGGGAGCTTGGGCAATTAGCTAGAAACACTGGCAGGAGAAAAACAAACAGGCAAGTGAAACTGCTTTATATAACCACCTCAACCTAGGAATAAGACCAGGCTGGCCCTCCTGGGAGGGCTACCCTTTTCCTCTCCTGTACCAGTGTCATCTTTTTTTTTTTTTTTACCAAGTTAGGACAGAATGCAGTATGGCAAGGAACTATATCATGGGGGATCTTCAAAGGCAAAAAGGAAGAATAAGCTCTCCATTCTCTGGAATACCATACTTCCTCTGACTGATAGCACTACATTTTGTAGAGAAAAAAAATTGAGATATACAGAATAAGGGAAATTTCTGGAATATTATACAAGGAAGACCTCAAATGATTATATTAAAACCTAAAGGTCAACATGTGAATAGACAGTTTGCCAAAGAATATATATAAATGGCCAATAAGCACAGGAAAAGACAGTCAATGTCCTTAGTCATTAGGGAAATGCAAATCAAAACCACAATGAAATACTACTTCATACCTGTTAGGATAGCTGTAATCAAAAAGAAGGATAGGGGCTTCCCTGGTGGCACAGTGGTTGAAAAACCACCTGCCAATGCAGGGGACATGGGTCCAAGCCTTGGTCCGGGAAGAACCTACATGTTGTGGAGCAACTAAGCCTATGCGCCACAACTACCGAGCTTGTGCTCTAGAGCCCACGCACCACAACTACTGAGCCCACGCACCACAACTACTGAAGCCTGCGCGCCTAGAGCCCATGCTCTGCAATAAGAGAAGCCACTGCAATGAGACGCCTGCTCACTGCAACGAAGAGTAGCCCCTGCTTGCCGCCAGCTAGAGAAAGCTCACGCAGCAACGGAGACCCAATGCAGTCAAAAATAAATAAATTAAATAAATTTTTTAAAAAAAGGATAATAGCAAATGATGGGAATGTAAAATGGTGCAGCCGCTTTGTAAAAAAAAGTTTAGCAATTCCTCAAAATGTTAACACTGAGTTACCACATGACTTAGCAATTCCACTCCCCAGTATGTACTCCCAAAAAATGAAAACATCACAGTACAATAGCCAAAAGGTGGGAACAACCCAAATTTCCATCAACTGATGAATGAATAAAATAATACATGGAATATAAATACAATGGGATTTTATGCATCCATGAAAAGGAATGAAGTAGTGATATATTGTACAGCACGGATGAACATCAAAACACGATGCTAGGGCTTCCCTGGTGGCGCAGTGGTTGAGAGTCCGCCTGCTGATGCAGGGGACACGGGTTCGTGCCCCAGTCTGGGAAGATCCCACACGCCACGGAGCGGCTAGGCCCGTGAGCCATGGCTGCTGAGCCTGAGCGTCCGGAGCCTGTGCTCCGCAACGGGAGAGGCCGCAACAGTGAGAGGCCCGCGCACCGCAAAACAAAAAAAACAAACCCCCCCCCCCCAAACCACGATGCTACGTGAAAGAAACCAGACATAAAAGGTCACAAATTTATGGAAGTTTGTATATGGAATTTCCACAGGAGTCAAATCCATATAGACAAAATTCATTAGCAGTTGCTAGTGGGTAAGCAGAGGGAGGAACAGACAGTGGTGGCTATGGGCAGATTTCGTTTCAGAGTAACAAAAATGCTCTATAATTATGATAGTGTTCTACAGTTAAGATAGAGCACATCCTTGTGAATATGCTTAAAAACACTGAATTGCATATTTTTAAAGAGTGAATCTCACGGTATGTGAATAATATCTCAATTTAAAAAAATCAGACAGAGGGACAGCCAACAACACAGAGCCAAGCATATGATTTGGATGAAGCATTTCTTGAGTGCTCTACTGTATACCATACCCCTAGAAGATGTAGGCTAAAGCTGAGTGTGGGGAAGTTCAGTTTCACCAAAGGGGCTGAGAATGACACAGCTCCAAAGCATGGCCGACAGCTCACAGCGTCAGACACCAAATATAGCTGAACAACTGTTGATTATCATTTACTGTGTGAAAGGGGAGGAAAGAGAAAGAGAGGTAGATATAGAGATAATTAAGATATAAGCCTCTGCTTCCTCACTACTTAGCTTCAATTTACTGAACTTCATTTACAATGCTTAGGGTGTAAAACCTCTGTTGTGCTGATATTCAGAGATAAACACGCTATTCATTTTCTGTTTCTTTAAGGGCAATGTAGACATACTACTGTGCCATTTGAGGTACTCCCCCCCTCACCAAAGGCACATTAATTAGATTTGCCCAAGTAGCCCTAACCTGTTGTTACCACGAAGTAAATACTGCAAATAAAACCTGCAAATAAAAAAGGTACTCTAAATGACACTTAAATAATTCTTATGCAGGACTATATAATCTCACCAAGAGTCAGCAAACTTTTTCTAAGGGACAAACAGGAAATAATTTAGGCTTTGTGACCATATGGCCTCTTTTTCAACTATTCAACTCTGCTGTTATAGTGCAAAAGCAGTCACAGAAAATACATAAACAAGTAAGCTTCACTGTATTACAATACCACTTTATAAGGAAATTTGAATTTCATATAATTTTCATATGTCAACCATTCTCCCAACCATTTAAATATATAAAACCATTCTTAGTTTTCAAGCCATACATAAACAAGCAGCAGGCCAGATTTGACCCAGGGGCCACAGTCTGCCTAGAGAACCAGAAATTAGCTTTGTTTATCAGAGACTGTCTAGACAGTTATTCTTGGGACCTTAAAGCAAGGGGATCCCTAGTAGACTGGTAATTCACATTAACTCCCCATGTTCCAACTTGATTCTAACCAAGCAGCCTTGTATCAATATATAATAATAATTTGGTTTTGCATGCAATTCCTCTTTAGAGAATGTTCCAATATCCAAAACATTCATATTTATCACCATAAGTTATAATTCCATAATACTGGTTTTAAGTTTGACTCTCTCTAAATGTAGTTAATGAGCGGTCACATCTTGTTGCGACCCCCTGTATGGTGCCTAAGGAACAGTCTTTCTAATACACACACAAAATCAAATGTCCCGGACCTGCAAGGCTGAATGCCATTCAGCCTGGGAGACCTCTTGGCTGGCTGCCCGCTATCACTCCAAAACTCCCTGTGTCTGTTCTTAACTTCTTCTACACAGAGAAAAACAAGGTTGAGGATGGAAAATAAAGGGGAGGGGGCGTGGGGGGGCATTTAAAAGTTCACATCACCTCAATATTTATAAGAAAGGTAGTTTCACATGATCTCAGTGAGATCATTAACATATTAATCTTAGATTCATATACACAATGGAAGTACCAGTAACTCTTCTCTTTTTGGCAGTTCGAAAGATAAGGCATTAAAAAGGAGGAGGGGTACAGAAAAACTGCAAAAACTCTCAGCATGAATACCCAAACACTTGCACTGAGAAAGCAGACCAAACTCTAGCATGGCTTCTATCAGCCTAAGGACACGTCCCTAGCCAACCCTGCTCCTCCCTCACTGCTGTCTAGAAAACTCAAGGTTGCCAAAAGAATTTATTGTTTGTTCCAGCCAATACCTGATCTAGGTCCCTCACCTCCTTTTTTTCTTTTTGGCATGCTGCGCAGCTTGCAGGATCTTAATTCCCCGACCAGGAATCGAACCTGGGCCACCGCAGTGAAAGCGCCAAGTACTAACAACGAGACTGCCAGGGAATTCCCCCATTAATTTTAAAAATAAACTTAAAATTGTAAATCTTTCCTCTGTCCCTCTGAGATGTGTATGTATCTCCTACAAGACAGGGTGTCCTCAAGGACCTGAAAGCCATTCCTTTTGTATGTAATCATCAGACTCTGTGGGAGGGTAGAAGTCTAGTAACTTGCATAGTTAGCAGGCACAAAAGCCCAAATCAAGCTAACTTTGACCAACTCTCATACCAGGTGTTTGTGATTTTTGAATTTCCCTAACCCTGCTTGACCCCTTTACTCCCTCATTACCATCTCCCCAACTCCCTCATTCTCCCTTTAAAACACCAGCCACCTCTGGGCAAATTGAGATTAAGCTCAAGCTCCATCTACTACTGTAACCGAGTAGGACCCCATGGGGCCTTCCCAGGACAGCCCTTTCCCCCATATCCTCTGCTTTAGCTCCTCTCTGAAGTACCTAGGTAACAGTATTTGATGCACATTTCCTGAGTTGTGAAAACCCCCCACCAAATGGAAGATGTTAACTACTTGATGACCATGAGCACATAGGCCCAGGCCTCCTGGAGCCTAAGGACTGATAATGTTAACCCCTGTGACTCAACCGTTCCCTCACCACCAGCCAAACAGAGAATTGTGCATGAGCTGATCACATACCCTGGGAACCCTACCCCCAACCTGGCTTTTAAAAATGCTTTGCTGAAACCCTTCGGGGAGCTCTGGGCTTTTTAGGGCTTGAGCCACCTGTCTACTTGCGTGGCCCTGCAATAAACCTTTCTCTGCTCCAAACTCCGATGCCTCGGTGTGTTTGGCCTCACTATGCGTCGGGCACATGAACTTGCACTAACACTACCACCGTAGTTATTGAATAAAATCAGTCATTACAGCCTTTAACTAGTGTCTGCCATTGTTTACCTTTGATGGGGGAGTCCCTGAATATCATTCAGATGAAAACCTTTATTTTAACTGAGAGACATGAAATTTAAAGAGATTCATTTATCCAGTGATTCCACAAATATTTATTGAGTACTTGTTCTATGGCAGGAACTAGCCTAGGACCTGGAATACCACGGTAAAGAAAACATCCAACCTGCCACCATGGAGCTTATATTCTAGGAGGCAGTCAAATAGGTGAACATAAGAAAATATCAAGTAGAGACAAAGGCTATGTTGAAAATAAAATAGAATACTGTGAAAGAGGAAAGTCTGAGTGCTACTCTGCATTGGGTGCTCAGGGGAGGCCTCATTTAAAAAAGTTGACATTTGACACAAAAAGTTGAGACATGACTGATAAAACAGAAATCAGCCACATGAAGACCTGGCATAGGAATATTCCAGACAGAAGAAACAGCAAGCACAAAGCCTTAAGGTTTGGCATATTATAAAACCACAAAACAAGATCAGTATAAGTGAAGTAGAATAAGAGGGAGAGCAGCAAAAGATAAAGTTGAAGAGGTAACCAAAGGCCAAATTTATGTAGGCCAGGGTATGAAATTAAAATCTAATTTCAAATGTGATGGATTTTTTACAATTTTTTTTGTGTGTGTGTGTGTGTGTGTGTGGCGGGGGGTGGGTGGGGGGAGAGCATAGCTCATACAGAATATTGTGTTAAATGGTGGAGAGGTTGTGTTGAAAAGAGAACACTCCTACACTGCTGGTGGGAATGTAAACTGGTGCAGTCACTATGGAAAACAGTACGGAGGTTCCTAAAAAACTAAGAAGAGTTGCTATATGATCCAGCAATCCCACTCCTGGGCATATATCCAGAGGAAGTTCTAATTCGAAAAGATACATGCACGCCTAATGTTCACAGGAGCACTATTTACAACAGCCAAGACATGGAAGCAACCTAAACGTCCCTCGACAGATGAACAGATAAAGAAGATGTGGCATATATATACAGTTAAATACCACTCAGTCATCAAAGAGAATGAAATAATGCCATTTTGCAGCAACATGGATGGACCCAGAGATTATCCCACTACGTGAAATTAGAAAGAGAAAGACAAATACCATAAAATATATCACTTATATGTGGAATCTAAAATATGACACAAATGAACTTATCTATGAAGCAGAAAGAGACTCACAGACATAGAAAACAAACTTATGGTTACCAAAGGGGATAGCAGGAGGGATAAATTAGGAGTCTGGTATTAGCAGATACAAACTACTATATATAAAATAGATAAACAACAAGGTCCTACTGTATAGCATAGGGAACTGTATTCAATACCCTGTAATAAACCATATGGAAAAGAAGATGAAGACCATATATATGAATCTCTTTGCTGTACACCAGAAGCTAATACAACACTGTAAATCAACTATACTTCAATTAAAAAATTAAAAAATATTGTGTTAGTATCAGGCATATGCCCAGGAATGGGATTGCTGGATCATACGGTAGCTCTATTTTTAGGTTTTTGTCTGTTTGTTTTTTGTTTTTGTTTTTTGCTGTACGCGGGGCTCTCACTGTTGTGGCCTCTCCAGCTGCGGAGCACAGGCTCCGGACGCGCAGGCTCAGCGGCCATGGCTCACGGGCCCAGCTGCTCCGCGGCAAGTGGATCTTCCTGGACCAGGGCACGAACCCGTGTCCCCTGCATCGGCAGGCGGACTCTCAACCACTGCGCCACCATCCGCGGCAAGTGGATCTTCCTGGACCAGGGCACGAACCCGTGTCCCCTGCATCGGCAGGCGGACTCTCAACCACTGCGCCACCAGGGAAGCCCCTATTTTTAGTTTTTTAAGGAAATTCCATACTGTTTTCCATAGTGGCTGCACCAATTTACATTCCCCCCAACAGGGTAGGAGGGTTTCAATATGATGGGAGGATTTTACATGGGGGAATAATTAGATCGGATTTATGTGTCAAAAATGGCTGCTGTGTGTAAAATAGATTGCAGAGGGAAAAGAATGGAAACTAAGAAACCAATTTTAAGGCAAGAGATAATGATGACATGGCCTATAGTGGTAGTAGTGGCAACAGAAAGAAGTAGACAGCTGTATTTCAAAGGTAGAATTATCAGGACTTTTGAAAGAACAGATATGGAAGGTGAATGGAAAGAAAAACCAAAGGTGACATCTAACTTCCTTGCCTTGAACAAATGGAAGGATGAAAGTGCTTTTAACGAAGATATAAAGGAATACCTGAGAGAAAAGAGATCTCTTTCGTACCTAATGAGTTTGAGGTATGTATTAGACATCTAAGAAATATCCTTCTCAAAGTTAGTGACTGGGCTGAATCTTGAAGCTTATGACTCCTGGTTCAGAGATCTTTCCACTGGATCATATACAGTCTTTTTTTTTGTGTGTGGTATGCAAGCCTCTCACTGTTGTGGCCTCTCCCGTTGCGGAGCACAGGCTCCAGACGCGCAGGCCCAGCGGCCATGGCTCACGGGGCCAGCCGCTCTGCAGCATGTGGGATCCTCCCGGACCGGGGCACAAACCCGTGTCCCCTGCATCGGTAGGCGGACTCTCAACCACTGCGCCACCAGGGAAGCCCCATATACAGTCTTTACTTAAACCTTTTCAAATCTGAGTCAAGAAGAATTTTTTGGCTGAGCTCTGAGAAGTCATCTTTGTATCCCTAGCTTGTGACAAAGTATGAGACACACAGCAGGTACAAAACAAATATCTGATGAATACATGAAAGACATAGAAAAACAATGTTTTTACCTTAATTTAAAATACTATTATTTTAAGATAACCACCAATAACTTCTATAGGCAACACAACACATCTCAGAGAACATTATAAATTCTTATCAGGATAATAATAATAGCTAACATTTATTGTGTGTTTACCATGTGACAATACTATTCCAATTGCTTTAAAATATTAACTCAGTCAATTCTCACAAGCCTTAGATGGGTGTACCGTTATCCTTAGGAGGTTCTGTGCTTCAGCCAAGAAATAGGAGTTAGTATCTCTAGTAATTTATGGTGAAATTAGTAATACATTTAAGACACCAATTAGGTCAGTTATCACCAACCAAGCTATGGAAAAAAGCTAGACTGAGAATTAGAAATCATTCAGCTCCTTTATTATACTCAAATTACACCTCACCAAGTCCCCCTGATCTAATACTTAAATATGTCCGACTATTTTGTATATAATATTCTTTCCAGAGGACTAAATGAAACATTTACTGGGCACATTTAGTATTTGGAGGGCAAAGATAAATTAACAGACAGTCTCTGCTCTAAGAAGTTCAGCATTCAGAGAGCGAGATGGTCATGAAAACAAATAATTATAGAGGCAGAAAGCAGTCAGAGTCATCTACAAACTGAGTAACTGATATATCTATGAACTACTATGAAAATACAGAGGAGAGAAACCCTTATACAGCCAATGGATGAAGGGCGATCAAAGAAGTTTTATTCAAGTGGTGACATTTATGCTAGGACCTAAAGGATGAATGAGGTTTTACCAGAAAAAGAGGTAAATAAAGAGTATTTCAAGAAAAACAGATTATGAAAACCAATGGGGATATGAATATTTTGGTATGTTCTGTCAATGTGAAGGCGAATAGAGGAGCTCTTCATGCTGAGCCCTTAGAATCCTAGATCATGAGTGCTGGGGGGTGGGGGTGGGTAGAGACAAGGCCATGAAAGTAGGTCATGGCTCATAAATATGAGGACTCAACAAGCATCTGGAAGTACTGATGAAAAACAGTTCTATTGCACTGCGCAAGACAGACAGGAGTATAGATTCCGAGGTCAAGGAGACCCACTAAAGCCTGTTTTGCAATAATTCACGGGAAAGGTGATGAAGCTGCAGCTAAGCCTGGCAGAGGATACTCAAGGAAGATTCAGATTGTTAGTACACATATCTTACAAAGCAACAACAAGCTTTATGCCTAGTATATTACCAAGTAAATGTTTTACTATTTACAGTAGAACTTTCACAAACATTATTTCATTTGGGGTGGATGTTCTGTAAAACTACAAGATTTTTGAAAGCAAAAACAAAGTCTGATTCATCTTTCTATTTCCTACAGTATCTCCCAAGTTCAGGGCCTTGCTAATAGTGGACACTCAGTATTTACTGTATCAATGTTCTCTGATATAACTACAGAGTCAACTTACTATTATGACGGCCTATCTGGGAACACTGCCTATAAGAATGTATATTAAGAGTTATACAGAATGGATGTTTCTTTAATTCCTTAAAAATATACAGGAAATAAAAGACTGTCACTTATTTCAAGTTGGAAGGTGTTGAACCACCATGGAGAAGACAACTGTTTTGCCTGTTTGGGGGCTGGAGAGGGTGGGTGGGGGTTACTGTTATACTTACTTTAGTGCTGCATGTATGCAGGTAAATGGACAAGGTCTGTCGTCTGTTTAGGGACCTGTTTTGTATTCTCCCAACCCTACACCCATTTTTCTTTCTTTTTTTTTTTTTTTTGCAGTACGCGGGCCTCTCACGGCTGTGTCCTCTCCCGTTGCGGAGCACAGGCTCCGGATGCGCAGGCTCAGTGGTCACGGCTCACGTGCCCAGCCGCTCCGCGGCATGTGGGATTCTCCTGGACAAGGGCACAAACCCGCGTCCCCTGCAACGGCAGGCGCACCCTCAACCACTGCGCCACCAGGGAATCCCCCTCTTTTCTTTTTTTTTTTAAGATGTTGGGGGTAGGAGTTTTTATCAATTAATTTATTTATTTTTGGTGTGTTGGGTCTTCGTTTCTGTGCGAGGGCTTTCTCTAGTTGCGGCAAGCGGGGGCCACTCTTCATCACGGTGCGCGGGCCTCTCAGTATCGCGGCCTCTCTTGTTGCGGAGCACAGGCTCAGTAGCTGTGGCTCACGGGCCTAGTTGCTCTGCAGCATGTGGGATCCTCCCAGGCCAGGGCTCGAACCCGTGTCCCCTGCATTAGCAGGCAGATTCTCAACCGCTGCGCCACCAGGGAAGCCCCTCTTTTCATTTTTGAATGTACTTTTTTTGTTTTTAAACTAAGGTTGTAGAATTCCAATTTTTTTTTCAACCTTGGAACCTTAAGTAGAATGCCCTCAAACGGACGGATTTTAGTCCTTAGAGAGTCAGTGTGTGTGTTGCTGCTTATTTAAATACAGTTCAGATGGGGCCCCAAGAGTGCCAAGGTCCTCCCTCTGCTTTCCAGATGCGCTTCTTCTTCTAAAACCAGGAGAGGTGAGCACCTGAGCAGGGAATCGCAGGTGACTTAATTTAGTTCACCGGTGCCTACTCTGAAGTGCTGGGTGTCCGTTCTTGAAGAAACAAACTCACCGGAAGGGCGTGTTTCCTTATTATATACTAATAACTTCTCATATTAATTTGTACCAGAAGTTCCTTGACTGTGACTTATGCCAAGTAATTATGAAGATTTTTTTTTCCCCCGAGTATTGAATGAAGGCTACCAAGTTGGAACAGGCAAGTCCTGGATGTGAAAGCTTTAATTTATCTATGTCATTCATGTGTTATTTTTGTAGCTATAATCTCTATTTTCTTATTTGATGACCGCTGAAGTGTTCCTAGGCCCTGTCGTAAACCTAAGAGTTGATGTATTGGTGCGAGCAGCTGGAAGTTCAAGATGTTGTTGTGATTCTTTTTTTCTTAATCCCCCTTTCGTACATGTGATATTAAGCAGACGATGAAGCGTTACTCTTGAGATTTTAACAAGGAAGGAGAAAGAAAGACCCACATTTCTGGGGGAAGTCTTTGCCCCTCTATGTGGAAAAGTGGATTGAGACTGTTCTCAAGTCTGTCTCTTGGTAACTGCACCTGACTTTAGGATCCAAAAAAAATTTTTTTTTGTTTTGCCAAGTTGTGCCTTTCCTTCTGGAATTGTAAGTGAACACAATAATAGTACCTATTTACACTGTGAAGTGGATATTGTTACAGAAAACACACCAGAGGCTTTCTCAGTTGTTAAGCTAACAATGCCTTGCGAATGTATGATCTACGGAGAAACCCCTGTAGTTTTTACCTGCTGATGCCGTCTGTCAGAGAATAAATTTTGGATGGTTCTTTTTTTCACCAAAAAAAAAAAAAAATATATATATATATATATATATATATATATATATATATACAGGAAATATTTCGATGGCAAGATTTCTCTAACAACATGGTTTTGAAAATCAAAAGAACACAAAAAGCCCAACAACTGACAAGAGAATAGGTATGTATCAGTTAATTAGTTCATTCCACAAACAGGATAAACAGTCCATTATTAGGACTTTATTGTATGCCAGACACTGTGCTTGAAATCAGGATAAGTAAGACACTACAACTCCTGCTAAAGGAACTCTTAGTGGGACAGGCAGCTGGAATCTGTTAACCTACAAATTTGGCACATTTACACATGTCAAAAATTTGAGAAGCTACTCTCAAAAGTAGTCTTTTCTGAAGTCTTAGTTAAGGAAAAGGTACCTTGCAAGTATCTGACAAAAATCCAGCAAGAAAAATAAAATCTCTACCATAGCTATTTTGTATCATAGGTAAGAATAACCATATACCTAAAATAGGCCTAAATGGAAAGTGTGATTGGTAAGTACCTCTTTCCAAAAGATCTACTTTATATCAATAATCTAAATAGAAAGGGAAATAAGGCTTTAGTATAAAATAGATTGAGATTCAAATCCAGGCTCTAACAGCAGTGTGATCTTGTCTAGGTCAATCACCTTTCTGAATTTCAGGATCTTCACCTGTAAAATGGAGGTTTTGTTGCTAATAAAAGAGATGAGATTAGGAAGATCAGATACTCACAGTGCCACAGCTACTTATATAAATGCAAACCTGAAAATGGATCCAGAAAAACACCACAAGAACCAACTGGAACATAGCAGAAAATACACAGAGAATTAAGAGCTGGTAGGAAGTATATTGGTATTCTTCAAACTGTACATAAACATTGTTTCATGACACTTTTGTTTCAGATATATTAAAAAAACATGCCATATTTAAACAAAATTATTGGTGACTGATTTAATTCCCTACTTTTATTTTCTGGGTAATTAACCCTATATTATACTGAATGGCTTGCCTTGTTATATACTCTGTATCCAATATGATAGTGAATATATGTTGAAGCAAGATCACTGCCAGATCTAGAGAAAAGTCCCTAACTGCTGCCTTTTTAAATACTGTGAAATATATACGAATTTAGTATACAGAGATATAATGTTTACATATAAATAAACATAAAATTTGCCATTTTAACCATTAAGTGTATAATTCAGTGGCACTTATCAGTCACATTCACAATGTTGTATAACCATTAACACTTTTTATTTCCAAAAGTTTTTTTTTTATTATCCAGACAGAAACTCTTTTTTTTTTTTTTTTTGGACATGCCATGTGGCTTGTGGGATGCTAGTTCCCCGAACAGGGATTGAACCCCGGTCCTCAGCAGGGGAAGTGCAGGGTCCTAACCACTAGACCTCCAGGGAACTCCTTCCAAACAGAAACTCTTTACACTTTAAGCAATAACTCCCCATTCTCCTCCCACCCTGCAGCACCTGGTAATCTCTAATCTACTTTGTCTCTATGAATTTGCCTATTCTAGATAGTTCTTATAAGTGGAATCATCCAATATTTGTCCTTTTGTGCCTGGCTTCTTTTACTTAGCGTAATGTTTTCGAGGATTGCCCATGTGGTAGCACATATAAGAACTTCATTCCTTTTCAGGGATGAAAAATATTGCATTGTATGAATACACCACATTTTGTTTATCCATTCATCTGTTGATGGACACTTGGGTAGTTTCAACCTTTTGGCTATTATGAATTACGCTACAATAAACACCGGCATACAAGTATCTGTTTGAGTCTCTGTTTTCAATTCTTTTGCGTATATAGCTAGGAGTAGAACTGATAGGTCCCACGGCAATTCTTTGTTTAGCTTTTTGAGGACGTGCCAAACTGTTTTCCACAACAGCTGCACCATTTTGCATTCCCATCAGAGTTTCAATACCTCCACAATCTTACCAATACTTATTTTCCATTTTTAAAAAACAGTCATCCTATTAAGTATAAAGTAATATCTCATTGTGTTTTTGATTTGCATTTACCCAGTGACTAAAGATGTTGAGCATCTTTTCATGTGCAAACTATTAATCTTTGTATATCTTTAGAGAAATGTCTACTTAAAAATTTTGCTCCTTTTTAAACTTGGGTTGGTCTTTTTGTTGTTGAGTTTTAGGAGTCCCTTATATAGTCTAGATATTAAGTTCTTACCAGTCATACGATTTGCAAATATTTTCTCCCATTTTGTACGTTGTCTTTTCACTTTCTTCATAACGTTATTTGATGCACAAAAGTTTTTAATTTTGATAAAGTCCAATTTATCTATTGTTTTTCTGGTTGCTCACATGCTTTTGGTGTCAGATCTAAGACTCTACTGCCAAGGCCAAGGTCGTGAAGATTTATCCCTATATTTTATTCTAAGAGGTTTATGACTCTAGCTCTTTTAATTAGGCTGTTATTCCATTTTGAGTTAATTTTTGCATATGGTATGAGGTAGGGTATCTACTGCATTTTGCAAGTTGTTAAATCTCAAGAAATACATATTTCATACTACAAGCAACAATCAAAAGAAGTTCTAAAAATACTACAATGAATTCTCAATACATCTTATATACTCCATCCTCTCATTTTCAGCTCAGACAAGAATCAAGACACATACACATCGGGCTTCCCTGGTGGCACAGTGGTTGAGAATCTGTCTGCCAATGCAGAGGACATGGGTTCGAGCCCTGGTCTGGGAAAATCCAACATGCTGCGGAGCAGCTAAGCCCATGCGCCACAACTACTGAGCCTGCACTCTAGAGCCCACAAGCCACAACTACTGAACCCGCATGCCACAACTACTGAAGCCCGTGCACCTAGAGTCCATGCTCCGCAACAAGAGAAGCCACCGCAATGAGAAGCCCATGCACTGCAACGAAGAGTAGCCCCGCTCACCGCAACTAGAGAAAGCCCGCGCGCAGCATGAAGACCCAACGCAGCCAAAAATGAACAAATAAATAAAAGACACATACATATTATCATATTTTTCAATGGGTTCCTAAAGCTTCTTATACATAGGAAATTTTAGGAGATTTTATTTTTACTTCCCAGGTTTATCTGCTTAGTAGCTAAAGCAATGAGATATAACTTTAAATTGGTATTTTTATGTAACTTCTTTCAAAACACACTAATACTACAATTATAGGTATGTTTACTAAATAAACAAATGTGGTTATGAAGGAGCACTACTCCTGAGTATATAATTGAGAGGTTATGATCAATACAAGTGTGCACACTTGAAAAAAAATCTCTGGAGGGGAAAAGCAGGTTTCTTAAGTCAACTACAAGGGCACTCTTGCCACAGGTCTTCCCAGCCATAATTAAGGCACTGATCCCTTCTGACTGGAAAAGCCTGCAGGTATACTATCAACATAAAACATTCACTGGAGCACCTGAAGTTCACTAGAAAACTAAAGAAAATGCAACCCAACATTTCCATATCCACAAGTATAAATCATTTGGCCCAAGTTGCTAACAACCAAAGGAATGCCAGCCACAGGAAAAAAAAAGTAAAACTGCCATTGTTTCTCTGATAATTTATTATTAATATTTAAACAACATTTGCTGAGTTCCAACTATTTGACAAGACTATGCTGAAAAGTATTCACATATACTTTCATGAGAAAACAGAGCAAAGAAGTAACTAAACTTATGCACCTAGTAACTAGCAGAGTTCAGGTTTTTCCCCATTAGAAATCCAGTGCTCTTCGTACACCACCGCATGCAATTCATTTATGAGGGTACATTATGGCTGCTTACACATTACCACAGAATAAATGGTACTCTTTAAGGAACATTTTGCAAAGTTAAAAAGTATGTGAAAATGCTTTCTAATAAATAAAGCATTAAGTATTCATTCGGTGGCAACAAACTTATGTTCAACCCTTGCTTCATCATCTACTATCCATGTGACCTCGGGAGTTATTTATTCTCCATGATCTGGGCTGTACTATGAATTAAATGATAATGTACTTAAAATAGCATAGGATCTAGTATATAGTAAGTTCTCAAATATTAGCTCTTATCATTATTATTAAAATAAAAGCTTTGGAGAATTGAAACCCTCATAAATTGCTGATGGGAATGTAAAATAGTATAGCAACTATGGAAAACACTTTGGCAGTTCCTCAAAAAAATACCATATGACCCAGTAATTATACTCGTAGGTACATAGAGAAATGAAAATACATGGCCACACAAACACTTGTATACCAACATTCATAGCAACATTACTCCTAACAGCCAAAAAGTGAAAAAATCCAAATGATCATCAATTGATGATGAATAAATAAAATGTGGTATAAACCAAACAATGGAACAGTGTTTGGCAATAAAAAGGAATGGAATACTGATATACACTATAATATGAATAAACCTTGAAATCATTATGCTAAGTGAAAGAAGACACAAAAGGCCACTTATTTTATGATTCCATCTATAAGAAATGTCCATAATAGGCAAATCCATAAAGACAGAAAGTAGAATGGGGGCTGCCAGGGGATTTGAGCAGGAAGGGGTTTGAACGGAACGGATTGCTAATGGGTACAGTTTCTTCTTGGGGTGACGGAAATGTTTTGGAATTAGATAGTGGTTATGGTTGTACAACACAGTGACTATAGTAAAACTCAATGAATATACTAAAACTCAATGAATATATTTTAATATGGCAAATTTTATGTTGTATTATTTTATGTTGTATGAATTATATCTCAAATAAAGTAAAACACAAATTAATATTAACAAGGCAAATAAAAATGAAAGATAACAACCTTAGTTTACTTTTGACAACAGTATTTATGGCAGTACAGAAATAACTAACCCTTGTCAAAATATATCCAAATTAGCAAATGACAAAAGATGACCCTTATGACTTGCTAACACATGACAAGCTTCCTAAGGAGTAAAGGAGTAAAGGCAATGGGCTTTACTGAAATTGTCATTTAGGTTAAAGGCATCTATTGCCAAATTTATTCACTTTCCAAAGAGTTCTAAACCTGTTACTAGAAACCAAAGGACAGAGATTATCTCTTATCTTCCCTTTACTTTTGAGGGACAAATGAGGTCATTTTCTGTTAAGTGGTGGATAGACACCCCAGAAGAGACACATTAGGTTATTTTCTACTGAAGGTCATTATCCCTCAAGTATTGAGCACCAGCACATACTCTTTGCTTATTGTAATTAGCATATATTTTTTAATATTTTAAAATTTCTTAAAATCAAGAGCCTTTTAAAATCCATGGTAACATTCAATGTGACAGTATTTCTTTTTTCATTGAAAAACTGTCTCTAAATCACTGGTTGTGGCATGCACTGAAGAAATCACAAAATTTAAGAAAAATAGCAATAATAAATTACCATCTGTCTCTTAGAAATAATTCTGAGGCTAAAGGAAATCCACTCCTTTAAAGGATAATTTATTAAAAATTAGCTTTCCCATTACTTTTTAGGGCCTCTTTATTGCGGTTTTTGGGCAGGAGGCAGGGCAGCAGGAAAGCAGAGGCACAGATAGTGAATTTGTTGAAGGCACATATCTGTTTATTGCCATGGTGGTATTCATTATCCACGGCTAAGGTGTCTGAAATTGCTCACATGGTACCTAAAGTCATTAACAACCACAGGAAATAGAGGAGTTTCACGGAGGCATAAGAGTTCACTGGCAGAGAAATTTCTTTGTGACTCACCAAAAGGAATCTGAAGCTCAACAAGGCCAAGGCCTATCCAATGAAGCAAGACGTTAACGGGTCATCGCAGAACTGCTATTTTAAATTTCTACTCACTGGGTTTCTTTAGGAGGGTAACTCCACCTTAAAAGTAAAAAGTCACCAGCTAGATTTTCAGGTTCCTTTACATTCTGGATGAAATTGGGAAATATATGTTAGCAAGTGCTGGATATAGCACAACAATGAATGCCGTTCTTGAGGTGAGCTGCTAAGACACCTCTCTCTTTCCCTCTCTATCAGTTACAAAGACTTATTGACTCTACCTTCCAAAAAGTTCTCACATAAACACTTTTCTTTCCATACTTACTGCCAAAACCTTAATTCAGGCCCCTTCATTGCTCGGTTGGATTATTACAGTAACTTTCTTTCACGTGAACCCTAGGCCTCCACTCACTCCCTTCTCTCTAGGTACTTTATATTATAGTGAAGCCAAGCTATTAGTAATTTCCTAACAAGCTTCTGCTCATTCTACAGATCTCAGTTCAACTGTTTTAGGGAGACACAAACAAGACAAGACAAACAGATGCCAATGCTGACGATCTGTGGTGGCAGTGTAGTCTGCTAAATCTAGACTGGGCAGGAAAAGCTTAGATTGGTAACATCTGCTATGAGCCAAGGAACAAGGCCTAGCAGATGTCAGATATTTGCTCTGGATTTAAACAGAATTTTATATTAATTATGTTCCACTGACTTCAAAAGGAAAAGAAAAAGCTCTCCATAATACATATGCTCAATGGTACCACTAGGAAAAAGATAAAAGGTCAAGAGGCATGTTAACTGGGAAGGTAAAAATTCCACTAGAAAACTAATGTAACCAACTAATACAACTAAGAAGTAAATACAGAGTTAAGCTTATTAGCAGCCAAATGAAAGAAAACTGAAAATGTTTAAGTGATTAATTCATCTAATATTGATGCATAAAAGATGCAAAAAGCATTCAAGATGCTTAGAATTTACAACAAAGACAAATATGAGGGGCAATACTAGCGGTGTTTTAAAGCACTGGATTCACAAAGTCCTGGGCTTCAATGCTGGTTCTGCCATATCTAGCAATGAGAGACTGGTCCAGTTATTTAGTTTCTTAAAATCAATTTCCTTGTGCATAAAATGAGGATAATATTTACTTCAAGAGAGAGCTATATAAGGAAAATATTAAACACAGTGCCTGGTACACAGTGAACATGCAATATAAAAAACATACAGTCGGGCTTCCCTGGTGGCGCAGTGGTTGAGAGTCCGCCTGCCGATGCAGGGGACACGGGTTTGTGCCCCGGTCCGGGGAGATCCCACATGCCGCGGAGCGGCTGTGCCCATGAGCCATGGCCACTGAGCCTGCGCGTCCGGAGCCTGTGCTCCGCAACGGGAGAGGCCACAGCGGTGAGAGGCCCGCGTACCGCAAAAAAAAAAAACAACCAACAAACAAAAACATACAGTAGCTTCTAAAATGGAGTTACACATAAATCCATGGAGGAACATCTTCCTGAGAGAAGAAAGGTCTCAAGAAGAAAGTAATTCTTGAGGTGAAAGCTAAAAGATAAATGTTTGCCAGGAAAACAAGTTGGTGGGAAGGCATTCTAGGCAGAAGATACAGTACATGCAAAAACTGTGAAGAATGAAAAAGATAGTATTTTCTGTGAATGACTCAGAATGTGAGTCAAGTAGCAGGGTACACAGGACTGAATGTCATTAGATGTGGCTAAATCATTAACAGCTTTGAATGCTAAGACATAGTTTAGATTTTTAAAAGAAAGAGAATCACTAAGTAACTCTGTAAGTGATATAACAGTTACTTTTAAACCTTTGTGTTTAATGACAGAATCATGGCTTGGGCTCACCAAGTTGGTGGTGACGTGAATACATCATGGATTCAGTATGTATAAAAGGATAGAGGAATAACAGAATTTAGCTTTTGATACATGTTGAGTTTGATTTGCTTACATCAAACCAGTTCACTAAGCAGTCAGTTGGATATAAATGTAGACATTTGTAATCCAGTATAAGGGATATATGTATACATATAGCTGATTCACTTTGTTATACAGCAGACACTAACACAACATTGTAAAGCAATTATACTCCAATAAAGATGTTAAAAAAAGAAAAGCCTGAGCTAGAGCTAGAGCTTTGGGAGTCACCGTCTGTAAAACTTTTTCTAGTAATAAACTCTCAAGGAAATTTATTGCTTAGACTCCATACAAATACATTTGTTCAATAATTCAACATGCTTAGAGCTGGGTAAACTGTGGTCCAAAAGGTAGACATAGTTCCAATCTGCTTACGAACCAGCAGACAACTAATATGAGAGATAATAAAAACAGGCAAAAGCAGTTCTGCAGCAGGTACAGATGCATTCTTTGCTCATCCTTGTCCTTTTTATCTGTCCAACACCAAGTGGCTTTTTGGTATTCTAATTTCATAAACGACAGAACTAAGAGAAATAGGTGGTTAATGTGTTTTCTAGACCAGGTGTCCAACCTTTTCTATAAATGGCCAATAGTAAGAATTTTAGGCTTTGTTGACCATACAGTCCATTAAACAGACCACTGAACTTGGCACTTGAGCATGAAAGCAGCTGTAGATCATCGGTAAACAAACAGATGCAGCTGTGTTCAAATACTACTTTTTCACAAAACCAGGCAGCTAGCTGGATTTGGCTACAGTGTGCCAATTCCTCCTCTAGACTATCAATAGCTTCCTTAACAATGCAGAAAGAACGGCTAAAGAAAAAAATTCCTGATATAGCTTTTGGCCACAATAAAACTTGTACTTTGATTTTTAAATTATATTTTTAGAAAAGCTATAATGTAACATAACTTTACATAAAAAATGTTTATTGTCAAGTATTTATCAATTATACCCAGTATCCATACTATTATCAGGTTTCACATAAAATGTTCACTCCTGGTGATTTGGAGAAGAAAATAATATACACAAGTAATTATAATGTTCCTTTTTAAAAACAACTTAAGGGACTTCCCTGGTGGTCCAGTGGGTAAGAATCCACGCTCCCAATGCAGGGGGCCAGGGTTCAATCCCTGGTTGGGGAACTAGATCCTGCATGCATGCCACAACTAAGAAGTCCACATGTTGCAACTAAAAAAAAAGTCCCGCATGCCGCAACAAAGATCCTGCATGCCGCAACTAAGACCCAGCACACCCAAAATAAATAAATATTAAAACAAAAACAAAAAACAACCTAAGGATTTCTTTCTTTTTGCCCATAAAGAGAACTTTATTGTTTTTAAGGCTATAAAGTCAGAAAGATCTAGGTTGGTAACTTGGCTTTATGTCCTTTGCAAAGTTATTTATAATCACTATTCATTCATTCATTCAACAAATAATAATTAAGCACCTATGTGTCAAGCACTGTGCTAGGCTTACCAAGGGTCAGCAAACTTTTTCTGTAAAGGGCCTAATAGTAAATATTGATATTTAGGCTTTGCTGGCCAAGAGGCTAAATCAAGGATCTTATACAGGCATCTATGTAACAAGAGAGAAAACATTTCCACAATATGTTTTTTTTAATTGTATTTATTTATGTATTTATTTATGTATTTATAATTGTACAGCAGGTTCTTATTAGTTATCCATTTTATACATATTACACAATATGTTGTTTTGTTTTTTTAATCTCCAACTTTTTATTGGTCTTGCTCCATACCACTGATGCAGCTACATACTGGTGATTTTTGAATGTCCAGATTAAGAGGGAAAAATGTGTTTGAGGGGTATTCCACCCATGGGTTCCCCACTGTACTCTGAATCTTACCAAAGTCTGCTGGGGAAGCTGTACATGTCTTTAGTCTTGCTAGGTCACGTCTAGAACCTTAAGGCCTGAGAGCACAGGCTAGAGGATTCAACCCTGCAGGCAGGAGGCCACGAGGAGAAGCAGCTATTCAACGGAAGCAGATTTGCTTCCTGACAGTCAGTGAGGACTCACAGTGTCCTTGGCCATGCCTCGTGCCAGCTCCTGAACTGTTTCTTCTCTGCCTTGACTGAAGTTCCAGCTCGTATTACAGCCTGGCTGCTACTTCGAACCCTACCCAGGCGTTATGTCATAGCTGGAGTACTGTTCTTGGGAGGAGGTGTGCTTCTCTTAATTCAATTGGTACCTTAGCTGGGTGGTTCTGGCTCACGGTTTCTCATGAGGTTGCGGTCAAGCTATTGGCTAGGGCTGCAGTGATCTACAGACTCAACTGATACGGAAGTTGCCGCTCACAAGCTCACTCACATCAGGTCAGAGTGCCTCAGTTCCTCATTGGCTGTTGGCAGGCGTCTTCATTCTTTGCCATCACCTGGGACACTCAAAGGGCTGCTTACAACATGGCAGGCAGCTTGCTGAGCCTAGCTTCCAGCTTGCCCGGGTTCCATGCTGGGCCAGCGAGCTTGGCCTCAGACGCTGCCAAGGTCACGAGCCTTGCGGCCTTCCTCAGCCCAGCCAGGGCTCCTTCAGATGTAAACTCAAGGATGGGCCCACCGAGGCCCGCCGAGGCCGACTCCGCCCAGGAGCTGCCTCCACAATATTTTTGATGAAATTTAAAATATAATAACTACATGTGAAATGTGATATGCTATGTAGTATATCATATACATTATATGTTATGTGTAATATATAATAATTAAGTACAATTTTTTTGTAATACAGGTGTATTAATGAGAAGAAGAGAACTATTTGGGGGACAGATAATAGTTTACTTAATTGGAATTAAAGCAAGTACTCCCTCTTTCAATGAACTGATTTCAAATGTTCTTTGCAAAAAAGTATTCTTGGCTCACAAGCCTTATAAAAATAGGCAGGGGGCCATAATATAAGGACTTTTGATATACATAGAAGTGAATAAGGCACACAGGGTCTAGCTCTCGTGAATTCTGGTGAGGGACAGAGATTTTTAGAAAGGCAATTACAGCTTCCTAATCTGTAAAATGGGGATATCAATATATGGATCTACTCTGCAGGGTCTGGGTAATAATTTGCATATGCATATAGAAGGTACTTTCTCCTCCCTTTTTTATAAAGGACTGTATTTAAGGGTATTAAAATGTAAAGACTAAAGTGGCCTAGACAGCCAACCAACAGATACAAATTTGATTCCCTAGTCATTAGGGAAAGGACATTTCCATGCTGAGCATATCTTGATTTGTCTTCCTGTTTCATTTAAAGCCATCTATTTTTACCTTCAGAATTTAGTAACAACCTACCATTCCAGTAAATACTTTAAGAGTTTTTGTGGTGTGGTACCTTCTATTAACTAAATTACCTTAATATTAGCTTTTATATATCTTAAAAATTAGGTAAGAATGTAAGCTTCAATAGTATCTTCAATATTATATTTATCTTTAATAATAGTTTTCTTCTTGAAGCCAATATGTGAAGATGATAGTTTTGAGTGCATTTCATACATTACTTCATTAAATTCTCACAATTCTGCAAGATAAACTGTTAGTTTCTCCATTTAATAAGACTGCATTTTCCCAGTTTTACAGATCAGTCAGCTTGGGTTCAGACAAGTGACAAAGTTTCCTGACATCAACAGTGCTGAGAAGCCCAGAATGGAGCCCAGATTTCCTAACATCAAAACTCTGTAACTCTTTCCAGCTAACCTATTGGGTTGGCCAAAAAGTTCAGTTGGGTTTTTCCGTAAGATGCTATGGAAAAACCCGAATGAACTTTCTGTCCAACCCAATACCTCATTTAGTACCAAAAAGTAAATCTGTTTCATGTTTAGCATCAGGTTAGATTTGGAGTAAATAATTAAATGCACTAATCTGAGAATTTCATGTTCTATTTCTGGCTTTTACAGGAAAAGAGTACATTTTTGATGAAAATGAAAGATGTAAAAATATTTTTGCAAGGAATTCTTTTAAACTTCCAATCATATGTGAGTTTTCTCATCAAATTATAAATCCTTCATTCATACAATAAATCTGTATTCGTTTTCTACTGCTGCATAATAAAATGCCACAAATTTAACATTTTAAAAAAACACCTATTTATTATCTCACAATTTCTATGGGTTAGAAGTCCTGTGTAGTCCGGCTTGACTGGGTTCTCTGCTTCGTCTCATGAAGCTGATATCAAGGTGTTAGCAGGGCTGCGCTCCTTCTGGGGGCTCTGGGCAAAAAAAACCACTCAAGCTCATTCAGATTGTTGGCAGAATTCATTTCCTTCTCATGCTTTCCACATAACCCTCCACCTTCAAGCTGGCAGAAGTATGCTGAGTCCTCACACTGCATTTATCTTTGACTTCAATGTCTACCTCTTCTGCTTGTAACAGCTCATGTAATTTACATTGGGCCCATTTGAATAATTCAGGAAAATCACCCTATCTTAAGGCCAACTGATTAATAAATATAATTATATCCATGAAGCCCCCTTTGCCAAATAACATATTAAAGAATGTAACATCAAGGAACAAAGGCCATAAGGGTCCAACTTTTGTCTACCATACAACTCATATCAACTGTTCTAAATGCCTTTCACAAAAAAACCACTGAGTGACCACTTCTCGAAGTATGCTTTCATGTCGAACACTTCCTATCTCACAACTTTGGTCTACTTATATCTTTCACATTATTTTCCTAAGCATTGCTCTTTAGAAAGAAGGAAAGCAATCAATGATTATTCATTTTTTATGAGTCAGTCTTTACTACAAACACTGAAAAGATGAGAAAATTTTGAGTATATCTGCATACCCGCAGATGACTTTATTCCTGATACCACACCGCACTTCTGCTTGGCACTTTATGCATTTGTATATCTGTTATTTTCTTCCTTCAATGAACTCCAGACTCAAGAACATCAGTGTCTTATATATCCCCTGTAATACCCTACTGAGTCCCTAACAGAGCCGGCCATCAAAAACTATTTACTGATTAGGTGGGTGAAAATCTACTAGCTTTGGTAGCTGTGGTTTCTTAGCTAACCACATTTATGGCTAGAAGCCGCATTTAAATGACTGATTTTAAGGAATCTTCCAGCTTTTCTACTAGATGATTCTGTCTTGTGTACTACTCATGAAATGTTCAGGGGTCAAAGAGAAGAGCCAGCAAAACAAAATAAGAAACCACACAACCAGAGGAAGAAATCAAGAAAAGCTGAGAGAGATTGAAAAAGGTTCAAATGTGGAAGGCTGATAAAGTATTTACCTTAGAAGAACTAAAGAATGTCCACTGGATTTGATAACACAGCAAGGCTCATTTTGACAAGACTTGGTTTTGGTGGCGTGGTGGGGTCAGAACCAGATGGGGAAGATTCAGTAGAACTGAAATATTGAATACAGCACATGGGGGCAATTCTTTTTCCTTTTTAAAATCTTTTTTAGATTCTATACATTTTTTAACTGATAGAAGGGCCTTTATTTCGTTTTTATTTATTTACTTTTGGCTGTGTCGGGTCCTTGTTGCTGCACACGGGCTTCCTCTAGCTGTGGCAAGCCGGGGCTAATCTTTGTTGAGGTGCGCGGGCTTCTTACTGTGGTGGCTTCTCTTGTTGTGGAGCACAGTCTCTATCTAGGTGCACAGGCTTCAGTAGTTGTGTCACGCGGGCTTAGTTGCTCCGTGGCATGTGGGATCTTCCTGGACCAAGGCTCGAACCCATGTCCCCGGCACTGGCAGGCGGATTCTTAGCACTGCGCCCCCAGGGAAGTCCCTGTGGGCAATTCTTAAGAAGCTTGACTATAATAATACAATGAAGTTATAAATTCAGGATTACTATTTTTAAACAAAATGTTACTCAAAAGTTTCCAAATGGACATTCTATAAATTTTAACAGAATAGCATTTTATTTCAAAGAAGAGCATGGAAGTAGCTGTTATTATTACAACAATCATGATGGAGTGGAATTTCACATTATGTTAGAAGTTATCCCATCAATAGGGACAAGAGAAAAATTACCGCGTGGTTTCTCCTTCTAACATTTTTATTTTGGAGGTAACCACTTACCAAAAACTATGCAATAATGTGAGTAAATGGGATAATTTTTCTTGCCAACAGAGTTTTAACATACATTGAAAATAAAATCTTTTGTTTACCTGAGAAATTCCAGCAAATTACTGGTGAAACTCTCAATTTGCACTTCCATGAAGTTTACTTTTCCAAGTACTTTCACACCTATGATTACTACATGATGATTCCCAATAGTGAGATTTGGGGCATTCTTTTTTCTCAGTATTATTTTATGTTCTACTTGGAAGTGCCGAGTCACAGAAATGTGAAACTTATTTATCCAGCAGAGCTGGAACTCTTTGATTTCTTTTTTTTAATCGAAGTACAGTTGATTTACGATGCTATGTTTTAGTTTCTGGTGTAGAGCAAAGGGGTTGAGTTACACACACACACATTTTTTTGAAAAATTAATTAATTTTTGGCTGCACTGGGTCTTCATTGTTGTGCACTAGTTTTCTCTAGTTGCGTCGAGTGAGGACTACTCTTCTTTGCAGTGTGTGGGGCTTCTCACTGTGGTGGCTTCCTTTGTTGCGGAGCACAGGCTCTAGGCGTGTGGGCTTCAGTAGTTGAGGCATGTGGGCTCAGCAGTTGTGGCTCACAGGCTCTAGAATGCAGGCTCAGTAGTTGTGGCACATGGGCTTAGTTGCTCCACGGCATGTGGGATCTTCTCCGACCAGGGCTCAAACCCATGTTCCCTGCATTGGCAGGCGGGTTCTCAACCACTGTGCCACCAGAGAAGTCCCACATATTCTTTTCTATTATGATTATAGGATACTGAATATAGTTCCCTGTGCTATACAATAGGACCTTGTTGTATATCCAGTAGTATCTGCTAATCCCAAACTCCTAATTTATCACTCCTCCCCCCATCCCCGGTTATCCCCTTTGGTAACCGTAAGTTTGTTTCCTATGTCTGTGAGTTTCTTTCTGTTTCATAGATAAGTTCATTTGTGTCATATTTTAAATTCCACATATAAGTGATACCATACGGTATTTGTCTTTCTCTTTCTGATTTACTTCACTTATCTCTGGGTCCACCCATGTTGCTTCAAATGGCATTATTTCATTCTTCTTTATGGCTGAGTGCTATTCCATTGTATATATATGTGCCACATGTTCTTTATCTATTCCTCTGTTGATGGACATTTAGGTTGCTTCCATGTCTTGGCTATTGTAAATAGTGCTGCTATGAACACTGGGGTGAATATATCTTTTAGAATTAGAGTTTTCTCTGGATATATGCCCAGGAGTGGGATTGATGGCTCATAAGGCAACTCTATTTTTAGTTTTTTTAGAAACCTCAATACTCTTTTCCATAGTAGATGCATCAATTTACATTCCCACCAATGGTGAAGGAGGGCTCCCTTTTCTTCACACCCTCTCCAGCATTTGTTATTTGTAAACTTTTAAATTATGGCTATTCTGGCCAGTGTGAGGTGATACCTCACTACAGTTTTAACTTGAATTTCTCTAATAATTAGCAATGTTGAGTACCTTTTCATGTGCCTGTTGGCCATCTGTATGTCTAGGTTTTGGGGTTTTTAAAAATATTTATTTATTTGGCTGCATCTGGGTTTAGTTGTGGCACACGGGCTCTTCACTGCGGCACGTGGGATTCTCTCTAGTTGTGGCGCACAAGCTCTAGAGCAGACAGGCTCAGCAGTTGGGGCTCGCAGGCTTAGTTGCCCCGTAGCATGTGGGATCTTAGCTCCCCAACCAGGGATCAAACCCACATCCCCTGCATTGGAAGGTGCATTCTTAAACCACTAGACCACCAGGGAAGTCTCTGTATGTCTTCTTTGGAGAAATGTCTATTTAGGTTTTCTGCCCACTTTTTCACTGGGTTGCTTGTTTGTTATTGAGTCGTATGAGCTGTTTGTATATTTTGGAAATTAAGCCCGAGTTGGTCATGTCATTTGCAAGCATTTTCTCCTAGGCCATAGGTTGCTTTTGGTTTTGTCCATAGTTTCTTTTGCTGCACAAAAGCTTATAGGTTTGATTAGGTCCCATTTGTGTATTTTTCTTTTATTTCTATTGCCTTGGGAGACTGACCTTAGAAAACATGGGTACTACTTATGTCAGAGAATGTTTTGTGTATGATCTCTTCTAGTAGTTTTATGATGTCATGTCTTATATTTAAGTCTTTAAGCCATGTTGAGTTTATTTTTGTTTATGGTGTGAGGGTGCGATCTAACTTCATTGATTTAAGTGTGGCTGTCCAGCCTTCCCAACACCACTTACTGAAGAGACTGTCTTCTCTCCATTGTATATTCTTGCCTACTCTGTCAAAGATTTATTTACCACAGGTGTGTTGGTTTATTTCTGGGCTCTCTATTCTGTCCAATGATCCATATGTCTGTTCTTGTACCAATACCACGCTGTTTTGATTATTGTAGCTTTCTAGTATTGTCTGAAATCTGGGAGGGTTATGCCTCCAGCTTTGTTCTTTTTCCTCAGGATTGCTCTGGCAATTCTGGGTCTTTTATGGTTCCGTGTAAACTTTAGGATTATTTGTTCTAGTTCTGTGAAAAATGTCATGGGTAGTTTGATAGGGATCGCATTAAATCCGTACACTGCTTAGGGCAGTATGGCCATTTAAAAAGTAGTAATTCGTCCAATCTAATAGCATTGGCAATCTTTCCATTTCTTTGAATCATCTTCAATTTCCTTTATCAATTTTTTTTTTTTTTTTTTTTGCGGTACGCAGGCCTCTCACTTTTGTGGCCTCTCCCGTTGCAGAGCACAGGCTCCGGACGCGCAGGCTCAGCGGCCATGGCTCACGGGCCCAGCCGCTCCGCGGCATGTGGGATCTTCCTGGACCAGGGCACGAACCCGTGTACCCTGAATCGGCAGGCGGACTCTCAACCACTGCGCCACCAGGGATGCCCTTTATCAATGTTTTATACTTCTCAGCATATAAGTCTTTCACGTCCTTGCTAAGGTTTATTCCTAAGTTTTTATTTTTGATGCAATTTTAAAAGGGATTTTTTTAAAACTTTCTCTTTCCGATATTTCATTGTTAGTGTAAAGAAATGCAACAGATTTCTGTATGTCAATCTTGTATCCTGCTACCTTGCTAAATTTGTTAATCAATTCTAGTAATTTTTGTGTGGAGTCTTTAGGATTTTCTATATATACTATCACGTCATCTGCATATAATTACAATTTTACATCTTCTCTTATAATTTGGATACCTTTTATTTCTTTTTCTTGTCTGACTGCTGTGGTTAGGACTTCCAATACTATGTTGAATAGAAGTGGTGAGAGTGAGCATCCGTCTCTTATTCCAGATTTAGTGGGAAGGCTTTCAGCTTTTCACCACTGAGCATTATGTTGGCCGTGGGTTTGTCATAAACAGTTTTTCTTTTTAATTAAAAAAAAATTTTTTTAAATCTATATTTGGGTGCGTTGGGTCTTCGTTGATGCACGTGGACTTTCTCTAGTTGCAGTGAGCAGGGGCTACTCTTCATTTTAGTGCACAGGCTTCTCACTGCAGTGGCTTCTCTTGTTGTGGAGCACGGGCCCTAGGGTGCGCAGGCTTCAGTAGTTGTGGCGCACGGGCTCTAGAGCACAGGCTCAGTAGTTGTGGCACACGGGCTTAGCTGCTCCGAGGCATGTGGGATCCTCCCAGACCAGGGATTGAACCATCTCCCCTGCACTGGCAGGCAGACTCTTAACCAGAGTGCCACCAGGGAAGTCCTAAACAGCTTTTAGTATGTTGAGATATGTTCTCTCTCTGCTACTTTGGTAAGAGTTTTTATCATGAATGGATGTTGAATTTTATAAAATGCTTTTTCTGCATCTATTGAGATGATCATGTGGTTTTTGTGTTTTCTTTTTTTTTTAAAAAAAGTTTTTAATGTATTTATGTATGTATGTATTTATTTCCTGCATCAGGTCTTCATTGCAGCACACAGGATCTTTCATTGTGGTGAGCAGGCTTCTCTCTAGTTGTGGCTCACGGTATCCAGAGCAAGCAGGCTCATTAGTTGCGGTGCACAGACTTTCTAGTTGTGACACATGGGCGCCAGAGTACATGTGTTCTGTAGTTGTGGCATGCAGGCTCAGTAGTTGTGGTGCACGGACTTAGTTGCCCCATTGGCATGTGGGATCTTACTTCCACGACAAGGTATCGAACTGGAATCCCCTGCATTGCAAGATGGATTCTCAACCACTGGACTACAGGAAGTTGTGGTATTTGTCTTTTCTTTTGATGATGTGGTATATCACATTAATTTGCATATATTGAACCAACCTTGTGACCCTTGGATGAATAAAACTTGATCGTGGTGTATGATCTTTTTTTTATGTGTTGTTGGATTTGGTTTACTAATATCTTGTTGAGAATTTCTGCATCTACATTCATCAAAGATATTGGCCTGTTTCTTTTCTGGTATTGTCTGTCTGGTTTTGGTATCAGGGTGATGGTAGATTCACAGAATGATTTTAGGTGTTTTCCCTTCTCTTCAATCTTTTGGAAGAGTTTAGGAAGGATCAGTACAAGTTCTTTGTATGTTTGGTAGAATTCCCCAGTGAAGCCATCTGGTCCTAAACTTCTGTTTGCAGGGCTGCTTTTTTTTTTTTTTTAACAGATTCTATTTCACTTCTAGTGATCGGTCTATTCAAATTGTCTATTTCATGTTGATTCAGTTTTGGTGGGCCATATGTTTCTAGAAACTTGTCTGTTTCTTCTAGGTTGTCCAATTTGCTGGCATATAATTATTCACAGTATTCTCTTATGGTTTTTGTATTTCTGCTGTATCGGTTGTTAATTCTCCTCTTTCACTTCTTATTTTGTTTATTTGCCTCCTCTCTCTTTTCGTCTTAGTGAGCCTGGCCAGAGGGCTGTCAATTTTGTTTACCTTTTCAAAGAACCAGCTTTTGGCTTAACTGATTTTTCTACTGTTTTTTTAAATCTCTATGTTATTTATTTCCTATCTGATCTTTATTATTTCCTTCTTTCTGCTGACTTTAGGTTTTGTTTGTTCTTCTTTTTCTAATTCTTTTAGGTGGTAGGTGAGGTTGTATATATGAGATTTTTCTTGTTTTCTGAGGAAGGCCTGTATTGCTATTAACTTCCCTCTAAGAACTGCTTTTGCTACATCCCATAGATTTTGTATGGTTGTGTTTTCATTATCATCTGTCTCGAGGTATTTTTTAATTACCTGTTTGATTTCATCGTTGACCCATTGGATTTTAGTAACATGTTGTTTAGTTTCCTCGCAATCATTTTTTTCTCGTTTCTCTTTCTGCGATTGATTTCTAGTTTCATGCCATTGAAAAGATGCTCAAAATAACTTCTATCCTCTTAACACATTATTGACTGGGGGATTTTTGCAGAAACTATCGCTTGTGGCCAGCAATTTGTTATATAAGTGAATACTGAAATACCACATCTGAGTAGATATCAACAACTTTTTTTGCACTTAATGTATTTATTTGAAACTTTGTATATGTTGTAGTAAAGCATTCTAATATTTTGTTAGAGTGTGATAGGCAGTATAGCAGGCACCTCTGTGCAGGGGAACAGAACATCTATTACAAATATACCATGTATCACTGTGCTTTCCCCTGGAAGAGCAGGCTTTACACTTCCAGCAAGCAGTTTTTTTTTAATCCTGTAGGTTATTATTTTCTCTAGAATATGGACTTTTAATTTACCTGATAGTCCACAAGGTGGATCTTTGTGGGGGCTCTTTTAGAAACGCTACAAGGAGGACCAGGTGTAGGACTAACACTACATTCACCAAAAAAGTCAGTTACCCATTCTCTAGCAATTGCTAACAAAAATTGCTTGTAAGTCATTTTATTCTGTGCATTAAGGCTGCAATAAATTTTAAACTCATTGAATAAACCACAACTATTCAAAGAGAAACCCACTTTCTTATACCATTTTTTACTTTTCCAGAGGATACTGAAGTTTTCCAGATATTGATTGGATCAATTAACTCCTTTAATATATTATACTCTAATATACAAGTGGGCTTAGTTATCTGATGGCCAGTCCTCCTGTCTTCCTTTCCTGTAGATGCTGTGGAGGCATCATGAATAGCTGTCACCATGTGGACTAGCCTCTTGTCTTTCCATATGAGAAGAATCACTTCTCCTTCCATAAGAATGTCATTTCTCCCCTCTGTAGATTTTTATATTTCTCCTTTAATTGGTTTGGTAGACCAAGATTCTATCTTACAGTCCCACAAACTCTGGTTTTATTTTTCAACAAAGTTTCAGATGTGGACACACTGTTGTAATAATTGTCTTGGTAAATATGGTGCCATGAACCAAGATAAGGTTGTAGGACCAATAATATTGTTTCTTGCAGTTTCTTTCCTTCACCTGTGTAAATCACAAGGTTGCATATATATATCCAGTTTCACTTTCACTAACCATCATGACCAAAATTCCATATTTTGTAAGTTTTCCAGGATTATATGTTTTGAATCTGAGTTGTCCTATTCACTTACATGTTTTGAATCTGAGTCGTCCTCTGAGTTCATGAGGCAATGAACTCAGATTCACTGCCTCATCAAGTGATAGCTCTTGTTTGGGTATATAGATTGATTCAAATTTTTGGAGAAAATATTCCAAAAGAGGTTTAACTTTTGAAATTCTGTCTGCAGGAAGTGGAGTTTCCAAGTTATCATTCAAGTGAAGAAATGTCATTATTTGTTCGAATCTTCTTCTCATCAAAATCTTTGGGAAGATAGGTGTTTCAAGTAAGGGATCAGTCAACCAATATTCTTTCCAGTGTGACTTTCTTATTTGTCCCATCAAAATTATTAATCCAGGCTTCCCTGGTGGTGCAGTGGTTGAGAGTCCGCCTGCCGATGCAGGGGACACGGGTTCATGCCCCGGTCCGGGAAGATCCCACGTGCCGCAGAGCAGCTGGGCCCATGAGCCGTGGCCGCTGAGCCTGCACGTCCGGAGCCTGTGCTCTGCAACAGGAGAGGCCACAACAGTGAGAGGCCCACGTATCGCAAAAAAAAAAAAAAATTAATTAATCTAAGAAACTTCTTCACGCCACTATTAGTTACA
The DNA here is from genome assembly GCF_011762595.2 of Tursiops truncatus. Taxonomy (NCBI): domain Eukaryota; kingdom Metazoa; phylum Chordata; class Mammalia; order Artiodactyla; family Delphinidae; genus Tursiops; species Tursiops truncatus. The sequence goes on along the minus strand of NC_047041.1, from coordinate 53,699,072 downwards.
TCAGTCCATTTTAAAGCCTTATCATACTTTTTATATAATTTTTCATTCTGTTGCTGATACAAGTTTGACTGAGAAGCGACCAACTTGAAAAAGTCGTTACCAAAAATTACTTCTGTTATATCACAAACTTTGCAGGTTATTACATTCAATAGTTACACCTGACACACCTGTAAAGCCTTCTAATTTTCGTGAAATGCTGTCTTCAATCTACTCTTCTGTAGCAGCAAAGGAGTGTTCTCTAGCACCGTGAGCTTCATTTTCACTTTCCTTATCAGAATCAATCACAAAGGCTTTGTCCTTCTGTTGGTCTAATAGTTAGATCGACTATTGAATTGAAGTCGACTACTGATTAACTATTGATCGACTGAATCAGAACTATATTCTGAAGAACTACCATCTTCTGAGACACTAGTATACATGTCACTCAGACAATCACAGAAAGTATCTGCATAAAATTCACTGAAAAATTCTTCTTCACTTAAATTTCGCGACGCATCGTTTTTTGAAAATTTTATGGCAATAAACTTGCGTTTATAATATACACAAGGTTGGACCAAAAACCTAACGGAACAAAATGTTTATGATAATGACAATGATAAGTTGTATAATGAATACTTGATCAATTTTAAGCTCCAACAACTTCACATGGTGATGTTAATTGTACCACTCTGTAGAACGATATTGATACATCTCTGGTCAATAACGTTCAGGTAACAAAAGATGTATTAATACATCTCCAGTCAATCATGTGTTAAAATGCTGAGGCTTGTTTTGTGTCCTAGCTTGTGGTCAATCCTAGGGAATGTTCCATGTGCACTTGAAAAGATTTTTTGGATGTAATGTCCTAAAATTAACAACTAAGTTGAACTATTCTATTGTATCATTTAGGATTTCTGTTGCCTTATTGATTTTCTGTCTGGAAGATCTGTCCATCGATGTAAGTGGGGTGTTAAACTCTACTATTATTGTATTCCCACCAATTTCTCCCTGTATGTCTGTATTGATTCACAGGTGCTTGTGTGCCCCCAGAGGTTGTAGAGGCAGAGTCGTGCCTGCCGTGAGCACGTCGAGGATGAGGCAGGCCCGCCCTTCCTTAGAGGGCTCATGTTACCAACGGGGCTTCAATGGCAGACCTTGGCTCCTTCCTGTGCAAACCCCCAGTTGTGGCTCAGACCACACTCCATTCCCTTCAGGCTGTTTCTGTACAGCCAACCCCAAGCCTCTCCCTGTGTCTGTCCTCTGAAGCCCAAATTTCAGCACCCAGCCCCCATGCACACCAGCAGACATGTGTCTCAAGCTGGGGAGTGCAGTGAGATGTCCAGGATCTTCTGTGCAGGTCTCTCTCTGTTCTGCCTGCCCCAAGCTAGCTGCTGCACTCTCCTCTGAGCCTCTGAAGCTCCCTTTCTGTCATGGCTGATCTCCACGCTGGTGAACGGACTTCTTAGGGTGAGGAAACCTTTTCTTTTTCACCGCACCCTCCCAGGGGTGCACATCCTGTGCCAATTCCCTTTTTTTTCCCTTTTGTCCTACCTGTTACATGGTGATCTTTCTTGCCATTTTGGGTTTATGAGATCTTCTGCCAGCCTTCAGTAGGTATTCTGTGAGAATTGTTCCACATAATGATTATTTCTGATGTATTTGTGGGAAGAAGTGGGCTCCACATCCTTCTCTTCCGCCATTTTAATCCAGTCCTGAACCCTCTGATTCTTAATTCAACACTTTTAAACTTTAGTCTAGAAATCACTACAACCAGACTCTACGATAATTTACTGAAGCATACCGTACTGTAATCAAAATTTTAATGACCCTCAAGTCAATGGGAATTCCTGACTGTCTGCATCATTTAAGATTCTATGAATCTAAACTACTAAGAAATTAAGAGAGATCTAGAATCCCAGGAAAGACAGTTTATAGGGATGAATCTCCATTTCACAAAATAAACAGGCTCCTGAAAAGTTGTACATGAATGCAATAAATTCTTATGTTGAAGGACCTACATAATGTACGAGTAGTTTTCAACCCCACTTCCCTTTTTATTAATCAGCATAATCACTTTCTTCCAACAAAACATTTCATTAGTTTTTATGAACCGAATTGTGTCCCCTCAAAATTAATATGTTGAAGCCCTAACCCACAATGTGTCTGTATATGGAGGTAAGGGCTTTAAGGACATAATTAAAGCTAAAGGAGATCTTAAGAGCAGGGCCATCCTAATCCTACAGGACTGGTGTCTGTGAGACCAGAGATTCCACCTCCCTGAGCACACCCACAGGAAAGGCCATTTGAGGAAACAGCAAGAAGGCCTTCTACAAGGTAGGAAGAGAGTGCTTACTAGGAACCAAATTTGCCAGCACTTTGCTCTTAGACTTCCAGCCGCCAGAACTGTGAATAAATTTTAAGCTAACCACTCTGTGGTATTTTGTTATAGTAGCCCTAGTGGACTAACACTCGGGCCCAGAAGCAATTCTGGGGAAACCCTATGGCTTTATGAAAAATAAGCTGAAAACTGCTGTGCTAAAAGGAAGTTCTCAATCTAATTAATGTTTTATGTGCACAGAACACAAAATTCTCGAAGAAAACTAAGATTAAAAGCATATCTATACCTGTTCTGTAATCTCAAAACATGGCCTATTTATACATTAAAACTAATTTTTAAAAGTTAAATCATTGCAACTACAATAAAACTCCAAGTCCACAAATATATCAATGGCTAAGCAGATGAGGGTACTTGATTATCAGTAAAAGAGATGTTTGTCATTTTCTCTGTAAAAGCTAATTGCTTAGTGTTGTAAAATAAAACTAACAGACTTTTAGGCAAAATGTACAAAAGTGCTCTACGAGTTAACAGACTATATATATGTTCACTAATATAATTAAAAGTTGGAATATTTGCCAAAAAATAATGATAAAGTGGGGACAGATTTCACATTTCATGAGAAGTACTATCTAATTCAAGTTAGTAAAAATGTGAAAGGACTAGTAAAACAGAAAAGCATTAATTCTAAGTGGCAGAAATATAGGCATTATATTATCCTTAGTTTTAATCTATGCATTCTACATTTTTTAATATTAAAAATAAAAAGAGGCTGTGGGAAACCTGTTTCTAACCTCATTTCATGGGAATACCACAAGGTCCTCCAAACTGAGGAAATCCAAGAGCAATTTCTGACTCTCAAATGAATACGAGTTAGTACTCAGACCTATGTGAGACATAATTATATGCAGTGCAATGTCTCTCAACCTTAGCTTTTCTAAGCTAGACCTTAGGGCTACCTAAATTAGGAACAATGGGATTCTTTAAGACAAATGTGTTAAAGTTTTGCTGGCATCAAAGAAAGCTAAAAGTATAAAATACCCTTAGGGGGGCGGAGTGAAGATGGTGTACTACGAGGACATGGAATTCACGTCTCCTCACAACCAGGGCACCTACCAGGCACCGGCGGGGAACCATGGACACCTAAGGGGATGGGAGGAACCCCCAGCGACTGGGTAGGACGTGGGGCACAGGGGGAGTGAAGGGGGAGGAGAAGTGGAGGTGGGAGAGGACTGGCGCCCCGAGGGGGTCGCTAGGGGAGGGGAAGGGATCCCACGCACGAAGGGGGAAATTGGGGGACCACTGGGAGGGCAGAGGATAAAAAGGGAGTGTGGCCAGGTTTCCCCTGCCCACTTGGACCCCCAGGAACCTGTTGCGATCCCGGGCCTGATCCTCTGCCCACCTAGGCCCCCTCCAGCAGAGCAGGTCCTGAGAGAGTGGGAGGGAGGGAAGGGGGAGCAAAAGTAAAGGACGGACTTTGGGACCAGCATCCCTGAAGGATGGCTGGGGGAGGGAAGGAGTTCCTACACCCAGTGGGACCCACCCATGGTTAGGGATCCAGTTGCCACAGGGGAGATCCTGGGGGAGATGGTGGGGAAGGGGCACGAAGGAAGGGTAAGGAATGGGGTCAGTGCTTTCCCATCCACTTAGGCACTGGGGAGCCTGCTGGGCTCCCAGGCCTCATCCTCTGACCTCAGAGCCTCCCTCCTGAAACATAGATCCCAAGTCTCGCTCCTACACCCCTACCCAGGGCCCTCCCTCTACACTCGGAGACCACATCCAACACGCTGGGATTAAACCCCACCCCCACACACTCACTCAGGGCCCTACCTCCAAACTCCAGAACCACACACCCCACCCACCCACACTCACTCAGGGCCCTACCTCCAAACTCCAGAACCGCACACTCGAGAGGCCCTCCTTTCAACCAGCTGCTTCTCCCCTTCCGCACAGGTCCTAGGCAGACACCCTGCCCCACACTCAAATGTCACGCCACCAACTGCCTAGGTCCTGCCCCAGGCTAAACCACGCCTCTGCCTAAGTTCCACCCCCTGCCTAAACTCCACCCCCAGAGCCAAAGCTCTTTTCTTTTCCTTTTAGATTGCGGTTCTGTTTTACCTTGTTGATTCACTGTTGCTAATTCATTTATATTTTTATTTTTACTAATAAATCTCTTATTTTTGCAATTTTATTTTAGACTTCGTTAGTGATCTCTCCTTTTGGCTTGTTTCCCCACCCACCCACCCTTTTTTTTCTTTTTTCTGTCGTAGTTTTATTTTACCTTGTTGAGACTATTTCAACCACAGTTTTATTTTTCCTAATATATTTTTTATCTTTCTAATTTTATTTTGTTTTTTATTCTTTGATATTGTGCTGCTTTCTTTTCTTCCTTTTTTTTTTTTTTTTACCGCACCATGAAGCTTGAAGGATGTTGGTACCCAGTCCGGAGGTCGGGCCCAAACTCCTGTGGTGAGAGCTCCGAATCCAAACAGCTGCACTAACAGAGAACCTCAGAACGCAGGGAATATCAATTGGAGTGAGGCCTCCGGGAAGTCCTCATCTCAGCACCAAGAACCAGCTCTATCCAACTGCCTGCAAACTCCAGTGCTGCACGTCTCAGGCCAAACAACCAGTAAGACAGGAATACAGCACCACCCATCAAAAATAAAATAAAATAAAATGACAAAAAAATATGTTGCAGACGAAGCAGCAAGGTAAAAACCTACAAGACCAAATAAATGAAGATGAAACAGGCAACTGACCCCAAAAGAATTCAGAGTAATGATAGTAAAGAGGATCCAAAATCTTGGAAACAGAATGCAGAAAATAAACGAAACATTTAACAAGGATTTAGAAGAACTAAAGAGCAAACAAACAGTGATGTACCACACAATTACTGAAATTAAAAATACTCTAGAAGAAATCAACAACAGCATAACTGAAGCAGAAGAACAGTAAGTGAGCTAGAAGATAAAATGGTAGAAATAACCGCCAGGGAGCAGAATAAAGAAAAAACAATGAGGATTTGCCTCAAGAAGCTGAAGGAGAAGTACGTGCTCTCACTCCCTCTTGTAAGAGCACCAGAATCACAACGAACTACTGAACAATCATCAACAGGAAGATACTGGAACTCACCAAAAAAGATACCCCACATCCAAAGACAAAGGAGAAGCCACAAAGAGACGGTAGGAGGGGCGCAATCACAATAAAATCAAATGCTGTAACTGCTGGGTGGGTGACTCATAAGCTGGAGAACACTTCTACCACAGAAGTCCACCCACTGGAGTGAAGGTTCTGAGCCCTATACTGGGCTTCCCAACCCGGGGGTCCAGCAACGGGAGGAAGAATTCCTAGAGAATCAGACTTTGAAGGCTACTGGGATTTGATTGCAGGTCTTCGAAAGGACTGGGGGAAAAAGTGACTCCACTCTTGGAGGGCACACGCAAACTAGCATGCACATCAGGACTCAGGGGAAGGAGCAGTGACGCCACAGGAGACTGAACCAGACCTACCTGCTAGTAGTGGAGGGTCTCCTGCAGAGGCGGGGTGTGGCTGTGTCTCAACGAGAGGACAAGGACACTGGCAGCAGAAGTTCTGGGAAGTACTCCTTGGCATGAGCCCTCCCAGAGTCCACCTATAGCCCCACCAAAGAGCCCAGGTAGACTCCAGTATTGGGTTGCCTCAGGCCAAACAAACAACAGGGAGGAAACCCGGCCGTACCCATCAGCAGTCAAGCAGATTAAAGTTTTACTGAGCTCTGCCCGCCAGAGCAACAAACAGCTCTACCCACCACCAGACCCTCCTATAAGGAAACTTGCACAAGCCTCTTAGATAGCCTCATCCACCAGAGGGCAGACGGCAGAAGCAAGAACTACAATCCTGCAGCCTGTGGAACAAAAACCATGTTCACAGAAAGTTAGAAAAGATGGAAAGGCAGACGGCTATGTACCAGATGAAGGAACAAGATAAAACCCCAGAAAAACAATTAAATGAAGTGGAGATAGGCAACCTTCCAGAAAAAGAATTCAGAATAATGACAGTGAAGTTGATCCAGGACCTCGGAAAAAGAATGGAGGCAAAGATCAAGAAGATGCAAGATATGTTTAACAAAGACCCCGAAGAATTAAAGAACAAACAAACAGAGAGGAACAATACAATAACTGAAATGAAAACTACACTAGAAGGAATCAATAGCAGAATAACTGAGACAGAAGAACGGATAAGTGACCTGGAAGACAGAATGGTGGAATTCACTGCTGCGGAACAGAATAAAGAAAAAAGAATGAAAAGAAATGAAGACAGCCTAAGAGACATCTGGGACATTACACGCAACAACATTTGCATTACAGGGGTCCCAGGAGGAGAAGAGAGAAAGGACTCGAGAAAATATCTGAAGAGATTATAGTCGAAAACTTCCTAACATGGGAAAGGAAATAGCCACCCAAGTCCAGGAAGCGCAGAGAAGTCCCATACAGGATAAACCCAAGGAGAAATATGCTGAGACACATAGTAATCAAACTGGCAAAAATTAAAGACAAAGAAAAATTATTGAAAGCAGCAAAGAAAAAAAGACAAATAACATACAAGAAAACTCCCATAAGGTTAACCGGTGATTTCTCAGTAGAAACTCTACAAGCCAGAAGGGAGTGGCAGGACATACTTAAAGTGATGAAAGGGAAGAACCTACGGCCAAGAGTACTCTACCCGGCAAGGATCTCATTCAGTTTCGATGGAGAAATCAAAAGCTTTACAGACAAGCAAAAGCTAAGAATTTAGGACCACCAAATCAGGTCTGCAACAAATGCTAAAGGAACTTCTCTAAGTGGGAAACACAAGAAAAGAAAAGGACCTACAAAAAAAAAAAAAACAAACAAAAACCACAACAATTAAGAAAATGGTAATAGGAACATACATGTCGGTAATTATCTTAAACGTGAATGGATTAAATGTTCCAACCAAAAGACACAGGCTCGCTGAATCGATACAAAAACAAGACCCATATAAACGCTGTCTACAAGAGACCCACTTAAGACCTAGGGACACATACAGACTGAAAGTGGGGAATGGAATAAGATACTCCATGCAAATGAAAATCAAAAGAAAGCTGGAGTAGCAATACTCATATCAGATAAAATAGACTTCAAAATAAAGAATGTTACAAGAGACAAGAAAGGACACTACATAATGATCAAGGGACGAATCCAAGACGAAGATATAACAATTATAGATATATATGCACCCGACATAGGAGCACCTCAATACATAAGGCAACTGCTAACAGCTATAAAAGAGGAAATCGAGAGTAACACAATAATAGTGAGGGACTTTAACACCTCACTTACACCAATGGACAGATCATCCAAAATGAAAATAAATAAGGAAACAGAAGCTTTAAATGACACAATAGACCAGATAGATTTAATTGATCTTTTTAGGACATTCTATCCAAAAACAGCAGATTATACTTTGTTCTCAAGTGCTCACGGAACATTCTCCAGGATAGATCACAAATTGGGTCACAAATCAAGCCTCAGTAAATTTAAGAAAACTGTAATCATATCAAGCATCTTTTCTGACCACTACGCTATAAGATAAGAAATAAATTACAGGGAAGAAAACGTAAAAAACACAAACACATACAGGCTAAACAACACATTACTAAATAACCAAAAGATCACTGAAAAAAATCAAAGAGGAAATCAAACAACACCTAGAGCCAAATGACAATGAAAACACAACGATCCAAAACCTATGGGATGAAGCAAAAGCAGTTCTAAGAGGGAAGTTTATAGCTATACAAGCCTACCTCAAGAAACAAGAAAAATCTCAAATAAACACTCTAACCTTACACCTAAAGGAACTAGAGAAAGAACAAACAAAAACCAAAGTTAGTAGAAGGAAAGAAATCATAAAGATCAGATCAGAAATAAATAAAAAAGAAATGAAGGAAACGATAGCAAAGAGCAATAAAACTAAAAGATGGTTCTTTGAGAAGATAAACAAAATTGATAAATCATTAGCCACACTCATTAAGAAAAAAAGGGAGAAGAATGAAATCAATAGAATTAGAAATGAAGAAGGTGAAGTAACAACTGACACTGTAGAAATACAAAGGATCATGAGAGACTACTAGAAGCAATTATATGCCAATAACAAGGACAACCTGGAAGAAATGGACAAATTCTTAGAAAAGCACAAGCTTCCAAGACAGAACCAGGAAGAAATAGAACATATAAACAGACAAATCAGAAGCACTGAAATTGAAACTGAGATTCAAATTCTTCCAACAAACAAAAGCCCAGGACCAGATGGCTTCACATGCAAATTCTATCAAACGTTTAGAGAAGAGCTAACACATATACTTCTCAAACTCTTCCAAAATATAGCAGAGGGAGGAACACTCCCAAACTCATTCTATGAGGCCATGATCACCCTGATAATAAAAGCAGAAAAAGATACTCAAAAAAAAGAAAATTACAGACCAATATAACTGATGAATATAGATGCAAAAATCCCCAACAAAATACTAGCAAACAGAATCCATCAACACATTAAAAGGATCATACACCACGATCAAGTGGTGTTTTTCCCAGGAATGCAAGGATTCTTCAGTATGTGCAAATCAATCAATGTGATACACCATATTAACAAATCGAAGGAGAAAAACCATATGAGCATCTCAATAGATGCAGATAAAGCTTCTGACAAAACTCAACACCCATTTATGATAAAAACCCTCCAGAAAGTGGGCATAGAGGGAACCTACCTCAACATAATAAAGGCCATATATGACAAACCCACAGCAAACATCGTTCTCAATGGTGAAAAACTGAAAGCGTTTCCTCTAAGATCAAGAACAAGACAGGGTGCCCACTCTTACCACTATTAGTCAACACAGTTTTGGAAGTTATAGCCATGGCAATCAGAGAAGAAAAAGAAATAAAAGAAACCCAAATCAGAAAAGAAGAAGTCAAACTGTCACTGTTTGCAGATGACCTGATATTATACATAGAGAATCCTAAAGATGCTACCAGAAAACTACAGCTAATCAATGAAGCTGGTAAAGTAGGAGGATACAAAAGGAATGCACAGAAATCTCTTGCATTGCTATACACTAACAATGATAAATCTGAAAGAGAAATTAAGGCAACGCTCTCATGTACCACTGCAACAAAAAGAATAAAATGCCTAGGAATAAACCTACCTAAGGAAACAAAAGACTTGTATGCAGAAATCTATAAGACACTGATGAAAGAAATTAAAGACGATACAAGCAGATGGAGAGATATACCATGTTCTTGGATTGGAAGAATCAACATTGTGAAAATGACTATACTACCGAAAGCAATCTACAGAGTCAATGCAATCCTTATCAAACTACCAATGGCATTTTTCACAGAACTAGAAGAAAAAACGGCACAATTTCTGTGGAAACACAAAAGACCCTGAATAGCCAAAGCAGTCTTGAGGGTAAAAAACAGAGCTGGAGGAATCAGACTCCCTGACTTAAGACTATACTAGAAAGCTACAGTAATCAAGACAATATGGTACTGGCACAAACAGAAATATAGATCAATGGAATAGGACAGAAAGCCCAGAGATAAACCCATGCACATATGGTCACCTTATCTTTGATAAAGGAGGCAAGAGTATACAATGCAGAAAAGACAGCCTCTTCCATAAGTGGTGCTGGGAAACTGGACAGCTACATGTAAAAGAAGGAAATTGGAACACTTCCTAACATCATACACAAAAATAAACTCCAAATGGATTAAGGACCTAAATGTAAGGCCAGACACTATAAAACTCTTAGAGAAAAACATAGGCAGACCACTCTATGACATAAATCACAGCAAGATCCTTTTTGACCCACCTCCTAGAGAAATGGAGATAAAAACAAAAATAAACAAATGGGACCTAATGAAACTTAAAAGCTTTTGTACAGCATAGGAAATCATAAACAAGACAAAAAGACAACCCTCAGAATGGGAGAAAATATTTGCAAACAAAGCAAGTGACAAAGGATTAATCTCCAAAATATACAAGCAGCTCATGCAGCTCAATATCAAAAAAACAAACAACCCAATCCAAAAATGGGCAGAAGAGGTAAACAGACATTTTTCCAAAGAAGATATACAGATTGCCAGCAAACACATGAAAAGATGCTCAACATTACCAATCATTAGAGAAATGCAAATCAAAACTACAATGAGGTATCACCTCACACTGGTTGTAATGGCCATCATCAAAAAATTTACAAACAATAAATGCTGGAGAGGGTGTGGAGAAAAGGGAACCCTGCTATACTGTTGGTGGGGATGTAAACTGATACAGCCACTATGGAGAACAGTATGGAGGTTCCTTAAAAAACTAAAAATAGAACTAGTATATGACCCAGCAATCCTACTACTGGGCATATACCCTGAGAAAACCATAACTCAAAGAGTCATGTACCACAATGTTCACTGCAGGACTATTTACAGTAACAGGACACGGAAACAGCCTAAGTGTGCATCGAGAGATGAATGGATAAAGATGTGGCACATATATACAATGGAATATTACTCAGCCATAAAAAGACACGAAACTGAGTTATTTGTAGTGAGGTGGATGGATCTAGAGTCTGTCATACAGAGTTAAGTTAAGTCAGAAAGAGAAAAACAAATACCGTATGGTAAAACATATATATGGAGTCTAAAAAAAATGGTTCTGATGAACCTAGGGGCAGGACAGGAATAAAGACGCAGATGTAGAGAATGGACTTGAGGACACAGGGAGGGGGAAGGGGAAGCTGGGACAAAGTGAGAGAGTAGCGTGGACATATATACACTACCAAATGTAAAATAGATAGCTAGTGGGAAGCAGCCACATAGCACAGGGAGATCAGCTCGGTGCTTTGCGACCACCTAGAGGGGTGGGATAGAGAGGGTGGGAGGGAGACGCAAGAGGGAGGGGATATGGGGATATACGTACGCATATAGCTGATTCACTTTGTTATACATCAGAAACTAACGCAACACTGTAAAGCAATTATACTCCAATAAAGATTCTAAAAAAAAAAAGTACTCTTAGAAGAACTAAAATCATAGGCACTAAAAATGGGTATCTCATAATAGTATCCTTTTAACATGCTTGAGTACGTACAATTAGCAAGGCATAGTATTAGATGAAAACACTGAAAAATATGCATACTTCCCTGATTTCAAAGAACTTGCATTTTGATGTGTGTGGGGGGTGTGGAGCAGAAGCAGGGGAACAGGAGAGCAGACAGAGACACACACACACAGACATACATACACAAACACACTCATGTGGCTGGCTTCTGCTAGGACAGTGTTCGTTCATTTATCCAATTACTGATTCAACAAATATTGACTGAGCAATCACTATGTGTTAGGCACTGTTTCAGGTGCTAAGAATATAATAGAGATTGACAAAAATCCTTGCCCTCACTGAGATTTCGTTTTTGTGGAAGACAGACTTAAATAATAAACTTGGGATTTTTCGTTTTATGAATGAAATAAAACAACGTGATTAGATGAGATTGAAGGGCAAGACCTACTTTAGTTATACAAAAAAGCAAGGATCAAGAAACAGCATGACCATTCTGGAAACCAAAAGTATTTCTTCATGGCAGAACTACTGTACTGTATGTACTACCACACAGTACATACTGATGTGGTAAAGAGAACAGCAAGAAAAGAATCCAGAGAAAAAAATAGCAAGGCCCATCACATAAAAAACTTTGTTCCCATGTTAAAAAATTTATTTTCCATTCAGAAGACAACAAGGAGTCATAATTAAGGGCTTAAAACAGAAGAGAAAGATCATTCAGATTTTCGCTTTACCATTTTCACTGTGGTAACTGAAATAGACACGGAAACCAATCTGGAGGTTCCCACATTAATCCAGGTGAGAGAAAATGACTGCAAGCAGGGTAGAAACAAAGAGGGTTGAGTATACTGAGTTGAGAGAGATTTAGAAGGCTAAATCAAACAGGGCTTGGTTGATATGAAGTCCAGAGTGACCAGCAGCTCTGAATATATAATAGTACCATTTACCAAGTCAAGGAACAACTTTTACCAAGGAACAAATTTACCAAGTCAAGGAACAAACTCTAGACTATTAAAAAAAACACTATAAAAGTAGCAGATCTATCCAAGTTCTGGTTCTCTTTTACTAACTTGGATACATGGCCAAGAATAAGTATCTCCCTTTGGTTCTTAATATCTTCATCTGTTAAATGAACAGTTCAGAGAGAGCGGCCAAGATTTAGTTTGAGAAATGATAAAGGAATCAAGGATGATACTTATATTTCTGGTTTGAGAAAATATGTGGTATTGATGCTATTTAACCAAGGGTATCAGTCAGGATAGTAGGGTTATGCTGCAGTAACAAAGGACCCCCAAATCTCAATGATTTACAGCAATGGCTGGCAAACTCTGGCCCACAGACTATTTGTTTTTATAGATAAAGTTTTACTGGAACACAGCCATATCCATTTATTTAGAAACTGTAGTTGTGAAAGAAAATATAAGGACCACAAGCCTAAAATATTTACTATCTTACCCCTTAAGAAATAGTTTGCTGAACACCTAGGTTTATAGCAACAAAGTTTATTCTTGGGCTACACTGTATCTTGATAACAGGTTGGTAGTGGCTCTGCTGCACATTATCTTCACCCCCAAATGAGCGGCATTTATCTAGAAAATTATCAGTCATCATAGCAAAGGTAATAAAACACATAAAGAATATACATTGCTCTTAAAGCTTTTTCCAGAAAGTGTAACTAACATACCACTTTTCCTTCATTTCACCGACCAAAGTCTAATCACATGACCATGCCTGAATTTACCAGCAGGGGGATGTATAGTCCTCCCAAAGGGAAGGGAACCAAATATTTTGCAGTTGTCCCACACAAATCTGGCCACCCTGTTCCATTTTCCTGAGTTTGTGGCCACTAAAGAAGACCTGACATTTTCTAACCTCTTTTACGAATAGGTATAATCATGTGACTGTGTTGTTTCTAATGGAATAACAGAAGTAACATATGCAACTTCTGCTTTGCTTATTAAAAGAAAACTGCATGCCCTGAACTTACTTTCTTTCTCCTTTCTGAGGCTGAAGTACATTATACAACACAGGAAAGCAAAATGTCCTAGGGTACAACAGTGAAATGAAAGAAACCTGGGTCTCTGAATAACCTCATGGAACACAACTGTCTCAAGAGTCTAGACCAGCCATTGTTATGATAGAGAGAAATAAACTTATTGCTTTTTTTCTCCCCTTTTTGGCTGCACTGTAGGGCATGCAGAATCTTAGTTCCTCGACCACGGATCAAACCTGTGCCTCCTGCATTGGGAGCTAAGAGTCTTAACCACCGGACCACCTGGGAAGTCCCAAGTTATTGCTTATTTAAGCAATTATATTTTGGAATCATTTTGTTACAGAAGTTTAGTCTCTACACTGACACAGATTCACTTTATTTTTTGAGTAAAGATGTTCACTATGTAATTGAGTATACTGGCCTTGGAACTAAGAAGATTCAGGATGAAAATATGACTCACTGGCATACGGGGTTTAAAGCCATGGGAATAAATACGATAATCCAGGGAGAGTGTATGAAATGAGACTAGAGGAGAGTCTAAAACAAAACTCTGTAGTACAAAAACCTTCAGGAGCTTAGATAAAAAGAAAGATCTGGCAAAGGAGACTACTAGGGATAGAAAGAAATCCAGGAAAGTACTGTAGGAAAGAAGGCAAAAGAAGAATGTTTGAAGGAAAGAACATGTAGAGAAACTGGGAAGATATGTAATAAATAGTGTCACTTGAATTTAGTAATAAGCGACACTGTTCAAACGCTTGAACTGAAAAAGAAATTTTATTGGAATGGAATTATGCAGAGGAGGAAATTTTCAATGGACTAAGGAGTGAATGGGAGGTAAAGAAACAGACTAGCAAACAAAGAAAATTATTTCAAGAGTTCTGTAAGATAGATAGCTTCTACGTGGCCCATAATGATCTTCACCTCCTGGTATTCATTCCCCTTATGTCATTCCTTCCCTTGTTCCTTCACCCCACCCGCTTTGGTTATGAGCCAAATCTAGTGATTTCATTCTAACAAATAAAATATGGCAAAGGTGATAGTACGTCATTTCCAAGATCTGGCTACAAAAAGACCATGAGTTCCATCTCAGGCACTCTCACTCACTGGCTCTGTTGCAATATTTTAAGCTGCCTTATGAAAAAGCCATGACAAGGAACCCAATCCTGTCAACAGCTATGTGACTGAGCTTGGAAGTGGATCCTCTTCCAGTTGAGCCTTCAGAGAAAACTGCAAGGCAAGCTGACAGCTTGACTACGTACAGCCTAATGACAGACACTGAGCCAGATTCCTAACACAAAAAAATTATGAGATAATAAATGTTTGATGTTCATTGTTTTAAGCTGCTCAGTTTGGGGGTAAGTTGTCATGAAAGCAATAAATAACTTATATAAAGGGGAAGAAGAGCAGATGGGTGGCAGCTGAAGGGAAATAAAGAGTTAATGGAGAGTTTATAGTTCTTTACTAAAATAGTAGAGACTTTAGCATATCAAAAAAGGATAAGGGAAAAATACACATTTATACGTAAGAGTGTATTTACAGGGCAGCGAAAGTCTTAAAAAACAGGGAAAAAAGGACTGTAAATATACATATGAAGTTAGCAAATCTCTATAAATATCTAAGTAGAAAAATTATTTTTTAATATTGAAGAAGGATATAATATATGTTAAGTAAGGGCAAAAAAAGTCTCAACAAAACTAGAGGGATCAAAATCAAACAAAGTATGTTCTCCTACACAATGGAATGGAATTAGAAATCAAAAACAGGAAAAAATTGGGAAATTCACAAACATGTGGAAACAACACACTACTAAATAACCAACGGGTCAAAAAAGAAATCACAAGGGAAAAGAGAAAATACTTAGAAATGAATGAAAACAAAAGAGAACATACTAATTTATTAAATGTAACTAAGCAGGGATTAGATGCAATAGCTGAAAATGCCTATACTGAAAAAGAGGAATACCTCAAATTAATAACCTAAACTTCCATGTTAGAAAAGAAGAGTAGGGACTTCCCTGGTGGCACAGTGGTTAAGAATCCACCTGCCAATGCTACAGACACAGGTTAGAGCCCTGGTCCGGGAATATCCCATGCCTCAGAGCAACTAAGCTGGTGCGCCACAACTACTGAGCCAGCACTCTAGAGCCTGCGCTCTAGAGCTCGCACTCTAGAGCCCGCGAGCCACAACTACTGAAGCCTACACGCCTAGAGCCCCATGCTCTGCAACAAGAGAAGCCACCGCAATGAGCAGCCCACGCACCACAACGAAGAGTAGCCCCTACTCACTGCAACTACAGAAAGCCTGCACGCAGCAACAAAGACCCAACGTGGCCAAAAATAAATAAAAAATTAATTAAAAAAAAGAAAAACAGAAATTCAATTAAACCAAAAGTTGGTCCTTAAAAAGATAAAATTTTACAAACCTCTAACTAGACTGGCCAGGAAAAAAGAGAACACTAAATCAGTAAAATGAGGAAAGAAAGAAGGAACATTACTACAGACTTTGCAGAACTAAAAAGAATTATAAGTGAATACTATGAACAACTGTATGCCAATAAATTAGATAAGCTAATAAAATGGACAATTTCCTAGAAAGGCACAAACTACTGAACTTGACACAAGAAGAAATACAAATCTGACTAAATCAATGACAATTAAAGAGACTGAATAAACAAAAATTTTCAACAAAGAAAAGCCCAAGTGCACCTGGCTTCCCTGCTAAATTCTAATAAATACCTCACAAACACTTGCAAAAAAAACAAAAGCAGAGGAAACACTTCTCAATTCAACATAAGAGGCCAGCATTACCGAGATAGCAAAACCAGACAAAGACACCTCAAGAAAAAAAAAAAAAAATACGGATATCCCTTATGAACATAGGCACAAAAATCCTCAAAAATAAATTAACAAACCAAATCTAGCAACAGATAAAAATGATTATGGACCATGACCAAGTGGGATTGGTTACAGGATTGCAAGGTTTCAACATATGAAAATTAATCAATGTAATATACCACATTAATAGAATAAAGGACAAAATTTGTGTGGTTAACTCAATAGATGCAGAAAAAACATCTGACAAAATCCAACAGCTTTCGTGATAAAAACACTAAACAAACTAGGAAAAGAAGAGAATTTCCTCAACCTGATAAAGGACATCAATGAAAAACCCTCAAATAACACCATACTAAAAGTTGAAAGGCTGAAAACTTTCCCCCTAGGATCAGGAACATGACAAGGATGTCTGCTCTCACCATTTCTATTCAACAGTGTACCAGAGGTTCCAGCAAAGCAATTATGCAAGAAAAAGAAATAAAGCGTATCCAGATTGAAAAGGGGGAAGTAAGCCTATCTATGTTTGCAGATGACATAATCTTGTATATAGAAAATCTTAAGAATTCACAAAAAAAGCTATTTGAGCTAATAATGAGTTTGGCAAAGTTGCAACATACAAGATCAACATACAATCATTAGTCATATTTCTACACAATAGCAGTGAATGATATGAAAATGAAATTAAGAAAATTCCATTTACAATACCCTCAAAAACAGCAAAATGCTAAGGAATAAATTGAACAAAAGTATAAGACTGGAGTCAGAAAACTGCAAAACATTTTTGAAAGGAATTAAAGACCTACATATTTTGAAAGACATCCTATTTTCATGGATCAGAAAACTTACTACTGTTAAGAAGCCAATACTCCCCAAATCTATCTATAGATTATATACAATCCCTATGCAAATCCTAACTGGCATTTTTGCAGATACTGATAAGCTGATCCTCAAACTCATAAGGAAATGAAAGTGATGCAGAACAACCAAAACAATTTTGGAAAAGATGAACAATTTCAAAATTTACCACAAAGTTGCAGTAATCAAGACTATATGGTACCAGCATAAATAACAACATGTAAGTCAACAGAATGAAAACTTCAGAAATAAACTCTCACATTTACGGTCAATTGACTTTCTACAAGGATGTCAAGGCAATCCAGTGAGGGAAAGAATGTTTTTTACAAATGGTAACAGAACAAATGTATATCTATGTGCAAAGAATATAGTTGGACTCCTATCTGAGAGTATATTCAAAAATTAAATGGGTTATAGATCTAAATTTAAGAACTAAAACTACAAACTCTTAAAACAAAACATAGAATTAAATCTTCATGACCTGGCTTGGGCAACAGTTTCTTATATATGACACCAAAGCACTAGCCACATTAGAAAAATATTGGACTTAATCAAAATGAAAACTTCCATGCATCAAAAGATATTACACAGAAACTGAAAAGACAACACACATAATGGGAGAAAATATTTGCAAACCATATATCTGGTAAGGGTCTAGTATGCAGAATATATAAAAAAAACTTTAAAAACTCAAAAACAAGAAGACAACCAATTAAAAAATGGACAAGGATGTGAATAGACATTTTTCCAAAGAAGATACACACAAAGTCCAACAAGCCCATGAAAAGAAGGTTCAACATCCTTTAATCATAAGGAAAATGTAAATCAAAACCATAATGAGATAGTACTTCATCCCCACTGGAAGGGCTAAAATCAATCAGTCAATAATAAGTGTTGGTAAGGTGGGATGTGGAAAAGTTGGAACCCTCATAGGTTCCTAGGGAAAAACGTTGGAGCTGTTTTGGAACAGTCTGGCAGTTCCTCAAAAAATTAAACAAAGAATTACCATATAACCCAGCAATTCTACCCTAGATATATACTCAAAAAACTGAATCACCTGTCTACCCAAAAATCTGTACACAAATGTTCATAGCAGTACTATTTATAATAGCCAAAAGGTAGAAACAAGGCAAATATTATAAACTGATAAGCAGATTAAATGTAATATTATCCACACAATGCAATATTATTCAAGCATAAAAACAAACAAAGTTCTGATACATGCTACAACACAGATGAACCTTGAAAACATTTTGCTAAGTGAAAGAAGCCAGACACAAAGGCTACTACAGATTCTGATTCCATTTATATGAAACCTCCATAATAGGCAAATTCACAGAGTCAGAAAACAGATCAGTGGTTGCTAAGGACTGGGGGAAAGGGGAAGTAATTGCTAATGGGTATGAGGTTTCTTCTGGGGCGATGAAGATGTTCTGGTTTGGATACTGGTGATGGTTGCACAACCTTGTGAATATACTAAAAACACTGAATTGTACACTTTCAAAGGGCAAATTTTATGTTATGTGAATGTATCTCAATTCAAAAAAATTGAGCTAGAACCTGCAGTTATGACCATAAAACTAAAGGGGTTTATAAAATCATCTTGTCCCAATTACCACATTTTATGAAGAAACTGAGATACAAGGGGGCAAAAGGAGATTATCCGTGGACCCAAATTTTGTTAACAGTAGAGTTGAGATTAGTATACAAGATATTTCTACCTCAGTTCTCAGAACATATACAAAACAAACCAACCCACTTTAATAAACAGATTTACAAACAACTACACCCTTTAAAATGTTATGTTAAAAACTACTGTCCTGAAATTCTAGCACCTCTTTTTAAGGTCCAGACCTAGATTGTTAATAAATATTTTGTTAAAGGCAAAGCAGCAACTTCACTGGTATCCACCCCCTGCCCCACTGGTATGTTTAAAAGGACTTTAAACAGTTAAAACTTTGCTCATTTATTATCCACAGTTTAATATAGTTCAGAGATTTAATTAAATATTAGTTAATCAAGGCTTTTAGAAAATCACACAGCATCAAATTTTTGAAATGCTGAGCCAACTTTCCAGGGCTTCAAACTTGTGCAAAAGTATTGAAATATATCTCATTTCATATTGGGCTTTTCAAAAGTTAAGACACTCCTACCACTTGCTGAGCGTTCAGGTCTATGCCTCCTCTCCCTGAATCTGGGGAGAACTGTGGTTGCTTCAACCAACAGAGTACAGTGAAAGTGACCTTTTCCAAATTCCCAACCCAGAGAGTCACTGAGCTGATTAAAATGATTATTGTTTTATGTCACTTAATTTAGAGTGGTGTGTTACACAGCAAAGATAACTGAAACAGCACATGTGATTTTTTATGATAAGAACAAGCAACTCCTGTTCCCTGATGGTTCCTCTTTTCATAGCACTCTACAATCATATGCACACGCCTGCAAAAGCAGTATGAAAATATATGTATACATAAACATACACTTTTAAAAAGACGATAAGAAAATTACAGGTTTCCAATCGCCTAAAAATGTAACCTAATATTCTAGTATGTTAGAGTTCAAAATATCACCCCCCTCCCTCACAAAATTGTGTGGATCTCAAAAGTTTGGATGCAATTCCATCCAGACAATTTTCCTGAATCCAGACAATTTTCCTGAATTTGCCCTTAATAGGGTTTATCCTAAAGCAATCATTTTCTGATTACCCAAGTTGTTCTCATTAAGGATAGGTTTGGCCTATTGTTAACTTAGAAGCCTTCCATACTGACCTAAAGGTCTTTGGACATTTTACTTTTTAAGTAAAAGACAAATTTTGGCTCTGTCTACACATACTATGTGATCTCAAAGAAAAATGACAACTTTGTTGGGCCTCATCTATAGCTTAATTGAGTTGATCAGGACGATTTTAAGAAATCATGAAAGAAACAGAGAAAACATGAAAAAGTCCTGAGCACAGTGTTTGACACAAAAGATAACACCTCTGAAATCTAACTTTGGGACTCTAGACTATTGCTTAGTAGCTGCAAAAAAGAATCACATACCTGTAGTAATCATATAGATTTCTGAGTCATATTTTACAACTTTTAGGAGACCATTTTAAAAATCAGAGCATATTATGCAACATAACATCGATTTATGCTAGATAGAATATAGAGAAGGTGATTTACAAATATTTACCTTGATCAAATATTTTTCCCATCTATCTGCTGTAACAGATTTGCCAATCTTCCTCATCAACTTCAAATGGAGCTCCACCAATTCTTTAGGTACTTAAAAGGAAGAAAAAATACTGTTAGCCAGCAAAATAAAACATTTGTAAACATTTAGGATCATAAAAAAAGAACTTTCTTCAATGCTGAATACTTTTTCAAAATAGATGTTGATTTAGTTATCTTTTAGAACTCTGAATCAGAAAAGACTAAACTAGGGCAAGAAATAACTGAAAACTACTTTTTAAAACATGAACAAGAATATTCATGTTTTCTTTCAAAACATCAACAATTAAGAGTGAACTCTAATGTAAACTGCAGACTTTTGGGTGATAACAATGTGTCAATGTAGGTTCATCAATTTCAACGAATGTACCATAGTAGTGTGGGATGTGGACAGTGAGAGAGGTTGTACATGTGCGGAGGAAGAGGGTATATGTGAACTCTCTCTACTTTGTGCTCAATTTTTTTTGTGAATCTAAAACTGCTCTAAAAAATAAAGTCTATAAAAAATACCATAAAGTAAAATCACTTAACTATACAACTAAAATTTCTACTGTGTTTCTCATACCACATATTTGGTTTCTTGACTGAGATTGCAGACCAAGACACAGATTCACAGAATCAGAAAGGAATCAACAAATATAAATTCCAAATTGACAGATATCTCAGAAATAGAGTCTAATTGGTTTTCAAGCTGTTGAAGAAAACTACTCTTCTGACCCATCCCTTATCTAATGTGCTAAACTCCTCTATAGCATCCCTATAAATCTCTGCTTGACAAACTACAGGGACAGAAAATTTACTTAACCTTCCAAAATTCTAATTATTAGAAAGTTACCCTTACACAAAGTAAAAAATCTGCCTCCCTACACCTTCCTCCCATTTCTTGCTCTTATTCTCTAGTTTCAAAGAAAATACTTTCAATTCCTCTTTTATTGGAAACTTCAAATATTTGAACACAGCTGTATCTTCCCTCAAGTTTTCTCTTCCAACTGTAAACAACCAGAGTTCCTCCAAATATCCCCTGGACATCATCTGATTATATGGTATAACTGTATTAATTAGACCTGAGGGAAATAAAGGACACACACATTTAGCAATTCCCAAATACCAAATACTGCTAGTAACCTAAGAGAAATTACATTTATACTATCTAAAAAGTTTCCCTAATCAAATACATTAGGGAAATATATATTTATTTTTACCACAGAACTTCCCGAAGTCTTAATTGATTAGTCTTATATAAACAGTCTTATATCCCTATCTTGGATATAATCTGCAGCATTCCCTAATATATTTGATCATGGAATCTTTTTCTGTGAAACACACAATACCTTGTAGTATACAAGTGCTCTGAAGTACAGGTTGGGAAGTGATGGACTAATTTTTTTCATTCATTCTTTCAGATTCTTTATGCTCCAGTAAAGCCACTTCTAACTTGAAATGACCCTGAAGCATAAAAACATTTCACTATTCAACAAATTTCTGTGGGTCCACTATTAGTAAGCAAGAAATAGTCTCTACCTTTAATGAGCCTACTTAAGGGAGTCTTCTCTGGGGTGGGCGGGTGGGGAGGTAAATGGTGGGTGAGTTGGAGGTAAAGGAAAGAAGCAGGGGAGGGATGATTACAGACGAGTAAACAGACAATCAAACTAAGCCAAGACCAGAATACACAGGATTGAGGGTGGAGTGGAGAAAAGGGGGAAAAGGACACTGCTTATGAAAGTAACAAATACAAAAGGCTGAAAAACAAAGTGAGCATGGAAGTGGAAGCACTCAGAAAAGGGGTACGATCATGAAGAATCTTATAAGAACAGGCTACAAAGTTTACATTTTATTAAAAAGTTTAAGTGAGAGTGCTCTATAATTTAGAAAGATCTCAAAAACTGAACTGTAGGAAAACAGATAGCTTTTATTTGCTTATTTGTTTTAGGAGGTGGTGTGCAGGGTAGAGACGATATAAATTCAGGAAAATATCAATCCAGAAAGATGGGAGTAACCTGAAGGCAGAGGTGGTACCAAGAGAAGTGGGGGGATTTGAGATGTGTTTAGGAAACAAATAATAAAACTTAGGGACTGGCTGACTGAGCAAAGGGAAAGCATCAAGAAAAACTGAGGCACTGAATTAGGCAACTGAGTAGATGCCAATGACAATACATCAGGAAGAAAAAGACCTGGGCTCAATTCTCAGCTCTACTACTTAAGACAAGGAGACCATGATTCTGGTCAAGTTCTTTAAACAATGACTCTCAAATTCCTCGTCTGTAATAAAGGGTTGAACTGGCTATCTTACAGTTTTAAAAACAGGAAACATTTATACAGGGCTTCCCTGGTGGCGCAGTGGTTAAGAATCCACCTGCCAATGCAGGGGACACAGGTTCGAGCCCTGGTCCGGGAAGATCCCACATGCCGTAGAGCAACTAAGCCCATGCGCCACAACTACTGATCCTATGCTCTAGAGCCCACTAGCCACAACTACTGAGCCCACATGCTACAACTACTGAAGCCCGCGTGCCTAGAGCCCCTGCTCCACAACAAGAAAAGCCACCGCAATGAGAACCCTGCACACCACAACGAAGAGTAGCCCCTGCTTGCCACAACTAGAGAAAGCCCGCGCGCAGCAACAAAGACCCAATGCAGCCAAAAATATATAAATTAATAATAATTAAAAAAAGAAAACATTATACAAAGCTAAAATACCTTTATTTTCACTTCTGTCATGACATTTGGGGAACCAAGGTCAGTTTCAATTTCTTTTTCCTTTTCCCCAAACATAGTAGTCTTAATGATTCTACCTTTCTACATCTCAAACCTGCTCCCTATCTCCCCCAATTTCTCTATGATATCATTGCACCTTCTCACTTCAGAAAAACAGGTATGGATACTCTCCTGTAACCAAAGCAATCTTTAAAAAAAAAAATACTGCTTTCATGTCACTTCCCAGTTCATAAATATCTTTGATGGCTCCTAGATACTTATATAAACTCATCTAGATTTCTTACCCTAGCCAAAGAGTCCCAATATTCAATTTCAACCTAACTCTCCAATCCTTCCCTCTTACTTCTGCACTGAAATGCTTGATTCAAGTCATTCTGGCCTGTTCACTATCCACTAAGCATACCCAGTCTACAACCTATCTGGGCTTTTATTCAAGCGCTCCAGTTTACTGTTTTCTGCCACTTGAATCATATTCATCTTTTAATGTTGGGTCAATAAAAGCCCTAAAAGTCTCTGGGATACCTTTCCAATGATTCCAGCAACGTCTTTTTCCTGGGAATTCCCACAGTATTCATATTATCTATATCACTCATTTATCAGGTAAAAGCTCTGCACCTGTGTTTTATGCATATCCTCCACATCACAGACAAATGAAACCACAAAAAGTTTTGATGCAATTGGTACTATTTTTAAAAATCCAAGAGGACAAAAGTAAATATATGCAAAAAATGTTTTTCATCCCACTTCGCAAATATAGTCATTCTTGATTTAGGCATGTAGAAGTAGATTTCTTTATTAAAGCATTGGCTGTTACACAGTACTATCCAATAAAAATATAAAATGAGCCACATAATTTCAAATTTTCTATTAGTTCATTCATAAAAGTAAAAAAAAACAGGTCAAAATTAATTTTAACAATTTATGTTATGTAGCACTATATAGCTCAATGTTATTTCAACATACTATCAGCATTTAAAATTTCAGACTTTTACTTGACATTTTACTTATTTTTTTAATTTATAACTCAATTAAAATTATACATCATTGACATATCACAGTATTACTTTCAGGTGTACAACATAATGATTTAATATTTGTATACACTGCAAAATGATCACAATAAGTCTAGTTACACCCACCACCATACATAGTTACAAATTGTTTTTCTTATGAGAACTTTTAAGATCTCCTTGCTTAGCAACTTTCAAATATGCAGTACACTATTATTTTTTTTTCTTTTTTTTTTTAGTACACTATTATTAACTGTAGTCACCATTCTGTATATTACCTCCCCATGACTTATTTATTTTATAACTGAAAGTTTGTACCTTTCGACCGTCTTCAACCATTGTACACTTTTGGGGTGATACCTAGTATTCAAAACATATCATTTTACCCTTACAGCATATCTCAATTCACCCTAGCCATATTTCAAGTGCTCAAGGGCCACATATGGCTACTGGCTACTGTACTGGATCACACAGAGCTAGCACGTTTAAACCTAAAATTTAGAACTCACAATTTACTAACAATTTACTTAATTTTTTTTTTTTTTTTTTTTTGGTGATACAACTGACATATAACACTATCTTTAGTTTCAGGTGTACAACATAATGACTTGATATTTGTAAATACTGCAAAATGATCACCACAATATGTCTAGTTAACATCCAATTTACTTATATTTTTTTGTTACAAATAGAACTGACAGGCTAATAACCTTATGGACACTTGTAGCTCTTAATATTTTGCCAGTCAATAAGAAGCAGACAAAAACTTCAATAGAAAAGTTAAATTGAAAATATTATAATTCCCATACTTTGCATTCTCTAAACAGTGCAGTCTATATCTGCACTTTTCAAAACAGCAGCCATTTAGCTCCATGTGACTATTTAGCACTTGATATGTGGCTAATAAAACTAAGGAATTAGACTTTTAATTTTACTTATTTTTAATTAACTTAAATAGCCACATATGGTAAGTGGCTAGGGTTTGGGGCAGTGCAGCTATAAAATATCAATCATATTTTTTAAACACATGATCATTTTCTATAACACGCACTGACGATCTATAAATTCACTTATTTATCACCTGGAACATTTCCTAAATAATTTCATTTTGAGAACATTAGGTAATTATTAACTTCCTTCTAAGAATTATCTATTAACCAATTTCATGTCATTCTGAAAAATACAGGTTTTGTCCCAATTGAACCAAGATCTCTACCTTTTCACATGACAGATTTGATATATAACCTTTAACAGACACGTTTCTTTCACAAGGCCTCAAGAAGGTGAAAGGTTCTGAAGCAGAAGAAAAGGTCAGGTGCTGTGTGAATTCATGAAGGGCCTGCCAAAATGATGCAGGTATGAAACAGCAGTAAGTGGTTAGGATCCCAGAATGTATTACTGATCCAATCACCCAAAGATGTTCTATAGTTATGTTTTTCTAAGCATCTTTCCAGCACCAAGCCTTAAGAATGCTGCTGCTTCTGAAATTCTAGTTTTATTATGTACAATTCTCTTTTTAATGGCAGAAATTTACAGCTGGTCATAATAACTAAATTACATAATTCCTCTCATTTCTCATTGAAGTCTTTTACTTAAACTTCCTCTACGGTTGTAAGCAGCGATACACTTAGAGTCACAACACAGTTGATTTTATGTAGGCCATTGATAAAAGAACACTGATTTCAGATACAGGGATTTAAGTATAAGCTTACAAAAAGATTTTACTTACTGCCAGTTTCTACAAACTCTGTTGGGGGAGCACAGTTTTAACCATAATGACACTGGTCCCACAGTCCACTCGATCCTTGAAGTAACTATTATGTTTTTATATACCTTATCTGCAAAAAGTTCATTTAATCAATCATCTTAAAGTTTGCAGAAAAGCAAGAAAAAAAAGAACTCTCAAGACTATGAACTAAAACTTTGGTCATTATCTGAAAAGCTACAGTTTATAGATGCGAGATGCCAGGTTAAGTGTAATATAAATCACTAAGCTCAGCTTTCCATTATTACCATAATGGAAAAAAAAAAATCCAAGAATAGTTGTTATGTAAGCAGGCAAACCAAGGGGTTTCTAATGCTCCATTTAGGTTTTGGGTTTCATTTAGAATCATACTGCTGTTCCCATATAGGTAAAGAAACACACCAAACATGGCTCAGATTATTTCAGAACCAAAGCCGTGAAAACATCTCTGCTACAAAGAAAGTAATCAGTGTACTACTATAAACATCAGTATGGCTGGAGGCTCGAATAACCAGCATTCAGCACCTCTTCCTGAAGGAGAAGGTAGATGTTTATGGGTAGGAAAGACCTCTAGGTAAGATGATGTGAGCCAGCCTCACATCAGTCAGTCTTTAAAGGGTTACTCTTTCCTTATATGTACTTGAAAAACAGCATCCTGGCAGAGGGAATCCGAGGTACTTGAGGCAATGGCTTCCAATAACATACACCTCCAACTCTAATCAGATAATTCTATTTCCCTTCTCTCTTTTCTCTCTACTCAATTTAATAATCATGGGAGGGGTGGGGGGATGGGTAGGGAAGGAAGGAAAGAGAGACCCAAAACAAATTTTAAAAGAAAGAAATAATGATATCATGGTATTTAAGGAAGAGGAGGGATTTTTTTCCCTCAACATCTTTTCCTCCAATTATTTTAAATCTAGTGAAAGGTTGAAAGACTAGTACACCTGTCACCTAAATGCACCAACTGCTAACATTTTAGGTAAACATTTTTACACAGGATAAAACCATCAGCGAAAGGCTCTCTAATAAAAAAAAGAATGAAAAGCAGCAGCCAACCAAACCAAGGAAGGGAAGAACATGCCAGGCACAAGGAAATGCCTGTAGAGAAGACCTGAGGCAGATAAAAGCTTCCAGTGTGGCAGGAAAGAGAAAATGGTAAAAGATGCCACTGAAGAAGTAAGCAAAGGTCATATCTTATAAAGCCTTGAGGTCCGTGTAAAGAGTTTTGATTATATTTTGAGTGTAATGAGAAATCAAGGGAGGAATTTAGGAAAGTTTCCTGATCTAAGTTTTTAAAAGATCATTCTTTGTCTAGGCTCTGCTTCATAATAACCTAAGCAGCAGAGGACAGATGGAGTTACAGATGAAACAAAATTACAAAATTTCACTGAATCTAGGTGATGAGCATGTGAAACTGCATTATACAGCTTTCTAACTTTGTATAAGTGGGGAATACAACTAGACTAACTAGGAGGCTAGTGCCATACTTCAGGCAAGAGATAATGATCGCTTGGACGAAGGTGGCAGCAGTGGAGATTTAGAGAAGTACCCTCAAGGAAAACTGCAAAATCTAGGAAATTTCAAAATTTCTAAAATATTTTCTAACAAGCACCTTCACCAATCTCAATCTGAGAAAGTAACTACTATATATCTGTCTTCTATGTGATTCCTATTGATTTGTTCATTTTTAAAAGCAGAAACCACAACTTTTTGTTTGATTAGTCATGATTTAGAAAGACAACATATACACACAGACATTTAATAATAAAGTTAAATAAATTTATGTGTACCATGTCTTATTTCTCATACTCTTCATCATTTCAAATGTTCATACTGCACTTAAAAGCCTGCACTTAATATTTCAACTAAGTATTCTTTTTTTTTTTTTTTTTTTTTTTTTGCGGCACACGGGCCTCTTACTGTTGCAGTCTCTCCCGTTGCGGAGCACAGGCTCCAGACGGGCAGACTCAGCGGCCATGGCTCACGGGCCCAGCCGCTCCGCGGCATGTGGGATCCTCCCAGACCGGGGCACAAACCCATGTCCCCTGCATTGGCAGGTGGACTCTCAACCACTGCGCCACCAGGGAAGCCCAACTAAGTATTCTTTAAAACTGCGTTACATGTATATTATGAAAAGCACTAGAAAGAGTCAAGAGAAAGAGGTGCAAACCTCAATTTTCTCATCCATAAATGGAGTTGTACCAGATGATCTAAAGTCTTCCAGCTCTAATATTCAATGTCCAAGTCTAAGTATTGAGGCAGGTATTTATTTGCCTTAGAATAACACAGCAGTCGTCATAGGATTTAGCATTTTTGAACTGAAAGCACACTCTCTGATAAACTAGAAAACTTAGCAACTAAGATGTGATGTCAATTGCTCAAGGTCGAAGAGAGCCCAAGCAAGATCCCAGACCTCTGGCCTTCCAATCCAAGGCTCTTCCTAATGTTTCTTAAAGTACCAAATGGATGGAGGAATAGTTCAGAAGACCTGACTTATGAATCAAGCCACCCTTTCGGCATAGCTCAGTATCTGGGTTTTTATCTTTTACCTTGGGTTGTTCCTGCCTATGCACTCTGAGGCATTAACCATTTCTGAAATGTAATCCAGCTTTCTGTAACAACAGAAAGACTGCTACTCCTCCTCCCAATCCATTCTTTCTTTTTTCAACAGCTTTATTGAAAAGTAATTTACATACCATACACTTCATCCTTTTAAAGTACACAAATCAATGGGTTTTGGTATGTTTTATGATTAATGTTTAAATTGTGGTAAAATACAAATAACATAAAATTTGTCATCTTAACCATTTTAAGTGTAAAATTCAGTGGCATTAATAACATTCACAAAGTTGTGCAACCATGACTGCTGTTGCTGTTTTCCTATCCGTTTCCATAGTTAAAAGTTTTGAAACAGTCACTTCACTTCCAAATTGCTTTCTGGAAAATTTACAATTATAAAAGTAAAGTCCACTACAGTATATATTCTCCGTGGGAGCAATACTGCACCCAAGAGGGCAAAAACTGATCCTTGAGGAGGGCAAAAAATCTCAGATATGGTTTACAGTTCTCAGCAACTTAACCCTACCTGACAAAATCTTACCCCTTAGTATTTAAATTCTCTTGCTAGGGAAAAATTAATTTTAAATTAAAGTTTTCTCTTTAGGAGTGTGATCATGGGAAAAAGAAAAAAAAAAAGGTTGAGAAACACTGTGCTTTAGAATTCAAAAGCAAACACTGTTACTCAAAATGTAAAGCACCATCTTTAGACAATGCTCAACCTGCGAAAGAGGCTGTATCCACTGAAACCAAAGCCAAGCTGCAAACTGCCTTGCTACCCCACAAGAACTGATTTTATCCATAATGTTAAACACAATAATGGGAAAAATTATGTTACAATTTTAATATTTAAATAAAGCAGAAAACCAAGCATGCTAGCTAAAAAATTGTTTTAAATTTATCCCCAATACTGATAAGTAAGAGAGAGTAAGAATTAAGTATAAAACAGGAAAAGAGAAAGAAAATAAAGGTAGGCTCTTTGACATCATATAGTCTTAACTACCTTTACAGTCTCACTTTGTAATTACCTATCATCTATCTCCTCTTCTTCCTCTCTGCCACCCTTAGATGTAAGCTCCAAGGTAAGGGTCAGATCTATCTGCCTTTTTCATTGTTGTATTCCCTCCACCAAGCACAGTTCCTGGCTCATTCAACTATTTGATGAACTAGAATGGGACAAGAAAATAAAGGACAAGGAAAGCAACAGGGAGAGATGGAGTGAGGAAATTTTAAAAGTTCTCAGACAGCTAGAAAAAAAGAAAGTTCCTTTAGGTGTGAAAGAAAAATTATCTGAAAAGTATGTAGGAAAGTGATGAGGGAGATGAGATGAAAAAGATGGCAAAAGTGGCTTTAGAATTTCAGTTCACTGTGTGAGCCATCTGGTGACAGCACTAACCCAAAACAACTTATTGGCAGGGTTTTATTTCCCCTTTTCTCTCCCTTTTGAGGAAAGGGATGGAAGATGTGAATGCTCCCATGGACATTTGTATACAGGAGTCAATAATGAAGTCCACAAGTTTAATTAAATAAATACCTATATAGTGATTTCCTAACACCAGACCTCTATAAAGTGCTAGATTTCTATCCCCATCATGTATGTTCCGTAGTATTTAAAAACTTAAAAGCACAGTAAAAGATGCCTTTATGATTCAATACCACGATTTTAGGTGTTAGGAAATCAGTTTGATGTTTCTTTTAAAGACCATTCTGCAGATCTATGAACTTAAATTAAAAGAACTATATCTCTTGGGACTTCCCTGGTGGCGTAGTGGTTAAGGATCCGCCTGCCAATGCAGGGGACACAGGTTCAAGCCCTGGTCCGGGAAGATCCCACATACTGCGGAGCAACTAAAGCACGTGTGCCACAACTACTGAGCCCACGAGCCACAACTACTGAGCCTGCGTGCCCTAGAGCCCGTGCTCCACAACAAGAGAAGCCACCACAATGAGAAGCCCACACACCACAATGAAGAGTAGCCCCTGCTCACTGCAACTAGAGAAGGCCCATGTGCAGCAAGGAAGACCCAATGCAGCCAAAAACAAAATAAATAAGATAAATAAATTGAAAAAAATAACTATTTCTTTATGAAATTTATGTCATCTTTATTCCTTGCTAACAAGTGATCATACTTTTCTTTCAATCAACATTCATTTGACAAGCAGAGATAACGATATAAGTAACATACCATGTCATCTTACAGTTTCCTAAAATCTTGGCAGAAAGCATAACAAATGAATTCACTGTAACTTCTACAGTTATTTCAATAAATGAGAAAATGTACATGAAAACACTTTATAAACCATAAAGCAATAAACAAACCAAAGTTACTGTTATTCACCACCAGATGGTGATCATGTCTTATTTAAAGCAAATGCTGACACCTTATTCAGGGGCCAGCCAACTGACTATTAAAAATTATTAATAAGCAAACCAGGTTGTCTGAATACAATACTGGTGATTTAAGTATGTTCAATTGAAACATCAGCAAAACAATAAAAAACAGGTTCTGCCTGAAGATTTCTAAAGGAGCTGATCTCTTCTTATTCACATTTGATACAATTTAAAGAAAAAGACAACAGGGCATGTTTTCTGGCAGTCTTATATGGGTTATTTAACCATTCATACCACCTTGATCCACCCCAACGTGTTATTTTAAAGCAAATTCCAGATATCATGATTTCATCCACAAATATTTCACTGTGTATCTCTAAGGGATAAGGACTCTTTAAAACTAAGCATAATAATATTATTACCACCTAAAAACTAATAATTCTTTAATGTCACAGAATTTCCAGTCAATTAAACAATTTTAAAACATTTTCAATTAACCAAGAAATAAAACTGTATTTTTTTGTTACCTCTGTAGCAGATGCTGGCAGCACCTCACCTTTAGCCCCTCAGCACTTATGATTCCAGTACAGGCCAACCTGCAAGCATGTGCAAGTCTTCACATGAGGGTTTTTTCTGACTACAGGGCAGGGGAGTTAAGCATTCCTGAGGGCATCCCTAAACCAGTAACTGAAAGAGCTCCTTAACCCCTTTGCTGGGATGAATCTGAGATATAATCTACACTGCCTTTCAGCTCAACAGAGGATTTAGTCCCAGTAGCCTATAAAATAACATACTTGAAAACACATCCCATATTGGCTTTTTTTCCCCCTTTCCAGTATCACTTCCCCTGTCCTTGTCAGTGTTTCCTGGCTTCAGTTTCCAAATAAACTATTTGCACTCACATTTCTGTCTCATGGTCTACTGCCTGGGGAATCCAACATAAGACAACCTCTTAATTTTGAATGAAAGCTATGGACATCCTAAGAAAATGTAAACATAAAAATTTCTGTAAATATGTTCAAAGAGTTTAGAGACAACCCAAAAGACATACAAATATCCCAGTTTAAAGAACCCTTTCTCCTACAGGTTCAGGATAGTCAAGATCTTAATGTGTTCCACTGAGATTGTTCAGTTATGTTGAAAAACTAACATCCCCACCGCTTACTCTTCATTGTTGGCAAAGAAGCATCATTATCTCAATCCTCAGTTCTTATGTGCGTAACAATCTAACTGAAAGTACACCAACTGCAGGCTTAAGTGCTACACTTTAAAGAAAAAAAAAATGTTCCTAGAAGGAATGGTTTACTAAGACTGGGTCCCTTGAAAAGCCACAAAATGTGATATTTATGAGTATTTTCATTTATATATGACTTTTTTTTTTATATATGACTTTCAATGGATATTTTTTTTAAACTGCTGCTGGCCTCAAACAACAATTCAAGTAAGAGTAAAGGACTTGTGAAGATTTCTTTTGAAAAATCAACTTGGGGTGGGGGGTACTTCCCTGGTGGTCCAGTGGATAAAAATCGGCACTCCCAATGTAGGGGGCCCAGGTTCGATCCCTGGTCAGGGAACTAGATCCCACATGTATGTCGCAACTAAGAGCCTGCATGCTGCAGCTAAGAAGTCCACAGGCTGCAACTAAGAAGCCTGAATACTACAACTAAGAGCCTGCATGCTGCAACTAAACAGGCCGCAAGGAAGATCCCACGTGCCACAACTAAGACCTGGTACAGCCTAAATAAATAAATAAATATTAAAAAAAAAGAAAGAAAGAAACCAAAAAGAAAAATCAACTTGGGGCGGTCATACTAATAGTATGATAAAGTCCCCTCTAGCTAACACACACTCCTCCTCTACCCTTCTGAAAAAAGTTCTATGCACTCAGTTTCCATTTTCTCACCTGTCCCATTTGCTCCAAACCCACCACAATCTGACTAGTTAAATTAAATGGATGCTTTAGTCTTTGCCTTAATTTGGCAGCATATGACAGCAGTGATCACAACTTCATTTTTGAAACTTGGCCATCCTGTGACACCACTTTTTTGATTTCTCCTCTTATTTCTTTGCCCTGTTTTGGATTCATTTGCAGGCCCACTTCTGCCCTTTCCTTGAAAGCTGGTTCTATTTTAGGACTTCATTTCTTTTGTTCCTAAGATATCTCATCCATCCCTTCATTTCAACTTAAATATGCTGTCTCACTCTACTGGTTATGGATATGTTCACGTAACAGAAAACCTTACCAGAGTGGCTTCACAAATATAATGGGTTACTTTTTCTCATACAGACTTCTCTAGAAGTCCAGACTAATGAGTTGCTAGTTTTGGTTTAATGGCTCAACAAATCCACCATATTCAACTTCATGGAATACCCAAACATTCCATGCTGTTTCTAGTCTTTGTACCTTAGCATGTGCAGCTCCCTCTATCATCAACCCACCTCTATTCACCCTCAGAGTTGTTTGGTCGTCACTCCTTAAGAAATCATTCTTTTATCCAGTCTTTGATTATTCTTTTATCTTATCAGGATTAAGTGCCCCTGCTGGATATTCCAAAATGATTTTGCTCATACATCTCACTGTATCATAAATGCCTGTCTGATCACCTCTATCCCACATTAAATAGGCCTTTATCTTCAGCACCTAGGACAGTGCCTAGTGCATACCATACATTCAATAAGCACTTATTGAATGAATAGATGATGTGGCCTTTAAAAAAATCTATTTTATTAGAGAAATGCTAATCAAAAACTACAATGAGGTACCACCTCACACCAGTCAGAATGGTCATCATTAAAAAGTCTACAAATAATAAATGCTGGAGAGGGTGTGGGGAAAAGGGAACCCTCCTACACTGTTGGTGGGAATGTTAATTGGTACAGCCACTGTGGAAAACAGTACGGAGGTTCTTCAAAAAACTAAAAATAGAGTTAGTATATGATCCAGCAATCCCACTCCTGGACATATACCCAGGCAAAACTATAATTCAAAAAGGTATATGCACCCCAATGTTCACAGTAGCACTATTTATTGATACAATAACCAAGACGTAGAAACAGCCTAACTGTCCATTGACAGATGAATAAAGATGTACTACATATATACAATGGACTACTACTCAGCCATAAAAAACAATGTAATAATGCCATTTGCAGCAACATGAGTAGACCTAGAGATTATCATACTAAGTGAAGTAAGTCAGAAAGAAAAAAACAAATACCATATTATAACACTTATATGTGGAATCTAAAATATGACACAAATGAACTTACCTATGAAAGAGAAACAGACTCACTGACATAGAAAACAGACTTGTGGTTGCCAAGCAGAGGGTGGGGGAGGGATGGATTGGGAGTTTGGGATTAGCAGATGCAAACTATTATATATAGAATGGATAAACAACAAGGTCCTACTGAACAGCACAGGGGAACTACATTCAATATCCTCTGATAAACCATAAAGAAAAATAACATGGAAAAGAATGTAAAATAAAAGTTTAAAGTAATTTATTCACAAACATGAACTCATAACCCAAGCAACTGGTTGATTAGCAAATGAATAAACAATAATATACGTTTCTTGCTCATACTTAAAGAAGCAGACAGAGAAACAGATACATTTCTAAAACCTTTAAAGGAAACATGTAAAATAGACTATCCATCTTGGCAATGTGCATTTATACCAAGCAATCAACTATACCCATGCTTATCAATTTACAAATTGCCAACCATAAACTTGCCTTTATGAATGATTAAGTTTCCTAATGTGACAAGAGAAGAAACTAAGATAAGCAAAAAACAAACAAAAAACAACAAAGAAGAAACCAGAAGAGACTATGACTAAACAAATGGTTGCCTTGTGACCCTCTTCCTAGACAGTGACCCCACTTTTAACCTGAGGCAACCACTGATCCGCTTTCTGTCACTAAGATCTGTCTTTTCTAGCGTTTCACATAAATGGAATCATATAGTATGTACTCATTTTGTCTGGCTTTTTAAGCTCAGCATAATGTTTCTGACATTCACTCACGTTCTGCATGTATTAGCAGTCCGCTCCTTTTTTACTATAAATAGTATCCTATTATATGAATATATTTGTTCATCCAATCATCTGATGAACATTCAGGTTATTTCCAGTTTGGGGCTATTACAAGTAAAGCTGCTATGAACATTTGTGTACAAGTCTCTGTGTGGACATACATTTTTATTTCTCTTGGGTAGATAGCAGTGGAAACTGATAGGCTGTATAGTATATGTAGGTTTAACTTAATAAGAAACTCCCAAACATTTCGCCAAAGCGGTTGCACTATTTAATCTTCCCACCATTATTGTATAACAGTTCCAGTTGATACACATCCTCACTAACATCTGAGGTATAGTGGGTCATTTCAAAAGAATGTATCTTCTGCCATGTTGAGTAGTGTTCTAGAAATGTCACTAACATCCAGTTTGTTGATAACATTGTTCATGTCCTATATTCTGACTGATTTTCTATCTAGTTGCACTATCAATTACTAGGAGGAGTGCTGAAATTTCCAATTATAACTTTAGATTGTGTGTGTATCTTTCAGTTCTGTCAATTTTTGCTTCACATATTTTAAAGCTGTTACTGGGGGAAAAGACACTGTCAGAATCATCACATCTCCCTGATAAATTAACTCCTGTAGCATTGTTCTGAAGTTTCCATTTTCTGATATTAGTATAGCTATTCCAGCTTTCTTATGATTCGTTTTGCACAGTAGAGCATTTTCTATTCTTTTATTTTTCACCTGTAACCTTCTAACTAAAGTGGATTTTTGTAGCATATAGTTGGGTCTTGCTTTTTTTATCCAGTCTGACAATCTCTTTTATCTAACTTTAACTAAAACACAACAGGTGGCTAGTGTACAGCCCGTGAACTAAGAATGGTGTTACATTTTCTAAAGGTTGGGGGTTAAAAAAATAAATAAATAAAAGGAAAAACAGTATTTTGTAACACATGACAATTACATAAAATTCAAATTTTAGTGTCTATATAAAAAAAGTTTTAGTGGAGCACAGCCATACTTATAAATTTATGTAATATCTATGGTTACTTTCATTCATGCTACACTGGCAGAACTGAACAGTTTCAAGAGACACTGTACTGATCACAAAGCCTAAAATATTCTTAATATCTGGCTTTTAAAAGAAACTTGCCAAACCCTGATTAAAACCATTTATATTTAATGCAACTATTGATATAATTGGATTTAAATCTACAATCTTACCATTTATATTCTGTATATTCCACCATTTCTTTGCTCCTTTCTTCCATCTTTTCCTGTTTTCTTTTGGATTAACTGGGCACACTCTAGCATCTCATTTTATATCTACTATTGGCTAACTAGGCATACTTCTTTATTTTAATATTCAGTGGTTGCTCTAGGTTTTACAATATACATCTTTAACTCTATACAGTGTACCACCAATGATATTCTCTCACTTCACAAAAATGTGAACACTTGTTACCCTTACAACACCGTAGTACTTCTATTTCCCTGCTGTCATCCTTAATACTATGGATGTGATACATTTTACTTCTACATATGTTGTAAAACTTACCATAAATTATGATTTTTGCTTTAAACAGCCAATTATCTTTTAAGATGTTTAAAATTAGGGAAAATGTATTTTATATTCAAACATATTTATCATTTCTTGCACTCATCATCTCTTTGTCTAGATCCAAGCTTTCATCTGATCCATTTTCCTTCCATCTAAGATGTTTCTTATTGTATATTTCAACTAGCTAGTAATAAATTCTCTGGTTTTATTTCTCTGAAACGGTTTCTATTTCACCCTTGTTTTCAAAGGATATTTTCCTGAATATATAACTATACACTGACAATTTTTTTTTTTTTCCAGTACGCGGGCCTCTCACTGTTGTGGCCTCTCCTGTTGCAGAGCACAGGCTCCGGACGCACAGGCTCAGCAGCCATGGCTCACGGGCCCAGCCGCTCCGCGGCATGTGGGATCTTCCTGGACCGGGGCACGAACCCGTGTCCCTTCCATGGGCAGGCGGACTCTCAACCACTGTGCCACCAGGGAATTCCCTATAATAGTTATTTTTAACATCCCTGTCTGCTAGCTCCATCACCTCCGTCATTTCTAATCTGTTTCTTTGGGTTGATTTTTCTACTGGTTATAGGTTACCCTGGACGTGCTTCTTGCAATGTCTAGTGATTTCTGCTTAGATGCTGGAAAATATCAAAGTCACACTACTGTTTTTGAGTATTTGCAATCACTCCACAGAGAGCTGGGATTTGTTTTGGCAGGCATTTATTTACAGATCCATTTATCCCTCTGAGGACTTTTCTGTCTTTACTACATGACAAATCCAGTGGG
This sequence comes from Tursiops truncatus, assembly GCF_011762595.2. Classification (NCBI taxonomy): domain Eukaryota; kingdom Metazoa; phylum Chordata; class Mammalia; order Artiodactyla; family Delphinidae; genus Tursiops; species Tursiops truncatus. Next base: position 53,662,027 of record NC_047041.1, on the reverse strand, counting down.
GTCTCCACTGAATGCCTTGGGTGCTCCAAAAGACCCTTCACTCTGGTCAGAATTAAATGTCTCCTGCATAAATTCGGTAAATGTTCTGCTAGTAATTCCCTGGATGTTCACTGCCTAGCCTTACAGCGTTTTACTTTATGCATTCATGACCTAGTATTCAGCAAAGATTCAACGTGGCCCCTATAAACATTTCTGGAGTTCTTTTGTTTGCATAGTTCCTATCTTTTCAGAAACTGGCTGTGCAACTTCTAGCTGCCTAAGTCTCTCCAAAATCCAATCTGTGTCTCCTCAACTGAGTGAGGCTTGCAGCCTCATTAGGCTCCCTCTCCCTGCTTCTTCAATCCCAGACAGGAAGCCATGGTAGTTGTAGAGCTCATATTCCTATTTCCCTTCTCTCAGGGACCACAGTCCTACTCTGCCCTACCTAATAAAAGACGGTTCATATATTTTGGTCCAGTTTACTATTTGCGACAAGTGGGTAAAGACTCCTTATTGCTCCATCACGGCCAAAGATGAAATTCCTCATTTTTTAAAACAAAATGAAAGACATATGTATCTGAGCAGATCATACAAATTTAAAGAAGAATGAATTATAAATGAATCTATTTTTCACATGTCAAGTACCTAAAAAGAAACAATAGGGGTATCAGATACTGGTTTCTAACATTTCCAAAAAAAGAAAAGGGAATATTGGATCCTTAAAACTTTAGACGTGTCTCCATTATGAAGAGGCTCACAAATTAATAACTTGCCCAGCTCACACAAATATCAAGTGGCAAGGCTAAGATTCTAACCCAGCTGACAGTAAACACCATGTTTTCACTCTACACCACATTGCGTCCCATTATTTCTCAACACAAATACTACATTTTAAGAAATCTGGTTTGCCAAACTGAATTTATTAAAATCTCCTGTGTTTTACTTAGAAAAAGTTACTATTAACTATCAGTAATAATATCTGATCAATGTGGGGAAAAGATATTACCACAGGGAGTTGAGAATATTTCATATAAAAGCAATGATAGGACTTCCCCGGTGGCACAGTGGTTAAGAATCCGTCTACCAACGCAGGGGAGACAGGTTCGGGTCCTGGTCCAGGAAGATCCCACATGCTGCAGAGCAACTAAGCTTGTGCTCCACAACTACTGAGCCTGCACTCTAGAGCCCACAAACCACAACTACTGAGTCTGCATGCCACAACTACTGAAGCTCGTGCGCCACAACTACTGAAGCCCGTGCACCTAGAGCCCATGCTCCGCAACAAAGAGAAGGCACCGCAATGAGAAGCCCGCGCACTGTAACGAAGAGTAGACCCCACTAACTAGAGAAAAGCCTGCGCCGCGCAGCAATGAAGACCCAATGCAGCCATAAATAAATAAATATATAAATAAGCAATGATACAAATGACTGAATTTAAAAAAATATTATAAAATAATGAAACACTGTATAGCATAGGGAACTCTACTCAATACCCTGTAATGGCCTATATGGGAAAAGAATGTCAAAACAGAAAAAAAATAGGAGTGGGTATATACATAACTGATTCACTTTGCTGTATACTTGAAACTAAGACAACATTGTAAACCAACTATACTCCAATAAAAATATTTTTTTAAAAAGAAACAAGTAAAAATAAAACAAAAAATGAAAAAGAAAGAAAAACAGCAATGATACAATGTCATTTTTAGCCTATGTGGCATTTGGACAAATAGATATGTATTTTTTTAAATCTAAAATTGGCATTTAAAAATACCTTAAATGATTTGTGGACCTTTGGTTATGATTCACTCAAGCTAGTAAATCCCTAAGGAACACATATATTTCCTATTTCATAGGTGGACATTATGTTCATTATCCAATGTTGGAGACCCCCTAAAATGTAAATTCCTTTAAAATATTATCCATAAGACCCAGAAAAGGGGTTAACATAGACACTCAATGCACACTTGGGGAATAAAAGGCCCCCATATTTCCATTCTCAAAATGATGGAGGTACATTACACCAAGAAGGTGGGCTGTCCCTCTTCCACAAATCCCTTAAAATGACAGTAAAAAACAAACAAAGAAAAACAAAGAGATAGAGAGAAAAAAAGTAATAGGCTTGTGGTTCCAATAAATATGAAGTAACAGAAACTGTATTTACCTTATGCCTAAAACAACTAAACAACAGAACAAAATATATGAAACACTGGTACTCGAGACATTACATAAGAGGTGACAAAAGACAATAAACAATGATACATGAAAGATTAGAAACAAAGATGATAAACACTAAACTGCTCCAGTGTATTACTTGGGTAAGGAGGCAAAGAGGGAGGACCCGGTCAAAACCTGGCAATTTCCCTCTGTCAAAGAGGTGAAGCTGCGAGTCAAAAAGGCAAATTAGGGTCTTCCCTGGTGGCGCAGTGGTTGAGAGTCCGCCTGCCAATGCAGGGGACATGGGTTCGTGCCCCGGTCCGGGAAGATCCCACATGCTGCGGAGCAGCTAGGCGCGTGAGCCATGGCCGCTGAGCCTGCGCGTCCAGAGCCTGTGCTCTGCAACGGGAGAGGCCACAACAGTGAGAGGTCCTCGTACAGCAAAAAAAAAAAAGGCAAATTAGAGATATGAACTAGCGTTCATGGAGTAGAGTGACAAAGAGGTGAGAGGTGCAGAGACCACTCTGGAAATCCACAAACAGTCCCTTCTGAGTCTTCAGCAAAATACTAATCAGTGTATGTATGTGAGGAAACTACCCAAGGTCAAGGAAAGAAGCATTAAAAGGAACAGAGGAAACAATGCCCAACACCCATACAAGTGTTATGAGCAAGTTCTATTCCCCAACAGCCAAAATGGAAAAAGGTCATATTTCAAATAGCATTGGCTGGAACAGAGGTCAGCAAATTACATCCCACAGATCAATCTGCTCCTCCTCCTGTTTTTGTACAGCCCAAGAACTAAGGATGGTTTTTACATTATTAAACAATTGAAAAATAGTCAAATGGTAACATTTTGTGACAACTGAAAACTACATGAAATTCAAATTACAGTGTCCAAGAATAAAGTTCACAATATGCTCATTCATTTAAATACTCTCTGGCTGCTTCCACACTATAACAGAAGGGATAGGTAGCTGAGAAAGAGACTGAGTAGCCCACAAAGCCTAAGATATTTACTGACTCTTTACAGAAAAATGAGTCTTGTGTCAGTTGGAAGAAAAGTAATCCTAGAATAAACACATATCCCATCCCACCTAAAAAAGCTTAGAGGGAAGATATTAAATAATCAGTTCCCAAGTAACTGAATCACATCCCAGAGTTTAAGAATACTATAGGTGTACAAAAATATCTGGCATTTAGCGTAGTTAAAATTAACAATGTCTAGTATCAAATCAAAAATTACCAGACACAAAAAAGAAAGCAGAAAAATTAAACACATAATGAGAAGGAAAAACCAATTGGATCTGACTCAGAAGTGACCAAATAATAGAATAAAAAGGGACAGGAGAATTTATTATATGATTATAAATTACTATAATACATGTGATTAAAAAGCCAGAGGAAGAACTGAACATGTTAAGTGAAGACATGGATAATATAAAAGAAGACATAAATGAAAATTCCAGAAAGGAAAACTACAGTGTCTGATGTTAAAAATACACTAAATAGCATAGAGGCTAGACTGGCTATCCCTACTACCCACCCTCCCATTAGTGAACTTAAAAACACAGCAATAAAAAACAAACAAAATGATGGTGAAAAAGGACTGAAAGGTCTTCCCTGGTGGCGCAGTGGTTGATAATCCGCCTGCCAATGCAGGGGACACGGGTTCGAGCCCTGGTCTGGGAAGATCCCACATGCCGCGGAGCAACTGGGCCCGTGAGCCACAATTACTGAGCCTGCGCGTCTGGAGCCTGCGCGTCTGGAGCCTGTGCTTCGCAACGAGAGAGGCCGCGATAGTGAGAGGCCTGCGCACCGCGATGAAGAGTGGCCCCCGCTTGCCACAACTAGAGAAAGCCCTAGCACGGAAACGAAGACCCAACACAGCCATAAATAAATAAATAAAGCAAACTGTCAACAAGTAAAAATAAATAAACACTATTATATTTTTAAAAAAAAAAAAAAAAAGGACTGAAAAAAGATTCAAAGAGAATCAATAAACTGTGAGGCAATTTCAAGTGGTCAAACACACACACAATTGGGAGTCCCAGAAAACAGAAAAAAAATTATTTGAGGAAATGATAGTGAAAAAGAAAAATTATGAAAATACATGTAAGTGTTGTGGCATGCAGCTGAACAAGTACTTATAGAGAACTTTATAGAACTAAAAATCGTTAGTGTGTGTGTAAAACCAAACAAACAAACAAAACAGAAACAAATTCATAGATAGAACAAATTGGTGGTTACCAGAGAGGAGGGGAATAGTGGGATTAGCAAACAGGCGAATAGGTGAAGAGAATTAAGAAGCACAAACTTCTAGTTATAAAATATATAAGTCATGAGGATGTAAGATTCAGAATATAGAACATAGGCAATATTGTAATAACTTTAAATGGTGACAGGTGGTAACTAGACTTATTGTAGTGATCATCTCATAATGATATAAATGTCTAATCACTATGTTGCACACCTGAAACTAAGGTAACATTGTATGTCAATTATACTTCAACTAAAATTTTAAGAAAAGAGCAAACGAAAGAGGCCAGGTTCAAGATGATGATGTAAAAAGATCCTGAATTCACCTTGTCCCATGGAAACAACAAATCCACAACCACATATGGAATAATTCCCTCTGAAAGGGACCTGAAAACTGGATGAAAAGAGTCTCCACAACAAAGGCTAAAAGGACAGCACTTAGATGGGTAGAAGAAACAGAGAAACGATGACACCAAAGGAAAAACCACACCCCAGCCACAATCCACAACTGGGAAGGATCACAAAGGTATGGTTATTTTCCCTGAAGAGCAAGGGATTTGAGTTCCACATTGGGCATCCCAACTCCTAAATCCTGAATAGAAGAGCTCCCAGGACACCTGGCTTTAAAAACCAACAAGGAATAGGTCCAGGAAAACTACAGAACTACAGAGAACAAAAAACTTGCTCTTAAGGGGACTGCACACAGACTCAGTCAACTGAAAAACCAGTGCATGAACATGAGCTTGAAAAGTACCTGGACCAGAGGGGAAGGAGACCCATGCACTAATTTTAAAGCATCTACCTGAGAGGGAGGAACCACTTGGGATACACTTCCTAGGGACTGAGACAGTGGCGGGAGCCATTTTGGAGATCTCCATCTAACCTGTTAGTGCCAGTGGGCATGGCCCACCAAGAGCCTCACCCACCTCTTGTGCCTTCTTCAGGCCTGAAACCCAGCTAGATGAAAACCCCTCCTACCAGCACCCAGCAGCCAGTCCCCACAGCCATTCTGAGGACCAGTGCACCAAAGCAGCAGCTGCAACTCTGACTCAATGGGAGGGTGCAAGCAGCCCACATAGGGGTACCCACTGAGTGCTGGGATCTGAAGCCCAGGCAGGACTGCACTTCTGAGCCCTATAAAATGTCTCCTACATAAGGCCACTCCTTCAAGACTAGATATATAGAAACAAACAAAGAGAGAAGACAGAGGAATTTGTTCCAATCATAAGACCAAGTCAAATCTCAGAAAAAGAACTAAACAAAATAAAGATAAGCAATCCACCCAATAAAAAGTTCAAAGTAATACTCACAAAGGTACTCACTGAACTTGGGAGAAGAATGTATGAACAAGTGAGAACTTCAACAAAGAGAAAGAAAATATAAGAAAGTACCAAACAAACTTTTTGAAAAAAACTTATAACTGAACAACATAAATAAATACCCTAGAGAGGTTCAACAGCAGACTGGACAGGTAGAAGAACGAATCAGCAGGCAAAAAGAAAAATAATGGAATTCACCCAGACAGAGCAGAAAATGAAAAGAAAAGAAAAGAAAAAAATTTTAATGTAAATTGGTGCAGCCACTATGGAAAACAGTATGGATTTCCTCAAAAAATTAAGAATAGAATGCCACATGACCCAGCTATTCTACTCCTGGGTATTTTTCCGAAGTACATGAAAACACGGATAAGGAAAGATATTTATGCACCCCTATGTCCACTGCAGCATTATTTACAACAGCCAAGATATGGAAACAACTTAAGTGTCCACCAATGGATGAATGGATAAAGAAGACATGGTATGTGTACACACACACACACACACACACACACACACACACACACACACACAAATGGAATACTACTAAGCCATAAAAAGGAAATCTTGCCATTTGTTACAACATGCATGGAACTTGAGGCTATTTCGCTAAGTGAAATAAGTCAGACAGAGAAAGACAAATACTGTATGATTTTACTCATATGTGGAATCTAAAATAGGACAAAATAAAATCCAACAAACAAATGCATAGATACAGAGAACAGAACAGTGGTTACCAGAGGGAAAGGTGATTGCAGGGATGGGCAAAATGGGTGAAGAGAGTTAACTGTATGGTGATAGATGGTAAATAGACTTGAGGTGGTGATACTCTGTATTGTACACAAATGTTAAACTACAATGCTGTATACTTGAAAGTTATATAATAAAAAAATGAGAGAAAAAAATAAATCAAAGCCCTATTTTAAAAAAGAGAGAAAGGGTTTACCTGGTGGCACAGCGGTTGGGAATCCGCCTGCCAATGCAGGGGACCCGGGTTTGAGCCCCGGTCCGGGAAGATCCCACATGCCACGGAGCAACTAAGTCCATGTGCCACAACTACTGAGCCTGCGAGACACAAGTACTGAAGCCCACATGCCTAGAGCCCATGCTCCTCAACAAGAGAAGCCACGGCAACGAGAAGCCCATGCACCGCAATGAAGAGTAGCCCCCGCTCACCACAACTAGAGAAAGCCCGCACACAGCAACGAAGACCCAAAGCAGCCAAAAATAAATAAAATAAATAACTTTTAAAAAAAGACGAAGCAGCAGAAGAAAGGAAATAATAAGCAGCAGAAATCAATGAAACCAAAAGCTGGTTCTTTGAGAAAAATTAAAATAATTGATAAACCTCTTGGGACTTCTCTGGTGGTCCAGTGGTTAATACTCTGAGGTCCCAATGCAGGGGGCCTGGGTTCAATCCCTAGTCAGGGAACTAGATCCCACATGCCACAACTAAGACCCTGCGTAGCCAAATAAATAAATATTAAAAAATTTAAAACTAAAAAAATAATTGATAAATCTCTATCCAGACTGAGCCAAGAGGGAAAAGGAAACACAAATGGAAAAAGGAAACACAAATTAACAGTATCAGGAATGAGACGCATTACAGACAGGAAAAACATAAGAATACTATGAGCAAATGTATGCTGATAAATTTTGTAACTTCAGGAAAATGGAAAAATTCTTTTGAAGAAACAAATTACCAAGGCTCATCCAAACAGAAACAGATAACATGAATAATCCCATATCTATTAAAGAAACTGAATCTGTAGTTTAAAGCCTTCCCATAAAGAAAACTCCAGACCTAGATGGTTTCATTGGTAAATTAAGCCACAGATTTAAAGAATACCAATTCTATACAAATAGTTCCAGAAAACAGAAAAGGAGGAAATACTTTCCAATTTCTTCCATGAGGCCAGTATTACCCTGATATCAAAATCAGAAAAACACATCAAAAGAAAGAAAACTACAGACTAATACTGCTCATGAACATAGATGTAAAATTTCTTAACACAATTTTAGCAAACATATAAAAAGCATAATTGATAATGACTATTTTAGTCTGCTCCGACTGCCAAAACAAAATACCATACAGACTGTGTAGTTTAAACAACAGAAATATATTTTCTCACTGGTCTTGAACCTGGAAGTCCAAAGCAAGGGAGCCAGCATGGTCAGGTTCTGGTGAGAGTTCTCTTCCTGAAGACAACCAACTTCTCAATGAATCCTCACATGGCAAAGAGAAAGAGAGGAATCTCTCTTCTTCTTGTAAGAGGTCACAGTCCTATTAGGGCCCTATTCTTGTGACTACACTTAACCTTAGTTATCTCCTAAGACCCTACCCCAGATACAGTCTCATTGGGGGTTATGGCTTCATCATATAAACTTGGAGGAGACACAATTCAGCCCATACCAATGACTTAAAAATGGGGTTTATCCCCAAAAATGCAAGAGTAGTTTAAAAAAGTCCATCAATATAATTCACATGAACAAACTTAAATGAAAAAACATAATCATCTCAGTATATGCAAAAAAAAAAATTGACAAAATCCAACATCCAGTCCTGATAAAGCAATCTAGAAATAAAAGGGAACTTTCTCAACCTGAAGAAGGGCATAGTGAAAAATCTGCTATCAACATACTTAAGGGGGAAAGACTGAGTGCTTTCCCCCTAAGATCAGGATGAAGGCAAGAATGTCCATATATAACCACCACTTATATTCACAACTCTACATGTTGTTCTGGGAAGAAAAAGTAATCAAAGGCATGTGGGGTGGGATAGGGAGGGTAGGAGGGAGACACAAGAGGGAGGAAATATGGAGATATATGTATACGTAGAGCTGATTCACTTTGTTATAAAGCAGAAACTAACACACCATTGTAAAGCAATTATACTCCAATAAAGATGTTAAAATAAGTAAATAAAACAAAAACAAACAAAAAATAAAAGGCATGCAGATGGGAAACAAAGAAGTAAGACTTTCTTTACAGATAAAAGAATCATGTATAAAGAATTTTTAATCTTTAAAAGCTATTAAAAATGAGTGAGTTTAGTAAGGTTGCAGAATACAAGATCAATATACAAAAAACAACTGAATTTTTATATATCAGCAATGAAAAACTAGTAAATAAAAAATTTAAACAATACCATATAGATTATCATAAAAAAACATAAAACGTTTAGGGATAAAAGTGATGCAAGATGTGGAAGACATGTATAGTGAAAACGAAAAACACAGCTAAGAAAAACTAAATAAAACCTAAATAAATGGAGCAATGTAACATATTCATCTATCAGAAGACTCAGTATCTTTTTACTGAAATATAGTTGATATACAAAATTATATAAATTATAGGTATATAATATTATACAGTGATTCACAAATTTTTAAAGGTTATAATCCATTTATAGTTATTATAAAATATTTGCTATATTCACTGTGTTATACAATATATCCTTATAGTTTATTTTATACTAATAGTTCGTAGCTCTTAATCCCCTACCCCCTCTTCCTCTGGTAGTCTGTTCTCTATATCTGTGAGAGAAAACTCAGTATCTTAAGGTATCAATTTTTCCCAAATTCATCTGTAGATTCAAGATAATCCCAATAAAAATTCCAGGGAAATTTTTTGTAGAAATTGATAAACTTATGTTAAAATTCATATAGAAATTCAAAGGACCTAGAACAGTTAAAACACCTTTGAAAATAATAATAAAGGAAGTTCCCTGGTAGTCCAGTGGTTAAGAATCCGCCTTCCAATGCAGGGGATGTGGGTTCGATCCCTGGTGCCACGGGGCAACTAAGCCTGCGCACCACAACTAGAGAGCCTGTGTGCCACACTAGAGAGAACCCTGCACGTCACAACAAAGAGCCTATGCGCCACAACTAAGACCCAACACAGCCAAAACTAAATAAATAAATATTTTAAAAAAAGAATAATAATAAAGGTGAAGGGCTTAAACTACCTGGCTTCAAGACTCATTACAAAGCTAGAGTTGAGTGAAGGACGAGTGACATTGGCCTGCAGACAAATATATTACAGAAATAGAATATGGGGTCCAGAAATAAACCCAAACACATATAGTCATATAACTAAAAAAAATTGGGGGACTTCCCTGGCAGTCCAGTGGTTAAGACTCCATGCTTCCACTGCAGGCAGCGTGGGTTCGATCCCTGGTGGGGGAACTAAAATCCTACATGCCATGTGGTGCGGCCAAAGAAAAAAAAAATTTATTGAAATAAACTTTACATAACATAAAATCCATCATTTAAACCATTTTAATGTGTACTATTCAGTTGTTTTAGTATAGTCACAATATTGTGCATCCATCACTACTATCTAATTACAGATCATCTCCATCAATCCAGAAAGAACCTACGTCCCTTCCAAATCTCCCCCCACCTCAACCCAGGCCAATCACAGATCTATTTTCTGTCTCTATGGATTTACCTAATCTGGAAATTTAATGTAAGTGGAATCAAAATCAATGAAACCAGAAGTTGACTGTTTGAAAGGATGAAGAAAATTGATAAACCTTTAGCTTGACTGATGAAGAAAAAGAGAAAGGACTCAAACTACGAAAACAGGAATGAAAGCAGAGATATTACTAATGACTTTACAGAAATAAAAGGATTGTTAAGACAATACTATGAACAACTGAACATCAACATATCACATAAGTTAGATGAAAAAGACAAATTTCTAGAAACAAACTACCAAAACTTACTCAAGAAGAAATAAAAAGTCTGAATACCCATAGGGGATTCAAGTAAAGAGATTCAAGTAAAGTAAAAAAAGTTAGTAATCAAACAATTTCCCACACAAAGAAAAGCCCAGAACTCAATAGCTTCACTGGTGAATTTACCAAACATCTACAGAATTACACCAATCCTTCTCAAATTCCTCCAAAACATAGAAAAGGAGGGAATACTCCCCAACTCATTCTATGACTCCAGTATTATCCTGACACCAAACCAGAGACAAAATCACAAGAATTGCAAAGATGAGTATCCTTTATGAATATGGACACAAAAATTCAACAAAATACAAGCAAACTGAATCCAGCAGCATATTAAAGAAATTACATATCATAACCAACTGGGATTTATCCCAGAAATGCAAGGGTTTAGGATAGGGGCTAGTCATGCCAGAAAGACCAATCACATGATTAGACAGTTGGGGCTTTGAGTCATGTGATATCAGCCCCACTTCCATGGAGGGGTAAGGGACTGGAAATGGAGTTCAATCACATGGTCAAATCTCCAATTAAAACTCTGCTACACTGAAGCTCAGTGGCACTTCCTGACTGGTGAATACACTGATGTGCCAGGAGGATGATGCACCCTGATTCCACAGGGAAAGGGCATGAATGCTCTACGCTGGGACCCTCCCAGACCTTGCCCTATGTATCTCTTCATTTGGCTGGTTCTTAATTGTATCCTTTAAAATAAAACCATAATCACAGGTATAGCAGTTTTCTGGGTCCTGTGAGTCAGCCTAGCAAATTTTCAAACCTGAAGCAGGTCATGGGAACCAGCAGCTATCATCTGCAATGGGGGCAATCTTGCTGGTGACCATGCCCTTCAACCTGTGATATCTGACCTAGTTCCAGGTGGTTGGTGTCAGAATTGAATTGTATTGCAGTACAGGCATACCTCGTTTTACTATTTCACTTTATTGCACTTTGCAAATATTGCATTTTTAAAAACATCTTTATTGGAGTATAACTGCTTTACAATGGTATGTTAGTTTCTGCTTTATAACAAAGTGAATCAGTTATACATACGTCCCCATATCTCTTCCCTCTTGCATCTCCCTCCCTCCCACCCTCCCTATCCTACCCCTATAGGTGGTCACAAAGCACCAAGCTGATCTCCCTGTACTATGTGGCTGCTTCCCACTAGCTATCTATTTTATGTTTGGTAGTGTACATATGTCCATGCCACTGTCTCACTTTGAATATTGCATTTTTCACAAATTGAAAGTTTGTGGCAAACCTTCATGGAGCAAATCTATTGGTGCCATTATTCCAACAGCATTTACTCATTTACTGCCTCTGTGCCACATTTTGGTAATTCTCACAATATTTCAAACTTTTCATTATTATTATATTTGTTACGGTGATCTTTAACCAGTGATCTTTGACGTTACTATTGTTAATTGTTTTGAGACAACATGAAAAGCACCCACATAAGAAGGCAAACATAATCGATTACTGAAATGACAAACAGGGATGCGGAATATTACGTAAACTCAGTTGATAAAGCAGCAGCAGGGTTTGAGAAGATTGACGCCAATTTTGAAAGAAGTTCTACTGTAGGTAAAATGCTATCAAACAGCTTTGCATGGTACAGAGAAATCGTTTGTGAAAGAATCAATCGATGTGGCAAACTTCTTTGCCTTATTTTAAGAAATTGCACAGCCACCCCAACCTTCAGCAACCACCACCCTAATCAGTCAGCAGCCATCAAAATTGAGGCAAAACCCTTCACCAGCAAAAAGATTACAACAGGGACTTCCCTGGCAGTCCAGCGGTTAACACACCGTGCTTCCAAAGCAGGGGATGTGGATTCAATCCCTGGTTGGGGAACTAAGATCCCACATGCTGTGCAGTGCGGCCAAAAACAAAAACAAAAACAAAAAGATTACAACTTGCTGAAGGCTCAGATGGTGGTCAGCATTTTTTAGCAATAGAGTATTTTTTAATTAAGGTATGTACATTGTCTTTTTAAAGATATAATGTTATCGCATGCTTAAGAGACTACAATATGGTGTAAACATAATTTTATACTCACTGGGGAACCAAAAAATTCATGTGACTCACTTTATTGCAGTGGTCTGGAACCCAATCTGTATCTCCAAGGTAAGCCTGTATACCAGCTGGTATCAGAATAAAATCCAACCAAAGATTTTTGTGAAGTTTGACATGCCAATTCTAAAATTCAGATGAGAACGTAAAGGGCTAAAAATAACCAACAGCATTTCCAAAAGAATATGGTGCGAGAACTTGCCTTAGCAGATGAAAGGACTTACTTTAAAGCTATAGCAAGTAAAACCACGTGAAGGATACACCAATGTAACAAATAAAGAGCCTAGAAATAGACCCACGTATATGTGGAAACTGGGATACAAGATGTGGCATTACCAATTAGTGAGGGGAGAAAAAAAAACTACATAATACAAAAATAAATTCCAGGAGGTTTAAGACTACAGTTTGAGAAACAAAACTTGTAGAAGAAAATACAGATGAACACCTTATGCCTCAAAATCATAAAGAGAAGGGTTTCTTAAATGAGATATGAAAAGTATAAATGTAAAAATAAATAATTAACAATTATACTATGCTAAAATTTTAAAGTCTGGATCAACAAGATACTATAAAAACAGTAAAAAAAGATAAACAGTATTAACATAAAAATAAATAAAAATATAAAAATGACAAAGGATTGACATCTGAAATACATAAAAAATCGCTACAAATCAATGAAAACAACAAAGAAAATGGAGAAATGCTATAAAAAGGCAATTCACGCAAGAGAAAAGTGAATGGCAAAAAAAACATGAAAAAATGTTCAACCTTATCAGAGCAATAAGAAACTAATTCACAACCACATTATCAAATATTTAAAAAGTCTGACAATGCTATGATTTGATTACCTGGATAAATGAGAACCCTCATACACTGTTGGCAATGTATAAATTGATAAAGCTAATTTGGAAATCAATCCAGCTATACCAAGGCTAAAAGGAAAACAATGGACCTTCTGTATCCCTGGATGCAGAACCTGCAGATATGGACGGCAGACTGCACTAGGCCATTTAAATAAAAGGACTTGAGCATCCTCGGATTTTGGTATACAAGGGGGTCCTGGAAACAATCCCCCATTGATACCAAGGGATGACTGTATACCCTTTAGCCCAGCAATTCTACCTCTAGGCAAAGCTGCTAGAATATTCATTACAACATTACTCTTAATAGCACAAAAACAAACCTAAATATCCACCAATTAAAAAAAAAAATTACAGTATTTTCATGTAATAGAAAACCATACAGCAGTTAAAGTAAATAACTAAAACAGTAAGGCATTAACATGGATATGTTTCAAAAATACTGTTGAGAGGCAATAAAGGAAGCTGTAGAGGAATGCATATAGTATTATATTGATTATATATAAAGTTTTAAAGCCTATAAATCCAGGGCTTCCCTGGTGGCACAGTGGTTAAGAATCCACCTGGCAATGCAGGGGACACGGGTTCAAGCCCTGGTCTGGGAAGATCCCACGTGCCGTGGAGCGACTAAGCCCATGCACCACAACTACTGAGCCTGTGCTCTAGAGCCCGCGAGCCACAACTACTGAAACCCAGGTGCCACAACTACTGAAGCCTGTGCACCTAGAGCCTGTGCTCCGCAACAAGATAAGCCACCACAATGAGAAGCCTGCACACGGCCACAAATAGTTGCCCTCACTTGCCTCAACTAGAGAAAGCCCGTGCGCAACAACAAAGACCCAATGCAGCCAAAAACAAACTTATAAAAAAAAAAGTATAAAAAAAAGCATATAAATCCATACAATGTATTATTTATAAAAGTATAAAAGTGTTCATGGGCACAATAAACTTCAAAATTCAGAACAGTGGTTGCCTATGGGAACAGACAAAAGAGAATCAGAACAGGAGTAATATACAGAGGACTTCAAATAAATTTGTAATTTTATCATCTTAAAAAGTAAAAGTAAGGGAATTCCCTGGCTTTCCAGTGGTTAGGACTCCGCACTTTCAAACACACACACACACACACACACACACACACACACACACACACAAACAAAGCAAAAGCTAGGAAATTGAAAGAAAAAAGCAGACCCTAAAAAATCTCAGAACTCTGGGGATTAAGAAAAAAAAATCATAAAAATCACGAAGAAAAAGAAACTCATAAACGAAAAGCATCAGACTGACAGATTTCTCAACAGCAACAGTGGATCCTAGAAGACAGAAGAGCAGTATCATCAAAGCTCTGGGGGAAATTATTTGTGAATACTAGAATACTGTACTCAATCTAAATGGGCAGTCAGAACAGAGAACAAAATAAATATATTTTCAGACATGCAAGAACTCAAAATTCACCTCTTAGAAATCCTGTTTGAAAAAGAATGTACTACAGCAAAAGAATGAATCTAAAAGGAAAAATGTGGGAATCAAAAACAGTGGTGAGTGAAAAAACTAGTAAAACATACAGTTTAATTTAAATAATTGTTGAGAAACATAAATATAAATAAATTACAAAGACTTCCCTGGTGGCACAGTGGTTAAGAATCCACCTGCCAATGCAGGGGACATAGGTTCAAGCCCTGGTTCGGGAAGATCCCCCATGCCACGGAGCAACTAAGCCCGTGCACCACAGCTACTGAGCCCCAGAGCTACTGAGCCCGCGCGCCTAGAGCCCATGCTCCGCAACAAGAGGAGCCGCTGCAATGTGAAGCCCGTGCGCCACAACTAGAGAAAGCCCACACGCAACAATGAAGATCCAATGCAGCCAAAAAATTAATTAATTTTAAAAAAAAGAATGACAATATGGAACTAAAATCCCAGCTAATTAAAACATGACAGGTTGGGTGTGGGACAGGATCAGGGAGGAAGCCTGTTAAGATTCTTAAATTGCTTGAGTTATTAAAGCAACTTACTGAGGACACAGGGAGGGGGAAAGGTTAGAGAGTAGCACTGACATGTACACTACCAAATGTAAAATAGATAGCTAGTGGGAAGCAGCTGCATAACACAGGGAGATCAGCTCAGTGCTCTGTGACCACCTAGAGGGGTGGGATAGGGAGCGTGGGAGGGAGACGCAAGAGGGAGGGGATATGGGGATATATGTATGCATATAGCTGATTCACTTTGTTATACAGCAGAAACTAACAAAACATTGTAAAGCAATTATACTCCAGTTGAGATGTTAAAAAATAAATTAATTAAATAAATAAAATACAAAAAAGGCAACTTACTGTCCTCTAGTATCACCCTCAGAAAAAAAATGGAAAAAATCTCCCAATATTAATTTCCTTGTAGATACAATTATTTACATTATTGATAATTCTAGCTTAAGAAGTATACATAGTAACATTTTGTCTTTCAAAATGATGGAGCTATCCTTTACTAATTAAATGGCATGAGACAAGACTTAAACTATAACTCAAGGAACAATACAGGTTTGAGTTACTACATGGTATCTAATAGCATGTGTAACAGTTGGAGAGTCACTCCTAAAAAGGAATTCAACTCAAAATTTCTGTTAAATAATCTTTCAAGATTAATCAAGAATTACTCATCAACTATCAACACACACAAAGGACATATATTTACTTAAGTATTCTCATCTATATAATGGACTCAATCCACACTACATAGTTAACATATCTATTTATTTAGAGTGGCATTTCAATTTATTTGAAGTTCCATCTCTTTATTTGTGGAGAGGGGGAAACAGAATGTCTAACAACTAACAAATCTTTACCCAGCAGAACGCAGCAATCTCTAAAATTACAACAAATTTTTTTTTGCAAATGAAAATGACAAAATATCTCAGTTAAAAAAAGCTTTACTGGGCTTCCCTGGTGGCGCAGTGGTTGAGAGTCCGCCTGCCGATGCAGGGGACACGGGTTTGTGTCCCGGTCCGGGAAGATCCCACATGCCGCGGAGCAGCTGGGCCCGTGAGCCACGGCCGCTGAGCCTGCCCGTCCAGAGCCTGTGCTCCACAACGGGAGAGGCCACAACAGTGAGAGGCCCGCGTACCGCAAAAAAAAAAAATAAGAACTTCAAGTTACCCCTGGTGGAGATGATATAAAACAATTCAGAGAAATTTAGCTGAGAATTTTTTTTTATTTAAAAAGTAACTAGCAGAGAAGTAATAATGACTTTTCCCTGAGATGACTTCAGACAGGTAAAAGAAAAAGTGGATTTTAAAACTATACTCTGAGGAGTCCTATAAAAAGTAATAAGCTTAGAAGACAGAGGTTAACACATATGCTTTGGCATGCACTTAAGACCTGGTACAACCAGGGCTTCCCTGGTGGCGCAGTGGTTAGGAATCCATTTGCCAATGCAGGGGACACAGGTTTATGCCGTGGAACAACTAAGCCCATGTGCCACAACTACTGAGCCTGCAAGCCACAACTACTGAAGCCCGCGCGCCTAGAGCCCATGCTCCACAACAAGAGAAGCCACCACAATGAGAAGCCCGTGCGCCACAACAAAGGGTAGCCCCCGCTTGCCACAACTAGAGTGCCACAACTAGAGTGTGCAGCAATGAAGACCCAACACAGCCAAAATAAATAAATTAATTAATTAATTAATAAATGGGGGGGGGGAAGACCTGGTACAACCATATAAGCCAAAAACAGAATTGGTAAAGAGTAGCCCCTGCTCGCCGCAACTAGATAAAGCCCAGGCGCAGCAACGAAGACCCAATGCAGCCAAAAATAAATAAATAAATATAGAAAAAAAAATAATAATAAAAGTATACTTCCCGTTTAAAAATAATAATAGTAATAATAAAACCCAAGATGGAGAGGACCTGGGAGGAAAGTCGGAAGGAAGGAAGGAGGGAGGGAGGGAGGGAGGAAAGGAAGAAAGAAAAAGAAAAAAAAAACCAAGTGGAGAGAGGGGGATTTAGTAGTACAGTGGACCCTTGAACAACAAGGGTTTGAACTGCATAGGTCCACTTACAGACAGATTTTATTCACTACAATACCACACCATCTACAGGTGGTTGAACTATGTGATATGCAATTGGTTGAATCTGCCAACGCGGAACTCCATACAGAGACAGCCGGATGGCTGACTGTGAAGTTATATGCGGATTCTCCACCACACTGAGGGTTGGCATCCCTAAATCCCCTGTTGTTCAAGGGTCAACTGTACATATCTGTATAACCAACACCCAAAATGAAAAGGAGAGTTACACCATGACAAATCTCTAGCAAGCAAAGGATAAAAAGAAAAACTAAAAGTACATCAAAATAGCCATCATTACTAATTTTAAATATGTGACATTTTTTCTTTCAACCAACATTTGGGCATCTACTATATGCTAAGTACTATGCTAGAAACAAAGTGAATAAAGCAAAATGAATTCTTTATGGAGCTAAGTCATTGACATGCTGCCTTTATTTCATGTGCTTTTTTTTTTTTTTTTGCTTTAAAGAAAAAGAATATACTTCTAAGGAGCTTATAACTCATGTGTCCCAATGTGATTTTCTCACATGGTCTGAAGTTCCTCAACCACAAATCTTTTGGAAAGCTACTGCCTAAAGTTTGGTTGCAATTTCCTAGACACACCATATTATTTCACACTTCTGTGCCTTTTCCCATGCTGTTCACTACCTGGAATGCTCTTCCATCTCCTCTTCAATCATCCAAATTTCCATAATAACTACAGTGATGCTATGATATCCCCTGGGAAAAGTTAGGTATTTGCTCTTTTATATTCCCAATGCACCTCCTCTCTTAAAGCAATGAGAAGCCCACACACCACAATGAAGAGTAGCCCCTGCTCGCCACAACTAGAGAAAGCCCGCATGCAGCAACAAAGACCCAATGCAGCCAAAAATAAATAAATAAAATAAATAAATTTTTTAAAATATTTTTTTAAAAAGTTAACTTTAACTAAGATTTAATTCTAAAATGAAGTTTTAGGGCTTTCCTGGTGGTGCAGTGGTTGAGAGTCCACCTGCCGATGCAGGGGACATGGGTTCGTGCCCCGGTCCGGTAAGATCCCACATGCCGCGGAGGGGCTGGGCCCGTGAGCCATGGCCACTAGGCCTGCGCGTCCGGAGCCTGTGCTCCGCAACGGGAGAGGCCACAACAGTGAGAGGCCCGCGTACCGCAATAAATAAATAGATAAATAAATAAATAAATAAAATGAAGTTTTAGAACAGAACATGGCATTATAATAAATTGGGAAAAAACTATTCGTCTCATTAACATTACCCCTGCCCTCAAGGAGATTAAAGTCTCATAGGCTAGACTGTAAGTGCAAAAAGTGTTATGAGTATTTATTTATTTATTTTTGGCTGCGTTGGGTCTTCGTTGCTGTGCGCGGGCTTTCTCTAGTTGCAGCAATTAGGGGCTACTGTTCATTACTGTGAGCAGGCGTCTCATTGAGGAGGCTTGTCTTTGTTGCAGAGCAAGGGCTCTAGGGGTGCAGGCTTCAGTAGTTGTGGCTCGGGGGCTTAGCTGCTCCACAGCATGTGGGATCTTCCCAGACCAGGGCTTGCACCCGTGTCCCCTGCACTGGCAGGCAGATTCTTAACCACTGTGCCACTAGGGAAGTCCCTGTTATGAGTATTGTGATATAAAATCTACACAGGACACTGTGCGGTAAAATGGCAGAAATGGTTAATTTAACCTGAGAGACAGAGAAAGCAGGAAAAATTTCACATGAGCACTTGGTGCTTAAAGAGCAGATTAATGATGGGCAGGAGTACAGTGAGCAGGCCAGGGAAGGAAGGTGGAAAGAGAATATTCAACTCAGGTAGAAGGATGAAAAAAAGGCATAAAGATGTGAAACAACCTTTCATACCTTCAGAGACCTGCAAGCAGTTCAGCCTGACTAAAACAGAGTAGTAATGATGATAGAAAAGTGAGGTTGAATATAAAACGGGATAAAGAAATAGACTCAAGACATGGAATAAAGTATGTGAGAGACTGAGGTCTAAGTTGGCTCCTTGGTTTCTGATCTGGGTGACTTGGGTGGATGATGGTAATATTCATGGTGAGAGGTAATTCAAGATTAAAAGTAAATAAGGCAGCAACTCAATTTTTCTTTTATAAAGCCTCTTAGAAAACTAGTTTTCTTAATTCTTTTTTTGAGATATAATTGACATATAACATTATATTAGTTTCAGGTGTACGAAATGATTCAATATTTGTATACATTGTGAAATGATCACCACAATAAGTTAACATCCATCACCACATAACTATAATTTTTTTCTTGTGATAAGAACTTTTGAGATTTATTCTCTCAGCAACTTTCAAATACACAATGCAGTATTATTAACTATATTCACCATTATACATTGTATAATTATACATTGTAAAATTAACTGTACATTATATCCCCACGACTTATTTATTTTAAAACTGCAAGTCCGTACCTTTTGACCACTTTCACCCATTTCACTTCTTGGTATAAGACTACTCTTAAATAATTTGTTTTGTGATTACCAAAGAGATACACAATTAGTATTGAAAAGGATATGTGAAAAAATATGATACAAAGAAAAAACAACTTATAATCCTACCATCCAGAAAATTATTAAGATAAACTTGTACAAATATAGGGAAAAAAGGCATACAGATAGGATAAATACAAAGCTAAACAAATTATAAAACAAAGTTCACTAAAAATATGTATCATTACAGAGTGTACACTATATTTGCTCATATAATAACATTTTTTAAAAAAATCACTGCTTCATTGTCTATCTTTGCTGCTAAAATATGAGCTCCATAAGGACAAGGATCTTACCTATCTTGCTCACCAATGTATCCCCAGTGTATAGTGTACCTGGCACACATTAGGTAATCAATTAACATTTGTTGAAAGAATCAATCTTTTTTTTTTTAAATGAAGCCCCAGATTACTCTCTCAAGCAATATTTGATACTTCAAAAATTCTAACATAAAAAGAAAACAGAAAACACGCTGATACCCTTTGTAATGGGATCTGCCACACAGTAAAAACAGAAAAACAAAAACACCCAGGCACAGTATATTAAGGCTATATCCATCAGGTAGAGAGCCAAAGAAATTTTCTCAAATCCAGGAACACACATAAATACCTTTCTTGAATACATGATTCAGGCTAAAATGTACTTTGGGTCTGAATTTGGGTTCTTACTTTCCCACACTATATGAGGTTGTACATCTCACCATAAAGTTGTCAGAGATAATTTTAGTCTATTAACTTATAGACTAGAATTCACAGACTACTAACTCCCCAGAGAGGGGACTTCCCCGCTGGTGCAGGGGTTAAGAATCCGCCCGCCAATGCAGGGGACATGGGTTTGAGCCCTGGTCCGGGAGGATCCCACATGCCGTGGAGCAACTAAGCCCGTGCGCCACAACTACTGAGCCTGCACTCTAGAGCCCACGAGCCACAACGACTGAGCCCACGTGCCACAACTACTGAAGCCTGCGTGCCTAGAGCCCGTGCTTCGCGACAAGAGAAGCCACCACAATGAGAAGCCTGCTCACTGCAACACAGAGTAGCCCTTGCTCTCCACAACTAGAGAAAGCCCGCGCGCAGCAATGAAGACCTAACGCAGCCATAAATAAATAAATAAATTTATATATATAAAAAAGAAAATCCCAGAGAAAAAAATAAGCATTTGAATGATGATAGTAACTCAAGCTCAGCTTTGTTACTTCTTACTAGATTAGAAAATGCTTAAAAGAAGGGCCCATGTTTAATGTCTTTTTAAAATAATCACCATAGGGAATTCCCCGGTGGTCCAGTGGTTAGGACTCTGCGCTCTCAATGCCAAGGGCCTGGCTTCAGTCCCTGGTCCGGGAACTAAAATCCCACAAGCCGCGTGGCCAAAAAAAAAAAAAAAGGGTATTTTAAAAAATACATAATCACCATAATGTTTACTGCACTTAGAATATAGCAAATATTCAACATACAAATTAAGTAAATGAAGTAGCTAATAAATGCTTACCTTCCTTACTAGCTGAGAATTTAACAACACTGGTAAATTTCAAGGCAAACTCTTTAGTAATTTAAAAAAGAAGAAAGTCAGTTTTCATTAACAGGCCCAATTTTAGCCAGAAAACTCCTGTCCCTATTACCTCCAGTTCTGGGACAATGCCAACAACCTCCCTCCGAACGTCCATCACTTTTGGTTACCTCAACTCTGTGATATACCAAAAATGATGGAAAAGAAATACCTTTCTCTCCTTCCCTCTAATAAATGTCTAAAGAATATTTCTTCTTTCAAAGGTGGAAGAGCCAAAACCAGACATTTCGACCAAACGAGGTTGTGGTTCCAGCAATGCTACCACCAACAGCCTACCACTGTAGATCCATGCAACTCCTGGCACATGTACCTGGTAAGATCTTTTGCTCAAAGCAACAGATGGTGACTCTAGTTATGGTAAAGTCATCTTTCTACTTCATGAATGAACCTAAAAACTGCTGTCACACAATTCGATTATCACCAACAGAAGAGAACATATTAAGTTACAATCACAAGTCCAGTTAAAAAAATAAGGTATATCCTTTTTTTTTTTTTTTTTTTGCGGTACGTGGGCCTCTTACTGTTGTGGCCTCTCCCATCGCGGAGCACAGGCTCCGACGCGCAGGCTCAGCGGCCATGGCTCACGGGCCTAGCCGCTCCACGGCATGTGGGATCTTCCCGGACCAGGGCACGAACCCGTGTCCCCTGCATCGGCAGGCTGACTCTCAACCACTGCGCCACCAGGGAAACCCGGTATATCCTTTTATACTTGACATTTTGACTTCAAGAGTTAAACTTCAATTCATTTAAAAATGCGAAACACAAATCAAAACTAAAATTACACTAAAAATTAAAAAACCAAAACAAACCAAAAAACTAATGATTCAACTTGTTTAATACTATACAGTAACTCAGTCAACCTTATCCATACACACCTTAATAGACTGTTATTAGATACATATAACTTCTCAATCAGTACCCATACAAAGACTATGTTTAAAAAATGAAAAACTATATTTTCCTCTTGAAGAAGAATGCCCTCTGGAGGAGAGGGAAGATACTTGGGAACCTTGGATGTTGGTAATTCCACAGTCAATGTCCACTTTTGTTCACAGTCATACCTCCTGATCAACTACCTCCCATCAAGAGGAAGCTGGGGAGGTCCATACAGAGCACAGAATTGGGAGGGCTGCAGTAGACTGAGGGAGAGGGAATAAAACATACCTTCAGTTGGCACATTCTTTTCCTATTCTAACTAATATCAATAACAAATCTAAGATTCTACCAAAAACTGTATAATCTTGGGCACTGGACAGCTGAATCAATCTCTTGAACCTTAGTTTCTATGCCTGCCAAATAGGAATAATAGTACCAACCTCAGAGAATAGTTGTAAGAAATAAGGAGCTGATGTTTGCACATAGTAAATGCTCAATAAATGGTAGCTTATATCCTTAAGACTAAACAAGTAGTTTATAAAACCAAATTTAATAATTGACATTGTAGGGGATGAAGAGCATTCTAAGCCGAAGCCATAATGTCAAATTAAGACTTATAAACAAAAATTTAAGGGAAACATCATAAAGGGCCTAAACAAGGACAATATAGAGAAATACAGCCTTGTTCAAAGATGTCATAATGTCGATATACCTACAACAATGACTAGGTAAAAAAGAATTTAACTGGCAACTCAGAAGAATATACAAACCTTTTAAGGAATAATCGCACTAGGAAAAACCAGAAGTTTTATAAAATAGGATTATTGAAATGGCACTAAGAACTGCCTTTTAAAAATACTAAAATGTATATAGAGCAAAACTCCTTTGATTATAACAAGACTTTTCCCCAAGAGCACAACAGCTCAACATTAGACTGTGCTTAAACTCCTTTCTCACTACAAGCTAAAAATTTAACATTTTCATTCCAAATGTACTTTTGTGTCTTCTACCTCACAAATATCTTTAATAAAATTTGTAATACAAGAATATTTAGGGAATTCCCTGGCGGTCCAGTGGTTAGGACTTGGCACTTTCACTACCAAGGTCCAGGTTCAATCCCTGGTTGGGGAACTAAGATCCAGCAGGCAGTGCGGCATGTCCAAAAAAAAAAAAAGAATATTTATAAGTACTTGGTTTATGAAAGGATTTTTAAAACATTTCATTTGATCCTCAGATATTACCTCTATTTACTCAAGAAACTGAGGTCCAGGGCTTCCCTGGTGGCGCAGTGGTTGAGAGTCCGCCTGCCGATGCAGGGGACGCGGGTTCGTGCCCTGGTCTGGGAAGATCCCACATGCCGCGGAGCGGCTGGGCCCGTGAGCCATGGCCGCTGGGCCTGCGGGTCCGGAGCCTGTGCTCCGCAACGGGAGAGGCCACAACAGTGAGAGGCCCGCGTACCGCAAAAAAAAAAAAAAAAAAAAAAAAAAAGAAACTGAGGTCCATAGAAATTAAGTAATTTGCCCCACAAACTACATATTATTACACTATTCAAGAGGTTGATTCAGCTGTCCGGAGATTATCAGCAAAATATTTAGTTCAACTAAAACCAACGTCTTTTAACTCTTTCTAGTACACCACAACTCCTTCCCCAAGACTCAGTCCAAATCTTCTTAGTTGGAGCAGTATTATCAACTACTACAAGTAGGTTAACCATCACCAAAGGCCTGAAAATCTTTTCCCTGCACAGTAGCAGCATTTCACCTGCAGAGACTTTTCACTTGCCAAGGATCTTGAACTGCGTAACATTAGTTATTATTCTTGGATCACCTTATGACAAGATCTATTATTATAGTTGAAACTATACCAACAGTAATGCATGGCTGAACCCACTGGTATAATCTCTCAACTCGTATTACTTCTCATTTTTTACTTAGCTAGTCGCCCATTGTTCAATCCTAGATAGAAAAGTAACATGAAGTATTAGACTGACCCTGATATTTTTTCTTGTTACTAACAGAAGCCAAATGCAGTGGCCAAAATACTTAAAAGGAATGGAGAAGCAAGCAATCTTATATACCACCCAAAATATAATGCCAGGACAGAAAATTTATGCCTGCATTCCAACTTGGTCCAAATACATTCCAAAAACAATTTACCAGCAATCCCTTTCCTCAAATTCCCACATTTCTCTCTTATAGATACATTACCATCATTTCCCAAGGTATCCTAAAAGTAACTTATAAGGCACTCTCCTTCATAATGACCACTCTCCTTCATAATGATCATTTCCGTAAAAGAAATGTAAATACAATTTGATAGCCATCAAATTGCAATTGAAATTACTATATTGGGGAGTTTAACTTTTCAAGAAATTCTGCAGAAGTCTTTATATAATATAATCTTTTATTTGCCAGAATTTATGAATGGTAGAGGAGATCTGGGCAGGTAAGAAGAGATATATGCCTGTATCATAACTGCTGTATTAATTTGAGTCTTTGGTAGCCATAATATAATTTTCTCTATAGGTAATATTTTGAACAACTTCACACTTGGGCTCTTCCTAGCTATGTAAATATATTCTGTTAACAGAAACTTCTTCATTTCCATGGAGAATTAAAGAGCAGTCCTGATTTCTTGTAAAGGAAATAGCTGTCTGTTTTGCACAATACCCAGTCCACTGTGGCCACCTAATACGGACAAAAAGGGGGGAAAAAAAAGACCTATTTGGAAACGTTTCTTCTCCAGCCAAGGGCTGTTCCCAGATAAAGGCAATGCTCAGAGTACAACAAAAAAACCCTTCTCTGAAAAAAGAAATGTGCCAGAAAGCAGAGGCATGGATCGGGAATAAATAGGGAGGGAGTGAGTGTATGCGCTCAATGAGGGCTGGAGGCAGCAGGCGCAGCGCGGAGATGCTCCAGCGAAAAGAACCACCAGCCGCCGCCGCCGCAGCAGCAGCAGGAAGTTTCAATGGGGCCGGGCAGAGCATGCGCCCTGAAGCCGCGCGGTGGCCTTATGTGGAAGGAGCACCACTTGCGAACACCAATAATAGACCGGCGGCACCAGAGAGAGAAACATGAGCAACAAGCACCTTCTTCAACTGTTTCCCCTCCGTCTGAGCCCCTCCTCCACCCTACATACTAACCACCCCACCCTACCCTGCAAATGGGAGGGCGACTTCTTCTTCCCCTAAGCCTTATGCCAGGATGAAGGGGGAAGGGACTGGAAAAGTGGGGAGATGCTCTTCTATTATTTGGGGGGAGGTGGGGAGGAGGAAAACTATGGGGGAGGAGAAATTAACCCTCTACCCTCCAAAGTGGAGAAGCTGAACCGACTTCACCCCCCAAAGCGAGAATGGAGGACGACCCCCTCCTAAGGAGGAGGAGCAAACCTCCGGACTCAGAGGAAGGAGTTTGGGGGGTTAAACCAGCCCTGGAGGGGAAAGGAAAAGAGACCAGAGCCGACTCTCTCGGGGGAGTTCCCACTAGAGGGAGGGAGAGATGAAGTGTCCGCTGCCCCCGCCCACCCAGGTGGAGGGAGAGAAAGGGGCGCCCCGAGAAGATGAGCCCAGCCTCCCCGGAGATGGTAGCGAGAATGGTGGGAGGAGGGGAGGGAGTGAGGGAGGAGTAGAGGAGAAAAGCGCAAAGCTGGCCGGAACCTGCGCTCCCCTTCCCCCGCCACCGAGAGGGAGAAGGATTGGGGGGCCCGGTCCCCGCCGCGGGATAGCAGTCCCAGGGGCGGCCGACCAGCACAATGACCCCTCCCCGCCCCCAGCCCAGACCTAGCCCGCGACGCCCCCACCTCTGCTGGGCGTCGGGCGGAGTGGCTCTATGGGGCCTCCGCCCCGCCTCCCCACTGCCCAAGACCCCAGGGGCTGGGAGGAGAAGATCGGCCGGGCTGAACTGCGCCCCAGCGGGAGGACAGAGCCGCGGAGGTCCGGGGTGTCTGTGAAGAGCGGAGAGAAGGAGCATGCCAGGGCCGCTTCCCGCCGGGCGTTCGGGCCCCTAGCTTACCTTCTCCGTTGCCGACGTCCGGCGGCGGAGCTTGCAGCACCCGCTCCAGCTCGGGGAACGGCAACTCAGGCAGGTCGAGCAGCGGCCCGTAGCGCTCCAAGAAGGAGCAGACTACGGCGAAGTTAGGGCAAGAACCCGGGCAGCCCGGAGGAGCCATAGCCACCGCCGCTGCCGCCGCCGCCGCCATTTTGAACTGGAGGATGGAGGAGGAGGCGATAGGGGGGTGGGGGGAGTTGGGGTGCCGAGGAACGGCAGGGCAACCTTACAGACGACAGGAGGCGCTAGCAAGTGGGCGCCCCTGCGGATCCGAGCGTCTCAGGCACGGCGCAGCGATCCCACAATACAACGGCGGCCCGGAGCAGTCGAGAACCTAGTCAGACGTAGGAAAGAGAGGCGCCCCGTGCCTTTCGCTTTCTGCTCTCTTTCCGCCCCCCTCCCTCGCTCCTCCCACTTTGGGTTCGCCACTGCCTCGTGTGACAAGGGGAATGAAAACAAGGGCTGCGGGGCAGGGAGGCGGGCTGGAAGCTGGAGAGGCGGGAGTTTTAGGAACGGTGACCAATAGGCTTGAAGAGGGCGGAGCTGCACTCGATAACAGGCCAAAAGACTTTTTCAGGGCCGCGCGAGTCGTGGGGGGATCGCCTAACCGGGTCCTCGGGAGCAAAGGTGAGAGGTAAAGCAGGGAGCCGTTCGAGATCGCTGCTCCTTGGAGAGAGGGCGTTGGGTAAGTTTGGGGGGGCACTCCCGGGACAGAAACTGGGGCACCAGATGGTGGGGGAAGTTGAGGAGAGTGAATAAGAAGCAACAAAAGAGCAGAATAGGGGGGAAAAAAACGATTCTGAGAAAAAGGTGGAGAAGGGAAAGGTGGAGAGGTGCCCTGAATTAGGGGTTGGGTTGGAACCTTTGTATGGAGAAGTCTCAGTGAACGTCTGCTGAGGGATACTGCTAAGGTACAAGAACCGCACCTGTGCTGGAAAGCAGTGTCTGAAAACTCTGGGGGACGAGGGCCTGATGGAACGAGGCTCTGCCGGGATCACTAGTCTGCGGAGTTGGGGCCCTGCTAGGAAATCAGGGTCTAAAGGGACCAGGCTCTTCACAGGGACCAAGGTGTGAGAGGACAGGGCCCTGCTGTGGTTGCCAGCGTGTGAGGGGGAGGGGCTTTGTTGAGGCACGAAGATCTGGGGACCAGGCTCTGTAGCAGCCCAAGATCAGAGGGTGGACCAGGACTGCACTGAGGGTGGACATGGTAGGAAACTTTGTGCAAGGGCAAAAAGTTTGTTACAAGACAGGGTTCCGCTTCGTTGAGAGAAGCAATGAGCATTCTCCCACAAAGAATCTCGGAAAAACCATCAGTAATGCAAAGTAGAATGTGCGGCTTGGGATACAATGTGCATTTTGGTTAAGAGCCTGAGCTTTGGAGTTCAGCAAGACTTGATTTCTAACGGAACCGCCTCAGGACATTGCGGAAGATTTTTTATTTCTTTGAACCTCTGTAAAGTCGGGGTGATAATAGTACCTACAACATAGGATTTTACTAGATAATTCACAGTACATTGATTAGCACAGTGCCCTGGCACACTGTAAATACTTTAAAAATATTAGTTGCTACTATTGAAGAAAATTCCTAAAACTTAGATAGAGTTCAGCTATTTGTAATTGATAGTTTACTACTTTGAGCCAAAAATTTCAGTGCGCATTTAAAATTTATATAGTATCTACTTACTAAAAAGAATTTCGAAGTATAATATAAACCATTTAAAATAGGACCATTTATAATTAAAGGAAAATAAAGAAATATATAGGCAAGTAATTATATTGGGAACAGAAAAAATGATTACCACAATTAAAAATTGAATTTTCAAAAAAAAAAAAAATTGAATTTTCCTCTGCATTTCTAGGTAAAAAAGGGAAAAACTGTAATGTTCTATATCAGACTTATTATCTA
Organism: Tursiops truncatus; assembly: GCF_011762595.2. Taxonomy (NCBI): domain Eukaryota; kingdom Metazoa; phylum Chordata; class Mammalia; order Artiodactyla; family Delphinidae; genus Tursiops; species Tursiops truncatus. The sequence goes on along the minus strand of NC_047041.1, from coordinate 53,633,694 downwards.
AAGAAAGAAAGAATACTCGTTTATCAAGAGAAAAAAATTCTATATTATAAGAGGACTTTATTACCTAGAATACTGATTCTTAATCTCAAATAATATACAAACCCTTTTTGGGACTTCCCCATCAGTCCAATGGTTAAGACTCTGCCTTCCAATGCAGGAGGTGAGGGTTCGATCCCTGGTCGGGGAACTAAGATCCCACATACCAGTGGGGTGCAGCAAAAAACTTAAAAAAAAAATTACAAACCTTTTTATTAATTTATTTATTTTAAAATTTTATTTATTTATTTTTGGCTGTGTTGGGTCTTTGTTGCTGTGCGCGGGCTTTCTCTGGTTGTGGCGAGCAGCGGCTACTCTTCGTTGCAGTGCGACTATGGTGGCTTCTCTTTGCTGTGGAGCATGGGCTCTAGGCATGTGGGCTTCAGTAGTTGTGGCACGCAGGCTCAGTAGTTGTGGTGCTGGGGCTTAGTTGCTCCACGGCATGTGGGGTCTTCCCAGACCAGGGCTCGAACCTGTGTCCCCTACTTTGGCAGGCGGATTCTTAACCACTGCACCACCAGGGAAGTCCCTACAAACCCTTTTTAAAGGAAAAAAATGTTCTTTTAAACTTTACAAATACTGGGAGGGGGAGGAATTGGGAGATTGGGATTGACACATATACACTATAGATACTATGTATAAAATAGATTACTAACGAGAACATACTGTATAGCACAGGAATTGTACTTAAAGCACTGTGGTGACCTAAATGGAAAGGAAATCCAAAAAAGAGGGGATATATGTATATGTATAGCTGATTCATTTTGCTGTACAGTAGAAACTAACACAACATTGTAAAGATATGCCAATAAAAATTAATTTTATAAAAAAGAAAAATAAAATTTACAAATGCTCTTGAAAATATCAGTTTAAGAAATACTGATGTAATTAAAGTCTATACAGCAATATGAATGTACTTCATGCCATTGAACTACACACTTAAAAATGGTTAAAATGGTAAGATTTATGTTATGTATATTGTGCCACAATAGAAAAGTTTAAAAAGTGCTCGTTTCGGCAGCACATATATTAAAATTGGAATGATACAGAGAAGATTAGCATGGCCCCTGCGCAAGGATGACATGCAAATTCGTGAAGCATTCCATATTTTTATGGGGATATATGTGTATGTATATCTGATTCACTTTGTTATAAAGCAGAAACTAACACACTATTGTAAAGAAATTATACTCCAATAAAGATGTTTTAAAAAAAAAGTTAAAAAAAAAAGAAAGAAAAGTCTCACTTTAGGAAAATGTGATGAATTATCATAGCAAAAGAGAAGTCTTAATTTAATGTGTAGTAAAATATGTTAAACAACACCGAAATGAAACAGAACTAAACTAAAACATATATTGTATACCAGGGAATATAGCCAATATTTTACAATATAATGGATGTAAATATAGTATAACCTTTAAAAATTGTGTTTTAAAAGTGTGAATCACTGTGTTGTACACCTGAAACTTATATAATGTTGTTCATCAACTATCCCTCAATTAAAAAAATAAATAAATAAACTGAAATATATTGGTAGAACTCTCAAACTCCCAAGTATATATATCTCTATACCTGGGGCCCCGAAGACCCCAGTTTAAGAAAAATTTGACCCAGAACTTACCAGTTTTGCAAAGATACAAAAATCTTCATAAGATCATAACTTAATTGACCTTAAATGAAAGGCAGGTACACAATATTAAATAAAATCATATCTTTGTGAATGAATTTTGATGGGAAAAAACCCTTCAAACCAAAAGAAAGATTTAGTTATATCGTTTTCTGAACACTACCCCCCTGCCTCTTTCCTTTCTCTCTCTTCGCTTTCAGCTTTTCCAGCACCTCACCTGCTCTCCCATGGGATTGTAAATATAACTTTCTAAAAAAAAAGCTTTATATAATTTTTTTCTTTTCTCAGTGCTGACACTGTTACTCAAAGCGGGGACTGATAAATAAGGTTAGAGTTTCTGCTTTTGTAATCAAGATTGGCATTAGAACAAAGTCCTTGGGCATCAAAAGTTATATCCACCCAAAAGATGAGAGATGTTGTACTACAAAGCAAGGTTTAGGTCATACCTTCACTAAGTCTGTTCTTGGAAAAAAAATAAATGATAAGCACCGTCTCTTCTTGCCTTGGGCTAAGAGAATTTGTGGGTTACAAGAATTTAATCCCAATTTACATAGTTAAATAATTGCATTATATATATCAAACTAAAAGGTAAAGATAGAAAAAATAAGTAGCTTTAAAAAAAAACTGTAATTGATTTACTGCTACTTCCATAAAGAAGCCTTTAAATAAGCATTAAATTACCTACACTCAGTCTTTATTTATGAATAAGAAATTTCTTAAGATAGTTCAAATTTCACATTCTCTTAGGGGAAAAGACAAAATAGTTTTGCATTCAGAATTAGTGACTAGTTTATTCAAAATACCAAAAAGAAACAAAATGCTCATCAGAAGAAGAATGGGTAAATAAATTGTGAGGTAGTCTTTCAACAGACTACTACTCAGACTGATACACACTTGATATATATTACAACATAGGTGAATCTCAAAAGCATTTTGAGTGAAAGAAGAAAAACACAAAAGAGTAGGTACTGTAAAATTCCATCAATATGAAGGTCTGGCTAATATATGGGAATAGAAATCAAAAGCTTCTTTTGAGCTTGGAAGGGGATTGACTAGAAAGGTGCACAAGGGAAATTTCGAGATACATTCTGTTTCATGACTATACATTTGTGAAAACTCTTGAACTCTAAAAGATATTTCTGCATTTAATTGAATGTAATTATGCTTTGATTTTAAAATTTAATGGCTTAGCCTTCAATTTTGTCAAATTACATTGATAACAGTCTGCCGTATAATGGAATAATTTATACATATTTCTGTCTCTCCAACATATTATCTTTGCATTTGTCACACAATTTTTTTTACAGATATTGTAAGCCTGGCAAATGTATATTGAAGTGAACTGGATTCAGTTGTGGAGCCAGTTTGGGAATTCCTAATTAGTAACAAGCAAATTTACTTAGGTTTGTTTAAAACTCACTTTTACAAGAAATACTTCTAGAAGTATATGGATATGTTATATGTAGTGAAAAAACTGTTAAATGTCAACAGAAGTAGGAATCTATGGTCTTCAAAATAGTTTCATAGGAAAATATATGACAATAAAAAGAAGTAATAAACAAGATTTAATCCAGCCATTTTCTGGTTCTTTCTCTTAATGATAACTGAATTCTCTGTTGCAATAGAATTGTATTCATTGAAGAAACACTTTTAGAAGTGCCTTACCATCTTTTTTCTTAATTTTTTTCTTAATTTTTTTTTTATGCATCAGTCTATTCTTATTTCTTAAGAGCAAGGCTGAAACCAATTTCTCTGATGAAATAATTATTTTTACTGAAAGAAAAATTATGTTGGCTTTTTTGTAGAAATGTGTAAGTTGGTCCTAATATTAATATGGAAGTGCAAGGAACCCAGGATATCCTAAACGGTTTTTTAAGTGATGAACAAAGTTGAAGGTCTCACACTTCCTGGTTTCAAAAGTGACTACAAAGCCACAGGAATCAAGACTGTGTAGTACTGCCATAGGATAGCTACTATGGACCAAACTGTGCCTCCCCAAAATTCATATGTTGAAGCCCTAATCCTCAATGGGACTATATTTGGAAATAGAGCCTTTAAGGAGGTAACTAAAGTTAAATGAGGCCGTGAGGATTGGGGCTCTAATGGGACTGGTATCTTTATAAGAAAAGGAAAAGACATCAAGAGTGCTCATGAACAGAGAAAAGGCCATGTGGGGACAAAGCAAGAAAGAATCCATCTGCAAGCCAGGAACAGAGGTCTCACCAGAAACCAGCCCTGCTGGCACTTTGATCTTGGACTTCCAGTCTCCAGACTATGAGAAAATAAATTTCTGTTGTTTAAGCTACCCAGTCTTTGTTATTTTACTATGGAAACTCTAGCAGACTAGTACAGAAGTCTCTCTCAACCCTCATAACAGTTCGTTACAATTTCCTTATACCACTTTTCAAAAGTTACCTTGTAATTTTTAAAAGTCACCTTTAAAAAATTGTTAGTAATTTGCATATGTCTTCTCTCCTCTAGTGTAATATTAACTTCTCAACAAGAATCATGTTTTATAAATTTGTGTCTTCCTCCCATAGCACCAAAGATAGTGTGTTTATGTCCTTTGTTATATTACACATTTTAAAAATAGGTTAGTAGTTATTAATATTAGGGAGAAATATCACTTTGTTATTGTCTTTATTTGGAGATTAAATACAGTTTAAGGACATGTATATAGGTACCATATTAACAAGGGGTAGACTGTGATGGTTAATTTTGTGTGTCAGTTTGGCTGGGCTATAGCACTCAGTTATCCAATCAAACACTAATCTAGGTGCTGCTATGAAGGTGTTTTGTGGACCTAGTTTACATCTACAATTAGTTGACTTTTAAATAAAGAAGATTATCCTCAATACTCTTGGAAGGCCTCATTCAATTAGTTGAAAGGCTGCAAAAGGAAAAGTGAGGTTTCCTTGAGGAAGAAGAAATAACACGTCAATACTGAAAAGACAACTCTTGCCTGAGAGCAGCCTGCCAGCCTGCCCTGCACATTTTGCACTAGCCAATCCCCACAGTTGCATGAGCCACTTCTGTGAAATAAATCTGTTAATATATATAGTCTACTGGTGCTGTTTCTCTGGAGAAACCTGAATCAAGCACCTTTTAGCTATTGTACTTATCAATGCTAGAATTCCCATTTGATTCTTTTTTGAAATGTCTCTTTATTGAGATTCTATATTCATTGAGTCATTGTCATAATTTTTACACTGAAGTATAGTTTTCTTTAAATATTTATTTATTTATTTTTGGCTGCGTCGGGTCTTAGTTGCAGCACACAGCCTCTGTAGTTGTGGCATGCAGGCTCTGTAGTTGCAGCACACGGGCTTCGTTGCCCTGCGGCATGCGGGATCTTAGTTCCCTGACCAGGGATGGAACCCGCGTCCGCTGCACTGGAAGGTGGATTGTTAACCACTGGACCACCAGGGAAGTCCCTGAGGTATAGTTGATTTACAACGTTATATTAGTTTTAGGTATACAACATAGTGATTCAGTATTTTTACAAATTATACTCTACTAAAAGTTACAAGATAATGGCTATAATTTCCTGTGCTATACAATATATCCTTGTTGCGTATCTATTTTATATAGAGCATTTTGTATCTCTTAATCCCATCCCCCTAACTTGCCCGTCCCCTGTTTCATCATAATTTTGATTCTTTATGAATAGTTTCCTTTAGTTCTTTGAACATATTTAGAGTAGCTTCTTTGAAGTCTTTGCTAAATCAAATATATGGGAGTGCTCAGATACTGTTTCAGTTGATGAGTATGAGTCACATTTTTTTGTTTCTTTGCATGTCTTGTAATTTTTTATTGAAAACTGGGTATTTTAGATAATGTATTATAGAGTCTGCATTTGGATTTTCCCCCTACATTGTTGTTCTTAGTTTATTTGTTTCTGTTTAGTCACTTGCCTAAACTAAATCTGTGGATTCTGTCTCCCATGCAATGTGTGGCCACTGAAATCTGTATTAAGGGCTTTTTTTTTTCTCTTTTTTTTTTTTTTTGTCCGTGCCACATGGCTTGTGGGAACTCCCCAACCAGGGATTGAACCCTGGTCCCAGAAGTGAAAGTGCCAAGTCCTAATCACTGGACCGTAAGGGAGTTCCCCTTGTTTTTACTTTTAAGCTTGGCTTCCTAGGGGGTCTCCTCTGTGCCTATATGTCTTAGTGTACAGCCAAAGATTGTGTTCAAACACCTCAAGCCAGTAAGACTTAACCCTCTCTACTGATGGATCAGTGTCTGTGCTGGGGAGTACATTCAATGTTCAGATGTTTTCATGTCTTCCCTGGCTCTTACATTCTTCTGAGTCCTTCTGAGCCCCCTCACCTCTTCACTTTGCATGCTCTATAGGCTCCATTGGCCCAGAACATTTCCATGACTTAGGCCTATTCCTGTCTTTGATGCATATGCTCACAGCCTTTGCTCCACTCTGGATAGAGAGCTTATCAAGCACCTCTTGGGAATTCCTTTTAAATCCCTGTCTACTCTGACAATCCATTGCTTGTTCCAAACAGGCTTACAATATTAAGGAAACAGAGCCACCTGCCACCCATATTTACTTGCCACTGAAATCACCAGGTTAACTGAAAATGCTCTAAATCAAGTGAGCCTCCTCTGCCTTAGCAGCAAGACTGTTGGTTTTCATGCCCTGCCCCAATCAAGTTGAACCTCTGTGCCAACAACTGTTGTAGGGGCATGGGAGTAATCCCAGGCAAGAACAACAAAACATCTTACTGTTCTTATCTGAAATTCAGTGGTTTTCATGAATAAGCGTTTTTCAGTTTGCAATATATCTTTAATATTATTTCCAGAGTGCCAAATTTTTATTTTGACAGTTTTGTCCAGCATTATACCTGCTTTTAGGGAAAGGATTTGTCAACTTCCTCACTCCATCATGCTGAAGTAAATCTCCACCTTTAATTTTACCTCTCAAAAATATCCTGAGGGGCTTCCCTGGTGGCGCAGTGGTTAAAAGTCCGCCTGCCGATGCAAGGGACACAGGTTCGTGCCCCAGTCCGGGAGAATCCCACATGCCGCAGAGCGGCTGAGCCTGTGCGTCTGGAGCCTGTGTTCCGCAACGGGAGAGGCCGCGGCGGTGAGAGGCCCGCGTGCCACAAAAACAAAAAAAAATCCAGAGAATTCCCTCCAGCGTCTGAGAAGTAATTGTAGTATCTAGTTTCCATGGTTGGATGATTCAGGATCCCAAGAAAAACATTTCACTTTTTAGACCTCTGGAGAAGAAGTGACAACCACATAAATGAGAAAGATGCTTCTTAACTCATAGAGGACCAGGGCTTACTATATTTTGTATACAGCATTATAATTTGAAATACATTCTGTTTATAGTATAGCTCCTTTATTTTGGAGCTGTTTCAACCTTACTTTAAAACTGATTTAGTGTATTTTTCTTTTAATTTCAGAGTTCAATTAAGTTCCTTATGTCTTCCCCTGAAATTGCTTCCCTCTCATGGGGGCAAATGAAAGTACACGGCTCTACTAAAATCTATAAGGACTGCAAAGTGTGGCCAGGGGGAAGTCGGGCTTGGGATTGGAGAGAAACAGGAACTGAGGTAAGCTATTAGTGTATGGTTGACACTGCATATGGTTGACACTGCATAAGGCTGACCAAGTGATTTTCAAACTCCTAAGCCATAATGACAAAGTTCCAAGTAAAAAGTAACTATTTCTTTCATTCTCTCTCTCTCTCGATATAATACACATACCATTAAGCTCACCATTAGAGTTTTAAAGTATGCAATTCAATGGATTTTTTGTCATAACCTTGTACAATAGCTACCACTACTAACTCCAGAATACATTTATCACCCCAAAGGAAACCCCATAACCATTAGCAGTCACTACCCATTCTTCCCTCCCTCCAGCTCCTGGCAACTACTACATTCTGTTGCTATAGATGTGCCTATTCTAGATGTTTCATATAAACAAAATCATTCAGCACATACCTAGGATTGGAAATTCTGGGTCATATGGTAACTCTATGTTTCACCTTTTGAGGAACTGCCAGACTGTTTTCCAAAGTAACTGCACCATTTTACATTATAGATGTTAGAAATGTATGATGGATCCAATTTTTCTAAATCCTTCCTCATCAACTCTTATTTGTTTTGCTTTGTTTTTATTATACCACCCTAGTTGATGTGAAATGTTATCTCATTGTGATTTGAAATTTCATTTCCCTTATATTGCAGCTCCTCAAGTATTCTCAGTGTGCCATGCCCAAAATAGGGTCTCCATTCCATGAGTGGAGGTTGGATAAAAGAAGGGAACCCCCTACCTCTCCACCACACTCACTTGGGACTAAGCTTCAGCAATAGATAGCTGCAGGCAGTATGAGAAACATTGATGTCCTGATTCTCCCAGGAAGAAAGCCTTACAGCTGGTAGCTGAGAGAAGAAATAGCCCTATGTTCTTGGCTGCAGCAGTCTGGAGTGGAGTCTCACCTCACTGAACTAGGAGGAGGGAGGCAGGCAGCAGTCTTTCTTGAAATATCACAGATTTTCACCTTTCCTACCAAATATTTATATTTTTTCTTGAATACGTATTTCTTATTTGCTGTTTCCTCTTTGAACCTTTTCCAAAGTCTTGGCATGATTGGGGTTAAAAAAAATTTTTTTTAGGCTATGTTTGTCGGTTTGTTTGTTTTAATAATTTACACTTAGGTGCAAGTAATGGAGCTCTTCATCCAGTAGTGATGAAGTTGATCCTTCCATTCTGAAGGATAGTTTTGCTGGATATACAGTTTGTGATAGACAGTCTTTTTCTTTCAATACTTTGAAAATGTCATCCCACTTTTTTTGGCATTAACTGGTTACTAATGAGAAATCAAATGTTATTAAGATTTCTTTGGATTTGACAAGTCACTTCTCTCTTGCTGCTTTCAAAATTCTCTCTTTATATTTAAATTTTGACAATTTGACTATGATACATCTACATGTGGATCTCTTTGAGTTTATCCTACTTGGAATGTATTGAGCTTCATAGATGTGTAGATTGTTCATCATCAAATTTCGGATGTTTTCACCCATTATTTCTTCAAATATTCTTTCTGCCCCTTCTATCCCTTCTCCTCTGTGAAAACTGTTAGGGAGTATGTTGTGTGTTTTTTGGGGTTTTTTTTTTGTAGGGGTTTCCGGTGTCCCACAGTTCTCTTGACGCTCTGTTCATTGTTTTCATTCATTTTTCTATCTGTTTTCTCAGATTGGATCATCTCAATTTACCTATCTTTCAGTTTTGCTGATTCTTACCTGCCATTGTACCCCTTTAGTGAACTTTTCATTTCAATATTGTACTTTTCAGCTCCAGGATTTCCTTTAAAAACTGATTTCTATCTTTTTATTATTATTCTCTATTGGGTTAGATACTGTTCTCACACTTTCCTTTAGTTCTTTAGATATGGTTTCCTGAAACAATGACAGAAGTTTCCCTATATGCCTGAAACCAATAGGTGTTCCACTTTATGGTAAGGGGCTCTGTATGCAATTTGGGGTATGTAATCAATACTTAGCCAGACAGTTTAAAACTCTGCTTGCTCCTTGCTTATGCAGACTCTCAAGGGTACCCAGAATTGTGATCTTAGGGCCTTTTCATGTCATTCCTGAGCATGTGCACAATCCTGGACATGTGTTTGGCTTTTTCAATACCAAGGTTCATACCTGAGCTTTTCAAAGCCCCCATAAACATCTCATTTCTTATTTTTTTCATTTTAGTTTATTGGAACCTCTCATTTGCCCTGTTGTCTACTGCCTCAGGCAGCTGCACTGTTAAACAATTGTCTGCGACTGTTTTTGACAAGCTTCTCTGGGATAAAAGATGGTTTGCACTGGCAAGCTCCAAGTCAGATCAAATAAAGAGAGCCTATGAGTGGGGCCTTCCAAGGAACCACCAGACAGGTCAAATAATGACAGTTCTCTGGGAATGGGCATTTGAAGGAGCTTTAATCCATTAGGTGATTGCAAAGCTGGTGGTTTTCACTGTGATTCCAGGTTGTTGCTTTCCAAGGTGACCACAGAAGTGGGGATGGGATAGTGGGGTGTGTTAAAGTCCCCCACTGTTATTGTGTTACTGTCAATTTCTCCTCTTACGTTTGTTAACATTTGCTTTATATATTGAGGTGTTCCTATGTATTTACAATTGTTATATCTTCTTCTTCGATTGATCCTTTGATCATTATGCATATGTCCTTCTTTATCTCTTACAACAATCTTCATTTTAAAGTCTACTTTCTGTGATAAAAATATTGCTACTGTGGCTTTGTTTTGATTTCCATTTGCATGGAATATCTTCTACTGTCCCCTCGCTTTCAGTCTGTATGTGTCTCTAGATCTGAAATGAGTCTCTTGTAGGCAGCATATATACAGGTCCTGTTCTGTATCTATTCAGCCAGTGTATATCTTTTGGTTTGTGCATTTAGTTTGTTTACATTTAAGGCAATTATCAATAGGTATGTTACTATTGCCATTTTGTTAATTGTTTTGGATTTGTTTATGAGGTCTTTTTTCCCCTTTCTTCTTTTGTTCTCTTCTCTTGTAATTTGATGACTATCTTTTTTTTAAATTTATTTATTTATTTATTTATTTTTGGCTGTGTTGGGTCTTCGCTGCTGCGCACAGGCTTTCTGTAGTTGCGGTGAGCGGGTGCTGCTCTTTGTTGCAGTGCACGGGCTTCTCACTGTGGTGGCTTCTCTTGTGGAGCACGGGCTCTAGGCACACAGGCTTCAGTAGTTGTGGCACGTGGGCTCAGTAGTTGTGGCTCGCAGGCTCTAGAGCGCAGGCTTGGTAGTTGTGGCGCATGGGCTTTGTTGCTCTGTGGCATGTGGGATCTTCCCAGACCAGGGCTTGAACCTGTGTCCCCTGCATTGACAGGTGGATTCTTAACCACTGCACCCCAGGGAAGTCCTTGATGACTATCTTTAGTGTTATGTTTGGATTCCTTTTTCTTTTTTGTGCATATATCTATTAGAGATTTTTGTTTACAGTGAGGCTTTTGTGTAGCAGTCTGTATATATATATATATATATATATATGCTTAAGTTGCTGATCTCTTAATGTCCAATGCATTTTAGATAACCTGCATTTGTACTCTCTTTTCCTCACAATTACTTTTTATTTTTTTGGCCATGCCACACAGCATGTGGAATCTTAGTTCGCTGACTAGGGATCGAACCCACACCCCCAGCGGTGGAAGCACAGAGTCTTAACCACTGGACCACCAGGGAAGCCCCACAATTACTTTTTTTGATATTATATTTTACATCTAATTGTTTTGTGTATCCCTTAACCACTTATTGTGGTTACAAATAATTTCACTACTTTTGTCATTTAACCTCCCTACTAGCTATATGTTTGGATGATTTCCTACCTTTATTGTATGTTTGCCTTTACCAGCGAGCTTTTCCATTTCGTAATTTTCTTGTTCCTAGTTGTGGCCTTTTCTTTTCTGCCTAGAGAAGTTCCTTTAGCATTTGTCGTAAAGCTGGTTTGGTGCTGCTGAATTCTTTTAGCTTTTGCTTGTCTGTAAAGCTTTTGATTTCTCCGTCAAATCTGAACAAGAGCCTTGTTGGGTAGAGTATTATTTGATTGTAGATTTTTCCTCTTTCATCACTTTAAGTGTATTGTGCCACTCCCTTCTGGCCTGCAGGGTTTCTGCTGAAAAATCAGCTGATAGCCTTATGGGAGTTCCTTTGTATGTTATTTGTTGCTTTTCCCTTGTTGTTTTTAATATTCTATCTTTAATTTTTGTCATTTTGATTACAACATGTCTTAGTGTGTTCTTCTATGGGTTAATCCTGTATGGGACTCTGCGCTTCCTAGACTTTGGTGATTATTTCCTTTCTCAGGTTAGGGAAGGTTTCAGCTACTATCTCTCCAAATGTTTTTTCAGGCCCTTTCTCTCTTCTTCTGGGATCCCTATAATGCGAATATTAGTGTATTTGATGTTGTCCCAGAGGTCTCTCAAACTGTCCTCGTTTCTTTTCATTTTTTTTTCTTCTTTCTGTTTGGCAGTGGTGATTTCCACTACTCTGTATTCCAGCTCACTGATCCATTCATCTGCTTCATTTAATCTACTATTGATTCCTTCTAGTGTGTTTTTCATTTCAGTTATTGTATTTGTCAGTTCTGTTTGGTTGTTCTTTATACTTTCTAATTCCTTGTTAAAAACTTCTAATTTCTCACTCTGTGCATCCATTCTCCTCCTGAGTTCTTTGATCATCTTTATGATCATTACTCTGAACTCTTTCGTGGGTAGATTGCCTATCTCCATGTCACTTAGTTCTTCCTCTGGGGTTTTATCTTGTTCCTTCATCTAAAACATATTCCTCTGTCTCCTCATCTTTTCTAAATTGCTATTTGTATTTTTATGTATGTGGTAGGTTAGTTATGTTTCTCCACCTTGGAAAAGTAGTCTTCTGTAGGAGACATCCTATGTATCCCAGGATTACACTCCCCTCTCGTCACCCAAGGTCCAGGGGCCAGCTGGTCCCAGGGTACTGTCTAGCCTGCAGCAGGCTGCAGGACTATAGTTTTCTTAGTTCTGATGTCTGCCCACTGGTGGGTTGAGCTGGGTCTTGGCCCTCTGGTGGGCAGGGCTGTGTCTAGAAGCTGTCTAGAGGCGGCTGTGGGCTCAGGAAGTCTTTAGGCAGCCTGTCTGCTGATGGGTGGGGCTATGTTCCCATCCAGTTTGTTATTTGGCCTCAGGCATCCCAGCAGTAAAGCCTACAGCCTGTTCCGTTCTGCCGGGTCTTGATGTGCCAAGGTGTGTCAGTCTCCAGGAGAGCTCATGCAGATGAATGCTCCCTGATGTTTCTGCCACCATTGTCTATGTCCCCAGGGTCTCCCCCACACCAGGAGACCCTCCAAGACCGGCAGGTAAGTCTGGGCCAGTCTTCTATCAAATTACTGCTTTTACCCTTGGTCCCAGGGTGTATGAGATTTTGTGTATGCCCTTTAAGAGTGAAGTCTCTATTTCCATCAATCCTGAGGAGCTTCTGCGTTCAAGTCCTGCTAGCCTTCAAAGCCAAGTCCTCTTCATGGTGCCAGACCCCTGGGCTGGAAGGCCTTAGTGGGGCTCAGAACTCTCACTCCTGTGCGAGAACCTCTGTAATATAATTAATCTCCAGTTTGTGGGTTGCCCACCCGGGGAGTACAGGATTTGATTATATCGTGTGTCCACCCCTCCTACCGGTCTCATTGTGGTGCCTTTGTTTTGAACTGCATGCACTCATTGTTTTGATCCAGACACCTAGTTGTTTGTTAGCTACCAACCTGGATCTTAAAGAAAGGAATATACCTTTCTTTATAAAAAGAAAGGACTGGTAAAAGAAATGAGAGGGCTTTGAGATGTAGAAGGGACAGAATGAGAGCAGGCTGAGGAATAAGAAGCTATAATGCTTGTGAACCAAATGACTCCATTGGATTGTTTCATAGAGTAAAGCTAGTGTGGTGTAAGAATAGGCAGTGGTATAGTTGAGGGTGTCGGGTGTCTGCAGAGCTCAGTTTACATTTTATTCAGTAGATAAGACATAGCCACTTCAGATACTTAAGCAGGAGATTGATTTGACTGACAAAGATTATCCAGACTATGGGTTTAAGATATATTGGAGTACCAACTTATGAGTGTGCCACACTGGAGAGATTTTTTTTCTTCAGAAATGGATTTAACGCTATATATTATATTTTTCCCATATAAGACTACATGAGTTAGTATTACCCTTAACCTCATTCTGTATTTAAGGAAACTTAATAAGCACAGAGTTTAGAGCTAGAAAGCTAGAAAAATGTGAAATCAAATAGTAAATTCAGGTCAGATTCTAACTTTCTTCCCTGTTCCTTTCTACTACATCATGATTCCTCTTATAAACTTCAACACTAAAGACTACAAAACTGTGAAGTTGCCAGTGATGATAACAGGAAAACAGGAAAAGTTTGCTGTAGGTTTAGTTTTCATCTTGTTAAGTTTCATTTGTCAGTAGAATAAACAAGAGGAGGTGTTCTAGAACTTGTTGGAGAGAGAAGAACTAGGAAAGATGAGAGGAAAAGCTGAGCTGTTGACTAGAACTTACCTGTATAGAGGCAAAAGGACATCAAATCAAAGCTATTAAGCCTCAGAGTCCTCATCTATAGAATGGAGATAGTAATATTACCCGCCTCACAGAGTTGATCTAAGGGTTACTGTACTGTGCTAGATACGGTGTAGGCACTCAATAAATTAAGCTGTTATTGTTAAGTTAGTAGTAGTGTGGGTGGATATGAAACAGCAAATATCAAAACTATTAAGAAGGTGAGAGGGTTGGATTGGGAGTTTGGGATTAGTAGATGCAAACTGGTATATACAGAATAAATAAACAACAAGGTCCTACTGTGTAGCACAGGGAACTATATTCAATATCGTGTGATAAACCATAATGGAAAAGAATATGAAAAAGTATGTATATATATGTATAATTGAGTCACTTTGCTGTACGGCAGCAATTAACACAACATTGTAATTCAGCTATACTTCAGTAAAAAATTAATTTAAGGGCTTCCCTGGTGGCGCAGTGGTTGGGAGTCCGCCTGCCGATGCAGGGAACACGGGTTCGTGCCCCGGTCCGGGAAGATCCCACATGCCACGGAGCGGCTGGGCCCGTGAGCCATGGCCACTGAGCCTGCACGTCTGGAGCCTGTGCTCCGCAATGGGAGAGGCCACAACAGTGAGAGGCCCATGTACCGCAAAAAAAAAAAAAAAATTAATTTAAGAAAAGAAGGTGAAATTGGCAGGATAAGGCAGTTTATTAGATTTAGCAGGCAAAGGAGAATTCTAGCATGGACAAATGGGTAGATGGTAGTGCCATTTATTGAGATTGGGTATATGAAGAGGAGGAACAGATGTGTTTGTGTTTGGGGCAGAGGCTGGGTAGAGAAAATGATTAATTCTTTTGGAATATGTTGAGCTTGAACTTACAATAGGGCATCAAGAGATACCTAGTAGATATTTAGATTTATAGGTCCAGGCACTGTCACATTTTAACTAGATACCTTAACCAAGTTATATAGCCTGACTGTGCCTCAGTTTAACCGTTTATAAAAGGAGAATAATAATGTCTGTTTGTCATGGCTTCATGTAAGAGTAATAAATGGGTTGGGAAGAATAAATTTGAAAAATGCATGCCACTTACCATCATGCAAATTCATTCTTTCTCGCACTCAGTATTTCTCAGTGTGATTCATGGATCTCTTGCATCAGAATCACCTAGAGCTTTGTTTAAAATGCATGTTCTGTATCTCCTGCACTCTTCCCAACTACTGAATCATAATCTCTTGGGGATGGGACCTGGAAAATAATATATTTCACGTGGTTGCTTTGAATACTAAATATGTTCATCTTTGTAAAGCATCTACCACAGTGCCTGTCACATAGTAGACACTTGATCTTTTTAAGTTTTTTCTTTTCTCCCTTAGTTACCTAGCACCACGCCTAGCACATAATACTGCTCTACAGTATGTTTCTCAACTATAGAAATGACTGCATTAATTCTTTTAAAAGTCTTGGACATGAAACACTCTGATTTGTACATCAAATGCTGCTTAATAGGGAATCCTTGAGGGAATTAATTGCCTGAGAGTGTTTAGGGGATTTCTTTTTACTCTAGAGTACTACAGTTGTTTATGCCATGACCTGATGGAGGTATTATCTCTAGTTATTTTTCATGCTCTAAATATATAGTAGTATTGTTCAGCTATTCTTTTTTTGTGTTTGTTTGGGTTTTTTTTGGCTGGATCACGCAGCTTATAGGATTTTAGGTCCCCAACCAGGGATTGAACCTGGGCCCACAGCAGTGAAAGCATCGAGTCCTAACCACTGGACTGCCAGAGAATTCCCTTGTTCAGCTATTCTTTTTAACAAACTACCCAAAACTTAGTGATTTACAATAATAAGTGTTTATTGTCATGCTCATAGGTCTAGCTGGAGCAGCTCTACTCCAGGCTGCAGTTGGCAAGCTGGCTGGGTACTCCATATGTCTCTTATCCATCTTAGACCAGTGAACTAGCCAGGACCTGATCTTCTCATGGTGTTATCTGAAGCTCACAAACATAAGCCCCACTGACCAAGTATATTTCAAGGCTTTGCTTGCCCCAGGTTCACCAACGTAAGTTCCCACATCAGTAGGGCACAGAAGTATATTCTGCCCACACTAAGAGGGCAAAAAGAGTGAATATTTGCTGAACAGTTATCCAAACTATCAGAATATTCAATCACATGTTGTACATCTGCATATGAGTTGTTCCTTGGGCAACTTAAACCAAACATATCCAAAGCTGATTTCCTTTCCTTTTCCCTACCTCCCCACCCCCCACAAATATCCAGGTACTTTCTTGTGTTCTCCGTCTCCATTAATGCAATCACTATCCACCCAGTCACCTAGAAAAGAAACATCAGACAGAAGTTTTATTTCTCCAGTTTTCTCCTCCACCATATCCAACAAAGTACATTTGTCGACTTGGCCAACATAAAGCTAGTCATGTCACTGCTCTGCTTAGAAAATTTCAAAGGCTTTCCATAGACCTCAGAATTAAGCAAAAACTCCTTAGGATAGTGTTCAGGGCCATTTTTTTAAAACAATGATACAGTTCCAAATTTTTCCTTCATTCTCATCCCCTATATTTCATAATACATCTGAAGACCTAGCTATTCCATACCAAATACATATTCCCTTACAAACCTACCATGATCTTTGATTCTCTGTACCTTTGCTAAAACCACTTCCTTTTATTTATTGTTATTTATTTATTTATTTATTTGATTGCGCTGGGTCTTAGTTGTGGCAGGCGGGCTCCTTAGTTGTGGTTCACCAGCTCCTTAGTTGCAGCACGTAGGCTCCTTAGTTGCGGCAGGTGGGCTCCTTAGTTGTGGCATGAGAACTCCTAGTTGCGGCATGCATGTGGGATCTAGTTCCCTGACCAAGGATCGAACCCAGGCCCCCTGCATTGGGAGCACAGAGTCTTATCCACTGTGCCACCAGGGAAGTCCCTAAAACCATTTCCTTTACTTGAAATGACCTGCTCCCCTTGGTACCTGTTGAAATCTTATATATCCTTTAATTCCTAGCTTTTGTTTTATCTCCTCTATGAAGCACTTCCTGATAATCCTTGTGAGAATGAGCTGCTTACTCCATTCTCAGTATTCCTATAATACTTTGTGCCTCTATTTTAGCACTTAGTGCAGTTCACCTGTATTGTACTGAGTGTGTATTTACGTGTTTCCCTCACTAAGTGGTGAACTCCCTAAGGGCAAGAACTATGCATTTGGCACAGTGCCCATAAAGTATGGGCTCAGTAAATGTTGGCTGCATTGAATTTTTAATTATAAATGTCATTAAAAAATTTTTTTTATACTTTGTGACATTCCTTCTGAGGTAGGTTAATGTTGTGATTCCTTTTTTATCAGTTTAAGGGTGGGAAGGGGCAGATGATATAGCGATTGCAGAATGGAAATATCAAGAAAATTTACTGTCTTCAACCAGTGTCCTTGAAATAATAATTACTACTACCTACTCCCAAATCTCTACCAATCATTAAACAACTGCTGTGTGCCTGATCAAATATAGCATTTCCAGGGTCACACCACTAATAATTTTTGGAACCAAGATTTGAACCTGAGTCTTACTATAAAGCCTATACTTTTCTACTATTGCATACTGTCCTCACTCATTTCTATCTTAAAGCAATAACTATCTTATTGGAGAAGAGTTTTCTATGTGGAAACATGCATAGGTCTTTCATTTATATATCCTTTTGTTAGGCTGAAAGGGGACAAGGAGGAAGATATGACAAAAGTGTAAATTTAAAAGAAAGCCAAACCAATTAGCAGGCACCTAAAGAGAACCAAAGGAAATGTGGAAACTTTACCCCACCTATTTAAAAAAATTTTTTTATTGACATGTAGTTGATTTTAGTCCCACCTTTTAATTTTAAACAATATTAAACCTATGAAACAGTTGTATGAATATTACAATAAATAGCCACACACCCTTTCTCAAAATCTTCAAGTTGTTAATACTTTGCCACGTTGGTGTTTTCTCTCTAAACACACACACACACACACACACACACATTTTTCCCCAATCATTTGAGTGTAAATGGCAGATATTTTAGCATTTCTTTCCTAAGAACATAAACATTCTCCTACATAGCCACAATATCATTCTCACAAATAAGGATATGATCCTTGATACAATATTACTATTTAGTATACAGCCTATCTTCCAATTTCCCCCCAAATGCCCTCTATAACTATTGCCGATTTTGTGGGTTTATTTTTATATATAATACAGGCAGTAGGTGTAAAGCATAACATAATTCTCAGAGTCTTGTCCATTTGATCAGACTAAAGGTTCTAGTACTTAGGACGCAAAAGGAAAGATAGATGAGCTGAGCTGTCCCTAACCCTTTCTGCTTTTGTGTGTGTTTGTTTTTGCTTGTGTTTTCCCATTTACCTTCTAAACGTGGTTGACCTGAAAAGCCTATTGAACCTCTCCTGCCCCTTTTTCTATTTTGAAATATTTTGAACCTATATAACAAATTGGAAAAAAATAATAAACACTTGTATACCATCAGCCTAGATTTACCAGTTTTTAATATTCTGGCACATTTACTTTATTTATCTTTCGGTGGCTTTCTCTCTCTCTCTCTCTGAATAACTATATTTGCTGAATCATTTGGAAGTAAGTACTGACATCATGATACTTAACTCTAAATACTTCAGCCTGTATCTAATAAAACAAAGGCATTCTGCCTTACATAATCATAATGTTACACTCAAGAAATCCAACATTTATATAATATTAAATAGCATCAACTCCATAGTCAAATTATAACAATTGTTCCAATAAAATAATATCTTTTATAGCTGGCTTTCCTTTCCAACCCAAGATCCAGTCAGGTGTCATGCATTGCATTTTGTTGTCGTGTTTCTTTACTCTATCAATAGATAGATTTATTGATTGAAGTACAATTGACCTACAATACTATGCAAGTTTCAGGTGCACAACATAATGATTTGATATTTCTATACATTACAAAATGATTACCACAATAAGTCTAGTTACCATCTGCCATCATACAAAATATTTACACTGTTATTGACTATATTCCCCATGCTGCACATTTCATCCCTGTGACTCATTTCTTTTGTAACGGTTAAGTTTGTACCTCTTAATCTCCCTCACCTATTTCACGCATCTCCCCCACCACCTCCCCTCTGGCAACCACCTGTTTATTCTCTGTTTATGAGTCTAATTTCTGTTTTGTTTTACTTGTTTATTTGTTTTGTTTTTTAGATTTCACATATAAGTGAAATCATACAGTATTTGTCTTCCTCTGTCCGACTTATATCACTTAGCTTAATACCCTCTAAGTACATCCTTGTTGTCGCAAATGGCAAGATTTCATTCTTTTAGTGTTTTCATTTTCTTTGCAAAAATACACAAGTGGAATTGCTGGATTGTCTGGTACTTCTATTTTTAATATTTTGAGGGACCTCCGTACTGTTTTCCATAGTGGCTGCACCAATTTA
Organism: Tursiops truncatus; assembly: GCF_011762595.2. Classification (NCBI taxonomy): domain Eukaryota; kingdom Metazoa; phylum Chordata; class Mammalia; order Artiodactyla; family Delphinidae; genus Tursiops; species Tursiops truncatus. The sequence goes on along the minus strand of NC_047041.1, from coordinate 53,614,457 downwards.
CATTCCCACCAACAGTGCACAAGGGTTCCGTTTTCTCCACATCCTCGACAACACTTGCTATTTGCTATCTTTTTGATAACAGCCATTCTGACAGATCTGAGGTGATATTGCACTGTGGTTTTTATTTCTATTTCCCTGATGTAGCTACATCAAACTAAAAAGCTTTTGCACAATGAAGGAAACTAACAACAAAATCAAAAGGCTTTGGAAGAAAATATTTGCAAACAATGTATCTAATAAGGGGTTAATATATAAAATATACAAAGAACTCATACAACTCAACACCAACAAACAAATAACCCAATTAATAATTGGACAGAGGTCCTGAATATACATCTTTCCAAAGAAGACGTACATATATCCAACAGACACATGAAAAGATGCTAATAGCTTTCCTCCAAGAAAACACAATAAGATTTCCGTAACATTGACACGTTATGGAAAGCCTCTTAAAGAGGAACAGAATCAGACACTCACTAAGGGTAGAGAGCCTTAGTGGTTTGCCGGGAGGGATTGCAAGAAGCAGAGAGGGAGCTGGTGGCAGGGTGAGGATGCCTCAATAACAGGCTGATGCTTCAAACACAGACCTATGCGCAAGGCTGTAAGTAATCACCCACCAAGGCCTGGATCCACAGGCTGTTGCAGTTATCTTTCATGACTCTGTATGTGACACCCTGGGCCTGCAGTAAAGCACGCAACAGCCAATTGAGTTCCACTGCTCCAGCAACTCTGATGGGCTCCTGCTGTCTGCAGTCTCTGAATCTTCAGAGGATTATGGTTTTGCACTCTTTTATGACCTTTCACTTCATTGAGCAGTGGCCTTGTTTCCTTATACTAGAATGTGAGCTCTTACAGCCTGGGGATCACAGTGCTCCTCAAAGTAGATGCTATTCTTTGGGGGTTTTCTTAATAAATTTATTTATTTTTGGCTGTGTTGGGTCTTCGCTGCTGTGCGCGGGCTTTCTCTAGTTGCGGGGAGCGGGGGCTACTCTTCATTGCAGTGCGTGGGCTTCTCATCGCGGTGGCTTCTCATTGCAGAGCACGGGCTCTAGGCGCATGGGCTTCAGTAGTTGAGGTATGAGGGCTCAGTAGTTGTGGCTCATGGGCTCTAGAGTGCAGGCTCAGTAGTTGTGGCACACGGGCTTAGTTGCTCCACGGCATGTGGGATCTTCCCAGACCAGGGATCGAACTCGTGTCCCCTGCATTGGCAGGCAGATTCTCAACCACTGCGCCAGCAGGGAAGCCCCTATTCTTTGTTAAATGAAGGAATCATTCAGTATTTCAGATAAATGCATTTACTTAAGGCAGGTGAAGCTCTCCAGCCCTGATTTGTAATTCTGTTAAATATTTACCTTGGTCGTTGTACCAGAAAAAAAAAAAGTTAGTTCTTCATACCATAGCTGTTCAGCTCAGGGTGGTTCTAGGATTGATCACAGAGCTGTAGAACTAAAAAAGCATCTAATCCAATCGTTTTATCGATGCATTCTTTAAGAACCAATTATTGTAATCAAATGAAAAAATATCCCCATTTTTGTTTTGCCTTTTAAAAATGTGTAAACCTAGGGACTTCCCTGGTGGTCCAGTGGTTAAGAATCTGCCTTCCAATGCAGGGGATGCAGGTTCAAACCCTCGTCGGGGAACTAAGATCCCACATGCCACAGGGCAACTAAGCCTGCACGTGCCACGACTACTGACCCCTCACACCATAACTAGAGAGCCCACACACTGCAACCACTGAGCCCACGCACTCTGGAGCCTGCGCGCCACAATGAAAGATCCCGCATGCCACAACGAAGATCCTGCATGCCGCAACTAAGACCTGATGCAGCCAAATAAACAAATATATATATTTTTAAATATATAAACCTAAATTACTTTAGAGATAAAGAATCTAATCTCCCCCCTATCTCTTCTGATCTTTGTGGAGAATAGGGAAAGCTGGAGGCAGAGATACTGTTCAGAGCCACCTGGCCACTAGCTCTGCATCCCCTCCCACGATGAGGAAGTCCCGTTGCTGCTGATCAGTTTGGTTCACTCTTTGACGTGCAGGTGTTCTAATTTAGAACACTCTGATATTCCCTTAAGTGTAAGCTCATATAGTCTTAGTGTAAATTCCTTAAGAAGATGCTGATGAAGTTAAGTCAGAACATAAAAAGGTGTTAGTGTGAGAGACTGGCTATGTTATCAGCTCTGGAACACTCACTGAGTGAAGAGTGTCAGCAGTAGTTGTACACCCCACAGGGAATCAAGAGACATGGAGAAAGCCAGAAAAGATGGGCTGCATCTGTTCCTGCTTTGTGTAGCCACCTGGCTTCTGCTAAACTTTGTTTCCTTGGCTAAATAAATCAGGAAGTAGTGAGTAGGTATGTGTGCCTATATGTGGTCTCTTCCTGCTAATCTATAACCTGCCAATACTACAGGGTTATTTTTTAAGCTGTTTATTTTGAAATAATTTCAGACTTACAGAAAAGTTACAGGAATATTAGAATTCTCATTTTTACCCAGACCCAAATGTTAAGATTATCATATTTTCTTTATCATCCTCTTCTCCAATAGACTTTTTTCTGAACTGCTGTATTCTATCCCTTTGCTCCTAAATGCCTGTGTGTATTTCCCCCAAAAACAAGGACATTCTCTTACAACAGTGATGAAAATCAGGAAATTAACATTGATACAATACTATTATCTAATAAACAGACCTTATTAATATTTTGCCAATTGACCTAATACACGTTACATTTATTTGTCATATTAATGGAATCATACAGTATATAGTCTTTTGAGACTTGCTTTTTTCACTCAGCATAATACATTTTAGATTCATCCATATTGTCATAGGTATCAATAATTTGTTCCTTTTTTATTAGTGAATAGTATTCCATTGTTGGATTATAACACAATTTGTTAATGAACATTTGGGTTGTTTCCAGTTTGGTTTACTACACGTAAAGCTGCTACAGATGACTGTAGTTAGTAATGCTATACGATATATATGAAAGTTGTTAAGAGACTAAATCCTAAGAGTTCTCATCACAAGAGAAAAATGATTTTTTCTTTTTTTGTATCTGTGTGAGATGATGGATGTTAACTAAACTTATTGTGGGAATCATTTCATGATATACATAAGTCATATGCTGTACACCTTGAACTTATACAGTGCTGTATGTCAACTATATCTCAATAAAACTGGAAAAAAAAATCTAGAGTAGGATATGCTGCTTCTAAGTTTAGGAAATAAGAGTTAACAACGCCTCCTCCCACCCCCAATAGAAAGCTGCTATGAACGTTCATGTACAGGTTTTTGTGTGAATGTGAGTTTTCATTTCTCTAGGATAAATACCCAGGTATGTGATTGCTGAATTGCGTAAGTACATATTTAAGAAAATGCCAAACTGTTTTCCTGCTAGAACATGAAGAAAGTGATATGCAGTAAGACTGGTGAGGCAGCTGGGAACTTACAGACCATGTTAAGGAGTTTGGCAGTTATTTTAAGGGCAATGAGAAGCCATTGAGTGCTGTTAAGCAGAGGAGTGACTTGAGTGGATTTGTGTTTTGCAAAGATTCCTCTAGCTACAATTTGAAGAATGGTTAATTGGAAAGGGCTAAAGTGGTTTTATGGAGACCAGTTAGAAAGTTACTGCAACAGGCTAAATAAGAAGTAATGACAGCTTAGACCAGGGTAGTGGCAGTGGAGATGGAGAGGAATGGACAGGTCCAAGAGATAATAAGGAAGTAAATTATTATGTCCAATCTTTTGGGGAAAATGTTTAACATTTCAACATTATACTTAATGTTTAGCTAGCTGTAGGTTTTACTTAGATGTCCTCTACCTAAGGAAGGTTCCCTTCTAGTTTAGTTTATTTTTAAAATATTAATAATAATTATTATTTATTTTTATTGAAGTATAATTGACCTACAACACTATGTTAGTTCCAGGTGCACAACATAATGATTTCATGTTTCTATACATTACAAAATGATCACCATGGTAAGTCTAGTTACCATCTGTTACCATACACTATTATTGACTATATCCCCCATGCTGCATATTTCATCCCTGTGACTCATTTGTTTTTTGCTTTTTAATTTATTTATTTATTTATTTTTGGCTGCATTGGGTCTTTGTTGCTGTGCACGGGCTTTCTCTACTTACTGCGAGCAGGGGCTAGTCTTCGTTGAGGTGTGTGGGCTTCTCATTGTGGTGGCTTCTCTTGTTGCGGAGCTTGGGCTCTAGGCACACAGGCTTCAGTAGTTGTGGCACACAGGCTCAGCAGTTGTGGCTCGTGGGCTTTAGAGTGCAGGCTCAATAGTTGTGGTGCACAGGCTTAGTTGCTCTGCGGCATGCGGGATCTTCCTAGACCAGGGCTCGAACCCATATCCCCTGCATTGGCAGGCGTATTCTTAACCACTGTGCCACCAGGGAAGCCCGACTCATTTATTTTGTAACTGTAAGTTTGTACCTCTTAATGTCCCTCACCTATTTCACTCATCTCCCCCACCACCTCCCCTCTGGCAACTATGTGTTTATTCTTTGTATCTATGCGTCTATTTCTGTTTTGTTTTTTAGATTCCACATATAAATGAAATCATACAGTATTTATCTTTCTCTGACTTACTTCACTTAGGATAATACCCTCTAGGTCCATCCATATTGTCACAAATGGCATTATTTATTTCTTATGGCTGAGCAATATTCCATTGTATATATGAACCACATTTTTAAAAAATTTTGTTTATTATTTATTTTTGGCTGCATTGGGTCTTCGTTGCTGCGCGTGGGCTTTCTCTAGTTGCAGCGAGCAGGGGCTACTCTTTGTTGCAGTGTGCGGACTTCTCATTGCAGTGGCTTCTCTTGTTGCGGAGCACAGGCTCTAGGCACACAGGCTTCAGTAGTTGTGGCACGTGGGCTCAGTAGTTGTGGCTCGTGGGCTCTAGAGTACAGGCTCAGTAGTTGTGGCACACGGGCTTAGTTGCTCCATAGCATGTGGGATCTTCCTGGACCAGACCTTGAACCCGTGTCCCCTGCATTGGCAGATGGATTCTTAATCACTGCGCCATCAGGGAAGCCCTGAACTTTTTAAATTAAATTTTATTGGAGTATAGTTGCTTTACAATGTTGTGTGAGTTTCTTGCTCTACAACAAAGTGAATCAGTCATACATATATATATATCTCCACTCTTTTTTGGATTTCCTTTCCATTTAGGTCACCACAAAGCACTGAGTAGAGTTCCCTTTGCTATACAGTAGGTTCTCATTAGCTAGCTATTTTATACATAGTAGTGTATATATGTCAGTCCCAATCTCCCAATTCATCCCACCCTTCTTCCCCCCTTGGCAACCGTAAGTTTGTTCTCTACATCTGTGACTCTATTTCTGCTTTGCAAATAAGTTCATCTCCACCGTTTTTCTAATTTCCACATATAAGCGATACTATACTATATTTGTTTTTCTCTTTTTGACTTACTTCACTCTGTATGACAGTCTTTAGGTCCATCCACGTCTCTGCAAATGGCACTATTTTGTTACTTTTTATGGCTAAGTAATATTCCATTGTGTATATGTACCACATCTTCTTTATCCATTCCTCTGTTGATGGACATTTAGGTTGCTTCCATGCCCTGGCTATGGTAAATACCGCGGCAGTGAACATCGGGGTGCATGCATCCTTTTGAATTATGGTTTTCTCCAGATATATGCCTAGGAGTGGGATTGCTGGGTCATATGGTAGCTCTATTTTTAGTTTTTTAAGGAACCTCCATACTGTTCTCCATAGGGGCAGTACCAATTTACATTCCCACCAGCAGTGTACAAGGGTCCCCTTTTCTCCACACCCTCTCCAGCATTTTTTGTTTGTAGAACTTTTTTTTTTTTTTTTTCGGTACGCGGGCCTCTCACTGTTGTGGCCTCTCCCGTTGCAGAGCACAGGCTCCGGACATGCAGGCTCAGCGGCCATGGTTCACAGGCCCAGCCGCCCCACGGCATGTGGGATCCTCCCGGACTGGGGAACGAACCCGTGTCCCCTGCATTGGCAGGCAGACTCTCAACCACTGCACCACCAGGGAAGCCCTGTTCGTAGAATTTTTGATGATGGCCATTCTGACCGGTGTGAGGTGACACCTCATTGTGGTCTTGATTTGCATTTCTCTAATAATTAGTGATGTTGAGCATTTTTCATGTGTCTGTAGGCCATCTGTATGTCTTCTTTGGAGAAATGTCTATTTAGGTCTTCACCCATTTCTTGATTGGATTGGTTTTTTTCTATATTGAGCTGCATGAGCTGTTTGTATATTTTGGAGATTAATCCCTTGTCAGTTGCTTCATTTGCAAATATTTTCTTCGATTCTGAGGACTGTCTTTTCATTTTGTTTATGGTTTCCTTTGCTGCACAAAAGCTTTAAGTTTAATTAGATCCCATTTGTTTATTTTTGTTTTTATTTTCATTACTCTAGGAGGTGAATCAAAAAAGATCTTGCTGTTATTTATGTCAAAGAGTGGTGTGCCTATGTTTTCCTCTGAGGGTTTTTATAGTGTCCGGTCCTTAATCCATTTTGAGTTTATTTTTGTGTATGATGCTAGGGAGTGTTCTAATTTCATTTTTTTACATGTAGCTGTCCAGTTTTCCCAGCACCACTTATTGAAGCGACTATCTTTTTTCCATTGTATATTCTTGCCTCCTTTGTCATAGATTAGGTGGCCATAAGTGCGTGTACCACATCTTCTTTATCCATTCATCTCTCGATGGACATTTAGGTTGCTTCCATATCTTGGCTATTCTAGTTTAGTTTTCTGAGAGTTTTCTTTTTTTTAATCATAAATACATGGTGAACTTCATTAAATGCTTTTTCTGCATCATTTGACACAACTGTGTAATTTTTCTTCTTTACTTTGTGGTGAACTACATTGATTTTTAAAATATTGAACCAACCTTGGATTTGCTAATGTTTTGTTGAGGATTTTCATTAAATGTTTAAAATAGAATTCACCACTGAAATCATATGTGTCTAGAATTTTTTCTGTGGAAGGGTTTTAAATTATAAATTCAATTTCTAACATCTATAGGACTATTCAGATTTTCTGCTTCTTGTGTTTTAATAAGTTGTGTCTTTCAAAAAAATCTGTCCATTTCTTCTAAGTTGTCACATTTATTAGTGTAAATTTATTCCCAATTTTTAAAATTATTCTTCTGCTATCTGTATGATCTATAGTAATGTCCCCTTCATTCCTGGTATTTATGAATTGTGTCTTCTCTTTTTTTCCTGATCAGTCTTACAATGGTTTCAATTTTATTAATCTTTTGAAAGAACCAACTTTTGGCCTTGTTGATTTTTCTGTCATTTGTTTCCCATTTCATTGATTTACATACATATATTCATTATTATCTGTCTTCTGCTTGCTTTGAATATGATTTGCTTCTCTTCTAGCTTTTTAAGGTGGGGGCTTACCCCATTGATTTTAGACAATTATTTTTCTATTATAAGTATTTAAAGTGATAAATTTGCCTATAAGCATTATATAGCTGTATTCCACAAATTTTCATGTATTTTTCCTTTACCCTTTAGTTCAAAATACTTTGTTGCTCAATTTCCAATTATTTATGGCTTTTCTAAATATCTTATTGTTATCAACAAATCTATTTTGTCAGATATCATATTCTCTGTTATTTCATTTCTTTGAAATTTACTGAGACTTATGTCAGCATAAGGTCTTAGTGACTGTTCCATGTACACTTGAAAAAACAATGTGTATTCTGCAGTTGTTGGGTGTAGTAACCTATAAATGTCTATTAGGTCAAATTAACTGACAGTGTTGCTAAAAGCTCCCATTTCCTTAATTAGACTCTTTGTTTATGTGTTTTATCATTTACTGAGAGAAGGTTGTTAAAATTTCCAACCATAGAGCTGGATGGACCTAGAGTATGTCATGCAGAGTGAAGTAAGTCAGAAAGAGGAAAACAAATACCGTATGCTAACACATATATATGGAATCTAAAAAAACAAAAAAATGGTTCTGAAGAACCTGGGGCAGGACAGGAATAAAGACGCAGACATAGAGAATGGACTTGAGGACGTGGGGAGTGGGAAGGGTAAGCTGGGATGAAGTGAGAGAGTGGCATGGACATATATACACTACCAAATGTGAAACAGATAGCTAGTGGGAAGCAGCCGCATAGCACAGGGAGATGAGCTCGGTGCTTTGTGACCACCTAGATGGGTGGGATAGGAAGGGTGGGAGGCAGATGCAAGAGGGAGGAGATATGGGGATACATGTATATGTATAGCTGATTCACTTTGTTATAAAGCAGAAACTAACACACCATTGTAAAGCAATTATACTCCAATAAAGATGTTAAAAAAAATCCAACTATAGTGGTTTTGTCTCTTTTCTTAGTTCTGTTATTTTTTTTTTTTAATATTTATTTATTTATTTATGGCTGTGTTGGGTCTTAGCTGCAACATGCAGGATCTTTCCTTGCAGTGTGTGGGCTTCTCTCTAGTTGTGGCATGTGGGCTCCTCTCTAGTTGTGGCTCCAGAGTGCATGGGCTCTGTAGTTGTGGCACAGGGGCTCTTTAGTTGTGGTACACGGGCTCAGTAGTTGTGGCACGTGGGCTTATTTGCCCTGCCGCATGTGGGATCTTAGTTTCCAGACCAGGGATCAAACCTGCATCCTCTGTATTGGAAGGCATTTTCTTAGCGGCTGGACCACCAGGGAAGTCCCAGATATGTTATTTTTGTTTTCATATATTTTGTAGCTCTTTCACTAAGAGTGTACAGATTTGGGTTGTTATGTTTTTCTTAATGAATTGGTCCTTTAAGTATCATGAGATGAAACTCTTTATCTGTCGTAATACTTCCTATCTTGATATTAATATAACCACACCAGCTTTCTTAGTGTTTGCATTTTATATCTTTCTTTATCCTTTTACTTTCAACTTATGCCTTTATATTTCAAGTATATACCTTGTAAGTAGTGTTTAGTTGGGTCTTGCTTTTTAACTCAGTCTTTGCCTTTCATTAAACTATTTAGTCCACTTAAAGTTAATTACTGCTACAGTTATGTTTAAGTGTTAACATACTGCTATTTGTTTTCTGTTTGTCCTCATGTTTTTTATTCCTGCCTTTTTAGGGGGGTTAATCAAGTATTTTTTAATACTTCAGTCTGTCTCCTTTATTGTTTTTTTAGCTCATGTGTGTGTGTGGGTGACAGGCAATTGCCTTAGGGAAGATTCAGGTTACACCTAAAGTAACAATTATTGTGTGCCTACAGTGGGCCGGGCACTGGGCTTAAGCACAACTCTGTGGTCATTAGGGCTAGTTCTTTCAAGTTTCAACGTTGCTCCCTAGGTTACAGTATTCTAATAAAGTGCATTAAACAAAGGTTAACATGTTTCTGTTCAAATCCCAACTGTGCTACTTAGTAATTGTGTCATCTTGGCTAATGTGTATTTTGTGAGCTTCAGTTTCTTTATCTATAAAACAAGGAGAATGGATGCTTTTGTGCTACTATTAATGCAGATCACATGGAATAATTTCTATAGCTGTATTATGAAAATTGCAACTGTAAACATGTAAGATATTATTATTCCAGGATTTAATAAAAATACTCATATTTGTTCTTCTACCTTTTATAACAAATTTCAATCCTATCTTCTCTAAACCATCAGCTTTTTAGACTGAAAAACCCTTCTTTCTTTGGTACATTTGTTGTTGTCTTGGTATATTCAGCAGCTCTTTCCCTAAACCATGTCTAACGATGATTAGAATGTACCCCTTCTACAACCACTGCATCAAGGCATACTCCTAGTCATACTTCAAGATGCAATTAAAACAGCTTGTCTTCCATGACAATTTTCCACTCTTATTCACTCCCCAGTAGTTGGGCTGGTATTTACCAAACTCTAACTCCTGTATCCCCTTTGCTGATGTGGAAGCAGTTTCAGAAGCCACCATCCTTTAACGTTGGATTAATGTTCATTAAACACCTTACCTTAAATATCCCTGGGAGAATCTGGGAAGACTTTACAGTGATAGGTTTTAAAGCATCAAAGTTTTCCTGGAGTTAAGTGGGAAAGGGGCTCAGAAAAAGGAAACGGTATGGAGCTTTCCAAGTTTTGGCATGGTGTGCAGGTGCTTTCTTCTCCCACGTCATCTCTTTCCACTCACTTGCCACTTACACTTCAGTCATATGGAACTAATTGTAGTTCACTAGGTTGCTCTTTCCTCTGAGCCTTAGTTCATGCTATTCCCTGTATTTGGTATGCCTTGTTCCCCTGATTTCCTTTAACCTGGCTAATTCCTGTTTGCCCTTTAGGTCTCAGCTTAAATGTCACGTCCTCTGGGGTGTCTTCCCTGACCCCCTGCCCTGACTCCCCAGGTCTGAATTAGGTGCCCTTTCTGTATGTTCTCACTACACCCTGAACATTACTTCTTTGTAGCACTTGTAAAACTACTGAAATTTCTTTGTAGTCTTCTATATTTTTCACTAGACTTAGAGCTCCATAAGGGCAGTACTGTATCTTCTGCTATTCCCAGGGCCCTAGTGAGGCTTGGCCTAGAGTAAACCTCAGTAAACATTTGTTCGGTGAATGAATGACTCTAACAGGAATGCTGACCGCAAAGAAAGATGAAAAGAGCAGGTAGCTGGTATACTTTCTCTTTCCATGTCCAGCATTCTCCTGGTGTGCAGCCTGCAGATGTGGAGGAAGTTGTCGAGAAGGGTGTGCAGATCCTTGTCATTGGCCGAGGGATGAGTGAGGCCTTGAAGGTAGGTATTGGTGAGCACAGCATTCCTGAGGACTTCTGGTAATCTCCTGGATCTTTACCTTAGAGATATGTCCTTCTTGGAAGTTCATCTCTATATATCATGCACCCTCATTTTGCTGAGCCAGGGGATGGCCCAGGATAAAATAATGGCTGCGCACTATTCTTCCTCATCAGGGTTGGACTCTCCAGTCTCTAATCATAGGCCTGTGCTGTTTCAACTATTTTTCAGAAATTCCTCAATCCTGGAATTTCTCTTAAGCTCTACAGCTATCAATATTTGGCTCTTTAGATTTTTACAGTACTTTCCATTTTTACAGTACTTTTAATTTTTCTTTTCTTGGGCACATTCAAGTTAAGCCTTTTTCCCCTTTCAGAAAAAGAAAGTTTATTTTTATTGTACTTACAGAAATAGTACATGCTTGTTGTAAAAGAGTCAATGCGGAAATGTAGAATTAAAAAGGTGAAAGATTTCCCCTTCCCAGTCGTAACTGCTCCAATGCTCTCTCTATGCATCTGCAAATATATACACACTTACACATACTGATATACATGTTTTTACATAAATAGGATCGCTCTATGCATATTGTTCTGTAACTTTTTATTCACTTACATTATTGCATTATGGACAGCCTTTCACATAAGTTTATAGAGATCTACCTCATTCTGTCCTTTATATAGATGTCGTAAAATCCAGTTCCCTACCAATGGAGGTGCCCTTTAGTTATATTTTTTAGTTTAACCTAGTTTTTTCCTCCATTAAAATGATCCCTATCTGTAAGACTACTGTTATTATAAAATTGTTCAAACATATAAAAAAGTAATGTAGGACATTTTAAAAAACATTTCACTCAGAGCTCCTTCTGACAAGGCAGAGTCTAATTAAAATCTATTTAAAATAATATTGAAGGCAAGCCAGAGTTGAGAAAATATCCAATAGCTGCCACTCTTGAGAATCTTTTATATAAATTCGTTTACAAATATTTATTCAGCATCTTCTACGGGGCAGACACTATTCTAGGTACCAGGGACAACAAGCTAAACAAAGCAAACAAGGTTCATGGCCCTCATGGATAATAAAAATGTAGACAATTTCAGATCATAGTAAGTGCTGTGAAGAAAATGGTGACTTATGAGGGGCTGCTCCAAATGGGGTGATCAAGAAAGGCCTTTCTGAGAAGATGTTTGAGCTGCAGTGTACATACATTCATAAAATTTCATCCTGACACCAACCCTTTGATTTTAAGTATTATTGTCCCCGTTTTATAGGGGAGGAAATTGCAGTTGAAAGACTTTCAAAGGTCTCTTTGTTAGTACATAGCAAAGTTAGAATTTAGACTCAGGTTGGACTGACTCAAACATTTAACATTTATCTGGATTTGAATCAGTCGGGTTGGACTGAGTCAAACATTTAACGTTTTACATACTTTAGCTGAATTCATTCTCATACCAACCCTGTAAGCAGGTATTGTTATCCCTATTTACATACATGGAAACAAAGGCTCAGAGAATTTAATTCACTTACCCAAAGTCACAATGCTAGTAAGGACTTAAATTCAAGACTGACTCCAAAATCCATCCTCTTTCCAGTTTCCATATCACCTGAGCTGTCTGCACATGTTTCATGGTACTTCTGTTAACTTCTTAGAAGGCTTTTGACTCCTTGGGACTCACTGCCAAATTCTGGGCTGGTGACACGCTGGGTGATTGAGGAGTGATGGTTGTCACTGTCCAGTTCTGTAGAATATACTTGCCTCATACCAGGAAAAGAAACCCTGGGGGCCTTTCCCCCTGATTTACTCATCTTTTTCCTTCTTCCCAGGTACCCCCATCAACTGTGGAATACCTCAAGAAAAAAGGCATTGATGTGCGGGTCCTCCAGACAGAGAAGGCAGTGAAGGAGTATAATGCCTTGGTTACCCAAGGCATCAGGGTGGGAGGGGTCTTCCATTCCACCTGCTGATGGAGCCTTAAGAGAATAAATCACTAAGCAATGATGCCTGTGACTGTCACTCTTACCTCTGTCCACTCCATCCCCCCAAGCATTTTTGAACAGCTGCCCGTGCCAGGTCTTGTGCTAGGCTTTGGGATGCATGGATGACTTAGGGAAGGTCCTTGTCCTGGGGGGTGGGGGCTGAAAATCAGGGGAGGAGACAGAAGTTTACCAAAGTTTAATATTGTGGCAAATGTTAGGCCAGAAGTAAGCGAAAATAAAGGCAAAAATAAAGAAAGCCTTTTGACTTGAAGTTTGAAAGCCAAAGAAAAGTTTCAGTGCATTAAAATTACATTGCAGTTGATGCTTTGGAATGTTTAGTCATCAATTCAACCAATTTTTATTAAGTACCTTATATGCCAGGCACTGCTATAGGCTCCAGAGAAACAGCAATAAAAGTCTTGTGCTCATGAAGCTTATATTCTAGTGGGCAAAATAAACAAGTAAACAAATACATAATATAAGTAGAATGTTATGAAGAAAAATAAAGCAAGATAAGAAAAAGAGTGATAGGGGCTATTTCAGATATGTGGTCAGGGAAAGTGTCTTTGTGCAATGACATATGAGCAGAGCCCTGAATGAACTGAGGCAACACTTCAATAACAGTAAAAGGAGCTATGCCTTGATACTAGCGTTCTAGGCAGGCTGTTCTACTAACTAAACCTGAGCCTTGCCAGACAGTTCTCTCTGCCTCAGATTCCCTCACTATAAAATGATGGGGCTGGACTAAATGCCTTTTAATGGTCCCTACTGGCATGGATAGCCTTTGCTCTATTAAATACCAGGTGGCCTTTGTGAAGCCTTAGAATAGACTGACAGAATTATAATAGTAATCAGCATTACCTTATTTTTCATTTTTCCCCCTCTTTAAAGAGTTATGAGTATCAGCTTTGGTGTCAGATAGCCTTGACTTTGAACTGTGGCTTTCACGGCCACTCACTGGTTGGGCATTTATTTAATCTCTCAGAGTTTCACTGTTCTCATTTGTCAGATAGGGATCATATTAGTACCTGGAGTTATCATAGGTGTTAAGTTGGGTAATTCATAGAAAGTCTTGGCACATTGGCATGTAGTAAGGACTCAATAAACTGAAACCATTGTATCTTTCTCCTAATGGGGCTGCTGTGTAAAGCTAACTGGTTTCATTTTATGGTTCTTAATATATCAGCTTATAATTTCACAGATTCATAGAATGTTGGAGCCCAAAGGAATTATCTACTCTATTCTCTCATTTATTCAGTACTTCTCTTTTATATTCATTTACTGAGAGTCTCTTACTAATATTCTTATGACCAATTATTGCTGGATCCTAGGGGTACAGGAATGATATAGTTCTTGCCCTCAGGAGTTATGTGAGAGAGAAACAAATAAACAAGACAGTAATGATACAGTGTGCTAACATTATACTAGTTACAAGGTCCAGTGGTGGCACAAAGGGTGGACTAACTTATCCTACCAGAATGGGAGGAAAATTAGGGAAGACATCACTAAGGACATAACACAAGTCTTAAAGAACAAGAAGAGGTTCATTTATTCACCAAACATTTGGGAACTCTTTATTTATTAGGTATGGTGTCTATCTATCATGGTCATAACTAAATAAAATTGCTCCACCCCAGCCCCTGTTGAAGCCACAGCCCAGAAAGCTGATTTTTGCTCCACATGATCCTGTTGCCTGACTGGCCCCACTGGGCATCTGACCTCAGGACAGCCAATCCGTAGACTGAACAGCAACTTAAGATGTGGCCTGGCAAGAAAAGATGAGCTAAGCCCATTGGAATGGAAAGTGATCTAATTTCTAAGCTTACCCAGCAAGAAAGTGGCAAAGGCAGGATTAGAACCCAATGCTGTGTCCTGATCTCTTCCTATCACCTTAGGAGGCCCGTGGGAGAGAGATCCTCACAGACCTGAGACTCAGCCTAGAGGTCTGAGAAGGTCTTGCTCAGTGCCCTTTCTACAACCAGCCATTTGTCAGATGACAGGATGTTTCTAGACCTCAGTTCCCTCAGCTCATAAAGCCAGACACTTATATAGCTAGGAAGGATGTTTGATAAAATTTAGACTTTCTCTGGTTGATGCAATAAAAAAAATTTTTTTGTCAAATGTAAGATGAGACAGCTCCAGTGGGTGTTGAATTAGGTGTGGGTGTAATCAATGTTCCTAAGTGAGTTGTCTCTACATTAAACAGAACTTAGTACAAACTTCTTTGAGACAGAAGTACCTGACAGTGAGGTTATTAAACTTTGTATAGAACCTGCTGACAGCCCCTACTTCTGAATCTGTTCTGCATGGTCAGTGCTGGAAATTTGCAGAGCCTGGAGAGAAGCTCTTTTTCCATGACACTATACTTAGTCCCATGTCTTAATCATTAAAACCTTTGATTCAATTTGTAAGTTGCTTGCACAGCCCTCACTCTACCCACACTTAAATTTCTTCTAGCTTGAGCGGTTCCTAAGACGAGCAGTCTGCCAAGTGCTAGGTGTGTACTTTCTCCATAATTCTGTTTGCTGAGGTCAATCATGTCAAAGCCAAATATAAAGTCCTTTCAGAAACCTGACTCTCAGGGCTGGGTTTTGCAGGCATGTCATGGTACAGCTAACCTTGCTCTGGATTCACGGGCTCATTCCTTCTTTCCTTGCCTGCTATGTGCTGGGAGCTATGCTGGGGATACAACACAGACATTCTTACGGTCTAGCTATTCACAGACTGGTTGGAAGAAACAGACATGTAAATATGCAGTAACGATGCAGAAGTTTCAAACTGGCACAAATCTACCTGGAGACAGGTTTTGTTTGTCTCAGAGTAATTTTAACATTTACTTTATTTGGTTACCAAAATTTTTAATGTGGTTATTTTTCACATGAAAATGCAGGTTTCTGACTTCTCTGGAAGCATCAGAAAATCTGACATCACCAGGCCCATACCTATGAACAACTGAGTGGAGCTGAATAGCAACTGTCTTCTTCTGACAGAGAATGTGCTGATTCCTCAAGTCTCTGTTATCTTCTTCCGGGTCACTTGACACCCCCCCCCTTTTAAATTTGTACAAGGATTATTATTTTTCATAATTTTGAAAAATACATTCATGAAAATTACCTAGGATGCATTTATTAGATTGACAAAGCCACCTGACCCCTTTTTTTCCCCTGCCTACCTGCTTCAGGGGTTGGCATTTGTGAACCTGCAATAAATACCACGCTTGAAGAATGTATAGGAGGCTGTGCAATGCACCAAGCCCACAGGAGACACAGATAGGTTGCAGAATGAGGCTCAGTCCTGAAGAATGAAAAGCAAAGAACCATAGGAGACAATCTGAAGAGCACATTCCAGGGCTCAGCAAGTGCAAAGGTGTGAAGCAAGAGAGAGCATGGTAAGTATTGGGAATAACTACAGATAATCCTCTACAGCTGCAGAAGTAGAGCACGTTTGGGACACGGAGTATGAGGCTGGAGAGGACACAAGGGGCATAAAGAGCCTTCAAGGATAGGAGTTTAGACTTTATCCTGGGGCCAGAAGTGACCCACTTACAGGGGGTTAAAGCAGGGGAATGGTGTGATGAGATCCGGGTTTTAGAAAGATTACTCTGGTAGCTGTGTGAAGAGTAGACCGAAGGGGGCAAGGCAAGATTTGAAGCAGGCAGCTCATTAGGAAGCTAATCCCGTACCTTAGGAGTGATGATGAAGGCTGCATCAGGACAGAAACACTGAGTCAAGAAGAGAATTGAAACATTTAAGGAAGCAGAATCTAAAGGACTTGATGGCCGGTTTTATAGGAGGCGTAAGGATAGAGTTCAATGTGACACAGTTTCTGGCTTTGACGAGGTACATGGTTGGCCACTGAAAAGGCATAACAACAGATCCCTGTCATGAAAACCATATTAGACTGAGAAGCCTGGGTTCCAGACTTGCTTCTACTAACCCAGTCTCTCTGGGCTTGGACATTCGCTTATAAATGAGGGTGCCACACCAGAGCCATCTTTATGCTCCCTTCCAGGTCTTTGTCAGAAAAATCAAGATTCTCATAATTCACAGAGAATTCAGAGTAAAAGGAATTTAAAAGGTTAAGCCCAACTGCTCATATGATACTTGAATTCCTTTACAACAAACTTGTCAGGAGCTTGTTCAACCTCTGCTTGAACACATCCAGCATGGAAAACTCCTTATCTCCTAATGCAGCCCATTCAATTCTTAAAAACTCATCCTGATACTAAGGTAAATTTTGCCCCTTTGTGTTTTTCTCCACCTTTGGTGGGAAAAGTACTATTTTGGGTTTTAAGACCTAGGGATCAAATCCTGCCCTTGCCCCTTAGGAGAAAGACATTACCTCTAAGTCTCCGTTTCCCCAGCTGTAAAATGGGGAATGACCCAGAAGGATTTTTATAAAAGGAGTAGTGTTATCTGAAAAGGATTCAGCATATTCTTCCCTTGCAAGGCTTTCTATAGCTATGGCATCAAAGGCTCAGTTAGCAGCGATGAGTCTTGATGTTTTCATCTGTGCTTCAACTCAGTAATCATCATTAGGTGCTTTGTGTCAGGGCCATGGTATGGTTCAGCCTGGCTTTAAGCTTCATTTTATCTCCAAGGCAGGCAATTTTCTTTAGGGCATCTGTTGACACATGAGAGCCCACTGATGGCACATCACTGAGATGTACTAAACAGGCGAGCACACGAGAAAAGTAAATCCCACGGAGGTGATCTTCTTCCCTTAGTCCCTCTATAGCAGTTATAACCTCCCAGAGCCAGACTGCCTGGGTTCAAATCCCAGCTCTGTCATTTACTAGTTGTGTGTCCTAGGCCAACTAGGCAGCTCCAACACTGTAGTCATCAGAGATGTAGTTCACAATATTATTTCTTATAGTGGATCCCTCTTTCTCATAATCCTGGTTTCTTTAAGTTCTCTGAACTTCAACTGCCTTGTTTATAGAATAAATGTAACAGTACCTACTTCATAGGCTAGTTTTGAGGATTAAATGAGTTAATTCATGTAAATGGCTTACAACACTGCTGGGCACACATTAGGTATATTAAACCAAAAGTCAAACATGCTTGAATTCAAATTCCAGCTCTGCCTCTGAGTAATTTTATGCTCTTATTATTTTTATTAGCTTTCCAAGTACCAAATATGATCAAGACTGGCCACAGATTCAGATTTGCCAAGCATTATTTAATTAAACCCATTCAACAACACTTAAGGTATAATTACTTCTGTTTTACAGATGAAAAAACTGAGGCACAGAGAGAAAATTTGAAGGTTCTTTTCCATATGGTATAGCTCAGGCCTTTGGAATCATCTTGGATTTGAACGAGTAAAGGTGTTATTACAGTTTTCCTACCAGTGACTTAACCTCTTAGTCTCACTTGGCTGTTGCAAGGATAAAATGACAGGTAAAGAACATAGCACAGGCCTTCACGTGGTTCACATCTCTGGAGCCTTTACTGTTCTTAGACCCCTGCTGTACCTTCAGCTCACATGCAGCTCCAACGCTGGAGTCATCAGAGTGGTGGGAAATGACTTTGTTTCTTACACTAGGTCCCTCTTTCCCATAATCCTGGTTTCTTTTGTAAAATATGGCCCTTCTCTCATATTTTTGTTCTAAGGATAACGGCAGGCAAGATCAAGAATTTCCCTGAGGGATGAAAGTGATTCATTCTTCAGCTGTTCATTCAGTCCTTGGCCAGCTATTGCCTGAGTTAAGGAAGGAGACTCTCAGCAAGATAATGAAAGTCTAGGGCCCTTCAGGAACTGTCGGTGGTGAAAACGTACAGCTGTGAAAGCTGCTTTGGAGTTGGCCCTGGCAAACAGACTATTGCTTTAAGAAATAAGATTACGGCTCCAATACCTGGTTCTTTGGAAGGGGCTAGAAAATTGGATCTTTTTGTTTCACACCCGAAGAATGTAGGCCTGCGGTATAAATGTTGAACCTATAGCCACACAGATTTCTTTAAGGACCAGGAACTAGAACAGCTTGGTGTCTCAACTTTACTGGGGGCAAGGCTAGGGAGGTAGGGGGTG
The DNA here is from genome assembly GCF_011762595.2 of Tursiops truncatus. Taxonomy (NCBI): domain Eukaryota; kingdom Metazoa; phylum Chordata; class Mammalia; order Artiodactyla; family Delphinidae; genus Tursiops; species Tursiops truncatus. The sequence continues at coordinate 53,595,693 of NC_047041.1, read as the reverse complement.
GGGGATGGGATAGACTTGAAGGTTTTTGTTTTCTTAATGCAAAATAATTTATCCAATGTTTGATACCAGATAAGACTATAAGGGTCACATGTTCTTCCTTATGCCTATATACCACGTCCAGGTGAAATGCTCCAGGCTTCTGGCTCACTCTGACCCCAAGAAGGGCCTTCTAGGCCACGGCTGTAAAGACTACTTGTGACTCAGCGCCTTGCGGGTTTGGGCATTATGTAAACTTTTACAGACTTGCTGAAGGGGATGGTGCCCTCGATGCTGGTTTCCACCTGGGATGACATCTCACCACCCTCAATCCAGGGGGATTTTGGAATGCGTGAACTGGAGTTGTAGGCCAGCAGCAGTCTCACTTCCACCTGGCACGGTTCTAGAAAAAAAAAAGACAAAAATCCCCTGATGGGGCAACGCCTAGGAACTGGGATGAAATGTCAAGTAAAAGCAACATCAAAGATAGAAGCAGTAGGGTTTCAAGAACATTTCTTCATCTGTCTGCATCCCTCCTTTCCCCCATCAGCATACAAAAACACTTTTCCAGCCTGGATATTGTGAGGCTGTTCCTAAGCCTGCAGATGTACTGCTGCTTCTCTGCCACTGCTACCTCGTCCTCCGGTCTCTTGGGCTCCCCGCAGCTCAGAGCCATGCTGCTGAAATGTTCAGAGAGCAAGCTAAAAAGGCCTCTTCCACAGAGGCCTTCCAGCCTCAAGACAGAGGGTCACAAAGTACATGCATGTGGCCAATTCTTGTACCCAGATAATCATGCCTTTCTGCACAGCTGATCTCAGGCCTGAGGGCTACATGCACAGTGGACTCTACTGCATTAGCGGAGAGGAAGCCTTTCATTAAGGAAATAGTTCGGACAGAAAACTCTCACTACTGAACAGGAATATATTTCAGGGACCTAAAATCACGTCACTGAACCTTCCGTTCTTTCATGACATGACATTACAATACTGATCTGGTGTCTTCATGTGGCAGGCCCCAGCAAAAATAAATAAGACCTCCCTCAAATTTCTGTTTGGCTGAGGAGGCAGAGACAGTTGCACTGGAGCACAGTGCACACTCGAGTCCGTAGGAAGTACTGAGGAGGGAGCTCAGGAATGCTTTGGAATGGAACACCTGCTCTGTGCCAAGCACATAACTCCAAGAGTTCTTACCCTGCCACACCATGAAAGAAAGACTGTCACAATCCCAAAAAAGTCCCAAGACTCTGAGAGGTTCTAAGTGACTACCCAAATCCACACCAGTGACAGAATTTGAGCTTAGTTCATAAATTGAAGCAACTAATCTTTCTATTCACCACGTGGCTTCCATAAAGAAGGGGGAGAGGATTTCAGAAAAACCTAAGGGCAAGTGCAGAGGCCAAGAACACCGCTAGCTTGGGTGTCCGCCTTGATTTTGTGTGACTGGGTAATCTCATGAAAGGTGTAAGTATTAAAGATGAGCCCAAGGCTAAGAGGTTTACAGGGCAGGAATGAGGGCTGGATGGATCTAAATGAACAAGGGCAAAGGTCCCAGGACTTCTCAATGCCTCCCCAGATGTGTTCCTGGCTACTTCCAGACTTCTCCCTAGGGATCAGAATACAGACTAGATTGCTGTCCTCCAGGAAGGGAAAGGCTGGCAGGCAACCAGAGCAACCTAGCCAACCCCAGAGAGCAACCAACCTCAGCATCACCTTTTCACGTGGGGCCTTTTACCAGCCTGGAGTGTATCTGTAATGAAACTAGCACTGCTTTCTGGTACTAGGCTCCAGTATCAGCTCTCCCACTACGCTCTCCTTTCTTGTCCTGGATGGCTATTGCCAACCCCTAAACCACAATCTAGCCCTGGCTCTCATAGCACTTTCAGGAGCCAAATACTGGTAAGGTCAGAGGACTAAACCCAGGTCAGAGGACTAAACTCCATCTGGTCATTATGCCTTTTCTCACCAGCACGTGGGAAGAGTGGCAATTCAAGCCACTGCCAGCAGCGGAAGGGAGCAGGGAGAAGAAACAAGAGGGAAAAGACAGTGGGAAAAAGAGACAAAAGATCATCTGGGACAAATCATGCAACCTATTTATCATGCTTGGAAGAATATGTCTTTATGAGGTATATATTATTACTCCAATCTTAAAGGAAAATGAGATAGAGAGGTTAAATAACTTTCTCAGGATCACACAGCAAGTAAGGCAGAATTTGGAAACTCGTCTATGTGACTCAAACCTTGTGACCTGGCAGCATTCTGTCTCCCAAAGGAGAGGCCCTTGGTAGGGAGCTGAGGGACTAGATGGAGGACCCCTTACCAATACCAGGCACCATCTCCTGGATTAGGAGAAAGAGGTGCTGGCACCTTCAGAATGAGAACACATTTTCACTTTAGTGTCCCAGGTCAGATGGGAGGATGGTACAGTGAAAAAATCAAGGGATTTAGGAGTTAGGAAATCTGTGTGCCAGCCTCAGTGCCATTACTATTCAGCTACATGGGCCTTCACTTATGCATCTACAAAATTAAGAGCAGAATACTAATTCCCACCACAAAGTTGTCTACGAATTAAATGAATGTTAATTGCAAATTTAAAATCCTATATTCAGTTTTCATTATTTGTTGAGCACCTACTCCATGTCAGGCACTAGGGACACAGAGGTTAAAGATGACGAGCAAGTTCCCTGTTCTCAAGGAGCCTACATTCTAATTGGAGAGAAAGTCAATAAACAAACGAGAAAACATCTGACACTAATAAGTGCTGAGCCGAGAATTAAAATAGATATTTGTAATTGTGACTAGGTAGCAACCTCTCAGAGGAGGTGATCCTGGATGAATTACAATTCTTCAGGCTCAGGACAGCCCGAATTGTAGGCCTGGTTCAGGCAATGACCTGCTGTGTGACCAGGGGCAAGTCAGTATGCCCCTCAAAACCTACCTTTCAAGCTCTTCTGAGCTCTAACATGTTTTGCTTCCCTCAGTCTTAACCCTGTAAAACAACGCTGTCCCACAGCATTTCTTTCCCCATATCTAGGATCCCTTCACCACAAGAGATTAAAATAAGGAACTCTACGTTTCTGTGGACTTGCACTGTGGCAAACAGTGCAGAACACTCCAGGCAGCAAGGATATGGATTGAGGGACACTCAGGGAGGCAGATTCTCTGTACAAGCATTGCTGGATCTGCTCCCTCAATTTTGCCAGGCCCGCTGGACCCCCGAAGGGGCTGCCCTGACACTCAACAGCACCACTTGCTCTTTGTGAAAACTTTATAAAGTCATCTATACCTGCCTAACACCCTTGACAGAGGAAAACCATTAATAATGGCAATAAACAGTTACTCATGTATTCAAAAATACAGTGAAATAAAATTCCAGAAGGCGTCCAGCTATTTCTAAAATAAACCAGATTTGGTGGTATTGAACACCTTCTCCAGTAACAACCATGCTTCTGAATCACCTTCAATGACTTAGGCAACACCACCGAGGCCAATTCTCTCCCACATTTTAGGTTCTGCAGACTGAGTCTTTTTCAGTTTCCAAAGCAGCCTTACAGGCTTTGGAAGCGTAATGTCATTGCACTTGTATTCTCTCGTTTTATTCTTTACAAATGAAAGAAAAATACTTATGTAACCTCCATGTGTTTTCTCAAATTATCAAGGTTCTTCTCAGTTGCTGTATGGGAGGGTAAAATAGGAATAGATCACCTTACTTTGCATTATCGCACAAACCAGCCCATGTGGGAAGGGAAGGCAAGAACAGTTGTCATTTTACTTGTTCTGGGGGAATGAACTGTATTGTTCATATACAAAAAAGAGTGATTTTAAATTTCTGCTAAGAAATATAAAACTTTAATTTCCAGACAGAATAGTCCTCAGAATTAAGTAGTAAAGAATTGTTATCTTAATTTGAAAGGTGAGGAAACAGATTCAGAAGGGAGAGTAGCTTGCCCAAGTGTACACAGCAAGTCAGTGGCAGTGTTAGGATAAGAAAATAGTCTCCGGGTGTCCAGCCCACAGTTCTTTCAATGAGACTCCATTCTACTGCTTTCAGGCTTCTTAAGAAATCAAGTTCAACCCTCAGCAGTCCTGGTTCAATCACGTATTTTTCAAACTACAAAAAAAAAAAAAAAAGCCTTGGCCCACTGACTCCTTACCTGTCCAGGCAGTGTGGGAGAGGTACACCTGAGTGATAAGCCGGTGCCGCCCTGGGCCGGGATTCCGAAAGTCTGCCGGCTTAGGGTGGATCATCTGAGCTTGGCCATCTGGATATGAGACCTAAGAGGTGACAGAAATGAGAAAAAGAGGCAGAAGAGCCATGAGCTTTTAACAGAATTGCTGGTGACATCTGCTGTGAACCCCAAAACAGGAGGAAAAGAAGACACTACCCTTCATACAAAACTGCTCCTGGAGGGGAAGACAACACTGTCGAAATCTCTCTACCCCCTCCCCAGTACAAAGCAGTATGTGATAAATGTTTCCTGAATTCATGGTGAATGAGGGACAGGAATAAAGTGCCTCTGTTAAGTACATGGATAGGTTAAAATATTAATCCTGATGTGAAAAGCCTTCTCAGACACCCCCATCAGGATGACTCTCCTTCCTCTGGCTCCAAATCATATCATGGCCCAGGATCCATCACCAACTACCAAGGATTAAGAATAATTCTGTAACTCTCCACTAGATCATAAGCAGCTAGGAAGCTGTTTATCTGTCTCTTTCTACAGAGACAGTGCTCAGTGCTCAAATCACTGGCCAGTTCTTCAAATCTTACAAGCTGCCAAAGAGCTCTCCTCAACACCCAGGGGGACCTCACAGCTATCTGTGTAGAGGGCCTATTATTATATACTGCACAGTGTACAAATGAGCTAAATGAACAAATGAAGCATATCCTACAAACACATAGGTCCTGGGCTATGGGAATACACTGATAGGGGTAAAGTAGGGACCACACAGGTCTTTCAACTTTGAAACTCTGGGGAGGCATGTCTCAGCCCACCTGCCCCATAATCTCATCTGTCCGGAAGTGTTGGGGCATGGTAGCTGAACTGGACAATGCTTTCCTACTGTCAGAGCTGTCCCATGACTAAGCAGCGAGTTCCTCATCTCCCAGCCTGCAGAGGTATCCAAACAGTCTGGCCATGCATGTAGTAGAGCTACTCTGAAGGTGATCTTTCAGTAGAGTGTAGCAGGTGATCCTTAAAATTATCTATACCTGCAATCTCATTTATGCTCAATTGGTCAGCGAACTTCTTCCAGGGACAATGTGAAACAGGGGTTCTCAACCCGGGCTGCACATTAGAATCACCTATGAGCTCTTAAATAAAAAATACTGGTAGTCATGGGCCCTACTCTCAGGATTCTGATTTAACTGGTGTAGGCTAAGGCCCCGTGCATCAGTACTTTTTAACACTGTCTGTATAATTCTAAAGTACAGCTAGGGTGGAGAACCACTAACTTTGGGGCTGAGAAATAAAACACTGCCCACCACATCAGTAAACAAAGGATTTTGGGCCATCAGCAACCGCAGCCGCCCTCCAGCAGTGAGCCCTGAGGGAACTGAGGAAGGAAACAAGGAATGACCGCAGTCATCAAACTGCAGCCACCCCAAATGGTGCAGCTTGAGGAAACTCGGGAAGAGGAAACACAGGATACTGGCCCCAGAGAGCTGAGGTGCATATCAAAGGAATGATTTCAATGAGTCCAGACTCTTGCATCTTCCCTTATGTAGAAAAGTGCCAAATTCCTTAACTTGAGCTATCTAGTTTTCTTTTATTAACAGTAGTCTTTTGTTCCGGCTACCTGGTGGTGTTGCAAAAACTCCTATATATCCTGGTTTCCCCCTTCCTCTTCGGAACAGTTTTCTCAGCATTTATCTGAGATGCTGTCTCCCAGGCTTGCGACAATCTATACCTGCAATCTAAGAACGTCTGCCAAAAAAAACATAACTCTCAAATTCTACGTTGTGCGTTTTTTTTCGGTAGACAGGGGAAAACAAACCAACAAACAAAAAACTGCCGTCCAATAAAACTGCAGCTCAGAGTTAGTTCTCTGTAGGTCTCATGATTTCTAATAATTCCTGCTGGGAAGCCAGAAGATTTTTTTCCTCTACTGTCACCATAGGTAAATATTAACCGTCTTCAGGGCCTGATTCATCCTGACTCTCTTCCAGGAAGCCAACCCTGCCTGCTCCAGGCTATTTTTCTGTACTTACTGCAGGTGCTTGCATCCCTAACTTTTATTCATATTCCTTCTGCTTGGAATACCTCTATCCTTTGCTCTTAATCATCCTTTATCTCATCCATGTAACAGTATCTCCACAAAGTCTTTCTCTTCCTTAGTCACACTCTACAAATTAAGGGCTTCTCCATAGTATTCTTTATAATTTTTATATATATATATATATATATACACACACACACACACACACACACACACACACATATATGTATATATACACACATATCTATATATGTGTGTGTGTGTGTATATATATATATATTTTTTTTAAGTATATTGCAGAATGTTTTTATAGTAGCCAAAACTGGAAATAACCCTGTAGGGGAGAAAAATTAATTTCCCCTCTACCCTTCTAGGTTCTTGGCTGAGACCCCGCTATAATAAAAGGCAGATTAACAGGAGAAAAACAAATAGAAGTTAATAACAAATATGTCTCCTCTATATAAGGAAGAGACCTAGGAAAACTGAGTAACTCCCTGAAACTAACCAAGCCATCACCTTAAATACCATATTCAGCTAAAAACAAAAGAAAGATGTTGAAGAGGAAGGGAGCCTGTTATGGGAGGTTATCAGGTAAAACACAATAATCAAGGGTACGAGTGTTATGCAAATTTAAGTTGGCATAGTTTTCACTGATGAATTTCTAGAGATTTAGTCTTACTTCCCTTTCTGGTACCGAGAGGGGGATACCTTACAAATGGAGATTTCCCTTATAAATGTAAATTTCCCTCACAAAAGGGCAATTCTACTCTGTTTCCAGTCTACAGCCTCTCAAAAATAATCATCCCAAAATAATCCTTAGGCCAAAAAGGCTTATTTTGGGGTGGTGTATTATGTTCCCCTTCATTCCTGCCTTTGAAACTTCTAAGAAGCTTCACAATCCAGAAGCTAAGTCGGTAGATCGGTCCATTATCTCACTGAACCAGTCTCTTAGTCTTTCTTTTTTTTTTTTTTTTTAATCTTTATTTTCTTTATTTATTTCGTTGGTTGGTTGGTTGTGCTGGGTCTTAGTTGCGGCTCGCGGGCTCCTTAGTTGCCGTACGTGGGCTCCTTATATAACAGAGAAGAGCCAAATCTGGCTACATGTTGGACCTGTTTCTTTTACTTTAACCTTTGCTTTCCTGCTGTTGTTCACTAAAAGGATACTGTCTATACATAACGGCCTGCCTCGGGGAACCCTGTCCCTCTGCCTGAATGTTAAACCAAAGTGCCTTTGTTGGGGGAAGCATCCTGACCCTGTCCACCTGTGGGTGGCTGCAAGAAAGAAGAAATTAACCCATCCCCTCCCTGAGGCTAGCCATTCCAGGGGACATTTGCAAAACTTATGGCCTTTTTACTTTACTTCCTCACCTCCTCCCCCTCTCTGTTCTATAAAAGAAACTGGCATCCAAACCCAGATAAGATGGTTTTTCAGAGACACTAGTCTGCCATATTCTTGGTCTGCCGGCTTTCCGAATAAAGTCGTATTCCTTGTCTCAACACCTCATCTCCCGATTCACTGGCCTGTAGTGCAGTGAGCAGAGTGAGCTTGAACTCAGTAACACTTAGTTGCAGCAGGCGGACTCCTTGGTTGCGGCAAGCGGCTCCCTAGTTGAGGCACGTGAACTCTTAGTTGCGGCATGCAAGTGGGATCTAGTTCCCTGACCAGGGATCAAATGCGGGCCCCCTGCATTGGGAGCGCGGAGTCTTATCCACTGCACCACCAGGGAAGTCCCAGTCTCTTAGTCTTGAGAATAGGTCAGGTTATTTAAAAAGTTAGGTCTCATTTCAGGAGGCAGTGTTGCAAGTGGCTCCCAAAGTTAGATCTATGTTGTGTGAGCAATCAGGATTTAATAAGAGGCCATAACATTCTTAATTCATCCTGTGCCTGTTGGAACTGATGACTGAACTTCTGTTTTACAACTGCCTGTCCATTTGTCTGTCTCTCACTGAAACTAAGCATCCTCAGGGCATGAATTCTGACATGCTTGCCTAGCACTTAGCATGTGCAGTAGAGTAAGCATGGATGGATGGAAGGGAGGGAGGGAGGGAGGGAGGGGGTGTAAATGGGTAGGACTCTTAGTGGGGCTTAACTACTGACTGTTAAATTGCTTAGTGCCTATACTGCATCTCTCCTGTCTCTCTAGTACATCCATCTAACTTGGAAAGAATACTCCCTAGTGACTACTTTTTCCCACCCATAAACTGTATTCACCAAGCTGACCCACCTACAACCGGAAAAGGACTTATTACAGTTTGCTTATAGCCCTGAAAATACCAAGTCTTAACTTCACATTATAAGAATAGAAGCGGCCCTGTCATTTAGTGAACCCTTACTGGGGACCAGGAACTTTATACACATCACTTCATTTCAATGTCAACTATTCCTATTTGTCAGTTGCAGAATCTAAGGTTCAGAGTTTAAAGTAACTTCCTCCAGACCATACTCAGCAGTAGAGCTGGGATTCACGCCCAGGCTCTTGTCCATAAAAACTTATCTCTTCTCTCTCCCCAGTTTCTGTCCCTCAGGTAGAGATTACAGGGGTGCTAAAGTTAAAAGTTCCAACACAAAGTCAGTTTAGAAGCTCCATGGGAACCAAAAGCTGACAGACCTGGACCTTCACAGTGCTCTGAGGATCCTGAACATGTTCCAGGGTTGCATCGACATCCAGGGCCACCACCAACCCAGAGGTAAACCGCAAAGGGTTGTCTGATTCGCCCGCTGGCTCAATAATGGTGGCTGAGGCTTTGTGGATCTGTAAGCAAGAAGAAAATACGATTCTAAAGCCAGGTCATCTCTGGGTAACAAAACATGATCCTTGCCTTTCTGTCTCCTTATCTAATGGGTGGACACACGTTAGTCAATCAGAGGAAAGGCCCTAACCCAGCTCCTCCACTGCTCAAAGAAGATCACCAAGATGAGCAGTTTTGGATGCTCTCTGGATGGATTTCGCCTGAAGGGGTATGACACAGACACTGACCTGCTCTGGAAGGGGGAGGTGTAGGAAGGTACTCTGCCGCAGCATGGTATGTAGAATTTTGACCACTTCTGCAGGTTTGGATGTCATAAGTCGGGGCATGAGGTCAAGAAGTTTGTCCACAAAGCTGTCCTGCAGGTGGGGCAAATCAGCGATGAAACACCTGAAGGAACAAACAGAAGCAACTATGCGTTCATTCACCACAGGCTGAGCCCCAAACTTCTGCCAAGCCCTGAGGTAGGAAAAGTGATGAACTGGAGGAGTTCATGGTTACCGAGGAAAGCCATGCACCTATGTAATTATGCTGTAGTGACATGACCATCGTAATAGCCTTGCTTATTAAATACCTATATATGCCAGGCAACCTCTTAAGTGTTTTACACTATCTTATTTAATCCTCCCAGTAGTCCTGTGCATTGTTAGAATTATTATTGTCATATTACAGATTCATTAATTAATATAACAAATATGTCTTTAGGTCTTACCAAGTACTATTCTAGACACTGGGGATATTATACTGAGCAAAAGAGAAGAAAAAGCCTGTCTTAATGGAGCATCACTGATAGGAACATTGAGATTCAGAGAGGATAATGTTGTACTGCGGCTTAAAAAAAGTTAAGTAACTTACTCCCAGCTCTGAATGATTCCACAGTACTCTGCTTTGTAGAAGGAGATAGTCAAAAAATATTTCACTGAGGGGTGATATCAGTATAGGGACTCAGAGGCTGAATTAAGAAAGAATGTGCAGCCCTTAACAACAGATCCTCATCTGTGGCAAATCAGAGCTGTCATCTTTCCAAAAATCTCTCCAACGCAACTGTGCAAAAACAAGACTCTCCACCTTAAAGAATCTAAAACCATGTCGAACTAAATCAGTTTGCTGTACACCAGAAACATATACAACATTGTAAACCAACTATACTTCAATTAAAAAAAAAAATCTAAAACCAAAAGTAAGGCATGGACTTCGTAGAGATTTGAAGTCAGGATCTAAAGAGTCAAGCTAGATTGTATCATTTACTAGAGAGCAGCTCCTATTGGTGAAGAGTAGTATTGCAACTCAGCCCTATAGGAAGCCATCATCACCCAAATGAAAAAAGCCTGAAAAGTGTAGAGTCATACAAACCTGTAGAGCCAGGTTTGGTAAAGTTCATGGGGGTAGAAGCAAGGAGTGAAAATATGAAATATTAGACTTAATAAATATTAGATTTTAAAATCCTATAAATGCCTTCTTCCCAGTATTGTATCGCCAGCATACCACAGGTCACAGTCAAGGTCACTACCTCGACCCCCACTGTTTCACCAAGCCTTCCACTCATTGACTGCATATGTTTTAGCTGATTTACTTCATAATGAATCCTGAGAAAACCTATCTATGCTACAAAATAAAAGCTACCTATAGAATGATGGAACAATTTTTGTAGATTAGACAGAAATATGCAAGTTTAAGAACCATGGTGAAGAAAAATAGACAAGTTGTGATTTTTCAACAAGAGTTTGAGTTTTCTCACATAATATTTGTCTTTTTCTGGCCCAGCTGAGTGCTGAATCAAAAACATTCCTAATGTTTTTATTATTATGTTGTATGTTTAGCTAACCTAAGAAGTTTATATACCAGTAAAGAAAATACAGTTATCTCTCAGTATCTGTGGTGGATTGGTTCCAGGACCCCTTGCAAATACCAAAATCCACGGATGCTCAAGTCCTTTATATAAAATGGAATAATACAGTCGAACCCTCCATATCCATGAATGCAGAACCCATGGATACTGAGAGCCACCTGTATACAAATTAGGGCACACTGCATGTATCATAATAGCTTGGCTACATGGGCTAAACCAAAGATTCTGGCTTGTGATTGCTCTTGTTTCCCTGTAAGTACGATCTTTACATAACCAAGATTTAATAAGCTAGAAGGTGATGAAATACTTACCTCTGAAAAAAGTCCACTTCCTGTAAAAATTTTTCACACATCCCAAATAAGGGGTCAACTCTGTAGAAAAGAAAAAACAACAAAACAAACAAAAACCCATGTAATTTGCTTGTGAAATCTGAGAACTGAGGAGTAAAGACCAAAGTTCCAGAAACCTGAGCCCACAAGAAAAGACGATGAGCATATTATACTATAAAAATTATCCGTAAGAGAAACAGAGGACTCCTAATGGACCTAGGGGGAAATTTGCCAGGATCCCAAGACCTAATTAAAACACTGCAGTGCCCATTAGGCTCAATGTACATTCAAAATCAAAGACTATCACAGGCCACACTTGGCACCAGATTCAGTAAGGATATAGGACAGAAGCACAGCTTACAGGCAGTGCAATGTCATATTCCTCCTCTGCAGGAGCCCTTGGCAGCAGCCCATTCAACCATCTACATAGCTGTCTGGGAGCTCTGACCTTGCCACTGACAGCTCAGGTTCAAGGAGATGAGATCTACATCAGGTGAATGTGGAGACTATCTTCACTTAGAAGTCTCATGCTCCATAGGTCCTAATATCTCTTGAAGTAATCCAAAGGCATACCTTCCAGGGTCCCCACAGGGATATGCTCAGTTACAAGAATCACTGCATTCAATGAAGCCCAAAGCTATGGTGTCTGCATTAGGTAATTATAGTTCACTGATAGTTCCTTCTAGTGTACATGTAATTTTCTCAGAGATCATTTTTACCATAGCAGTGTCACCTAGTAATAGAGTTGATGCCATCAGCTTACCAGGGAATAGATCTGGAAACCAAAGGTCAAATTTTCATGCAGAAGGGGAAAAAGTTTTGTTACTACTTTGCACACAGACACAGACTATATGCTTTCTTCTCTATCCTGGCTTCTTTGGTCAAGTAGTACTTAGAGTATTTCATTTCTGTAAAAACTTAAATGTATACCTAGATAAGCCAGGCAACATGCCAGGCCAATATAACTTACTAATCACACAACAGATTTTTCCTTTGATTTTTGTGCATTTTATTTATTATAATTTCTGCAGGGAATGTTCCACTCATTTGCATTAATATATTATTAATTGAAGGAGTAAAGTTCCAGTGAAGAAAAAACAAATACTCTTTCCTTATATAAAAACATGTAAGAGAAAAAAAAAATAAAAAAAATAAAAAAACATGTAAGAGAATGGTATCAAGGTTCTTAATAACCGAGTCAAGTTTTTCTAGTAAACCGTAAGCTCCATGAGAGTAGGGACTTTGTATCATTCATCATGTATTTCCTGACACAAGCAGCTATGCAATAAATATTTGTTGAATGGATAAACGATAAATGGCAGATGGAAATGTACTCTACAACCAACATTAATTTGAATTATTTTCCTAAAAAGCAGGTAGCACTTGAAACTTTCTTAACTCTGACAAACTACTAGAAGTGGAACTGAAATTTGCTGGTGAGGTTAACCAACCAAAGACCACCTAGGATGAGAGGGCTGGAAGGGAGAACTCCAGCTAAGCAGACTGAAATGAAAGCAATTTGGCCAAGTAGCACCTTTTTTGGCTTGCTCACGTACAACCAACTTGGAGAATTTCCAAACAGTAAAATACAAAAAGATTTGGGAACTCTTCCCCAACCCCCAAGCAGAGTAGGTAGCCTCACCTACATGGTACGTACATGAAGTAGGCCTCTAGCACTAAGAACCCCCGCTTTCAATGTAAGAGTGAGGCCCACTAGGGGAAACCAAACATTGACCTATAACTGTTGGGGAAGCCTATATCAGTTACCAATTTAAACTAGTCTAAACTTTCACTTGTAAGTATTCAAAGACAATGAAAAATTATTAGATGTTATAAGGATGATAAGGAGCTGTAAAGGAGACCAAGCAGAACTCAGTGAGGTAATGTCAAGGGAAGAAAGCACAGAAAGCTTTTTTTAAAATTCTAATAAACAACCTGATTAAGATTTAAGAGGAGATTTGAAAGGATATCGCATTGATAAAGTGAGAAAAACTGCTACAAAAAAGGTACACAGAAGAAAGCACACTTGGAAATAATAATAATGAAATCAACTCAACAATTGAAGAACACTAGAATGAAAAATGATGAAAACTGAAATGGTAAATTAAAAGAGTACGTTGAGGAATTTACTCAGAATATAAAGTAGAAAAAGAAACTGAAATTGTGAGAGAAAAGATAAGATATAGGGAAAATAGATCCAGAAGATACAATATCTAGTATGGCAGACTGGAGTGGATGGAAGAAGTAGTAATTAAAGAAATAATAGAGGGGAAAAATCCCTGAGATAAAACAGAGCTGAGACTTCGAAGTCCCATTAAAAGTCAGTAAGAATAATGAAAGGAAACACATAACTAGACATATCCTGATGAAATTTCTGAATTCTAAAAAGAAAAAGAAAAGTTTACAGCTTTGAGCCATGAAAAATAAGCTAACTACAAAGGAAAGAGAACCAGACAGACATCAGACATCCTAACTGTAACATTAAATACTAAAAGGTAACATAGCAATATTAACAGAGTTCTGAAAGAATTCCAATTATGTATGAGAGCAAAAGAAAGGCAGTTTTAGATATGCGAAGTCTCAATGAGTATACTACTTATATACTTACTCTGAAAAACAATACTAGCGAATGTGTTCCAGTCATATAAATGGTGAATTAGAACAAGGAATTTTAAAAGACAATTGTGATACAAAAAGAACAGTGGTGGGTAAGCTGGAGCTAAATTATTTTGATAATGTACTTATAAAGAGTAATGCTATTTTAAGAAAGAAATCTTAAAATAAGAGATACGTTAAAAACCATAATCCAATATATTGTACAGCACAGGGAATTATAGCCATTATCTTATAATAACTTTTAATGGAGTATAATCTGTAAAAATACTGAATCACTATGGTGTACACCTGAAACTAATATTGTATACCAACTATACTTCAATTTAAAAAAAGAACAATCTGAGGGCTTCCCTGGTGGCGCAGTGGTTGAGAGTCCGCCTGCCGATGCAGGGGACACAGGTTTGCGCCCCAGTCTGGGAGGATCCCGCATGCCGTGGAGCGGCTGGGCCCATGAGCCATGGCCGCTGGGCCTGCGCGTCCGGGGCCTGTGCTCCGCGGCGGGAGGGGCCACAGCAGTGAGAGGCCCGCGTACCACAAAAAAAAAAAAAAAAGAAAGAACAATCTGAAACTAAATTCTAAATTATTTAACAGCATGAAACAATCAATAAAAATACACTAAAACTTTCATTTTGATTAGATATGGTCTTGATAGAGATGATCATAAATTCTATTTTTTAATGCTGAAAAATATAAGGTCAATCTGTTTATTAAAAATATAAGGGTAGGGATTCCCTGGTGGCACAGTGGTTAAGAATCCGCCAGCCAGTGTAGGGGACACAGGTTCGAGCCCTGGTCCGGGAAGGTCCCACATGTCGTGGAGCAACTACACCCGTGCGCCACAACTACTGAGCCTGTGCTCTAGAGCCCGTGCTCTGCAACAAAGAGAAGCCACTGCAATGAGAAGCCCGTGCACCGCAACGAAGAGTAGCCCCTGCTCGCTGCAAAAAGAAAGCCCGTGCACAGCAACAAGGACCCAACACAGCCAAAAATAAAAAAAAAATTATATATATATATGAGTAAAAATACTATTTATACAACTAAAATGAGCTAACATTTGTCAAGTGTTTACTCTTAATGTGTCAGGCAGTATTTTAAGGGCTTTACATATAATAATTCAATAATCCTTACAATAACCCTATGACAGAGAGGCAAGTACTATTATTATCCCAGTTTAACTTATGGGAAATAAACTGAGACAGAAGTTCTTAAGTAACTTGTCCAAGGTCACTAAGTTTGCAAATGGTGGAGTCAAGATCTGAATCAAATCAATGAGGCACCCCAGCCCTCTTAATCATTATGTTCTACTGCCTCTCACTTGAATAGGTTAAAATTAGGGTACAGAACTTTCAAACCCCTGCAAGAAGAAAGAATCAAAACAACAAAAAATTTCCAGCAAAAATCAAGGAAAAGAAAAAGAAGCAGGTATGCATACAAATGGAAAATATAAAATAATATAGCATGAGTAAACACCAAATATATTGGAATCTTTATACAATGACATGGAAATACGAAATATTATATTGTTGGATGAAATGAAAATATGGCAGAACAGCCAAGTATATTATGATTCGATTTACGCTAATACATGCATTTATAATCTACACTTTTAGTCATTTGTTTTACAAGGGGTAGATTACCAGAGAACAGAATGTTCACTTAATCTGCAATATTTAAACTTTTACAGTAATCATACATAAACTGAAAAAGATATTTATTTTCTTTAAATAAAAAAGCATATGGCTTCGCTGGTGGCGCAGTGGTTGAGAGTCCGCCTGCCGATGCAGGGGACACGGGTTCGTGCCCCGGTCCGGGAAGATCCCACATGCCGCGGAGCAGCTGGGCCTGTGAGCCATGGCCGCTGAGCCTGTGCGTCTGGAGCCTGTGCTCCGCAACGGGAGATGCCACAGCAGTGAGAGGCCCGCGTACCGCAAAAAAAAAAAAAAAAAAAAAAAAAGTGTAGATGCCAGCACAAGCACCTATCTTTTCTCAGCTGTGACTGGCACATAGCAGGAATTAAACATTTGTTAAATGAATGTATGGCTATCTCTAAGATTAAATCACTACCTGAGTTTATCAGGTCACTATCAAGATAAGCAAAGAAATAAAATAATACAATGTTCCTTTTAATGTATTTTTCACTGCTTAAACACTCATATTTATTTCTCTACACTATTTTTAGGCTGACACAACTGGTGGACTGAGCATCAAATGTGTCTCCTGTCTGATAACGAGTTTCCTAAGTACTATATTACATTAAATCCGTGGTGCCATTATTCTCAAGATGCACCTTTATTTTATGAAACACCAAGAAACAAAAACACTTTCAAACTACGGCACACCATCAAAATATCTGATTTCAGAGAAGTAAAATTTTTAAATGTGCATTTTAGAATCAATGAAATATAGCAATTCTCATGATCAGAAAGTCTAACAGCTACAATTATAATAAGCTCTTACTATGTACTAAGTACCATGCTAACTGCTTTTACATGTATTATCCCATTCATTTTTCACAGAAACCCCATGAGATAGATGCTGTCATGGTTCTCATTTTACAAACAGGAAAACAAGGCACAGAGAGGCTAAAAAAGACCTGTCTGTAATCAAACAAGTAAGTAGGGAGTCAGGATTTGAACAAAGTAGTCTCACAGCACCATACATTCTCATAATTTGTCTTTACTGCCTAAGATAGAGCACTAGTCCCATCAGAAGAGAAAAGAAGTGGTTCTGGCACTATATTCTTAAAGAAATCTATCAAGGACTATACAGAATGCCTTGTTGCCAGATGAAGCCCTATGTTGTGTTGTAGGCAATGGAGAGCCACCAAAGGGTTTTTCCAGGGATCTAATCTGATCCCAAAATGTAACTTGGAATATCTGAAAAAATGAAGAGCTTGTATATCCCTTAGGTAGTCTTTCCTAAATATTATTTCACACATCATTAACCTTGGTGAGATCTCTGAATGCAGTTGTAAGTGTCTTTAAAAGGACTCAGCCACCCTTTTGCACCAACCACACATCTTACCCTCGAGCAGTCCGTGCTGTTACTATAAGTTGCAAGGCTTTGGCCTGCAGCCTCATGTGATGGATAATCACCACCTGCTTGTTCTCCACGCCACTATACATGAACTCCATTTTGTAGGTTTCTTCCATGATCTATAAGGAAAAGGTAAGTAATAAGCAGCAAAAATATCATTATAGTCTTACTTAAGAGCAAAGAGCAGCACAGGATTCTAAGTGAAACCAGATCTGAACAGAGTGCTTTTTTTAATGCCTATGTTTTAATTCTGAACTGAGATTTTTAAGTGCCTATGTTGAGAGAAACTAGTGTAATTTGAGAGAAATTAATATACATGTTGAGAGAATAAATTATTTTGTCAATTAAAAAAACAAACTTCCATCTGGTAATATCATCTTAGTTGATGATATAAAGATATGAAAGTTTAAACACTGATAAAACTGTAAAGCACTGCTTGTAACTAAAGCAAATTCACTGTGATGTGGTGGCAAATGAATACATATGGAAACGTAATCCTCAGGAAAAGTCCTCAAGAACTTAGTATTAGGAACCATTGACCACCTGTTAGCCATCCAGACTGTTCTATGGGCCTGGTCTCTCAGAGGGATTTTAGGGAGGGAATCAGTGCAGAAAACAATGTCAGTGACCTCAGCTCAAGCCCAGCGCATCTTAAGCTCTCGCTCTGTTCTATCCAAGTCAGCGACTCCCCCCCGAATGATGCTTCTCTTTCCCTTCCCTTTCTTCAATGGGAGGCAAGCAATGATGGCAGGCAATGATGCTTGCCTCCCATTGAAGGCTTTGGAGTCAGAGCCCTGTCAGCTGTCTTCTACAACTGACAGTAAGATAAGTTTCCTAATTACATGGTGCCTCAGTTTCCCTATCTGTAAATGCAGAAGAAACAGCACCAACATCATAAAATTTAAAGGATTAAATGGGGTATGGAAGGTGCTTAGCACAGTAACTGTCACATAGCAATGGTAATTCCTTTCTCTTTCTTCCAGACTACTGCTCCCTGTCCCATCCCTCCCAACATGGCCTATTGGTGTTCTGTTGTCATTAAGTTCTACTCCCCTACAATAAGCCACATGGCAGGTCTGAAAGGGAGTCTAGATTAGATGAGAGATGAAGCAGAGTAGTGGAAAGAAAACAGACTCTGGGTATCAGAGTACCTGAGCTCAAGTTCCTGACTTAACTACCTACAGCTCTACGAATATAACCTTGCTGAGCATTGTTTCATCTGTAAAATGGACTTAATACTTATTCCAACCTAATGGGATTATTATGAGGGCTAATTAAAATAGACCTGAAATCATTTAGTGAACTGTAATGTAACAATCATAGTCACCATCATTATCTTCCTACAGGGTTGTAATTAGTCATATACAGACTTACTATTGGGAAGACATGACCCAGAAGAGTTCACCAAATTCCAATACCCAAGAATGAAGGGAAATTGCTCAAAACTAGAAAGAAATAAACTTAAAGCAAGTAAAATTAAATGCTACTTAATGAATTGAGGAGGAAAAAAAAGACCTTTAAATATTCAAGAGATGGTTAAAGAAAAGAGAGAGAAAGAGAGATGGTACAGGCTAAAAATATAACCACCTCAAAATGAATTCAGCTACATTTTCAGATGAAAGATTCATCATAGTATTTATTGGATTTTAGTATATCTGAAATACAAACTAATAATATTTTAGAACACAAAAGAAATCTTAGAAATCAGGGAGGTTAAGTAACCTGCTCAACACCACCCAACAAATTAGAGGCAGACATGGGAACAGAACCCAAGTCCCCTGACTCTAAAGCCAGTGCTGTGTCCCCTAATTATGCTGCTTCTCGTATCACTAACTTCTGACACAGGCTAAAAATGGGGAGGCCACAGCAGAGCCTTGTGAAGGCCTCTGACTCTAACTTAGACAATGCAATTTCTGGACAGAGATCTGGACAGAGATCCACCTGAGGAGAAGGTCTCAATAAGCTTACCTGTTTTGCTGCTGCTGAGGCCAAATCACTCTGCTTCAAATACAAAGGGGCAGCCACATTCCACAGTTTTTCCTGCAAGGCCTGACAAATCAGGAGAGGACAGAACACAGAGGTCAAAAAGACTGCCATATAATTTGAGACTTCAGTGTCTGTTTTGCTTTGAAAATTTACCGTGATCAAGACTTCCTCTCATTCTTATTCTTTTAGGCCAATAAGCCCTACCTATTATGGACAGAGAGGAGACCAATGATCTGGGCCAAATGAACTCCTCCCCATTCAATTCTTGGCCCAAAGACCCTATGTTCCAGACCAGAGCTTGCAAGCAGAGTGCAGGAGCCATGAAGGCCTCACCAAGAATGTCCAGGCAAGCCAGGCTTCTGAGGCTCTGGGACCTCCTTGATCCCAGAGTCACTGGACTAACCAGACTGCCTAGACCCTTCTTCCCTGACTTAGTTCCTTTTTCCTTGCTCCATGCTCTCTATCCTTTGAACAGCCCCATCACCTTACCAACATACTCGAACAAGAAATCAAGAAGCTTTCCTAGATTCCTCCCTCTCTCAATCTCTGCACATTCAAAACTATCACTTAGAGCCATGGATTTTACCTTCCATCTCCCTCCTCACCTATCCATCCATACGGCCATCTCATCTAAACCTCTGCTATAGTCTCTTATTTTCACAGCCCTTCTTAATTACAGACATAATGACATTACAGAAAACCTAGACTAACACTATACAACAGAAATATAACACAAGCCGTGTATGTAATTTTACACTTTATAGGAGCCACATCTTTAAAAGTAAAAAGAAACAGGTGAAATTAATTTTAATATAGTTTATTTAACCCAGTATAAATAAGGTATTATTTCACTACGTAATCAATATTTTTTAAATTATTAATGAGATAGTTTACATTTTTTTCATACTAAGAAATCCAGTGTGTATTTTACACTTACAGTACATCTCAATATGAACATTTATTTACTTATTTTTATAAATTTATTTATTTTTTATTTATTTATCTGTGGCTGCATTGGGTCTTCGTTGATGGGTGCGGGCTTTCTCTAGTTGCGGTGAGCGGGGCTACTCTTCCTTGCGGTGCATGGGCTTCTCACTGCGGTGGCTTCTCTTGTTGCGAAGCACGGGCTCTAGGTGGGTGGGATTCAGTAGTTGTGCCATTTGGGCTCAGTAGTTGTGGCTCGTGGGCTCCAGAGCACAGGCTCAGTAGTTGTGGTGCACGGGCTTAGTTGCTCCGCGGCACGTGGGATCTTCCCAGACCAGGGATCGAACCCGTGTCCCCTGCATTGGCAGGCAGATTCTTAACCACTGCACCACCAGGGAAGTCCTCAACATGAACATTTAAAGTGCTCAATGGTCACACATACCTAGTGACTACTGTATTTGACAGTGGCAGGTCTAGATTATAGATATAGAAATTGTTTAATAACCTAAATCATATTACCATTAAGAGTTACTGTTTTTAAATATTTGCTTCCAATCACTTCCTATATGCATGTTTTTTTATATAGTTGTAGTCAGAAAGCAGAAGTAATTTTGTGTGCTTCTTTGGGTACATAATATTATGTCACATCTGGTCATGTTCTTATATAATTCTTCATAAAGATCATTACTGCTACAGAATATACTGTTGAGTGGACGTGCCACGATTTATTTAGCTCCTCCCCTATTATCAAACACTTGCCTGCCTTGGGTTCTAAGTCTGGGTCCCTTACCTATACTTCTCCTACATGATGCTGAATAAAAAACATAGTTCTGTGTTCTTTTTAGGAGTAATCTCTTCTCTTTTCCTACTAAAGAAAAGTGGATTCTTTTCAAAGGCCTTCTTGTATTGCTATCTAGAAGACAACAAGCCAAGGAAGAAGGAAGAAGACCAACACTGACATGGCACTCACTATGTACCAGACACTAGACCAAGGGTTTTCACATGCACTGCTTGCTACCAATCCTTACCTGGGTAGCGTTATTATTAGCCTTGTTTCACAGAAGCTTGGGCCAAATAACTGTGCAAAGGGACATGAAGGAACTTTGGGGGGTAATGGAAATCTTCTATATCTTAACCGTGATGATGGTTACACAGGCATATATATTTGAAAGAATCTATCTAGCCAAATAAGGACTGTTTAAATCCCAAACTACTTCAGTGTACACACTCATCTTCACATGCATACACACACCTACAAAACCCTAAGCTCACATATCTTACAGTGGTAAATAATTTCTGACGCCTCCATTTATTCTGACTTTGGTCAAATATCTTTAATAACTTTGAAGACTAACCACATTTAGAACTAAAGCCAAGTTAAGTCTTATCAAGTTAGAAGGGCTCTTCTAAATTCTAAGCCTAAATTTATAGCAGAACTCTGTTGCAGAAGCTGACAGCTATTGAGCTAGTTTAACTGGTTTTCAACTCAGGGAACTAAAACAGCTTTTGGGTACCAATTTTGTGTATGTATATATATGTACTCTAACTACCTAGTATGAAATGACAGCAAGTCATTAGCTCTTAAGAGCAATGAAATCAACCTTTGACTAATTTGGCTTTGACCAAATGAAATGAGCATTTAGAAATATATAAATATGTAAAATACAAATGTTTATATAAGATCTTTGCTAATCAAATTGTTAAAAAACAATTAAAATCCTTGGTATTCTAATGCAAATGGTTATCCAACCTGCTCTAATTATATGATAAAGGAATTCTCTCAAATTAAAAAATTCAAATTCCTATATGAGTTAACAATTCTTTAATTAGAGGCAAATATAATTATACTACAGAGTACATAATTTCCCCATTGCTAAGCAGTTGCATAAAACCAGTTATTTTTCTACTTATAGCCTCAAACACTGCTGGGTCCATTAAACTGCATTCTTAGCAACACACTCATGAACAAAATGGATTCAAACCAACCTTGATGAGAAGAAGCTGACACCTAAGATAGGTAGCAGAGAAGTCAGCTACTCCTGCCAATTCAGACTGAAGTTCTCCAAGTCTTTGCAGATCCCTGTAGTAAATAAAAACCCAAGCCAAACACAGAATAAGAATAACACCAATTAAAGATCATGTCAAAAGCTTTTTACCACTTTATACCTAGTAAATTGGTAAAAAAATTTTAAATGACAGCACTCAATGCTGAAGTGGTTATAATGAAACTGTTTCACTTACACTTTGATAGCAGTTTAAGCTGCTATAATTCTTCTGGAAAACAGAACTGTACTACGTTATAAAAGTCACACATATAGTCAAAAGTTTTGATCAGTAGCTTTATGCTACGAAGTAATTCTAAGGGAAACATTCAACAGAAATGAAATACTTTATGCCCCGCAATATTCATTGTTATGTTATAGTAAAACCCAGTAACTACTTAAATATCCAATGGTAGAGGAATTATTAAATAAATTACTGTACATACAGTCAATGGAATATTCTACAACCATTAAAATATAATATGGTAATAAGGTATATGATTTCAACTATGTAAAAACCATATATATACATATATATATATACACACATATATGAAATATGAAAAAACAGAGCAACCTGTTTTCTAGATAGAGGTATGTTTTATATCATCAGAAAAAAAAATTTTAAGGTATCATAGTGGGCTCCATTGGCTGCCTACCTAGTTAGTAATTTTCCACTTTTTCCTTACTAAGTGAACCCTGATTTTGTTCAAGAGAAGGTGCCCCAAACCTAGTTCCAGGTAGAGTCCGACTGGACTAAGCTAATTAGCACACATCATCTTCCTGGTTAGGTCACCTAGGTTGGCCTTATGAGTCCTAATGGAAGGACTTATATTCAATGCTTGAAGCAGGTCTGATGGTGGTCTATGAATCACTCTTTTTCTCTTTCTCTCTCTCTGTCTCTATCTCTCACTAGACTGAACAAGAATGTTTTATAGTCCTGATTACCACTGGCAGTCATACTGTAACTCTAAAAGAAAAAAAGCCTTGGGATAAAGCAAATGTTGGGGACAAGAAAAATCCAAAGAGAGAGAGAAACTGGGTCCTTAATGATATAAATGAACTACTTAACCATACCATACTAAGAAATGCCTCTGATTTCTGTTCATATGAAGAAATAAATACCCATTATAAGTTAATTTGAGATAAGGTTTTCTGATACTCACAATTAAAGCATGCAAACTGGACATAGGTATAGACAAAGTGATTGCAACCATATTAAATACATCTGCCTGTGGACAAGAGTACAGAAAGTGGTACACACACATAAAATAGTTGTGTTCAGGGCTGGGACTACTGATTTGAAACATTTAATTTTTTTAATAGGTTATACATACCTAGTTATAGAATTACACCAATAAGGAATAGAATTCAAAAGATACTAAAGGATAGATAATTAAATTAGTCCACTTTCCTATACCTGTGTGCTGCTAACCAGTAACCTTTTCCAGAGGCAACTACCATACCAGTTTCTTTTAAATTCTTTTGGAAATATGCTACACATCTACAAAAAGTAATGTTTTTCTTTTCTTTCTTCTTCTTTTTTGGGGAGGAGAGAGAGGGAGAATGAGAGAGAGTGCGAGCAAGCAAGCTAACAATCTCAGAAAAAATTCGTAGAAAGCTGCTTTGTTTTTTAATGTCGTATCAAAATTTCACATAGAAATGATAACTGTGGGAAACCTAAAGATCTGGCTCATGAGGGAAGTTAACTGTTTCAGGGCTGGGATACTATATCAGGTTTCATAGCAGCCTGTACAAAATTGTCCATTGGACTAAGCCCCTCCCTCTTATTTCAGGCAACTTTCTGATAGCTAATTGCTGCCTCCTGAGAACCTTGATACAAGAAAGGAGATGCCCTGGAAAGGGGCAAAAATGAATTATTTCCAAAGTGACTGAAGAAATTGGGGTCTGTGGCTTAGATACTGACTCTTTTGAGTTTTGGTGATTTGAGCTAATCCCGGAGAGCCTGCTCATGTGTGGGAATCAAGCACAATAAAAGGCAAGACCCTGCACTAGCTAACCATAACTGTAAAATCCTATTTTGGCGGCCAGCTGGTCTCTCCCTTTCGCATCTCTGATGTCTCTCTTGCAAAAGATGGCCCTGAATCATTCTACGTCTGAACCATTTCATCTCCAGAAAGATTCTGCCTTCTGCTACATTATAGAGAACACTGACCAGCTGACTATACATTAGCTGACTGCCCCCATGTGTTAAGTCATTCTACCACCTTTGCCCTGTAGCATTTGTTCTGAATTGCACAAAACAAGATGCAACCCAACTAGTCATGGGAAATCTGAACTATTATACAAACAAAAATAGAAACTTGGCAGCCCTGCTCAAAAAGCTCTGTGTCCCAGTGTTTCCTCTCTGTATCTCTTTTTTTTTTTTTTTTTGCTGACCACTGGACTTTATTAAGATGGAATCACTGATAATTACACGGAAGCTACCTGCCTAAGCCAAAATCCTTGAGGTTCACATGAATTTAGTTATACAAATAAGAAACAAATGGCATGTTCAAAACCATAAGGAAATATCCTGACGCTCAGGTGATGAAGGCTGGGGTGAATGAATCGGCACACTTATTCCAAGCTTTAAAGAGTTTGTGGGCCACGCAGTGGTCCCTTGCATGCAAGAAGTCAAAGACCTCCTCTGCACAATCCTCCTCTGTCAGTGACCTGGAGGATACATGCTCATCACAGAGCTCTAGCCGCTCCCAAGCCTTTACACATTTCTCCAGCTGCCCGCATTGCTCTCTCGCTGCTGTTAGGGGATCCACTAATTCCTCCTCCTCTTCCTTCTCCTTGGGATCTCTGGATCCAGTCAGCATCCTTTGCTCATCCTCCAGCCCCATGTCTGGCTGCTGTTGTGGACTCAACATGAGCAGCAATAGCGACACCTATTCTCTGTATTTCTTTATGCCCACGATCCTCAGGAAGCCTCAGTTTAGACATCCATCAGGAGACTATGGACTCTTTAATGAAAAAGGTACAAAAAAGCACCTCCTATGTGCACTGTACTAGATGTGCTAGGTGTTTCCTTATTTGAGCTCATTTAATCCTTACAATGTGAACTGCAATTACAGGCATACTTCGGAAAATTGTGGGTTCAGTTCCAGACCACCACAAATAAAGCAAATATCACAATAAAGCTAGGTAGGCACGCAAGTTTTTTGGTTTCCCAGCATATAAAATTCATGTTTACATTACACTAGAGGTTATACTGTTCTCCACAGTGGCTGTACCAATTTACGTTCCCACAAACTGTAGGAGGGTTCCTTTTCTCTATACACTCTCCATCATTTAGTATTTGTAGACTTTTTGATGATGGCCATTCTGACCAGTGTGAGGTGATAGTATCTCACTGTAGTTTTGATTTGCAGTCTCTAATAATTAGTAATGTTGAGTACCTTTTCATGTGCCTGTTAGCCATCCGTATGTCAAACTATGTTGAATAAAAGTGGTGAGAGTGGGGCTTCCCTGGTGGCGCAGTGGTTGAGAGTCTGCCTGCCAATGCAGGGGACACGGGTTCGTGCCCCGGTCCGGGAAGATCCGTGGTGAGAGTGGGCATCCTCTTTTTCCTGACCTTAGAGGGAATGCTTTCAGCTTTTCACCACTGAGTATGATGTTGGCGGCAGGTTTGTCATATACGGCCTTTATGATATTGAGGTATATTCCCTCTATGCCTGCTTTCTGTAGTGTTTTTATCAGAAGTGGATGTTCCATTCTATCAAAAGCTCTCTGTTATCTATAGAGATGATTATATGGTTTTTATTCTTCAATTTGTTATTGTGGTGTATCACATTGATTGATTTGCAGATATTGAAAAATCCTTGCATCCCTGGAATCAATCCCACTTGATCGTGAAGGATGATCCTTTTAATGTATTGTTAGATTTAGTTTGCTAGTATTTTGTTGAGGATTTTTGCATCTATTTTCATCAGTGATATTGGCCTGTAATTTTATTTTTTTGTGATACCTTTTCTAGTTTGGGTATCAGGGTGACGGTGGCCTCATAGAATGAGTTTGGAAGTGTTCCTTCCTCTAAAATGTTTTGGAATAGTTTCAGAAGGACAGGTGCTAACTCTTCTCCAAATGTTTCATGGAATTCACCTGTGAAGCCATCTGATCCTGGACTTCCGTTTGTTGGGAATATTTAAATTAGTGATTCAACTTCAGTACTGGTAATTGGTCTGTTCATATTTTCTATTTCTTCCTGGTTCAGTCTTGGGAGATTGTACCTTTCTAAGAATTTGTCCATTTCTTCTAGGTTGTCTATTTTGTTGGTGTACAGTGGTTCATAGTAGTCTCTCATGATCTTTTGTATTTCTGTGGTGTTGGTTGTTAACTTCTCCTTTTCATTTCTGATTTTATTGGTTTGGGCCCTCTCCCGTTTTTTCCTGATGAGTCTGGCTAAAGGGTTATCAATTTTATTTTTTTTTAAAGAATCAGCTTTTAGTTTTATCAATCTTTTCTATTGTTCTTTTAGTCTCTTTTTCATTTATTTCTCCTCTGATCTTTATGATTTCTTTCCTTCTACTAACTCTGGGTTTTGTTTGTTCTTCTTTCTATGGTTGCTTTAGGTGTAAAGTTAGGTTGTTCTGAGATTTTTCTTGATTCCTGAGGTAAGTTTGTATCGCTATAAACTTCCCTCTAAGAACTGCTTTTGCTGCATCCCATAGGTTTTCGATTTTTGTACTTTTGTTTTCATTTTTTCTCCAGGTATTTTTCTGATTTCCTCTTTGATTTGAAACAAGTCTTTGGATTTTAAATCTCACTATACCAGATCCTTCATGTCATACAGACTGTTTATGCAGAAACAAAGCAGTGTGACAAGATGGAAGGGCTGGAAAAACCTATGTTCTAGTCCAGGGCTTTGCTATTCCTTGTCTTTGACAGTCTTCTCCCTTCTTCACTTGACTAATTTCTAGTCATTCTTCTGGTCATTGCTTAAACCATGAAAGGAAGGGTTAGGTACCCCCTTCTGTCTTCTAGAAAACCCTGTACTTAATGTATTGTGTGGAAAGCACAATACTGCATTGCCTGTTTACCTAGCTATTTCCCCAACCAGGCTGTAAGATCCCTTGCAGCAGAGACTATGTCTTGTTTACTATTGTGTCCCTTCTGCCTAGCACAATGCTTGGCACTAAAAAACCATATAACAAACTAATGAACTCCAGCTCCCTCACTCATTGTAAAAATTGGATAATTCTCATGGAATTGTTTTCAAATTCAATGAAATAATGTACATAAAACAGAAGAGTGGGCACTTAACAGACAGCAGCTCTTACTATGATCAAGGATAGTGGAGCCTTATAAAAGATTAAATCCATGCAACTGAAGATGAGGTATGACCAGAAGAAAATGCCATCTATAAAAATATTAAAAGTCTTCATTCCTGGTTAAGCCATCATAACCAGAGTTTTCAACAAATATTTACTAAGCTCCTAAATAAGGCACCCAAAATACAGTGGTGAAGACAAAGTAGTTATGTCAAGTTCTAAAAACAAACCAAAAAAATCATCCCCCCAGGGTCCTCACTGAACTACAGCAGTGAGGTGAAATCTTATTTGGGTGACACGGCTGCTTAGATTACAACAAAGGACAATGTGTTTGACGGTGAAGTTTGTTTGATACTAGTACTAACAAGTAAACGGCCAGAGTCCTAATCAGAGAAACTTCTGTATGAAATTCTGACTAACATTTCACTTTTCAGCAACTACGGAAAAATGTAAATTCTGAAGAACCCCAGGGATCATCTGACGTACCTCCACTGATAAAAGAACCCCCTTCACTGCTGCATATCAGAGAGCAACAATTTTAGAATCAAACAAAGCTAGATTTAAATCCCAGTTCTGCTACTTCCTAGCAAATTGCTTCATTTCCCCAAATTTCTATTTCTTCATTGTAAAATGGTTAACAACATCTAACTGCAATAATATTTGTAAAACACAGTAGGTCATCAGTAACTGCTGCACCATCGGCTTTCCTTTTCGGATCTTTCACCATCCTGGCCACCTTTCTCAGAATGCACTTACCTAGAAACATAGTGCCCGGGACTGACCACAGCACTAGAACTGCGGTCTGACCAGCCCAAAGCCCAACAGGACTATCATCTCATAAAATCCAGATCATAAGAGTGACTCAAACCTGGGTGTCTACTGAGTACCTACTAATAGCCAGCACTGCAGGTGATGACCAAATTGGTTTGCTTTTGTGCATTTTGTACCTTCTCAGTGCCAACTGGATAGAAAACTGTCAAGGACAAAACTTAAATGTTTATTTAGGTGTGGCTGAGTGGGGAAGTAGAGCTTTTTTTCCTGGGCTCAGGGCCAAAAACTTCAGTAGCAGCTTCTAAATTTAATCACATTGGTGAGGGAGCAGATGAGAAAGAAAATGTGATCCAGGCATCACTTCAGGGTCAGCAAACTTTTTCTGTAAAGGGTCACATAGTAAACATTTTAGGCTTTGTAGTCCATATAGTCTCTGTGGTAACTACTCAATCTACCACTGAAGCAATGAAAGCAGCCATAGACAGTACCTAAACGAATGAATGTGGCTGTGCTTCAATCAAACCTTATTTACAAAAGCAGACAGATATTGTCTTTGCTAAAGGCAAATGGGGGGCTTCCCTGGTGGCGCAGTGGTCAAGAATCCTCCTGCCGAGGCAGGGGACACGGGTTCGAGCCCTGGTCCAGAAAGATCCCACATGCTGCAGAGCAACAAAGTCCATGTGCCACAACTACTGAAGCCCGCACGCCTAGAGCCCGTGCTCCGCAACGAAGAGTAGCCCCTGCTCGCCACAACCAGAGAAAGCCCACGTGCAGCAACTAAGACCCAACGCAGCCAAAAATAAATAAATAAATTCATTTTAAAAATTAAAAAAAATAAAGGCAAATGGGTTTCATTTCTTTTCAAATCATTCAGGACATACTAATAGGGCCTGGCAGACTCTGCTGATTGTTCTCGATATCCTTCCCTTCTTCCTTAGTAACAGAGTCACTAAGTGCTAACTAAGCACTGCTCACCCAGAACAAAGACTACCTTTCCTAGCTCCTTACAGCTAGATATAGCCATGTGACTTAAGTTCTAGTCAATGGGACACAAGTAAAATTAGAACATGCAAATTGGGGAAGTGTCTTTAAAAGGGAGTGGTTGTAGAAATGATGCCCTTCTGCTCTTTCCTTTTTCCTAGAGGCTGGATTACAAAGGGGATGGTTAAAGTTTGGATCTTCAGCCAAAGGCCACTTGATGCAAAAGATGGAGAAATAAGAAAGAATGAGTCTAGGTCATCAGCCATCTCAGCTCTGTCCGCCTATGAGAAACAATTAACCTTTTATCCTGTTTAAGCCACTGTTAGTTGCATTTTCTGTTACCCTAACTAATATAAGGTAAGAAAAATTGAAAACAGGTTCTTTGTAACTCTTTCTAGTTTTGTACTAATCATCAATCTTGTCATGAACACAAAGCTTTTCTTTGTAATATGCTTAAACCACAATCTAATCCAAATAAAAACATCAGAAAATCCTGTCAACACAGTCAGAAAAACTAGCCTATAACCAACATTAGAAATCAAAAGGATGAAGCCAAGCATAACAACGTTAACTGTGTCAAAGGAAAGGGATGGTCAATCACCTCACCTGATGGTGAACTCTAGCAGCTCCTGAGTTCCTTGAGGGTCCAGGTGTTGAAGACTGTATACCCTTTCAAGGCTCTGCTGCAGGAACTGATGGGAAGGATCCTCATGAGGCATGATATTGGGAGAAAGAGCTGATGACACTAGTTTTCTACCTGGTAACTAAGCAAACACAGTGGGGTTACAGCACCATCAAATTCTCTGGCTTAAAAAAAAAAAAAAAACCAACTCCTGTGGCTCAGTTTTTAGTAACACGAAGAAACCAGGAAAAAAATGTGAACCAAACAAAGAAATGGTAAAAAAAAAAAAAAAGCTAGATAATTCTGTAAACAACCTTCTTCTCCTTCCTCAGCTTAAGTGGGAGAAAGGGAAAGAGAGAGAGAAAACGAACATGGTCTACCGAATACAGCCACAGCTGCAAGGAGAAAAAGAAAAGAGAATGGTATAACATTATTTTCTATTGCTAACTGAAATAAATGGGCTAACCACAGAAATAGGACTAAAAATTAATCTGTAGTCACATTTATTTTTAACCTTTATTTGATCATTCACTTCATAGAAGAGTGATGATTTATTCCCAAATAAGTTTACATAGCATGTTGTAAAAATGTTTTTTATGATGATAATTATAATTCTTGTTCTTACTGTTAAAAGTGGCTACCTTTCAAGAAAGGGATGAGGAAGGGAGAGCAAAAAGGATTTTACTTTTAACTTTGTATCTTCCATATAGTTTAAATTTTCTAACCATGTACATATATTATTCTAAATAAAGTCATTTAGAGTTACTTAAGCAGGGGTGAGTAAATACAAATAAAGAGCTTAGAAAAGTGCCTGCACACAGCATTCAGTAAGTGTTTGCTATTATTATCATTATAGTTCATTAAAATTTTTTTCTAAAAAAAATAAATAAATAAATAAAATAAACTTGGGAGTTCCCTGCTGGCGCAGTGGATAACACTCTGCGCTCCCAATGCAGGGGCCCCGGGTTCGATCCCTGGTCAGGGAACTAGATCCCACACGCATGCCGCAACTAGGAAGCCTGTCTGCTGCAACTAAGACCCGCAACCAAAAAAAAAAACTTGCTGAGAATCATAGCTTTATGTAATTATTAAGATATAACACAATCTTATCCTTGATTTAAAATATGTTGTTCCAGATTTCTTCTTCTTGCCTAATATAACATAATCAATAACCCAGGGACATTTTTTTTAACATCTTTATTGGAGTATAATTGCTTTACAATGGTATGCTAGTTTCTGCTTTATAACAAAGTGAGTCAGCTATACGTATACATATATCCATCCCCAAATCTCCTCCCTCTTGCATTTCCCTCCCACCCTCCCTATCCCACCCCTCTAGGTGGTCACAAAGCACCGAACTGATCTCCCTGTGCTATGTGGTTGCTTCCCACTAGCTATTTATTTTACATGGTAGTGTATATATGTCCATGACACTGTCTCACTTCGTCCCAGCTTACCCCTCCCCCTCCCCATGTCCTCAAGTCCATTCTCTACGTCTGTGTCTTTATTCCTGCCCTGCCCCTAGACCCAGGGACATTTAAAAAATGAATCTTCTTAAAAGATTCAGAGCAGGGACTTCCCTGGTGGCACAGTGGTTAAGAATCCGCCTGCCGATGCAGGGGAGACAGGTTCGAGCCCTGGTCCAGGAGGATCCCACATGCCGCAAAGGAATTAAGCCTGCGCACCATGACTACTGAGCCTGCACTCTAGAGCCCGTGAGCCACGACTACTGAGCCTGTGCTCTAGAGCCTGTGAGCCACAGCTACTGAGCCCGTGTGCCACAACTACTGAAGCCCACGTGCCTAGAGCCTGTGCTCTGCAACAAAAGAAGCCACCACAATAAGAAGCCCACACACCACAACGAAGAGTAGCCCCGCTCTCTGCAACTAGAGAAAGCCCACGCAGAGCAACAAAGACCCAAAGCAGCCAAAAATAAATAAATTTATTAAAAAACAAAAAAAGATTCAGAGAAAAGTACAAAACAATAGAAGAAAGCCCAAGAGAGAAAGATAATTAATGAATGTGTTTTCAGAGAATACACAGTCTGCTTTCTGCCACTTAACCACCACACGGACTAAAAATCAAAAAACCAAAAACAAGAACGAAAGATGTTTTCAACATACCCTCAAGGCAGGAACAAGATGAGAAAGACTGTCTCGGAGGTAGGCATAGTGTCTGAAGGTATGATCTGAGAACAATGCAGGCATTGTTGGACAGGTTTTAGCAGCATTGAAAATAAGAACCAAAACTGCAATGTCTGATAAATAAGTGGGTTAAGTAAACTTGGAGGTATAAAAGGTTGAGCTTGGCCAGAATTTGGTGCCTCTACTTCTAACCCCCCAAATTCCTGTTAAATGACTACAATTTTCTAACAAAGAAATGCAAATTCAAAGAGATACATTACCTCACTCCAAATTACCCCAATTACCCCTCCAATTACCAAAGAAAGGTTTTTTAAAATAATGTCTGCTGCCGAGAATACTAACAAATAGGAACTTCTGGTACAATGCCTACTAAAGTATATACTGGCACAATCCCTTGGAATAATAATTTGGTACTAGATATGAGTCTTATGAATGT
Source organism: Tursiops truncatus (assembly GCF_011762595.2). Taxonomy (NCBI): domain Eukaryota; kingdom Metazoa; phylum Chordata; class Mammalia; order Artiodactyla; family Delphinidae; genus Tursiops; species Tursiops truncatus. Next base: position 53,563,739 of record NC_047041.1, on the reverse strand, counting down.
TGAGTAATTCCACATCTCAAAATCAAATGGCAGAGAATCATTTACAGTAGCAAATAATCAGTAACAACCTAAATGTCCAAAACCAGGAGAATGATTAAATAACTTGTGTTTCATCTACTTGATGGAGTATTACACAATAACTAAAAATTATCTTTATAAAAGATTTTTAACATTGCATCATAAGCATTTTGTTATAAGTGAAAAAAGCAGACTCTAAAATGTATAGACAATATGACAGCAGCTATCTATCATCAAATGTTTGTTGATGAAATAAAATGTTAAAAAATAAAATGACAGCAAAATCCCAAACCCAAGCTTTTAAAAAGGGAGGAGGAGGGCTTCCCTGGTGGCGCAGTGGTTGAGAGTCCGCCTGCCAATGCAGGGGATGCAGGTTTGTGCCCTGGTCCAGGAAGATCCCACATGCCGCGGAGCGGCTGGGCCTGTGAGCCATGGTCACTGAGCCTGCGCGTCCGGAGCCTGTGCTCCGCAACAGGAGAGGCCACAACAGTGAGAGGCCCACGTACCGCAAAAAAAATTAAATTAAATTAAAAGGGAGGAGGAAACACAACAAAATATTAAGTCAATTACATTGGCTATTAAGACTCTGGGTGTTACATATGAAATTTCCTCTTTCTACTTTTAAAAGTTTTCTTTCTATGTATATTAATTTTGTAACAGAGGGAAAATCAGAAATTAAAAACACAAGATAAACATACCTTCCAATCTTCTGTATGTATCTCTATGGCAGAGTGTGCTATTTGCCTACCCAGTATCCATTGTTCCCTTTTTCCTTACTAATAGAATATTGATTTTATTCCAAATATCCGCTAATTTCCTGCCTAGAACCTGGACCTGATGACTGGAGCTCTAGCAATAATTTTGGACAACTGAAAATGGAGGAACAGAAAAATGGAAGGAGCCTAGATCACCAAGAATAATGTGGAACTACTATACCAGACTGCTTACCTCCAGACTTCTTTTACATTGAGGGAAAAAAAAAACTGTAATTAACATTTAAGATACATTTGGGGCAATCTCTGTTATTCACAGCCAAACATATTTCTTAAATAACACAATTCTCCAACTACCCAGAAAAATATCTTAACATTAGGCTTCCAAAAATGTTTAGTATTTTTTTTTAACGTGAAAAGGGGCTTCAGATTTCAGGGCACTTTAATATGTCCTGTGCGATTTGTAATAACACCTAGCCCACAAGCCTCACTGATGAGCTGAATTTCAAATAGTCATAGTATTGCACCTTTAGAGGTAAGGTCAGGGATGTGCCTTTTTTAGATGTAAACACAGAGTCAGGCATTGGTTAGCACATCAATTACACAGATCTTTTAAAAAATTCTCCAAATGCCCTGTGAAAATAAAAAGAATTAAGAGAGAATACAATGGTCATCACAAAAGTCAGTTATTTGGCTGACCTCTGTATCCCAATAAATACCCAACTAAACCTCACCAAGGACGTGCTATAGAGTGAAAAGAACCACGGGAGAGTATGGATGTACTGATGTAAATGTATTCCCATTACTGGAAAACAACCCGACGGCATGGCATGCTGCCCAAAGCTATCACAACTCCCTTGAACTTGTATCAGGGCTAGAGTAATCATGCAGCCTAGCTCAGCCCATCCCCTCCTTCAGGCTGCAGATCAAATTAAGCACAGAATAAGACACAGGGAAAAGTCCACAGGCTTTAAAACCAAAGATGTCTGTCTGGCTTTGAATCCCAGATTTGCTGCTTAGAGAGGTACTTAGCCTCTCTGAGCCTCAGTTCCTCATCTGTAAGCAAGGAATAATACCTCCTTCCAGGGTTGTTTGCAGATCAGTGATAAAAATGTATGAAGCATTTAAACAGTATGTGGAATGTAGTAGATGGTCAATAAATGGTTAAAGATTTAGTATTAGTATTAAATGGCAAAGTTGAATTACTGTGAATATAAGAAAAAAAGCTGAGGAAAATAACCATTAGGCTCCCTCAGGATATACTTTTAACTAAAAGAAATGAGAAAGAAAAATAACAACAAAACAAAACAAAACCCTCAGACCATCCAAGCTATACTGCAGAAAAAGATGCTAAAATTCCCTGCTAAATCAGCAGAGGATACAAGCTGGATCATCCATGTCTGGTTCAGCTGTGTCAAAAAACGGGTGGGTGCTCAGGAGCTCAGGCACCAAGGGAAGCACCAGGGTTGGATGCCGACTTCCCAGAAACTTCAAGCATCTGAAACAAACAAAATGAGAAACAAGCAAACCTCTTTTTTAAAAAGTACTGAGAATTGGAATCAGAAAACCTGACTCAGAATTACAAATTCTCAACCATCTACTTTTGTTACCTCTATGACTTCAGGTAAGTCATTCAATTATTCCAGAACTCAAGTTAATTCATCTAAAAACTTGGTTATTATGAAGACAGAGAGCTGATATGACAGATATTACTACAAGTTATTTAACTAACAACCATTTCCCCCAGCTTCCTTGCCAAGGGAACCCTGATTTTACTCAGGTATCAGGTAAGTAGCAAAGTGCTCAATGAAGGTAGGCCTAGCCCAAGGGCTCAACCACAACTGGTCTAAACTCATCATGGCAATCCCAAGCCCATTTTACAGAGACTGCTTTGCAGGTAGTCAAGTAACCCAGTTCTGGACAATGGGACAAGAGGGGAAGTCTGCTGCGGAGCTTCTCAGGAGTGTTTTCCTAATCAAATGAAGTGCATACAAATGAACATATCTATGAAACGGAAACAGACTCACAGATACAGAGAACAGATTTGTGGTTGGGAAGGGGGGTGGGGGAGGGAAGTATTGGGAGTTTGGGATTAGCAAATGTGAACTATTACATATAGGATGGATAAACAAGGTCCTATTGTATAGCACAGGGAACTATATTCAATATCCTGTGATAAACCATAATGGGAAAGAAAATGAAAAATAATATACATATATGTATAACTGAATCACTTTGCTGTACAGCAGAAATTAACACAACATTGTAAATCAACTATACTTCAATAAAATGTTTAAAAAAGAGAAGTGCATGGAGGGAATGTCCTTTTCTTTCTGTCTTAAGATATTGTCTTATCAGGTAGCCATATTGCAACTATGAGGAGAAAGCCAAGAGAACTGCAAAGAAGTCAACCAGAGTACTAGTCCTGTTAAGCTGTTGAATGACCAATCCTGAAATCAACTTTCTGACTTCTTGTTATGCAAAAAAATTAGACCTTACTGTTTAAGCCACTTTTAATCAGATTTTCTGTTACTTGTAGATAAAAGCATTCTAACTGATATCCTGGGTGAAGTTCTAGAATCAGAAGAGATCTGATCTGAAACAGGAAACTTAATAACTCTGTGGCCTTGAGCAGATATATGTTTACCTACAAATGAGATTAAATATAATTACCTCATACAGTTGCTATAAGGATTAAATGAGATAATGAGTGAAAAGTACTTAGCAAGGTGTCTGCCATTATATAATAAGAACTCAATTAACTATTAGTTAGCTATTATTAATTGGCTATTAGTTAACTACTATGACTACACGAAGGCCCTTTATAAGTTATAAAGAACTACATGTGTGCTGGTATTTATGCTTTTTTGTTATTTTTAATTAAGTTCTGGTGTAGAAGGTGTGTTGAATTGAAAATAAATATAAACCTTAATTTAATGTCCTCACTGAGTTTATAATCCAACTGAGGCAAAGATGACTAACACTGTAAGGTAATGAACTATCAAATGAATGATACCCTGCTTTCTACCTGTCAAAGGTAGAAGGGATCACTATGATCGGAGAAAGCTGCACAAAGAAGATGAGACTTCACCAAGGACTGGAGAATAAGAAGATCAGCAAAAGGGAGAAAACAAACCCCATGAACACACTGATGGCTATATGGGGTATGAAAGGCATCACATTTAAAACACTTGATACTGTTAGGAAAGTACACTTTTCTCCAGTTCTGTCTTAAAGAACTTAATTCACTAGTTTTCTGACCTCTCTCAGCCCATTTACTCACTGTGCCTCAGGGGACATTGTATCCCCACAGCCCAAATGACTGAGTGCCCCTTGAAGACACTCAATAAATGTACAATGAATTGAGCTGAATTGGACTGAACAAACATGAAGAAATGGCAAAACAGAAAACCAGGTATCGAAAACGTTACCTAGAGCAAGATTCCCTGGCATTTTTAGTTCTTAGTATGTCTTCCAAGCACCTGATTTGACCCACAGTTTTTCGACTTTTAATAACAATTTTTTTTGAAAATAAATCAATCATATATTTGCAGTGATCTCATCACATAAGCTCATTGAAATATGTGGAGTACAACAACGTACATTTTATATTAAATGTATGCAAGTAGCTCCTCAAACAGCAATTCATGAACAGTGTTAAGCTTGACTCTAGCCAGTAAAGCTAGAGGTAATCAGGGGAAAATATGATTGTGATTTTCCATCTGAAAACCAAATACTCACCCTCCCTTTAATCTCTACAATGATGGAAACAGACAAAGAGTGACTAACACTATATAAGAGGAAAAGGAAATCTAATCGACTCATCTCTGTACCTCCAAACTTACCACAGGGCTTGGCACATATTAAGCACACAGCAGGCACATAGTATTTGCTAGGTGGATGGATGGACAAATGAATAACCTAAGATGTGATATTCAATTTAGGAACCAGACTCTTGAGAGTATAGTTATGTTGAATCAGGTTTCTAAATTGAAGACAAAATTGAAGGCCATACCCAATCTATCATGATCCACTAAATAATGTCAACATTGTACATTTACCATATTATCAGACTCAGCGAACAAATGAGCAAAAAAAAATCCTTACTTCCATATGGAGTCCCTATCAGTAGGGTACTTGGTTAAATTTTTCAGCAGCTCCACCAGTGCAAGATGAATCCCTTCTTTGGTTGAAACATTAGTGCAACATAAGAGTTCATGAAGAGCCTCTCTAATATCTCTGGATGAATCCTTAAAAAAAAGAAAAAGGTAACAATAATAATAGCAGTCACTATGGATTAGCTATTATGGAGGAGTATACAAGTTAAAGTGGGAGTACAGGGTAAAGAACTTCTCAATTTTCAGAAAGGGGAGGGCCTAGCGTTCACAGAGGAGGAAAAATTTGAAATGATATTTGAAGAATTCATTCATTTGTTCATTCATTAATCGGTACACTCAACATTTACTGAACACGTATTAAACAGTCAACATTTATCAGCACCTACTATGTACAAGTGCTAGGGATACGGCAGTAATTAAAACTGAATCCCTGCTCTCAGGAGTTTCCTTTTAGTGAAAAGACAAAAATGAATAACTAAATATATAGGTCACATATGAGAAACTATAAAGCAGGTTAAGGTTAAGAGTGCTAGGATAGGTGGGGTATTTTACATGGCATAATCAAAGGGAACAGCAAACATAAAGGCCATGAGGTGAAAGCATGTTGAAAAATAGCAGTGTGGCTACAGCAGAGTAAACAAAAAGAGAGTAGGTACTAGATGATGTCAGAGAGTGGCCTCTTCCCTCCCCAACACTTTCTGCTCAACCTCACTAAAATGATTAGAAAAGCTCACCAACAACTTCTTAATGCTAATGTAAATGAAAACATATCAGTTTTACTCTTATTTGGTATCTCCATAGAATTTTTTGCCAGTTCTTTAAAACTTTTTAATACAGACAATTTGAAACATATGTAAAAGTAGAGATAATTCTCCAGTTTCAACAATTAACTCATAGCCAATCTTGCTTCATCTATACATTTACCCACTCCTCCCTGATTATTCTGAAGCCAATCAGAGAAATCATAACATTTTGTTGGTAAATATTTCCATAATATCTCTTTTTTAAAATTATTTTTTAAAAAAACCCACAAAACCAATATCATGCCTAAAATTTTAATAATTCTTTAATAGCAAATATCCACTCCATAATAAAATTTCCCTGACTCAAAAAGTTTTTATTTGTTCTAATTAGGCTCCAAGAATGTCCGCACATTGCAATTGGGTAATATGTCCCTTAAGCATCTTTTAATACGTAAAATCTCTTTACATCTCACTTTTTTTTCCCCTTGCAATTTCTCCCCTGTATATCCTGAGATGGTAGTTTGATTTAGAGGTTTAATCACATTCAGGTTCAATTTTTTTATAAGACCGCTTCACAGGTAGTAGTGTGTACCTCCCTCAGGAACTATATTTTTCTTTTTGTGATATTAGTAACCACTGAAGATCACTGCCTAGATCTGGTAATTCATTAAAGTTGTAAAACAATTATATATAAATTCTATCATTCTTCTTCATTCATCAACTGGAATACTTCTACAAAGAAAAACTTCCCCTTATCAACTAGCTGGTTGTCTTGAAGTTCCATCTGTATAGGAAAAGGAAGGATAAATGCTTGATTCCTTAATTTACCAGTTTTCAAAATAATGAACTGATTACTAAGAATCTTCTAAAGGTGACTAATGCAGTGTTCTGTTTTTGAATTATTATAAAATCATGGGTTTCAACATATTTGCAGTTGTAATCCTTAATGATATGTTTCACCTTTGGCTAGTGTGAGTCTATTTAAGTTATCTCCTGGGTCTTTTTTTTTTTTTTTTTTTTTGCGGTACGCGGGCCTCTCACTGTTGTGGCGTCTCCTGTTGTGGAGCACAGGCTCTGGACGCACAGGCTCAGCGGCCATGGCTAACGGGCCCAGCCACTCCGCGGCATGTGGGATCCTCCCAGACCGGGGCACGAACCCGTGTCCCCTGCATCGGCAGGCGGACGCTCAACCACTGCGCCACCAGGGAAGCCCTCTCCTGGGTCTTTTTGATATAAGCCTAGAGGTAATAGCTAATAGCTAATACCTCATGTTTGCTTTCTGTATGACAAAGACAGTACAAGGTCATCTTGTTACGTTTCCTACACCACACTTGGAATCAGCCATTTCTCTTTGGAATTTTGGTTCCTTTTAGTGGGAAATGGGATCTCCAAAGCATTTTTTTAAAAGTCAGGTTTGAGAATTCCCTGGAAGCTTGGTGGTTAGGACTCCACGCTCTCACTGCCGAGGGCCTGCATTCAATCCCTGGTCAGAGAATTAAGATCCCACAAGCCACATGGCTTGGCCAAAAAAAAAAAAAGTCAGGTTTACTGACATATAATTTACATTCTGTAAAATTCATCCTGTTTAGTGTACACTTCCATGAGTTCAACAAATAAATACAGTTATGTAACCACCATGACAATCAAGATATAAAACATTTGCATCACCCAAACACTTCCCTCATGTCCCTTTGTAGTCTACCCCTCACCCCCAGCCTCTGGCAACCACTGATGCATTTTCTGCTACAGTTTTTGTCTTTTCCAAAATGTCATATAAATGAAATCACAGAGTATGCTGCTTCTTGTGTCTGGCTACTTTCACTTAGCATAATGCATTTGAGATTCATCCATGTTGTTATGCGTATCAGCAGCTATTCCTTTTTATTACCGAGTAGTAATCCATTGTATAAATGTACCATAGTTAATTTATCCATTCACCAACTGAAGGATTTTGTGCTGTTTCCAGTTTTGGGACTATTATAAATAAAGCTGCAATAAACATTTGCATACAGGTCTTTGTGTGAACATGAGTTTTCAGTTTTCTTTAGTAAATACTTCAGAGTGGTACTGTGGGGTCATATGTTAAGTGTATATTTAATTTTATAAGAAGCTGTCACAGTAGTTTCCAAAGTGGCTCTACCATTTTGCATTTCCATCAGCAGTATATGAAAAGCGCCAGTTGTTCCCCATCTTCACAGCACTTGATATTGTCAGGGTTTCTTTTGTTTGTTTGTTTTTACCCATTCTAACAGATGAGTTGTTGTAATTTCTCACTATTGTTTTGTTTTTTGGGGGGTTTTTTGGCCACGTGGTACAGCTTGCAGGATCTTAGTTCCCTGAACAGGGACTGAACCCAGGCCCTCAGCAGTGAAAGTCCAGGGACCTAACCACTGGACTGCCAGGGAATCCCCTCACTATTGTTTTAATCTGCATTTCTCTAATGACTAATGATGTTAAGCATGTTTTCACATGCTTATTTATTATTTGCCACTGCTATCTTCTTTGCTTAAGTGTCTGTTCAAATCTTTTGCTCATTTTTTAATTGGGTGGTGTGCTTTCTTATTATTGAATATATATTCTTTTTATTTTTCTTTTTCTTTTGGCCGTGCCACATGGCTTGTGGGATCTTAGTTCCCCCACCAAGAATTAAACCCAGGCCCTTGGCAGTGAAACTGAGGAGTCCCAACCATTGGACTGCCAGGGAATTTCCTGAGAATTTTAAATATATTCTTTATCAGATGTGTGTTTTGCAAATATTTTCTCCCAGTCTGTGGTATGTCTTTTCAAAAAAAAATTTTTTTTTGGCTTAAACAGAAATTTATTGTCTGAGCTCTAGAGGCTTGACGTCCAAAATCAAGATGTAAGCAGGGTTGGTTCCTTCTGAGGGCTGCGACACAGAATCTATTCCACAACCCCCCTCCTAGCTTGTGGTAACCTTACATTCCTTGTATGGCCTTGTAGATGGCATTCTCTCTGTGTCTTCACATTGTCTTCCCTCTATGTGCGTTTCTATATCCAAATCTACCCCTCCCTTTTTTTGGTACAGTTTATATATCAAAGCCATTATATGTGTTTGATTTGGTTCCATTATCTCTTTACTGTCGTCAAATATATATAACATAAAATTTACCACTTTAAGTAAATGTACATTTTAAGTGTACAGTTCTATGGCACTAAGTATATTCACATTGTTGTGCTATCTTTAAAATTTCTTACAAGTGTTTCTTTGAAGAAATTTTTTTATTTGATAACCAGTTTATCTAGTTATTTCTTTCATAGATTAAGTTTTTGGTGTCATATCTAAGAAATCTTTGTCTAAGACAAGGTCACAAATATTTCCCCTAAAAGTTTTATACTTTTAAGTTTTACTTAATACATGAAAGAAATCAAACTAAAAAATTTAAAAGACACATCCATAACTATATAACAAAATCTAAGAATCAGAGGACTCTTCCTTGAAGCTCAGTTGGAAACAAGCCTTCTTTATTCTCTAAGCACCCTCTTTTACCCTGCAATTCTCTCATTTCTTTACCCTATACAATTGGGGGGCCCACTTCTCAATAAACACATCTGACCATGTCATCCCCCCATTTAGTAACCTCATTTGGCTTCCCCGCCACCCCTAGGATAACACTGAGTCTCCTCAGCATAGCACACAGGCCCTTTACAATTGGTTCCCTACTGACCTCTCCTGTTTCACCTCCCACCCCTTCTCCCTCACAGCCACATGTGAACTTCTCAATGTTCCCTGTCCAGGTCGTGCCATTTCACACCCCATCCCCCATCCCCCGCCTTTACCTGCGGTCATATGCTAACCTTCTGGTGAGAATGTCATCCCTTACCTTACTTTTGATACGATCTTGTAATTATGGTTTATATTGCTGTTTTCTCTATAAAACTGAGCAACTAAGAGGCAAGAGGACTGTCCATCTCAACATCCTCAGAACCTAGTATAGAACCTGGCTCAGGAAAAATCAGTAAATGTTTCTTGAATGACTTTCTGAGGCATACCTGAGAGACACTGCAAGTTTGGTTCCAGACTACCATGACAAAGCGAATATCACAATAAAGCAGGTCATAAATTTTCTGCTTTCCCGGTACATACAGAAGTTATGCTTATACTATACTATAGTCTAGTTAAGTACGCAATAGCATATCTAAACAAACAATATACATACCTTAATTTAAAAATACTTTATTGTTAAAAATGCTAACCATCAAAACTGAGCCTCAGCAAGTCATAATCTTTTTGCAATAGGAACATCAAAGATCACTGATCACAGGTCACCATCACAAATACAATGATAATGAAAACGTTTCAAATACTGAAAGAATTACCAAAATATGACACAGAGACATGAAGTGAGCTGCGGGAAAAATGGCACCAATAGGTTGGGGGTGCAGGGGGAAGAAAAAAACACAGGACCGATAGACTTGCTCCATGCAGGGTTTCCACAAACCTTCAGTTTGTAAAAAATGCAACATCTTCAAAGCGCAATAAAATGAGGTATGTCTATATTATGAACTACTACCATATGAAGCGCTTTACATGAATTCTCTCATTTAATTCTTAAAAGAAACATAAGAATATGTGAAATTATCCTCACTTTAGAGATGAGAAAACCAAGAACCAGAAGGATTAAATAATTTGTCCAAAATTGCAAGGCTGCTAAAATCCTTTAATAGCTTTTAGTTGTTCTAAAGGCTCTGCATGAGCTGGTCCCACCAACCCCCTCCAGCCTAATCTCATACCACACACTAGCTCTGTTACTGCCAGGCCTTCTTTTGGTCCCTCAACTGTGTCATGTTTCCACCCACCACAGTTTCTACACTTCCTGCTCCTCTGCTGAAATGTCCTTACACCTCACACTCCCAACTCCTCCTGCCAAGTTAGTGCCTTATTCCTCCTTTAGAGTTCAGGTTCAGAAGCTTTTCCTGATTGCTGTACCCCCTCAACTCCTAAAGACCAAGTACCTCCGTGATATACCCCCATGGGACCTCACTTCTTTCTGTCGTGAGCTCCTTATTTCAACTTATATTACACCTTCATTCGTGTCTTATTTGTCTGTCTACCTCATACTTAAATTCTAAGGTCCATGAGAGCAGGGCCATGGCTTTTGCTCACTATTGTGTCCCCCTTCGCACAGTGCCTGGCACATAACAGATGGTCAATAAATAATAAAAACAAACAAAGGGAAAAAGGGACCAAAGAGAAGAAATGACAGGTTGATTTGGATCTGTCTGGCTCTGTATGTAGCACACTTAAATAAGATATAATGCTTTCCATATGAACAAATCTCCACCACTGATAGGAGGCAGCTATATGGATGTAATGGAGAAACAATTGTCAAGTAATAAGAAAACAATTTTGACTCGTGTGTTTCTTAAGAACTTCCCAGTTATACAATTAACCTGTGTAGATTTGTTTTAGGAAATGTTTACTAAGCATCCTCTATGGGCAAGTCACCACATTAAACCCTGAAAGGATACAGTAAAGGGTACAACATGGTCACTTAAGGACTTCACAATCTCATCAGGGAGATAAGACAAACATACTAAACCTGACATAAATGGATAAAGTGTGAAAACTATAGTAAGAGACAAATGGACTTGGTACTCAATAATTATGCCTTAAATGAAGGAATGAGGGAAAAAGTCAATTTATTTGATATGAACTTCAAGAATGAGATATGTTGGGGCTTCCCTGGTGGCGCAGTGGTTGACAGTCTGCCTGCCGTTCGTGCCCCGGTCCGGGAAGATCCCACATGCCGCGGAGCGGCTGGGCCCGTGAGCCATGGCCGCTGAGCCTGCGCGCCCGGAGCCTGTGCTCCGCAACGGGAGAGGCCACAGCAGTGAGAGGCCCGCATACCTCAAAAAAAAAAAAAAAAAAGAATGAGATATGTTGAAAGCGGTAAATTGTTATGTTATCCTTCTGCATAAAATTTTCCAATGGTATCTCATAATACTTAGAATAAAATCCAAACATCTTACAACAGCCTCCAAGGTACTCTACCTGCCCCTACCCACCTCTCAGACCTCATCTCATACCACTTTTCTACTTCCTATGTTCCACCTATACCAGCCTTCTTACTCCTGTTCTGGAAGCACACCAAAGCTCACCTATGCCTTAGAGCCTTTCTACCAGCTATTGCCTCTTCCTGAAGGTCCTTCCTCCAACTTTCACATGGCTGGCTTCCTTTTGTCATTTAAGACTCAGCACAGGCCCCAGCCGCTGGGTCGACCAGCTGTCCCGGCGGACTTGCGTTCCATAGCCCCAGCTGCCTGCTCCTTATTTGTGTCCTGAAGATTAGTGTGCCAAGTTCGTCTGTTTATTAAGATTAAATATGTAAACAAGAACCAAAAAAAAAGACTCAGCACAAGGACTTCCCTGGTGGCACAGGGGTCAAGTATCCACCTGCCAATACAGGGGACACGGGTTTGAGACCTGGTCTGGGAAGATCCCACATGCCGGGGAGCAACTAAGCCCATGCGCCACAACTACTGAGCCTGCGCTCTAGAGCCCGTGAGCCACAACTACTGAAGCCCACGCGCCTAGAGCCCGTGCTCTGTTACAAGAGAAGCCACCTCAACGAGAAGCCTGCGCACTTCAATGAAGACCCAACACAGACAAAAATTAGTTAATTAATTTTTTAAAAAGACTCAGCACAAACACTGTCTCCATAGAAAGGCTTTTACTAATCCCTAACTTTACAGTGAAACTTCCCATTCCTCCATCACTATTTACCTTCTGTATAAGACTTATCATTCTCTGAAATCATATTGTTTACTCTACCTGTCTTTAGAATATATGTCCCATGAGAGCAGGGAATCTGTTTTTGACCACTACACCTCCAGTACATAGACAGCACTTGTTGAATTCAGGTAGTAGCTCAATGTAAAAGAAAGGAAGAAAAGAAAGAAAAAAAAGTAAAGGAAGGAAAGGAAGAAAGGAAGGAAGGAGCAAAGAGACAAATTAAGGCTGGAAGGGTCAGGTAGCTAAATTTCAACACAGTGAAGTACAGAGGCACAATAACTATATAGAGCAGTGAGCAGTAGGGTAGAAGAACAGACAATGAGTTTATATAAGTCTAAAATTCATGGACAGAACTCCAAGTCAAGGAGTTTAGACCTAAACAAATTCTTTGTGAGTTTTATACAAAAGTGCTCATAAATAAGCCTATCATGGCCCTATGAACAATTAAGTATGTCAAATTATAGCTTGGGATATAGCTCAGCTACTTAACGTTTACTGAGCATCTACTTGTGTAGATGCTACAAAGCACTGCGAATTTAAGAACGAAAAAATCAAGACTTGCGCCTTGAGAAGCTCACAGTCTTGTGGAATAAAGAATTAAACAAACAGAACACCTACTGATAAATGCCACAGTAGCATAAACAGGGTGTTACAAAAATACAGATGAGTGCTATTTAGCCCACTCAGCAGTACAGTTAGTTAAGGAAGGCTTCCTAGATATATTACCTAGTGTGGATTCTGGGAATAAGCAGAAGTGTGCTACATGAAAAGTGGCAGTTTTGCAGGCAGAGGAGAACAAGTTACAATGAAGGCAAAATGGTGAAGAAAAGCAGGATGATTAGCGGGGTGACTACAGCATAAAGTTCAAGGTGAGGAATGATGGGAATGAAAGCTAAAAGGAAAGGGGCTAGGCTATAGAGACCAACCATAGAGAACAACACAAAAAATGAAAACTTATCTTCCTAGGAAAAAATACGAGGGACTTAGCTGGTGGCGCAGTGGTTAAGAATCCGCTTGCCAATGCAGGGGACACAGGTTCGATCCCTGGTCTGGGAAGATCCCACATGCCGTGGAGCAACTAAGCCCATGTGCCACAACTGTTTAGTCTGTGCTCTAGAGCCCAAGAGCCACAACTACTGAGCCCACTCTCCTAGAGCCTGTGCTCCACAATAAAAGAAGCCACTGCAATGAAAAGCCCACGCACCGCATCTAAGAGTAGCCCCTGCTCGCCACAACTAGAGAAAGCCTGCGTGCAGCAACGAAGACCCAACGCAGCCAAAAATAAATAAATAAATTTATTTTAAAAAATACGTGAAAAAAATTATAAAGATTTATAATTCAGGAAAAATCTTAAGAGAAGTGCTAAGCAACTGAGAGAATGATAAAGACCTTCAAAATCAAAGCACCTAACCTGTTTTCTAAAGTATGTAGCAGAAATCTATAACAAGTGCTAATATGTAAACATCAAATTGCTATCCCTTTCACAATATCTAAAAAAGGGGGGTGGGAAACCAAAGCCCAACTCTCATTTATTAATATTTTGAAAAACTTCAGTGACTTCCCTGGTGGTCCCGTGGTTAAGAATCCGCCTTCCAATGCAGGGGACGGGGGTTCGATCCCTGGTCGGGGAACTAAGATCCCACATGCCACAGGGCAACTAAGCCCACACACCGCAACTACTGAGCCCGTGCACTCTGGGGCCTGCAGGTCACAACAAGAGAAAAGCCCGCATGCTGCAACAAAAGATCCCACATGCTGCAACGAAGATCCCATGAGCCGCAACTAAGACCCAATGCAGCCAAATAAATAAATAAATAAATAAATGAAAAACTTCAGAGCTCGCAAATAAAATCCAGACACTTTAAAGAAACAACTGAAGAACCACAAAGAGTTGTACAGCCTGGGAGGCAAATCTGTGTTCGTATCCTGGCACAGACACTTATCACCTGTACAACCTCAGAGAAATTACCTTTTTTCTGAAAACTCCAAGGTTGAAAGAATTGATCCCTAAGATCCCTTCCTGCTGTCTATGATTCACTAGAAGAATTAAATCAAATCAAGGCTAAAAGAATTCTTCATTATTTAGCTCCTGCCTTATCTGTAGCCACTTCCCTTCCCTCCTCTCTCTCTCAACTCTATGTTATATTACAATGAATTCCTCCCAATTCCTTGAATATATCATATCCACTCTTACTTCTGGATCCTTAGACACTGCTCCCTCTGTTTGGTATCCTTCCACCCTACTACTATCAGTGCCATTCCTTCCCAAGAAAATGTTTCATACCCCTGAATCTAATATAATATAGTAAGTCAGCTATACTTCATTAAAAAAAAAGAAAGAAAGAAAATGCCTCATTAAGTCCTACTCCTTCAAGTATCCACTACAGCATTCCTTCTTTCTTCCCTATCTCCTCAACCTTACCCCAGGCAATTCAGGTTAGATACTCTGCATTCCCAGAGCATCCTATCCTTCCCTGATCATAGCAATACTAAGCTTTATTCTAATTTCCTGTTTAATAGTCAGTCTCCTCCACCACGAAGGAGTTGTATGATGAGAAGGCAGAATTGTGCTGCCTCTACAAAATTTTATCATCAATGCCTGGTTTAAAAAAAAAAAAAAAGTGGTGCTCAGTAGGTATTGATGAAGAAATGCATAACAAACTCACCTCTAACACAGCCAGGACAGTGTCAAGCTGATCCTCTCGAAGGGTGATATTGTTAGAGATTTTTCTCATGGTATGTATGGACTGTAGACGTACTTCCTCAATTTCATCATTAAACATGTCAACCAGGAAATCAAGGCACTTCTCAGCAAAAGAGGGTGAAGACTGGGCCAGCATGCAGAGCGCCTCTACAGCAGCAATGCGGACCTCTAGAGAAAAAGGGCCAAACAAAACTGCACGTCAAGTTAAGATCCATGGGAAAAATGTAAGAAGGATTCCTTCTCATTCAGGTTTGTGTTTCCCTCTCTACTCCTGTTACTTTACAAACTCTCTCTGGGAGATCTCCTCCATGCCTGCAGATTCTGCTACCACCTTCACACAGACCTATGAACAAGGATGTTGGTACCACAGGGACTAAGGTTTAGATCCTGACTCCTTGAAAACTCAGCTGTCTTATTATCTCAGTAGTCCAACCACAGTAAAGTACTTTTTAAAAAAGCACTTTTAAAATAATATTATTAAGATTAAAACAGGGTCGATATCATTATTCTCATTCTACAGATAAGAATCAGCAAAGTGGATAAACTTGCCTCAAGTGAATGAGAGCAGAGATAAGACTAGGACCCAGGTCTGCTAATTCTAGACCAGCATCATATAGTGGTTAAGGGTACATGCTCTGGAATGATAGAGGCCTCACAGTGAATTGTGAAAAGTAATCCATCCACTAACTTGGACGGTGATCTTGAATAAGTAAATTAACTTCGTAGTATCAATTTTCTCACCTGTTAAATGGAGATAATACCCATTTCCTTACAGAGTAGTTAGGAGGAGTAAACGACATAGTGTGGGTAAAGCACATAACACACTGCCTGGCATATGTTAAAAGCTCAATAAATATTAGCTACGATTTAGGTACACATCTTGTAAGCACCTTGAAAACAGAGGCATGTCCTCTATCTCTTTACATGCTCAGAACATGTAACAGTAAAGCCACTGAATCCAGGAAGCCCTTCATTCTTTCACTAACACTGTCGCCTGAACGTGTACTATATGCCAGGCCCTGTGCTGACTGTTGGGATACAGAGATGAGAAAGCTATAGACCATGGTCGCAAGACTTCCATACAAGCTTGTTTTGTTCCAGCGGTTCCCACAATAAAATGTACAGTTTCAAAAAAGAAAAGAAAAACACTCAAATTGTGGTTAAAACTCTCCAATATACTTTGGTTTTTGTATAAGAAAGGTTTTATAGACACCTTAAAAGCAGAGTTACTACATAAAAGGGAGATGACTCAGATTTTTCTTGGTACTTATAAATTCCTCTTTTTCATCAGAAGGGAAGGATTTGCTCTACATCACATCTATGTAATTTAAACAGGAAATTGCTAATAATTACAAAGCAAGCCAGAGATGGACCCAAATGTTTTAACTGCTAACCCTGCTTCTTAGGGCTTTATCCATTACATTGCATTGACTCATGTGTAACTCTTGCAAGTGTATCAAGGGAATCACAGAGAAACTTCAGATCAACATGAGATAATCAGTATGACCTGACCTGATGCAATTCCAAGCAGAAGCAAAGAAGCTTGGTTTTTTACTTTGCATGCTACAGGTAGCTACAGGTAGCTAAATTAGCTAAATTAATTTAGCTACAGGTAGCTAAATTAACAATTTCTACTGGACTTTTTGGAATGTTGAAAATATATAATAGTCTCCTTAAGGGTCCAGGGCAGAGAAAAGGAATTAGCTTGCTCGAGAATAAAAAAAAGACTGATCCTCTGGTGTCTTAACATATGTAATCAGATCCTAGTTTTGCTACTTACTAGCTTTATGCTTAGTACTGAAGGTACAAAGATGAACAAGAACAAGACTGTGTCCCAGCCACTATAGACTAGAATAGTTAATTGCATTACAGAGTGATGAATGATACAATGGAAGAGCACACGTAGTATGAAGAAAATGCACAAGAGGCACATAGCCTACTCAACAGGATCAGAGGCAGCTTTTCAGAAAGCGACCCCTAAAATAACACTTGAAGGAGTTGCTAGGCCAGAGGAAAGGAAAAAGGCCTTTCTATGCAGAGGAACCACATGTAAAGGCCCAGAAAGGAGGGAGAACATGGAACAACTAGAGGACTAGAAGTATGTGTGATACTACACTACAGTCTATAGCCAATGAAATAAGGCTCCATTTCACTCCCAGCAAATGTGTCCCTAAAATCCTGATTTACCCAGAATTTTATAGGTATGATTAGAGAGCTGCCATACCTGATGCTGGTTATGATCTAATCACTTTCCAAAGTTAAGTTCCTTTAAGTAAACCTTAGTGACAAACTAAAAACTGTAGAAATCAACCACATAAACATTAACAGTGATTAAATTCAATTGCAGAAACTAAACAAAGCAAAAATGCTAGGAGAAACAAAATAAAATAGGTTCTAGTTACCTGTCTTAGGATAAAATGGGTTTTAATAACTGGAATTCCTTATTATCTAACACTATTTAAATTTTTAATTCATATATCAAGTTCATGGAGAACATAAGCAGAGGTAGCTTTAATTAATTTCCATATATACAGAAAATCTTACAGCAAATTGAATAGGGTAACCCAATTCTAATATCTACTAATAGAAAAATTGTCTTTCAAAAGTAATTTTCTTGCCCTTCTAAGAAGTTCTATTCTGAGGTATCATTTTTATAGGCATTTTAAAGACCTGAGCTCTAATCCTCTGACACAAATTTACTATAAAATTTGGACAATCAATATTATCTCCCCACATCTGTTAGCCTCACTGAAAATAGGCTGGAGTCAATCATCTCAAGGCACTGACAGTCTGTGATCTATGTGAAATGGAGAGCATCATATTGAAGAAATCGTAAGAGCTTTGCAAGCACTTCTATTACTGGCTAAAATGGAGTAACAAGGGCTAGATTTATCTTTCTATCTGAAACAACTAAAAAACAGAGACAAAATGTATGAAAGAAAAGTATTCAACACACTATACAACAGGCAATAAGAGGTAGTGATCCCTGAGAGACAGGAAATAAATGAGGTGAGCTTTATGATTATACCAGTTTACTGTCTGTAGAGTTTCCAGGTTGTAGGTCGCCCTGAGTTGAGAAGACAGAGCTGGGAGTCTGGAAAGGCCAATGTGACTAGAGTTCATAGGGCAAAGTACCAGAAAGGAAAGACATGCACAGAGAGAGCAAGCCTAGGAGGTCTGCAGAGGGTCCTCCTCAAGTCTTCAGGCAAGTTCTGTTCTGTGAAGAAACTATCCAAGGCCTGAGAAAGAACCACTCAAGAGGGTTCGAGGGAACAATCTCCAAAGCTCACACATGGTCAACAATAGTTTTTTCAGAAGAGTTTGTTTCACTAGTGATGAAAAATAACCCCTAGACTAAATGCTACTTAGGTCCACCTAACAAAGCTTAAAAACATGACCTGAACTAACTGCATTCTAGAACAAAGCTCAAGAATACTCATAGGAATATAACAATGTTCAGCACCCAATAAAGTAAAATTCAGAGTGTCTGACATCCAATCCCAAATTACCAGGCATGCATAGAAGCGGGAAAATATAATCCATAATGAGGAGAAAAATCAATCAATCAAAACCAACCCAGAAATCACACAAATAACAGAGCTAGGAGACAAGGACATCAGGATAGTTACTGTAAATACATTCTCTGTTGACAAAGCTAAAGAAAAGATAAAGCGTATTAAGTAGCGATACAGAAGATACTAAACAAATGCAAATTCTCATCAAACTTCTAGGGATGAAAACTACAATGTCTGAGATGAAAAATATACTGGATGGAATTAACAGCAGATTAGACACTGCAGAAGAAAAGATTAGTGAACTCCAAGACAAAGCAATAAACATTATCCAAAATGAAACAAATAGGAAAAAAAGATTACATGGAAAAAAAAGAATAGAGCATCTGTGAGCTGCAGGACAACCTCAGTAGCCTAATATATATGTAATTGGGAGTCCCTAAAGGAGCATGGGGCCAGAAAAATATTTAAAGAAATAACAGTCAAAGATTTTCCAAATGAAAACCACAAACCCATAGATCCAAGAAGCTCAACAAACTCGAAGTATAAGAAACATGAAGAAAATTATACCAAGGCATATTATAATTAGATTGTTTAAAACCAGTGATAAAGAGAAAAGCTTAAAAGCAGCTAGAGAAAAAAAGATACATTATGTACGGAAGAACAAAGATTTAAAATGACAGTAGAGTTCTCAACAGAAAAATGCAAACTGAAAAACTGTGGAACAAGATGTTTAAAGGACAAAAAAATAAACAAATAAACCACTATTAATCTAGAATTTGATTCCCAGTGAAACTATCTTTCAAAAATGAAGGCAAAATAAAGGCTTGATTAGTCATTAGTTAGTCAGACTAACCTGGGTTTAAATCTTGCTTCTGTCTCTTACTAGCTGAGTGACTAATAAGAAAGTACAATTGTTATCAGTATAAATATCAATTTTTACTACCATTTATTAAGTGCTTACTATAACTGGGTTATGTATCATGTCATGTATATGTAATGTCACTTCATTATCACAATTCAGAAACACTTGCTATTAACCTTGCTTTACAAAAATGCTAGAATTTGAACCTAAATTGACTGAACCCAAAGTCCATGCTCTTAACCACTGATCCATACCACGCGAACCTCAACCTCTTCTGTTTATAAAATTAAAATAATAGTAGATAGTTCACTGAGTGACTATAAAGATTAAGTGAGACAACCTGTATATATCACTCAGTACAATGCCAGATATAGCAGCCACTCAGTAAATGGGCACTGTTATTTTTATGAAGTCATTCTTACCATACATTTCATCTTCCAATCCATGAACAAAGGCTCCACAAGCTCCTGACTCGATCAAGTTCACAGCCCCTGTATCTACTTCTTCCTTGGGAGCATCATCTCCCCACTTCCTGCCGCTGGAAAACTCTCCTGAAGTGTAAAGTTCCTTGGCACGTTCATGTGCAGTGCGTTTCCTCTATAGAAGACAACAATTACCACTTGATAGAGATTCATGAGAACTAAGTTGCACCCCAAGAACATGAGAAAGTAGGAAATAAGGTTGCTCTCTGAGAGTTACATTTAAAAAAAAAATACTCAATAGATCAGAGCAGAGAAATGCAAATTCAACTTGAAGTTAAGACCAAGGTTCTCAGGTCATCAATAGCTGATAGTAACCTTATTAAAGATAGTAACTTCATTAAAGATAGCACAAGAATGTTGACTGGACAGGTGGTTATGTTTGCCATGGCAACACAGGAAAGGGAGAACCAGAGAGGTAAATAATGGCAGTGTCCTTCCAAGCACCATCCTGGGTAGACAATACACTGGTCCTAGAAAATAATTTTTTTCATCCCATAGAAGTAAGCCTCTATTTGACAACACTATGCTCACCAAGCAAGTGTCTAGTAAATTTACTTTCTTCACAGATTGCCTAAGGGGGAATATACTAGTCAGCTAAAGTAAATATTGAGTCTACTTGACAGTTACAGTTACCTTCATAAATGAATAAACTGGCATAGATATCAGCCTCTGTGAACCTTCCTGGTGTGAGCCCACATCCTCATGGCTGATCATCTCAAAGGCACTGATGAAATATAGCACCTAAGCCTACAAGGATGTGGGTCAGACGCAGAAGTAAAGTTTGTACCTTGCAAAGTGTCTTAGAAACCTTTGCATTACCCATCCCTCACCATTCACCATGAGCGTGTCCTTTTTGCACTTCCACCCCAGTATACACAAAGAACACTTAAGCAATCACTGACCTCAAATGAAGGGAATGTCCTTCAAGAAAGCCATGTGGCAATGTTTCATGAAGCACAGATATTAACTCCCCAACCATTCCCAAGAATTCATCTTATGGAATAAATCAAAACAAGAAAAGATCTAATATCCATGAAGGTGATTCTCTATATGTGATTTATAATGGTGGAAAAATTAAGGAGAAACTGTAAATGTATAATAAAGGGCTAAAAAAATGATGGCACATCTACTTAACAGAATATTATGCTATCAGTAAAAATGGTAAGTATGAAGTTAATATGAAAAAAAAAAGCATATGAGGTAGTGGTAAATATAAAAAGTAGACTACAGGGGCTTCCCTGGTGGCGCAGTGGTTGGGAGTCCGCCTGCCGATGCAGGGGACACGGGTTCGTGCCCTGGTCTGGGAGGATCCCACATGCCGCGGAGTGGCTGGGCCCGTGAGCCATGGCCACTGAGCCTGCGTCCGGAGCCTGTGCTCCGCAGCTGGAGAGGCCACAACAGTGAGAGGCCCGCGTACCGCAAAAAAAAATAAAATAAAAATAAAAAATAAAGATACTGACAATGAATGCTCCTATCATATTCTCAGACTCATATTTGTTCTTGACAACTATGTCAGACAACTATCACAGTCAAAGCTTAAGGGCATTCTGTTACTGTTCAGAGAAAGGATTTACTCACTCTTCCATGAGAACTGCTGTTGAAAGGAGTCACAAAGACAAAGACAAAGTCACAACTACAAAGACCAGACCTTTGTAGTTTCTAACAAATAGAAAGTTAATCTTGCCTCATGTAATTGTACAAGTACTTTTACAATTGTAAAAGTAACTTGTAATTTGGTTCAATTTACTAAGATTTTAAATTAAAATGTAATCTAGTCATCCTAATTAACAAATTTATGGGCTGTAAAATTAAATCAACACAACTTGGCATATAGCTACACTGATTTTGGTTTCAGAAACCCAGTTTAAACAACAAAGAATTCAAGTTACCCTCAGATCTGACATCAGCTTCTTGTCAAGCGTCTGTTCCAAGAAATGAGAACTGACTTGCTCCATAGAGCCCTAAAAAAAGGAAGAATCCAGAGCAATTAAACAACTTTTAAGATCTGAACAATATCTTCAAATTCAAAGTTTGCCACCAACTTAAATGCATAAAGATAACATTATTCTTTTTTTTAATTTTAATTTTTTTTATACGGCAGATTCTTATTAGTCATCAGTTTTATACACATCAGTGAATACATGTCAATCCCAATCGCCCAATTCATCACACCCCCACCACCCCCACTTTCCCCCCTTGGTGTCCATACATTTGTTCTCTACATCTGTGTCTCAATTTCTGCCCTGCAAACCGGTTCATCTGCACCATTTTTCTAGGTTCCACATATGTGCATTAATATACGATATTTGGATAACATTATTCTTGATAGTAAAGATCCCTATGGGTTTTGAATCATCAGGAAAATAATAAAATCACTAGCAGCAGCAGCTAGCACCTATACAGAGCTACTAGGTGTTATGCACTGCTCTAAGTGCTTTATACATATATTAATTCATTTAATACTCACTACAACCCTATGAAGTAAATACTAATATGAGTCACGTTTTATATAAGGGGGAAAGAAGGCACAAAAAGATGAAGTAATTCATTCAAGGTCACAAACAGTGTAAATTACAGAGCTGGGCTATAAACCCAGGCTCCAGAATCCTTTGCCTTAACTACTACTCTCCACTGCCTCTCCATTCCTTTTCATTCCATCCTTTCCATTCATTTGTCCCTTCATTCATTAAACAAATATATACTTAGCAACCATTCCATTATATGCCTAGAGTTACCAGGAACAGGTACACAAAAATAAAAAGACATCAACTCTACACTCAACAATCACACACTAGTGAGGGAAATTGACAAGTAAAGAGATTACTGCATTATGGTATGAAATTTTATAATATACATTTATAAAGGGTGCTATGGGAACTTAAAGAAAAGCAGTATGGGGTGGAGGCAGAGAGAGGTATATCTGGGGAACTGGAAATCACAATTAAATGCATAAAGAAAACGTCACGTGGGAAACATCAAGTGGTTCTATGAATAGAACATAGGACGGGGGTACCAAAAATGAGGCAAGACATGTTGGTAGAAAGCAGGTCATAAAGGTCTTTGTTTGCTATGGTAAGGAGTTTGCCTTATGAATAATAACTCTATAGATAATTTCTATTAAATATTTAATGAGCTCAGTAATGTACAAAGACTTGCATTTTAAAAATGTATCCCTCCCAATAATCCCATGAAGAATGAGCATTATCCTCACTTTTTATTTATTTTTTACGAGAAATTGAGGCTGAGAGATTCAGTAACTTGCTCATTTCAAATAAGAGAGAAACATAATCAGATTTATACTCATAAACATCATCTTGGCAGCAATGTGGCTAATGGACCAGAAGGAACCCAAAAAAAGCAGAGACACAATTTAGGAGGCTATTTAAAGCAGGTCCTAGACATTCTTAAGGAACGTATTGGAAATCTTCTCTAATTCCCAAGTTAATAAATATGGAAATGTTTATACAGGCTCAGACTTTTTCTCCAATCACATTTTCCATATCAAGTTACATGTTCTTTGGGAGTACTCTTACCCAAGTTAACACCTTTCCTACAATTCTAGAAGGGCAATTGTACTGTTCACCTTAAGTAGTTTCAAAACCACTTTTTCTTATCTCTACATGGTATATAGTTTGTTACATAGGTCTGAGCCAATACCAAATCTAACATTCATTTTTTTAATGCAAAACATCAATTTTATGAATAAAAACTATACATTTTTAAGAACTCCTCACTTTCTCTTTACTCTTACCACCAACATTAACAGTTGTCTTTTTTTTGGCCGCACCATGAGCCACGTGGGTCTTAGTTCCCCAACCAGGGACTGAACCCGTGTCCCCTGTATTAGAAGCGCAGTATCTTAACCACTGGACTGCCAGGGAAGTCCCCAACAGTTGGCTTTTTAACAGGCACTTTGTTTTTCTACAAAGAATGAAAGTTTTAATGACTTCACAGTAAGTTACTGGAACCCACAGTCTCAACGTCCTCCTCCAAAGCCTTCAACTGAGCTCTCTCCCAACACAGTAGCAAAGAGGGGGTACTATTCAAATTCTAGCCTCAAAAAATTGCACATCATTATTTGTAACAAGTTTCCAGTGTTATGTAAGAATAGCTGAAGCTTTCCATTTTAAATCCACAAATAGCAAGAACCTTACAGCATAATCCACTTGAAAAATACTAAAACCTGAACTGTTACAAGCGCAGTGGAAATAGAGAAGGGATAGATAGATTCAAGGTATGTCGAGAAGGTAGTACTGATAAGAGTTGATGACTCAGTGGATACGAGACACAGAGAAAGAATTCTCAAATGCCTCTGGGTAAATGATGGCACCATTTACGAAAGCACAGAAGGAGGAAATCTGGACCGAAAAGATAATGAGTTCATCATAAAGTGCATCTCACCAATCAGAAAAACATCTACATTCCTGTATACTTTGACCAAGACACATATATTCAGGTAAAAGCTCTCCAACTGTACTACTACCCCTACTTAACAATCTATAACACTAAGAAAACTGATATTTAACAAACAAGTGCGTCAAACCTGCTCTCAGAACAAAAACTGCCCAACTAGTATAATAACATAAGTCTATGCACTGTTTGCCTATTTCAATTTTAAGCTCCTAGCCTCTATTCATTAGGTGATGAAAAAGAGAAGCAGACCAAAAAAAAAAAAAGATGGACTACTACGTGAGACATAAAACTGCCACTGACTAGGACAGCTACATTTGCCCTGGGAAAGACTAGCCCTGGGCAGAGTTACAAACATAAAAACGTACAGTCTACAATCTAACTGTCTGAAAATGTTATAATTTTTAAGGTCAAAGACTTCCGGAGCCTTACTAATAAGGTTTAAATTATTTAACATCTTAAAAAGAAATCATTAAACTAAGGACCCTATTCTAGATAGGATGCCAATTACCATAATTAATTTCAAAGTAGTGATTGTATTCTAAATAGTCCCATGGAGCTATATTCTTGAAAATCAAGTTTCTTTGCTCCATCAGGGAAGTTACAGATAACTGAAAACCAAACCTTTACAAGGTTTTGAATTTTCTGATACATTCCATATCTGAAATTTTTCATCCTGCTATAAGCCAAGGAGAATGGACTCTATTCTTTCTGTACAAGATGGCCTTAAGTCTAAAGCCTTATCATTTCAGCTAAGTTCTTGAAAACCTGGCTTCTACGTTCCTCCCAAGCTTAATCTTGTCACACATCATCAAATCAAACATTATCCCCCACACCAAGAAGTACTAAACTGCTTGTAGTTTAACATGATATTGTAGTTTAGTATGATATTAGCATGCATGATAGTGTACTCATGTATCTCTGCTCATATTTTCTCTTTCTCTACTTCTTTACCTAGCTAACCCATACTCATCATTCAAAGTCAACTGAGAAACACCTCGTCCAAGAAGCCTTCTGTGCATGTGTTAGGTGCTCTTTCCTAGGAGTACCAGTATTGTAATTGACTGATTGCCTATGTCAACCTACCTAACTATCCACTTTTTTTTTTCGCGGTACACGGGCCTCTCACTGTTGTGGCCTCTCCCGTTTCGGAGCACAGGCTCCGGACGCGCAGGCTCAGCGGCCATGGCTCACGGGCCCAGCTGCTCCGCGGCATGTGGGATCCTCCCAGACCGGGGCACGAACCTGTGTCCCCTGCATCGGAAGGCAGACTCTCAACCACTACACCACAAGGGAAGCCCAAAGAATAGTTTTTCTGTTTTTTGGGTTTTTTTGTTTTTGCAGTACGTGGGCCTCTCACTGCTGTGGCCTCTCCCGTTGCGGAGCACAGGCTCCGGACATGCAGACTCAGCGGCCATGGCTCACGGGCCCAGCCGCTCCACGGCATGTGGGATCTTCCCGGACCGGGGCACGAACCCACGTCCCCTGCATCAGCAGGCGGACTCTCAACCACTGCGCCACCAGGGAAGCCCTATCCACTCTTTTGAAGGCACAGATTATGCTCAGAGTTTGCTGAATTGATGAATATGTCGTCTAAAGACCATATATGGTTTACCTGATCGCGGATTTGTCTACTCAAGAATTGGAGCAGGGGAGTTTACCTCTTAGCTTGCACAGAGGAACTAGTAAACCAGCAGGGCCTCAGCTGCATAACTGCAGCTCCCAATATATAACTGGACCCGCACTACGAAGGAATTCTACATGGGCTTTAGAGCATGAAGTATCATTTACTATCTATGTGGCCTTGGACAAATTATACTTTTCTAAACCTTAGTTTTATTATTTATAAAATAAATAATATAATATCTACCTCAAGGAGTTTAAAATAATTATAAACAAAAAGTGAGTATGTATATAAGTGTATGTACAGGCATATATTTACATGTGCCTGTATATGAGGAAATGGGTGTATGTGCATGTGTATGCATGTATGACTAAAAGTGCCTAGCTTAGTGGGCTAGGAACTCTATAAATAGTAACAATTATTATTATTAGCAAGAATAGATTATTACTTTTGAAGTATAATCATACTTGTATAACTTAGAGTTGTTTGGATTTGAAATCACTTAAATAACATAAAGCACTTGAGTCAAATTATAGGCATCTAAGTGAAAATCTTTTCAATTCACCACTGTGATTCATTATTCATACAGCTTTACATAAATGAATTTTAGATTCTATGGGGTACAAAACTAAAAAATTTGGGGCTTCCCTGGTGGTGCAGTGGTTGAGAGTCCGCCTGCCGATGCAGGGGACACGGGTTCGTGCTCCGGTCTGGGACGATCCCACATGCCGCGGCCCATGAGCCATGGCCGCTGAGCCTGCGCGTCTGGAGCCTGTGCTCCGCGACGGGAGAGGCCACAACAGTGAGAGGCCCACGTACTGCAAAAAAAAAAAATTTGAATGACTCTGCTTTAAGGATTACTTTTCTAACTGCCTACTCAGATGATAACATATCACTGAATTATTCCTCTAAAACATCCCCTCACACACACACAGCACACTGTAGATGCTCAGTACACGCTGAATGAAGGAATCTGATGAATGACTGGATTGTTCTGAATTTTAAAATATCCACAAATCAAAACAAGGCTTTAAAATGTGAATTCAAAAATAAAATCACTAACAGCTGGCTTGTTTAACTCTGTATTTTATTATGGACAAGAAATATAATCTGTAAGCAGGAAATACTGAAATCATCCAAGTTCCTTATTTTTCCATGAAAGTGCTTCACATAGGTTTCAGCAGTTACCCCCAAAATACTGGTCAAAGGACTAGGGGTATCACAGGATCTGTGTCCAGTACAATCAGGTCCAAACTTTTTAGCCAACAATCTTACTAAGACTGGCATAGTTGGGGGCCCTCAAAAGAGAAGTTATCAAAAAGAATTTCAGATATCCTTGCTGTGACATTAATACAAATTTTTATAGATAGTTACATATATATTTATATATTATAACAACCCCACCACCTTGCATAGTGTAGTACTTCACAATTTATACACATATTCACAGACAGGATCTCATTTGAGTGTCATGACAACCCTGTGATGTAAACATGAGAGATATTACAAGCCACTTAACAGATGAGGAAACGAGACTAAGATAAAGTGACATGTCCAAGACAACACAGGTATAAAATAAGGCTGAGCATTACGCCAACACTCCTTCTTCTATAAGACAGTTCTATCTCTGAAAAGTTCAAATTTTTCTTATAGGGGGCTTCCCTGGTGGCGCAGTGGTTGAGAGTCCGCCTGCCAACGCAGGGGACACAGGTTCGTGCCCCGGTCCGGGAAGATCCCACATGCCGCGGAGCGGCTGGGCCCGTGAGCCATGGCCGCTGAGCCTGTGCGTCTGGAGCCTGTGCTCCGCAACGGGAGAGGCCACAGCAGTGAGAGGCCCACATACAGGAAAAAAAAAAAAAAAATGTTCTTACAAATATACTAGAGTCCCCAAAGGCAAAACAGTAGCAAAGAATGAGGCTAAAAGTCAGATTAGCATCTGAATCTCATTCTACAACTTCCTATCTGTATAAATTGAATAATTTACTTAAATTCTCAGAGCCTCAGCTTTCTCACCTGGGAAGTGGGAATAATAGCACCTACCTTGCTGGGTTACTGTAAGAATAAATGGGATAATAAAGCAATTATACTCCAATAAAAAAAAGAATAAATGAGATAATTAAGTGGCCTCCTAGCAAAGTATCTAGGCCATACCAGGTGCTTAGTAACGGTAACAATTATTTTTATTATTATGTTTCTTTTTCTCTAGACTTTGGTTGTCTAATATGCTAACAAGATTAAATAGGATTATCTTTAAAATTCTTTCTAGTTCTTAAAGACTACTTCTCTATGGGAAAGTGAACAATTTCTTTCTATTTTAAGAAATACTAAGGTTTATAAAAGCGCATTACACCTGTCTCTATCTAGTTTCTCAAAATGTTTTACAAGTGTAACAGGTAATATGCTCATTAAAGAAGATGTAACTTACCAATAGCTTTGAAGCTTGAACTCGAACCACCCAGGAGCTATCACTGACCATGTGACAAATTTTTCCAAACGCATCATCAACTAAGCGAATTTCTTCGTTAGAAGAAGGGATTGGGACGATGCTAAATTAAAAGAAAAGAAACCACAAGTGACAAAACATGAGCCTAAAATTGCAGGTTCAATAAACTGAGAATGACCAATGAAAATCAGCACAAATAGAAATGATAAATGAAAAATTCATCCTATAATGATGAAATACATTTCAGAGTAAGCAAATCAGTCTGGGATTTGTTTATTTTTAGTTGCAATGCAAATTTGTGTCTTGAGTAAAAAGTATTTAACACTGAAGATTCAAAGATTTATGAGATACCAAAAACAGCTACCACAGAGTTATCTTTTTCTCTCTTATAAATTGCATTGCTGTCAATATAGCAAGTCTCAGAATAAACCAATATAAAACATACTTGCAAATCTGGTCCTAAATGAAAAGACAATTTCCAGCTAGTCTTTTTTTTTGCAGGGGGTGGGGGGTGGTGTCTATGGGGGGTGGTGTCTATAGCTTTATTAACTCATTCTTGTTTTTCAATTTCAGTAGGTAGTTTAATGAAGAGGAAAAAACACTTCTTTTTCCTATAAAAGGAGTTCTATAAAACAGAATAAATAATACCTGTCTCTCCACCTCAAAGAATCACTGTGAGATAAATTATTTAATTACTGTGAAAAAAAATTTTTTATTTTTGGCCGCACCACACACCTCGTGCAATCATAGTTCCCCGACCAGGGATTGAACCCAGGCCCTCAGCAGAGAAAGCACCAAGTCCTAACCACTGGACCACCAGGGAATTCCCTATGAAAATATTTTAACCAGGAAAACACTACATAAGGGATCATTATTCTCAAATTCACCTGGTATCTTTAGCTGGCATTTGTATTTACTAAAATGTGCCCCAAACCATTTCAAAGACTTTTTTTAAGGGTTGGGCAGAGGTGGAGTGGATAGCATTTGAGAAAGACCATCCAATCTCTTCATCTATAGTTGAGGAGGTTGGGACCCAGAGAGGCGAAGTGGCTTTCCCAGCATACACAGAAAGTTCAAGGCAGAGCTGAAAAACAAGGACCAAGCATCCTGATTTTCAGGGTCCATGCTTTTCCCCTATTCCATACTGCCTTCCAAAAATCTAACCAACATTCCTTTTCTGGAGGTGGGCTTTCTGCATGGTGGGAGGAGAGAAAAATGGCTTAGCAATGAACAAAAGCTGGCTTACACCCACACTGACCTTTCAGGATAGAGCTGACTGACAACCCAGATAAGCTGGACTGCAGCACTGCGCACTTGTTCATAGTCATCAGAGAGCAATTTACAAGCCTGCAAACAAGGATTCCAAAAGTCTGTTAGTTCTGTGTCCTCCCAGGTGATGTTCAAACTATTTTCAAAATGAAGATACGGTGGTTGGATAAGGATACCAATCAAAACACATATGGGTGATTTTAACTTCTTGAACCTTTGCCCAACAAAGAATTCTTGGCCTCTGCCAGCTGCTCTGCCTGTGTTCTGTGTACCCTCCCACCCCATGTCTGAAAGGAGAACCACAGATTGATAGATAGCACAAAAGCCATCTAGAATAGCATCAATCATAGCAAAGCTTGCTGGGAGCCCACAGTGCTACCCTGACAGGCTCAAACACCAAAGATGAGTTTTTTCCCTATCTGTAAAACTAGAGCACAAATTTCTGACTGACAGTCCATCTGAAAATTCAAGCACTCTAAATAAATGTACAATTTTAACGTTAAGCTGCCAAAAAGAGGCCAAATTTTCCTTTTTTACTTTAGTCTGAAATGGAATATCCCTACTCCACCCACAGTCATAGCTACACCCTAGACTTCAACAACACCCAGAAAACGGTTTTTGAAATTTTAAAATCTTATATTCCATGCTTTGACCATATATGCTACTCTACCAGCTCTTCCATCGCCATGACTTAACCCATCACACCTGCTCTTCATCCCACTTAAGTTACCTATCCGTTTAAGCAGGGTCTCTCAACCTTGCTATTATTGACATTTTGGACTAGATAATTCTTCGTTGTGAGGGGCTGTCCTGTGCAATATAAGATATTTAGCAGCATCCCTGGCCTCTACCCACTAGGTAGTTGTAGCACTGCACCCTTTTCCTCTCCCCAGAAACTAAAATAGTCAAAAATACCTCCAGATGTTGCCAAACGTGCCCTGGAGGGCAAAATCACCTTGGTTGAGAACCACTGCTTTAATTCTGTCCTTTCTTTCCAAATAAACCACCTTTTCCTTGCTCTATACCCGTCCTTACTTCAGTCTCTTTTTGTTGTTGTTGTTTAGTTTTTATTTCATAACCATAAACTTAACTTTGCAATTCAGCTAAACTTGGAGGGGAATAAGGAAAATATGGAACCCAAAGAAGTGCAATGAGAGCACAAAGATTACAGTATATTTTAAGCAGATGGGGATGAAGGGGTGCTCTCCTGAGCTACAGAAGGAATGGTCTGATGGTTAAGATAAAACACAAGTCAAATTTATTATTAGATTTGTCCACAGTCAGCAATGGTGATCTTCTTGCTGGTCTTGCCATTCCTGGAACCAAAGCACTCCATGGCTTCCACAATATTCATGCCCTCTTTCACCTTGCCAAAGACCACATGCTTGCCATCCAACCACTCAGTCTTGGCAGTGCAGATGAAAAACTGGGAACCGTTTGTGTTGGGGCCAGCATTTGCCATGGACAAGATGCCAGGACCCGTATGCTTCAGGAGGAAATTCTCATCATCAAATTTCTCCCCATAAATGCACTGGCCACCAGTGCCATTATGGCGTGTGAAGTCACCACCCTGGCACATAAATCCCGGAATTATTCTGTGAAAGCAGGAACATTTATAACCAAAGCCTTTCTCCCCAGTGCTCACAGCATGGAAGTTTTCTGCTGTCTTTGGAACTTTGTCTGCAAACAGCTCGAAGGAGACGCGGCCCAAGGGCTCGCCATCGACGGCAATGTCAAAGAACACGGTAGGGTTGACCATGGTTGGGCAGCGCGGGAGGTTCCGATGTGGCGGCGTCTGCAAAGCCACTTCAGTCTCTTGACAGCATTGTCTGCATCATCATACACAACCCCCTCAGGATTTCTGCTACAGCTGCTCCACAAACCTAAGACTTTCTCTAGTCTTCACAAGGGCAGCAGAGCACTGGCAAAGACCACACTCTCTAGGGGATTGGTGATTCATGATCTCAAACCTTATTAGTCCTACTCTGAAATCTTTTACACTCCTGCTTTCCACTTCCATTTCCCAAGGCAGCTTTTCTTTTTTTCAGAAAGGTGGCTAATGAGCCTTTTTTTTTTTTTTTTTTTGGGTGTGTTGGGTCTTTGTTGCTTCACGCGGGCTTTCTCTAGCTGTGGCGAGCAGGGGCTACTCTTCGTTGCAGTGCACGGGCTTCTCATTGCAGTGGCTTCTCTTGTTGCGGCTCACAACAGTAGTTGTGGCTCAAGGGCTCTAGAGTGCAGGCTCAGTAGTTGTGGCACACAGCCTTAGTTGCTCCACGGCATGTGGGATCTTCCTGGACCAAGGCTCGAACCCGTGTCTCCTGCATTGGCAGGCAGATTCTTATCCACTGCGCCACCAGGGAAGCCCCAAGGCAGCTTTTCTTAACCTTTTCCTCGGGACTTCTATCCTACTACCAGCTATAAGGCGACCTGTTTATCTGAGAAAAATCAAGGTTCTCAGGCACAAACCCACTCAACTACTCCATACCAGTTATAAATTCATTTATTCCTGTATTCTCCCACCCCTTGTTTTCTCAATATCTGAGGGAAAAGGGTCCTTTCTAGTTCCTAATCCTTCTACTTTTGCTATGGATCCCACCACTTCCTCACATGACCATCCCTTACCATCCTCCAAAATAGATCCTCTTTGTGATTCGCTATGATAGCATCCTATTGATTTACCTCACAGCAGTACTCATATGCTATAACTGTGTTTGCTTATTTGTTAATTGCCTGTCTTACCTATGACAATGTGAAGGGCATGGGTCCTATCTATTATAACATGCTTGGCATTATACAGCCAGCATTCGGTACTCACTAACATTTGTTGGATGAATCAGCTCATGAATCTGATTTTCTGCCTCAAGGAACTTACTCCAGCATTTATTCCCCTTTGTCTCTTCTATCGTAACACTAGCTCTCCCTTCAACATATAAACATACTTAGCAACTGTCTTGAAAATACAGGAAAAAAAACAACAACAACCCTTAATCCTATGCCCCCTTCTACCAACTTCTACCCCACTTTCCTATCATAGTCGAGTTTCTTTAAAGTATAGTCATAGTCAATAGACTTTAAATGCCTCACCTCAAAAGACCCTGATCTGGCTTCCCCCAGTCCCAGCACTCCACTGAAATTGCTCTCTTTAAACTCACTAGTGACCACTTTGTTGCTAAGTCCCATGACCAGATTTCAGTGCTATCCTAAATGACCTTTCACCAGCATTTGACACTGCTGACTGTGAGAATGCCCTCTTGCCTTTTCTGGAATATATTCTTCCTCCTCCTCCATCAAGCTGCTCCTCAGTTCCATTCTAGGGCTCCTTTCTTAAACGTTGGACCTCACCCCGGCTCCATCCTCATCACTTCCGATCTTCTTACTCTCCCTGGGTATCCCCATGACCCCTAGATATTGATGGCTCCAAATATCCACCTCCAGCTCTGATCTTTCCTGAGTTCCAGACCTGGAATTCTCCTCAAAAGTATCCCATCAACCCTTCAAACTCAAGATAATCAAAATGAACTCATTATAGTAACTAATTCTACCTCATATCGCAAATCCTCCCCCATCATTCCATCCTCACTCCCTTGAGGTCCACAGCATTGCTTGCCTAACCAACTGACACAGTCTTATGTCACTAAACATCTGAATCATCGGACTAACTCTTTTTCCTTTGAGTCCTTACTCTACAAGTTTCCTTTAATTATTTGGTTTCCCACACAGTTTTCCTACAGGTCACACCAACATAACCATTCTGAACTCATTCTACTTCATTTGTAAAAGAACGTACTTGGTTTACACATCAGTCATAGGGGTTTGGCTAGTTATCCTCTTCCTCTAAAAGCTAAAACCACTCTCAGTAGGCTAACAAAAACTGGTCTCTGAGCGTGGATTTAGATTTCTTGTCTCTAGATACATCCAATTATTCTACAAGAATAAATGTAAGGGCTTTTGGTTAGGCACTCGGTCAGCTTCTCCTAATGATACTATAATTCCATTGTGCTTTTCCTTACCAATGCTATAACAATCATGTGATATCTTTTCATACGATCCCATGGTCTTGGTCATCCTCCTCCAGAAATACTCCAGTTACTCAAGTGTGGTGCCCTGAATTGACTTCAGGTTTGAAGTCAATTTCAGTCAACCAACCAGAGATCAACAAGACTACCACTCTCCTTACTCTGAACACTACACTTCTCTTTGTATACTCTGGCATTCATACTGAGCTACCTAAATCCTCCCAAAATGTCCTCCTCACATGCACTAGTGCTATTCACTACATATTCCCCATTCTCTTCTTAGAATGTATGCTTTGGATACAACTGCACATTCATCACAACACTGCCACTGTTAGCCAGCTGAAGCTCTATGTTTTCAAATTCTGACCACCAGCGTGCCACCCTCCCAGTTTCATGATTTCTCCACCTCCCTCCTCTTCTAGACAGCAATCATTTAAGGTACCTGAGTATAAATTGTTTGGTATAATTTCAGTCCTCTTTCATGGAGCTGCAACTAGATAATAAAGATACAGTTTAAGTATTCTGAAAAAAAAATCAATATTTCCAATGTCTCCCCACAATCTCACATATTTTTCCCCATTATATCACATTAACATGGTTCCCTCTGGCCAAAATCAGTGCTATATAAATAAGAAACCTGGACTTTTCAGTAGAAACACTCAAACACTTAATGAATCTAACCCATGGACTGTCCCAAGGGGATATCAGAATAAATATGAAATAATGATAAGGAGGCTGAGGAAGAAATGGTTAGCACCATCTCCCCCTAAAGAGCAACCCTCCCCCATAACTTCCACCTATACTTCTGAAATACAAAGGTATAACCTGTACCTACTGTACTATAATACCGAGTAACATCTCTCCCATGGACCTGGGATACAAGTTGTACCTTCCATGTTTCAGAAATGCAGGTGAAAGCTACCAAACAAGCCCAAAGATAAGCAACTGTTGTAAAGGAATGTGTGCCTTTGAGTTCTGTGATGCCACCAACATCTTCCTGAAAGTGTGCATAAAGTATACCCTGGGGGGGATTCACAATGTATCCAAGGTGGCATTAGCTATTAACTTAAAAAAAAAAAAAAAGTATCTCCATTTAGTTTCCATGATCACGTTTACCATGGCTTTTATAGCTGCTGTTCTGACACGTGGGTCCTGGTCACTGAAGTAATCCCCTATAATCTTCTGGACGTCTCTGACAGCTAGGCCTTCTGCATCTTTTGTGACACTTTTCTCCAAAGAACCCAGATTACCAAGTAATTGCAGGCACTTATTTCTTACACCATGTGAGGTATCTGTCAAGTGCTACAAAAAGAAAAGAGAGAACAAAAGGACATGATTAAGGTATCTTAAAAATAAACAAAAATACAGAAACAAAAGCACTGAATCAACTTTAGGAATGACTTCAAACACTACATTCTCACTAGTCTGTCTAGTCTCATGGGTTTGTTGTTGTTGTTGTTTTTTGTTTTTTTGGCCATGCTGTGTGGCTTGTGGGATCTTAGTTCCCCAACCAGGGATTGAACCCAGGCGCTGGCAGTGAAAGTGCCTAATCCTAACCACTGGACGGCCAAGGAATTCCCTTCATGTTTTTTGAGTATGTGTCTTCCAAAAAGAATCACGAGTCCTTAGAAAACAAGACTCCCATTTATTCAACATTATACTCCCAACAGCAAGCACCTGGCCTTGTAAAG
The DNA here is from genome assembly GCF_011762595.2 of Tursiops truncatus. Lineage (NCBI taxonomy): Eukaryota > Metazoa > Chordata > Mammalia > Artiodactyla > Delphinidae > Tursiops > Tursiops truncatus. The sequence goes on along the minus strand of NC_047041.1, from coordinate 53,528,377 downwards.
ACTAGGTACTTTAAAAGTGACCCCTTTAATTGCATTTTATTTACTATCAAATCTAAAAACAGAAGAAAAATTCATAAATTTTCAAATTTTTAATATTCATACAGAAATATGCAAAAATATTAAATGTACAGCTCAATGAATTTTCACAAAAAACACACCAATAAGAAGCACCCAGATAAGGAAGTAAAAGATGACCAACTCTCCCAGTAACTACTCTACCACCATCAAAAATAGCCACCATCAGGCTTCATCCTCCCCAGCAGGAAGCTAGGCCCTTCCTCTTGGGAGCTGCTGTAGTATCCTCTCAGGCATCAAATTGTACTGCAATGTCTTGTTTTTACAAGTCCATCTCCTTTAAGACTGTGCTCCTGGGCTTCCCTGGTGGTGCAGTGGTTAAAAATCCACCTGCCAGTGCAGGGGACACAGGTTCAATCCCTAGTCCAGGAAGATACCACATGGTGCAGAGCAACTAAGCCCATGCGCCACAACTACTGAGCCCATGCACCACAACTACTGTAGCCCACATGCCTAGAGCCTGTGCTCCACAACAAGAGAAGCCACCTCAATGAAAAGCCCGCGTTTCTCAACGCGGGATTAAGGTGAGCTTGCCACAACTAGAGAAAGCCCATGTGCCGCAACTAGAGAAAGCCCATGTGCAGCAACGAAGACCCAATGCAGCCAAAAAAAGAAAAAAAAGACTGTGCTCCTTTCAGAACCTTTTATACGTTGAGCACAGAGTACAGAGACTAAATATGGATTATAAAGGGCCTTCTTTTGGGGGTTCTTAGGAGGAACTGAAAGTAAATTAATTTAAATTAAGTGCATGCAAAGCATCTGCAGTGTTGTGAGAATTCCATAAACACTAGCAGCTATTGTTACTATTACGATTATTATTAATAATAAAATATGCTTCCTTCCACCTAAAAAATAAAATAAAATAAAAAGCCACCATCACCAAAGCAATCTTGAGAAAAAAGAACAAACCTGGAGGAATCATGCTCCCTGCCTTTAGACTATACTACAAAGCTACCATGATCAAAACAGTATGTTAATGGCACAAAAACAGACACACAGGACTTCCCTGGTGGCTCAGTGGTTAAGAATCTTCCTGCCAATGCAGGGAACACAGGTTTGAGCCCTGGTCCGGGAATATCCCACATGCCACAGAGCAACTAAGCCCATGCACCACAACTACTGAGCCTGTGCTCCAGAGCCCGCAAGTCACAACTACTGAGCCCGTGTACCACAACTACTGAAGCCCGCGTGCCTAGAGCCCATGCTCCGCAACAAGAGAAGCCACCGCAATGAGAAGCCTGCGCACCGCAACAAAGAGCAGCCCCCACTCACCACAACTAGAGAAAGCCCGTGTGCAGCAACAAAGACCCAACACAGCCAAAAATAAATAAATAAACAAATTTTTAAAAAGACAGACACACAGATCAATGGAACAGAAGAGAGAGCCAAGAAATGAACCCACACACTTATGGTCAATTAATCTACAACAAAGGAGGAAAGAATATACAATGGGGAAAAGACAGTCCCTTTGATAAGTGGTGCTGGGGAAACTCTACAGCTACATGTAAAAGTATGAATTAGAACATTTTCTCATACCATATACAAAAGTAAACTCAAAATGGATTAAAGACCTAATTGTGGGACTTCCCTGGTGGTCTAGTGGTAAAGAATCCACCTTCCAATGCAGGGGACGCAGGTTCAATCCCTGGTCGGGGAACTAAGATCCCACATTCTGCAGGGCAACTAAGCCCGCACACCACAACTACTGAGCCCATGTGCCTCAACTAGAGAGTCCTTGAGCTACAAACTACAGAGCCCACGCGCTCTGGAGCCCACACGCCACAACTAGAGAGAGAAAAACCCACATGCCGCAACTAAGGAGAAGCCTGCACACCACAATGAAGAGGCTGCATGCCACAATGAAGATCCTGTGTACCTCAACTAAGACCCAACGCAGCCAAAAAAAAAAAAAAAGACCTAAATGTAAGATTAGAAACCATAAAACTCCCAGAAGAAAACATAGGCAGAACACTCTGACATAAATCATAGAAATATTTTTTTTGGTCTCTCTCCTAAGGCAAAGGAAACAAAAGCAAAAATAAACAAATGGGACCTAATTAAACTTAAAAGCTTTTGCACAGCAAAGGAAACCACTGACAAAAAAGACAACCTAGTGAATCGGAGAAAATATTTGCAAATTACATGACCAATAAGGGGTTAATATTCCAAACATATAGACAGCTCATATACCTCAATATCAAAAAAACCCAAACAACCTGATTACAAATTAGGCAGAAGACCTGAACATTTTTCCAAAGACATACAAATGGCCAAGAGGCACATGAAAAGATGCTCAACATCGCTAATCATCAGAGACATGCAAATCAAAACTACAATGAGACATCATCTAACACCTGTCAGAATGGCAATCATTAAAAAGAACACAAATAACAAATGTTGGCAAAGATGTGGATAAAGGGGAACGCTTATACACTGTTGGTGGGAATGAAAATTGGTGCAGCCTCTATGGAAAACAGTATGGGGTTCCTCAAAAAATTAAAAATAGAACTACCATATCATCCAGCAATTCCACTCCTGGGTATATATCTGAAGAAAACAAAAACACTGCTTGGAAAAGATACATGCACCCAATGTTTACAGCAGCATTATTTACAATAGCTAAGATATGGAAGCAACCCAAATGTCCATCAACAGATAAATGGATAAAGAAGATGTGGTGTACGTGTACACACACACACACACACACACACAATGGAATACTACTCAACCATAAAAAAAAATGAAATTTTGCCATTTGCAACAACACAGATGGATCTGGAGGGTATTATGCTTAGTGAAATAAGTCACACAGAGAAAGACAAATACTGGGTGTTATCACTTATAATGGAATCTAAAAAAAATAAAACAAACAAATGAATATTACAAAACAGAGACTCACAGATATAGAGAGGAAACTAGTGGTTACCAGTGGGAAGAGGAAGAGGAGTAAAATAGGAGTAGGGGATTAAGATGTACAAACTACTATGTATAAAATAAGTAAGCTACAAGGATATATTGTACAGCACAGGATTATAGCCAATATTTCATAATAATTTTAAATACAGTATAACCTATAAAAATACTAAATCACTGTGTTGTACACCTGAAACATATAATACTGTAAATCAACTATACTTCAACAACAAAAAATAGCCATTATCTTGACTTCTAACATATATTTTGTCTAGTTTTCTACTTTATAAAATCAAATAGTGTCTGGCTTCCTTTGCTTAATATTATGTTGGTGAGAACCGCCCATAGTATGGCATTATAGCAATGGTTTATTCATTCTCATTACTGGACAGTATTCCATTTGTGTACACACCATAATCCATTTATCCTTTCTACTGCTGACAGATATTTGGGTTATTTCCAGTTTGGGGCTGTTCTAAATAATGCTCTCTGCTTATTCTTGAATGTGGCTTTTGGTATACATATTCACATTTCTGCTGAATATACAGTAAGAAGTGAAATTGCTGGGTCACAGGACATGTATATGTTCAGCTTAAGATGAGACTGCCAAATAGTATTCCAAAGTGGTTGTACTAATTGAACTTATTTACACTCCCACCAGTGATATGTAAATGTTCCAGATACGCCACATCTTTGTCGACCCTTAATACTGTCAATCTTTTTCATTTTGGCACTTCTCACCATCATTTTTAACAAATTTTCAGTTATCTCTCTCTCAATCCTAGTCCACTGCTACTGAAATAGGCTATTTGCATAATGCAATAACAGGAACTGAAAATACTTTAATGAAATGACTAATTTAAGGGCTGGGCAAGAAATATGTAAGAAGAACCTGGGACACCTTGTGCCAAAAAGCAAGGAAATATCAAGGACTAATTGAGTCCAGATCAAAAGGACACAGAAGCCAATCTGTAGGGGTTCCCACTGTCAACATATATATGACACCAAAAGGAAGCAATCAAATCCAGAATGTAGGACATAAACAAGACCAATGATCCAGTTTCTTCAATAAATCTGTGGCAATTAAAGGAAAAACAAAAGAGGCTACTGTTACTGATTAAAAGAAATTCAAGAGACTATCCAAAGGTAATACACGCTAATCCAAAAAACAAAAAAACAAAACCAACTACAAAAAGATATTTATTGCAATTTAAAAAATTTTAATATGAACTGGTATGAGATGATATGGAATAACTGATAATAACTGCATCATGGCTATATTAAAAACATATCAGTTATTATCAGTTAGAGACATACTTAAGTATTTATAATTTAAATAACATGTCAGGGATTTCCTTAAAAATATTACAGCAGACTACAACAAAAAGTGGAAGGAAAAAACATGAAAAAGATTACAAAGCATAAATAATTGTCAAATTTACACCAAAAACTGGAAAGAATAAATAAATTTGAAAATTTCCATATTATAAAGTATATATAGATTGAAAAAAAAAGACCTAGCTTCAAATTTCAGCTCTGACTCTATATATGTAACATTGATCAAGCAACTGGACCTCTTAGGGTCTCACTTTCCTCATTTATAAAGAAGGAACAATAATATCTGCCTTACCTAACTTACAGGTGTATCATAAGGCTCAAATAAGAATATAAATGTTAAAAAAAAACTTTATATATTATAAAGCATAATATGACTATTAGCTATTATTACTATAGTCTAAAATAATGAGATTACTGCATGTAAAATTGTCAATACAAAAGAGTATCTTCAGATATTCCCTTCAAGTTCACAAAATAATATCTTTGGATATTCCCTTCAAGTTCAAATTTTCCAGGATTTTCTACCCATAAATGAAATCACTGATTGAAATCACACAAGTTTCCCTCTTGCTCACTCTAACACTGGGACATAGAGTCTCTGAAAGTACCCTCAGTAATCACCCATCTCTCTCCTTGTGCCTTCACCAATTCCCTATTTTATAGGATGATAATGATTAAGTGATATGTCTAATAACGCAAGGATAACCTAGTGGAACAGTTGATACTGGAATCCAAGTCTCCTGACACTCCATCTAGAGCTCTTTTCCCTATCCAGCTTCATAAATAAATAATGTCATGATTTCTAAAACTTTGCTTACTATGTTCAGAGTTGGGCATTTGAACCTTAAATACTTAAAAGTTCTACAATACCTGTTTTCTTTACATACATTTATATTGCTACTCCCAAGTATCACTATTCTCCAGCCATGACAAACTGCTTGGGTTTCTAATTACTGCCTGATAAACACAGTGATACTAAATTAATACCCCCTTCTTTTAATCATCTTTATTGGAATACAATTGCTTTACAATGGTGTGTTAGTTTCTACTGTATAAAAAAGTGAATCAGCTATACATATACATATATGCCCATATCTCCTCCCTCTTGCGTCTCCCTCCCACCCTCCCTATCCCACCCCTCAAGGTGGTCACAAAGCACTGAGCTGATCTCCCTGTGCTATGCAGCTGCTTCCTACTAGCTATCTATTTTATATTTGGTAGTATATATAAGTCCATGCCACTCTCTCACTTTGTCTCAGCTTACCCTTCCCCCAGCCTTGTCCTCAAGTCCCTTCTCTAAATCTGCGTCTTTATTCCTGTCCTGCCCCAAGGTTCTTCAGAACCTTTTTTTTTTTTTTAGATTCCATATATATGTGTTAGCATACGGTATTTGTTTTTCTCTTTCTGACTTCACTCTGTATGACAGACTCTAGGTCCATCCACCTCACTACAAATAGTTCAAGTTCATTTCTTTTCATGGCTGAGTAATATTCCATTGTATATATGTGTCACATCTTTATCCATTCATCTCTTGATGGACACGTAGGTTGCTTCCATGTCCTGGCTATTGTAAATAGAGCTGCAATGAACATTGTGATACATGACCCTTTTTGAATTATGGTTTTTTCAGGAACACCCAATTCTTATGATTAGCAAACCAGGCCACTGACACTTTGTGGAAGTAACATACACACATTCACACATATACAAAACTGAACAGGAAGATACATCAAATAAGTAAATATATTAAGGATAATACTGTCTAAGAAAGAAGTTACAAATACTAGAAAAACACTGTCAAGTAAACACTATAGTGTTGGGTTTGACTTACAAGGAGAGATGAGAACATGATTTTTCTTACATACAGATATAGAAATAAAAATACAGATATATATGTTTGTATATGATATATATAGACATTACATTAGAATATATATATCTAATATATATATATGTGTATGTATCTCCGCTAGCTCTCTCCACTGAGAGGGCCCAAGAGTAGCAACACCTCAACAGCAACAACCACACTTAGTACCCAGAACTTGGTTTCAAAATATATTTCGCCACTAAGAGGAACCAGGGCTTCTTGGAGAAAAGCTCATTCCAGGGGTAGACTAGAGAAAGTACAAGGTGGGCCTGAAATATTTTATTGTGCCAGAAAGAAATGACGCATTAAAAAAAATATACAGTTGACCCTTGAACAACATGGTTTGAACTGAGTGGGTCCACTTATACACAGTTTTTTTTCAATAGCAAATACTACAGTACTACACAGTTCGTGGATGGTTGAATTGTGGATGTAGCACTGTGGATACAAAGGAAGTGGGTATACTGAGGAACTGCATATATGGAGGGTCAACTATAAGTTAAATGTGAATTTCTGACTATTCAAAGTGTCAGTGCCCCTAACCCCCAAGCTGATAAAGGGGTAACTGAAGAGAAAAGTCAAAAGGACATAGAAGCCAGCCTGAAGGGGTTCCCACCTGGCAAAATCAGGGAACTTGAACAAGATGAATAATGACAGTAATAGATTATAACATTGAATAAACAAGAAATCTGAGTCCATAACTGATATAAATAAATAAATTGAAAGTTGGAGGACAATTTACATCGTTTCAAAGTAGTAGTACCATGCCACAAAATATTTATTCATTTCAAAAAGAAAGAGTAACTTCATAGTGAAGAAATCTGACAGACAACACCTTAACCAAGTGATCAAAGTAAACATCATCACCAATGGGAACAAATCAAAATGGTGTACCGCCTAATAGGATACAATGAGAACAGAACAGCATCAAGTCTGTGATATTCGTGTCAAAGGTGGAAAACTTGAATCTAATTATGAGAAAATATCAGACAAACCCAAATTCAGGAATATTCTACAAAATTACTGTCCTATAATTTTCAAAAGTGTCAAGTTAATGAAATGAAGTGAAGACTGAAGAATCATTCCAAATTGAAAAAGACTGGGGCTTCCCTGGTGGCGCACTGGTTAAGAATCAGCCTGCCAATGCAGGGGACATGGGTTCGAGCCCTGGTCCAGGAAGATCCCACATGACCCGGAGCAACCAAGGCCATGCGACACAACTAGTGAAGCCCACGCAATGAGAATCCCGCGCACCGCAAAGAAGAGTAGCCCCTGCTCGCCTCAACTAAAGAAGGCCTGAGCACAGCAATGAAGACCCAATGCAGACAAAGAAAAAATATTAAAAGCAGCAAGGGAAAAACAACAAATAACATACAAGGGAATCCCCATAAGGTTAACAGCTGATCTTTCAGCAGAAACTCTGCAAGCCAGAAGGGAGTAGCAGGACATATTTAAAATGATGAAATGGAAAAACCTACAACCAAGATTACTCTACCCCCTACAACCAAGATTTCTCTACCCAGCAAGGACCTCATTCAGATTCGACAGAGAAATTAAAATCTTCACAGACAAGCAAAAGCTAAGAGAATTCAGCACTACCAAACCAGCTTTACAACAAATGCTAAAGGAACTTCTCTAGGCAGGAAACACAACAGAAAGAAAAAACCTACAATAACAAACCCAAAACAATTAAGAAAATGGTAATAGGAACATACATATCAATAACTACCTTAAATGTAAATGGATTAAATGCTCCAAACAAAAGACACAGACTGGCTGAATGGATACAAAAACAACACCCGTATATATGCTATCTACAAGAGACCCACTTCAGATCTAGGGACACATACACACTGAAAGTGAGGGGATAGAAAAATATATTCCATGCAAATGGAAATAAAAAGAAAGCTGGAGTAGCAATTCTCATATCAGACAAAGTAGACTTTGAAATAAAGACTATTACAAAAGACAAAGAAAAAAACTACATAATGATCAAGGGATCAATCAAAGAAGAAGATATAACAATTATAAATATATATGCACCCAACATAGGAGCACCTCAGTACATAAGGCAGTGTTAACAGCCATAAAAAGGGAAATTGACAGTAACACAATCATATAGGGGACTTTAACACCCCACTTTCACCAATGGACAGGTCACCCAAAATGAAAATAAATAAGAAAACACAAGCTTTGAATGATACATTAAACAAGATGGACTTAACTGATATTTATAGGACAATCCATCCAAAAACAACACAATACACTTTCTTCTCAAATGCTCATGGAACATTCTCCAGGATAGATCATATCCTGGGTCACAAATTAAGCCCTGGTAAATGTAAGAAAACTGAAGTCATATCAAGTATCTTTTCCAACCACAACGCCATGAGACTAGATATCAATTACAGGAAAAAAACTGTAAAAAAATACAAGCACAAGGAGGCTAAACAATACACTACTAAATAACCAAGAGATCACTGAAGAAATCAAAGGGAAATCAAAAAATAACTAGAAACAAATGACAATGAAAACACGACAACCCAAAACCTATGGGATGCAGCAAAAGGACTTCTAAGAGGGAAGTTTACAGCAATAAAATCCCACCTCAAACAAGAAACATCTCAAATAAACAACCTAACCTTACACCTAAAGCAATTAGAGAAAGAAGAACAAAAAATCCCCCAAGTTAGCAGAAGGAAAGAAATCATAAAGATCAGATCAGAAAGAAATAAAAAAGAAATGAAGGAAACAATAATAAGGATCAATAAAACTAAAAGCTACTTCTTTGAGAAGATAAACAAAATTGATAAACCTTTAGCCAGACTCATCAAGAAAAAAAGGGAGAGGACTCAAATCAATAGAATTAGAAATGAAAAAGGAGAAGTAACAACTGACACTGCAGAAATACAAAAGATCATGAGAGATTACTATAAGCAACTCTATGCCAATAAAATGGACAACCTGGAAGAAATGGACAAATTCTTAGAAATGCACAACCTGCCAAGACTGAATCAGGAAGAAACAGAAAATATGAACAGACCAATCACAAGCACTGAAATTGAAACTGTGATTAAAAATCTTCCAACAAACAAAAGGCCAGGACCAGATGGCTTCACAGGCGAATTCTATGAAACATTTAGAGAAGAGCTAACACCTATCCTTCTCAAACTCTTCCAAAATATAGCAGAGGGAGGAACACTCCCAAACTCATTCTACGAGGACACCATCACCCTGATACCAAAACCAGACAAGGATGTCACAAAGAAAGAAAACTACAGGCCAATATCACTGATGAACATAGATGCAAAAATCCTCAACAAAATACTAGCAAACAGAATCCAACAGCACATTAAAAGGATCACACACCATGATCAAGTGGGGTCTATCCCAGGAATGCAAGGATTCTTCAATATATGCAAATCAATCAATGTAATACACCATATTAACAAATTGAAGAAGAAAAAATATATGGTCATCTCAATAGATGCAGAGAAAGCTTTTGACAAAATTCAACACCATTTATGATAAAAACCCTCCAGAAAGTAGGTACCATTTATGATAAAAACCCTCAACATAACAGAGGCCATATATGACAAACCCACAGCCAACATCGTCCTCAATGGTGAAAAACTGAAAGCATTTCCACTAAGATCAGGAACAAGACAAGGCTGCCCACTCTCACCACTCTTATTCAACATAGTTTTGGAAGTTTTAGCCACAGCAATCAGAGAACAAAAGGAAATAAAAGGAATCCAAATTGGAAAAGAAGTAAAGCTGTCACTGTTTGCAGATGACAAGATACTATACATAGAGAAACCTAAAGATGCTACCAGAAAACTACTAGAGCTAATCAATGAATTTGGTAAAGTAGCAGGATACAAAATTAATGCACAGAAATCTCTGGCATGCCTATACACTAATGATGCAAAATCTGAAAGTGAAATCAAGAAAACACTCCCATTTACCATTGCAACAAAAAGAATAAAATATCTAGGAATAAACCTACCTAAGGAGACAAAAGACCTGTATGCAGAAAATTATAAGACACTGATGAAAGAAATTAAAGATGATACAAATAGATGGAGAGATATACCATGTTCTTGGATTGGAAGAATCAACATTGTGAAAATGACTCTACTACCCAAAGCAATCTACAGATTCAATGCAATCCCTATCTAACTGCCAATGGAATTTTTCACAGAACTAGAACAAAAAATTTCACAACTGGTATGGAAACACAAAAGAACTCAAAGAGCCAAAGCAATCTTGAGAATGAAAACGGAGCTGGAGGAAGCAGGCTCCCTGACTTCAGACCATACTACAAAGCTACAGTAATCAAGACAGTATGGTAATGGCACAAAAACAGAAAGGTAGATCAATGGAACAGGATAGAAAGCCCAGAGATAAACCCACACACATATCGTCACCTTATCTTTGATAAAGGAGGCAGGAATGTACAGTGGATAAAGGACAGACTCTTCAATAGGTGGTGCTGAGAAAATTGGACAGTTACATATACAAGTATGAGATTAGATCACTCCCTAACACCATACACAAAAATAAGCTCAAAATGGATTAAAGACCTAAATGTAAGGCCAGACACTCTCAAACTCTTAGAGGAAAACATAGACAGAACACTCTATGACATAAATCACAGCAAGGTCCTTTTTGACCCACCTCCTTGAGAAATGGAAATAAAAACAAAAATAAACAAATGGGACCTAATGAAACTTCAAAGCTTTTGCACAGCAAAGGAAACCATAAACAAGACCAAAAGACAACCCTCAGAATGGGAGAAAATATTTGCAAATGAAGCGACTGACAAAGGATTAATCTCCAAAATTTACAAGCAGCTCATGCAGCTCAATAACAAAAAAACAAACAACCCAATCCAAAAATGGGCAGAAGACCTAAATAGACATTTCTCCAAAGAAGATATACAGACTGCCAACGAACACATGAAAGAATGCTCAACATCATTAATCATTAGAGAAATGCAAATCAAAACTACAATGAGATATCATCTCACCCGAGTCAGAATGGCCATCATCAAAAAATCTAGAAACAATAAATGCTGGAGAGGGTGTGGAGACAAGGGAACACTCTTGCACTGCTGGTGGGAATGTGAATTGGTACAGCCACTATGGAGAACAGTATGGAGGTTCCTTAAAAAACTACAAATAGAACTACCATACAACCCAGCAATCCCACTACTGGGCATACACCCTGAGAAAACCATAATTCAAAAAGAGTCATGTACCAAATGTTCATTGCAGCTCTATTTACAATAGCCAGGAGATGGAAACAACCTAAGTGTCCATCATCAGATGAATGGAGAAAGAAGATGTGGCACATATATACAATGGAATATTACTCAGCCATAAAAAGAAACGAAATTGAGCTATTTGTAATGAGGTGGATGGACCTAGAGTCTGTCATACAGAGTGAAGTAAGTCAGAAAGAGAAAGACAAATACCGTATGCTAATACATATATATGGAATTTAAGAAAAAAAATGTCATGAAGAACCTAGTGGTAAGACAGGAATAAAGACACAGACCTACTAGAGAATGGACTTGAGGATATGGGGAGGGGGAAGGGTAAGCTGTGACAAAGTGGGAGTGGCATGGACATATATACACTACCAAACGTAAAATAGATAGCTAGTGGGAAGCAGCCGCATAGCACAGGGAGATCAGCTCGGTGCTCTGTGACCACCTAGAGGGGTGGGATGGGGGGGTGGGATGGGGGGGTGGGAGGGAGACGCAAGAGGGAGGAAGATATGGGGATGCATGTATATGTACAGCTGATTTACTTTGTTATAAAGCAGAAACTAACACACCACTGTGAAGCAATTATACTCCAATAAAGATGTTAAAAAAAAAAGACCCAATGCAACCAAAAATAAATAAAATAAAATTTTAAAATAAATAAATATATACAATTTATGGATAAATAAATATACAGTATTGGGGAATAAAAGACCGAACGCCCCCCCAAAAAATCAATTAATTAATTAATTAATTTTTTTAAAAAAGAAAAAGACTGATGAGATATGTTGACAATCAATGCAAGATGTGATTCTGAACTGGATTCTTTTCCTATAAAGGACATTGGAATAAATACTGAAATTTGAATGAGGTTTGAGGATTAAATGGTAACATGTTGTTGTTAGTGTCCTGATTTTGATGGTCATATTGAGGTTATGAAGGAGAGCATCTTTGTTTATAGGAAACACAAACTGAAGTATTGAAGAGTAATGGGGCACCATGTTAGCAACTTACTCTAAAATGGTTCACAAGAAAAGAAAGTTCTTTATTACTGTGCTTGCAATTTTTCTTCAAGTTTGAGAGTTTGTTTTTGTTTTTTTTTAAGGCCACACCACATGGCTTGGGGAATCTTAGTTCCCTGACCAGGGATTGAATCCGGGCCCTCGGCACTGAAAGCACCAAGTCCTAACCACTGGACCACCAGAGAATTCCCAAGTTAGAGATTGTTTTGAAAAATGAAAGTTTAGGGCTTCCCTGGTGGCGCAGTGGTTGAGAGTCCGCCTGCCGATGCAGGGGATGCGGGTTCGTGCCCCGGTCCGGGAAGATCCCACATGCCGCGGAGCGGCTGGGCCCGTGAGCCATGGCCGCTGAGCCTGCGCGTCCGGAGCCTGTGCTCCGCAACGCGAGAGGCCACAACAGTGAGAGGCCTGCGTACCGCAAAAAAAAAAAAAAAAAAACAACCTGCTTAAGAAGAGAAGGGAAACAAGTGGGGAAAAGAAGGACAGGTAGTGGCAAAAAAGAGAAAACAGAGAAGGGTCAGAGGTAAAAGTGGGCCAGCTGGATAAAACAGCCCTGCTGATCTGGAACACACAAGCATAAACTTTCCAGTGATAGCTGTCTAATAAGAGGGCAGTCTGTCAGGAAAGGTACTAAGCACCTGTTAATGGTTCACATCAGAATGCTCCAAGGGGAAATTCCTGAACTAAATGGACCTGAACTTTCTGTGTGAAGCTATGTTCTATGTGAAGTTAGACTAGGCAGGTAGGCTTACTTAGAGGAGGGAACAAAGGAAACCTGGAGAGAAAGCTCAGGTGCAGAGGGTGGGGCTCTCAGAGAGGTATTGTCTCCTTATAAAAATGTCTCAATCAAGCATTTTAGATCAGAGTTAGTTCATGCCTCCAAGTTATTTAAGCTACAGAAATGTGAAACATATACTTTTAAGTGATCACAACGTCATGTATAGTAAGGGCTCAAAATTATCCAACAAAATAACACACTGAAACTGAGAAGTTAAGAGAAATTTCCAGATATGAAGCTGACAATGACTCTCTGTCAGAGTTAATACAGCAAAGTTGTTCTTTTTTTTTAAACTATTTTTATTTAGTATGGAAGCATCATTTGTCATAACTAAACTGTTAACTGAACCACCAGCCCCTGGAAGACTACTGCAATTGTTACAAATACTTTATTTGATTTTCAAACAAATTAAAACATTCTAGTTCCTATTAAGGTAACCAAGGCAACACGGATTCATACCCAGCCTATTACTGCACACTGAATGTTAGCCCAAAAGAGATCATAAGTCTAAATCACACCCTCAGGGCAGCAATTACAGTTTTATGATGTCCTTCCCCCACATGTCACTACTTACATCACGGCTATCATCACTAATAGCTGCCTAGTGTCTGCTCTGCAGATGATGCTATTTTGGTGTTATACCCAGGCCATTAAAGTGCCATCATTTCTCTATTAATGGAGTGAGTAAGCAATCCACATCCCTGATAATAAGAGCAATCCACGTCAAAAATAAAATAAGCTAAACCAATCAGTTTAAAACTATTGCTACAGGAAAAAAAATCAATGATTAAGTATATCAAGAAAATCTAAGACTGAGGTTAAATAAGACAAGAATACCTTACTGACTCACTCAGTTTCAATATGGATATTTTTTTCTTTTTGGGAGGAGGAGGGAGGCAGCACACTGCACGGCTTGTGGGATTTTAGGGCCCCGACCAGAGATTGAACCCCGGCCACGTCACTGACAGCACTAAGTCCTAACCACTGGACCGCCAATTCCCATCAATATGGATTGTTTTTAAGCACAGATAAAAATTCAGTGTACAATAAAAAAAAAAAAAAAATTCAGTGTACTTAGCAATGGAAATGATTCTAACAGACAACCTCTCCTAACAAACAACACATAATATCTGTTTATCAAATTTGATAAATGTTAAAATGCTGTATGTTTCTATCTTTTGCCTTAAGAGCTTGATGTTTTGATACTTTTGCCACAGAATTAAAGGAACAGAGAAGAAACAGAGAGAATGGACGAGAAGGTGAGATGGAAACAGAAAAACAAAGAATTAAACTAGGCTCTAAGGAAGCCATATAAGCAAAAATGACAAGATATTTATTCTTCTAGAAAAATCTTCACAGATAGGAAAGAAAGCAGAAGACCTCTAATTTCAGTTGTGTGAATCCTACACAAGAAAAGACTGAGTAATTTCCTGGCCAAATCTAAATCTCATCATCTCTCAAATGAAGACTAGCTGTACAATGTACCTCAAAGGATTACTAACAGGATAAAATGAGATGAATTTTGAAACGTTAAGAGTACCCAAAAGCATGACTTTCTTCCTACTGTGAAACAAAAAATATGGCAGATTCACATCTTACATTTTAAAAATATATAAAGGAACAATATGAACTTCAAAAAAATAATAAGGATAAAGGACTTCCCTGCTGGTCCAGTGGTTAAGAATCCGCCTTCCAATGCAGGGGACGTGGTTCAATCCCTGGTCGGGGAACTAAGATCCCACACACCGTCAGGCAACTAAGCCCGTGTGCCACAACTACTGAGCCCCCACGCTCCTTTTCTTTTCTGTCAGGTCAGCAGAAATAGCCTCTTTTCACTTCTGATTCTAATAATTTGAGCCTTCTTTTCCTCCTTTCCAAAACTAAAGGTTTATCAATTTTGTTGATCTTTTCAAATAACAAGCTTTTGGTTCTCTGATTTTTCTCTAATGTTTTTCTACTCTTGATTTCATTAATTTCTCCTCTAGTTTTTCGTATTTCCTTCCTTCTGCATGCTTTATATTTAGTGTGCTCTTCTTTATACAGCGTCTTAAGGTGGAAGGTTAGGGTACTGGTATGAGATCTTTCTTCTTTTTTACTATAGACACTAATTGCTATAAATTTCCCTCTCGGCATTGCATTAGATGCAGCCCAGTTTGGGTATGTTGTGTCTTCATTTTCACTCATCTCGAAGTATTTTCTAATTTCCCTACTGATTTCTTCTTTGACCCATTGGTTAAATAGGAGTATGTTGTTTAATTTCCACATATTTGTGCTTTTCCTAATTTTTTTCTGTTACTCATCCAATTTCATTCCATTGTAGTTGAAAAATATACTTTGCATTATTTCTATCAAAAGAGTGAATGTTATTGTATGTGAATCATATCTGTATGGCACACTGTATGGCAAAAATCACAGACAAAATAGCACTAGGCAATAGAAACAGTAACTGTAGCTATGAATCATAGTCTTTATTTATGCAAATTTGCAAAAACTTGTGACAGATATGTCATTTCCAGGTAGTTCAAATATTTACCCTATTACAAATGGTGAAGAAATGCACAAAAACTTCATATGAGAAACTGGAAAACATGAAAAGCTCATTCTCAAGAGAGGCAAATGAAGAACAAATATGAGGTCTCACTAGTAATCTTTTAAAAAGGAAATTTAAAAAAATGAAACTCCATTTTCCTCCTACCAAATTAACAGGTTTATCGCTTGTTTAAATCTTAATCTCTTGTTTAATATCCAATGTTAGAAAAACAGGTGAAATTAGGCACTCTCATATACTGTTGATGGGCATATAAACTGGAATACTTTGGAAAACAATTTGGCAAAAGTATCAAAAGCCTTACAAAAAACTCTAAATGCTTTCATCTAGTAATTCTACTGTAACAAACTGTGTTTAGGAAATAACCCTAAATACAGAAAATACTTTAGATTAATCACATTCACTGTACTATTATTTACAATTTTAAAAAATGGCTACAATATAAATGTCCAATAATAGGAGAATAGTTAGGACAAACTATGGTTTAATTACTGGACAAAATACCATGCAACCATTAAAAATATTTATAAAACATTTACAATATAAGGAAAATACTTTTGTTACGTTAGTGAAAAAGCAAAATTGAACATAGAATATGATTACAGCTACATGTGTAAAAAGAAAAGCAATCGGGCTTCCCTGGTGGCGCAGTGGTTGACAGTGTGCCTGCCAATGCAGGAGACACGGATTTGTGCCCTGGTCCGGGAGGATCCCACATGCCGCAGAGCGGCTGGGCCCGTGAGCCATGGCCGCGGAGCCTGCGCTCCGTGACGGGAGAGGCCACAACAGCGAGGGGCTCGCATACCACAAAAAAAGGAAAAAAAAAAGCAATGAATCTGTATACAGAAAAAAAATTCAGAAAGCATACATCAAAAGACCAATAATAATGGTTGCCTTTATAATGGTTGAGTGTAGTTCTTTCTTTATACTTTTTAGTATCTTTCCAAAGTTCCATGAGAATAAATTTTTACAATAAAAGGTTTATTCAAAACAAATTTAAGAAACTGTTACTTCTAGCAGAACAATCCACTGAGTACAACACCTCTCTCACAAGCAAAACCTCCCAGGTATATATATACTCTCACATGGGAGATACACTTACTCTCTCAAACACATAATCCCTAGTTTTTTCCACTTAAGCTTTCAATACTGTACTTCTCAAAGTGTTCTGGGTTTGTTTATTGTTGTCATTGTTTATTAAGATAAATGAAATACTCTTTCCTGGGGTTCAGAAATGGCTTTCTAATTCCATGAATATAACCCTTCCACAATTCAAACATATGTCCCCTTATATTCTCAAAATAAATTTACCAAAAAGATTAAAACTAAAGCCAATTGTCAGAACACTCTTTGACATAAATCACAGCAAGATCCTTTATGAACCACGTCCTAGAGAAATGGAAATAAAAACAAAAATAAACAACTGGGACCTAATGAAACTTTAAAGCTTTTGCACAGCAAAGGAAACCATAAGCAAGATAAAAAGACAACCCTCAGAATGGGAGAAAATATTTGCAAACGAAGCAACTGACAAAGGATTACTCTCCAAAATATACAAGCACTCATGCAGCTCAATATCAAAAAAACAAACAACCCAATCCAAAAATGGGCAGAAGACCTAAACAGACATTTCTCCAAAGAAGATACACAGAGTGCCAACAAACAAATGAAAGGATGCTCAACATCATTAATCATTAGAGAAATGCAAATCAAAACTACAATGAGGTATCATCTCACACCAGTCAGAATGGCCATCATCAAAAAAATCTACATACAAGAATGGACTTGAGGACAAGGGGAGGGGGTAGGGTAAGCTGGGATGAAATGAGAGAGTGGCATGGACATATATACACTACCAAATGTAAAACAGATAGCTAGTGGGAAGGAGCCACATAGCACAAGGAGAGCAGCTCAGTGCTCTGTGACCACCTAGAGGGGTGGGATAGGGAGGGTGGGAGGGAGACGCAAGAGGGAGGGGATATGAGGATATATGTATGCGTATAGCTGATTCACTTTGTTATACAGCAGAAACTAACACAACAATGTAAAGCAATTGTACTCCAATAAAGATGTTAGCAACAACAACAAAAAAGTAGTCAATTCTACAAAGTTTAGGAACTGGTGTTATGCACAAAAGACAGCTAATAAAAAGCTCCAAATTAAGTCCAAAGGCACAACTGGGCTTCCCGGGTGGCGCAGTGGGTGAGTGTCCGCCTGCCGATGCAGGGGATGCGGGTTCGTGCCCCGGTCTGGGAAGATCCCACATGCCGCGAAGCGGCTAGGCCCGTGAGCCATGGCCACTGAGCTTGCGCGTCCGGAGCCTGTGCTCCGCAACGGGAGGGGCCACAACAGTGAGAGGCCCGCGTACCGCAAAAAAAAAAAAAAAAAAGGCACAACTAATGTACATACAATTTTGTATAATCAGAGAAACAAAAAAAATTTCCGAAAACACTTGTGTCTAGTTGGTCTGTTTACTGAGGCAACAAAGTATCATAAAAAGAATATGGACTTTGGAATCAGAAAAAGGAGTTTATGCCCTGGTTCTGCAACTTTCTAACTGCGAAAACTTGGGGAAACTAAACTTCTCCAACCTCAATTCCCACCTTAGTAAAAGAGGTATAATAGCACTTCCCTAAAGGACTATGAGGAACAAATGAAAAACTGGGTACACAGTACTGTAATAAGCAGAGTGCATGTATTAGGTACAGGATACATGGTAGTTCCTATGATTATTTTCATTTCTTTTGGGAGGATGAGGAAGCTCATTTTATAACAAGTTACCCAACTTTATTCCTAATCCAACATCAAGAAACAAAAAAATGAGGCAGCTCTTAAAACCATTAAGAGTCCTTGGCAATTCTCAGTTATAGATTTAGGATGGAGGTAAGCAGATCTTACAGCTCATATCACCTCTCCAGATAATGCAAAACTGTTCAAGAAAGATGCAATCCTATGTCTAACAATTATATTCTTACCTTGCAGGCTACATCAACTAATCGCATCTGGATAGCTTGATTGTCTGGGAGTTTAGTGCCAATTGCAAGCAAAGTGTCCAACAGCTGAGCTAGGACTTGATGAGACTCTAGAAAGGAGGATGGAAAGTTGGGTTTTAGAATTTCAAAAGGAGATCACTATAGAAACTAAATTTACTTGGGTAAAGAATGTAGATTTTTGTCAGCTGGGTTCTACTATTTGATCCCTAATTCCCTTCAACTAAATTACTAAAGGGATCATGTCTAAAAATTTGAGTCCTCCACAGGATGGCGCATAGTGCTCCAAAAATGTTTAGTGCTTGACTAATTCAAGGGCTTTTCATTGCCTCCAAGATAAAGTCTAAATTCCTTAGTAGGGCATGCATACATACATACATATATACATACATACATACACACCAGTCCCGCCATGATGTCTAGCCCTCCCTACTTTTCTAGCCTCATCTATTTAAGGTCTCCTCTAGTACCCTTTTCCCCAATTACTTATAATTTGCTCAGGCCAACTTCCCTACCTAGAATGCCTTCATCTACATCCAACTCCATTTTCAACCCTACTCCCCAGGGAGCACCTACTAATCCTGAAGTGTCACCTCCTGTATGGTACTTTTCCTTCTTCCCCTAAAAAAATTAACCATTTCTTCCTCATGCTTCCACTGAATCAGCTGTAACACTTTACGATACTTATTTATTTGTATATCAGACAAAACCAGGAGACTGAAAGATCCTTAAGGGCAAGGACTGTGTTTTATTCACCTTTGTATTCTCAGAATCTAGCACGACTCATTATATGCCCAACAGATGCTTAATAAATGGGCAAACAGCCAATTCTAAGTGAATCACTATCAATCACCTTAGCCAGATTCTCTTCTTTGTCTAAATTCTCTTCTTTGTTCCAAAATACGGCTCTTATGGTATGGTAGTGTTAGTGGTATACAAGAGGATTTAGGTGGCATTAGGAAAATCATTTTTATATTAATAACCTTGTACAGGCATACCTTGTTTCACTATGCTTCACTTTATTGCACTTTGCAGATACTGTACTACATTTTTTACAAGTTGAAGGTTTGTCTCAACCCTGCAACGAACAAGTCTATCAGTGCCATTTTCAACAGCACTGCTCACCTCATGTCTCTGTCACCTTTTGGTAATTCTTGAAATATTTCAAACTTTCATTATTATATTTGTTATGGTGATTTGTGATCAATGATCTTTGATATTACTATTGCAAAAAGATAATGACTCACTAAAGGCTCAGATTATGGTTAACATTTTTTAGCAATAGAGTATTAAGGTAGTACATTCTTTTTAGATATAATGCTATTGCACATTTAATCGACTACAGTATAGTGTAGACATTACTTTTATCTGCACTGGGAAATCAAAAAACTTGTGTGACTTGCTTTATTGTGATATTCATTTTACTGTGGTGGTCTGGAACAGAACCTGCAATATCTCAGAGGTATGCTTGTACATATTTTAATGAACAAAATAAAAATTGCAGTTATTATGTTGATGACATTAATTTTCTTTTACCTTTACTAATATAGTCTCTTTAAATTAATTTTATTTAACTAAAAAATAATTGTCCACTTAAAAACATTAAGTAAACCATAATATAGATGTGAAACAAATATGTCAAAAATGGTATGATATATAAATGACCAAAGCTCAGAAAACACTGGTTAAATCATCTCTTACTAAGACTTCCAGTAAAACACAACAGACTGAACACATCTGTTTATCACTAATTCTTTCCTAAAACCTCATTAACATATAAGCGTAAAGAAATTTAAAAGGTATAAACTTACAAGGACAAAGAAAACAGGAGAAGAAAGGTACGCAGATGAGAAAAGTCAACAAATTTTTCAGAGATGGAAAGCAGTTAAAAAGTCTAAGGCAGCTCAGTGCTTTGTGACCACCTAGAGGGGTGGGATACGGAGGGTGGGAGGGAGGCACAAGAGGGAGGAGATATGGGGTGTATATGTATATATATATATATATATATATATATATATATATACACACACATATATATAGCTGATTCACTTCATTATAAAGCAGAAACTAACACACCATTTAAAGCAATTATATTCCAATAAAGATGTTAAAAAAATACTTAGTATGCCAATAAATAAATAAATAAAATAAAAAAAATAGTCTATGGCAAAACTGAGAAATCTAATACTAAATGCCTACTGAGGAGGGTGTCGTGACAGAGCAAATAAATTCTAGCCATACGCCCAGAAAGACTCAGGAATTGTAGATTTTAAAAAAGACAACCAGGGCTTCCCTGGTGGCACAGTGGTTGAGAGTCTGCCTGCCGATGCAGGGAACTGCCCGGTTCGTGCCCCGGTCCGGGAGGGTCCCACGTGCCGCGGAGTGGCTGGGCCCGTGAGCCATGGCCGCTGGGCCTGTGCGCCCAGAGCCTGTGCTCTGCAACAGGAGAGGCCACAACAGTGAGAGGCCCACATACCACAAAAAAAATAAATAAATAAAAAGACAACCAAAACACATCCCAAAACAGGGATGAGGCAGGGATTTGTTTGAAGCGTCTATAAGAAGTAGTTGGACCCCTGTCTCCTTCCCTATCCTATATAACCAAATGACCACTGAAATAGGAGGTTTGTTCTCTATAAAAATTAGGACAGAAAGGATCTAATTTGGGGAATACTAGGTGAGGACAGGGAGGAAATATAATGAAGAAGAGAAGATTAAGAGATAATCAACATATTGAAAATGAGACTCCCTCCCTCTCCCTAGCTCCCTTCAGTTGCTTTGGCTTAAAAAAAAAATAGCAGCCAGGCATTTCTCTGTCTTCCTAGCAGGAGAGTCAAAAGCTGATGGGTGCCACAGAAAAACAGCAAAAAACACTAATATTTAACAGTCCTCCAAAGACATAAAGGATCATCTTAGAGTGGAGCCTACCAGCTGACTCTATTCTTTATTCTGCTCCTCTGCAGTTATTCCCACCATTCAATCTTCCAGCTCACTTACTTAGTGTTCTGCCTCAGTTATTCTACTATTGATTCCTTCTAGCGCATTTTTCATCTCAGTTATTGTGTTGTTCATCACTGTTTGTTTGTTCTTTAGTCCTTCTAGGTCTTTGTTAAACATTTCTTGTATTTTCTTAATCCGTGCCTCCATCCTATTTCCGAGATTTTGGACCTTCACTATCATTACTCTGAATTCTTTTTCAGGTAGGTTGCCTATTAATCCTTTATTTGATTTTGTAGGTTTTTACCTTGCTCCTTCGTCTGTAACATATTTTTCTGTCGTCTCATTTTTTCTGATGTATGGGGCTGTATTCCTGCCTTAATGGTTGTTTGGCCTAAGGCGTCCAGCACTGGAGTTTGCAGGCAGTTGGGTAGAGCCGGGTCTTGGTGCTGAGATAAGGACCTCCGGGAGACCTCACTCCAATTAATATTCCCTGGGGTCTGAGGTACTCTGTTAGTCTAGCAGTTTGTTTTTTTTGTTTTTTTTTTTTTACGCGGGCCTCTCACTGTTGTGGCCTCTCCAGCTGCGGAGCACAGGCTCCGGACGTGCAGGCTCAGCGGCCATGGCTCACGGGCCCAGCCGCTCTGCGGCATGTGGGATCTTCCTGGACCAGGGCACGAACCCGTGTCCCCTGCATCGACAGGCAGACTCCCAACCACTGCGCCACCAGGGAAGCCCAGTCTAGCAGTTTGGACTCGGCACTCCCACCAAGGAGCTCAGCCCCAACCCCCGGTCTGGGAACCAAGATCCTGCAAGCCACGCAGCATAGCAATAGAAACACACACACACACACACACACACACACACACACACACACAAAGGAGCAGTACAGGGGCTTCCCTGGTGGCGCAGTGGTTGAGAGTCCACCTGCCGATGCAGGGGACACAGGTTTGTGCCCCGGTCTGGGAAGATCCCACATGCCGCGGCGCGCTAAGCCCATGAGCCATGGCCACTGAGCCTGCGCGTCCAGAGCCTGTGCTCCGCAACGGGAGAGGCCACAACAGTGAGAGGCCCGCGTACCGCAAAAAAAAAAAAAAAAAGGAGCAGTACAATAACATAAATAAAAAATAAAATAAAATTAGAAAAAACAAAAAATATATTAGGAAAAATAAAAATATAAGTGAAACAACTACAACAAGGTAAAACAGAACAACAGAAAAAAAAAAGGGAACAAGCCAAAAGGAGCTGAATAACAAACTATAAAGAATAAAATAAAATTAGAAATATCAAAATATAAATGAATCAACAACAAGGTAAAACAGAAACACAACCTAAAAAAATTTATAAAATTAAAAAAGACCCTTGGCTGTGGGGGCAGAGCTTAGGCAGGGGCAGAACTTAGGCGGGGGTGGGGTTTAGTGTGGGGGAACCTAGGCGTAGCACCTGTGGGGAAAGGCAGCACGGCCTGAGGGGGGCCTTGGTGTGCAGAGTTTGGAGTTCAGAGGTAAGGCCCTGGGTGAGGGTGTGTGGACGGAGCTTAGGCTCAGCACTGCTGGACCTCCAAGGGCAGAGGATTAGGCCCAGGACCTCAGCAGGCTCCCCATAGGCCCAAGTGGGCAGGGAAATGCTGGCTGTGCTCCCTTCCATTCCTCCCCTCTCCCGAGGGTCTCCCCTGTCCCTGTTGATCCGCTAACCATGGGTGGGCCCCACCTGGTCTGGAAACCCCTCCCCTCCCCCAGCTGCCCCTCAGGGGCGCCGGTCCCATCCCACCTCCACTTCTCCTTGCCCCTCACTCCCCGACATGTCACACTCCCCCTACCCAGTCACTCTGTGGTTCCTACCATCCCCTTCGATGTCTGTGGTCCCCCACCAGTGCCTGGTAGGTGCCCTAGCTGTGCAGAGATGCGAACTCAGCATTCTCCTACTCTGCCATCTTGACTCCGCCCCCATCAAATTGTTTTATGGTAGTAGTAGGAATACTTTTTAAATTTCTCCCTAATGTCATTACATTGGCATTTCAATAAATGCCAAAAAATTTTTTTAAATATATTTTGATTGTTTCCTGTGAATTAAAAGTCTTGGGTCAAAATTCAATACAGGTAAAATTTAAAGTTCCTTCTAACAAAATTAAAAATTCTCAACTTCAACCCATGGGCCACTTATATAAGATATTTGTTACCATTAAACAGTTGTACAGTAAGTGAATTTAGATTGTCTCTTGAGTTCACTGGACCTTTATTACTCTCATAACCTCAAGTTGATAGACTAAATGTTGTCCAATATTTAAATAATCATATTTGTTTAAATATGTATACCCTAAAATGAAATAAAACTATTTATTGAAACTACAAACAATTCAAACAAAACTATAGTACTTTCAGGAACGGCCACGAAGGATTTCATTTTATTTAATTTTAGAATAAATATCAAGGCAATGAGGCACTAACCCTATAAGAAAATCTTGTACATAAATAAAACTAGATAATCAAAGAAAAAAAATTTTAAGGTAAAATAGTTTTCCTTTTCACCTAAACACTGAGAATAATTTTAGTGGGCATCAACAAGGAACAAACAGAAAAGGCAACAACATATGAGACTTGGGAGATGTTGCCTTTATAGGAAGTAAACTGTGGAGGACCCCATGACCAGGGCAGCACCAGGGCAGTTTCTGAGTTAGTAGGCACAGTCAACAAAACATCAACTCTGTCACATACTTGAACAAGTTAGTTAACTTCTCTGAGCTTCAGTTTCCCAGCCTATAAAATAGGGACAATAGTATCTATCTTATGTCATATGTAAACTATCTTAAGTGTATGGCACTTAGTAGAGATCAATAAATGATAGCTATTAAGAGACAAACCTGTATTTTAACTCTAGTGTAAATATATGTACATGGTTTTATTGAATCACCCTCAAATTCCTTTTCAATAACCACCAACACAACAAAATTTTGTTCTACACCGTATACAAAAGGAACTAAAGATTTCTGATCTAATTATACAGCTTTTTCTTTTTTTTCTGGCCAGGCCTGCAGCATATGGGGTCTTAGTTCCCCAACCAGGGATCAAACCCATGCCCCCTGCAGTGGCAGATCAGTCCTAACCACAGGACAGCCAGGGAATTCCCTATATAGCTTTTAAATTGCAACTTACTTTCATTCTGCAGGATGTTAATGGCATCATCCATAATGCAGTCTGGTGAAAATCCTGCTGTCTTTGACAGTAAACCCAACAATGATGCAATTTTCAGTCTCACAGATGGATCATTCTCCTGAAACAAAAGAAGCTATTGTTACATTGATGCTCTACTCTCAGGAACATGGGAAACTAATATCTCAAAACAGAGTCAACAAGTATTTCTTAAGCTTTATTTCTGAAAAATTAACTTTATATGCTTTGGGGGCAGAAAGTTTTTCTCAATCTGTATGTTACACCTAAATACTGCAAAGTGAATGGGAATATTTTATGCCTTCCTGATGTCATTAACTTCTAAGGAGATGTGTGCTTTTGGGATTAAAAGTAACTTTCCTCCACTTTGCAGTAACATTAGACATGAGTTGCAGCAACTTGGACCACCAACACTGCCAGCACTGGGCACTCAACATTGCTGTCAGCACCACTGTTTTTGGAGCCCCAGAAATTGGGTGCTGCAGCTACTACTGCTATCACCAGAAAGAAGTTTTCGTTCTACCTGTGTTTTTTTGGATCACCAGATCCTGATCAGAAGTCTGGGGCAGGTGATGGGATTTCCCAGGTGGTCCAGTGGTTAAGATTGTGCTCCCAATGCAGGGGGCCTGGGTTCAATCCCTGGACAGGGAACTAGATCCCACATGACACAACTAAAAATCCTGCATGCAGCAACAAAGATCCTGCGTGCCACACGTAAGACCCGGCGCAGCCAAATAAATAAATAAATAAATATTTTAAAGAAAAGTCTCGGGCAGGTGAATCATTGTCTGGGTCTAGGTCCTGGGTCTGGGGCCCAGGGCAAGAGAGACTAAGACATGAGTTAGCGTGGCCCATTTAGCTTCAATATCGGGAGGTGGTCTCTAATTTGCACCAAGATTCCTATGCTGAGAAATTTTCCCCAAAGACCGAAAGGAACATGTCTTTTTGTTCATCACCATATCGCAAGTATGTAGCACAATATCTGGCACTAAGTAGACAGATGTTCAATAAACATAGGTAAAATGAAAAAAAAAAAAAAGTACCTTGCCAATGCTAAGATTAAGCAAGCATTTCTGTCCCAAGGACAAAATTACTTAAATGTATGCTCAAAAGATGAAGTGCCTTCTAGATGTGACCCCAGTTTCTAAGGAGGTAACTGGGCACAACAAGAAGGCCTGAAGCAGGAGAAGGGACAAAAGATATGCAGTCAGAAGACCCTGAATCCTGGCACACCACTTACCATATGTTCAACCTTGGGAAAGTCATTTTCTTGGGAACTTAAGCTGTGGAGTGCAGCAGAAGGAGAAAGGGCTTTGAAATTGGCCAGATTGAGGTGTGAAGCCTGGACTCACTATGTAATAGCTATATGTCTTGAACAGGCTAATTAACTTCCTAAGCCTCATCTGTGAAATGGGGCTAATAACAACCTCAAACAGCTACTGAGAGGAAAACAACTCACACAGAAATGGTCATAGAGAAGGCAATCAAGTATTAATGCCCTTCCTTCCTTCCTCTATGATCATCAGTCCTTTCATGTGGAGGGTAATAAAACCTGAACTGAATCCCTATGAATATGGTACTCCGATAGGTACCATAAAGAGCAAATAAAAAACACGTGAAAAATAAGGATGCAATCACCAAGCCCAGAATATGGGAAATTCCACAGGGTAAAATGCCTGGTTTTTAAACAATAAATATCATGGGAAAGAAAAGGTGGTGGGGGGGAGGGAATGCTATAGATTAAAAGAAACTGAAAAGGACAGCTAAACTAACGAAATGCAACATGTGAATCCTGCTCAAACAAACCAATTGTAAAAAGACTTTAAGACAATCAGTGAAAGCTGAACATGGACTAGGTATTATACACTATTAAGGATTATTGTTAAGTGTCATTTTTTTTTAAGTCCTAAAAAAAGTCCTAATTTGTTAAACACAGATAATTAAGTGTTTATAGGTAAAATGATACGTTGCCTGGGATTTGCCCCACCCCCAAAAAAGTAGGGGAATGCACCAAACAAGAAGAGCAAAATGTTGATAATTGTTGAAGCTGGATGAGGAACACTGGAAAGCTCATATTATTTTCTCTCCTTTTGTGTATGTTTGTAAATTTACAAAAAAAAAGTTAACTTTTTAGAAAAATCACATGGGAGTACTTATTCTATCTAAAATGCAAATTAATTTACTCATTCAACAAACATTCAAGGAGTACCTACTATGTGCCGAGCATCATTCTAGCTGCTGGGGATACAACAGTGAATAAAACAGAAGCAATCCCTGCTCTCATAGCGCTTATATTCAAGTGGATAAGACTGGCGAAAGAGGGAATCCTCTGGTGGTCCAGTGGTTAGGACTTGGTGCTTTCACTGCCATGGGCCCAGGTTCAATCCCTGGTCGGGGAACTATGATCGTGCAAGCCGTGTGGCTCGGCCAAAAAGAATAAAAAATTTAAAAATAAAGACTGGCAAAAGAAAATATGTAATTTCAGATGGTAAGCATTCTGAAGAAAAACGACGTGTGTAAGAGGTTAAAGAGTAATGTGGAGAGGCTGTTATAGACAGGACAGTGAGGGAAGTCCACTCCACGGATATGACTTTTGAACGGACACTTAACTGAGTGAGACAGAGAGCAATAGGAAGTTTTAGGGAAGCAGCATTCCAGGCAGAAGAATGTTGCAAACCCAGAATATGGAAGATTCTAAAATGCTGCATTTAAGAATACATACATACCTGTTACAGTGATTCTCTCCAGAGTAATCTCTGGAGAGTGTATTTTGTTTTCTAACTTTTTTATTTGCAGAGGCAAGTCTCATTCTTTATTTTATACACTTCTATACTGCTTGAATTTGTTACAATAAATGCTACAGTTGGGGTTTTTAAAAGAATGTTAAATTTAAAACTCCGCACAAACATTCATAACCCTTCAAAAGCTTCCCGTTTCCTATGGAAAGAAGCCTGAGCTGCTGAGCATGACACAACGGCCTGCCAAGACTGTCCCGTACGTCAGCTCCCACAATTCCCCACCAAGCTTGATGCCATGAGGCTTCAAGTTTCTGTACTTCTGCTCAGATTGCTCCTCTGCCTAAATTGCTCTCCCTGCCTCCCACAGCCACTCCCTCCTGCCCCTCAGGTGTCAGCAACCCCAGGAAGTTTGTCTCTGATGCCTGAACTGGACAAGAGTGCCCTTCCCCTTGGACCACCCAAGCAGCCTGGTGCAACCCTTTATCATGCCCCTCACCAGTGCACTGTAATTATCATAGTGTATTATGTGATTGTGTCTGTTTCCCCAACCAACCTGTGAGCTGCAGAGTGACAAGAGTGACAAGTGACAAGCAGAATGCCCAGAAAGCACTTCGTACATTCTGATAAAAATAAAGGGAAGAGTATAGGAAAAGGAAAAGCCACGTGTCCTACTTAATTCACTCGGTGAATTAAATAATTCATCCATCATCTGTTCAACAGGATTTCCTGAGTACTTACAAGGAGCCACTGTGTTTGGCCATGGGGATACACTGCCCTCATGGAACTTTAAGTTTTAATGGGCAAGGCAGACAATTGTCAAGTAATGTCCAAATACATAATTACAAAGTTGTACTGTAAAGGAAAAATAAAGAGTTCTATGAAAGCATATAACAAACACGGACTTTAATTTGAGGCAGAGAGAAAAGAATAAATGAATGCTCTCAGTCATGAAAGAACACCACAGCTTCCAGAACTGAAAAAGGGGGCAATGTGGCTAAAGTGTAGACTACCATGAAATGCGCTACAGAGGCAAGCAGGTGCCACAACTTTTTGAGAATTATGGCAAGTGCCTCTGATAGTGCCCAGAATGTAGCAGGAATTCAATACATATTTGTTCACTGTTGAATAAACAAATGAATAGTCTTTGTCCTAAGAACAATAAAAATCCTTTGAATAACTATAACGAGGAGAGTGACATAAACAGATTCAAATTTCTGAAATACCAAACCAGCCTCAATATAATGATTGGATTGGAAGGGGCAAAAGTAGCCAGAGACAAATTAAGAGTAATTGCGGTGCTTGCTTTGGCAGCACATATACTAAAACTGGGACAATAGAGAGAAAATTTGCATGGCTCCCATGCAAGGACGACATACAAATTCATGAAGCATTCCATATTTCTGAAAAAAAATTTAATCCTTTGAGCAGCGAAAAATAAAAAAAGGAGTATTTGATTAAAAAAATTATAGAACAGCAAAAGAATTTGAATGGTTCCAAAGAATTATTCATCTTTCCATTCATTCTTTTAATAAATTAAATAAAAGTTAATACGCGAAAAAAAAAAAAGAGTATACCGCTATAGTCCAGCAAAAGGCAATGCCAAGACTCCCACTTACGTTATGGGCAGGCTAGATAATACAGAACAACCTTCCCGCTAAGGAAAACTAGAATAGTATTACAGATGCCAAAAAAGAAAAACATATGTGTGTGACTTCTCAAAGGAAACAATACAATGATATATTTAAAATACTAAAAACAAACAAATAAAGAAAAACAGCCAATCTAAAATTCTACACACAGCAAAAACATCGTTCAAGAAGGGAGGTAGGGGCTTCCCTGGTGACACAGTGATTAAGAATCCACCTGCCAATGCAGGGGACACTGGTTCAAGCCCTGGTCCAGGAAGATCCCACATGCCATGGAGCAACTAAGCCCGTGCACCACAACTACTGAGCCTGTGCTCTAGAGCCTGTGAGCCACAACTACTGAAGCCCGAGCACCTAGAGCCCGTGTTCCACAACAAGAGAAGCCACCGCAATAAGAGGCCCATGCACCTCAACGAAGAGTAGCCCCCACTTGCCGCAACTAGAGAAAAACCTGTGCACAGCAACAAAGACCCAAAGCAGCCAAAAATAAATAAAATTAAATTAAATTAAAAAAAGAAGGAACGTAAAGGGAATTCCCTGGCAGCTCAGTGGTTAGGACTCAGCACTTTCACTGCTGTGGCCCAGGTTCCGTGGCTGGTTGGGGAACTAAGATCCCACAAACCATGCAGCATGGCCAAAAAAAAAAAGAATGGACGTAAAACTTAAAACTTTTCCATACATACAAACACAAAGAATTTGTCACTGAGTGCCACCAGTAAACTCACAATAAATGGAAATATCAGAGGGTATTCATCAGCCAAAAGGAAAATAATCCCAGATGAATAAACAGTCACAGATACAAGAAGGAAAGAAAAGCAATGATAAATACATGTGGGTAAATGATAAATACATAGGTAAACTTAAATGAATATTGCCTGTAGAAAATAACAATGTCTTCCATAGTGAAAAATGGAGAATTAAAACATAAAACTTCATTCACACATGCAAGTCAGGAAGGTGGATAAATGAAGTTAAAGTCTTCACATTGTTCAAAATAGAAACTGTACCATTTAACACTTGACTTTGATCAGTCAAGAATTCATGTGATAGCTAGGTTATAACCAGTAAAAGAAGTGTAAAAGAATGTATAACTCCCAAGCTAATAAAAAAGGGGTGGAGGAGAGAATTTTTTTAAAAGAGTCAATGCAAAAGATGGCAAGAAATGAGAGAAAAGAAAAGAACACTGAGCAGGTAAGACAAATAGAAGGCATTTAATAAGAGGGTAGATTTAAACCGGCATATATCAATAAACACATTAAATGTAATGAACTAAATGCTCCAACTGAAAAACAAACACTGTCAAGTGAAATTTTTAAAAAACTAACTACATGTTTTTTACATGGGTCATAAAATAAAATGTTATTAAAAAAGATGAAAATAAAAAGTAGAAATAGGTATACCATGTAAACTTTAATCAAGAGATAGTTGGTATCATAATATTAATATCAAACAAAGCCATTATATGCTGATATGATTATTTGTAAAGAATCCAAAATCTACACATAATTTATTAAAATTGTTAAATGAGCTTAGCAAGGTTGTTAGATATAGAATTTAATAAGCAAAAATCAATTGCATTTCTGAATATCTATTCTGTACTGTTAGAAAATAAAATTTTTTAAACATATCATTTACAATAACAAAATATTAACTACCTAGGAATAACTAACAAAAAGATGTACAAAAGGACTTTCCTGGTGGTGCAGTGGTTAAGAATCCACCTGCCAATGCAGGGGACACGGGTTCGAGCCCTGGTCTGGCTCAAAATTTATAAAGAAATTAAAAGACCAAGAACAATTAATATATTCTTAAAGAAGAGGAAGGTGGGAGAAGTTGTCCTACCAGATGTCAAGATTTATTATAATGTTATGCTAAGACAGCATGGTATTGGCATAAGAATAGACAAACGGAACAGTAGAAGAGACAGCCCTGAAACATACCCACCCATATACAGACACTTAATTTACCAGAAAGGTGGTACTGCAAAACAATGGGGAAAGAACATTCTTTTCAATAAATGGTGCTGGGACATTTGGACTTCCATACCAAAGCATCACACACACAAATCAATTCCATGTATGAAAAAAAAATAGTAAGCTTCTAATAATAATGTAGCAAAATGTCTTAATGAGCTCAGGGTAGGTAAACCCTTCTTATATCAATCAAACAAGAAAAGCACAAAATATAACTCAAAAGACTGTCAAATTGGGTTACATTAAGAACTTATTTTCATCAAAATACAACATTAAGGGACTAAAAAGGGAGAAGATATTTGTAACATGTATAACCAAAGAACTTGTACCCAGAATACAAAGAATTCCCACAAAGCAATAAGGGAAAAAAAAAAAATGTGTAAAATAGGCAAGAGACATACATAGGTATTACCCAAAAGAATATCCAGTTAAACGTATTAAAGTTGCTCCCCTTTATAGTAATCTAAGAAATGTAAATTAAAGCCACAGTGACTACACATCCACAGGAATTGTCAAAATGAAGAAAATCGGGCTTCCCTGGTGGCACAGTGGCTGAGAATCTGCCTGCCAATGCAGGGGACATGGCTTCGAGCCCTGGTCTGGGAGGATCCCACATGCCACGGAGCAACTAGGCCCGTGAGCCACAACTACTGAGCCTGCGCATCTGGAGCCTGTGCTCCGCAACGAGAGGCCGCGATAGTGAGAGGCCCGCGCACCGCGATGAAGAGTGGCCCCTGCTCGCCGCAACTGGAGAGAGCCCTCGCGCAGAAACGAAGACTCGACACAGTCAAAAATAAATAAATAAATAAATTTATTTATTTAAAAAAAAAAATGAAGAAAATCAATTGCAGCTATTGAAAAGTATGTGGAACAACTGGAACTCTCACACAGTGCTAATACGAGTGTAAACTGGTATTACCACTTTGGAAAACAGTTGGCTCAGTAATTCCACTCCAGGGTATATACTACACAGAAATGTAAGCCATGCACACCAAGAGACTTGTATAAAAATGTCTGTGGCAATATTTCTTATAATAGCTAAAACCTGGAAACAGTCTAAATGTCCATCAATAATAGAATGAATAAATAAATTATGGTATACTCATACAATGAAATCTTTTTTTTTTTTTTTCTTTTTTTTTGCGGTACGCGGGCCTCTCACTGTTGTGGCCTCTCCCATTGCAGAGCACAGGCTCCGGACGCGCAGCCTCAGCAGCCATGGCTCATGGGCCCAGCCGCTCCACAGCATGTGGGATCCTCCCGGACCAGGGCACGAACCCGTGTCCCCTGCATCGGCAGACGGACTCTCAACCACTGCGCCACCAGGGAAGCCCGAAGTCTTATACTGTGGTAAAAATGAATGAACTACAGCTACAGTTAATAATATAGATAAATCTCACAGAATTTTGAGCAAAAGTCCCACAAAAAAAGATACATACAGAGAGGGAGGGAGGGAAAGAGGAAGGAAGGAAGGAAGGAAGGAAGGAAGGGAGGGAGGGAGGGAGGGAGGGAGGGAGTGTGTTTTTTTTAACCAAATAAATCTGTGTTTAGTACAAGTTTAAATGGTAAAAAAAATTTTTAAAGGAATTTTTTACCCCAAAAGTCAGGAGAGTAGTGGTTATCTTTGGGAAAGGGGGGAGAAACAATTAGAAGGAGTTTTGAGGGGGCCTATGGGAGGCTGATTATATTCCATTTCTTGACCTGGATGGTAGTCACATACAGTGTTCATGTTGATCAATAGGCTATATGAGGTTTTTCTACGTATTCTTTACATGTTATATTTCATGATAAAGCTTAAAAATATGATAGTTAGGACTTCCCTGGCGGTCCAGCAGTTAAGACTCTGCACTTCCACTGCAGAGGGTGCGGGTTCGATCCCTGGTTAGGGAACTAAGATCCTGATGCTGTGTGGTGCAGCCAAAAAATTAAAAAATAATAAATTAAAAATATGACAGTTGTTTATATTACTGAGGTAATGGAAACAGAGAGGTAGATGGACTTAAGAGATATTTAGAAGGTAAAATCAACATGAGTTGGTGAGGAAGGGAATATGGAGAGAGGAAAGGGTGAGGGTTATATTTAGGATCCTTCTTGGGTTTCTGATTTAAGGGTCTATATTGTTGGTGGTACACTTCTTGCTATAAGGTAAACTGGAGAATGAAGGGAGATACCAAATTCAGTTTTGAACACAAATAAAAGCCAATTCTTTATGGACTTCAAATCATTAAAATAACATCATCAAATCAAGTAATTGTCTTTCAGAGACAATAGATTAGTCAAATACCCTAATTCTGCAGTGAAAGAGGACAGAAAAGATACATAGTCTTTCAATGGTCTGGAATGGAGTCACAGACCTCCAAACACAAGGGAGCAGCACAGAAAACAGAAGTACTAAGTCTAGCAGATAAGAGGAAGGCAAGGAGGAAAGAGAGTATCTGACCTAGTAACATTCTTTCTTCATCTAGATACTTTACTCAAGTTCTTCTACTTTCTGAAATTATCCCCTGGTACTCTTCATGCCTAAGCTTAAAACTGCCTCGGGGGAAGGCCTCTCTAATAATTGCTCTTCTCACATTAAAACTGTCCTTGTTCAGGCTTTCCTCATCTTGCTGTAGACTTATCAGTCTCCTAGTTGGTCACCCTAACTCCCGTCTTGCCCTCACTCAGTTCCTCCATCCTCCATACCGCCCCCGAGAGTGACATGTCTAAAACAAAAACCCCCAAGGTAGAATACAAGAACCTTCCATTAGACAAGATTTCTAGTCTAAAGTAAAGAGTTCCCAATTTAAAATCTACACCAGGGACTTCCCTGGTGGCGCAGTGATTAAGAATCCGCCTGCCAACGCAGGAGACATGGGTTCGAGCCCTGGTCCGGGAAGATCCCACATGCCACGGAGCAACTAAGCCCGTGTGCCACAACTACTGAGCCTGAGCTCTACTGAGCCTGAGCTCTAGAGCCCGCAAGCCACACTACTGAACTCAAATGGCACGACTACTGAAGCCCGTGGGCCTAGAGCCTGTGCTACGCAACAAGAGAAGCCACCGCAATGAGAAGCCCGCGCACCGCTACGAAGAGTAGCCCCCACTCACCGAAACTAGAGGAAGCCCACGCACAGCAACGAAGACCCAACGCAGCCAAAAATGATTAATTAATTTAAAAAGTAATAAAATAAAATAAAATCTACACCAGCCAAACTACCTGTATTTCTTCTAACGTGATAAGTTATTTCACATCTCGATGCCTTTGCTCACAATTGCTCCTTCTTTCTAAAACGTCTTTCCTCCTACTTTCCAACTGCCCATAATCTGATTAAGATTCATCTCAAGCATCACTACTCTATAATGCCCTTCTAGGCCCGTGCTCCCAAGTACAATTGATTACCCTCTTCTTTAAAGTTATATCATAACCTGTCTCAGATTTCGTAGCACCTATAACATTGTATTATTATCCATTTTTTGTCTAATCTACCCAACTAGACTCAGATCAGGGATCATATATTAATCTCTGTATCATCAACATGAAGCACAAGGCCTGGCACAGAATTAGAATTCAGAACACTTCGAGTGAATGAAAAAAATAAACAAATGAATAACTCAAGCCCTTACCATCTATATATCACATATATATTTGATCTACCAACTATACTACTGGCCCTTAAAGGACAAAGAACATGTCTCACAGTTCCCAACATCCTCCACAGCAACTAACACAGTAGTATAAGTGAAGAACCCCTCATGTGAAATATTAACAAGTTCAGCTACAGAAAACCTTGGATGAGAAAAGCAGAAGCCAAAGTAGTTATCTACTAAAATACAAGATACCACATTTCTGTATAAAATAGAAGAATAAAAAAACACTATAGTCATCAATCTAGAAATGGACCCATTTATCATCCCTCCTCCTTTCCTCTGGGGCTAGAATCTGCTAGACTAATGCACACAGCATGGCCTGGTTAAAGAGCTTGGGGTCTGACATCAGAATGCCTGAGTCCAATTTTTCTTTTAGACATGGTAACGGTATTGTGATTATGTTTTTAAAAAGAGTCTTTATTGTTTAGAGATATAAACTGAAATTTATGAATAAAATGATATGATGCCAGGAATTTGTTTTCACAAGAATCTGGTAGAGGGTGAGAGTGGAGGAAATGGAAGTGGACAGTAGGAGTGGGGGTGGGAATAAAACAAATTTAGACATAAAATGATAATTGTTGAAGATGGGTAATGAGTACATGGGAATTAAACTATTCTCTCTAATTGTATACATAGTTGAAATGTTCCATGACAAAAAGTTGAAAACAAAATTCCATACAGTCCAGCAATTCCACCCCTGGGTATTTATCAGAAGAAAACAAAAATACTAATTCCAAAAGATATACGCACCCCTATGTTTGTTGCAGCATTATCACAGCCAAGATTCGGAAGCAACGTTAAGTGCCCATCAATAAATGAATGGATAAAGAAGACGTGATTTATATATACAATGGAATATTACTCAGCCATAAAAAAAGAATGAAACCTTGCCATTTGCGACAACATGGATGGACCGAGAGGGTATTATGCTAAGTGAAATAAGTCAGAGAAAGACAAACACCGTATGATTTCAGTTACATGTGGAATCAACAAAACAAAACAAATGAATAAAAAAAAAAAAAAAACAACAACAAATGAATAAACACAACAAAACAGAAAGAGAGTCATAGATATCGAGATACATAGGTGTTTGCCAGAGGGGAAGGGGTTGGGGGGGAGGAGAGAAATAGGTGAGGAAGATTAAGAGATATAAACTTCCAGTTGCAAAATAAATGAGTCATGGGTATGAAATGTACAGGGTGGGGAAAATAGTCAATAACTATTTAATATTTTGTATGGTGACAAATCATAACTCAACTTATTGTGGTGAACATTTTGAAATGTATGGAAATACTGAATCACTATACTGTGTAACAGGAACTAACATAGTGTTGTAGAAAACAAGGCATTTTACAAAACAACTGACCAAATTTCTTTAACAGGTCAATGTCACCAAAATAATAAAAATTGTTCTAGATTTTTAAAAAAGCAAATGCCATGTGTGGAGACAGTTTGCATTTCGATTTGAACAAATCAACTATAACAAGATATTTGGGGAACAACTAGAGAAATGTGAATATGGACTATTTGTTAGATGACGTTAATTTTACTTGAGATGCTTAGATGGTTATATTTTTTAAGTGTCCCTTTGTAAGAGGTACTTACTGAACTATTTAGGGAAAAATATTATGATACTTTAAAAAAACTTCAGGAAAACAAACTGAGCAAATTTGACAAAATATTAATAACTATTTAATCCCAAAGATGGGTATTTGGCAGTTCATACAGTATTCTCTACTTTTCTATAAGCTCAATAATTTTCATACTAAAGTTTAAAATCCGAAGTCATCTGTGATTCAAATATTTGAAAATTATTTCTTCTTTTACTTCAGATCTTACTTACAAATAAAAACTGAAAAATAAACCATTTTGCAAATTTCATTTTCTGCTTAAAATATTTCCTCTATTTAACTATGCATGAATTGATGTTTTTTTCTAACCCATGAAAATAGAGAAATAAAATGCCACTTAGCTAAAAAAGTAAAAAAAAAAAAAAAAGGGCTATTGCAGTTAGATATGAGGGCCTTGAATTAAAGCAGTAACAGCAGAATGAGAGGACTATATGCCAGAGACAAATCTGGTTACAGAAGGGTCATGGTTGAAGTTAACTCCTCCTTTGTGCTCCAATGCACTCTCAGTACTCTGAGCAATTTGATGCATTTTATCATTCACATCTGTTTCCATCTAGATACTGTAACCTTTTTTTTTTTTTTGACTGCATTGGGTCTTCTTCGCTGCGTGTGGGCTTTCTCTAGTTGCTGCAAGCAGGAGCTACTCTTCATTGCGGTGCATGGGTTTCTCAATGCAGTGGCATCTCTTGCTGTGGAGCACGGGCGCCAGGCGCGCAGGCTTCAGTAGTTGTGGTGCACAGGCTTAGTTGCTCCACAGCATGTGGGATCTTCCCGGACCAGGGCTGGAACCCGTGTCCCCACTCTGCCACCAGGGAAGCCCCTGAAAGCTTCTGATAATAGGATCTTTTTGGACCTTTTGGATCTTTTTTATCTCTGTATCCACAGTGCCTAGCACATGGAAGACACTCAGTAAAAGACTGTTGAATGAACACGTTATTATTTATTTTGCATATTAACCTATTCTGCAGACACATGATACAACTCCTATACATACTCCCATATACACTCTCATCAGGTCCTCAAGACCTTCTTACCTTGTAATAATGTTCCAAGAGAATCCTGACTACTCCCTCCACACTTTCTGCCTCCACAGGCTTCCTGGCAAACTGAAGTAGGTACTGCAAAGCATCTGCTGGGGAGGTAGCCTTACACAGATCTATGTGGAGTGCTGCAGATTTACTTGGTTTTGTCAGTCGGAGTTTCTTAGTAGCAATTTCCTCCTGCTGTTGCTGCAAGAGGGTAGGAAAGATAAAACATGAAAACTTGACTGAAAACAGAGAGCTGCAAATTTAACTTTACCTTGTTTGATGGAAATAATTTTTCCTATACCAAAATAATGTATTTAGGTAACAGACCCAGCTTAAACAAAAAGCAGTGTTATGAACTGGGAAAGGAGCCAACTGGAGACAAAGCTATGAGTCCCAGTTTTGCTTTTCACTAGCTCCTACAGCTTTGGGCAAGTTATTTAACTTCTCTAAGTCTCAGTTTCTTTCTCTGTAAAGTAGGTCCACGAATATTTTGTTCTGCCTATCTCTTAGGATTGCTGTAGCTTTAGGGTTAAGAGGACACACAAAGGATCTGCTCTACTCCTTATTAGAAAAGAAATCTCAATTCGACAAATATATTCAGACTGTGCTGAGGCACTTACTAGGCTCACCTTGCCTCCTAAGAAAACTACAACTGATGGGAATGGTCTGCAGCTTACACTGAGGAAAAAAATCTTCCTCTCATAACAGATGACTATTTTCACCCAAATCATTCTACCTTTGTTAGAAGGATGGTCAGTATAGGAAAGAAATACATTGCCATATGCCTAGCAAACTGCAGCTACTTAACAAATATTTACTGAATGATTGATTTGGAATTAGAAGTTGTCTCTGATTCCAACTCTGCTGCTCTATTCTAAGTATGTCATGATTCACATTTTTATCATCCATAAAAAACAGAAATGATGACCTACCACTAGTCTATCTCAATCAGGGATCCTCATCTGAACCACAGAACACACAAAATTAGCTGAGTAACTATTTTCTCAACTTTCCCAAGGATGGTGCCTAACTAGAACTATTCTAGATGCATCTGTTACATATGATGAGTGCCAGAAAGTTCACGTAAAAGGGAACCTGTTACTCCAGGGCTTACGTAAGGCCCTGGTGTGTAGACATAGAGAAGATCACAACAGAAGATAAAAGTTGCAATCAATAGTAATCATCAGAAAACTACTAGAGCTAATCAACGAACTTGGTAAAGTTGTAGGATACAAAATTAATGCACAGAAATCACTTGCATTCCTATACACTAAAAATGAAAGATCAGAAAGAGAAATTAAGGAAACAATCCCATTCACCATTGCAATAAAAAGAATAAAATACCTAGGAATAAACCTACATAAGGAGGTAAAAGACCTATACTCAGAAAACAGCAAGACACTGATGAAAGAAATCAAAGATGACACAAACAGATGGAGAGATATACCATGTTCTTGGATTGGAAGAATCAACACTGTGAAAATGACTGTACTACCCAAAGCAATCTATAGATTCAATGCAATCCCTATCAAATTACCAATGGCATTTTTCACAGAACTAGAACAAAAAAATGTTAAAATTTGTATGGAGACACAAAAGACCCTGAATAGCCAAAGCAATCTTGAGAAAGAAAAATGGAGCTGGAGGAATCAAGACTCCCTGACTTCAGACTATACTACAAAGCTACAGTAATCAAGACAATATGGTACTGGCACAAAAACAGAAATATAAATCAACCGAACAGGATAGAAAACCCACAGATAAACCCACGCACCTATGGTCGACTAATCTATAACAAAGGAGGCAAGGATATACAACGAAGAAAAGACAGTCTCTTCAATAACTGGTGCTGGGAAAACTGGACCGCTTACAGGTAAAAGAATGAAATTAGAACACTCCCTAACACCATACACAAAAATAAACTCAAAATGGATTAAAGACCTAAATGTAAGGCTGGACAGTATAAAACTCTTAGAGGAAAACAGAGGAAGAACACTGTCATAAATCACAGCAAGCTCTTTCTTGATCCACCTCCTAGAGTAATGGAAATAAAAACAAAAATAAACAAATGAGACCTAATGAAACTAAAAAGCTTTTGCACAGCAAAGGAAACTATAAACAAGATGAAAAGACAACCCTCAGAATGGGAGAAAATATTTGCAAACGAATCAATGGACAAAGGATTAATCTCCAAAATATATAAACAGCTCATGCAGCTCAATATTAAAAAAACAAACAACTCAATCAAAAAATGGGCAGAAGACCTAAATAGACATTTCTCCAAAGAAGACATACAGATGGCCAAGAAGCACATGAAAAGCTGCTCAACATCACTAATTATTAGAGAAATGCAAATCAAAACTACATGAGGTATCACCTCACACCAGTTAGAATGGGCATCATCAGAAAATCTACAAACAAATGCTGAAGAGGGTGTAGAGAAAAGGGAACCCTCTTGCACTGTTGGTGGGAATGTAAATTAATACAGCCACTATGAAGAACAGTATGGAGTTTCCTTAAAAAACTAAAAATAGAATTACCATATGACCCAGCAATCCCACTACTGGGCATATACCTGGAGAAAACCATAATTCAAACACACATGCACCCCAATGTTCACTGAAGCACTATTTACAATAGCCAGGTCATGGAAGCAACCTAAATGCCCACAGACAGACGAATGGATAAAGAAGATGTGGTACATACATACAATGGAATATTACTCAGGCATAATAGGGAACGCAATTGGGTCATTTGTAGAGACATGGATGAACTTAGAGACTGTCATACAGAGTGAAGTAAGTCAGAAAGAGAAAAACAAATATCGTATATTAACACATATATGTGGAATCTAGAAAAATGGCACAGATGAATCAGTTTGCACACAGAAATGGAGACACAGATGCAGAGAACAAACGTATGGACACCAAAGGGGGAAAGGGGTGAGGGGTGGTGGTGGGATGAATTGGAAGATTGGGATTGACATATATACACTAATACATATAAAAAAGATAACTAATAACCTGCTGTATTAAAAATAAAATTCAAAAAAAATTTTTCCTTAACGCTTGATGCATCATAATGATACCTTGAGCAATCACCTCTTTACAAATTTACACTTCTACAGAGAAGAGACTAGGATTATTCTAGACAGGAACATGGCATGGCATAATAAAAAGACCAAGGGCTTTGAAGTCAGAGGAATTTGAGTTCAATTACCACTTACTAGCTAGAGGAGGCCTTCTCCTTCTTCTATAAAAAGGAATACAATACCTACATCATAGGGATATTTAAGAAGTCTAAAGTATAATGTCTTTATTGTGCAAACACATAATAAGCACTAGATACATATCAGTTCTCTCTCCCTCATCTTCATAGCAGAGGAAAAATAAGAGAAGCAGTAAGATCTCATTTCATCACTCCATGGTAACCATGCATGAACAATGAAGTGAAGAAATGAGCTCTTCTCTTAAAATCCTTACCAATTTCCATCCTATTCCACACAAATTTGGTCTTCAGTGTTATCTGGGCTGCAGTTAGGTCAAAAGATTGGAAAGATTTTTTTCCCTAGGGAGTATATAAGGAGAAGGACAGACCAATATCTGCTATCATTCAACCATCTACAACATTTTAGTGAGCCAGGCCTTATGGTCTATCCAGGGAACACAGATGAACCACGCATCATCTCTGCCCTCGAGGAGCCCAAACTGGTGGGGAGATATGTACACTAGTAATTATAGTAGCACTCAGTGGTAAGTACAAATAGATGAGTGCTACAGAAGCAGGGGAGGAGAGACTAGAGCAAAAATATAAGTCCACTGAGTGGAGAACAAAGAGAGAGGGAAGCATGACATCCATTCTATGTAAAGGAGACAATAGATACAAAAGTTTGGAGAGG
Source organism: Tursiops truncatus (assembly GCF_011762595.2). Taxonomy (NCBI): domain Eukaryota; kingdom Metazoa; phylum Chordata; class Mammalia; order Artiodactyla; family Delphinidae; genus Tursiops; species Tursiops truncatus. The sequence goes on along the minus strand of NC_047041.1, from coordinate 53,486,929 downwards.
TGCAAACACGTGGCATGCTGGAGGAGGGGTGAGTAGTCTTGGTAAGGGGGAACAACAGAATACTGGAAAGAAAAGAAGTGACATTTCACAACAAAGTGAAAGTAGTTAATGCCACTGAACCCTACACTTAAAAAATGGTTAAAATGATAAATTCTGTGTTATATATATTTTGCCACAATTTTTTAAAAAGGGGGGCAAACGAAACAGAGCCAGGAAATCCCAAAAAGCAAGCCACAGAAGAGGGAGCTCTGTGAAGTCAGAAAGCTTTCCTGAATGTTGACTCATTTTAAAAGTTGAGGAAAACTAATTTCACATAAGAAGGAGCAACAAAAGAGTGTAAAGGTAAATATCAAAGTTATTTTCAGAAAAAAACAAGAATAAGAAGCAAACTAACTTCCCTACACACAATGGGAATACGTCACAAAGTGTCCACAAAACAAAAAAGGCAGTGATACAGCTAGAAGGAATACTGTTAAATCACAAAGAGCTAGGAAGTTTGGCTAGGGAGTTTTTACAAAAAGAAATAGCTGTTAAAAAAAAGGGTTGGGGGGGGGGGGCCTTCCCTGGTGGCGCAGTGGTCAAGAATCCGCCTGCCAATGCAGGGGACACAGGTCCAAACCCTGGTCCAGGAGGATCCCACACGCCACGGAGCAACTAAGCCCGTGCACCACAACTACTGAGCCTGCTCTCTACAGCCTGCAAATCACAACTACTGAGCCCGTGTGCCACAACTGCTGAAGCCCGCGCGCCTAAAGCCCGTGCTCCGCAACAAGAGAAGCCACCGCAGTGAGAAGCCCGCGCACCACAACGGAGTAGCCCCAACTCGCCGCAACTAGAAAAAGCCCGCGCGCAGCAACCAAGACCCAACGCAGCCAACAATAAATAAATAAATTTATTTATTTTAAAAAAACAAGTAGCTGTAAAAAGAGGAAGACTTGATTTGTCGATGCAATTACCTCTTTGTACTACAATCACAGATATGCCGTTCCGTATCTCCCACTCGCCTGTGAGTTCCTAAAGGACAGGGACCCTACTGTGTATTGGACTTTGTAGCTCAGCACCTTTTACCATACCTAATACGTAGTAACCACTCTTTTACTCAGTAAACTCTTGTTGAAGGAATAAATGAAATGTTTAAGGATCAGTGTCCTGCTGGATGGTCTAAAGCTTGCTACTCCACAAGTCTGTGGATGGAAGGATGCTACTGACTGGCATCAATTGAGGGCTTCTCGGAAGTGCAGATTATTGCCTCACCTCCCCGGCCCGATTTACTTACTGAGTAGAATCTACATTTTAAAAAGACCCCAGGTGATTTGGATACACAAAATCTGAGAAGCACGACACAAGGTATGACGTGGGATCAACCTCTACTTCAGCTATATATATGAGGAAATACAAGGAGAATCACTAACTGCTGACACGGGTTTGGCCCACGAGTCCTTAAACAACTCTAAAGGAGGACGGTATTGCCCTCCTCCCTAGGTGAACTGTTCCACCAATGGAAAGTTCCACCCCTATGAAGCCTGTGACCCTCGCCTGCTCCGACTGGGTCTTGAGGATTTCTATAGGCTCCTCTTCCAATCCCTTGAGCTCTGCATACAGCCAACTTGTCCCTGGGCGCTTTTTTTGTAACGGGAGTTGGGAGGCAATTTGCCACTAACTGGCTCATACTCCACCAGAAGCCTCAAAGTCCTCATCTGTAAAATGAGGATGCTAATGTAATACGAATAAAATGAAGTAACGAATAAGATATTTTCGTAGATTGTAAAGCGCTGTTTGTTTCTTCTAATAATTTTTTAGTGTCAGACTGCACGTATTAATGCTGACAACAACAGCGGCAAACGACACGCCCACTAAAGTGTAGCCTCAGAGACGCTGCCTACCAAAGCAGTAGGCATTCAACCCAGCTTTGTGGCGCCTGGTCTGGCAAAGTGCCTGGAGCGTGGAGAACCTTCGCCTACCCCCGACCGGTGCCGGGACCTTTCCTTCCAGAGCTTACCTGAACCACCTTAGTGAATTCCTCGTACACCCGCTTCTTCAGGTGCGCCGCCATGGCCGTCCGCGGACCCTCTCAGCTTCCGTACCCGAGGAGGGAGGTGGAGCGGAGGAGTCCGGAAAACCTACCCAGGCCGGAGGAACCAGCCACGGTCCCACAAGGCAGTGGGGTTCCGGAAAAGAGAGGCCGCTTCCGGCTGCTCGACTGTCCTGTCGCTGTGCCGCTGGATTTGGTCGCCTACGCCACCTGCGCCGGTGAAAGGTAAGCCAGAGCGAGAGCGTAGCGCAGGGGGCGGGGCTTCTGGTGGGAGGAGCCGGGAGGGAAAGGCTAAAGGAGCCAATGGGGGATTTGGGGAGCTTGCTGTTGATCTGAGTGACGGAGAGACTGGCGGGGGAACAGAGCCCAGGAAGGAAGGAAGTACTATCGGGTAAAGGGCAGAGGTGGAGCTTTCCAGAGCTAGAGACAAAACCTGGAGCTGTGTAAGGATTTTGACTCAGGAGATAAGGGAAAGAGGTCAAACTGACGTTCGCATCATTCATTGCTGTTCACAGTATTTGCCATCTGTATGTTGCCTGCACTCTCCTCTTGGTCAAGCCATTACTGGAAAAGTGGTTCACCTTAGTGAACCCAAAAGACACGACTAAGCCAAAGTTAGGAATAAGGAAGGATATATTACTTGCAGCAAGTAAAGAAAACAAAGAATCTTCCCCAATGCATTGTCTCTCCAAACAGGAAAATTGGGGAAGCGTTAAGCTAAGGGAGCGTACATATTCATGAAGGGGCTTGAGCAGAGGAGAATTCATCGTAGAATTGGGGCAGAGGTCAACAGAGTCCAGGCTTTAGTTGATTGAAGTCAGGAGGGTCGACATCATCATTCCATCCTCCACCTAGGTGGGGAGCCTTAGTTCCTGTAGAACCCAAAGACATGTATCAGATTGTTATGTATATGCCTTGGGGAGAAACTTGTTTCTTTTTTTTTTTACCATGTCTCATGGCATGCGGGATATTAGTTCCCCAACCAGGGATCGATCCTGCACCCCCTGCAGTGGAAGCTCTGAGTCTTAACCACTGGACCACTGGGGAAGTCCCAGAAACTTGTTTCTTGACTGCTTTTCCTTTGTTCCTGCATTCCCTCACTTAATTAATTACCGAGATCTATTCAAGGACAAATGTGGTCAGGCTTAGGCCACAAAATGGCTTAGGCCAAAAATTGCTTCCCTTATGTCAAGAAAGCCATGCCTGGTTCCTTCTCTGGGGCCCCCCTACCCTACCTGCTTACAGAAAGCTGGATGCCACCACCCCCACCCCTGCCCCAGCCTAGGGTACTTCTCCCTGCTTTCTCACTCCAGTTGTTCAAAAGCTACCTATCCTTTAAGGACTCAAGCCATCCTCTGACAGCTAGGGGAGAGTGGAAAGAATTCTGAGGCCAAGGGTTAAGCAACAAAGCTTCAGACTGCACAACTCAGATGGGATTGAACCCAGCCGAAACTCACACTTGGATTTGAACCCATGGGCTGGGACTTTTACTCAGCCAAAACTCTGACTGGGACTCAAACCCACTGTCTTTTAATTAAAATTGCTCACCTGGTGTCAGGACTTACTGAAGCTCAGGTTCTTTATGTCTTAGCGCAGAAGGAATTCAGCGAGAGGCAATGCAATATGGAAGACGTGGATTATTTAGAGAGGTACAACATCCCATAGACAGAATGCAGTCCATCTCAAAAAGTGAGAGCAGTGGTGGGAGAAACACACTCCACAGAGTGTGAGCCATCTCAGAAGATGAGAGGCCCTGAAGTATGGGGTAGATGGTTTCTGTGGGCTGAGTAATTTCATAGGCTAGTGAGTGGGAGGATTATTCAACTGTTTGGGGGAAGGGATGGGGATTTCCAGGAATTGGGCCACTGCCCACTTTTTGACCTTTTATGGTCTGCCTTGGAACTGTAGGCGCCTGTAGGTATGTCATTTGGCATATGCTAATGTATTACAATGAGCATATAATGAGGCTCAAGGTCTACTGCCATCTTGGACCTAGTTGATTCTAACCAGTTTATGTCATATCCTCAATGGCTATGTCATTCTTTTTGTTTGTTTGTTTTTTGGCTGCACCACATGGCTTGCAGGATCTTAGTTCTCTGACCAGGGATTGAACCCAGGCCACAGCAGTGGAAGCCCAGAATCCTAACCACTAGGCCACCAGGGAACTCCTGGCCATGTCGTTCTTTTAAAGGTTGTGCCCTGCCCCCTTCCCTCCTATTTCACTACGACTAGCACTTAATGAACAAGTAGCCGCAACTACAATTGCACTAACACCTAGCCTGACAAAGATGTAGTAACAGTGGAATGAAATAACGCAGAAACATTTTGCACAGTAAAGTATGGTTCACTGGTGGTGCAGTGGTTGAGAGTCCACCTGCCGATGCAGGGGACACGGGTTCATGCCCCGGTCTGGGTAGATCCCACATGCTGTGGAGCGGCTGGGCCCCTGAGCCATGGCCGCTGAGCCTGTGCGTCCAGAGCCTGTGCTCCACAATGGGAGAGGCCACAAGAGTGAGAGGCCTGCGTACTGCTGGGCCTCTGCTGCCCGCATCAGCAGGCGGAAGCCCTATTTTTTTTATTATAGCTACATCTGAGTAAATGGGGTAACTGGCAATACTAAGAAGTTACTTTGCTATACTTTTTTCATCATAAAATAAGCTCCTTAGTCAGAAGCAATGTGTGAGATACCATGAAAATGAATAAGGTATCCATAAATGCTAGGGCTGGCAGAAACATTGCAGTTAGGTATCATTAGGGTTCTTCAGGAAAACAGAACCAATAGGATATATAGAGATATTAGGATACTATAACAGAATACCGTATACTGAGTGGCTTATAAACAACAGAAATTTATTTCTCACAGTTCTGGAGGCTGGGAAGTCCAAGGTCAGGGTGCTGGCAGATTCAGTGTCTGGTGAGAGCTCACTTCCTGGTTCATAGATAGCTGTCTTCTCTCCGTGCCAGAGGCAAAGGGGCTCTCTGGGGTCTGTTTTATAAGGGCACTAACCCCATTCATGAGGGCTCCATCCTCAGGACCTAATCACCTCCCAAAGGCCTGACCTCCTAATACCATCACACTGAGGATTAGGATTTCAACATATGAATTTGGAAATGGAGGTGGGGGGGGTGGCGGGTGACACAAACATTGTCTATAGCAGTAGAAAAGTCAAATCTGAATCTGGGATATGTATCTATTCCTATGTGGTTAAATCACCACTCCCTCCCTGATGGAAAGGATAAAGCATATGGTAGCATGATTTGTAAAAAATGGCCCCAATTTTTCCTCTCTCTGTATGTAAATCCTTTGAAGTGTAGCTCTAGAGCTGCTTCCATTAAGAGATGGAATCTCTATCCCCACTCTTTGAATTGGGCTGGCCTTGTGCCTGGCCAGTAGAATACAGCAGAAGTTACAGTGTGCTAGTTTTGAACCTAGGCCTCAAGGTCCACCCACATACCAGTTCTTCAGGTCTATTGTTTGATTTTGGAAACCTACCCTTGCCATGAGAATAAGTCCAACCTAATCTACTGGAGAGTAAATGACCACATGGAACAAAGCCAAGTTGACCCAGCTGAGGCTATTTCAGACCAGCCTCACCCCAGCTGATCCCCCATCTGACTACAGATGCATGAGTGAGATCAAATAAGACCAGAAGAACTGCCCAATTTATAGGCTATGAGAAATAATTAATGGTTATAGTTTTAAGGTATTAAGTTTGGGGGTCAAGAGGTTGTCATGTGGTTAGACAATTCCTAAGCTGCTAACTTCCATAGAGTCAGCTGGTAAGGAGAAAACAAGCCCAAATAGATTTAGGCAGCTTATCATTCACAGCATAGCAGGCAGCATGAATTTCATGTTTGTATTAGTTCTCCTTGCCCTCTAAACACCATGGGAGCAATGCAGGTGAATGCCATGCACAGTAGATCTGTAGCACAGATGAAGAACACTGAGCTTAGGAAACGCTCAATCTTAAAGAAGGAATGCTAGCAAACCTGCCCTCTGGAGAGAGACAATATCGGGGTTTTTTCCCCCAACATTATCTTTATTATACCGGTCAGGAAACGAATTTTCCTGCCAACCCAGTGGGAAACATTTTTATCACCCTGAAATGTCTCCAGGATTGGAGGGTGAAACTAGCTTTATTACCCTGTAATGAAATAAATCTGCATCCTAACCCTAGGCAGCTTTGCAAACATCCTCAAAGCTGTCGATGCCATTTGCTTAGAAATGCCAGCATTTCTCCCAACAGTCTGTTACAGTGCAATACAGCTAACTGATTTGCAGGATTATCTGCCTACTACCAAGAAGTATCTAGTCCCCCGGTGGGAATAATACCATATCAGGGACTCAGTGTTGGTCTCTGCTGTTGGACATCCATCATTGACCAGATCAGCTTTGGCAAGAGGAACTATACCACAGAGCCCACGCACAGACTCCATCCCTACCATCATGGCCACCTTTCTCATGACTCCATTGAGCTCTGGGGAAAGAGGCTGACTGGCACGCACAGTTTTTTTTTGTTGTTTGTTTGTTTGTTTTTATATTTATTTATTTAGGTTGCGCCAGGTCTTAGTTGTGGCATGCAGGATCTTTTTTTAGTTGCGGTATGTGGACTTCTTAGTTGCGGCATGCATGCGGGATCTAGTTCCCCGACCAGGGATGGATCCGGGGTACCCCCCGCATTGGGAGCACGGAGTCTTACCCACTGAACCACCAGGGAAGTCACAGGAATGCACAGTTTGGATCGTTGTGTCCATTTATGTTTTGAAAGCCTCTTCTAGAATGGGTGCCCTCTGGTGGGCATTCATAGGAAACACAAATATTTTCACCATTCCAAGACATTCATCTACATACCAACATCCCAGGCCTTCTTGTCCCCAATCTTCCACTCTCATACTTTCCAAGGCTTTGGCCAACCAGGAAGGGGCCTGGACATGCAGTACCTAGAGATCAGTCTTCCAGGACACTGAGCACAGCAGAAAAGGGAAAAGAATGAATAGAAAGGGGGGCAGGGAAGACAAGGAAAATAAGTAGAAGAAAAATGAAAGAGGTGCTCTAAGAAAACAATGAGACCTGAAAACCTGGCACAGTGCTATGAAGTAGGGTGTCTCCATGAGGGCAATCTCAAAGGTTTTACTGTGTGTTTTTCCTTTGGATTATAGTGACAGTTATATTTAGCATTCAGTTTTAAGTTTTTCTCCTCTGACTATAATTTTCTTTAGTTAATCCCAACAGATCTGAAAAGCCACATATACCCCTACAAATGAATAGAGGTGGTGTTGTTTTTTTTTATTGAGGTATAGTTGATATACAATTTTATATTAGTTTCAGGTGTACAGCATAGTGATTCAATATTTTTATAGATTATACTCCATTCAAAGTTATTACAAAATAATGGCTATATTTCCCTGTGTTGTACAGTATATCCATGTTGTTTATTTATTTTATACATAGTAGATTTTATCTCTTAATCCTATACCCCCCCTTTTTTTTTTTTTTTAACCCTTTGGCCACACTGCACAGCATGAGGGATCTTAGTTCCCCTAACCAGGGACCAAACCCACACCCCCTGCAGTGGAAGCAAGGAGTCTTAACCACTGGACCACCAGAGAAGTCCTTCCCATACCTCTATCTTGCCCCTCCCCCTTCTTCTCCCCACTCATAATCACTAGCTTGTTCTTTATATCTGTGAGTCTGTTTCTGCTTTGTTATATACATTTATTTGTGCTAGTTTTTAGATTCCATGTATAAGTGATAACAGAGAGTATTTGTTTCTCTGTCTGACTGATTTCACTAAGCATAACACCCTCTAAGTCCATCCACATTGTTGCAAATGGCAGAATTTCAGTTTTTTATGGCTAAGTAGTATTCCATAGTATATATACACACATATCTTCTGTATCAATTCATCTGTTGGACACATAGGTTGCTTCTATATCTTGGCTATTGTAAGTAATGCTGCTATGAATATTGGGATGTATGTATCTTTTGTTTTCATCAGATATATACCCAGGAGTAGAACTGCTGGGTCATATGATAGTTCTATTTTTAGTTTTTTAAGGAACCTCCGTATCGTTTTCCATAGTGGCTGTACCAATTCATATTCCCACCAACAGTGTGTGAGGGTTCCCTTTTCTCCAAATCCTTGCCAACACTTGTTATTTGTGGCCTTTTTGATGACAGCCATTCTGACAGGTGTGAGATGATATCTCATTGTGGTTTTGATTTGCAATTCTCTAATAATTAGTGATGTTGAGTATCTTTTCATGTGCCTGTTGGCCATCTGTTCATCTTCTTTGGAAAAATGTCTATTCAGGTCTTCTGCCCATTTTTTAATCGGGGTGTTCAGAGATGGTATTTTGAACATTACTAATGTGCTTTACTTATTTTGCTATTTCAGAGGAAGAGAGGAGATGGTATTATTGGGAAGGCAACCAAGCATGTCAATTTAATTTATGTATTTCTAATTTATATCTTTTATGATATTTCTTTTCTTCATAGCCCTGTAAGCCCCACCACCTTAAATCCTTTTTAGAGCAAAGATTTAATTAAATTGTACTGAATTAAATTAATCTCCTCCCCAATAATTTTAAGCCATCTATAAATGCAATTTTGCTATATAACATTGCATTATATAGATGTAACTAAGTTGGCTTATTTCCGATTGTTTTGCTATTGTAAATTAAGTAGGATAAAAATAGTATGTTATCTTAATTGTATTATGGATTGGGAGTGGGGGGCCGGGGTATTGGAATTGCCTTCGTTTAATAAAATAGTTTGGTAAATTGCTAAGGAAGAGAGTCAGATCCAAAGGGATGCAGGCTAGAGCCAGAGCAGTAAAAGAGGTAGCTAAACTGGAACATGGTCTTTTGGCAAATGACAAGAACACAAGGGGGCTGGTGGAAATTTGGCATGCCTCGAAAGCCTCATTTTGGAACTGGCACAACTGTCACTTCCACACGTATACCATTCGCCAGATTAAGTCATGAGGCCAAGCACGAACTCAGTGGGGTGGGGAAGATTACTCCCACCTACAGAGAAGCATGGCAGGAATAGAGAGGGAAGAAAGAATAGGACACAAATACAATCTACTAGTGAAAAGCCCCTAGTGATGGGGGTGACTAAGGCACCCTTAAGAAGAAATATGCCCAATATTCAGTTTGAAGTTGTTGGCATTTCTGTGTGGTAAACTCCCCTTACTTGCCTGTATTTGCCACAGTCTGCTATGTGCACAAATAGCTGATGGGAGTGGCATTTGTAAAAATTAAGAAAAAGATCTGAGTGTTAACTCTGGGTAAGCCTTGCGTAGAACAGCACAACAGGTTTAAGACATCTAGTTGATCCCTATGCTGAATGAATCTAGCAGAAACAGAGAACCAGGGCTGACCATAAGAAGACAAGCCCTCTGGGAATGTGCAGAAATCTTGGGGAGGACATTGATCTTTCCATAATTCATGAAACTGAGATTTTAAGCAATCCTATTTAGATCTTATGGAGCAGGGTATCTCCTTGGAATCAAATCTCAGAAGTGTAATTACTGATCAAAGGGTATGAACTTTTTTCAGGCTCTTGATGAGTAACGTTGAATTGACTCATGATGTTAAGTTCAAATAGATATTCAGGATTTTTCCACTTTAAATTGTCAACCATATTAAATACCAAAAAAAGAAAAAGAAAAAGAAAATATAGAACAAGCTTCGAAAATAAGAAAAAAAATATACAAGCAGATGCAGTTACTGAATTAAAACGCTCACTGAAAATAACTATGTTCTGAGCGATTTTATGTTTAAATTTGAAATTCTCTGATTCAGTGTTAATTCCTTAAAGCTTCACAGTTAAACCTGACCTTCAGTCCCAGGGAACCCAGGATGGCTGGTAATCCTACTAGGTGGGGAACGGGGGCCATCTATCCCAGACCTGAACTTGGAGAAGGATGAATGTGTCCTCTTTAGAGTTACTTAATGTGTTTGGTTGAGAAGCAGAACCTGAGAGAGTCTCTTGTTTAAGTGGTTTATTGAGGATGTGTTCTCAGGTGAGGGGGAGGGAGGGAAGCAGGGTAAAGCAGAGGAAGACCACTAAGCAAGAATGTGGTGTTCAGTGAAGACTGACTTCAGCCTGATCCCACGAGGAGCTCTAGAATAGGAACTGCACCTCCTTGAGGTGAGGGATCAGTCTGCTGTACCTCCACACAAGCGAGATAGCAATTCTGTTCTTGATCAGATCTCAAAATTAAAGTGCATCAGAATTACCTGGAGGACTTCTTAAAACAGACTGCTGGGCCAACTCCCTGTTTCTGATTCAGTTGGTCTGAGGTAGGGACTAGAGAATTTGTGTTTCTAACAAGTTCCCAGGTATTGGGGATGCTGCCGGTCTAGGGACCACACTTTGAGAACTACTGCTCTAGGTAAGAGGACAGCTGTGACGCTTTAGCAGCCAATACCCGCAGCATCCGGGAAAGGAGATCTGAGCGCCGTCTACTCCAGGTATACTAACTTGGCATCTTCCTCATGAAGGCACATACCAGGGCTAGAAGATTGGACCACAAGCTGAGGCTGGGTAGATTACATTTTTAGGTCTGTCTAGACTCATGACATCCTATTATTTTCCTGTTGTCATCCCGCATCTCCAGCCAAAGCATTGTTGAAACATTCCAGTTCACCTCTGCCTTGCTATTAGACTTCAAGGGAAGGGTCTGGCAGGTACATGAGGCTTTAAAGAGGAAACAGCTGCACCTCTCTAGGCAAGTACAGTGGAGTCAGTTGCAATGAGTGGAAAGTCCTCAAAGGGGAAACACATATTTGGGGGCAAGACAAGTAGACCACCTTGGAAGTTTTTGATGTCTGTTTGTTTTTAAAATTAAAGGAAGATGGCTTTGGAAGGCAACCTTTAATTTCGTAAGTCCCACCAGAGCTCGTAACAAACAGCCCCCACCCCTGGGGATCACCACCAGCTGAAGCTGAAGGTATAGAAGTAGTCGGAGACCTTGGCCGGTAATGGACTGTTGTGTGAATAGTGTACCTGGTACCCTTGGGCCTTAATGTCCATGTTCATGCAGTCCAGGAGGTCCCTGATATCCAGGGCTGCCTTCCAAGGCCCGAATTTGACCACTGACCTCTTGTCCGCCTCCAGGGAGCGCAGGGCGTCCGCGCAGTTTGCATCATCCTTTTCGTTTTGTACTAGGCACACCAGAACTCTAGAGCAGCGCGCCGCCACGGCCTCAGCACGCGCCAGGCGCACCATAAGCTCCAGGTTCTCACTGTAGCCTGGCACCTGCAGCAAAAACTGCTTCCGAGCTACCTGCTCACCAAAGATCTGTGGCATGTCCTCCAAGAGTTTGATTAAAGGCTTGATTTCGTAGAACTGAGCCTCACGGTACACCTCGGGGATGTGCTGTGTGGGCAGCTGCCCACTGCGCAGATATTCCAGGATGGGTCCAAAATAGGTGCCGCAGCGATCGATGAAGAAGCGTCCCTCCGCATCCAGGCAGGCCTTGGCGGAGCTGGAGAACATCTCTGCCAGCTTTGAGCCTGGGAGTTTTCTCAGGGTGCCCAAGGTGGTGGTATAGAACTCACCCCCAACGTTCAGCTCCACTACAGGAGATTCCTGGGGGCACAAGAGGCAGAGTGAACCCACAGCGCCATCTCCAGGGAGCTCATGATTTATTCTCATCCAAAGAACAATACCCTACAGAATTTAGGGGAGCCATAATGATTGGCTTCAGCTTATTGGAATGTCCATCTTACTGAAGGGGGTTATATTTATGCTGTACAGCTACAGAGAGTAGGCATTTTAAGGAAGAAAAATATTTTAGTTTGATATAAGAATACCCATTCAAGCATTTGCATTTTCTCATTTAGGTCACAGAATATTAGTGGAAGCAAGTCACACGGACAATACCTCTAAAGCGTGTGGCCTGTGGCTAGGCTTTTTCCTTCCCTAGGCCTCAGTTTCCTTGTTTATAAAGTGAGGATATGGGGACTTCCCTGGCGGTCCAGTGGTTAGGACTCTGTGCTTCCACCACAGGGGACACCGGTTCAATCCCTGGTTGGGGAATTAAGATCCCACATGCCATGTGGCATGGCCAAAAAATAAATAAATAAACTATAATGAGGATATGGAGCTATTGTGAAGTCAAGAGTTCCTGACAGGGATGCTTAGATATAAGATACAGTAAAAAAAAAAAAAAAAAAAAAAAGTGGGTGGGGGGAGGTTGGGGGTGCAAAACATTTTCAACCTTTCAGAAAGGCTAAAGAAATCACACATGTATTCATTCGGGAATCATTTCTTTGGTACTTACTGCATGTCCACATCCGTGCTGGAAGTGGGGATAAAAATTCTTATTTCATATAGAGCAGAAGTTCTGATTAGCAGTTGGCATGACTTTGATTAACAAATGTAATTTGATGGGTATTTTTTCAAAATATGGGCCCATGGGATTAAATAACAAGAATATCCTTGGTGGTGACAAGGTTGGTAACACCAAATACAACAGGCGTAAAACTGCCCCATAAATGGTAAAGTATGGTGCAAATGTAAGTTAGATTTAGCTGTTCATCAGAATTTTTAGAGGCCTCTTCTCTAGATCAGACCTTGGGCTGAGCACTAAGGATGTGGGTGAGGCCCATGTGATATCTGCCTGGAAATGCCCACAGGCGAGTGCAGAGAGGGACCTGGAAAGAGACTGAGGGTCGGGCTGCATCTGGGGAATGCTGCCACACAGACCTAACAAAAATACCATAATACTCTATAGCAATTATTACACATGAGGTGATACACCGGTTGTTATCCTTACAAACCCAGCTTCCTGAACAACTTCCATCTTTTAAAATTCACTCACTCATTCAATAAAACACGTATGTGCCTATTTTGTGCCAGGTAGCTGGGACACAGTGAGGAACAAGCAGGACACAGAACCTACCCTCACAGTCTAGTAACTGTGCAAAGTGCTTTACATACACTCTGCAACTCAACCCTCATAGTAATCCTATGATGAATGTATTAAATCCCCATTTTCCAGATGAAGAAACTAAGGCTTAAGGAGGTGAAGTTCAAGTTGCTTAAGACCAACCAGCTACTAAGCGATAATGTCAGGATTTGAACTCAGGTCTGATTTACCACTTAGTCATTACATAAATTGATTTTCAACCTTCAAACACCTCCACTCTTCAATCCCTATTCATCCAACAGACTGTAGGGAGGACCTATTCCACCCAAGCCTCCTCTGAAGCAGATGGACAGGACAAGGTCCCTGCCCTTGAGGAGCTCATAGGGGAGAAGGGGAAACAGATGGCTTAAATGTGTAGGTGCTGATGGGGAAGACTCAAAGGTAGAAGGGATTGGCTCTTTTTGTAGATGTGTGTTGGAGGTTGTCAGGGAAGGTTTCCTAGGGGATGTGATGGCTGCTGCTGTGGAAAAGATCTACAGTATTAGGGGGAAGGCTGGATTTCCAAACTGGAGACTCCACTCCAGGTCATTACAGGGCCAGGGATAGGGACAGGACTCAGGAATGTCCTTCAGTCAGATTTAGGTGTGACTTCCTTTTCAGCTTGTCTGTGGGCTCTACCTCTAAGATTAAAGTACTAGAATTAAGAGAACTCAAGGCAGCCAAACTGCTGGGGAGAACTGAGTTGCCATGGCAACAGCTCCTACCAAGGGACAGTTCTGCTAGCTGGAATGGAGAAGGGAGAAATGAGGTTGCAGTCTGACAGCAGCCAAACAATACAGCCCTGAGAAAAATAAGCCCAGAACCTGTGACGCCCTGTTCTTCCCATAAACCTCAACGCTCCTTGGCAAGGCTGTTTAGTTAACCCTAAGGTGGCTCTGTAAAGCAGGCAGTTAAATGTGAATTTGCAGACTTTAACCCCTGAATGGATCGATGATGGACTCTCATCACTCCTGTACCACTGAGAGCTCTTAACGTCCCCACATTACAGGCGAGGAAAGCTCAGAAAGAGGGGTCACACAGCTAGGAGGTGAGGAAGTTGGAGCTGGGATCAAATCCATATCAGTCTGACTTCAGGACAGTGTGGATGCCCTACCCCCACCCTCCCAACATCCAGTCGCACCGCTGCCAGTAATTAGCTATGTTCCTAGGGCATCGCACTTCCTTCTCTGGGCCTAAGTTTAGTCATCTGTCAAATAGTGAGGCAAAATCGATGAAGAGAACTCTAAGACTCTCCAGCTTTGAAAGTTTAATGAATCCCATCACTTCAAATGTTGTTTCTGAAGCTCATTTCCAGATGCTACACAAAATAGTCCCCTGCCCTGATATTCGCAGCCCCATTTCTTTATCAGCCAAGACCTGGGCCCTGTTCCCAAGCTTCCTAATTATGTCCCTTTTCCCTCCATGTTTTCTAAAAACTCCAAATCTCTTTGGAAATCCCAGACCTCCTACCTCATCCATAAATACTACTGTGTGTGTTTCGAGCAGATAAAGACTTCTTTTCCATCCCTCTTCCAGACCACCTGCCCTTCCTCATGGCCCCTCTTCCCCACCTGTGCTACCAGTCACCCTGCTGGAGCATTCCTGAGTGGGCAAGCCTGACCCAGGCCCTGTGTGCACAGGCCGGGGAAATGTGGTCTTTGGGAGCCTCTGCTGGGTACCAGGCTACTGCTGGCCACGAGGACACAGGGATGAATCAGGCCCAGCTCTCATCCCACCAAACATTCATACATTTCCTTAGGTCACACTTAGTCTAGTCAGTGGAGGGACACCCCCATTCATATGTCTCCCAAGCCCAAGATCTCTCCCCACACCACAACTTTGACCTTTTCCCACTGTACCCTATCTCGGTCGTCTGAGCCAGAAACCTAGACTCTAATCTTGCACTCTGCTCCTGTCCTCAACCTCCCCACACACAGGTAATCAGTCACCAAGTCCTGGCCATTCTAAATGTGTGGTCAGTTCCATGGCTCCCAGCTCCCTCAAATATCCTCCCCCAATCCAGTCTCTATTCTGAAACCAAAGCAGTTTCTCTGAAGCGGAAATCCAGTCTGGTCACCACCTGCATTAAACACTTCAGTGATCCCACATTTCTTTACAGGTTAACTCGAGACTGCTTAACAAGGTTTACAAGGTCCTTTGCAACCCTGGCAATCAACTACCAGAGCCAACTACTGCTCCCCAACGCCAACCCATTCAGAGCAGGCTGGGCCCCACTGCCCCCAGGACTTCACTCATTTAACACCCCCAGTCCCTTCAGTCAGCCCACTCATCCTTCAAGGTAATTCCTCCGGGAATTTTCTGGATAGGTTGTCTCCTTGTGATTTCAGAGGGCCATGTACTTCCCCTTGTCATGGTAGTTACGTCTCTTGTAATTCTTTTCCTTCATCTGTATCCCACACTAGATTGGGAGGATCCTAAGGGAGGACTATCCCAGATTCATCTTTATGTTACCAGTACCTACTACGGTGCTCAGCACACCAGGGATGCTCCATAAGTGTCTGCTGAATTGAACTGCACTTACCCTCAGCACTGACTTACAGGAGCGCCTGGTATTCTGATAAAGGCCAATCTTGCCCTACTTGGCATCATGCACGGTGCTGGCTTCCTCCTTTGCCCGGTAATTAATTCAGACATTTATTGGGTACCTTGAGCGGCCCCTGCCTCTGAGCAGGTGACATTGTCACTAGCCAGGAACAATGAGGTTATCGTCATCCTATTGAAAAGAGCCACAGTCGCCCCACTGCCGGATCTGCTTTCCCTTCCTGCAAGTCTTCAGGATGGCACGTAGCCGGGGAGAGGTTAAATGTTCTGATCCTTGAGTGCTCTGGGCTTTTTCTTGATCCTCCCCCCACCCCCCGGGCCCCCCACCCAAGCCCTGGGAGGGAACGGGCAAGCAGGAGGACTCAGGACCCAGCCAGAGGTCAGGGACAGGCTAGAGAGGGTGGGTGAGGGAATGAATGATACTCTGGCCAGCCCTCAGTTGGGTCTACTCCCACCGGCAGGAGGGGAGGGGCAGGGGAAGAGGAGGGGCAGAGGAAGAGCAGTGGACTGGGGCAAGCCAGGGGACTGAGAGACGAGACGCAAAGAGAAGAAGGAGGAGACAAAGGCAGCCAAGCAGGAAAGAGGGCATAGAGGAGAGACTGGACTGAGCCGGAACCGGAATCGAGGCTGTGGCGCGGAAGGAGAGATCAAAGCGTTAGGAACTGACCAGGTGAAAAGAGAGCGCCCAGCCGCAGGCCGAGACGGGCGCGCCGGAAGCAGGGAAATTCAGACCCGCGGGGAGGGAAGGACGGGGGGGGCCCTGGAAGGAGTGAAAGAAGGGAGAGGCGCGGGGCCGGAGCCAGCAGGGTCTTCTCGTCCACCCCGGGCTTCGCACTCACCGTCCGACGGCCCGCGGGGGTTACGGCCCGGCGCAACGGCCGGGAATCGGGCTCCGAGGTCAGGCTCATCATCCCGGCCCCGCAGGCGCTGGCGCTGCGCAGCCAGGCTGCCGCTCGCCGGTCCCGCACAGCCCGCCACGTGCGCGGTACTTGTGGCTGGCGGAAGTGCTCCTCGCTCCCGCCCCGGGGTGGGGGAATCTGTACCCAGGGTGTGGTTAGAACCCTGATTGGGCTGGAGTTGGAGGCCTTGCGGTGAAACCTTAGGCTAGTCACTGTCCCTCTGTTGCCTGGTGTTGCGGGACAGCCAAATGGGGGAGGCAGAGGGAACTGACATTGACGACCTTGAGACTGTCTCCACTCACTACAGTCCTAGGGGTAAAGGATGAGCGACACCCATTTTACAGGTAAGAAGAGTGAGCTTCCAGGAGATAGGGCGGCCAGTTATTCACCTCAGATCAGCTGCTGAAAGTGCAGAGCATGACCAGTGATGAGAAGAGCTAGGTCCCTGTTGTGTGAGTTATTTTGCTTGTTAAAACATAATCCTTATGAAGGGGGGCATTACTCTTCGGTAGTATGGGCCTGCATAATGACCTTCCAAAGAGGACAGTATGGAAAGAGGAGGGGAAGAAGAGTAACCGTACAGTGGGGAAAATGACAAACGCAACTTCAGCCAGGTGATCAAGACCAACATCAGAAGTCATAAATCATGATGATAGTATGTATCCTTGATATGATGTGATGAAAATGGCACTTTGCCTCTGTGATCTTCCTCCCCAAAACCCATAACCCCAGTCTAATCATGGCAGTTCCTCAAAAAAAAAAACTACAAGTAGAACTATTATATGATCCAGCAAATCTACTTCTGGTTATATATGAAGAAAATTAAAAGCAGGACCTCCAAGACATATTTGCACACCCATTTCATAGCAGCATTATTCACAGTAGCCAAGAGGTGGAATATCCGTCAATGGATGAATGATGCATAAGCAAAAGCGGGATATATGTACAATGGAATGCTATTCGGCCTTAAAGAGGAAGGAAATCCTGTCACATGCTACAGCATGGATGAATCTTGAGGACATTAAGTGAAATAAGCCAGTAACAAAAAGACAAACACTGCATGATTCCACTTATATGAGGTACCTAAAGTAGTCAAATTAATAGAAACAGGAAGTAGAAGAGTGGTTACCAGGGGCTGGGGGGAGAGGGAGAAGGGGAATTGTTTAATGGGTAGAGAGTTCCAGTTTTGCAAGATGAAAAAGTTCTGGAGATCTGTTTCACAGCAATGTAAAAATATTTAACACTACTAAACTATACCCCTAAAAATGGTTAAGATATAAATTTCATCTTATGTGTTTTTTAACACAATTTTTTTAAAATATGACTTTTGGTCATAAACTAATGGTACAGAAACTTGGAAAAAATAATAACAATAATAACCAGACAATATCTGGTGAAAAAAAATAGAGCTTTGGAGTGTGACAACTGGGAATGGAACGCTAGACCTGTCGTTTACCAGCTGTGTGATCATCCGTCACTTCCCCTCTCAAAAGAGCCCAAATTTCCTCTTTGTAAAATACATGCAAATACTTACTTTCTGGGTTGTTGTGAGAATTAAGAGGAAAAAAATCTATCGTGTTTCCCAAACTTCCCTGTTGCTAAGACTCTCTCAGAATGCTTGTTGAACATCATTCCAGAGCCCCACCTCCAGAGTACTGAAACCAAATTACCAAGGAAGGGCCTGGGAACCTGCATATTTAACAAGCATCGTGTCATCTTAGAAATTTGGGAAAAACTAGAATGATGCATTTACTGGCCTAGGAAGAATGGGGCTCAGTGAATGTCAGTGCTCATTCCCCCTGACTCTATGACAACACCCTTCCAACATCAGCCCATCCAGCCGTGGATAACTTTCCAATCTTTTCTTCTTCCCCATGTGGGTTGTCACTCCATTTCATGTTCACCCAAGAGTTACCGATACTGACCTTAGCTAGGGGTTAGGGGCTGCAGACACAAGTGTGCAAGACATGTCTGTTCCAAAGATATGAACACAAATAACTTTAATGAAAGAGTAAATGAGCATATGAAAATATGCTGGAAGTCCATGTTACTGGAAATCCTCCTACTAAAAAGCATCTCAAAATATTGAAAATATTGAATATATGTATGTCTATATGTCTGAGCTCTCAAGAAAGTCAAGGAACTTCTCTGAGGTGCTCTGAGATGTTTGAACACCAACTCCATGGACTCCCCTGGGATTATCTCCAACCCTGAGTAACCTAGAACTTTTATTTTCAGGGGAGAGAGAGTAGGAGACAAAGTCTAGGCCACTCACAGGGTTGGATGTCAGATCAGAGACTATAAAAGGGTAAATTATTAAAAATCCACCACTCAAATGTGAATCCTGTGGAAACATCTATCTCATTCCTCGGTTCTGGGTAGAGAAAAGTCTCCCCTGAAAAATTCTGGCAATACGCTAGAGCTCAAATAGATCCAGGGTCCAAATATTCATTTTTTTCATGATCAACAAGAGCAACAACAACAAGGAACTTAATTTAAAACGGACCTGGATTGGTAATGCCCCAGATGTCTGACAAAATGAAAACCCTTCCTGGAGGTAAGTGCACAGTCAAACCAAGCCTCAGAGAATTCACACAGATAGCAGTCCAACAAATGCAAGCTCAGAATCAAAAGTCACCACAAAAGGACACAAGGTACAGTGAGCAAGAGTCAATAGATCCACAAGCACCTCAAATACTGAGATTACTGGGTATAGAATATAAAATAAGTGTTTACTGTGCTTAAGTAACTATAGAGAAGGGTGTATTTAAAACCTGAGTGAAGACCAAGAAGGTATGATCAGAAATGACCAGGCAGGCTTCTCTAGTGGCGCAGTGGTTAAGAATCTGCCTGCCAATGCAGGGGACACAGGTTTGAGCCCTGGTCCGGGAAGATCCCACATGCCGCGGAGCAACTAAGCCCGTGCACCACAACTACTGAGCCTGCACTGTAGAGCCCACGAGCCACAACTACTGAGCCCGTGTGCCTAGAGTCCGTGCTCTGCAACAAGGGAAGCCACCACAATGAGAAGCCCGCACACTGCAACAACGAGTAGCACTTGCTCACCGTAACTAGAGAAAGCCTGCACACAGCAACAAAGACCCAATGCAGCCAAAAATAAATAAATAAATAAATTTATATTAAAAAAAATGACCAGGCAGATTTGAAAAAAGCCAAATAGATCTTCTAGAAATGAAAAATAAAATAACTGAAAAGTTACTGAAAATTACTAGGGGTTGAGAAAATGCAATCAAAGGGAGCAATGTTGTACTATTTTTCATCCATCATTTTGGCAAATATTGAGAGGAATAACAATGTGCCAGAGTGGGTAAGGATGTAAGAAAAGAACTCAAACTTCACTGATTGGATGTGAACTGCTGTGATCTTTTTTGGAAAGCAATACGGCCATAGCTACTAAAATTTAAAAAAAATACAGATATCATTTGACCCAATATTTCCACTTTTGAGAATCTATCGAATAGAACTAAAAGCACTTCTCTGAAAGGATATATGAACAAATATGTGTATTACTGTTTTGTTTGTGATGGCAAAAATTAGAAATGTAGATATATGGTTGAATAAACCATGGTTTGTCCATGCCGTGGAATTCTATGCAGCTATTTAAAAGAGTGAGGTAGATCTACATCTGTTCACTCATCCATGATTTATTAAGCAATTAAAAATAAATATCGGAGCAGTGTTTACTACGGAAATTCAGTAAAGACAAACATAAACCTCCTCATATAAATTTATATCTATTTATCTGAGCGTATACTCAGAAAAGTGTAGAATGATACACAGTGGGTGTTACCATTGGTTATTCAGTAGGACGGGATAGAAATGAAGAGGGGAAATTATTGATTAAGAAATGTTTTTCTTAATACCTGTTTGTATTATGTCACTAGTTGCAGTGAACATGAAAAAGTATAAAAGAGCAAAAGAAAAAAAAAGAAAGGCAATAACATAACACAAGAAGAAGACATTACAAAAGGAAGTTAGCTTTTCAGTTTGAGGGGCCTGGAAAGGCTTCATGGAAGCGGTGGCACATAAGCTGGGTCTTGAAGCGGGGAGAGATTAGTTGAGAGAAGCCTGCGGGGGTTTCCTCCCAGCAGAGGGGTCACCTGTGCCAAGAAAAGGAGGAAAATGAAAGGAAAATGATCATGTGTTGAACACCGGCACTGAACACAGACTCTTGTATCAATTCTTCCAAGCAATTAGACTTATTGTACAGGTGAGGGAACCGAGGCTCAGAGAAGTTCAGTGAATGGCAGAAAGCCACACAGCTGGTAATTGGCAGAACCAAGCTTAAACTCCATGTCTTTCTCACTCCAAAATTCTTTTTCTGTGACTGGAAAGAATTGCTTTGTATTTGGCTGCTATGATCTGAATGTTTGTGTCCCCCCAAAATTCATGTTGAAACCTAACCATCAATGTGATGATGTTAGGAGATGGGGCATTTGGGAGGTGATTAAGTCATGAGGGTGAAGCCCTGAAGAATGGTATTAGTGCTCTTATAAAAAAATGAGACCCCCAGAGAGCTCTCTAGCCCCTTCCTTCCACCGTATGAGGACATAGCAAGAAGATGGCCATCTATGAACCAGAAAGCGGGTTTCATTAGACACCGAATCTACCAGCACCATGATCTTGCACTTCCTAACCTCCAGAATGGTGAGAAAAAAATGTTTGTTGTTTATAAACCACCCAATTTACAGTATTTTTGTTATAACAGCCTGAATAGATTAAGACACTGGGCAAGGTGTGTACCTTGAACATTATGACTTGCAAATGGGATTGAGCCATGGGGAGGCAGCTGTGATCTCCTCAAAGCAGGCTTCCCTGCCCGCTGCATCTGGGTTAGGGAGCTTCCCATGGGCCGGCTCCACACGGCACGTGTCCCCCCTTCCCCTTGCATTGTCTGACTCCTCCCAGTGGGTTGATCAGCCGCATGGGCCAGGATGATTCCATGGGGATGCTGAGTTCTGAAGGGTCATCACCCCAGAAAGGAGGGCCGGACAGTTGGAGGGACAGTGGGCACTTCTGACAGCACCAAGAACCCTGGGCGCCATTTCCTGTTTCTCCCCCAGCTCCAGCTGCCCTGAAACAACCTGCACTCCTATGCTTTCTTGCTTTTGTTTATGTTGTTCCTTGTGCTCAAAATGCCTTTCCCCACCAGCTTCTTCTCTCTGGAAAACTCCTACACAGCTTTCAAGACCCAAGTCAAATGGCCCTCTTCCTTTTATATCCATTAGCACATTTGACCCTCACCATTCAAAATAGGAATTAGCACCTCCATTTTATGTATGAGGACCCCAAGGGTCCAAGAAATGAAGTGCCTCTTTAAGAGTCCTTCAGCACCGGGAGACAAGAGACCGACTGGGGTTCCAGTTCTGGCTCTACCATTCGTGTGTAATCTTGGCCAAATCCGTCTCCCTCTCTGGGCCTCAGTTCTTCACCTGTAACGTGGTGGGGGTTGGGATATTGTTTGAGATGGTCTCTGGGAAACTGTCTGGCTTGATGCTATGGCAACAAAAGAATTCAAACAGTCCCTTGGTGTTGCCTAAAACTGGATCTTGTTTCCCTTTGGCCTGAATCCAAGAGCAAGCGCTGCTTCCCTCTGCCCTCCTCCCACGCACCCTACTCTTTGTTCTTCTTCCTGAGACAAAGCTGCCAGCCCCTCTCCTCTCCAGGCTGCTGGGCTTTGGGCCAGCCAGCAAAGTGGCAGCTGGGACTCAGATGAAAGGGCCCTCAGAGGGCTGCCAGTGGCAGAGTGCCCAGCCCAGCCCAGCCCAGCCCAGGCCTGGCAGCCCTGGGCCCAGCTGTCGCTTGAAGCATCCTGCCACCACTCCCACACAAGGCTCCCTTTGTGAGTTCCACAGTGGGGGAGACCCCTGCCAACCCACAAGAACCCTCTTCCCTTCCCTCTGCTCCATGCCTGTTTGAGAAATATCCAGGTCTTTATAGAATGGTCCAGGACCGAACCAGACTGGTCTGACTTTGGGCCAGGTGCTTTGGAGAGTTTTGTTCCATTTCACCTTCAGAACAAATAGCAGGTAGTGCTGTTCCCCTTTAGAGATGGGGGACATAGATATCTGAGGGCCTACTATGTGTCAATCGTGGCATCAGGTACTGGGAGTTAGACAAGAGCATGTGTTTCTCCCGCCCTCCCTCCCTCCCTTTCTCCCTTCCTTCCTTTCTTTCTTTCCTTATTCCTTCCTGCCTTTCTTTTCCAAACACTCTCTAGGGGTCTTTCTTATTTCTTTTTTAAAAAAGAAGTCATGGGACTTCCCTGGTGGCACAGTGGATAAGTCTCCGCGCTCCTGATGCAGGGGGCCTGGTTTGATCCCTGGTCAGGGAACTAGATCCCACATGCATGCCGCAACTAAGAGTTTGCATGCCACAGCTAAGGAGCCCTTGAGCTGCAACTAAGGAGCCTGCCTGCCACAACTAAGACCCGGCACAACCAAATAAAAATAAATAAATAAATATAAAACTAAAACTTAAAAAAAATTTTTAAAAAGTCATGGGACTTCCCTGGCAGTCCAGTGGTTAGAACTCTGTGTTTCCACTGCATGAGGCATGGGTTTGATCCCTGGTCAGGGAACTAAGATCCCACAAGCCATGCGGCATAGCCAAAAAAATAAAATAAAAAATAAATTTAAAAAAATTAAAAAAGAAGTCAGGTATGGAGGACAGATTGTGTGGCCTGGGTTTAAGTCCTGGCCTTGACATTAACTGCATGCTCTTGTGTAAAACCTTTTGCTACCTGTCAAATGGGGTCACTAGGCTAGGTAATCTTCAGGTCCCTTTAGTGACAGGTGGCAACGGGTGGCCCAGAGACATCTACATTTCCCTAACAGGCCACACTCAAACAGAGGAGACTGCTCACCCTGGCCCCAGTAGCCCTGTCACCCGAGTTTATGAGCACTCTGACATAAACTGTAGTGGACATGTGTAATGTTTCCACCCAGCTTCTGTTCTCCCTCCTTCTTTATACAGAACTACAGTTTTCCTCTGGGGACCACCCCTCCTTTACTCTCTACTGCCACTCTCATCTTGCCACTACATACAGCTTGAGAATGAAGCTGACATATGAAGGCAAATAGAATTGAGAGACGAGATACCTGTTCCTGGCCATCGTTTGAGCACTGATCAAGCTATGGCGAAGGCCCTACCACTGGAGTTTATAGTTAGGTGACCTGACGTTATTCCCTTTTGATGTAAGTCATTTTACATTGGCTATATCTGTCACTTACATTCTAAAGGGGCCCAAAGGTGGAGGGTTCTGTACTGTGGCTCTGCCAGTTGTCCCTCCAGATCCTCTCCACCCTTCCCCCCGCTGGCTCTCCACCCTGGGAGGCTGATCCTAATGGGCTATAGGTGCAGGCTCCCATGCCCTTCAGCTTCCGTCTGAATTTGGCCAACGCGAGGCCTAGCAGGAGATCAGAGGGAAAGGGGAGGCTGAGATCAGACTCTATTCCCTGGGCATCTCCCTGCCCAGTCCCGGTAAGTCAGCTGCGTCCCTCAGGCACCCACTTCACACAGCTATTCTCTTTGGTTCTGGTAACCACTGTCTTCCTCACCCTTTTAGGTCCCCACAGTTAGCTGCCCTGAAGGACTGCACTATTTCTTGCTTCTCTCCCCAATCCCTGCCTTATCTCTTTAGAGTCTTTTCATGAACCTCTCCTCGAACCCCCAGCTTGAGGAGGCCCCTGTGTCCTGCCTCTGTGTGTTCTTGATGGTGTATGTACTGCGCATGCACGTGTGTGTGTGTGTTTGAACGTGTGCATGCATCATCTCTGTGCCAGTCTCTCGACAATTAATCGAGAGCTGGTAGAGGAAGGGAACTGATTTTTACTGAGAGACTCCAGGCAGGGCACTTGATATACATAGTTGGGTTTCATCGTCACAATTCTATAAAGTAAGTGTTTTTAACCACATTTTATAGAAGATAAAACTGAGACCTTAACTGGTAAAGGGACTCACCTAAAGTCCCACAGCTGAGTAAGTAGTGGACCCAAGATTTGAAACCCATCCACATCTGGCTCCTAAACCTGTGCCTTTTTGCCACTCTGGGTCCTGCTTTCCAAAATGCCTGGTTCATTCTTATCCTTTAGGTCTCAGTTTATGTGTGTCACCTCTCCCAAGAGGCCTTCCCTGACCACTCTACTGGAGGGAAGTCACCACTGATATTCTTTTTCATAATACATTGTGCTTCTCCTTCACGATGTGTATTTATTTATTTAATGTCTGTCCCACTGCTTAGATTCTAAGCTCCATGAGGGCAGCCAGTCTCCATACTTGTTTTGTTCACCACTCTTTTCCTAGTGCCTAGCACAGCTGCCTGCTCTATACCAGGCCCCAGATAAATATTTGTTAAATGAAAAAAGGGCGAAGAAAAGGAGCAAGCATTTATTAAGGGCCTGCCCAGTGTCAGGCATTTTATGTGGTTTTTCTCGTTTCTTCTTCACAACTATCTTACGAGGCACAGGTTGTTGTCCCATTTTGCTGACCGAAGTTAGAGAGGGAATGTGACTTTTCCAGAGTCACACAGCCTAGAGCCGGGGTTCAAACGCAGGTCTCCCTGATGTCACAGCTGTGCTTGTCCCCCATGCCCCTCTGCCCTTGGCACGGGAGCTCACAGTGGGGCAAGGAGGAGGAGGCGCTGATCAGTGGTACTCACATGAATCATTCTTGGACAAACAAACTGCAGAGAGCAAATAGTGGCTGCTGCAGCCACTACCCTGGGACCAACCATTCCTAGACCCTCCCAGCCCAGCCCAGAAGCAATCATCTTTCCTGTTTGCCCTCAGGCTCTCAGCCCAGTCCTACGTGGTCTGTGATCTTCTCCAAACACCCTGTTGCTTGCCTTTCTTTGCAGGGCTGCCCATGGCTCACCAAGTTCCCAAGGGACGACCCTGAACTTCTGGGTGTGTGTTGTGTCCCGGAGCCCTGC
Source organism: Tursiops truncatus (assembly GCF_011762595.2). Lineage (NCBI taxonomy): Eukaryota > Metazoa > Chordata > Mammalia > Artiodactyla > Delphinidae > Tursiops > Tursiops truncatus. Next base: position 53,461,561 of record NC_047041.1, on the reverse strand, counting down.
TGCAGGCCAGTTCACTTGTCAGTCAGGCGGCACCTGGGAGTATCTTTTCCTTCCTTCCTCCTTTGCTCTCAGACCCTGTCCACTTTCCTCTCTAAAACCATTGCTATCCAAATGGGGGGCTTCTGAGACCCTGAGTAATGTTTCTGTTCTTGGCCTGGGTAATGGTTACACAGGTGTGTTTACATCTTGTGACAATTACTGGGTGCATTCCTCTGTATTTAAGTTATACTTCAATTAAAAGTTTTTTTAAAAAATCATTGCCACCCACTCTTGCCCCTGGCTCCCCGTACCAGACCAGCTGTGAAACAGGGATCATCTTTCCAGCTGTTCTCTCTGAATACTCCCCAACACATACCCAGAGACCCTTTTCTTTCTTTTTATTTTTGGCTGCATTGGGTCTTCGTTGCTGCACGCGGGCTTTCTCTAGTTGCAGTGAGTGGGGGCTACTCTTCATTGCGGCACGCGGGCTTCTCATTGCAGTTGCTTCTCTTGTTGCAGAGCATGGGCTCTAGGCGCACGGACTTCAGTCGTTGTGGCACACGGCCTCAGTGGTTGTGGCTTGCAGACTCTAGAGTGCAGGCTCAGTAGTTGTGGCTCATGGGCTTAGTTGCTCCACAGCATGTGGCATCTCCCCGGACCAGGGCTCGAACCCATGTCCCCTGCATTGGCAGGCGGATTCTTAACCACTGCGCCACCAGGGAAGTCCCACCCAGAGACCCTTTTCATCTAAGGGTTTCTGACTGAATCCTGCCCAGCAAAGATAGTATAGGTCAACATAGCTGACGTGGGCAGTGCCCCAAGTCCTGGGACCTCCAGAATCCTTGGGTTCCCGCTCCTGGTGGGCAGCTCCTCCCTCTCTGAGCCATCACTTGGAGCCCCAAAGGCCTCTCTCTGGACTAGTCTGAGTGAGAGCTTGGTTGCCCTCCCAACTCCTCCCCAGACCCTCTTTTTCAGGTCATGCTGGCAGCTGTTGTCTTGCAGGGTCAGTTTTTAGGTGCCCAGGCACCATGTGGGGCTAGTTACTGTTTACCCATTGTCACTGAGAAGAGCATGTCCCATGGCCTGTACTCAGGACCTCTGCCAGCTCATCCTCCTTGGGTTCCTGGAGAGGAATTAACTACATCCCATCCACCTCCTTGTTCACTGGCTGCCCAGCCCCAGTGTGCAGACCCCAGTTGATTACCCCAGATGGACACCTTCTCACACAGCCCCAAGACACCCTAACCCAAGGAAGGGAGGGGCCCTGCCCACCAAGTGGGTGGTGGTAGCAGACCTTCCTGCAGCTGAACACAGTGAAAGTGTCAGACCAGGCTTCTGGTGGCCAGTAGCAGAGGCCAAGGCCAGCTCTTTAAGCCAAAAGGAAATTTCCACAATTATCAGCGTTCCTAGGGGATGGGCACCAGGAGCTCAGGGGGCCCTGTGGCAGGAGCCTGACTAGGATTACACTGCAGAACTGAGTGGCTTCTGCTGCTGTGGTCACAGGCAGGCCCCTGGCTATACCAGGGGCAGGTAGAAGAAGAAGTCAATCATTCGGGCTTCTGCAGCGGGAGCAGGGACTAGCAGTTACCTACCCTGGCAAGACTTGAATGGGAATTTCCCCTAAAGGGAGAGCATGGGGCTAGTGGGGAAGGGGTAGAGTCTAGACATCACATTGCCAAAAACAAAAACAAAATGACTACCTCTTAGCACAGGGTTGAACTGAATTGGAGAAGACTTTGAGCTGGGCAGAGGCAATGCCACCCGCATTACACACATATCCACTAACAACTTTTTTTTTTTTTTTGCGGTACGCGGGCCTCTCACTGTTGTGGCCTCTCCCGTTGTGGAGCACAGGCTCCGGACGTGCAGGCTCAGCGGCCACGCCTCATGGGCCCAGCCGCTCCGCGGCATGTGGGATCTTCCCGGGCCGGGGCACAAACCCGTGTCCCCTGCATCGGCAAGCGGACTCTCAACCACTGCGCCACCGGGGAGCCCCACTAACAACGTTTGAATCATACCTTTTCTTTCTTTTTGGCCGTACCCCACAGCCTGTGGAACTTCCCCGACCAGGGATCAAACCTGTGTCCCCTGCAGTGGAAGCGTGGAGTCTTAACCACTGGACCACCAGGGAAATCCAAATCGTACCATTTTAAAGATTAATTTGAACATTTTTTTTTTTTCCATCTAGTATTGTGAGGATTTCTCCCATTTTATTAAGGGCTCTTCTATACACCATTTGTAACGGCTACATCACAGTGCGTTGTAAGAATGTATCATAAATCCATTAAGCCATCGGTTCCCAACCTTTTGGGCACCAGGGACCAGTTTCGTGGAAGACAATTTGGTTCAGGCAGTAACGCGAATGACGGGGAGCGATGGGGAGCGACAGATGAAGCTTCACCTGCTCACCCCACCGCTCATTTGCTGTGCAGTCTGATTCCTAACAGGCCATGGCCTGGTATCAGTCCGCGGCCTGGGGGTTGGGGACCGCTGTATTAAGCCACACTTCATTTCTGCCTTCTTTCTTTCTTTTTTCTCCTTTACTGTAACTAGCCCTGCAAGGAGCATCCTTTCTAGCTAAGACACTGAGCAAGGAGTATGCACCTTTTTTGAGGATCTCTTCCTTGTTGCCAAATGACTAGGAAGGCTGTGCCCACCATCCAGGCACACAGGGTATGGCAGCTCCTTAGTGTATTTTTGCCCCTGTTCAGAGTCTGACCCCACCCACCAACCCCCAGGAGGCTGCGGGCGAGGCTGAAAACGTGAGCTGGCTTACAGGCAGGGCCTGAGAACCAAGCCAGGCCACCTCCACCATCAGAGTCTTCCTGAGATCTGATAAGCATCTTATTCTTGAGTGATCCAAAATACCAGCTAAGGAACTCACCCCACGTCCTGCTCCGTGCTGTCTTTTCTTTCTCCCGTCTTCTCTTCCTTCTTGCTCCCCCCTCCCTTTTCTCTCTCTCTTTCCTTTCTGGGTCTTCCCTCTAACTCTGGTCTTTTTGCTTTCCCTTCCTCTCTACTCTTTTTCCTTCACCTTTTAATTCCCCCCTGCCCCGGAATTCAGCCTTGTTTCTGTCTGTTTTCTCTTCTCTCCCCTCTGTCCTCCACCCACCACTCCTGTTGTGTGAGTCATAATTTCCCCAGGGAGATAAGGCAGCCTTTTCCTTCATGGGCCTTGATTTGAATGAGAGGTGAGTTTGACTCCCACAAAAGGCAAAGCTAACAGATCACAAAATTGGGAGCTGCACGGTACACCAGGGTGACTCAGGGCTTCCAGGTTGGGAGACACACGATGCATCAAGATTTCCTTAGAGGCTTTGTCCCCCCAAGGGCCAGCACACTGTCCCCGATGACTCCTCAGGGCAGCCTTGGTGTATTGACAGCAGGCTGTGTGTAGGGACATCAGTTTATGATGTAGCGCCAGGGAAGAAACCCGCTCTCTGAGGGCAGATGCTGGGGACCCAGGAACACAGCAGATCCAGGCCCCATGGCCATGTTTCTCGTTGTGTGTTCTCCCATCACAATGATCAGGTAGGATTTTATAAAAATTCAGGTTGCTGGGCCCACGTGCATTCTTATTAAACCAGAATATCTGGGAATGGGGGTCAGAAACCTTCATGCAGAATGTGATGCCCAGGCTGATAAGTACCTGTTAGGTTTCTGAATGCACACACCCTATGTCTCAGCAACCCCACTCCTCAACTTTCTGCATGAGGATATTCGTTGTAGCATTGTTTGTTATCCAAACTTGGGAACACCCTAAATGTCTATTAGTAGAGAATGGTTAAATAGACGATCATGTTTCCTACTGCAGAGTAATATTCAGTCATTTTTAAAAAATGGGGCATTTGGGACTTCCCTGGTGCTCCAGTCGTTAAGACCCCACTCTCCCAATGCAGGGGGCCCAGGTTCAATCCCTCATCAGGGAACTAGATCCCGCATGCCACAACTAAAGATCCCACACACCTCAACTAAAGATCTTGTATGCTGCAACTAAGACCCATGCAGCCAAATAGATAAATAATATTTTTTTTAAATGGGGAATTCATAGAGACAGAAAGTACATTAGAGGTTACCAGGTGTTATGAGGGGAGGGGCAGGGGAGCATGGGGAGTTATTGCTTAATGGGTACAGAGTTTCTGTTCGGGATGATGAAAAAATTTTGGAAATATAGTGGTGATGGTTGCTCAATATTGTGGATGTAATTAATGCCACTAAATTGTACACTTAAAAATAGTTAAAATGGCAAATTTTTTGTTTTATATATATAAATAAATAAATTAAATACACACAAGTTTAAAAAAATGGATGAGGTAGAATCATATGCAGTAATATGGAAAGATACCCAAGATAGACTGTTAAGTGAAAATGGAAATTGTAGATGAAGATGATAGTAAGAATTATAAAATTGTGTGTGTGTGTGTGTGTGTGCGCGCACGCATTTGTGTGCCAGGAAAAGTCAGTAAAGAATCATATCACCCTCTTAAAAGTGTTTGTCACTAGAGGTGAGATTGGTGGGACATACAGGAGAAGGGAGATTCTTTGTCCTTTCTGTGATATCCAAAATAAGTGCTGGGCACTGGTCAGAATGGCCATCACTAAAAACTCTACCAGTAACAAATGCTGGAGAGGATGTGAATAAAAGGGAACCCTCCTGCACTGTTGGTGGGATTCTAAGTTGGTACAGCCACTATGGAAAACAGTTATGGAGGTTCCTCGGAAAATAAAAATAGAGCTACCATATGACCCAGCAATCCAACTCCTGGGCATATATCCAGACAAAACTCTAATCCAAAAAGACACGTGCACCCCTATGTTCATAACAGCACTATTCACAATAGCGAAGACATGGAAACAACCTAAAAGTCCATCAACAGAGGAATGGATAAAGAAGATGTGGTACATATATACAATGGAATATTACTCAGCCATAAAAAAGAATGAAATAATGCCATTTGCAACAACATGGATGCAACTAGAGATTATCATACTAAGTGAAGTAAGTCAGAAAGAGAAAGACAAATACCATATGGTATCACTTATATGTGGAATCTAAAATATGACACAGATGAACCTATCTATGAAACAGAAACAGATTCATGGACATGGAGAACAGACTTGTGGTTGCCAGGAGGGAGAGGGTCAGAGGAGGGATGGAGTGGGAGGTTGGGGGTAGCAGATGTAAGCTGTTATATGGAATGGATAAACAACAAGGTCCTACTGTATAGCACAGAGAACTATATTCAGTATCCTATGATAAACTATAATGGAAGAGTATTTAAAAAAAGAATGTGGGGCTCCCCTGGGGCGCAGTGGTTGAGCGTCCACCTGCCAATGCAGGGGACACGGGTTTGAGCCCTGGCCTGGGAAGATCCCACATGCCACGGAGCAGCTAAGTCCGTGTGCTACAACTACTGAGCCTGTGCTCTAGAGCCCGTGTGCCACAACTGCTGAGGCCCGCGTGCCTGGAGCCTGTGCTCCACAAGAGAAGCCACCACAATGAGAAGCCTGTACACTGTAACGAAGAGTAGCCCCCACTCGCCTCAAGTACAGAAAGCCTGCGCACAGCAACAAAGACCCAACGCAGCCAAAAATAAATTAATTAAAAAAAAAGAATGTATATATATGTATAACTTAATCACTTTGCTGTACAGCAGAAATTAACACAACATTGTAAATCAACTCTAGTTCAATTTTAAAAAAGTGCTGGGATTATAGGTGATTTTTACTTTCTTTTTGGTGTTTTTCATATAAAAAATTTAAACACTCAGCAAAACAAATACCATCCTTGTTCTCAAAGAGCTCAGGATCGAGTGGGGAGACAGATACAGATCCAGGTAATCATAACAAAACACTATTTGTGGCAAGGGCTGTGGAAGCACAGTGGAGGTAGTGGAAGGCTTTCTGGAGGAGGTGACATTTTGACTCTGGTCTTCAGAGACCTCAAGGAATCAGCCAAGTGGAGAAGTGGAGCTAGAACTCCTCTGGTGGAAGGAAAGGCAAAGTTGCGAGAGAAAGCGTGAGGTTCTGGAAGCGTCTGTAAAGCTCAGGAGCTGAAATGCAGCTTGCCTGCTGGGAGTAGCTGGAGAGTGAAAAGTCTTACCAGGGGAGTGACAGATTTGTATTTTGGGTGGATCCTCTGGCGAGGTCTTTTCTGGGTTGAGGTTAGAGACATTGCTCTCAGGCAAAGGCTGGAAACTAATAAGATGTAAACAAAGACTTTCCCATTCACCTCGGAATTCCAGCTGAGGCCCCAAAGGCCAGACCTGCTAAACTTAAAGTGAGAGGCTGAACCACCCATGCAGAACTCCGGAGGAGGAGAGAGGGCAGGACTAAAAGCCATTGCTCAGCTAACCTGACTGCCACGGAGAGAAAGTCAACATCCCCCAGGAACCGCCGGAGAGAAGACTCTTCCGAGAGAGTTGTCAGCGCATTCACTCTGCCTGTCCCCCAACCACACCTTACCAGGGAGGGGAAGGAGCTCTCCCCCGTCACCTCGAACCAGGGGAGAGAGGCTTTGGGAGAACTATTTGGGGAGCCTTGGAGGTGGGGCTGTGAGGTCTGGAATCTGGTGAGTGGGGAGGGGGAGCGCTTCTAGTCAGGGGGCTGTACTTCCAGCTGTGTGTTTCTCTTAGGGCACCTGTAGATCCCACAGTAAGGAGAAGGATGAGACCTTCTTGGAAAGCACCCCGTGGAAGAGAGCTTCCGCTCAGGGGAGAGGGGACTCCCGCAGAATAAGGCTGGAAGTGTGAGGAGGGATGCAGAAGCCAAGGGGCTGTAAACAGCCCCAAAGAGGAAGCACCCCCTTTTTTTAGGGGTACTGTAGCCGAATGGTGTGGTAGGTCTCCCAGGAGCCTATCAGAAGTGTTCCTGAGAGAAAATGTCAGTATCTGGAACCTGCCAAGACCAGAGGGCTCTATCGTAGGTAGACCTTCCTGGCTGAGACTACCCCACCCCCTCCCCCCAGCTCTGGAGTGCCAGAGGCAGCCGGGGCAGGGGCAGGAGGAGCAGAAAAGCGAGGCGAGAGAGGCTGCCCAGGCCCCTCCCCAGCCAGCAGGTGTCCCAGCCAGAGGTGGCCAGAACAGGGGCAGTTTTGCTTTAACACTGGCCTGCGCGTAGAGTGCCTGACAATAACCGGGAGGCTCTCGGAAAGCTAGGGGACCTGCCGAGATTTCATCCGGGAAAAGTAAAGCATGAGTCCGCAGAATCGGTTCGAAAGGGCAGTGGTAGGAAAGAAAGAAATCGGCTCCGTGCTTTCCAGCTGCTGAGTCAAACCTCTTTCTTTAATAAACAGCTATGAAACCTTAACGACGCCTATCTGGTGAATGCGGTCTTAAAAACGATGAGAGGATTTTCCTCCCACTGTCTCCCGCATCGGCCAACCCTTTTTATCAAAGCGAGACGGACAATTACCGCTTGGAAACTCGTGTGTTTCCGCTGGCGACGTGTCTCGTCGCGCTGGCTGGGGCTCAGGGACGCAATAGCTGGCTCGGGCGGCGGCGGGGGCGCGGGCTGAGCACCGGTCCTGGCCTGCCCTGGAGCGCCCCCTGCTGACCGAAGCTGCAGCGGCCGGCCCGCCCCCCGCCTTGCGACCCAGCTTTGGGGCTGGAAGCCGTCCTGCCTTCCTGGAGTCTGCAGGCTTTGAGGCCAGACAGGCATTCGGGAATTGAACGGTCAAACGAGAGGTGTACACTTGCCACTGGGATGAGAGCCTATCCGATAGGGGAGGGGGCTGATATGGTCAGAAAGGTCAGCCGCGGAGGGTGAGGCTGGGCAAAAGGGCTGAGGTGGGAAGTGGGGGTAGTGGCGTTTGGGAGAGTGCAGCATGCTGAGGAGTCACCGGTATTCCTGCTCCTTAGTGTCTCTGGGCATTTGCCCAAGCTGGTACCTCTACCTGGAAAACATTTCCCACTTTCCTTTTCCGTTTTTTGGTTTTTTTTTTTTTTTTTGGTTCTAATTACTGAATGTATTCACAAATATGAGAGAATGAATATATAAATATCCATGCACCCATCACTCAGCTCAAGAAATAAGACCTAACAAATAGAAAGTACCCATGTACTCCTCCCTTTCACCCTCCTTCTTCCCAGAGCTGGCTCCTTAAGTTGATGTTTTCATTCCCATGTAAGTTTTTTTTTTTTTTTTTTTTTTTTTAGGGAAGTCGTGTGACCCTATGCCCTCATACTTTGAATCATCAAGACTAAATTTCATCGTCTAGAATCTGCTTTAAAAATTCAGTGTGTCTGTGACCCTCTAGGACTGAATGATAGGAGTCGTTCTTACATTTGGGGTTGGCTGTGCAATTATTTATTTATTTTTCATTTTAACATCTTTATTGGAGTATACTTGCTTTACAATGGTATGTTAGTTTCAGCTTCACAACAAAATGAATCAGTTATATATATACATGTGTTCCCATATCTCTTCCCGCTTGCGTCTCCCTCCCTCCCACCCTCCCTATCCCACCCCTCCAGGCGGTCACAAAGCACCGAGCTGATCTCCCTGTGCTATGCGGCTGCTTCCCACTAGCTATCTACCTTACGTTTGGTAGTGTATATATGTCCATGCCTCTCTCTCGCTTTGTCACAGTTTACCCTTCCCCCTCCCCATATCCTCAAGTCCATTCTCTAGTGAGTCTGTGTCTTTATTCCTGTTTCACCCCTAGGTTCTTCATGACATTTTTTTTTCTTAAATTCCATATATATGTGTTAGCATACGGTATTTGTCTCTCTCTTTCTGACTTACTTCACTCTGTATGACAGACTCTATGTCTATCCCCCATGTAAGTTTTTATTTACTGTATATGTAACCATAAATAATATATAGATGCATGAAATCAGGAAAATTGTAATTTATTATATTTAGAATATAGATATAGAATGTATGCTATATGTGTATACTTTAATATAGTATATGTATGGGGCTTCCCGGGTGGCCCAGAAGTTAAGAATCCACCTGCTAATGCAAGGGGACATGGGTTCAACCCCTGATCTGGGAAGATCCTACACACCGCAGAGAAACTAAGCCCGGGCACCAAAACTACTGAGCCTGCGCTCTAGAGCCAGTGAGCCACAACTACTGAGCCCGCCCGCCTAGAGCACATGCTCCACAACAAGAGAAGCCATCAGGCCCCACTTCTAATTCTAGTTCTCTTGCTGTTTCCACATCTGCAGTTTTTTCCTCCACTGAAGTCTTGAACCCCTCAAAGTCATCCATGAGAGCTGGAGTCAACTTCTTCCAAACCCCTGTTAATGTTGATATTTTGACATCTTCCCATGAATCAAGAATGTTCGTTCTTTTTTTAAAATAAATTTATTTATTTATCTATTTATTTATTTATGGCTGCATTGGGTCTTTGTTGCTGCGTGTGGGCTTTCTCTAGTTGCAGCAAGTGGGGGCTACTCTTTGTTGTGGTGCACGGGCTTCTCATTGCGGTGGCTTCTCTTTCTGCGGAGCACAGGCTCTAGGCACATGGGCTTCAGTAGTTGTGGCTCGCAGGCTCTAGAGCACAGGCTCAGTAGTTGTGGCGCACGGGCTTAGTTGCTTCGCGCGCGGCATGTGAGATATTCCCGGACCAGGGCTCAAACCCGTATCCCCTGCATTGACAGGCAGATTCTTAACCACTGCGCCACCAGGGAAGTCCAAGAATGTTCTTAATGGCATCTAGAATGGCGAATCCTTTTGAGAAGGTTTTCAATTGAATTGGCCCAGATCCATCAGAGGCATCACTACTTGTGGCAGCTATAACCTTAGGAACTGTGTTTCTTAAATAATAAGACTTTAAAGTCAAAATTATTCCCCGAATCATGGGCTACAGAATGAATGTCATGTTAGCAAGCATGAAAACAATCTTGTTGTAGATCTCCATCAGAGCTCACAGGTGACCAGGTGCGTTGTCAATGAGCAGTCATATTTTGAAAGGAAACTCTTTTTCTGAGCAGTAGGTCTCAACAGTGTGTTTAAATTAGTCAGTTAACCATGTTGTCAACAGATGTGCTGTCATCCACATTAGAGCACAGGCAGAGTAGATTTAGCATACTTCTTAAGGACCCTAGGATTTTGGGAATGGTAAATGAGCATTGACTTCAACTTAAAGTAACCAGCTGCATTAGCCCCTAGCAAGAGAGTCAGCCTGTCCTTTAAAGTTTTGAAGCCAGGCATTGACTTTTCTCTAAGTATGAAAGTCCTAGATGGCATTTCTTTCCAATATTAGGCTGCTTCATCTATATTGAACATCTGTTGTTTAATGTAGCCATCTTCCTTAAATGTCTTAGCAAGATCTTCTGGATAACTTGCTGCAGCTTCTGTATCAGCCCTTGTTGTTTCACCTTCTATGTTATGGAGATGACTTCTTTCCTTAAACCTCATGAACCAACCTCTGCTAGCTTCAAACTATTCTTCTGCAGCTTCCTCACCTCTTTCAGTCTTCATAGAGTTGAAGAGAGTTAGGGCCTTTGACTTAAAGGAATGTTGTGGCTGGTTTAGTCTTCTATCTAGACCACTAAAACTTTCTCTATATCAGCAATAAGGCTGTTTTGCTTTCTTATCATTCGTGTGTTCACTGGAATAGTACCTCTAATTTCTTTCAAGGACTTTTCCTTTGCAGTCACAACGTGGCTAACTGGTACAAGATGCTTAACTTTTGGCCTATCCCAGCTTTCGACATGCCTTCCTCAGTAAGCTTAATCATTTCTAGCTTTTGACTTAAAGTGAGAAATGTGTAACTCCTCCTTTCACTTGAACACATAGAGGCCACTGTAGGGTTATTAACTGGCCTGATTTTGATATTGCTGCATGGCCTGAGGAGAGGGAGAGAGATGGGGCAATGGCTGCTTGGTAGAGCAGTCAGAACACATGCAACATTTATCTATTAAGTTTGCCATCCTATATGGGCACAGTTTGTCATACCCCAAACAAATTGCAATAGTAACATGAAAGATCACTGACCACAGATAACCACAGATAACCACAACAAATATAGTAATAATGAGTGACTTCCCTGGTGGTCCAGTGGTTAAGACTCCCCACTTCCACTGTTGGGGGCACAGGTTTGATCCCTCATCGGGGAACTAAGATCCCACATGCCATGCTGTGCAGCCAAAAAAAAAAAGAAAAAGAAAAATTTGAAATACTGCAAGAATTACCAAAACTTGACACAAAGACATGAAGTGAGCAACTGATGTTGGAAAAACGATCCTGATACAGATTCTGAATAGCCAAAGCAATATTGAGAAGAACAGTCCTGAAGTTATCATGTGCCCTGACTTGAGACTATACCCTAAAGCTACAATAATCAAAACAGTATGGTGCTGGCACAAAAACAGACACATAGATCAATGGAACAAAATAGAGAGCCCAGAAATAAAACCACACAATATGGTCAATTAATCTATGACAAAGGAGGCAAGAATATGCAATGGAGAAAAGACAGTCTCTTCAATAAGTGGTGCTGGGGAAACTGGACAGCTACATGTAAAAGAATGAACTTAGAACATTCTATAACACCATATACAAAAATAAACTCAAAGTGGATTAAAGACCTAAATGTAAGACCTAAAACCATGAAACTCCCAGAAGAAAACATAGGCAAAACACTCTTTGCTATATATCATAGCAATATTGTTTTTGGATCTCTCTCCTAAGGCTCCCTAGGGGGAGCCCAGTAAAAGTGTACTGAATGAAAACAACAGAGGAAGGAGTGAAGAAATATCTGGGAAGCACACCAAGGATAGACAGGTCCCCACAATTTTCATTCATTCATCCTTTCAGCCAACAAACCGAGGAAAATTTCCTGAGCTCCTGGGGTCATAGGGAAGAGGTAGACCTGTCTCTTGCCCTCAAGGACCCCAGGTAGAGGAGAGACAGACATGTTTTCCATATGAGTGACTACTTTTGTCTGGTCACAGAATTTTAAAATATAATAGCTTTATAGTAAATGATATATATGGCAGGTGAAGTCCTTCCAGGGGAGTGAACAAAACATGGTTGAAAATATAATTTGGAGTCCCAGGCTCCTCATCAATAAGGTAGAGGTTGAGTTGCAGGAGTGCTAGAGTATATCCAGCTCTGATAATCCAGACCTTTGTGACTGACTGACTAGGGAGCACTTTGTTTTCCTATCAACCCCCCTCTTTACTACTCAGCAAGCTCAGAAGCCTGTAGGCTGCCCCGGGAGCCAGTTGCATCAGCTGGAAGAGGGCTGGGTCTTCCCAGAACGGGGGGAGGGGTATGATAGGGAGGAAGACCAGAGTGGAGGCTGGTCAGGAAGACCTGCCAGCTTCCTGGGTTGACGCCAGTCAGCCACTCACAAGGAGCCTTTGTAACAGTGGAGTTTGCAGTGGATTCCCCAAGCAGAGATACTTCTATTCCCAAGGGACAGAAAAGGCCTGGGCCTCTTAGGGTAACCTGAGGACTCCAGGGCCCTGCTGCTCCCTCAAATAGCTCTTTCTTCGCTGGTCATTTGACTCTTTTAATTTAATTTATTATTTTTTTTTATTTTTGGCTGTATTGGGTCTTCGTTGCTGCGCGCGGGCTTTCTCTAGTTGTGGTGAGTGGGGGTTCCTCTTTGTTGCGGTGCGCGGGCTTCTCACTGTTGTGGCTTCTCTTCTTGCGGAACACGGGCTCTAGGCGTGAGGGCTTCAGTAGTTGTGGCTCGCGGGCTCTAGAGCTCAGGCTCAGTAGTTGTGGAGCACGGGCTTAGTTGCTCTGTGGCATGTGAGATCTTCCCAGACCAGGGCTCGAACCCTTGTTCCCTGAATCGGCAGACGGATTCTTTTTTTTGAGGTACGCGGGCCTCTCACCGTTGTGGCCCCTCCCGTTGCGGAGCCCAGGCTCCGGACGCGCAGGCTCAGCGGCCATGGCTCACGGGCCCAGCCGCTCCGCGGGACGTGGGATCCTCCCGGACCCGCAAGAACCTGCGTCCCCTGCATCGGCAGGCGGACTCTCAACCACTGCGCCACTAGGGAAGCCCCGGATCATTTGACTCTTGATGCCTCCGAATCCTCCATTCAGACTATTGTAGTTTTTCAGTTTGAAAGAGCCTCTACTGAGTTCAACTCCTCGATTTACCCGGTTGGAAACTGAGGCCTAAAGAGGTAAGATGACTTGCTTAAGGTTCCCTAGAGAGTTAGTTGTGCCTTTAAGGAGAGTATTTTATGATTGGTAGCACTGGCTGTTCCCTCTGCCTGCAAGACAGAGCTTCCAGAAGCTGAGAACATTTACATCTCAAATGTTTCTTTTTTCCCTGGGGCAATTACCATGCTTGGAGTGAATTTCTGACCCGCTGGTCCCGCTGAAATAGAGATTCAGGAGGTCCTGAGCAGGGCCTGAGAATCTGCATTTCTGATGAGCTCTCTGGTTATTGGATGCTTCTGGTCTGTAGACGACACTTCTAGTAGCAAGGCTCTAGCTTATTAATTTACTTTATTTTCTTCCTAGTACATGTCATGATGTGATATTATCATATTTATCTGTGCATGTGTTCATCATAGCTTTCTTCTCGCTAGATATAAACTGTCTGAGTGGGGCACCTTGACCCCCTCGTGCCCTGTTACATCCCCAGGCCCAGCACAGCACAGACACACTGCAGGCTCTCAGTGCATGAAGTCCCCCCAGTGACAGAGGGAGTCTGGTTCTGGAGGGCAGGGACTTTGTCCAGTTTTCTCTTGACTCCTCATGGCACAGCAGGGGGTCAAAGTACACAGCAGGGGCTCAGTGACTCTTGACCCCCTGTGTTCTCCAGTAGGTCAGAACTGGAGTGAGAAACAGCCTGAGGTCCATGGGCATCAGGTGACATGAGTGTGTGTATGTAAATCATTTTTAAAACTAGAAAACTTGTCACAACCTAGGTCTGAGTCCATTCTGCAGCTGCCTGGGCTCAAGCTCAGCCAGGGTTACTTGGAGTCTGGCTTTCCCAGGGCACTTGATCAGCTTACTCCTGGCACCACGGTCACATGGTGTTCCTGGCCTGGCCCTTGGGGGCCTTGACCCCAGTCCATCTGGAACCAGTTCAGTTTTTCCAACTTGAGGCATTCAGATACCCTGAGGGTGAGGTCACAGGCAGCTCCGCAGAGGCCATTCCAGTAAAGTGCCTCACTCGGTGTCAGTTTCCCCACCTGAGGGTGGGAGGGAAGTCTGGGGAAACTGAATGATGCTTGAAGTCTAGCCCAGCTTGTGCTACTTCGCTCTTCTCCATTGCTACTTCCACCTGCAGTGGCCCAGCTGGACAAGATAACCTCCCAACCCTGAGACATGGCAACTTGAGAGCAGGGACACCTGAGTTCAGTGGGCCCTTCTGAACCAAGGGCTACCTCTCCTGCGTCATCGCACCCCCTGAGAAGACCTCACGCCCTTGTCCTTTCTTTCCTGCCTGCCTCCTCTCCCCACTCCTAGAACTTGTCTGAGCGCAGCCTGTGCCCTTAGATCCCTGATAATTGGAGCCAGCTGGCAGCTGCTGAGTCAGTAACATTTTATCTTTCATCCACCAGGTGGGCATGGAGGCAGTCTCAGTCTGTAGCCTGCTGGCTGCATGACCCTGGCCACGCAGACCTTCCTGTCCCTCCTTCGCAGGGCTACTCCGTCTGTTCTGCGCTTGTTTACTCACACTGCTCATTTATTCCCCCAATTACAAATTGGTGCGCTCACTCACTCACTCACTCACACGTACAGCGCCCCCTCAATCCCTGGGGCCGGGGCCAGGGCCAGGAGCATTTCTGGGAAAGGACTGGCCTGAGATGGGATTACGATGCACACACAGAAGCAGACTGACACAGCAGGACACAGGGGCCCTGTGCTCAGCTGGAGTCCCCAAAGTCTGAGCTGGGGAGGACTTAACAAAGGTCAGCCCCCTTGTTGAATAAATTCTATTTATTCAAAGGTAAAGGTAGGCCCAGGAGGCTGCTGATGGGGCTGATGGGGCACTCCTGACCTGCCCACCACGCCGGGTCAGCTCTCCCAGCCCTGTCTGCAAGCAGGACATCATGTTTTCCAGTTCTGAGTCAGTGACTCTGGAGCTGGGTTAAAAATGAGAGACGTAGAGCAGGATAATAATATCCTTAGTGACCCAAACATGGATTCAGAAGGAGTTATACAACTAGAGCTGGAAAGGCCTTCCCTCAGAGATCTCCAAACCCTTCACTTTATACTCGTGGATGCTGGAGCCCTGGAAGCCTGGTCACAGGTGGACCTGGAAGCAGCCCCAGAACCTAAACCACAATGTCCAGCCTACTGGTCTCTGGCTAAACACACTGCCCAGCCATCCTGGATGTTTAAATACACAGAAGCTCCATTTTCCTGAGGAGAAAACATTTTAAGAACGTTTTCCCTTCCCTGGCAGTCCAGTGGTTGGGACTCCATGCCTTCACTGCCAAGGGCGCAGGTTCAATCCCTGGGTGGGGAACTAAGATCCCACAAGGTGCACGGCGTGGTGTTTTCCCTAGTAAAAGTCAAAAACAAACAAACAAAAAATGTTTTAGGGCTGGAAATGAATTAATCAAATGTTTACTTAAGTAATCTATTAAAATTAAATGTTTTCACTTAATCTATTATTTTAGAAAACCTGCTCTATTCCACTCATAGTTTAGGATACAATTTTATGAAAATTCTTCTCCCAGCTGACTGGTGGGGAGGTAATGTTGGGTAATGCACCTTGCTAACAGTTTGTCTGCAGCAACATATTGAGGAAAGCACCGTGCATGATGAAGACTGTCAGGACAGAGTACGGCACACCTCTCCTTCTGGAATTCTGGAAAAAAGCTTCACCTTAGAGTCAGGCCCATGAGCTGGCTTTGAGCACCTGCTGTGCCTTGGCCATGTGTGGCTGCAGCCACTTGGGGTCCCTTGCCAAAGTGTCAAAGTCCTCACTACTTCCTCCTGCCAAGTCAGGGACCCTATTTTTCAAGGTGCCTGGACATTATAACCAAAGACCCTAGAGTGTATCAAAAAGTGAATCTAACGGTCATCATTCAGCCAGCATCTACTGAGCATTTGCAGTCCTGGGAGCCAGGACAGGTACAAAAGGAACTGAACTGTGTGTAGCAAGTCCTAGAATGGAAGAATAAAGGAGGAATTGGGAGCATAGCATAGGAAAGGGGAGTGGCCAGGAGGCAGTGTGTGTTTATTGAGGTCTTGCAATATTCCAGATATTTCACAAACACCATCTCTAATCCTCATAACTACTGGTGGGTAGGATTTAGCACTTGTTCCAACTCCTCCTTGCCTAAGAACTAAGTGTGTGTTTTAAGGTTAATTTCTTGACCTTCCTAGGCTTCAGTTTCCTCCTCTGTGAACGAGGACTATCTACCCCATAGGATTATTGGAAGGATTGAGTTCTGCTCTAAGCACTTTGCATATATTAACTTAGTTTAGAATAGCAAGCCCTCAATGGATGTTTGCTCTTATCTTTATTACAACATAGGAGGAAGTTGAAGCTCAGAAAGGAGCAGTGACTAGCCCAGGGCCACACAGCCAGAGGGAAGAGCTGGCCATGTTCTCTGTTCTACTCTGCGACCTGCAATACAGAAAGGGTTAAAAGGGGAAGCTTTGCCCTCACAGCAGGTCCATGGCTGGACTCGGCTGCCCTCTGTACCTTGGAGAGGCAAGGCCAGCTGTCCAATGCAGGATGACCCCAGGTCACCTGCGGCTGTGTGCCTGGCCAGCCCATGAAGGGGACTTGGAGAGAGGGAAAACCGTCACTTTCTTCTGAGGTCTGGGGAGCTGGGCTGAGTCTCCTCCTGTCATGTGTGAGACCTTGGGCAAGTACCTCCCCTTGCCTGCGTCTCCGTGTCCTCATCTGAAAAGGGCGACACTAATGTTTTTCTGCCTCATATGGCTGTTGTGCGACTGAGCAAGTTAAAGCTGGGAGATGGGTTTTCACACTACCCTGTTGTGCTAATATAAGCAGAGTTAAGGCCCATGACTTTAGGGTGGGGTGAGTATTTTCATGTAATGGGGAGGGGCCATGAGGAGTTAGAATCCAGCTCAACATAAAGATGAACTTTCTCATAGCTCTGGCCACAGGAGAGGAAGGAAGTGGTCCAGCGGATGATTATCAGTCAGGAGGGTGCAGAAGGGGCTTCTGCTCTGGACTGGGAGTGAGGGTGGCCTAGGTGAGAGATCCCCTCTGATGCTCTCCTCCTCTCTCCGTCAGGTACCTAGTAAATCTTTTCCCTCAAGGTGGTGTTACAAGCAGGTAACTGAACTAGAACTTGGAAGGTCTTGTTCACTTGACTCTGCTACTAACTTGTGCAACTATGAGCCTCTCATTGGGCCTCGTTTTCCTAGTTATTAATAAATATAGCAAATGCAGTTTGTCAACTGTGCTAATGTGGCAATGCAAGGGATTATTATCTTCCAAGACGGTTGGTCAGAAGACTAGGTCAATGGTAAAGAGGAAGCATTGTAACTCATGGAATTACTGACTAGAGTTGAGAGGGACCTCAGCATTCATCTAGCATCTGCACAGATAATATATCTGGGGACTGTGCTTTGTCTCCTAACACCTCAAATTTACAGATAAGGATATGGATCCTGTTACCTTATATAACTTCTCTTTTTTTAAAAAAAAATTAAATTTACTTTTTTATACAGCAGGTCCTTATTAGTTATCTACTTTATACATATTAGTGTATATATGTCAGTCCCAATCTCCCAATTCATCCCACCCCCACCCCCACCCCCCTGCCACTTTCCCCCCTTGGTGTCCATATGTTTGTTCTCTACATCTGTGTCTCTATTTCTGCCCTGCAAACCGGTTCATCTGTACCATTTTTCTAGGTTCCAAATAGATACGTTTGTGCCCTGGTCCGGGAAGATCCCACATGCCGCGGAGCGGTTGGGCCTGTGAGCCATGGCCGCTGAGCCTGCGCGTCCAGATCCTGTGCTCCGCAACGGGAGCGGTCACAACAGTGAGAGGCCCGCGTACCGCAAAAAAAAAAAAAAAAAAAAAAAACCCAACTCTGAGTGAGTGGTTCACACTCTTACACCTGCTGAGCACAGGTGAACTATATTTATTGCAGTAGCAATAAAAAATAAGACCTTGTATTTGTACATATCTTTATTAACCTCTAAAGTACTTTCTCAGACACAATTTCATTTTTAAGTAGGACTCAAGAGAAGAGAGATGGAACCATCTGATTTGCCCATCTGCCTATATTCAGACTGCCACCTAATTTGAAATCACATATAAACAAACACTTTTATTAATCTCCAAAACCTAATCTGATTATAAAATCTGACCCTGGAAACAAAAACTTTTTGGACAAGCATTTGGACTTGATAAGCCATAAAGAGTAACCTCATTCTAGTTAGGTGGGATCTCTTACTTCTAATTGCACCAAGCTCCACTGTGGACAGAATTAGCTACTGAGCCCACTTTCTCCAGGATGATCCATCTAAGAGCTGAGACCCCGTTGCCGTGTCAGCTGTTCTCCTGGTCTTGAGTTTCCTCCTTCTCAACCACCCTCTATGTTGTTGCAGAGAGCTCAGTAATACAAACATGACCATGTTATTCCTATTTAAAATCATTTAGTGACTTTCCACTACCTACAGAATCAAGTCAAAATTATTCTGCACGACTCACAAAACCTTCCATAATCTGGCTTGCTTGGCATTAGAACTGGAGCAGGCAAAACTCTTTTGTAAAGGACCATATATTAAATATTTTAGGCTTTGCAGACCATTAGGTCTCTGTCACAACCACTCAACTCTGCTGCAGTAGCATGGAAGCAGCCATAAACAGATAAACAAATGAGCTTGGCTGTGTCCAGTAAAATTGTATTGGCAGTGAGCCAGATTTGGCCCACAGGCTATAGTTTGCCAACTCTGAACTAGAACCCCATTTTTAAATCTCCCAGATGGCTTCTTAAAACTAGGTAAATGGAGACTGACCATTCTCTGATGAACTATTTTTCTTATGACAAAAAGGAGTCAGAGTGCTTATGATGACCATTTTAATCACAAGGTGTTAATGTATAGATTAACATAAACTTCAGATGTCACAGAAACAGTTCCACAAAATTCAGAAGAAACCAGTATCAGTGAAACCGGAGCAAGCATTTTGGAGACTTCAACGCACTGGATAGAATTCTTCAAGAATTTTACTGTAAGTTTTCTTATCTATAAAAAGAAAGATCACAGAAGATTTTTAAATTGTGTTTAAAAAATCATATTTCCTAAAGAAAAATTAACACTTAATATTCTTTTAAGAACTGCCTTATTTTCTAGTCCTCAACCATGGCTTGGCAATCACTGAGGCATTTTGTTCCACTGAATGAAGAATAACTTTGGAAGAATCTGTGGTGACATCCAGATGGTTATCTGGAGGGGCAAAGGGCTGCCAGGGGGATCCTAGCTGAAGGGGTAAAAGAAGGAATGAATAGGGAGGGGCCAGGAGCTGGGGCCTTCAAGCTCTCCATGACTGCACTGTCCGTGCAGAAGGCTCTTGGCACACCTGCCAGTAATCTGCTGCTCAGAGAGAATGAGCCCGTGAGGCTACACTCACTGCCAGAGGGAGCTAGTGGAAATGTGGAGGCAAAGAGCCAGAGGTCTGGGACTGAGGACTAACTAATACTGGGTCTCCCTCTTAGAAATCAATATTCCCAAGATTCCTTTTTCAGATCTAACATCCAGCAGTTCTGAGTATTTCCCATCCCTGATACACCTACTATTCATGGCTTTGTATTAGTCTTTGAGCTCTTCATTGGCAAAAAAAAGTTGCCTTTCTGATCCACCATAAACATCACATATGTGACTGAAGGCTAGGGAAATGTTAGAGTAATACAATTTCAGAGCTAAATAGGACCCTACACATCATCATTCAGTCTGATGAAATTTAAATGCTTAATATTATACTTTTACATAAATAGGAAAATCTAAAAATCTATATATTTACAAAATTTCAAAAATTTCCTACACTCATTCACGTATGTACACATCTATATTGTGTATCTGTATAAAATATGAACAAGAAAACAGCTGTATTACAGTTATATTCACAGCTGCACAAAGATAAGTAGAGTATGCTAAGGAAATTCCTGTCTATAGCTGGATGAAGGCTTCATTGAGATGATGAATCTTGAGCAGGAATTTGTTGGGTGCGCAGAGTGGAAATGGGGCAAGAGGAGGACTAAAGAGGTATAGCATGTACAAAGCGATATAGGGCAGGTTCAGGACAGCATTTCATGAGGCAGGAGATGAGGCAGGGCTCTATGTAGTTCAGGCCAGCCATTATTTATTAAGTGCCTACTATGTGTAGGCTCTGTGCTGGAGGCTGGAGAAACAAAGATGAAGCTACAGTCCAGTGAGGGACACAACACAGCCTGTGTGTGGTAAGGGGTGGATAAGAGGTATGAGTTAAGTGTTTCTACCAGGTAATTAGCTCAGCCTGGGAAAACAAGCCATCCTAGGGAGTCTTGATTTTATCCAAAAGGCAATGGATAGCTGTTTTAAGCACATCCATATTTACCCACACAGATGTGATTTCTGGTAAGACTAAAGGCAGAGGCAAGCTGGAGGCAAGTGCAAGAGCCCACACAAGAGATTACCAGGGCCTGAACCAGGGTAGTGGCAAGGGTAGAGAGGAGAGTTCAGAGCTGAGAATTATTTAGGGATTAGAACGGTTAGACTTGATGACTAATGGGAAGTCAAAGACACAGACTTGAAGGTGATTCCCAGGCTTCTGGCTGGAGAGCCTAGGTGGACAGTGTGCCATTCACTGAAGCAGGACACAGAACAGAAGGTCTGGGCAAGCAGAGGGGACATGAGTTGTCTGCTGTCTGACGGACACAGAGGTACTCAGCCAGAAACTGGATATATGAATTCAAGAGAATGCTGGTCTATAGACAAAGATGTGGAAGTCAACAGAATACAGAAGGCACTGAAGCCACAGGCATAAATAAGATTAACCAGGGAAAATGATACAGAATAAGAAAGAAGTTTTCTGCAATTAACTTGAAATACCTTTTTCAGGAAAATCCTCTGGATGTGACTTTTCATATGCAAACATATCATGGTCCCTCAGAGCACACATACAGTCTTGACGTTTTAAAAGATAATATCCAACAAAAATAAAGGAAGTAACATATAGAAGCTGGCGATGCAAACCTGAAATTGAAACAAATCCCAAAGAAAGCGAAAATCAGTCACGTGTATTAAAAATCACATTTTTCATGTTTCAGATATATAATTTATTTCTTTTGACATTCTTTTAAGAAAAAAGGCTTTTGTACATGGGTATTCTTTGGGACATCTTCCTCAGGATATCTGGCAACTATGAAAAGCAACATTAAGTCTACAAATATAACTATCAACAGAACCCAAGATTTTTAAAATTCAGGTTTTATAAGTTTCTTCAAGGAAAAAGGTGGATAAGTACAAAAACTTGAATGGCAGACTGAAACAGAAAAAAAAGTTTTTCTTTTTCAATAAGTTAACTTTAGACCTACACTAGCTTGTATTCCAGGACATGTTCAGAAGATGACGAGGAGAGGTAAAGTCCTCTACAGATGGTCTAAAAGCAATCTGGTTTGTCTCCATATACCAATTTATTTTTGCATATCTAGTGGTTACTAAAACAGTACACTGTACGACAAATATATCTCAATTCTCTTTTGTACCTGCTAAATTTTGTAATTTTGCATATATTACTTATTCAAAAACTATCTTTAAAAAATCATCCTACTGGGACTTCCCTGGCGGTCCAGTGGTTAAGACTCTACGCTTCCACTGCAGGGGGTATGGGTTCGATCCCTGGTTGGGGAACTAAGATCCCGCATGCCACGCGGAGCAGCAAATAAATAAATAATAAATAAATAAAACCATCCTACTAAAAAAATCATCCTATTATAAGACTGGAGAGGATCACATGATCTAGGAAAGCCAAAATTTAAAATGTGAAGGGGAGATGCAAAGGTATAAACTTTATATACAAATTTTTTTTTTTGCAAAAGGCTAAGGGCAGGTTTTCTAGCTATGCCTCAGAATTCTATTCCCAGCCCTCTTCTTATCCCATAGATGTTCCTTTGGAGAACCTTTTATTCCTATAGTTTTATCTATTATAATCTATAAGTAACGTCCAACTCAGGCACCCATGCTGAACAACAAATATAGCCAAATATTTGACAGATACGTTTACCTGAATACCCCCAAACAAACTCAGTTCCTTCCTATTCATACCTCCTTTTCTTAATTCAGAGAATAAGACCATTTACCCAGGAATCCATGTCCTGGGTAATAAACATAGTAATTATCTTTTTTCCTCCCCTCTTCTCCTACATCCCGTCACTGTCAATCCTACCTTATAAATATTTCCTTTCCTCACTTCAGGGAACTTGTGCGCATTTACACTAACTGGTCTCCCTTTCACCTCATTTTCTACTCCACACTGATCCCAGCTTTTACCCTGTCATTAGAGGAATTTCTACTAAAACACGAACTAGTCTGTCAGTCCCTTCTTCAATTATGGTCAACAGGACCCTAAACTCGTGCATATGATCTCCCAGGCCTTTCATGAGCTGCCTCTTCCACCTTCATCTTCTGACACTCCCTGATATGCACATTGTGCCCAACAATACTGAACTACTTTTAATTCCTCACATAAACTAGGCTCCTTCATGCTTCTATATACCACGCACTGATTACTTCTCTGTCCAGCAACTTCCTGATCCTTCAAGATTCAACTCAGACATCACTTCTTTTTTTTCTTTAATATTTATTGATTGATTGATTGATTGCTGTGTTGGGTCTTCGTTTCTGTGCGAGGGCTTTCTCTAGTTGTGGCAAGTGGGGGCCACTCTTCATCGCGGTGCACGGGCCTCTCACTATCGCGGCCTCTCTTGTTGCAGAGCACAGGCTCCAGACGCACAGGCTCAGTGAATGTGGCTCACGGGCCCAGTTGCTCCGCGGCATGTGGGATCTTCCCAGACCAGGGCTTGAACCCGTGTCTCCTGCACTGGCAGGCAGGCTCTCAACCACTGCGCCACCAGGGAAGCCCCAGACATCACTTCTGCTAAGAAACCTTCCTATAACTTTCCTAGAGTTAAAAGGATGAACTCATCTCTATTAATATGTAAATTGCTATAGTAATTATTTCTCTCTCTACTATCAGGCAAAGTCAATGTTTGATTCATCTCTGTATACCAGCACACAGACAGCACTTAATAAATATATAATGAATGGCCTTGGGCAAATCAATTTACTACCTCTAAAACAAAGATAATACCTAACCTATCTTTTTCACAGTAGTTATTATAGTGTTTTGGAAAAATTGTAAAACAATAAAAATACAAAGTATCACTATGACCTGGGACTGGACAGGGCCCAGGCTCTTCTGCTTTCTCCCTTAGCCCAAAGAGCCACTGCTTCCCCTAATGGGCCACCTGTAATACAGCAAACCAAAATGTGCTGGGTTCTCCCATGTGCCACTGGACTACACAGATAAAGACTCAGACTCTCTGTGCTTACTCATATCCCTCACAGAAGATTTAGATGATATCAGTGTCCTAGCCCTAAAGGCATGGCTTGGCCTCTTCTCAAATCCTCATTTCCCTAGCCTCTTCTCTTTCAGCAGTGGTCTCCCTTTCACCACATACACAACCCTCCCACAATTATTTTCCCCTTCTTTCCTTTACTCAGTGAACCTAAACTTGAGAGCCATGATGCTCTTCGCAGAATGCCATAAACTACTGATATATTAAACTAGAAATCAATAAACATTTAATTTTGTGGATTACACTTAGATACCAACTAACTCTAAATTTAGGGCAGGTAAGGGGTAACCAGAAACAAGGGTTTAAAAACAGGTGATGGGAGAAAAGCTTAAGAAAAAATTGTATTTAATATCTTCTGCTAACTTGAAAAAGATCTGCACAACTTGATTTCATTGACAGAATATTCCAACTACCTACAGAATGTCAGGTACTCTCCATGGCCATAGTTGGAAAATCCACTGTGTATTTCTCTTCCCCACTCCTCCTATGTGCATGAAGTTGTACCACAATTCACCTTTTTAATAGATATGCCCATCTGGTTTGTAAATCTTTGGATGGTTGGGACAATGTTTTATATTTCCTTGTAATCTACACATTCATTCAATAAATACTCATTGAACATTACTATATGCCAGACATTGAACTAGATAAACACAGTATGCATTCAATAAATGCTACTGAGGAAAACTATTTCAATAAAGTCCTCAAGACCTGAATTTTCCAAAGCAACTAAGGGAAAACCCAGGGAACTCAGGAACTTTGACCCCTAGGCCTGGGCTAAGTGCTTTACATCCATTATCTCACCTAGTTCTCACAGCCACACAAAGAGGTAGACACCATCCCTATTTCATAGATGAGGAAACTAAAGCTCACAGAGATAAGTAACTTCTCCAGAATCAAATGGCTAGTAGGGAGGAGGTGGTGTCAAATCCAAAAGCTTGTGCTCTTAACTACTATGCTCTTCTGTCTCCCAGAAAAGGCACAAAACATTCTTTGACAACAGTGAGGTGAGATTAAGTGATACATACTTCAAATCTCAGCCAACCGTTTCTTCCTCTGGAACAGGATCCCTCTGATCTGAACCTCCTTTATGCTCCCAAAGCACTCTCTGCTCACCCACCTCTATCAAAATACCTGTCTGTCACACCTAGACCCAGATCTGTTTGTCTCCCTGACACAATTAGGAGTTCCTCAAGGGCAGGACAGTATTCCTCCCCCCATACACCCAGTGTGTAACACTGCCTGGCACAGAGAAAGAGCTCAGTTAAGGTTGAACAAATATATGGTAAACTGTTTGCAGAACAAGAGCTAAGGAAAGGGAAACCTGTTAGGCACCTTCCCTGTGTCAGGCATCTGCCTACAGAATCTCACTTAATTCTCAAAAAAAAAATATGCAAAGATGAATTATTCTCACTTTATAGATGAGGAAACTTGAGCTCTGATCAAGTAACTTGCCCAAGGTGACATGGCTGGGAAGCAGCGGAGCAAGGCCATTTAATTCCAAAATGGAGCTCCTTCCATTACACCAAGTGACAGGCGTGGGCAAGTGTGGAGTGGTGATAAGGGAGAACACCCCATAGTTCCTAGTGGCAGAAATGGACAAAGATCACTGCTTTCTGTGGAGTGGGGGCATGTCCAAAGCACACAGGATCTCAACTCTATTTGAGCACTAGAAATGCCAAAATTTGGTGGGTTGGGAGTCGACCTCCAGGCACACATACAGCTGGAAGAAGGCAAAAGAGGCACAAGTGAGGTGATTCCTGCTTGCCTGGACCATTGTATTAGCCTTCTTCCTAGCTGGGCTCCCTGGCTCCAATCAGTTCCTAACAAAGTTGACCTTTTAACACAGGTCCAATCACTGAACTTCCTCTGATAGCTTTCAAAAGCATGTAAGGTTCCCGTCTGCCTAGAGAATAAATTGCCACCATCCACCTAAATCTTTGTTGCCTTAACGCCCTACTCGGCACTCACTCATCAACTGGCCCCCATCCACTCCCACTAGCCTCCCACGGGCCTGGAAGGCTCTCTCCAAGTATCCATCTGACATATCAAAGCTAAATTCAAACACACCTTTTACAAAGTTTCCCTCTCTTCCCTTTGGAAAGCCATAGACTTTAGCACAGTTAACTGTGTCACTTACTATCACTGCTGGTCTCAGACAGGTGAACACTGATCTACTAGGAAATAGAGCCCAGTGGTTTAGAGCCTCCTATTCAATGTGAAGTCCCCAGACCAGCAGCGTCTGGGAGATTGGGACCATCAGGCCTCTCTCCAGATCTAATGAACCAGCATCTGCATTTTAACAAGATCCCCAAGTTATTAGTATGCACATTCAATCTGAGAAGTGCTGGTTCTGAACAGCACTCTCTTTAAACTCTGAAGTTTAAAAACAGACTGTGCTACTTAGGACCTTGGGCAAGCTGCTTTAATCTAAGGCTCTGTTTCCCCATTATGGATAATACCTCTCCCCCACCTCACCACCCAAGGTGTCTGAAGACTAAATGCTATAATGCACGCAGTGTCAGTAGTGCATTGCACAGATTGATCGCTCATTTTTGCACACCCCACAGCGCGAACTGAGAGGGGAGCAGGCAGTTCAGTCCGGGGTCCTTCACAGACTCACTGCGAGGTCGTGGATTGCACTGCATCTCAGTTTCCTGAAATGACACTCTGGCCGGCCCGATTCTGAGAAGCTCACGGGGCGCGGATACCTGAGGGAGGCGAGGCGGGGCCTGTTAACGCGAAAAGGCCCGGAAAAGCGGAGGCACCTCAGGCAGCCTAAGGCAGAGCCGGCCCTCAGCCCTACGGCCCCCTCTCCTCCCAGACCATCCCGCCCGCGCAGCCCTCACCGGCCGACGCCACCGGCCGACGCCGGATCGCGTTATCAATCAGGCCGGAGCAGTAACCCAAGAAGCCGACGTAGAAGAGCCGCGGGTCGGTTAGCTTGGGCGGCGGCAGGCTCCGGGCCTCATTCGGCAGGAACTGTAAGGGCACTCGGCCCGGCCGGCCGTTCATCATGGTGAGGCCGTTTCCACTTGAGGCCTGGCCTCTGACCTCCAACTGCAAAGAAAATCACCAAGACCACGGCCGGGACCCAAGCCACGAGCTTTCACCTCCGAACGCGGTGCTGAAGGGCATGGCGCGAGGCGGTGCGGCGCCCAAACACTTCCCCTTGCACGCTGCTGCCGGAAACGCGCACGCGAGGTTCCGGGCTACTAAGTGTCCGGCGTTGCTCGCTTGCCGGCCGGCGCTAACTCCACGGAAGGGATGTCAGGGCTTGGTAGCGGGGGTCGAGGAGTACGGGAAACGAGCCATACTGCGAGAAGACTAGGAGATATTGATTTTTTTCGCCCAACCTCCCCCACCCACAATTGCCTCTCCTTTTCCCGCCCCAGAATGTTCTTTCAGCAAGAATTTATCTTTGTATCCAAAACCCACAAGTGGGCTTGATGGATAGTTTTAAGAAACGTAATTAATTGAAATAAAATAAAAGCTAGTTTTCATTTCCTGCGTTTCCTGTCATTCATTCGCACAGGCACACCCTCCACAAAGCCTAAAATTAAGGTCCAGGCAGCCATAAAGAATTTGGAGAATCCCAGGACTGGATCACTTAGCTAAACTCTCGAAATTCAGCCTGGGTCTTCAGGTCCTTGCACGTCGCTGAGGGACGAGGTGTTTCCCAAAGATTTGAGGACTGAAAAAAAAGAAGGAATCTATAACATTCTGCCAAGTAATTGTCCAGTCTCTGCTCACCTGCCTCCAGGACTGAGGAGCTCCGATCTTCGAACAGCTCTCTGTTTAGACAGCCCTTCCTGATAAGGAGCTAAAATGTCTTCAACATTTTATCTAGAGGAATGCTGATTAAACTAGAGGTTACTGCGAAGCTGTATGCATCAGGTATTGATCTCCAAAGTGGAAGAATTAAGTTTCAGTTAATAAAGGATGAGGCTTTTATGCCTACAAAAAGCAATATCAGATCCGTAACATTTCAAGTTAGGATTTTCCAAAGGAACGTATATTGGAACAGTTTCCTGGAAGGCAGCAAATGTTTCAGAGGTTCACAGTCTTTGACCCAGTAATTACGTCTGAGAATCTGTCTTATGTAAATACTACTGACATATGCACAGTCTTTTTTTTTTTTTTTAACCACAGTGTTCCTTTTAAAATTATAGCAAAAGGGGCTTTCCTGGTGGCACAGTGGTTGAGAGTCCACCTGCCGATGCAGGGGACACGGGTTCGTGCCCCGGTCCGGAAAGATCCCACATGCCGCGGAGCGGCTGGGCCCGTGAGCCACGGCCGCTGAGCCTGCGCATCCCGAGCCTGTGCTCCGCAACGGGAGACGCCACAACAGTGAGAGGCCCGCGTACCGAAAAAAAAAAAAAGAGAGAGATAATGCCTAGCATAGTACCTGACATAAGTAGGCTCTCAACAGAAAGGACCACAATGTGGGACTTCCCCTTTGTGTATCACTTGAAGGGCTGTCAGAAATGGGAATAGAACCTCATTATGTATTGTTCCAGAGACCAACTGGTAAAAGTAAGAGGAAGAAAAATATTAATTCAGCATTAAATGCCCTAAGAAACAGCTGCACATGTAGGAGAGGCTGCTTTATGAGATGGTGAACACCTCGACACTGCCTAATCAGCTATTCATTCAGGAAAACTGTAAAAAATAAATCCTCCGCGAATGCTCTTCTGAGAGTCTCTAGGATTCTAGGATTCCATGATGTTGTACATAGGTATATTATGGGTCCTGTCCTTTTCACAGTTGTTTCTACATATACTATACTGTTTTTATTTCTGACTCCTTTAAACAAAGAAGAATAGGGAGTGTTGCTCATTGACCAGTTCTGTAAGGACTAACCTGCTGCAGTCACTGATGGACAGTACACTCTCTGCTTCAGACAGAGGAAATTAAGACAACAGAATGCTCTGTGCTTTGGACAAACAGTTCCCTTATAGTTAGATGTATATCTTAGGAAGAATTTTTTTTTTGTTGGATGGCTTGAATTTTATATATATATATATATATATATTTTATACAGCAGGTTCTTATTAGTCATCAATTTTATACACATCACTGTATACATTTCAATCCCAATCAATTCATCATACCACCACTCCCACCCCCCAGCTGCTTTACCCCCTTGGTGTCCATACGTTTGTTCTCTACATCTGTGTCTCAATTTCTGCTCTGCAAACTGGTTCATCTGTACCATTTTTCTAGGTTCCATATATATGCATTAATATACAATATTTGTTTTTCTCTTTCTGACTTACTTCACTCTGTATGACAGTCTCTAGATCCGTCCACGTCAAACAAATGACCCAATTTCGTTCCTTTTTATGGCTGAGTGATATTCCATTGTATATATGTGCCACATCTTCTTTATCCATTCGTCTGTCAATGGGCATTTAGGTTGTTTCCATGACCTGGCTATTGTAAATAGTGCTGCAATGAACATTGGGGTGCATGTGCCTTTTTGAATTATGGTTTTCTCTGGGTATATGCCCAGTAGTGGGATTGCTGTGTCATATGGTAATTCTATTTTTAGTTCTTTAAGGAACCTCCATACTTTTATCCATAGTGGCTGTATCAATTTACATTCCCACCAAAAGTGCAAGAGGGTTCCCTTTTCTCCACACCCTCTCCAGCATTTGTTGTTTGTGGATTTTCTGATGATGCCCATTCTAACTGGTGTGAGGTGACACCTCACTGTAGCTTTGATCTGCATTTCTCTAATAATTAGTGATGTTGAGCAGCTTTTCATGTTCTTCTTGGCCATCTGTATGTCTTCTTTGGAGAAATGTCTATTTAGGTCTTCTGCCATTTTTGGATTGGGTTGTTTATTTTTTTAATATTGAGCTGCATGAGCTGTTTATATATTTTGGAGATTAATCCTTTGTCTGTTGATTCGTTTGCAAATATTTTCTCCCATTCTGAGGGTTGTCTTTTCATCTTGTTTATGGTTTCCTTTGCTGTGCAAAAGCTTTGAAGCTTCATTAGGTCCCATTTATTTTTGTTTTTATTTCCATTACTCTAGGAGGTGGATCAAAAAAGATCTTGCTGTGATTTATGTCAAAGAGTGTTCTTCCTATGTTTTCCTCTAAGTGTTTTATAGTGTCTAGTCTTACATTCAGGTCTCTAATCCATTTTGAGTTTATTTTTGTGTATGGTGTTAGTGAGTGTTCTAATTTCGTTCTTTTACATGTAGCTGTCCAGTTTTCCCAGCACCACTTATTGAAGAGACTGTCTTTTCTCCATTGTATATCCTTGCCTCCTTTCTCATAGATTAGTTGACCATATGTGTGTGGGTTTCTCTCTAGGCTTTTTTTTTTTTTTTTTTTTTTTTTCCGGTACGCAGGCCTCTCACGGTTGTGGCCTCTCCCATTGCAGAGCACAGGCTCCGGACGCGCAGGCTCAGCGGCCATGGCTCACGGGCCCAACCACTCGGCGGCATGTGGGATCTTCGCAGACCGGGGCACGAACCCGTGTCCCCTGCATCAGCAGGCGGACTCTCAACCACTGCACTACCAGGGAAGCCCTTTCTAGTATATTTTTCATTTCAGTTACTGTATTGTTCATCTGTTTGTTTGTTCTTTAATTCTTCTAGGTCTTTGTTAAACATTTCTTGCATCTTCTCGATCTTTGCCTCCATTCTTTTTCCGAGATCCTGGATCATCTTCACTATAATTATTCTGAATTCTTTTTCTGGAAGGTTGCCTATCTCCACTCCATTTAGTTGTTTTTCTGGGGTTTTATCTTGTTCCTTCATCTGGTACATAGCCCTCTGCCTTTTCATCTTGTCTATCTTTCTGTGAATGTGGTTTTTGTTCCACAGGCTGCAGGATTGTAGTTCTTCTTGCTTCTGCTGTCTGCCCTCTGGTGGATGAGGCTGTCTAAGAGGCTTGTGCAAGTTTCCTGATGGGAGGGACTGGTGGTGGGTGGAGCTGACTGTTGCTCTGGTGGGCGGAGCTCAGTAAAACTTTAATCTGCTTGACTGCTGATGGGTGGGGCTGGGTTCCCTCCCTGTTGGTTGTTTGGCCTGAGGCAACCCAATACTGGAGCCTACCTGGGCTCTTTGGTGGGGCTAAAGGCGGACTCTGGGAGGGCTCACGCCAAGGAGTACTTCCCAGAACTTCTGCTGCCAGTGTCCTTGTCCCCACGATGAAGCACAGCCACCCCCCGTCACCCCAGGAGACCCTCCAATGCTAGCAGGTAGGTCTGGTTCAGTCTCGCCCTGGGTCACTGCTCCTTCCCCTGGGTTCCGATGCACACACTACTTTGTGTGTGCCCTCCAAAAGTGGAGTCTCCGTTTCCCCCAGTTCTGTTGAAGTCCTGCAATCAAATCCCAGTAGCCTTCAAAGTCTGATTCTCTAGGAATTCCTCCTCCCGTTGCCAGACTTCCAGGTTGCGAAGCCTGACGTGGGGCTTAGAACCTTCACTCCAGTGGGTGAACTTCTGTGTTATAAGTGTTCTCCAGTCTGTGAGTCACCCACCCAGCAGTTATGGGACTTGATTTTACTGTGATTGCGCCCCTTGTACCATCTCACTGTGGCTTCTCCTTTGTCCTTGGACGTGGGGTATCTGTTTTGATGAGTTCCAGCGTCCTCCTGTCAATGGTTGTCCAGCAGCTAGTTGTGATCCTGGTGTTCTCGCGAGAGGGAGTGAGAGCACGTCCTTCTACTCCGCCATCTTGGTTCCAATCGGAAGAATTTTAATGAACCCTGATTCTTGCATCTTCCTTTACATAGAAAAGCACTGAAATAATTAAGCTGAGATATCTGTTCTTTGTGACTTGCAGTAATCTTTTACCAAGATGTATACTTGACTGTATGTATTCCCTAGCCCAAAAGTCACATACATACTTGAATCTCCCCCTACCTCTTCAGAGCTGTTCTCTCAGAGTTACTGAGAAGCCGTTTCCTATAGTCCTTGGTAAGGTCCCTGAATAAAACTAAAACAACTCCTATGTTGTGTGTTTTTCTTGCAGTCAACACTCCTGAGACTGAAAAAGAATTTTTTAGTACATTTATTGACATTTCTATAAAGTGGGGATGCTGAATATGGGACTTTATTGTGAGAAACTAATGGCTATATTGATTCAGGTTTTTGAGGTTTATAAAATTGTTCTAAATTCAGTTGCCATTAGCACAGTAGCCCATTTCTTTTTTTTTGGCTGCATCAGGTCTTAGTTGCAGTGCATGGGCTCTTCGTTGCGGC
Organism: Tursiops truncatus; assembly: GCF_011762595.2. Classification (NCBI taxonomy): domain Eukaryota; kingdom Metazoa; phylum Chordata; class Mammalia; order Artiodactyla; family Delphinidae; genus Tursiops; species Tursiops truncatus. The sequence goes on along the minus strand of NC_047041.1, from coordinate 53,429,876 downwards.
ACACGGGCTTCTCTCTAGTTGTGGTGCACCAGGTGCACGGGCTCTGTAGTTTGCGGCATGCTGGCTCTCTTGTTGAGGTGCTCGAGCTTGGTAGTTGAGGCGCATGAGCTCAATAGTTGTGGCATGCGGGCTTAGTTGCCCCACGGCATGTGGGATCTTAGTTCCCCGACCAGGGATTGAACCTGCGTACCCTGCACTGGAAGGTGGATTCTTTACCACTGGACCACCAGGGAAGTCCCAGTAGCCCATTTCTTTGAAGCACGAAAAAGGGGGTAGATGGGTCAAAATAAATTTTTTTTTTACCATGATCATACTGGAAGAGCAATTTCATCAAACTACTTAAGAGTAAAACATCTTTTTCAAAGGTTATATTTTAATAGAATTTTTTTTCTCCCATTACCTGCAAACAAGCTGCATGGACTATACATAGGGGGCAATTCTCTCTGACACTGAAGTGCTTCCTCCACAAAGAATAGTTTCTAGGTGGAAATCATTAACAAGGAAAACGATGACAGTGTTGGGCTAGAAAGAGTGCATCTTCCATAGTTCCCTCCCAGTTCTGGCTCTGTCCCCTCAACCCAGGGAAAGATACGGTGACCAAGAATACCAAGTTCCTCCCACTTTTCTTTTTCTTCGTCTTGTTAAATTTGGGTACATTGCAAATAAATTAAAAGCAGGTAAAAAATGGGTTTCTTATACATCTTGTTTAAATTTTGATAGTAACCTTTGCTTGTTCTTGACTTAATTCTAGATTTCAACACATTTTGAAACGGCACTTTAATTTATTTAGTTAACTGCTGAAACCTAGGAATTTACTGTTGAAAACCACTCATGTTTTTGCAAAGTTTAAATACATGAATACTAGGGAGGAAGTCTTTGTTGGCGTCAACAAGCTTTTCCTCAGTCTCTGGAGCCATTGCCCTCCTGGTAATATAAGGGGTTGAATTGCTTTAAAGACTAAGTCAAACAAAAACTTACATGATGCCTAATATATAATAGATCAAAGCATATTTGCTTTGGTTGAAGATGCTTCAGGGCCCAGAGCCTCTGAGGCAGCTCTCAAGAACCTCCAAGGCCCTGCAGAACATTTTGGAAACCTCCGCACCAGATGAGTTCTTCCAGTTCTGACATCACATCACTTTGACAGTAACAACCTTCAAAGTATAATTAAATTTGGCCTTGTTGAGAGGCATCCAAATTCATCTTTTTTTGTTTGTTTGCATACCAATTGGCAAAGATATGAGGAACTACATTGGGTGCCTTGTGTTACTCCTGGTGCTACTAAACATTTAGATTTTAATCATGGCCTGTGTGGTGTTTTTCATTCATTCAACTGTGCCAAAAACTGGGACTATCAAGACAAGTGTGGTCTCTGCTGTCAAATTGTTAAAGTCTCCTGAGGAAAACAGATAAACAATTATTACAGCCGTTAATAGTAGAAGTAGACCCCTGGCCTGGGAGCACATGGTGGGGTACTCAATTCTGGGGGAGGGGGAGAGAAGGTAGAGGGAAAGGACTCGTAAAAATATCAGATATTTATTTATTGGCCGCACTGTGCAGCTTGTGGGATCTTAGTTCCCTGACCAGGGATTGAACCTGGGCCGTCAGCAGTGAAAGTGCAGAGTCATAACCACGGGGCTGCCAGGGAATTCCCTTAAATGATATTTATTGAACATGTAATATGTGCTAAGCAGGTTTCTAAATTTTTTGTGATTTTAGAAATGAGGACATTGAGGCAACGGATGGTTAAATAACTTGACTACAGATAAAAAAAATCATGGAGGCAAGATATAAAATCAGGCTGTGTGATTTCAGGGACCCTACTCTTTTTTGTGTGTGTGTGCCAGAGAATTCCCGCAGGGCCCCTACTCTTTTTTTTTTTTTAATATTTATTTTATTTATTTATTTGGCTGCATTAGGTCTTTGTTGCGGCACATGGGATCTTCCTTGTGGCATGCGGGATCTTTAGTTGCAGCATGTGGAATCTTAGTTGCAGCAGGCAAACTCTTAGTTGTGGCATGTGGGATCTAGTTCCCTGACCAGGGATCAAACCCAGGTCCCCTGCACTGGGAGCGCAGAGTCTTAACCACTGAACCACCAGGGGAGTCCCAAGGCCCCTACTCTTAATCATTACACTGTATTACATTTATATTTATAGATACGGTAGCAGTGAAGTTGAATCTTGAAGAAGTTCAGACAATCAGATGATAGGGTAGAAAAGTCAGTAGAGAGAGGAAAGAAAGGAAGTGGCAAAAATGAAAGGAAGCAGAAGTACGAAATAGCATGGCACACTGGGAAATCTAAGTTGTTGGGACAGCGGTAGTATAGGGTACAAGGGGGACTGTGGTGAGGAAAACAGGCTAGAGGGGCCGTACTTCCCTCCCCCTTTGGCAAAAATCCCCATCTTTATCTTTGAATGAGACTCAAAAGAAGTCTGGGAATATAGAGTGAATTTAAGAGATGGGATAGCTGGATTAGCATCCCAGGATTCTATTGACCTTGGTCTCTCTCTGATCTTCTTAGGGGACAATGGGTAAATAAAATGTGTGAAAGTTCCTAGTGTCAGCTAGATAAATGTTGGTTGAATTTGAATGTGCAGCAGGTATTAGGCAAACGGGGGTCTTGGATAAAGTGTATGAAGTACTCTCAAGGTGGGGGGAGGACAAGACTGGGCTGCAAAACACCCTTAAGTCTTTTCACATGAGGAAAGTTTGAGAAGGAGTAGCCTTATCAAAATTGCAGTACTTGCTTTTAGAATAAATGAACTGTACAAGATGTCCTTAACTAATGTAAGAGTAGATGTGGTTTATAGTGTCTGCTGACAGGCCAAACAGTTCATTAAATATTCTCCCTGGCTTTGTGAGTATTGTCAATGTATAATTTCAATGAAAAAAAAAATCTCCTGGAACAAGGTGTACAGAATGGGGACAGTGCACACCACTTGCTTGTATGCATGCCAACAGGAAAATGTAGGAGCTGGAAATGATCCAAAAATTTTTTGTGCAGAAATACAAAATGGTATTTTATTTATATTTCCCTTAGCATATAATTCTAATTATGCTTTATACCCTGACAATGGTTATCATAGGCTACAGATAATCATGCTGTTGATCAGACTCCCTCCTTGCCTAGAGCAAGCAAAGCAGCCTCAATGATCTCAGACAATTTTAATAGGGGAAGGCGAGATTTGTTTCAGATGTGTTTCACTGCCTATGGAGGACAAGTGGCTTCTCACCATGGTGACAATCAGGTTGCTAAGCTGGGCAAGGCCAAGTTTAGAAGAATGGTCCTCAAACAGATTTACTGAAATGAATGGCTCATGCCACCAGCAACTTTCTTCAAGTTCTGATTAATTTCCCATGAAATAATTGCTTGGAATACATCCAAGCAGTTCCTTTATTCATTGCTTCTTTGTCTTGCCAACAGGAGGGTCAGTCAATACTGAAACATACAGTTTGAACCAAGCATATGTGATGCCCACTGCACAATACACTGAGGTCAGTAACAAAGGGATAAAGGGGTACTTCAGCTTCCAAGAGGTGAAAGGGAATACAAATTCACAGAAGACTTCCAGAGGCCCCAGGCCAAGGAGGTAGAAAGTTTCCATCCAATTAAAAAGAGGTTTTTCTTTTCTGAAGAAAAAACGAGAGGAGTCTGATTTTAGATGAGTCATTCTGCTTTTGCAAACATTTCTCAGCTAAAGCTTCTCACCTGCACTGTCGTGATGTGACGTACAGATAAAGCTAGAGTCAAACGAATGAATAAAATTTCACATTTTAAAAAAATGATAAAGATATATCATTACATTAACTCAACAATCCAAATTTACCCAACCATCATCTATGTTGTCACTTAGCTGAAGTTGCTGAGAGAGAATTAGCTATGCATTTGGAAGAGGAAAGGGGGCTGGATAGTATGATATTGGAATAAGAATATGGTAAACAATGCATAATTTTTTTGTTTTGGTAAAATAATATAAAATTTGGTATTTTAACCATTTTTAAGTATATAATTAAGTAGTATTAAGTATATAGACAATGTTGTGTCAATATCCACTTTCAAAACATTTCAACACCCCAAAAAAGAATCTCTGGAAACATTAAGCAATAATAACTCCCTATCCAGCACCACCATTGCTCTCGCCGGTCTCCATACCTACTAATTTACCTTCTGTCTCTATGAATTTGCCTAGTCTAGATATTTCATGTAAATGAAATCATCCAGTATTTGTCCTTTTTGTGTCTGGCTTATTACACTTAGCCTAAGTTTTCAAGGTTCATCCATGTCGTAGTATATATCAGAGCTTCATTTCTCTTTCTGGATGACTAATATTCCATTATATGTATATATACTATTTTGTTTATCCATTCATTTGTTGATGGACATTTGGGCTATTTCTACCTTTTGGCTATTGTGAATAAAACTGCAATGAACACTGATGTATAAGCATCTGTTTGAGTCCCTATTTTCAGTTCTTTTGGGTATATACCTAAGAGTGGAATTGCTGAGTCATATGGTTATAACTGAGTTTTCATATAATTAAGCATTTGAGGTTTCATGAACACAATCAGATATAATCCATAAGCAAGCTTTAAAAAATTATATAGGTAACATTAAGTTTAGAAAAGAAAAAAATTCCACCCATAATTCTAAGATATGTAAGAATTTTTTACATATCTTTTGGTTTTAAGCATCTGTATTTATGTGGTTTTACTCATAATGCATATCTTACATTCCATTTTTTAGTTTTCATATAAAGTTTTAATTTAAGCTGGGTAGTCCCTCCTCAAATATTCCCCCAAACTAAAGCCATGACCTATGTTGCCATGTGAGAGTGATGGAATATGGGTAATTTCTCCTGCTATCTGCTGATATTTTGTAATGTTGTGATGTTACTATTTAAACTTAAAAAATAAAATTTAAAAGGCTTATCAATCATTTAGGAGTAAACATTTCACAAGAGTAAATATAATTTTAAATGCACTTTTTTTAGCTTACCTGAATAGAGTCTTCAGTGAGGAAATACTATAGATGGTAAACAGTAACATGAGTAAGATTTTAATGGGAAGTTCTGTTAAAAGAATAAAAAAGTACATATGATAATTAAGTTGGTAAGAGAAAGGTTTATGGTACTTAAGGGAATATAATCACAATGACACAGCTATATAGTGCTAGGAACGCTTTCGGAGCTTAACTGTACATTTTTGTGACATGTAAAGATACTGAGAATTAGGGACATGTTGGAGGTTTTATTTAAAAGAATGGATGAGCTCTCTCTTTCTAAGAGATTTTAAGGTTGTTTAAATCAGATAGTATTGATCAGACAGTAGGCTCTGATGAAAAGGCATGGCAATTAAATAGATCTCTCTTAAAAGAAGCTATTTACCTGGTGCAGTGAAGAGCAGAGGGAAGAGGGAATAATGTCCTGTTGTGGTCAGAATCAGAAAAATTGAAGCATCTCCTGCTTTTCCCACAGACAAGAGGCTAAAAATAAAAATTCTTATAATAATTCCTTAAAACATCAAATGAAGCTTATACTTGCAGATAGCTGGAATAACCTGCATCTAATATTATTTCTAGAACTGGCTTATGCATAAAATAACATACTGATCTTTGCTACAAGTCCAATTCAGTTGAGAATATTAATTTTTTCAGTGGGAAACTTTAAGCAATACAAAGAAGAATGCATCACACTGAGTCATGGAACATTCAAAAAAGAATCTTGCCTCTGAGTAACTGCCTCCTCAAAGAAAGGAATATTGTGGGATTGGGAGCTGCCTAGTGGTGGCAGCTAGAGAAACAGGACTTGGAGTTTTATTTCCAACCCTATAGTCCTTCTCTTGGACAATGCCCCATACCTGCTGGTGTTTAATAAGAATTCTAACTAAAGACGTTAGAAGTTTTTCTCTATTTTTTAATTTGGAAACTCCAAGTTGCTAAATGAACCCAGACAAGCGATATACTCATCTGACAAATTTGATTAATGTCCTTTCAGAGCTTAAATGATTTCTCTCAGGATTTAAGAAAAATCTTAAGAAAAAGGCTAATTCTATTACCATCTGTCTAACTGGGTTTCAGTTGTATATAAAATGGACACAACTGCATTTAAAATGCCTTTCTTTTTCTTTTTTAGCATGACACAGTGAAAAGATCTTAAGATTCAGCATGATAAGATTCAGGTTTAAGTCCTAACCCTGCTATTTGCTAGCTGTGTGACTTTGGATAAGTCACTTAAACTCTGAGCCCTAGTTTCTGCAGATGTGAAGACAGGGGATGATATCCACTTATACTAATTATCTTAAAGGTTGTTGTGAGGCTCAAAAGAAAGAATGCAAAACAAAACAAAACAACAACCCCCGCCCCCAAAAAACCAACTAACAACAAAAGCAGTTCTGAAAACTCTGAAGTGCTGTATGTGTTAGGTATTATTCCATAATGGACTCAATCCTTACTTTGACTAACAACACTTAACAAGGAACTGTGGGACCTTATTTTCACAGGTGTGATGACACCAAAGTCCATGCTTTTTCCATACTATGCTGCTATTCAATAGCCAGAAGTAACAGCCTGGTATCATGGCGCTTAATCACTACAGTACCCCTTACCAAAAAATGCAGGAACAATACAGGCAGTTTTGCATACCTTAGGACCCTCACAGGTACCAGGATCCCAAGTTAAACATCCCCATTCTGTCCTGGTATAAATGTTCCCACGTGTCTTTGCCTTTGCCCATCCCACTGAACATGTCAAGAAGCGACAGATCAAATGGAAAACAATAGGATCACTGTGAAATATGCCAGAAATGTTGACTGACTGAGCTATCTGCTTACCTCATTGGGAGAACTGCAAGGAGTATGGCTTTTTCATGGACGTGCCACCCAAACATGAAGGAGCTCAAGGCACAAAGAATTAGACATCGGAGAAAGCCTCTGGGCCCTTGAGGTTTAAACCAAAGACAGAAAATAGAGGGCTAGAAACAATAGGCAAAGATAAAACTTCAGTATCATTTAAAATAGGCTTTACTGAAACATTGTTCAGGTGAATGTAATTTACATCATCTCTGAAAAACAGTAGCTCTTAAGACTATTCTCCATCAGACTGGGATAATTCGCTTTGTGAACAGTCCACCAAAAGTTAACATAAAAACAACTACTCAGGAAAAAAAAAGGCATCTGGAAATATATATTGAACACATTAAAATTAATTCTATTCGTCAAAATTAATATGAAATGATAATTAAGTTCTAGGATATCCAGTATAACTCCTAACTACACCTTCATAATTAGTTAATTAATAGTCACTGAACATATTAGGTCAAACTACAAAAGTTCATCGATATTGTGGAGCTAATAATAAATTAGATCTTAGCATATTAATAAACAAACACCTAACTTTGTGGGCTGGAGTGTAATTTACAACAAAACCACGGCCTTCCATATGCAGCTTACAAGGCTGAAGTTTTAGGAAAAAAGTTTTAAATTCAGAACATGTGGATAAGTAGGCCAACAGAGCTTAACTACCTACCAGTACTGCCACGTAGTTAAGTGGGGTCAGGTGTCTTGTGAGTAGATTTGATTGTTTAGAAACCAAAATTAAAACTGAGTGTAATTAGATATGATTAAGTTATTTATCCTGAATTTTACTAAAATTGTATCACGAAATTGAGGGCATCATGATCACTAACAAATAAAAACAGCTATGAATGATGCCTATAACAGCATCTGATTCATATAAGATTCTTATCTGATGCTCAGACAGCCTCAATTCATTGACTCTCTCAATTCATTATCATCGACACAAAATATCCATGCAGTACAGACAAATTTAGAGTTTTTATCAGTTAGCCATGTATGAAAACAAAAACCTGATGTCCCTACTACATTGTCCTCTTTCTCCACGGTGTGGTCCAAGTTCCCTCCCCTGGGCTTTTCTTTCTTCCTCATCTGACGGTGAACAGATGGTCTATTAGCTTCTGGTAAGAACCTCTCTCATAGAGGCTTTACTAGTAATCCTTCCTTACAGTGTTCAAAGTTACCCTAAGAATAGGAAATGCCTCAGTCTGCAGCAGGATTACAGCCATGGAATTTATCCTACAGTTGGGAAAACTTGAAAGTTAAAATTCAACCAGCCACACAAAAGAAAAGCAGAGAAAACTCAAGAAATGAGGACCATGTGTGAATTCTTACCAATATGGCAATCAGAGTGCAGATAAGGGTGGCCAAGGGTGTCACTGAGGGAAGGACTGTGTGTTGGAACTGCTGAACTAAACCACTTGTCATTGAGGCCTTGGGAATCTTGCTGGGGTCAAGAAATTTCAGTTCTAAACCTACAGAGTAAAAAGACATTTTATTTTGTTTTGTTTTGATTAATGGCACACCATATTTTACCAATCAATTCCTTGAGGAAAAAAATAAATCTACTAAATCTTAAGACTGTTTCAAGGTCAAGATTTCATTAACTCGGTCCTGCACCATTCTACCTAAAATGCCTCTAGTTTAGACTGCAGCTGTCTGTATTGGAACAAGAAACCTTGCTGGCGGGCAGCATGAACAGCTCTAAAATGAAGCGAGCTTTCTAAAATACAGGTCTACCATGTCACAGGCCAGCTTTGAATCCTTCCTTGCCCATGGGATAAAGTCCACATTCCTAAGCATAGCACATATGTCTTCCATGATCTAGCCCCCTCCCACATCTCCAGCCTCATCTACTCCACCTTGTTAAATACAGCTTGGCCACAATGAGCCGACATACCACTGACACCTGTGTCGTTTTGCACAGACTACTGCCTTTGCTTAAAATGGCCTACTCACTTTTAAAAGTTAACTCCTAATTCACTTACTCATCTGAGAAAGCTCCTAACTCAGGAAATAGAGCTGATTTTCTTGTGGGCTAAGGTCTGTTATACATGTCTCTGTTCACCACACTGCACTGTATCTGTATGTATGTTCATTTCCTCTACTATACTCGGTTCCTTAAAGGCAGGAATGACAATTAATTTATTTCTATCCCCAGCACATAGGAGTTCAAGAAATACTTACTAAATGAACCAAGTCTGAGGATAATGACGCAAGTCCCAGCCCCCAAAAAGCTAACAGAACAGTCAGGGACAGTCTGAGCACCTGAATGGCCCTGTCTAATGCCATTGAAAATTAGTGAAATGTGGGAAAGGTGTAGACTACCAAAATATTTTCTATTCATTCACCTTGTCCCTTTTTCCTTCAGCCTGCTGATTCTCTCTTAAAGCTGATCACTATCTGCCTGAAACAGAGTTGCCTAACCTGCCACTGACTTTCCATTCACGACCTCCTTGAGGAGACAGATATACACGGTGAGGTAAAGCAGTTTCCTGACTCAGATAAGGCAAGCGACCCTTGTACCTCATATCATGCTGGTTGTTTAAAGCTTTTAGAAATGTTAAGAACTTACTTTATAAGACGCCATGTACATCAAGGCCGGACTCAGTGGGTGAGCAATAATACCAAATTATGATTTCCTGTAAGTACGCAGCCAAAACGGTAATAGCAGCCACCACGCATTAAGCATCTACCATGTGCCAAGGGCTTTGTAGCCATTACTTTTTGCCCCCCTGAGGCACAGAGAGATGAGTAATGTGCCTAAGTCACACAACTAATAGGTGGAAGAATCGAACCCAGTTCTGTCTGGTTCCAAAGCCCCTGCTACTGACAGCCTAGCACTTCTTTATTGTTGCATTTGTTTCTCACACAGGTTTTTACGTTTTTAAAGGTTGTAAACAAAATCTTATGTGGCCTAAAATATTTACTGTCTGTCCCATTACAGAAAAGTTTACCTATCCTTCTCTTGATCCTGCCATTTTCCATCAAGCTAGGCTGTGTTCACAAATGAGAGACTGTGAGTTGTTCCACACAATTATTTTCAGAACCATCTAAAGGTTATAAATTCTTTTCCATCACACCTCAAACTTAAAAGCATAGCCTAAGTTTTCCCTTTCTTCTCATCTCATGTTAAACTGCATGGCCATCATTTTCCTTATTGGTTCAATACCCAGAGTAACAACTTACACATTCTTCTTTCCTGCTTCTTCACATTTTTAAGTTTAAAACTAAGGCTATAACTACTGAATAACGTTTTGCTTAAGGTAAAATTACCTTTTTTTTTTTTTGCGGTACGCGGGCCTCTCACTGTTGTGGCCTTTTCCCGTCGCGGAGCACAGGCTCCGGACGCACAGGCTCAGAGGCCATGGCTCACGGGCCCAGCCGCTCCGCGGCATGTGGGATCCTCCCGGACCCGGGCACGAACCTGTGTCCCGTGCATCGGCAGACGGACTCTCAACCACTGCGCCACCAGGGAAGTCCCAAAATTACCTTTTAAAAATGTCTAAAAAGTTTATTTTTTTCCCAAGGACAGGAGCAACAACCTCACTGCCACAAAGAGCTTTTATAAGGAGTGCAGTCTGTTTCCTGCACTGAAGTCTCAGCCCCTAGAACCACTCTGCTGTTCATTCTGAAAGCTGAAACGCGGGGCTGGAGAACAAACAGCCGAGCCACATTCAAAACACAAAACAGGTTTTTCTATTTGTCAATGTGACTAGTCCTTTCAATATTCATAGTCTAAGTAAGAAGGCTTAGGGAATTCCACGGCGGTCCAGTGGTTAGGACTCGGTGCTTTCACTGCCGGGGCCAGGTTCGATCCCTGGTTGGGGAAGAAAGATCCCACAAGCCGCACAGCACGGCCAAAGAAAAAAAAAGTAAGAAGGCTTGCTACCATACCGATGACGGACAGCACTTTGTCCAAAGCACTGTACAAAGCCCAGAAGTTTGGGGCCCAATACGCGTGGCAGAGGCCCCTCTTGAAAGGGAAGAGTCGGGAAAAGACTTGAGGCAGTTGGTTCTGTTGAAAAGAGATTAAACAGTGATCAGTATTTTCTAAATTCAAAAAGAGAACTAGGGTACTGTCTATGGCATAGCGTGTAGAAAGTTATGAGGTCTGAGTTCCGGTTTTTATACAAGGAAGTAGTTGTGTGATCCTGAGCAGTTCACAGAACCTCTTTTTTGTCCAACCTTCTCATCTGTTAAGTGGGACAAGATACATCAGAGTACTTTGAATACCAGTCCAATACTATAATAATGGAAGAATTTATAAGGGGCAAAGGAGAACACAGACTGCAGCTTTACCAAGTTTACTAAAGAGAAGGGGACGGCAGGGAAGGCTTGATGAGAGATGCAGTGTTTCCCAATTTTAGCAGAAATTAAAACTAATTAGTTGAATTCAGCATGAGGGAAGAAGTGAAAAAAGAAAAACACCTGTTGAACATCTGTAACATTCTAGGCACTTTAGAATGTTTGCTGTCAATGAATGACTGTGAAAGCACCGTGAGTACTGATTTTGAGGTTACAAATAAAGTACAGCAAACAAGCAAATTAGCAAATATGGAAATCTGTGACTAATTATTAGCAACTCTGTGTGTGTGTGTCTGTGTGAGGCGTATAGTTAAACATACAAATATATGCACATACATATTTGCATAAGCACAGAAATGTCTGAAAGAATAACATCCTATCTTTGGGGAATCATAGTGGGAAGGAGTAAAAAAGGAGTAGTTTTCCTTATTTTATATATTCCTGGCTTTATTATTTTTTTCTAAATAACAACAAACATGTATTCTTTATAACAAATAAAAGACTTACCAAGGCTAGAAAAGGACCCAACGAAAGAGCAGAAACTAGGAAAACAATTAGTCCCAGGGAAATAAGACGGAGAAAACTGAAGCTGTTCCATCGGATGGACCCATCTACAGAAAAGGAACATTATCGTTAACCAGGAGCATGGAAAGCCGTAACTTATACAATACGCCAAAACTAGAAGTATCCCATGATAGTACACCAATCTTTATGATGTGGCAAGAGCAGAGAAAAATCAGAATGGGTAAAGGGTTTATAGGATCAATAGCTGAGAGATACCCATTGTGCCTCATAAAACTCTCTCACAAAGCAAGCCACCAAGTCAAGGTAAAATAAAATAAAGCAAAAATAAAATGATCACTAAAACTTGCCTGGTTTATTTGCAGTGAAACAGTAAGATCGCAGTAAATATACACCGTAAGCTGGTGCTACATAGAGGTAGATGTGCTTGAAATGTAGGAGAACAGCAAAGAGAAATGCTCCTTCCATATGCCTTTTCTAGGAGATTTAAAAGGTAAATAATTCAAAATTCAGGGTAGACTAAACACAATAATGTAGTATCCTGGATTGGATTCTGGAACAGAAAAAGGATGTTAGTGGAAAAACTGGTGAAATCTGAGTGTACCAAGGTCGGTTTCTTAGTCTTGATGAATGTACCATAAGATGGTAACATTAGGGGAAAATGAGTGAGGGGGTACAGGAACTCTATTATCTTTGCAACTTTCCTGTAAAGCTAAAATTATTAAAAACAATAAAGTTTATTAAAAAATAAAAACACTGGAGACTGGTTGCACAACAGTGTGAATATACTTACCATTACTGAACTGTACATTTTAAAATGCTTAAAATAAATGGGTGAGGGGAGGAAAGAAATAGGTGAGGGAGACTAAGAGATTAAGTACAAACTTCCAGTTGCAAAATAAGTGAGTCATGGGTATGAAATGTACAGTGTGGGAAATTCAATAACTATATTGTCATATCTTAGTATGGTGACAGATTGTAACTAGACTTATGTGGTGATCATTTTGAAATGGATAGAAATATCGAATCACTATGTTGTGTAACAACTAGCAAAAACAAACAAACTCTAAGAAAATGAGATCAGATTTGTAGGTACCAAAGGTGGGGAATGGGGGAGGGAGAACTGAATGAAGGCAGTCAAAAGGTACAAACTTCCAGCTATAAGATAAACAAGTACTAGGGATGTAATATATAACATGATAAATATAAATAACACTACTGTATGTTACATATGAAAGTTGTTAACAGAGCAAATCCTAAGAGTTTTCATCAAATTTTTTTTCTATTTCTTTAATTTTGTATCTTTATGAGATGACAGATGTTCACTAAACTTATTGTGATAATCATTTCATGACGTATGTAAGTAAATCATTATGCTGTACACCTTAAACTGTATGTCAGTGCTGTATGTCAATTATATCTCGATAAAACTGGAAGAAAAAAATGATTTAAGATGGTAAGTTTTATCTTACATGTATTTTACCATATTGAAAAAAACACATGGTTTTGAAGATATACAGGCATATGTCGTTTTATTGCAATTTGCTTCATTGCGCTTCACAGATACTGTGTGTTTTACAAATTGAAGGTTTGTGGCAGCCCTGCATTGAGCAAGTCTATTGGCGCCACTTTTCCAACAGCATTTGCTCACTTCCTGTCTCCGTGCTATATTTTGGTAATTCTTGCAATATTTCAAACTTTTTCATTATCACTATGCTTGTTATGGTGATCTGTGATCAGTGATCTTTGAGGTTACTACTACAACTCACTGAAGGCTCAGATGATGGTTAGCATTTTTTAGTAATAAAGTATTTTTAAATTAAGGTATGTACATTTTTTTAGACAATGCTATTGCACACTTAACAGACTACAGTATAGTGTAAACATAACTTTTATATACACTGGGAAACCAAAAAATTCACATGACTAGTTTTATTGCAACATTTGCTTTATCGTGGTGGTCTGGAACTGAACCCACAATATTTCTGAGGTCTGCCTGTATTTGGAAATACTTAACAAATGAAATATGATGTTTGGGATGTGTTTCAAAATAATCCTCTGTGTGTGTGTGTTTAGATCACTGTACTGTTTTCTCCATTTTTGTATATAATTTAAATTTTCTATAATAAAAAGGTTTAAATGTAATATAAGGAGAACAGAGGCAAGTGATTCCAGCCAGCTTTTATACTGAGCCTAGTCGGTTTATAAATTCATTATTTCAACAAATATTTATTAAGTACTAAGTTTGATCCTGAAGTACAGGATACATCATCATAACAACACACTACAAATTCTCCTTAAGGAACCTAGGGAAGTTAATTACCTTCACCCTCTAATAGTTATACAATAGCTGGAGTTGATTTCCAGAGAGGATCTGGGAATGAGAGTACCAATGATTACACATAAAGCTATGCTAACGAAGAATCACTTAAATCTTATATTACATATTAGGTAACATAAACTACAATCAGGCTGAAGGCACCAAGTGTTGTGCCAATAGTACTAGATCTAACAAACTTCCTAGGAGAATTAAAGGCATTCTGATTTAGGAAAAAAAAAAACCACCTCCAAACTGAGTTGACTATAACTAAAGAAGTCTACATTCTACCTACCTCACAGGAATTCTGGAAGGATCAAATGAGATAATGGTCCTGGGGTCCTGGGGTTTGGAAGGATCAAATGAGACACTGCCAAAGGGAACATGAAAGGCCAAGTTCCTCCTTTCACTGTCTCATCAGGTGTGGTCTAGAATAGATGCGTTAGGAATGATAAGGCAAAAACAATGGGATGCTTCCAAATCTCTCCACCGGTTTTATTATTTATTTAAGATTCAGAGAAAGTCTAGCTGGTTCTATAGCTAAAGTTTAGTTCATTTGTTCAACAACCATCCAACATTCATTCATTGAACACCAATTATGATCCACGTATAATGTGGCTTTTTATGGTTAAAAGAAAAAAACTTATCCACACATTTATAGTTGCCAAAGAACTTTAAAATAGATTATTGAACTTGATCTTTCCAAAGTCCCTGTGGGGTAGTCGGCCCCATCTGATAAACAGAATGTATCAAGGGTAAATTTTATTTTATGGATGAGAAAACTGAGGCTGAGAGGGTTGATGGTTGCCTTGGGTTAATGGTTCCCAAACCTGATGGTGTATCAAAATTCCCTGGAGATTCCTAAAACCCAATCCCAGAGATTCTGATTCAGTGTACAGAGGAGTGTCCCAGAAATCTGAATTATCCTCCTCTATGAAAGGAGGAAACATTTAACAACTTCACAGAATAGTTACAAGGTTTACTCAATAATATATTACCTATAACGTACCCAATCTGAAGCAGCCAGTGCTTTTGAATAACCCCTGTCTGAGTCACACAGCTTAGTAGGGTTATTCAGGATTTCAACTCAGGTCTTCTGGTTCCAAATTCCATACTTTCCATTACACTATGCTACATGCTGCTGATGGTTAAGGCCCCGCCATCACAGTTACTACATAGTATAAACTGCTGAAGATTTCATTCCTGGATAAATGGTCCCAACCAAATACAGAAACTCAAGTTTATTTTAGGCCTGCCACACTCTAACAAGTTTTTAGAGTATAATTTTCTCATCTGTAAAATGGAGAAAAGTATTATTAAAAGAGAAGATGGAATTTGTGAGAAATACTCAATAAAAGTGTCTATAGCACTTGGCAACTCAAAACAGTTGGTCAAATAAACTTACCTATCACCTTTACAAGCTAAAAACCAAACTAATATAATTAGCCTATTTCGTGTTTACCTGAAATAATCGTGCAATAGAGAGTAGCATTAATCCAGATAAAAAACCATTGTACTGGAAATGAATATCTGGACTTAGGTCAAGGAAAGAAAACAGAGGATGCCAATTTCACAATGAACTGTGCCAGCAGACTAAGTATAAAAATTGCAAATGCTTCCATTATAGGTAAATTAAAGACAAAAATATTACTACCAGTTTGGACTTTTCATAAAAGTGTTTTCTATAAACAGCCAAATCCTGGACAAACTTTTAAATTAAAATTTATGTTTAAGAAGAAAACCAGGAAACTTTCCCAAATTTTCTGTACCTTAAAGAGCCAGCAACTAAAGGAGTTTTTTGTTTTGTTTTGCTTTTTAGCATCAGGGATAAGAAAGGAAGGGACCTAACAGCTACTGAAGGCCACTGCATGCAGCATTCCATTGTTTACAGTACACATACAGTGAACCTGTGAGGTAGTTAGAGCTCAGAGCATTAATCCACTCATGGCCTAACACTACTTGAATTTCATAACTGAGATTCAAGACCAGGTCAGACTTAAACCGAAGTCTCGGTGTTTTCTTCCACACCTGGCTACCTCTATGAAAACGGTAGAAATTCGGCTTCTATCATTCGGATTTTAGTTACATTCAGGAACCACCCCCCACCCCGCTTTTTCTTTTAAGATTTTTTTGATGTGGACCATTTTTAAAGTCTTTGTTGAATTTGTTACAATATTGCTTCTGTTTTATGTTTGGGTTTTATGGCCACAAGGCATGTGGGATCTCAGCTCCCCGATCAGAGATCAAACCCGCACCCCCTGCATTGGAAGGTGAAGTCTTAACCACTGGACTGCCAGGGAAGTCCCCCATTCAGACCCTTTGGATTTAAGAACTTTGCCTATTAATATGTCATAAGCCAAGATGGCAGAAAAGCATGAAGGCCTGTCTGTTTCCATATGGACACTGTGATACGCCGTTTCCTATAAAAGGTATTTAGAATGTGTTATAAACTATTTAAGATATGTGTATTAGATTAATCTAAAGACAGTTACCAAGTCCCAGTATATTGCTTTACTGGCAGTTTAACTGGTTCTTGCACGTCACCACTAACTTTTCAGGGACAAAGGGCTCTAACAATCAGAGTCTGATGAAGTTGGGCAGAGACCACAGTTTGGGGAACTGACTAACCCACCCCACATCCACTTTCAAAAGCAGCTCACATTTCAGAATCACCATTACAGAAAGAATTAATCTTATACTTAGTATATATCAAATAAGTAAGGGAACAGTACATAAAACGTCAAGGATACGGTCTACAATTAACAACCCGAAGTTCCACAGCAGTAATACTGATAGAATGAACTTTGGCTTCTCTGTAAGTTCTCTGCCTGCTTTTTTCCCATCAATGCATTTACAGCACCTATATTGGAACATGAGGAAAGAATCAGAAACAAATTTAATCTTCATTAGAACACCATAATACTTCTACAGAGTACACTCTGATATACTCCGATGTGTTTGATTAGCCATTCCTGATAAAGTGTCCATACCATTCTTTTTTTTTTAATGTGGAACTATTTTATTTTGAAAATGATGATTAAAAAGTGACACTGAGGCTGAATAGCAGTCAGAAAACCCAGGTTTATATCAACCCAAATATGAAGGAAAAAAAAAGGAAGAAAGAGATGGAGGAATGAAGGAGAGAAAGGATGAAGGAAATGAAGCTAGTATTTATGGAGTACTCAGTGCACACTAGATGCTTTCATTCAGAGTATTAAATTTACTTCTCAAGGACCATGGGAGGTTTTTTTTAAAAAAGGAGGAAAGGGACTCCAAGAGAATTTCTTGTAGTCCTTCAATATGACTGCACCCAAAACACAGCTCTAATGTTGCCAATTATTAATAGGGAGGAAAAAGAAAGGTGATGGAGTCCAGTTCTGGTGATGCTGACAATTTTCCAATTAAGGTGCCCTTAGGTGTCACCTCTCCCAAGAAATTCCAGTGGGTTGGAAAAATTTTAGTTGCTTCCCTGTCAGTTTATTAGATTAGACACAGGGATTGGGGTGTCCATGCCATTCTTGACTGTTTAAAAAGGTGGTAGCAGAAAGAAAGGCCTCAGGGCCAGTTCCACGTCTCTTTCTCAGCTATGCTGATTTGAAACAAAAGTCTTCATTTTTTCTTTTTTTTGAAAACAAAGTCTTCATTTAATAAAGCAAACAAACAATAAAACCATCCACCAAAAACCCAAATGTAAGGATTTTGAAAATTGAGAGGGCACACACTATTTTAGTCCTTAAAACTAAAAAATGCAGACCAGAATGATATAGCACTCCAAATTATAAATTACGATACCAGCCAAGTTAAGAATAGACCTGTGAAGACTTCCCTGGTGGTGCAGTGGTTAAGAATCTGCCTGCCAATGCAGGCGATACAGGTTCAATCCCTGGTCCAGGAAGATCCCACATGCCATGGAGCAACTAAGGCTGTGTGCCACAACTACTGAGCCCATGCGCCACAACTACTGAAGCCCACGTGCTCTAGGGCCCACGTGCTGCAAATACTGAAGCCTGCGCGCCTAGAGCCCATGTACCATGACAAGAGGAGTCACTGCAATGAGAAGCCTGTGCACCGCAACGAAGAGTAGCCCCCTATCGCAGTAACTAGAGAAAGTCTGTGTGCAGCAACAAAGACCCAACGCAGCCAAAAATAAATAAATTTTTTAAAAAAATATATTAAAAAAAGAAAAAAAGAATAGACCTGTGATAGTTTGGGAGAGGGTGGTGGAGGGAATTGGAAAAAAAAAGAATAGAGCCACAAACCTGCAGCTCTTGATTGCCCAAATAATTTAAAAAACTCCTATGAAAAAATGTTTGTTATTTAAAGGTAGAGATATTAAGTGACAATACCAGGTGACAAAATAGTATGATCCCATTTTTATTTTATAAAAATTAAATTCAGATACAGGAAAGAGGCTGAAATAATATGCACCAAAATGTTGATAGGGACAGCTGTAAGTGCAGGAGTATGGGTCATTTTTACTTTGTGTGTATGTATAATTGCTTTCTGTTTTCCAAAATTTTGACAATGAAAAGGATGTATTATTCTATAAAAAGATTTTTTAAAAATGTATTTCATTTGAATATCAGCAAATTCTAAAACCAAAGAAATCTAAAACCAAAAGAAGACATAATAAAGATGCAATTAAGGGGCTTCCCTGGTGGCGCAGTGGTTGAGAGTCCGCCTGCCGATGCAGGGGACACGGGTTTGTGCCCCGGTCCGGGAAGATCCCACATGCTGCGGAGCGGCTGAGCCCATGAGCCATGGCCGCTGGGCCTGCGTGTCCGGAGCCTGTGCTCCGCAGCAGGAGAGGCCACAGCAGTGAGAGGCCCGCGTACCGCCAAAAAAAAAAAAAAAAAAAAAAAGATGCAATTAAATAGGGGTTAGCAAAAGGTGTCCTGCTTTTCCTCCATGGAGACTCAGTTTCCTCATAAATAGAGATAGTAACCTTACAGGGTAATTGAGAAAATTAAGTAAGTTACTAATCTATACAAAGTGCCTTGTTCCAGATTTTTATCTTACTTAACTGTTCCCTCTACATTGTAGATGGAAATGAATTCTACTCCCTCTCTCTGCCTGTATACACTTTCCCTGAGAGTGTGAATTTAAACATTTTGAGTTAAAAGGAGTACATTTACATATCACCTTCCCTTTCAACTCTTGCCAGGTCATAAAGAGAATGAAGGTCAGGGTGCCAAACAGCAGTTATTCCACGAAAATGAGCAGGGGTTAAAACATCCCCAAGGGAGTCTTTACTGAATGGGGCAAGAGTTCAGTCTAGAAGGCCTCACAAACAGAAATGATCTATTTATGACAAAGGTCATTGAATGGACACCAGTTATTGCTCTGTCACAATCACACCAGCAGGCTTAAGTCTTAGGACAGAATAGAAACCAACATTAACTGGGAAATCACTACTTGGAAGTCACTGTGCACAATATTCTACGTATGTGTATTCACCTACTTAAAAGTAACTTGTAAGTAAAATATGCGAAACATTAAAATATAAACATAACTTAAAATTAGTGAAGAGTCTTCATGAAGGAAAGAATCCAGAGACTACAACTGAAAGCACTCAGTAAGATTTCTTGAGTTTACT
Source organism: Tursiops truncatus (assembly GCF_011762595.2). Lineage (NCBI taxonomy): Eukaryota > Metazoa > Chordata > Mammalia > Artiodactyla > Delphinidae > Tursiops > Tursiops truncatus. The sequence continues at coordinate 53,410,282 of NC_047041.1, read as the reverse complement.
ACAATGGAAACTCCATTGGTGGTTAGCATTATGCGTATGTATGCATGAGTGTGCTGTGCTGTATGTAGGTATGTGTATCCCAAAGAACAGGGTAGGTCATGGTAGCCTCTGGTAGTCTGCTACAAGGTAGGAAAGAGAAGCATGTAGAGCCTCTTTGGGAAAGAGAAACGGTCCTGGAACTCACTTGGGACTACTTTTCACAACATTCACAATCTCTTGTTCTACCTCTAACTTGTAACCCCACCTTAGCCCCCATTTTCTTCCACAAGATTCAGCTAGACTGCTTGCTGTAATTACTCATTGTGAAGTTTGAAACACAACCATTTTGGACTGTTCTAGCATTTGCTATTATATGAACTTTGTTTGCCCCAAATGAGGAACAATGCTATAATATTTCCTCAACACCTTCCACAGGAAATGACATTCTCAGACTTACTCATGGACAGCATACACAAAGAGTGTATCTGTAAAGATGACGGAAAATCTCTGGAAGAGTAAGGTCCTTGAGCTGCAGTAATTCAGATTACGGACATTCAGCATCTCTTGATCAAAATATTTGGCAACATGTGACAGGGCATACTCAAACCATGCAAAAAAGGGGGGGTAATCCAAGGTCCACTCTGAAGTTGCCTGTGGTAAAAATTGAAGATAGAACATATCCTAAGTAACTGAATAAATAAAGAAGGTGCAAAGGTTGGAAATTTTCATTCTCTCATCTTTAAAAAACACACATGATGAAATTATACTTAAAATATGCCATAAATAGAAAATTTTCTGTTAAGTCTGAGCAGAACACCAAAACATGTTTCCTAAGTTATTTAATACAGTCTTCAATTTCCTTAGAGTCAACTATACTTCACAAGAAGTTAATGAAAACTTTTAATAATAAACTTGGTTATGACATGGTTCTACTCATCTAAATATAAAAAGGAAGCTAAGGCATAACGAATGATTTACTAGCTTGAGTTCAAGATCTGTCCCAGAGATTCAATTTCCCTATCTGTAAAATGAGATATTGTGAGGACTAAATAAGTTAATACCTATGAAATACGTTTATAAATGAAAAAATGCTACACTGATGCTACTTATCTTTTGTTCCACTAGGTCATGAGATCCTTGAGAGCAGAAACCACTCTGTCATTTCTGTATCCTGAGCATTTAGTAAGTTCCTGATATATTCTATAATCATTAGTTAAATGAATGAATGGTCACTAATGATTAAATGAAAATATAGATCATATGAAAAACATATAAACTTTATATAAAAATATAAAGTATATAAACTTTATGATGCTATATTTTGTTGTTTCATTTCAGTTTCTGCATTCATACAAGGAAGACAGTACCTAGTTCATGGGTTATTAAATTTTACATATAGGGCTTCCCTGGCGGCGCAGTGGTTGGGAAGCCGCCTGCCAATGCAGGGGACAGGGTTCGGGCCCTGGTCCGGGAGGATCGCACATGCCGCGGAGCAACTAAGGCAGTGCGCCACGGCTGCTGAGCCTGTGCTCTGGAGCCTGTGAGCCACGAATACCGAGCCTGAGTGCCACAACTACTCGAGCCCGTGTGCCTAGAGCCCGTGCTCCGCAGCAAGAGAGGCCACTGCGATGAGAAGCCCGCGCACCACAGTGAAGAGTAGCCCCCTATTCCCACAACTGGAGAAAGCCTGTGCGCAGCAACGAAGACCCAGTGCAGCCAAAAATAAATAAATATTTTAAAAAATTTTTTACATATATATATATATATATATACACACACACACAGTATTGAACCAGATATAAACTAAGTATCAGTAAAAAGTGTTAATTGTTATCATTTAAAACATTATTACTATCCTCATAGCATGTCCCTAAAACTAAACCTGACCTTGCACCTAGAAGAGCTGAGACAGTAATAATCTCCCTACTCTGCATTTGTTGCTCTTTTCAATGGAAAACTCCTCTCCTTCTGGAAGTGCACTAAGGGTTCGCTAGGTACTAACTGAGTGCCCACAGGGACTACTATTTAGGGTCTCTCTATAGTATAAAATGAGGCAAGGGAGACTCAAACTACTTATTAGCTCTTTGTTCATGATAAGGATGAATGAAAACTTTAGGTCTCAATAAGAAGTAGCCTATTTACTCCCCCTGCAGGTATAAAATGCAAAGGCCAACCCAGAGGCTCTCTGTCTAGGGCACTCAGGCTACGAACCCACCCATTAAATTTTCCTTTATGAAAAGTTCCTTCTCTAATCCCAAATCTTCAATGTGGGGTGATGAGCCACTGAACTATGGAAAGAAAAATTAGAAATTCTATTTTTTACTCTTATCCTTCTTAATTTCTGTTTTTAAAAGTATATTAATAGGGCTTTGCCTTTATAATTTATAAAGACGTCTTGGGTAGTGAATGCTCAAAAATGATTTCTGGCTAGGGAACATATTTTTTAAAAAGTTTTGAAATTACTGGTCCATATAATTTCAAGAAATTCCACATGAATCTAGACTTTATTAACATCTGTGGTTTCCAGCCACAGTTTCTATGTCAGAGCTCACTCTACGCTTAAAGAGCCATTTATTTTATTGGAAGTCTAAAAGATTTTCCTACTTTATTTTATTGACATATTTATTACTTTAAATAAAATGGGGAACAGAAAGCATGAAAAGAGTTGGGAGAAGGAACAGGTGCTGCCTGAGATGGTCATTTATCCAAAACAAAATGTCCCTGCCTTCCCTTGCCATCCCCAACCCCACACCACTCAGGCACCCTCTGTTATGTTGGTCCTTCTCCCCAAAAAGACTTCCCAAACCTAGCCCAGAAGGCCGTCCTGACATCAGGGATTTCCAGCTGGGGCCATCATCTTACCTAAACAGCTTTTGGGAAGCCAGGAAAGTGATTAGCTAACATTTCCTCCCAAGTGAAGAGTTCTGTCACTTATATGTGGTAGAGCTGGGGCTCAAATCTGGGTCTCCGACTCCAAATCCATTAGCTCGGGAAGCTACCACAACAGAGCTGTTTCTTCAAGTACAAAAACATCCAACCTCATTTTTACATATGAAGATGTAAAAATTAATAAACAGAAACCTCAATTAAGATAGAATCAGAAGGCCAGAAGAGGGAGGTCTCAGGCCCTAGGAGGACAGCAGAGCCCAACAGCAAGAGGAAAGTCTCTTCTTTCCTGCAAAGAGCTCAGACTGTCACAACTCAGCCAATGAAAAGCCATGGACTCTGTTTACTCTAGCCCTCCCAACTTCCTTTTTCCCTCTTTGAAAGAATTCTCCTTCCCTCTCTATGCACTACGCAGGGACTAGCACATGACTCGCTATGGTTGCAGACCCTGAATTGCTATTTTCTGCTGAACCTGAATAAACCCATTTTTGCTGGAGAAATAACTGGCAGTCTACTTGTTTTAGGTCAACAAAGATTCAAAACAATTGTGTTCATTCCACAAATATTTATTATGGGTCTTTTTAATGTCTTTCCCAACCAATCGACCAATCAATTTAATTTGAGGCCAGAACAGAAAGGTAGGCTAGAAGTCAAAGCTAAGAAGGGCTCGACAAAGCAATCCACTGCTCACATGTCCACTCTCCTTAGTATGGCAGAAAGACCTTCCAGACCTGAGGCATGTGCCTCTCCAGCCTTATATCCTACTGTGAACCTTGCACTTGAGTTTTTGTTGATTTCTTTTGTTGTTATTTCTTTTGTTGTTATTGCTGAGGAGGGCAGGAAGAACAAAGAATTTTACCATTACTAGAATCTCTTTTACATAAACCTCTTCTATCTAAAACAAGCCAATAACAGGAGACAGCGCTGGCCTAAATACAGTTTTAGGAGTACTAAGTAACAGGTAGTAGTGAAAGTTATAGGACTAAATGAGAGAACAGCCAGAAAGAATTATAGAATTAAAAGAAAAAGGGCAGCAACTAACACAACAATGTAAAGCAATTATACTCCAATAAAGATGTTAAAAAGAAAAAGGGACCACAAAGAGAGGCAGAGGGAACCAGCTTTTGAAAGAGTGTGTAGATGAAGAAGAGTTAGCAAAGGAGACTAAGAAGGGATAGTCAGAGAGCAGGGAGGAAATGGTGAGACAGGAGACTGCCTTTTCATTTACAGGATGAAGGTCATTATATTAATAATGCTAAGTATTAATAACCTTTAATAATATTTAATGAGCACATTTGTTCTAAGTACTATGCTAAGCACACCACATACATGATATTCATTTCATCCTAATAATTATTTATTATCATTTAATAGCTGGGGATATGGAGGCTTTGAGAGGTCAAGTAGTTTGCCCACAGTTGCCCAGCATAGGTATTAAGTGGCAGAGCTGAAAGTCAAACCTAGGCAGTCTGAAATCACAGCCCAACCTCTGGACAACTAGGCCACACAAAAAGTTTCCTCACTGGTATGCATACATACATGCAAATGGAAATACTTCACACTAAAGAAACTACTTAAAGTTCCTTAGCATTCTTATGAAATACTTGTAGTGTTGTTATGTGAGAAGGAACTTGGTCAATTAGGTCAATTGTTCTCAAGCTTTTTCAGTGCAAAGGGCTATTCTGACCTGACCAAAAACCCCCAAAAGCAACAACAAACTCACAGAAAACTTTACAGCTTGTCTTAAAAAAATCTTCCTGACAGCAGAGTGCTGCTTTTGATCAAGTCATTTTTGAGCTGATGTCTGTTTTCCATGAAGTATCATATGCAAGTTAGTAACTCATACCAGAAATAAAAATACAGACATGTTTTTCTAATAATAGAATAGAATGGTTTGTATATTACCAGACACCTACACATCACATTTGATTATTCCTGTCCTCATAAATCACAAAATGTTAGGGAGAGACAGGATCTTAGAAATAATTCATTCCAAATCCTCATATGCCAGATGAGAAACCAAGGCTCAGAGAGATGAAATGTATTTTCTATGCTGATGCAGAGCCAGGTCTTGAATACAATTTTCCCTCTTTCCCAATCCAATGTTCTTTCAAAAAGTATGTGGCATATATTATAATTTCCCATGTATAATTTGGGAAACTCATTTTGAAGTAAAGGGGTTCCCTAATAGTTCCAGAGGGCAGAACTGAATGAAACTGACTCCTCCTAAAACCAAGTTGCCTTGCAGAGTTTATGATTAACCTCTCTATCCAAAATGTTATTCCCTTTCTTGTCCCACCATGTTCTCCTCAGGAATTGAGGAGTGTCAAAGAAAACCGAGTAAGACCCTGCGGGGCCTACCCAGGTATAAGACCCTTCCTGTCCCCCACTTCTTGTTTGGCCTTTCAAAGAGCAAACTCAAGTAGTTAATGATTAGAACAATAGAGTCACAGGACTCCTAGTTCCTCCTGAATGAATATAGACAACAATTGGACTCATATCTTTGAGTTGTTCTGAAGAAACTAAGACCCCTGCACTCAGTGGAGGATGGTGACTATATGCTGTCCACAAGCACATAGACTCCAGACTAGAACCAGAAGGTTGATGATTAAGATTCCCAAAACAAGGACTTCCCTGGTGGCACAGTGGTTAAGAATCCATCTGCCAATGCAGGGGACACAGGTTTGATCCCTGGTCTGGGAACATCTCTGTGCGCCTGTGCGCCACACTACTGAGCCTGTGCTCTAGAGCCCGCGAGCCACAACTACGGGGCCAGCACACCACAACTACTGAAGCCCACGCGCCTACAGCCCGTGCTCCGTGACAAGAGAAACCACCGCAACGAGAAAGCCCGCGCACAGCAACGAAGACCCAAAGCAGCCAAAAAAAAAAAAAAAGATTCCCAAAACATCACCCTATGACCATACCACCAACCAATTAGAAAAACGTCCATGAGCTGATCATGCACCCTGAGACCCTCACCCCTACTGTGGCCTTTAAAAACCCTTGCCTGAAAGCCATTGGCAAGTTCACAGTCATCAGCGATGGCAGCTACCACCTGATGGTGAGCTGGTGAGCCCTGAGGGAACTCAGAAGGGAAAGAATACCTGCCACCTAGCAGTCATCAGACTGCAGCCACTCCCTACCGTGAGCCCTGAGGAAACTCAGGATGTGAACATACAGGAAACTGGCCCCAGATAGCTGAGGTGCATATCGAAGGAATGATTTCAGTGAGCCCAGACTCTTGCATCTCCCCATATATAGAAAAGCGCTAAATTCCTTAACTTGACATATCTGGTTTCTTTAATTAACAGTAATCTTTTGATGTTCCCGACTACCTGCCCTTTGTTGCAAAACTCCTATATATTCTGGCTCCTCCCTCGCCCCCTCGGAGCAGTTTCTCAGAGCTATCTGAAATGCTGTCTCCCAGGCTGCAGTCTTCATTTTGCCCCAAATAAAACTTAACTCACAACTCTGACGTTGTGCATTTTTTAGGCCAACAAGGTCTTTTGAGAACTAGCTGCCTGTTCTCTTTGCCTGGCGCCCTGCAATAAACGCTGTATTTTCCTTCACAATAACCCAGGATCAGTAGATCTGCTTTGTGCGTGCCAGGCAAGGGGACCGAAGTTCGGTTCGGTAACATGAGTAAAGACTATAATTTTTTTTTTTTTTTTTTTTTTTTTGTGGTACATGGGCCTCTCACTGTCGTGGCCTCTCCCGTTGCAGAACACAGGCTCCGGACGCGCAGGCTCAGCGGCCATGCCTCACGGTCCCAGCCACTCCGCGGCATGTGGGATCTTCCCGGACCGGGGCAGAAACCCGCGTCCCCTGCATCGGCAGGCAGACTCTCAACCACCGCGCCACCAAGGAAGCCCAAGACTATAATTTTAATAAAGATTTATTCAACCTATGATCACAGGGAAAACTGTTTGAATATCAATAATACTTACATGATTTCACACATCATCTTAAAAAAAAACCCCAAAAAGGTGAAAATTAAAACTTACCTCATAATACCACTGTGATATTGGCAAACTGTGGGTGATAGCAAGCCAGTTTCGGTGCACTTCAAAATCTGTGGAATGGCTACTCAAAACAATCAGATGAAGAAAATGAGATTTCATAACATTTATCAATCTCACATTTCTAAAATTAGGCTTTTAAATGGACCAACATCCCCTACATAGTCACAGCTCACTATCCTATAAAGACACAAATAGGTATTTTACATATTCCTGAAACACCTCACTTACCTGGAGGCCAGACCTCCTTCTGGAAAAGGTGGGGAACCTATTCAGTAAGATGTTGTGGAAAAACCCAAACGAACTTTTTGGCCAACCCAACACTAAGTGAAAAGAGTCTCTGAGTCATCTAAAGCAGTGGTCCCCAACCTTTTTGGCACCAGGGACCGGTTTGGTGGAAAACAATTTTTCCAGAGTGGGCAGGGTGGGGGGATGGTGTTGGGATGATTCAAGCACATTACATTTATTGTGCACTTTCCTTCTATTATTATTACATTGTAATATATAATGAAATAATTATTCAAATCACCATAATGCAGAATCAGTGGGAGTCCTGAGCTTGTTTTCCTGCAACTAGATGGTCCCATCTGGGGGTGATGGGAGACAGTGACAGCCAAAGTGTGTTGCTTATGTCCGGTCTACTCCATAAGATGCAGCTTAATTGTCACTTGCCACTCACTGACAGGGTTTTTGTTTTTTTTTTAATAAATTTATTTTTATTTATTTATTTTTGGATGCACTGGGTCTTCGTTGCTGTGTGCGGGCTTTCTCTAGTTATGGCGAGCGGGGATTGCTCAGCAGTTGTAGCGCAGGGGCTTAGCTGCTCCGCAGCATATGGGATCTTCCCGGGCCAGGGCTCGAACCCGTGTCCCCTGCATTGGCAGGCAAATTCGTAACCACTGCGCCACTAGGGAAGTCCCACTGACAGGGTTTTGATATGACTCTGCAAGCAATTGATTTATTATGGTCTCTGTGCAGTCAAATCTCTCTGCTAATGATAATCTGTATTTGCAGACACTCCCCAGCGCTAGCATCACCGCCTCAGCTCCATGTCACATTATCAGGCATTTGATTCTCATAAGGAGCGCACAACTTGGATCCCTCGCATGCGCAGTTCACAGTAGGGTTTGCGTTCCTATGAGAGTATAATGCTGCCGCTGATCTGACAGGAGGCGGGGCTCAGGCAGTAAGGCGAGCAATGGGGAGCGTCCGGTAATTGTCTGTGGCCTGGGGGTTGGGGACCCCTGATCTAAAGGGCTGACCAAAAGCCCATACATTTTCTTAAGGGAGGCCCTCAGGCTACTGCTCAGAGGTGACTTATTCTTGTTCACAAACAATTCTAATAAGATTCATTATCTGGCAAAGGCCTCACACAGAAGCTGGATCTTCAAGAATCAGCAGGAGTTCATCAGACAGAAAAGGTGGGAAAAGGCCCCTGCCCTGCCTTTCTTATGTCTCCAAATTCTGTTTACTGGTCCCCCTCTCACTATATATAAATATATCCAAGTATGTCCCCTATATACAGGGGAGGAAAATTATTTTCAACCCTTCCAGGTTCTGTGGCTGGTCTAAGAATTAAATTGACCTAAGACAGAATAACAGGAGGGAAAAAAAGACAATTTAAATTACATACATATGTACAGGAGCCCCAAAAGATATAAGATGAGACTCAAAAGGTGGCCAGGTGATTGAGGCTTATCTACCATCATGAGAGCTAAGGAGAGGGGTAGGGGTCTGGGGCTTCAAAGAGGGGGGAAGGCAACTCTTGGGAAGGTGAGAAGAGAATGTTTGGCAAGCAAAGGTTGCTCTGCCTTGAAGCTAAGTCTCTCAGATGAAAAAGTGATCTCTGGTAATAGTTACTTTCCAGGTACAGGCCTCCTTTCTAATGTAAATTTCCCTCGAAAGTAACTTTTACTGTTTTCAGAGCTTCTCCTATGTCTGCAGTTCCTCAAGATAATAAGTCCCGAAAAATCCTTACACCAAAGAGGCATATTTTGGGGTGGCATATTCTGGTGCCCTTCACTCCTCTTTAGCAGGACTTTATTTTTCTGTTTATTACTCTGCTTTACTTCCCCTCCACATCTTACCTGATATGTGGATGGGCTCAATACATTCTTGTTGAATTAACCACTCACCAGTCAACAATGAGTTCCACAGCAAAACCTGATTTACCTTTTCTAGTGTTTTACACAAGATTTCCACTGTGACAACTCTCTCGTGAGTTTCTTAGCCAACCCCTTCCATGTCTCTTTCATGGCTTCCCATTCCAGTACTCATCAAGCAAATGCTGATGTTCTTTTCTTTCAGGTTCGGTTCTTGGTCTTCTTCTTATGCAGTTTACTCTGCTCTGCACAATCTCATTCACATTTATTGCTTCCACTAAGAACTGTGTGATGATGACTCCCGAATCACAGTATACAACCTTGGTCTCTTTCCTGAGTTCTAGAAGAGAGACATCTCCAACTTCCTGCTGACAACGTCACCTGAATTTCCTACAGATTTCTCAAAATCACAATTCACAGCTGATCTGATGACCTAGCAATTACATTTCTAGGTATACACTTGTAGGGGAGCAAAATACGGCAACGCAAAATGTGTCTTTTTGGCATGAGGATTGATTTAAGCTGATTATTTTTAAGAAACAGAAGACTCAGGAAGTCTTTCTTTTTACCTCCCTCTTAGCTGCCTAAAGAATTTATATAAAGGGCTTGTTCCCAGAAAAGAGCTATCACCCCTTATATCTGCAAAGAATATGGGCTACGTGTGGTGAGGGAAACTCACCAGAACCTAGAGATCACAGTCCACTCTTATCTCTTCATGGCCCAGCAAACATATATGTGAATTGCCTTTCTCCCCTTTGAAGTCCCAAACTACTACCCCCAACATCCTCTTTTGTCTTTAGCTGAAGATGGTATTTAAGGTGAGGGGCTTCAGCCATTTTGGTGAGTTACTCCATTTTCCTGAGTCTCTCCCATGTACATGTTATTAAACTTTTGTTTGATGATTTTCTCCTGTTCATCTGTCTCATGTCAATTGAATTCTTAGACCAGCCAGAACCTGGCTAGAAAGGTAGAGAAAATTGTCTTCCTCCCCAATAGAGGGAGGAAGTTTCTTCCTCAACAGAAACACATACATATGTTCAAGAAAAGACATGTACTGGGTCTATCTTCAGTCCTACAATTATGTCAGAGACCTTTCCCGACATTCAATCTAAAGTAAGTCCCCCTTGTTAGTTGCCTTATAGGATCCCATTCTTTCCTTTCATAACACTTAAGACAGCATTGTTATGTAATTACATATTTGTGTTGATTTATTTCTGGGACTGTTATCTTCACTAAACTACACCCTTTATAGGGTTAGGGATCATATCCATTTTGTCTTCCCCTCTAGTAGCTTGCCACAGTACCTGGTTCATAATAAAGCAGTTAGTAAAAATTTTGGTGAATACTTTTGCATTTATCCTGTAGCTTCCCTCTCACATTCCAGGGGTTTCCTGTTTGAGAAGCAGAGCATTAACTACAACTACATACATTCTTAATCCTGGATCAACAGCAGTATTCAAAGTAACAACCCTGAAGACACATTTCTAGGCTGAAGTAACTAAAGCAAGGAACATCACCTTATATCCACGGATTAAAAAAAAATCCCTTTCATTCTGATTTGAAAGGAATTTCCTACATTTTAGAAGGATTTTTCCAATTTGCTTTTAAAAGAGAAAGATGTTTCTTATTTGTTTTCAGTTCTGCAGAAAGTTCAACTGACAAACGCCTTCTTTTCCCAAGTCCCTGTAAGTCATTTTGCTGAACCTACATATACATTTCATTGCTTATATACACATCAGTATGGATTTACCTATACATACAGCTCTTCCATACCCAACGAGAGGTCACCAAGAACTTGAACCAAAGGATACCAATAAACCAAACACTAAACTGGGAAGGGAGCAAAGGAATGAGGGGAAAAGTCAAGGGAGAGGAAATAGGAAGGATGAACAGATGTGGAAGCCAATATTAATAATATTAATAAATACAGAGTACCCATTGTATACACATTACCACTGAGTGGTAGTTTCCTAATCGGATCCCATGCTTTCAGTCTTGGGTCTGCATCCATTTGTCGCACAGCAGTCTAACCCTGTGTGACCTGACTACTGCCTACCTCATCC